>NC_044031.1:300834893-302303648 GCF_901765095.1 Microcaecilia unicolor | reverse complement strand
GGTATATAATACTACCTTTAAAGGACCCATTCCAGCGGCTACTGTAGGTTAGTATTACCTCGCTCCTCTGCATCGAAGGCAGGTATTCATGTATCCCTGGAGTTATTGATGCTGATTACACAGGCATTGTTAAAATTCAAGTATGGTCCTCATCACCTTTAACAATTTCTCCCGGGACTCGTGGGCACAATTATTATTTACCATATTTACAGCACCTATTCCTTCTACTGTCTCTCGTACAGGGGGCTTTGGATCTACGCGACAGGTAGTGCAGTTTTAAAACCGGTTTCTAATGCACGACCCACTGTCAATTTTTATTGCAACAAAGCCCTTGTTGTATATTAGATACCGGGGCGGATGTTTCTGTCATAGCTTATAAACAATGGCCTGTGGAATGGCCCATTGAAGATACTTCACATGTGACAGGAATAGGGGGAACTCAGTCAGCCTCCCAAAGTTCTCAATGGTTATCTATTACATATCTAACGATACCAAGGTTCTAGGACATATTAAGCCCTATTTACAAGTACCCTTTAATTTATGGGGTCGTGACCTTTTGGAACAATTAGATGCATCATTGATCCTACCTGATTAACAGTTCATAAATATGTCTTTTTCTCTTCCTTTGGAATGGAAACTGACAAAACCTGTTTGGGTAGAGCAGTGGCCGATTACCAGAGAAAAACTGTTGATTTTACATCAATTGGTGGAAGAACAATTACAATTAAATCACATTGAGCCTACCAATTCTCCATATAATACTCCGGTATTTGTGATCAAGAAAAAATCCGGAAAATGGAGATTTTTACATGACCTACGAGCTATTAATGCGATTTTAGAACCAATGGGCGTTACAAGTGGTTATTCCAAATCCTAATTTGATTCCTTATGATTATCAATTAGCTATTATAGATCTGAAGGATTGTTTTTTTCAATTCCTCTCCAGGGAAAAAGATTATAAACTTTGCTTTTACTGTACCTGTTTACAATAATGCACACCCTACTACTAGGTATTGTTGGAAAGTTTTGCCCCAGGGAATGTTAAATTCACCCTATTTGTCAATACTATGTTCATCAAGCCTTGCAACCATTTCGTGCCTATTTCCCTCAACTTTTGGTATATCATTATATGGATGATATACTAATTGCAGGGATAACTCTTCCCCCTTCTTGGAAATCTACTTTAATTTCTATCTTGGCCTCCTCAGGATTAACAATTGCCTCAGAGAAGGTTCAAGAAAAGGACCCTATTTATATCTAGGTTTCCGTATGACTAAAGCTGCAGCCCAACCTGTCGCTCCTCATCTCAATTTACAGTCTCCCACGACATTACATCAATTACAAGAGATTTTAGGAAATCTCAATTGGTTACGTCCCTACTTGAAACTTCCTACAGAATTTTTACAACCCCTGTTTCTCGCATTAAAAGGTCATAAAACCCTGCTGAATTAATTACACTCACTGCATCGCAACAAACAATTCTGTCACAATTGGATCAAATCTTACAAACAAAATGGACAGATAGACAGATGCATTTGCCCTTTTTTGTTTTTGCGTTCTCAAAGACCCCACCCACCGACAACCGTTTTGGTGTCTTATATCAAGATACAACTCCTCCGAAATTGATAGAATGGGTCTATTTACAGAATACTCTCCATTCTACTATTACACAATGGCCCCAGCAACTAGCCTTGCTGATTACTAAAGCTCGAGAGCGAGCAACATTCATGACTGGTTTCGACATTTAAACTCATCATCATTCCTCATTCTTTGTGGCAGTGGGAAAAAATGATTCAGTTCTCCGACGACTTGCAATTTATTTTAGCCACTTATGTTGGTATTATAGATTGCCACTATCCTAAAACCCTCGCATACAGGGCACATCCATTTTGCCAATCACTCTTCATGATCCCATTTCTTTACGTCCACTCCCTACTGCTCTCACCGTCTTTACAGATGGTAGTCCCACTCGTGGGGTGGTTACTTGGTACAATCTGAACAAATGGCACGTCAAATTTACCTCTCCACAAACCTCTGCTCAACGTTCAGAGCTTGCTGCCATCATCCTGGCTCTTTCTTTATTTTCAGATCAACCACTGAATCTTATTGTTGACAGTCAATATTGTGCTAATCTTGTCCGTCGCATGCCCGACAGTTATGTATCATTCAAAATGGATGCCTCTTTTTATGCTTTACTGTTAACCCTCCAAGGTTACTTGGAGAATCGCCTTTCTTCTCTCTTTATAGGTCATATCCGCAGTCATCAACCTTTTCCTGGTGGTCTGTCTGAAGGGAATGCTCGAGCGGATCGCCATCTTCATTTTTTCTCCACAGCACACTGCAGTCATGAACTTCATCATCAAAATGCACCTAGACTAGCTCGCCAGTTTCAAATTTCTTTAGAAGAAGCTAGAGCTATTATCAAAATTGTCCACAATGTTCCTTTCAGCTCCTACTACCTTTTTCCTGGAGTTAATCCTCGTGGTCTGGAAGTTAAAGCCTCTGGCAAATGGACGTTACTCACTTTCCCCTTTTGGTCAATGGTCTAAGCTTCATGTGGTTGTTGATACTCATTCTGGATTTTTGTGGGTCACTGCACAAAAGGGGAAACTACATCTCATGTCCGCTCTCATCTTCTCCAAGCTTTTGCGGTCATGGGTGTTCCTAAAACTCTCAAGACAGACAATGCCCTGCTTATACTTCCACCTCCTTACAGGAGTTCCTGACCCTCTGGCATATTGAGCACCTTTTTGGTATCCCCTATAACTCCACTGGTCAAGCTATTGTTGAACGTGCTAATCGCACACTGAAACTGCTTTAATCTGACTACAAAAAAAGACGGTATTCTCCGTCATAGAGTAAGCATTGATGAATGCTTAGCACAAATCCTTTACACACTGAATCATCTCAATCTCATCAATAATCCTGCTACAAAAACTTTTTCTTCCAGATTTGAACAACATTTTCGTACTTGCCCCACCTTTATCTCGTCCTTTGGTCATATACCGACAACTACCTTCTGATCAGTGGAGTTCCCCTGTGCCTCCCTTACCTGGGGTCGTGGTTACGCTGCTGTTCAAACAGATTCTGGCCCGGTGTGGATTCCAGCAAAGTGGGTGAAACCTCATGTCGTGGCATCAAGGTCTTCACAACCCAATTCCCAATTTCACACTCACCCTTCAAGGACCGCAGATGCAAACACGCAAACGGTCAGTGACTCGTCAACCTAATGCTCCTGTTACTTGGGACAAATTAAAGCCTTGAGTCAACAAGCTACAGAGACTTTAGAAAAAGCTCATATTGAAAAGACTGATGATAACTTCGTAGTGGCTATTATTGCAGCGCTTAATGCTAATTCCATTACATTGCTTCTACTGTGTTGTTGTTTGTACATACCTTGTGGACAGTCACAATTACTTCCCACAAAAACTATTTGGGAAGCGTTTGCAATTTCACTGAACCAAACTGATTTCTGTCTTTCTCATCAAAAGGCAGTTGGAGAAGTTTTGGCAACTTGCCTGATTCCAGTATGTCATGATCCTAAAGATATGCAAATGATACTTGGTTTTATTCACAGCTTCCTGTTAATTCATCCTATCGAAATGCTTCTTATGAATACCATAATTGGGGAACACAAACCCTGTTGCCGCCTACTTTGGCAATGCATGTGAGAACCAATCAAATAGCTAGTATCAATATGACATGTGCTCGTATGGTTAATTGTACCCGATCAAATTGTGTTAATTTTGGACCAACTTTGTTAAATTGTAGCTCCTACGAAAATGTTTCATATATTTTAAATTTACTCATTTACCCCCTGGCTGGTTTTGGTCATGTGGAATGTATACCTTTAATTATATTCCAGCTAATATATCTGATGGTACTACATGCTGTCTAAGTCGACTCACTATGGTACTTCCCAGTAAACATATTTTATTTTCTAACTCCTCACATATGCGATCCAAGCGTATGACCCTTGCTTCCAATTATAATGTTAAATTTCTGAGTCAAACTGAATATCTGGCACTTGCATTTTCATTAATAGGTGTCCCTGCATTGGCAGCGGCAAATGCAAAAAATTCGTGAATTAGCCTGTTGGGCAATTAAATCAATCAATGCAACCTCCACTGCTATTAGTTTACTTAATGCTGAGCAACAGCAATTACGTCATGGAGTTTTACAAATCGAGCAGCCATTGATTATCTTTTATTACTTAACCATCATGGTTGCGAAGAGTTTCAGGACATGTGCTGTTTTAATTTATCTGACAATTCAAAGGCCATTGACAAACAATTAGCTTTCCTACGGAATTTAACTACTCAATTACTATTCATAATAACCTACTCTCTGATGTATGGGATCAATTGTGGCAATGGATCCCTTGGACCTGGCTCCGCCCTATTATCCAGTATTTAGTCATTGGTATTTTTGTTTTCACTATTTTTTGCTGTTGTATACAATGCATTCCTAACCTTTTTTCTTTATGTTTTCCTCGTCCATTCGCTCCAACACGTCACTCTGCTCAATATGTTTATAAGCTATTACAACCATCTCCACCTCCATCTCCACCTGGCCCCCACGGAGATTTCATTAAAAAAAAAAAAAAAAAAGGTGGAGATGTAGATAGAATGTATTTGGATACAGGCAGCAGATGATGTTTTGTATATTCCTGAGAATCTAGCATGTGATGTTTTGTTCTTTCCTGAGAAAGTAGCAGAATAGCAGCTGATGTTTGTACATTCCTGAGCAGGTTCACGAGCTGTTCATGTAGAGTTGTTCTTGTAAGCAATGCATGATCATGGTTGTGTAAGCAAAATGTAACCAATAGTAATGATAATACATGTAATATCCATGAATATTCATAGAGTATATAAGAAGGGGATTGACTCCCAAATAAAGAGTTTTTTGCCCAGACACACGAGAGGAGAGTTATTTTGCAACACAATAAAGTCTGCACAGAGGTTTTTGGGCCGATGATGAGGAAGTCCAACCCGACTTTTCAGCTGTCATGAGGTTTCTGAGGCCTTTTCCTCTTTGAAGTAATAGATTTTTTGAGTACCTAATTAATCTTTGAATACAATTTCATCAGACATTTCTTAAGCGAAGCACTGGAAACTTTGTCAAACACAAGAGGTGCTTTCCTATTGCTCTCAGGTTAAAGGGCTTCAAATTAATGTACTGGCACAGGCTGTCGATTAAACTGGAAAACAGTTTTAAGCCAACCTGCAAATCTCTCATCTCCCGCCTCCCGCACTAATCTGCCACAGCCCAGAGTCTCTCTTTCAACCGGAAGACGCCACTCCGACCGAGCATGCGCAATATTGAGACACGAAGAACCCGGAAACTCTTGTCTTCTCCCCCCCCCCCAATACAGCAAGGTTTACCTCCTTGCAATACAACAGGGAAGCAGGCTGAGGGTGGCAGAAGCCCGTCTCCTTTTTCCCTAGTGGCGGTGGTGATGAACGTGGAAGCCAGAAGGGAGTGAATTGCGGGACATTATTTTAGTTACAGCACCGGGAATGATAACAATCAAAACAGTCTAGCATGTGCCCCAAGAGACTTAATAAGTCTTATTAAACTTCCTTTGTGCATGTGCCTGCCTGGCCCCAGCAATTCTGTTTCCGCTTTACGTCCTATCCGTCGGCTTTCTAATAACGGATGTGACGCAGTGACAGCACTCAGTTGCCATGGCGACAGCGGATGGAGACTTTCTACTGCGGTATCGGGCCGTATCCAGCAAATTGAAGAAGTGAGTGAGAGTTGCAACTGCAAGGGTATCCTCCTCGCCCTGTGGGCTTGTTTCAGTTAAGCGGCGTGCATCCCTTGAGCTCTGGCACATTGTCAGAGGCAGGGCCGGTCCTAGGGTCGCTGGTGCCCCCCTGCAGACTATCAGTTGGCACCCTCCCCCCCCCCCCCGTCTTGCATCTTCTTTCTCTCTTCTCCCACCCTGTCCCTTAAAAGGTGAAGAACAAGTTGAAGAACAGACTGTGCGACGCCACGTGCCTGAGGGCATAGGAGCTGACATTTCAAAACGATTGGGGATGCTGAATTTTTTTTTAACATGGTGCATTCCCCCCCTCCCTCTCTCTCCCCCCTCCCCTCTCTTCTGAGTTCCAGGCCCCCCTCCCTCTCCCTTCCTCCCTCCTCTGTTCCAGACCCCCTCCCTCTCACCCTCTTCCGTTCCAGACCCCCCTCACTCCCTCCGAGTTCCAGGCCCGGTGGCCTGCCCTCCCTCCGACTCGAGTTCCAGCCCGACCTCTTGTCCCACTCCCACAACAGTGCTTCGCCTGCCCCTCGCCTTCCTGCATGCCGCCCAGAATTTAAAAGTCATCTTACCGGGGTCCCGGCAGCAGCAGTGAAAGGCGAGCAGGCTCGGCTGCGAGTCGGCGCTTCAGCGGGCTGCCTTCTCTTCGCTTTCAGCTCTGCCTCTGGTCCCGCCCTCATTTCTTGTTTCTGCAAGGGCGGGACCAGAGGCAGAGCTGAGAGCGAAGAGAAGGGAAGGCAGCCCGCTGAAGCGCCGACTCGCCGAGCCTGCTCGCCTTTCACTGCTGCCGCCGGGACTCCGGTAAGATGACTTTTAAATTCTGGGCGGCATGCAAGAAGGTGAGGGGCAGGCGGACTGAGGGAGATGGGAGAAGAGGTCAGGCAGCGGGCTGGCTCCTGGCTGGGAACTTCCGGCTTCCGGTTCCGGCAGGGAAAATTGCATGATGTGGCGCCCTTGAAGGCAGGCGCCCCCCTGCGGTGCTTACCCCGCTTACCGGGTTGGGCCGGCCCTGGTCAGAGGAGTTGCTAACCGTTAGAGAAAAGAATACTGACAAACCTGACACATCAAAAAGCATTATGGGAGTAACTTTAGAAACCATTCTCTGTGTTTAAAGCATATGTGCACTTACAAAGACATATACTCATTTGTGTGGTTACTTGCTTATTGATTGGGCTGTATTAACTGCCTTAATGAAGAGATTTACCCAAGCTAGTGTACAGCAAATACAGTTTAACATAAAACTTACGATTTTGTTAACTGCATAACAATACTGAAATAATCACATGTAAACATAAATATAATCAATGAGGTAAACAAATGGCAATTGAATCCAAGAAAGAGGACTAACAGTATCAGAAATATACACAAACAGCAGAGTAGAATAATCATATAATGATACAAATCATAATAGCATGGAAAGCACATTCATAAAACTTATTATTATTCTCAGTGTCAGCATGCATTCCTGAGGGCATAGTTTGGGTGGAGCTACAACATACACTCATATGCTGCTTACATCTTCAGAACAGATATAAATTTGTGCAAGTGTTTGTGCTGTACTGGGAGTCATTGAAAGGTGTGGGTGCCTGTTATTTATTTATTATTGAGCCTTATGAACTGCCTTTAACAAAGAGATTTAGCAATGTTGTCTTTATAAAATATTATTCTAAAAATATTTCCAGTAAATATCACAATTTTTTCCATATCACTTAAAGAAATTCTTTAATAATAGACTGTATATTGGTTTACCACAAACATTGTTACAAGCTTTTTAAAAGTGATATGGAAATATGATATTTACTGGACGTGGTTCTTGAAGAATATTGTTTACAGTATCACTTCCTTTTTGACGTTTGGTTTGGTGTCTATAAAATAGACACCTTGCTACACCTTTCTGTTAATGCTTTATTATGAAATTTGGTCCCATGAGTAGTGAGGGCTTGTGTGACTGGTGCTGTAGATTCAGATTCTGCAAGAGTGGGGACCTAACTCTCAGTATGCAGGGTTAAATCTTGGCTTGGTAAGTTCAACTGTGTACAAAGTGGCAACAGTAAAACATGTCCCTACAATGTGAGATGGACAGTAAAAGTTTTGAAGGTTGCCAAAATCATTGAAATGTCTTGGCATCCATGGCTTCCAGATTCCTGTAGCTCTGTTTGTTTTCTTGTATAGTTTTCAGACCTTATTTTGGGTGGCAGCTAGCAGTAAACCAAAGTGAATTAGGTAATACTTATTCTACTACATCTTTTTGTCTATACATACTACTAGAAGTGTTTCTAAAATCAGGAAGGACTTAAAGCTTTGACTGTTCCACTAGTGCTTTACAAAGTTATGATATTTGAGATGGGGACAAGAGCAAACATCAGGGTGGAAAAATATTTAGAAAACATGGAGCTAGGGAATTTATATTTTGCTGTTTTTAAACTTGTTGTTATTTTTCTTCCATAAGAAATATAGAAAATGATGATAGATAAAAAGGTTATGGCCTATCCAGTCTGTCCATACACACTACAGTATTAAACTCTACAGTCCTCTCCCTCAGTGCTTGTCCCATGCTTTCTTAAATTCAAATAGTGTCCTCATTTCCATTACTCCACTACATTGGTGTCAGAACTGTGGGGGCGGGGGGGGGTGGGAAAAACCACACAGGTCCTGGCCTTCACCATTTTCCTGCCTTCTACCCCCTTTTCCTATTTTCCAGTCCTTTTAAATCACCTGCAAAGCAATGGGAGCTTATCTTCTGGCTGCCACTACTCTACCTGTCCTTAGCCAGCTGCGGCTGTTCATATTGCATGTTAGTTAAAATCAGAAATCAACTACTTCCTGTTTTTCAGGTGATTTACAAAAATTAGAATGGTCTGACGTTTGGCAGTTAAAATTTAATGCAAAGATGTGGAGAGTGATGCAATTAAGGTATAGAAATTCAAAGGAGCTATATGTGATAGGGATCAAGAGGCTGATATGTATGGACTGGGGAGGGACCTTGGGACAGTAGTGGCTGGGGATCTCAAGGTGGCGAAACAATGCGACAAGGCAGTGGCCAAAGTAGAAGGATGCCAGGCTGCATAAAGAGAGGCATAACCAGCAGAAGAAAGGTGCTGTAAGGGCCATTAGTGAGGCCCCACTTGGAATATTGTGTTTTATTTGGGAGGCTGTATCTCAGGACATAAATAGACTGGAACCTGCCGCTCAGTGTGCAGTGGCGGCTAAGAAAGCAAATAGAATGTTAGGTATTATTAGGAAAGAATAGAAAGCAAAATGAGAATGTTATAATGCCTTTGTTTTGCTCCATGGTGCGACCTCACTTCTCATACTGTGTGCAGTTCTGGTCACCGCATCTTAAAAAAATTAGATAAAGTACAGAGAAAGACAACAAAAACGATAAAAGGGATGGGATTTCTCCCTATGAGGAAAGGCTAAAGTGGCTAGGGCTCTTTGTCTTGGAGAAGATACTGCTGAGGGGAGATATGATAGAGGTCTATAAAATAGAGTGGAATGGGTGGACATGAATCGCTTGTTTACTCTTTCCAAAAATACTAGCACTGTTGGAAACAGGATACTGGGCTTGCTGGACCATTGGTCTGTCTTAGTATAGCAAAACTGATGTTCTTATGTTCAGTTTGGAGAAAGGTGACAAAAACGGTGTAGGATTTGTGCCAGAAGATGAATGAGAAACAGCTTGAAGATCTGACTATGTATACCCTAGAGTAGTGGGTCCCAAACCAGGTCCTGGAGGCACCCCAGCTAGTCAGGTTTTCAGGATACCCACAATGAATATTCATGAGATATGCATGCAGTGGAGGCAGTGCATGTAAATTTCTCTCATGAATATTCATTGTGGATACGCTGAAAACCTGGCTGGCTGGGGTGCCTCCAGGACCAGGTTTCGGAACCACTGCCCTAGAGCAGGGGTTTTCAACCCAGTCTTTGGGACACACCATGCCAGTCAATGAATTTGCATGAGAGAGATGTGCATACAATGGAGCCACTGCATGCAAATCTCGCTAATGCGTATTCATTGTAGCTATCCTGCAAATCTGACTGGCTTGTTGTGTCCCGAGGACTGGGTTGTGAACTCCTGCCCTAGAGGAAAGAAAGGGGAGATATGATACATATGCTTAAATATTTGAAAGTTATTAATATATAAACAGATTTGTTTCAGAGATAGGAAAGCAGTGAAACCAGAGTACATGAATTGAGGTTACTCCTAAATCTACCTTGTAACAACAGGAAATACTTTTTCATGGAGAGGGTGGTGGATGCTTGGAATCCCTCCTAATGGAGATAATGAGGACAAAACAGTGGCCAAAATCATATGGGATAAAAAAAAGGATCCCTGTATAGAAAGATGATGGAATCAGATAAAACTTAAATGACTTCAAACAGGGCATAGAGGAGATAAGCTGCACAGAGCAACAGGTAGAACTGGACAGACTGGATGGACCATACTGCTCTTTATCTGCCATTACTTACTATCTCCTTGTTGGAGTTTTATAATTGGTTGATTTCGGAATGTCATGTGAATGAATAATTATGCTGTATAAGATTTGACAAAATGTAAATCGGGGTGGAGTTTGGGCCCCGTAAACAGAAAGGTATACCATTGCCCCTGCTCCATGGGGAGGCCATTTCAGGCATCTCTCTGTAAAAAATTTTCTTAGATTACTCTGAGCCTACCCCTTTCATTCCTATTTTTGATCCCTTGTTCCATTAGCTTCCTTTCAATTGAATGAGGCCCACCTAATGCAAATTTATATTTTGGAAGTATTTAAATGTCTCTGTCATATCTCCCCTCTCTTTCCTTTCTTGAATTTATAAATGTAAAAAGGTGTACTGTAATCACTTAATAGCAGTAATTCAGCAGTCCTAAGCCAGTAATACCAGACGAGAAAAGCTTTATTCATAGATCACGATCTGGAAATGGAAATAATGAATGAGGTAATCCGATTTGATATTCAAAGTTGTTAAATCACAAGGGGCTTGTGAAAAATTGCAAGAGGACCTTATGAGACTTGGAAACTGGGTATCCAAATAGCAGATGATATTTAAAGTGAGCAAATGCAGTGACGCATGCAGGAAAGAGGAACCCAAATTATTACTACATGATGCAAAGTTCCACATTAGGAGTCACCGCCCAAGAAAAGGATCTAGGTGTCATCGTTGATGATACTTCGAAACCCACTATTCAGTGTGCAGTGGCGGCTAAGAAAGCAAATAGAATGTTAGGAATTATTAGGAAAGGAATGGAAAGCAAAAAGAGAATGTTATAATGCCATTGTATCACTCCATGGTGCGATCACACCTCAAATACTTTGTGCAATTCTAGTCAAAAAAGATTTGGAGGCATATTTTCAAAGCACTTAGACTTACAAAATTACATGGAGGGGCATAATGGAACAGAAACGCCTATCTCCATGGGCGTTTATCTCCGAGAACGGGTCTGTGAAGGGGCGGGGCGGATCGTATTTTTTAAAAGAAAAAGACGCCCATGTTTTATTCGTCAAGGTGTGAGCTGGGCGTTTTTGCTTTTCAGCGATAATGGAATATGAAATCGCCCAGCTCAAAAACGAATAAATCCAAGGCATTTGTTCGTGGGAGGGGCCAGGATTCATAGTGCACTGGTCCCCCTCACATGCCAGGACACCAACCGGGCACCCTAGGGGGCACTTTTACAAAAACCAAATAAAAGGTAAAAGAGCTCCCAGGTGCATAGCACCCTTCCCTTGGGTGTTGAGCCCCCCAAATCCCCCTCAAAACCCACTGCCCACAAGTCTACATCATTACTATAGCCCTAAGAGGTGAAGGGGGGCACCTACATGTGGGTACAGTGGGTTTGGGGGGGTTGGACGACTAGTAGCATTAAGCAGCACAATTGTAACAGGTAGGGGGGGGGATGGGCCTGGGTCCACCTGCCTGACGTCCACTGCACCCCCTAACAACTACTCCAGGGACCTGCATACTGCTGCTTGGGAGGAGGGTATGACATTTGAGGGTGAAAGTAAAAAGTTGTGAAACATCATTTGTTGTGGTGGGAGGGGGTTAGTGACCACTGGGGGAGTCAGGGGAGGTCATCCCCGACTCCCTCTGGGGGTCATCTGGTCATTTAGGGCACTTTTGGGGGCCTTATTCGTCAAAAAACAGGGTCCAGGAAAAGTGTCCTAAATTCTAGCTCAAAACTGTTCCATTATCGGCGAAGGGCGCCCATCTCTGTTCGCCCGATAACCACGCCCCAGTTCCGCCTTCGATACGCCCCCGTCAACTTTGTCCGCATCCGCGACGGAGTGCAGTTGAAAGCGTCCAAAGTTCGGCTTTCGATTATACCGCTTTATTTGTTTTGTGAGAAGAACGCCCATCTCCCGATTTAGGTCGGAACTTGGGCGTTATTCTCGTTCGATTATAAGCTGGATAGTAACCTATGGAACTTTGTAAGTCTAAGTGCTTTGAAAATGAGCCCCATAGCGGAATTATAACAGGTACAGAGAAGGGTGACGAAAATGATAAAGGGGATGGAACAGGTTCCTGTGAGGAAAGGCCAAAGAGGCTAGGACTCTTCAGCTTGGAGAAGAGATGACTGAGGGGAGATATGAGAGAGGTCTAAAAATACTAAGTGGAGTGAAATGGTAGATGTGAATCACTTGTTTACTCTTTCCAAAAATACAAGGACTTGGGGGCAGAGAACATATTTTGTCACTCAGAATGTAACTATACGCTGGAATTCATTGCCAGAGAATGTGTTAAAAGCAGTTAGCACAGCAGAGTTTAAAAAAGATTTAGACATGTTCCTTAAAAGAAAAGTCCATAAACCATTATTAAGATGGACTTCTGAAAATCCACTGCCTTTTCCCCAGACACTTGGCCGCAAGACAAGTGCAGAAGGGTAAATTCCCCTTCAGAGAGTGGCGCACCCCCCCCCCCCCCCCCCCTCCGTGGTCGGGCTGTGGGGATTCTGAGGGGTCTGGCAGGCCTTCGTGGTCTGAAGAGCCAGAGGAAGGTGTAGGATTGCCATTGGATCCAGATGATCCCACTGCGGTTAGGATTTTCCACCGCAAGGAGCTGCCAGCGCTTATTTCTGATGCCTTACAGGCCCTCTCTATTGAAGATCCTGTGATGGGCGAAGCCTCCTCTGGTTATCCGAGGATGGCAAGTACTAAGAAACCTGCTCGAGCCTTTCTTTTGCATGACTCCATCCAAGAGCTAATTTCGGCTCACTGGGCTGACCCTGAGGGGCCTTTGAAAGTTGCCAGGGCAATGGGGCACTTATACCCTCTCAGTGAAGAGCACTTGACACGCTTGGCCGTGCCTAAAGTGGATGCCCTAGTCACGCTGTGGCGAAAAAGACTACCCTCCCAGTAGAGGGAGGGGTCGCCCTGAAGAACATGCAGGACCGATGTCTGGAATCAGCAATCAAACGGTCCTTTGAGATTTCAGGCCTAGCCTTACGGGCATCTGTGTGCAGTTGTTATGCTGCTCGTGCCTGCCTCGCTTGGTTGCAACAGGCAGTGGAACAGCCCGGGGATGGAGCGGAGCCCCTTGCGGAGGTGGCACCGCGGATGGAGTCGGCCTTGTCATTTTTGTCTGGCGCCCTGTATGATCTGGTCAGAGCTTCGGCTAAACAGATGGCTGTGGTGGTGGCCACTCGCCGCCTTCTATGGCTACGGCATTGGCGGCTGACATGGCCTCTAAGCAAAGGTTGGTGAAGTTGCCCTTCCAGGGCCTTCTATTTGGTGAGGAGTTGGAGAAAATTGTTACCCCACGCTTACCCGAGGATAGGCTGTGGCCTTCTTCCAAGGGTCAGGCGGTTCCCTCCTCTTCCAGACCTCGCTTCCGTGAAGCTAGAAGGTACCGCCCGGGGCGTTCTGCTGGGTTTACTTCACGTGCCTGCTTTCAGCAGAGGAACTCCTTTCGCTCAGACAAACGTTCCGCAGCGGCCGGCTCAAGGCCTGGAGTGCAGGGGCGACTCTCTCAATGATGGTGCGCCGGCCCACTCCTCGATTCCTGCAGTTGGAGGACGTCTTTCCCTCTTTCTCGAGGAATGGGTCAAGATTACCTCAGATCAGTGGGCTTTGAACCTGATCAGAGATGGCTACAGAATAGAATTCAATGCCCCGGTGAGAGACGTGTTTGTGGAATCCTGATGCGGCACTGCCGTCAAACGGGCGGCGGTAGAGGAGACCTTGCAAGTCTTGTTGCACCTTGGGGCGGTGGTCCCTGTGCCTCCCGCCGCGATCAGCTACGGTCGTTACTCTATTTACTTTGTGGTGCCACAAAAAGGAGGGTCTTTTAGGCCCATACTCGATCTAAAGGAAGTCAACAAGTCACTAAGAGTGCGGCATTTTTGCATGGGAACCCTGCGCTCCATCATTGCGGCGGTACAGCCAGGAGAGTTTCTCACATCTCTGGACCTGAAAGAAGCTTACTTACACTTCCTATTTGGTCCCCACACCACCGGTTTCTCCGGTTTGCGATTTTGGGAAAACATTTCCAGTTTCGGGCCTTGTCTTTTGGCCTCGCCACAGCTCCCCGAACCTTTTCCAAGGTAATGGTGGTAGTAGCTGTCTTTCTCAGGCGAGAGGGTATCTGGGTTCTCCCGTACCTTGACGACTGGCTCATCAGAGCGGACTCTGCAGAAGAGAGTCATCATGTAACAGCCAGAGTGATCTCAGTACTTCAGTCTCTGGGCTGGGTTGTCATATACCCAAAAGTCACCTGACCCCCCCTCAATCTCTAGAATATTTGAGGGTCCGGTTCGACACAGCCTCGGGGTTTGTCTTTCTACTCGAGCAAAGGCGGTGCAAGCTTCAGAACCAGGTCCGTTTGCTCCTGAGGATGCCTCGCCAGCGAGCTTGGGACATTGTCCAGCTGTTGGGGTCGATGACGGCCACCTTGGAAGTGATGCCATGGGCGAGAGCGCACCTGAGACCTCTGCAGTGTTCCCTGCTTCAACGATGGTCTCCAATACCTCAGGATTACCAGCACAGACTCACGTGGCTCCCTGCGGCCTGGCTCAGTATGGAGTGGTGGCTCTCAGACAGCATGCTGCCCCGAGGAATGCCGCTGGTGCTTCCCGATTGGTGCCTGGTGGTAACAGATGCCAGCCTGCAGGGCTGGGGGCACATTGCCAGGGAAGGCATGCCCAGGGTCTCTGGACACCCGAGGAGTCGGAGTGGTCTATCAATCGCTTGGAGTTGAAAGCGATATTCTTCTGGCCTTTCACACGACCCTGGAGGGGCTGGCTGTCACAGTTCTGTCGGACAATATGATAGCAGTGACCTACATAAATCGACAAGGCGGCAGTCAGTGCAGAGCGCAGCCCGTGCAGATTTGCCACTGGGTCGAGCTACATCTGCAGTTTCTGTTAGCAGCTCACATTGCAGGTCAGAGCAACGTGCAAGCCATTATTTAAGCAGGCATCAAATTGACCCAGTGGAGTGCCAAATGGGGGACGCCTATAGCGGATCTTATGGTGTCAAGCGCAAATGCCAAAGTCCTGTGCTTTACAGCAGACGGAGGGATCCTTGCTCGGCGGGGTTGGATGCCTTGGCTCAACCCTGGCCTTAGGGCCTCCTGTATGTGTGCCCTCCTGGGCCCTTGATAGGCGAGTACTCCTACGGATTCGGCTACATCAAAGAGAGGTGGTTCTCATTGGCCCAAGTGACCGTGGTATGTGGACCCCCTTCCTTTGCCTCTGATACCGAACCTGTTGTCACAGGGGCCGGTAACCATGGAGGACGCCTGCCACTTTGGTCTTACGCCTGGCTATGAGAGGGCGCAATTGAGAGACAAGGGCTATTCCAACAAGGTCATCTCCACTCTCCTTCAGGCCCGCAAGCATTCCACTTCTGTTGGCTATGCTCGGATTTGGCGCCAGTTTGAAGCTTGGTGTGCTGCTAAAGCGATTACACCCATGCGGGCTTCGTCTCGCCGATACTTGACTTTTTGCAGGATGGTTTACAAAAAGGCTTGGCCTATAATTCCCTGCGTGTTCAAGTTGCAGCCTTAGCATGTTTTTGTGGGAAGGCGGCTGGCCTCTCCCTGGCTGCTTATCCGGAGGTGGCACGGGTTCTTAGAGGGGTGCTTCGGCTCCGTCCTCCCGTGCGGGCTCCGTGTCTGACCTGGAACCTGAGGTTAGTTTTAAAGGCCCTTCGGTGTTCGCCCTTCGAGCCGCTTAGGCGAGCTTCGGAGAAGGATGTGACCCTAAAGACGGTCTTTTGGTGGCCATTACATCGGCGAGACGGGTGTCTGAGCTCCAGGCGCTGTCCTGTCGAGACCCATTTCTGCAATTTCACCTTTTAGATGTGCGAAGGGCTCTATTGCAGTATCTGCGCATGTCAAATGCTTTCAGGACCTCTGATCACCTTTTTTGTTTGTTGTCAGGTGCTCGCAGAGGGTCTCCAGCGTCTAAAGCTATTTTTTCAGCATATCTGCTGTCTGGCCGGCCTTTGCCTGAAGTCTTTAAGGCACATTCCACAAGAGCGATATCCTCTTCTTGGGCTGAAAGTGGAGCACTCTCTCTTCAAGAGATATGCAGTGCAGCGACGTAGGCTTCTAAGCTCTCTTTTGCCCGACATTACAGGCTGGATGTGGCTGCTAGGAGGGATGCGCATTTTGGAGCACAAGTGCTGGCGCGTGGCGTGGCCTGTTCCCACCCTATCTAGGGATTGCTTTGATACATCCCATTCGTAATGGATTCATCTGCTTGGTGACAAAGAAGGGAAAATTAGGTTCTTACCTTGGTAATTTTCTTTCCTTTAGTCATAGCAGATCCATGAGCCCTCCTTGATTGATTGATTGATTGTTTGATTGATTAATGCTGTTTTGGGTTCAGTTTTTCCTGTAGATATGTTCCCTCATTGGGAGAAGTTGGAAAACAGTCTTCAGGATTTCTGTTCTGTTACAGGAGGTTGAGTTCGTCCCTCCTTTGAATTAATGCTCCTGTTCTGGGACGTTCGTTCGCTGTGAGGAAAGTTCATGTTATTCTACTTTGCGGTGTAACACTGCTTTGGAAGCTTCAAATACTGAGAGGCAGATGGAGCTAGCTGGCCAAGAGGCACTATGATTGTCAGTGCTCTCTATCTCCCCCTGCTGGTAGGTGGACACAACCCATTTGTAATGGATTCATCTGCTATGACTAAAGGAAAGAAAATTACCAAGGTAAGAACCTAATTTTCCCATAGTATCGTAAAGGCATTCGCCATGTCTGATAAAGAAACGGGGCACACGTATATACGCTGTATATTTGCTTATATTTTTGACCTAAATATGTTTTTTAATTTTTCTAGGAGATTTTTACGGAAGCCCAATGTTGCGGAAGCAAGTGAACAGTTTGGTAAGTTTCTGGTTCTATAAAGGCTTTCAACGCATTTTAACTGCCTGGTTAAATCATGCTGGCAGGCTCAGGAGCCTATTTTTCAGCTGCAGAATGTCTGCTCTGACTGGTGCAGCACTCTCCAGTTAGTACCAGGGCAATCAAGAGGCAGACTTGGGGCAGAGTCTGGAGTTATTTGGACACTGCCAATATTCATTGCCGTTTCCTAGATAGCTAACCTGGCAGACTGGACAGCGTAAAAAGCAGTCCTCACTTGCCCAGTTAGCTAGGTGGATATGGTGCTGAATATTGGTTTGTACCTTTCCAGGCACTCAGATATTCAGTGTTCATACTCTGATAGCTCTAGCGCTGAATGTTCAGATCTAATTTGCCACAGAATGAATATTGCCTTGAAAGTGGTAGCTTAGTGGTTCTGCTGGATGCTATCATGCAGCGGGTTCTTTGTCTTCTTATTGTTCTACAGTCCTAGCACTGGTTCTGATTGAACTGGAAGGAAAATAAGAAGGGCAGAAGTGCCATCCCCACCCCCTGAAACATCCCTGAAAAAATTAGAGCATAGATAAATGGCTGTATGATGGGATGTACATCCTGCCACTGGGAAATAGGTCCTCTGGATTAGAGAAGGTATCTTTAGCTGAGTATAGGAAGACCATTTGGGTTTAGTCCATACTATCATACTTAGGGTAAACTCCTGGGACCCTGCATGGGGTGGTGGTAGTCTGGTGGCAGGGAAAGTCTAACCCATTTCTAAAAGGCAGTGGAGTGGATTATTATCATGAGAGAAACTGAGGACATGTAGCGTTGACTTGAATAGTGATCTGCATTGTCATTTGCATACTCTTAATAACCAAGAGTTTGGACTACTTGAAAGTAATAAGAGAAAGGAAACTGGACTTATCTGGGGTGGCCCGGAAGAGTGTCCCAGAAATAGAGCTGTTTCACTCTGAGAGACAGGGACCTAATAAGAGTATTCAGAAACCAAAGAGGCCCAGAAAAAGCAGAACCCAATCTCTTTTTGGGGTCTGGATTTGTCTTGCACTTTCGGCAAGCAGCACTTTTGGATTCAGCAAGCAGTGGTTTGTAGATTCGGCTTGCACGTTTGGCAAGTGGTGCTTTTGACATGGGATCCCTCAGCCTACATTGTCAAGTAGGTGACATGGTTCACAGGCTGCTTACGTTCAGCAGTGAGATTCTTTTAAACCTCACAGCCTAGCAGTTTATCGGTTTTTTTTGGTTGTTGTTTCTTTGTACTGTTTATGAAGTACTGATAGAAATGTATCCAGATTCTTCCAGCATTTCACAGGCTGGTAGACAGGGTAATTTTGTACTTGATTAGACTACTAGTAAAGAAGGTCCTTTACTGAGACCAATGAAACGGGCGCTAGCAAGGTTTTCATCGTAGTGTGTATGTTTGAGAGAGTGTGTGTGAGAGTGATTGTGTGAGAGAGATAGAGTGAATGTGCGAGTGTGTGTGTGACATAGAGTGAGAGGCTGTATGTGTGAGAGTGTGTGGCAGGGGCCCCCCCTCCGTCTCCCGCTCCTTCCACCTCCCCCCTGTCTTCCCTCTCCTCTTTCCTTCCCTCCCCCCCAGCTCCCTCCATCCATATGCAATCTTCTGGTCTCGAGCGCGGCCCCCAAACACTGCCCTCTAGGCCTAGTGCCTGCCTCAGCTAACATACAGAACATAGCACCTCCAGTCCTCCCTGCATTCACCTCTCCCGCCACAAAACAAAACCTGAGCTGTGCCTTTTTCCTTGAAGCACTGGTCTGGACAGCTTCTTGAAAATGCTTTACTCTTGGCAGAGGGCATGAATGTTGCAGCTCGCTAGCAGTTCTCTTTATTTCTATTAAAGTTGTGTTATTTGTTGGGGGGGGGGAGAGAAAGTCGGGGAACATGGTGATCTGCATTGTGTGCTGTTGCTGGTAAGACTGTGCCTTCGTCTCGTATTTTTTTTTTTAAGTCCCCCCTTTTTGCTGCTTTCAATCTAATAATGTAGGCGACCTTGGCTTATGTTTTTGTGTTGTTTGGTTGGGGGGGGGGGGGTAGAGGGTTTTTAAATGATATGGACATCGTGTGTGTGAGTAATGTGAGCCGGCTGGCGGAGATCGTTAAAGAGCAAAGAAAGAGGTAGGGTCAGAAGTGATTGGTAACTTTTTCCGCGAAAGAGAGTGTCGCGTCGCCTGAACCTCTACACTTTGGCTTTTGGTTGACTTGCGAATTTGACTCACGGCTCACGCCAAAAGTGGGAGGGGAGGTGACTCTGTGAGGGCTTTGAATGGCTGGTGAAAGGAGAGGCACTGTAAGCAGGAGGCGGGTCTTAAATTGAATTTAGATTGGGTGTACTCTTGTTGAGTGTATTTGCTCCACCCTCGATGTCATCACGTTTGACGTGAGGGCGGGGCAAATGCTCATGTGCAAATTGTGGTTTCACCACCATGCAGTTAGAAACGTTGGGACTTGTGGAGGCCTCAGTATAACGTTGGAGGTGCGTTTTATATAGAGAGATTCTTGTGATATCAGAGAACTCCGCCAAAAGTTCATGACATAATGAAATCACAGAGGAAGTGGGAAAGTGGAGCATTATTCTTTAAGTTAAATGACATTCAGCAGAGCAAAAAAGAGATGCCTTAGGTTGGGAAAAATTGAATATAATTAATAAGCTTGGGAATTTGTTTCCAGCTGAATTTTACAGTCTGATTGTGGTGGTACCATCTTTGTTATGCACACTTGATGAAAACAGTATTTCCTTGTCATCAACAGCAGGGTTGTATCCGATGGTTGTATCTGCCTACCAGCAGGTGGAGATAGAGAATACTGAAAAGCACACGGTGTTTCCTGGGACGCCCAGCCCCCCCCTGCCTTCAGTATATCTCTATCTCCCAGCAGGTGTGGATGAAGTGGCGTACCAAGGGGGGGGGGGGCAGTGGGGGCGGTCCGTCCTGGTTGCACGCCGCTGGGGGGGGGTGCCACGCGTCTGTCGGCAACTCTCGTTCCCTGCTCCCTGTGGCCCGGAATGGGTTACTTGCTGTTCCAGGGCAGAGGGAGCAGGGAACGAACGAAGCCGACAGGCGTGCGGCACCCCCCCCCACCCCCAGCAGGTAAAGATGCACCCGGGGGGGGGTGTCCATCGTTTCGCCGTTGGGGGGGTGTTGCGCGTCTGTCGGCAATGCTCGTTCCCTGCTCCCTCTGCCCCGGAACAGGAAGTAACCCGTTCCGGGGCAGGGGGAGCAGGGAACAAGTGTTGCTGACAGACGCGCGCACCCCCCCCCCCCCCCCCAGCGATAAAGATGCACCCAGGGGGGGTGTCCGTCGTTTGCCGGGGGGGGGGGGGGGGGGTCGCGAGCTGCACCCAGGGGGGGGGCATCGGCGATCTGCCCCGGGTGTCAGCCACCCTAGGAACGCCACTGTGTGGATATCACTTCTCAGCTCCTGGATTCTGCCTCGGGTGGCTCCTGTGCTTTGCCAGTAGAACAGGGGGGTGTTGTGGCTGGTGGGTGCCCACTACAGGCATACTTGGTTTTCCCTGTCCCTGGCCTTGCCCATTCCCCCTCCTCCCGGAGTTCCTCTGTGGCTGCCTGCCTCGAATTTTCCTCACAGTAAAAAAAAAAATCTGAGGCTTTCTCCAGAGCTCCTGGTTCGGTGCAGCTTGACCGCAGCTCATTTGACTCGGTGGTCTGAGGTGAGAGTGGTGCCCAGCTCCTCCGGGGAGGTTCCCGCTGAGAGCGCTCTGTGCGGGGTAAGTTTTGGACTGGGTTGCCTCCAGTTCTTGATAGTCCAGCGTCTGCTGGAGACTTTATTCTTCCCCTGAGCTTTTGGCTGACGCTAAGCGTAGACGAGTGATACCCCGTCTGAGGGGGACTCTTCACTCTGTTCTCCCCCGTGGTCTAGTTTCGGGGGAGTCTGAGAGGTCTGGCAGGCCCTCACGGACTGATGATCCAGACGAGGGTGGCTGCTTGCCAAAGGAGGTGGATGACCCTAAGCGGTTCGGATTTTCCACCACGACGAGCTGCCAGCTCTCATTCTGATGCCTTACAGGCCCTTTGTATGAAGATCCTGACGAATGTGCTGCCTCTTCTATTATATCCTCGATTGCTAGTACTAAGAAGCCTTCTTGGGCTTTTCCCATACATGCGTCCATCCAGAGCTTATTTCAGCTCAGTGGTCCTGACCCTGATGGTCCCTTGAAGGTGGCCAGGGCTATTGTCACCTTTACCCTCTAAATGAAAGTCAGTTGGCCCTCTTTGGGATGCCTAAAGTGGATGCGTTAGTCACGGCTGCAACTAAAAAGACTACTCTCCCGGTGGAGGGAGGGGTCGCTTTGAAAGATATGCAGGACCAGCGGCTGGAATCCGCACTGAAGCGGTCCTTTGAAATCTCGGGCCTTTCCTTACGGGTGGCTATTTGCAGTTCCTATGCAGCCCAGGCCTGCCTTTCCTGATTGCAGTAGGCGGTTGAGCAGCCCGCCAATGGAGCGGGTTCCCTGGCTGAGGTCGGGCCGCGTATGGAGTCTGCACTGTCTTTTTGGCTGATGCTCCTTATGATCTGGTCAAGCTTCAGCTAAGCAGATGTCGGTGGCGGTTGCTGCCCACCGCCTTCTTTGACTCCGGCATTGAGCGGCTGACATGACTTCTAAACAAAGGCTGGTGAGGTTACCCTTTCGAGCCTTCTTTTATTTGGGGAGGATTTGGAGAAGATTGTTAAGGACCTAGGGGACTCTAAACCCAACGGTTGCCTGAGGATAGGCCGAGGCCTTCTTCCAAAAGTCCTTCTAATCCCTCCTCTTCCAGGCCACGGTCACTACTCCATCTATTTGTGGTGCCTCGAAAGGCGGGTCGTTTCAGACCTATCCTCGCCTTACGCAGAGTCTACGAGGCCTTAGGAGCACGACATTTCCGCATGGAACCCTGCGCTCCGTCATTGCGGCGGTACAGCCAGGAGAGTTTCTCACGTCTCTGGACCTCAAGGAAGCGTATTTGCATATTCCCATCTGGTCGCCGCTTCAGCGGTTTCTCCGGTTTGTGGTATTGAGCCAACATTTCCAGTTTCGCGCCTTGCCTCTTGGCCTGGCAATTGCCCCTCAGACTTTTTCTAAGGTGGATGGTAGTGGTGGCTGCCTTTCTCAGGCGAGAGGATATCAGAGTTCACCCTTATCTCGACAACTGGCTCATCAGTGCGGTTTTCGGCAGACGAAAGCCGACTTGCCACAGCCAGAGTTGTTACAGTTCTTCAGACTCTGGGCTGGGTAGTCAATATGCCCAAAAGTCACCTGACCCCCTCTCAGTCTCTCGAGTATTTGGCGGTCCAGTTCGACACGGCTTCAGGGTTCGCTTTTCTTCCCGACAACAGGCGTCTCAAGCTTCAGAATCAGGTCCGCCTGCTCCTGTGGATGCCTCACCCTCAAGCTTGGAACTTGTGTTTAGCTCCTGGCTCGATAACGGCCACCATAGAGGTGGTTCCCTGGGCGAGAGCTCACATGAGGCCGCTGCAGCTTGCTCTGCTTCAGCAATGGGTCTCGCGATTTCCAGGAATACCAAAGCAGTCTAAGGTGGCTTCCTGCGGCCCAGCGCAGTATGGATTGGTGGCTTTCCGACAGCATGCTGCGGCAAGGGATTGGTGTCTGGTGATAATGGATGCCAGCCTTTCGGGCTGGGGAGCTCATTGCCAGGGACACTATGCTCAGGGTCTGTGGTGCACCGCGGAAGCGGGATGGTCCATCAATCGCTTGGAACTTAGGGCGATATTCCAAGCTCTTCTGGCCTTCCACAGGACGCTGAAGGGTCTTCCTGTCTAAGTTCTGTCAGACAACACGGCAGCAGTGGCCTACAATCAATCGTCAGGGTGGCACTCAGTGCAGGGCCCTGGCTGCGGAGGCGTCTCAGATCTGCGATTGGCCCAAGCGCCACCTAGAGCTGCTGTCCACGGCTCACATAGCTGGTCAGAGCAACGTGCAAGCCGATTTCCTCAGCAGACATCAAATCGACCCCGGCGGAAATGGAACTGGCGGAAGACGTTTTTCTTCAGATTTGTGCCAAATGGGGGACCACAGACTTAGACCTCATGGCGTCAAGCGTAAACGCCAAGTCCCTTACTTTTTCAGCAGGAGAGATCCTTCGCTCGGTGGGGTTGGATGCCCTGGCTCAACCATGGGCCTTGGCCCTTGATAGGGCGAGTGATTCACCTGCAGCGAGGATTGGTGATTCTCAATCGCCCCGGTTTGGCCAAGGCGTCCATGGTACGCGGATCTCCGGCAGGTACATTTGTCCATTAGAATGTAAGCTCTTTGAGCAGGGACTGTCCTTCTATGTTAACTTGTACAGCGCTGCGTAACCCTAGTAGCGCTTTAGAAATGTTAAATAGTAGTAGTAGTAGTAGTAGTAGTAGGGCTGGTGGACCGCGCCTCTTCCTTTGCCTCGGATTCCGAACTTGTTAGTTCAGGGTCCGGTGATTATGGAAGATCCTTGTCGCTTTGGTCTTACGGGACAAGGGCTATTCTAATAAGGTTATTGCCATGCTCTTGCGGGCTTGCATGCGGTCTACCTCTGCGACTTATGCTCAGATCTGGCGCACTTTTGAGGCTTGGTGTACTCCAAAGGCTATCTCGCCGACTCTGGCGACAGTCTCGCTTTTGCTGGACTTTTTGCAGGACGGGCTACAAAAGGGCCTGGCCTACAATTCCCTTCGAGTTCAGGTGGCAGCACTGCTTCCAGGGGAAAGTCTCCGGCTTGTCCCTGCTGCTCATGCCGGATATTGTCCGATTTCTCAGAGGGGCGCCTCGTCTCCGTCCTCCTTTGCGGTCGCCCTGTCCAGCTTGAAACCTGGGGCTTGAGTCGAAGGCGCGCCAGCGATCTCCATTTGAGCCTTTTAAACGGGCTTCTGAGAAGGATGTGACTCTCAAGACAGTTTTTTTTAGTGACAATGACGTCGGCAAGGAGAGTGTCCTGAGCTTCAGGCTCTTCCTGTCAGGAATCCTTTTCTACAGTTCTCGGAATCTGGGGTGTCTGTTCGTACGGTGCCTTCCTTTCTGCCTAAGGTGGTTTCAGCTTTTCACCTGAACCAGCCCATTTTTCTTCCTTCCTTTTGTAAGGAGGAGTTTCCGGACTCCTTTGGGCAATTGCACCTTTTGGATGTCCGCAGGGCTCTGTGGCAGTATCTGCAGATGTCAAATGAGTTTAGGAATTCTGATCATTTATTTGTTCTGTTGGCAGGTTTCCAGCGTCTAAGGCCACTATAGCCCGCTGGGCTTAAGGAACCTCATTTTTTCTGCTTTCAGGGCGGGTCGCCGCCTGTAGCGTTTAAAGCACACTCTACGAGGGCAATGTCCTCTTCGTGGGCTGAAATGGTGTCTTTTCTCTTCAAGAGATCTGTCGTGCGAACTACCTGGGCTTCTCAGCTCTCTTTTGTGCAACATTACAGGCTGGATGTGGCAGCGTGGCAGGATGCGCATTTTGGAGCGCAAGTGCTTGCTCGCGGAGTTGCCTGTTCCCACCCTATTTAGGGAGTGCTTTGGTACATCCCATCGGTTATTGGATTCTTCTGCTGTTGATGACAAGGAAGGGAAAATTAGGTTCTTACCCTTGATAATTTCTTTCCTTTAGTCACAGCAGATGAATTCATGATCCCTCCCTGTCTGACTTTAGTTTTTGTACAGATGTTGCATACAGACATTGTGTCTCATCAGGAGTACTTGAAGACAAGCTATCAGTTACTACATGCTGTTTTATTGCAGGAGGTTGATAACGTCCCCTCCTTTGTTTGGTTATTGCTCTGGTTCAGGGGCGTTTGTTCGGTGTGAGGAAAGTTTATGTTATTTTGCCTTTCTTATTCACTCTGCTTTGGAAATTTCATATACTGAAGGCAGGTGGGGGCTGGGTGTCCAGGAACACCATGTGCTTTCAGTGTTCTCTATCTCCACTTGCTGGTAGGCGGATACAACCCATCAGTTAATGGATTCATCTGCTGGACTAAAGGAAAGAAAATTATCAAGGTAAGAAACCTAATTTTCCCATTTATGTCATGTATCACTTAATTGCAGGCAGAGTCTTGAATCACAATATCAAACCTGATGCAGTTAATTTCTAGCTATTTTGGGGGGAGGAAGGATGTAAGAGACGGAAAGTTGGAGTATAAACCAGGATTGGGCCGGTCCTGGTTTTATCACATTGGATCAAAGAAACCAAGTCTAGAAATTTCAGCTGGGGTTTTCATGTGATAGACATTTGCTTGGTGAATGGATTGTGCCTCTCACAATCCATGCAAGCACTTGAAAGGCTAACATGTATCTCCCCAATAGGCACCAAACCCCTTAATAGTGGGGAGAAGTTTCTGAGAGATCATTGGAAATAATTGTTCTTAAGTAAAAAGAAATAAATAAAGTAGATGTCATCCATGTCGCCCGGTGCAGAGCATTAAAAGGTATTTAATATGCCTTTAAGAGCACATGCTCGAATGCCTTCCCGCCCACTGAGAGAGTACAAGACCAGCAGTCTCTTCTCATTCGCTGTGAGGAGAGGACGTGCTATTCGCAGCTCCTCACATCGTCTGATGTATGAGTAGTCTTTTCAAGCATTTATGCCTTCCCTGGGAGATTTTCTTTTCTCCTGTTTTCTTTTTAGTTTTGTGTCTTTTTCTCCTTTCCCTTATTTTAGCTATTTTTTTCTGCCACTTTTTAGTTTTGTTATTTTTTCATGGGAGTCTGATGAGGATCACGGTACTTCTCGGAGAAAGAATCTTATGGTATTGCATCTGACCTCCCCCCCCCCCCCCCCCCAGGGAAAGAAAGAAGAAAATCACTATGTGAGAGCCTTTCCTTTCCATCTTTTTTCTGGGAAATGGTGGCTGCCATTCTTTCACAAGATCTGCGGGATGTTCAGGTGAAGAACTGAGAGTCCCCTCTGTAGGTCCCTGTCCTCCCTAAGAAGACAAACACGAGTACCGGATCCAGAGCTCCCCTGGGTTTGATAGATCCCAATTGCCTCATCATTCCTTGGTGGTGGAATCCATGCTCGAAAGAGCCAGAAAGTTCTGGAGACTTTGCTTCGATGCTTCCTGGTGGGGAAGCTAGAACCCTGGATTCTTTTGGGTGGAAGATGTAGCATAGTAGATGATGGCAGATAAAGACCTGTACGGTCCATCCAGTCTGCCCTTCAAGATAAATTCATTGTATGTGATACTTTATATGTGTACCTGTCCTTGATTAGTCCTTGCCATTTTCAGGGCACAGACCGTAGAAGTCTACCCAGCACTGGCTTTGCTTCCCCAATTACCAGTGTTTGCCACCCAATCTCCACTAAGCTTCTATGGATCCATGCCTTCTAAACAGGGTTCCTTTGTGTTTATCCTATTCATTTTTTAATTCTGTTACCGTTTTCATCTCCACCCCCCCCCCCCCCCCCCCCCCACAGGAGAGCATGCCAAGTATCTAACACCCTCTCCGTGAAAAAATACTTCCTAACATTATTTCTGAGTCTTCCCTTCTTCAGCTTCAATTTATATCCTCTAGTTCTGCAGCCTCCCCATCTCCGGAAAAGGTTTGCTTGCGGATTAATACCTTTCAAATATTTGAATGTTTCTATTATACCATCCCTGTTTCTCCTTTCCTCCAGGGTATACATGTGCAGGTCAGTAAGTCTCTCCTTGTATGTCTTGCAACACAAATTTCATACGATTAAAAAAAAAAAATTTATAATAATTTTACAAACTTTTTACAAGCCATACACTTGTCAAACAGGAACACAGCAGCTTCAAAAAGCAAATAAAGAAAACATCATATCACCAAATAAAGTCAGCTTTCTTAGACCACCATTAATTGGAGAGTGTGGCTGAATCATAGGAGATTATTCGTAAGGAACTTAAAATATAAACTTTATACAAAGGCTACGTGTGATTACCTCACCTATATTACTATTTCCAACATTATTATTATTATTTTTTTTAAATCAAGAAAAGCTTTTAGTTGTTTCTAGGGCCCTGATGGCGAACCTATGACACGCGTGTCAGTACTGACACGCGGCCGCATGTGGCCTCATACAGAGAAGCAGTGGCGTTCCTTGCTGACACCCGGGGCGGATCGCGCGACCCCCCCCACACGGTGCATGTTTACCCGCTGGGGGGGGTGCCATGTGCGCTTCTATTGGCTCCCTCCGAGTCCTCCGCTCATTCCATCCCTGCTGCTCCCTCTGCCCCCGCCTCCTGCACGGCCGTTAGGGGATCTTTGACCTCACTTCCGGCCAGCGGAGCAGAGAGCAGCGGAATGCCGTGGGGGACGCATCTCTGTGATCGCCATTACCAGCAACCACATAACCACAGCAACCATCATCCAATCTACTGTTCTGGGGTGTCGTGGATTTCTAATTGACCATCATTACTGAGATAAGTGAGGGGGAGGCTGGGAGAGGCGAGGGCATGTGCTATGGGTGCCGTTTCCCGCCATTAGAAATAGCGGCAGCCATCTTAATTTACATAAGGTGGTCAGTTAGGCTAGTTAACCCCTAATTGCCTGCAGGCTAACAGGCTATCTATAATTCTATCTTTCTGTCACTGCCCCCCTGATGGAGAACCAAAAAATAAAAACCAAGGTTAAGTAAAGGAAGTGGTAGTAGCAGTAGCCGACCCTTTCAAGAGACATGGACCGAGATGTATGGCATTATAGAAAAAAAATGGCAGATCATTTTGCGTTCTATGTACTGAAACGGTAGTAAGCAGAACGTGGAATATAAATAGACATTTTGAAACTAATCATTCCCAGCTCTTGAAAAAAAGTGAGGATTGAAAGGAAGGAATACATTTCCAGGCAGCTACACTTTTATAAGAGCCAATCTAATTCCATCCTTAAAATTTGTAAAAAGGTTCTACAAATTTAACATCTGCAAGTTTGAGCATTGCTCACTCCATAGCTCAGCATGGAAAAGCACTCAGTGAGGGAGAATTATTAAAGAAACTCTCCTAAGATGTGCACCCAGTTCTATTTCACAATATGCAGAATAAAGATGCAATTATAAGAGAATATCTGAGTTACACTCAGTAGAAATATCAATTGAAGATTTAGCCAATGAAATTCAGCAACAAAAAAGTCACTAATAGGCAGATTAGTAAAGAATTCCCCCTCCCCCTCACTTATCTTAGTTCCCTGCACCCCACACAAGTTAAATAATATCAAGACCAACAAAAGAAACCGACTGACAGATGAATAAAGAAGTCACTAAGCAGGTACGTTAAATAATTAGTTTTGGCTTTATTAAATACAGTTATATATTACAATTATTACATTTTTGTTATTTAAACTATAAATATCGCGAAATTAGGTTTTTTTTCTCGAAGTGACCACACCACCCGAGTTATGCTCGTTTTTTTTGGCGAATTTTGACACACCAAGCTCAAAAGGTTGCCCATCACTGTTCTAGGGAGTAAAAAAATATACTTCGTCTCTTCCAAATCGGACCCAAAACGTTTACATGGTTAAGCAAGGAAGAAAGTTTCTTCCCAGTTTCCTGTTTCATGGCCAAAAATATTTTTCTCCGTTCTGAGCAATTTGGTGACATCCGGATAAATCCAGATTTCCTCCTCCGAAGAACACATTTGGATGTTTTCTATTGATTGCTCCAAAATAGCAGATATATTATTCACATCAATATTTATATCTTCTCCGCCTCTGCCTTCTCCTTCTTTCTTCCTTGGATCTTAGGCAAATAAAAAATCTTATTAATATGAGGAATAGCGTCATGTGGTATTTTCCAAATTTCAACCTAATATCTTCTAAATAAATCCATAGGCAGAGTCTCAGGAACTTTAGGGAAATTCAAAAGGCGAAGATTCAAACGCCTATTAAAGTTCTCAGTCTTTTTTATGGAGAGCCAGTTTATCTTTAACCGTAGTGAACTTGAAATCTTGAAGCTGTTTCACTTCATTTTGAATTTGTTTGACCTGGATGGAGAGATCTTCTTTCACTGACTCAACTGTCTTGACCAAATTTTCAAATTTAAGATACAAAGCAGTTACCTCACCTGAGGATTTCTGGAGAGTTGAGTCCATCTTATTAAGCATTAACCAAATCTTTCCAAGATTTACCTCCATTGATGTATCTGAGACTCCAGTCAAACCTTGGGCCTCATTCTCCAGGCTCTTTCGCTGCAACGCGGGACCCTCGCCAGAGACCCTGCACGCCACACTTCCAGAAACATGTAGGCTATCTCCCGGCGAAGCAGCCGACGCCGGACATGGAGGAATGTTGGAAGCAGAGGGGGAAGAAAGAGATATTTCATGTCCCAGCAGAGGTTTCGCTCCTCTGATTTCCTCCGCAACGGGACTCACCTCCCTCAACTCACATGGAGAGGCTCCGGTGAGGAAACTATCCAATCTCTGCTGGATTGGGGATGATGCTGAGGTAGGCGGGGGAACAAACTTCACAGTCCCTTTTCTCTTTGTATGAGGCACTTTTCAAAGGTAAATTAACAGGAGAAAACCCAACAAGAGATCAGCGTCTCACACACCGCCATCTTGTCCACAAATCTCATACCATTTTAATAGCTTTTCTTTGCAGCGCTTCCAGTCTTTTTACATCCTTAGCAAGATACGGTCTCTAAAACTGAACACAATACTCCAAGTGGGGCCTCACTAACGACTTGTAGAGGGGCATCAACACCTCCTTTCTTCTGCTGATTATACCCCTCTCTATGCAGCCTAGCATCCTTTTGGCCGTGGCCACTCCTTTGTTGCATTGTTTCTTCACCCTCAGATCCTTGGACACGATCACACCGAGGTCCCTTTCCTGAGTCAAGCTTACCAGTCTCTCCCCACCTATCCTGTATATCTCTTTTGGTTTTCTGCACCCCAAGTGCATCACTCTGCACTTCTTCCATTAAATTTTAAATGCCAGATCGTTGACCATTCTTCTAACACTTGGAGATCCCGTCTCATGGTTTCTACTCCTTCCAGGGTATCTATTCTATTGGCTATCTTCGTGTCATACACAAAGAGGCAAACCTTTCCTTCTAACACTTCAGTAGTATCTCTCACAAATATATTAAACAGAATCGGCTCCAGCACCGACCCCTGAGGCACTGTACTACTCACCTTCCTTTCTTCCAAGCTGATTCCGTTTACCACCACCCTCTTTACCTGTTGGTCAACCAGTTTCCTATCCAGGTCACCACTTTGGTCCTAAATTCAGACCTCTCAGCTTATTCACGAGTCTTCGGTGCGGGACAGTATCAAAGGCTTTGCTGAAATCCAGGTAGATTACCTCTATCGCACGTCCTTCATCCAGGTCTTTGGTCACCCAGTCAAATAGGTCAATAAGATAAGTTTGGCAAATTTTTCCTTTGGTGAAGCCATGTTGCCTCGGTTCCTGTAACCCAAAGTCCACTATCCTTTCCTTCAGCAGTGATTCCATTATTTTTCCTACCACCATTGTGAGACTTACAGGCCTGTAGTTTCCCACTTCTTCCTTGTCTTCGCTTTTGTGAAGAGAAACCACATCCATTCATCTCCAATCCCGCGGAACCTCTCCCGTCTCTAAAGTTCTATTAAATCTTTAAGAGGTCCCACCAGGACTTCTCTGAGCTTCCTCAGTATCCTGGGATGTATCCCATCTGGCCCCATAGCTTTGTCCACCTTCAGATTCTCAAGCTGTTTATAAACGCTTTCCTCCGTGAATGGCGCAATATCCATTCCATAAGAAAAGCTTTCAGCTTAAACCACTGATTTTTCACTTCACCTACGCCTACCCACGCCATCAGTTCCTTCTTCAGGTATTCCCCCATTTTACCAAAATCAGTACGTCTGAAATCCAGTATTTTGAGTTTTGTGTATCCGCACTCTGCCTTTGCCCTTATATCAAACCATATTGTGTGATGATCACTATTACATAGGTGGGCATCCACCCAGATATTGGAAACACTTCCTTCATTTGTGAGCACTTGTTGTCTATAGACCCCGACACAATTGGAGGAACTAGATAAAGATCTGATCGCTGATATTCAAAAGTTGGGGAAGAAAAGAGAGGTGCTGTTGTTGGGAGATTTTAATCTGCCGGATGTAGATTGGAAGGTTCCGTCTGCGAAATCGGAAAGAAGTAGAGAGATTGTGGATGCTTTCCAAAATGCTCTGCTCAGACAAATTGTGACGGAACCCACAAGGGAGGGAGCCACGTTGGATCTGGTGCTCACGAATGGGGATAGTGTGTCAAATGTCCGAGTGGCTGCACACCTGAGAAGCAGTGACCATCAAACGGTTTGTTTTGATATAACGACTCATGTGGATGGCGGCCACTCAAAACTCAAAGTCTTGGATTTCAAGCGAGCTGACTTTAACAAAATGGGGGAATACCTGAGGAAGGAGCTGATGGGCTTGGAGGTCATACGAGAAGTGGAAGGACAGTGGTCCAGGCTGAAAGAAGTAATAAACAGGGCTACAGACCTTTATGTAAGGAGAGTAAATAAAAGCAAGAGAAAAAGGAAACCGATATGGTTCTCAAAGCAAGTGGCTGAGAAAATAAAGATTAAAGAGTTAGCGTTCCAGAAATATAGAAAATCTCAAGTGGAGGAACACGGGGAGGAATACCGGATGAAACTGAAAGAAGCCAAGAGAGAGCTACGTCTGGCGAAGGCGCAAGCGGAAGAACAAATGGCTAGAAATGTAAGGAGGGGAGACAAAACTTCTTCAGGTATATTAGTGAAAGGAGAAAGACTAAAAAGGGAATTGTGAGACTAAAAGATACAGCGAAACGCTATGTAGAAAATGATGAAGAAAAAGCCAATTTGCTAAATAGATACTTTTGTTCTGTTTTTCACTGAAGAAAATCCTGGGGAAGGACCGAGAGGGACTGGCAAAAGTACACCTGAGAATGAAGTGGATAGAGCACCGTTCAAGGAAGAGAGTGTGTATCAACAACTTGGAAAGCTAAAGGTGGACAAAGCCATGGGACCAGACGGGATCCACCCCAGAATTCTGAGGGAGCTCAGAGAGGTTCTGGCGGGTCCTCTTAAAGATTTGTTTAATAAATCCTTGGAGGCGGGAGAGGTTCCGAGGGACTGGAGAACGGCGGAGGTGGTCCCTCTTCACAAAAGTGGTGATAGGGAAGAAGCTGGAAACTACAGGCCGGTAAGCCTCACTTCGGTTATTGGAAAAGTAATGGAAGCGATGCTGAAGGAAAGAATAGTGAATTTCCTGGAAACCAATAAGTTACAAGATCCGAGACAACATGGTTTCACCAAAGGGAAATCGTGCCAAACGAATCTCATTGAATTCTTTGACTGGGTGACAGGAGAATTAAATCAAGGACGTGCTATAGACGTAATCTACTTAGATTTCAGCAAGGCTTTTGACACGGTTCCCCACAGGAGGCTCTTAAATAAACTAGACGGGCTGAAGATAGGACCCGAAGTGGTAAACTGGATTAGGAACTGGTTGACAGGCAGACGCCAGAGGGTGGTGGTGAATGGAGTTCGCTCGGAGGAGGGAAAGGTGAGTAGTGGAGTGCCTCAGGGATCGGTGCTGGGGCCCATTCTGTTCAATATATTTGTGAGTGACATTGCCGAAGGGTTACAAGGTAAAGTTTGCCTTTTTGCAGATGACACTAAGATTTGCAACAGAGTGGACACCCCGGAGGGAGTGGAAAACATGAAAAAAGATCTGAAGAAGCTAGAAGAATGGTCTAACGTTTGGCAATTAAAATTCAATGCGAAGAAATGCAAAGTGATGCACTTAGGGAGTAGAAATCCAAGGGAGACGTATGTGTTAGGCGGGGAGAGTCTGATAGGCACGGACGGGTAGAGGGATCTTGGGGTGATAGTATCTGAGGACCTGAAGGTGACGAAACAGTGCGACAAGGCGGTGGCTGTAGCTAGAAGATTGCTAGACTGTATAGAGAGAGGAGTGACCAGCAGAAGAAAGGAGGTTTTAATGCCCCTGTATAAGACGTTGGTGAGGCCCCACCTGGAGTATTGTGTTCAGTTTTGGAGGCCGTACCTTGCGAAGGATGTTAAAAAAATTGAAGCGGTGCAAAGAAAAGCTACGAGGATGGTATTGGATTTGCGTTCCAAGACGTATGAAGAGAGACTTGCTGACCTGAACATGTATACCCTGGAGGAAAGGAGAAACGGGTGATATGATGCAAACGTTCAAATATTTGAAAGGTATTAATCCGCAAACGAATCTTTTCCGGAGATGGGAAGACGGTAGAACGAGAGGACATGAAATGAGATTGAAGGGGGGCAGACTCAGGAAAGATGTCAGGAAGTATTTTTTCACAGAGAGGGTGGTGGACGCTTGGAATGCCCTCCCGTGGGAGGTGGTGGAGATGAAAATGGTAACGGAATTCAAACATGCGTGAGATATGCATAAAGGAATCCTGTGCAGAAGGAATGGATCCTCAGAAGCTTAGCTGAAATTGGGTGGCGGAGCAGGTGGGGGGGGAAGAGGGGTTGGTGGTTGGGAGGCTAGGATAGGGGAGAGCAGACTTATACGGTCTGTACCAGAGCCGGTGATGGGAGGCGGGACTGGTGGTTGGGAGGCGGGAAATACTGCTGGGCAGACTTATACGGTCTGTGCCCTGAAAAAGACAGGTACAAATTCAAGGTAAGGTATACACATACGAGTTTATCTTGGGCAGACTGGATGGACCATGCAGGTCTTTTTCTGCCGTCATCTACTATGTTAGTGTATTCCGTCACCATTTGTCTGAGCAAGGCACTTTGACAGGTGTCCACGATTGCCCTTCTTCCTTAGCGTATGCAGCAGATTAATCCAGGAACTGGTGGGTTGTGTCCATCTACCAGCAGGTGGAGATAGAGATTACAAAGCTGAAGGCAGTGATACCAGACGGTCAGCTCCTCCTTTACCTCACTATATCTCTATCTCTAGCAGGTGGTAGATGGTGTCTCTGCAGCTCCTGGATTCGTCTCTTGGACCTGCTCCTGGGCCTTTTGGCCAGTTGAGCTTAGGGGGTATTTGGGCTCTGTGCCAACTTTAGGGGTATACCTAGTGGCCTGGGTCCCTTCCTCACCCCGTGGTCCCTTTCCTCCCAGAGTTTGGACTGTAGCCTTCCTCATTAAAAAAGAAAGAAAAAAACCCCTGTAGTCCACAACACACCTCTGTTTGCTGCTGTTATCAGCTGTTAAAAAAACAAAAACAGCAATTTGGGACACAGGCTCTGCAGCTGTAACAAGGAAGCAGGTTGCTAAGAGGAGCCTTGGGGGCAGCGTCTCTGGAGTTGCTATGTGTGTGTGTAGCCTGCTGAGCCAGTTTGGTGGGAGGCTTGCCTAGGAGGTCCTGCTGTGGTGGTTATCCTTCAAATGAACCGTCCCATCCCAGACAGCTCTGATATAATGTTTTCTTGACCGAGGACTGGAGGATCTAACTTCAGACCCGGGTGCGCAGTCTGCTGGGGCGCCGAGTCCTCGGGCCTGGCAGTGCGTTCATGTCTTGGGCTCTGTGACGGCTACTTTGGAGGTAGTGCTGTGGGCTGTGCTCACATGTGATATCTACAGCTCTCGCTTCTCGGCAGGTGGTCGGTGTCCCAGGAGTGTCAGTGCTGTCTTCCATGGCTGTTCTTGGCACAGCTGTGCATGAACTGGTGGCTCCGTAATTCCTCCCTGTGAAAGGGATGCCTTAGCGCCTCTCCAGTGGATGGTGGTGGTCATGGATGCCTCTTTCTTACGCCTCCAAGGCGATGAATGACACAGGAGATGCTGTGGCTGATCTCCCGCCTGGACCTGTTTTTGGTGCTGTTCGTCCTGTAGCCTTCTAGGACTTGTTGTGGGCCAGGTGGTGCTTGTGCCATTGGAGAACACGACGGCGGTGGCTTCTTCTTCGACAGGGTGGGACTCAGAGTCAGGCCCTGGCCACCAGGGCATGTCAGCCCCATGGAGGGGGCAGAGGACCTTATGTTCCATTTCTCCATGGCCCACTTTGAGGGCTTTTCTTACGGTGAGCTCTCTCTTTCTGCCGTCTTCTGGTCTCAGCGGAATGGTTATTCCACACCAGTAGTGCTTCAGTTTGGGCTCAGGTAGAGAGCTCCAGAAGTACATCTGATGGTGTCCTGGCTGGACGCCGAGGTGCTTTTTTTCTTTTATCATCGGAAAGAGGGCGATTTGGCAGGGCTGGTTGTTCAGCTACTTCTTTAGCAGGAGGACGTTCTTCGATAATGTTTCCTCCATGGCCTCTCTACTACTCACAGAGGCGTAGGTATACTCCTTCTTGCCAGCCTCAGCAGACTCAGACCCAGAGCACTCATTCTTGTCAACAGCTTGCGCCCAAGGCCCAGACAACTCCCCAGTCAAAGCCAAGAATGAGCTTTTGACTGGCTCCAGCAGATCATAGCTGTAGTGAAGTGACCATCCCGGGTGACCTGCCGGTTGGGGGGGAGGGCTGAATTTTTTCCACTAAAGGTGGTCCCTTGTAACCTCCAACCGGTGGATTCTTCAAGTAGTCCGTCTTGATTATGCCATGCATTGGTGACAGAGACCACCAAATTGCCCACTGAGAGTGTCTTACTTAGCTGTCATCAGAAGGAGGTACTTGCAGAGGAACTCTCTCCCCTTCTAAATGTCCACTCAGTCAAGTCCATTCTACCAGGGGAAGAAGGGCAGGGATTCTGTTCCAGGTACTTGTGCCCAAGAAAACAGGGGGGATGTGTCCCATCCTAGACCTAAGGGCCCTGAACAATTTCCTGTTCAAAGAAAAGTTCAGGATGGTTTCCTTGGCACCCTTCTCCCCATGATTCATGATAACGATTGGCTATGCTCTCTGGACTTAAAGGATGTTTACACTCACATCCTGATACTTCCAGGTCACAGGAAGTATCTTTGATTTCGGCTGGGGACACATCAGTTCCAGTGCCGCGTGTTTCCTTTTGGCCCAGCGTCATCCACAAGGGTCTTCACCAAGTGTCTTCCAGTAGTCACAGTGTCACTACAGAGACTGGGAGTCCATGTGTTCTCCTATCTGGACAATTGGCTGGTGAAGAGCACATCGATGGTCAGTGCTCAGTAGTCCATTCTGAGAACTAGTTGGGTGTTAGAGCTACTGGGGGTTTGCTTTAAACTACTCCAAGTCCCATCTACATCCCGTTCAACACTTGGAGTTCATAGGAGCCTTCGTAGACACACAGCGGGCTTTTCTCCCTATGTTGAGGACAGACATTATCTTGTCGCTTTTGACACTCAGGTCCATGCCAGCCAGCTGGTCATAGCTTGACTAATGTTGAGATTGTTAGGTGTCATGGCCTCCCCCATCCATGTCAGACCCATGGCATGTTTTCACATGAGAAACGTCCAGTGGACCCTAGCTTCCCAGTGGTGTCAAGCCTCTGGGAATCTAGCGGATGTCATCTGAATGACACTAGAGTTGATTCAGTCTGCTTTGGTGGACGGTTAGATTCAATTTGACTGTGGGACTTCCATTCCTAATTCCTCAGTCCCAGAAGGTGCTCACAACTGGTGCATCCCACTTGGGCTGGGGAGCTCACCTAGACAGGCTTCACACTCAAGATGCTTAGTCAGCCCAGGAGACTGATCTCCACATCAACCTTCTGGAGCTACATGCAATCTGAAATGCTCTAAAGGTTTTTAGAGACTGGCTGTTCAACCAAACTGTACTCATTCAAACAGACAATCAGGTTGCAATGTACCACACCAACAAGCAGGGGGGTACTGGATCACGCCAGTTGTGTCAGGAGGCCGTCCATATGTGGCACTGGGCAGTCCAGCATGGGATGCTCCTGAAAGCCACTTACCTGGCAGGCAAATCCAACAGCCTGGCCGATAGACTGAGCAGGGTCATGCGACCGCACGAGTTGTCCCTCAGCATGGGCGTTGCCTGTGAGATCTTCTGAGTGTGGGGCACCCCCTCGGTGGATCTCTTTGGCACTTAGTTCAATCACAGAGCCCTTCAGCACTGTTCCAGGCTCCAAGCCCCAGGCCCGTGACAGACTAGTGTTGGATGTCTTCCTGCTTCATTGGGGGACTGATCTTCTGTATGCATATCCTCCCATCCCTCTTGTGGGGAAGACTTTGCTGAAACTCATTCAAGACCAAGGAACCATGATCCTGATTGTCCATACTGGCACCAGCAGATCTGGAGTTGTCCTCCGAAGAAACTTGGAGATTGGAGTGTTTTCCGACCTTCATCAGGCAAAACAAGGGATCTCGTCTACATCACAACCTCCATTTTCTGGCTCTCACAGCCTGGATGTTGAGAGTTTAGAATTTGCTTACTTGCATCTTCCTGAAGGTGTCGCCAAGGTCTTGCTGGCTTCCAGGAAAAATTCTACTAAGAGGTGTTACTTTTTCAAATGGAGGCAGTTTGCCGTCTGGTTTGAAGTCAAGGCCCTAGATCTCTTTCTTGCACTATACAGACCCTGCTTGAATATCTTATTTTTATTTATTTTATTACATTTGTACCCCACATTTTCCCACCTATTTGCAGGCTCAATGTGGCTTACACAGTACCGTAGAGGCTGTTGGCAATTCGGTTGATAACAGATACAAAGTTATATTGTAGTCAGATGAGGTAGGTGTGGATCAGTCATCAAGGGGGTGAAGGAAGTGAAGATTATAAATTGTCCAGTACGATCATTAGTTATGCTGGCCTTTTTAAAGAAGTGAGTTTTGAGTGATTTCCTGAAGTTTAAGTGGTCATGGATTGTTCTCACAGCGTTTGGGAGTCCGTTCCATAGTTGTGCGTTTATGTAGGAGAAGCTGGATGCGTAGGTTGTTTTGCATTTTAGTCCTTTACAGTTTGGATAATGTAGGTTTAGGTATGATCGTGATGATCTGATTCTGTTCCTGGTTGGTAGATCTATTAGGTCTATCATGTATCCTGGTACTACGCCGTAGATGATTTTTGGGCTCATTTTCAAAGCACTTAGCCTCCCAAAGTTCCATAGAAACCTATGGAACTTAGCCTCCCAAAGTGCTTTGAAAATATGCCTCTTTATGTACCAAGGTCTTAAGACCAACTCTGTAAAGGTTTACCTTAGTGCAATTAGTGCTTACCATCACCGTGTGAAGGGTAAGCCCATCTCTGGACAGCTTCTAGTTCTCTTCAAGAGAGGTTTGCTTTTGACAGTGCCCCCTGTCAAGCCTCCACCTGTGTCACAGGACCTCAACATCATCCTTACCCAACTGATGAAAGCGTCTTTTGAGCCACTCAATTCCTGTCATCTGAAGTACTTGACCTGGAAGGTCTTGTTTTTGGTGGCTGTTACTTCAGCTCGGGGATCCACCTTACACTAAGTTTCATCACAACAGAGTAGTTCTCCGCATGCATCCTAAGTTATTGCCTGAGTGGAGGAGTAGCCTTATAGTTAGTGCAGCGGGCTTTGATCCTGGTTTCAATTCCCACTGCAGCTCCTTGTGACCTTGAGCAAGTCACTTAGTTCTCCATTGCCTCAGGTACAAAAACTTAGATTGTAAGCCCTCTGGGGACAGATAAAGTACCTGCATATAATGTGTACAGTGCTGCATACATCTAGTAGCACTATAGAAATGATTATTAGTAGTAAGGTGGTGTCGGAGTTCCATCTGAACCAGTCGATTGTTCTGCCAACATTCTTTCCCAAGCCTTATGCCCATCTTGGCAAAGCGCACTACATACCTTGGACTGTAAGCATTGGTCTTTTACTTTTAGCAGCTACAATCCGTCTACCCAACTTTTTGTTTCTTTTGATCCCAACAGGATGGGGGTCACCATCAGGAAACACTCAATCTCTAATTGGATGGCAGATTGCATTTCTTTCACTTATTCCCAGCCTGGGCTGACTCTGGAGGGTCATGTCAAGGCTCATAATGTCAGAGCTATGGTGACATCAGTAGCCCTCTTGAGGTCAGTATCCATTGAAGAGATTTTCAAGGCTGCAACGTGGTCCATGCATTCACAGGATTCCTGATGCTATATTAGTCAAATTAGAAAGACAGTGCTGCAGAATTTGGGGTCTAGAATCCAACTCCACCCCCCTAGGGCCCGTTTTGTTGTGTTCCAGGCTGCATTCTCACATGGTTGCATATAGTTTATGGTTAATCAGTTCTTTTGCCCTCACCATTGCAAGGTCCAGTTGACCAATGGTGGTTGTTTTCTGTGAGCCTGGTAGCTAGGGATTCCCACATGTGAGGATATTTTCCTTCTTGTCCTTGGAAAAAGCAAAGATACTTACTTGTAGCAGGTATTCGCCGTAGACAGCAGGCCATTCATTCTCACATATCCTCCCACTTCCCCTTGGAGATGATTCCATGTTTTATTATTGTACTGCTGGTCCCACGCTCTCATGACAGCTGGGAAGTCACTCGTGCATGTACGGTGGGGATGCTATGCGTGCTCTTAAAGGCATATTAACATTTTAATTCTCCGCATGTGAGAATGAATGGCCTGCTGTCCTTGGAGAATACCTACTAACCTGCTACAGGTAAGTATCTTCGCTATCTGTTTTCATTCAACTTTGAAATTGCAATGCTTTGAGGCAAACTGGTATGGTTCCTGTTAGAAACCTGGGCAGCGTTGCCTGCCCCACACAGGTTAGAGGACTACAAGCTCCTCCTGGTGAGATTTTAATCTGTTCTAGATTAGTCTGGTCACTTGTTTCCTCTCTAGTGAGCAGAATGGTTAGCACTATTCTACTTCTGCTAGGAAGTCTGAGCCCCTACGTCTTGCCCCATCCTTGGCCACCTTTAAATCTAGACTGAAAGCCCACCTCTTTAACATTGCTTTTGACTCGTAACCACTTGTAACCACTCGCCTCCACCTACCCTCCTCTCTTCCTTCCCGTTCACATTAATTGATTTGACTTGCTTACTTTATTTATTTTTTGTCTGTTAGATTGTAAGCTCTTTGAGCAGGGACTGTCTTTCTTCTATGTTTGTGCAGCGTTGCGTACGCCTTGTAGCGCTATAGAAATGCTAAATAGTAGTAGTAGTAAGTCTGTCTCCATTTTTCAGGTCAGCTGGCAAAGGAGCTTAAACAACAGGACTGCCTTCAGTATTCTGGCTTCTGCAACCTTGCTATGGCTCGGTAAGTTTTTTTTAATTCTTTCCAACCCAATCCAAAGAATTATGCAAAATCAGTTAGTAAATGTGTGCCTGAGGGGGAGGGGCAAAAAAATTCTCACAAAATTTAATGGAATGGAATGTGGTAGCCGTGTTAAGGTTATCAATAGAAATCAAACAAAATAAAACATGGAAAAGAAAATAAGATGATACCTTTTTTATTGGACATGTATTAAGTTATGTCAAATAAAAAAGGTATCATTTTATTTTATTTTCCATGTTTTATTTTGTTTGATTTCTATGGAATGGAATGAAACCTGACTTGTGGGGAAAACTGGTAAAAAGACATATTCAGTTGGAAAATGGACTAAATTGAACCATCTGTACATAACCTTAAAGCTGTTTTCCTGGAGATTAGTAGCCATTAATATTTTAACTTGAGCCACCTCCATTTTCCCCCAATCAAGATCTTCAAAACATATGCTTAATTCACTGTGCCATGTTTGTCTATGCAATGTGTCTAGGTGTGGCTATCTCGTAATGATAGTTATATAAACTTGAGATTAATTTCTTAGTTCCCACAAAATCTTCACAAAAAATCCTCCCACAATATTTTTGATTTAATGGTTTTAGAAGTCGAAAGGTGCAGGAATTGAGTATAGATGTATTGGTTAATTGGTAACAGCTGATAAGTACATGACAAGCAGTCAAAAGAAACAATAACTTCCTTAGCCTCAGCAGCAGATGAATCCAGGAACTAGTGGGTTGTATCCGCCTACCAGCAGGTGAAGATAGAGAACACTAAAGAGAAAGCAGTGACTCTGGACATCCAGTCCCTTATCACTTCAGTATATCTCTATCTCCAGCAGGTGGTGGATGGATTTCTTCCAGCTCCTGGATTCCTGGGGGGAGGCACCTGCCAGTAGAGCTTGGGAGCATCTGGCTGATGGTGCCAACCTTGAGGACATACTTGTACTCCAGGTCCCTGTCCTACCCCGTCTACCCCTGCTCTCTGTGGGCTCCCTGGACTGCCTTTTCCAAGCTGCTCTTAAAAAAAAAAAAATTCTCACAATGCTGCAGCTTATAGCCTATTAAAAAAAAAAAAAAAAAAGTAAGCTCTAGGAAGAGCTGTTTGATCTCTTTGGTAAGAGGCTACCGGGCTGTGGGAGGGGAGTGGGAATGCAGTTTAGGCTCCCTCTGATAGCTGCCACTGCCTTCTATGACTTGGTTGCAGCCCCAGTGAGTAAATCCTTTTGTCTTTCCTGTTGGTAGGGTGAGTGTTCGGTTCTGGCGGGGTGGACCACGCTATGGCGGCGGAAGTAGTTAAAAGATGTTCCCGCTGTGGCTCTCGCCGTTCTTCAATGGGTGCCTGCATAGCTTAGTGCTCCATTGTGCTCTCCTTTGATGAGGGGCCTATGGACCCTGTGGGGGAGTCTTCTCGTGTATCGGAAGGTGCCACACATGTCGTGTTAGTCACGACTGAAGCGGTTGTGGAGCCCGTGCCTTTTTCTGCTTCTGAACCTTTCTGCCTTTCTAGTGCTGCAGACATGGCTTCTAGCATCAAGTTTATTTGATGAAGAGGGGATTTTGTTCTGTGCCCCCTCCCCTTCCTCAATCGTCCTTGGAGGGCAGAGAGACCCTGGTTAGTCAGGGTGACTTCGAGTCACCTCTACAAATTGAGGACCCGACTGTAAAACACAGAAGGTTAGCTTCTTTACCAGAGGGAGGGTCTTTGGGTCCCCATTCTCCTCTGCCTTCCATTTTGGCGGGATCTAGGGACTTAGCACACCCTTCTAGTGGTCTGACCCTGAGAGTGGATTGAAACTGGCTAGGGCTATGGTGTGTCTCTATCCGGTGTCTGCTGCTACTCTACATACCTTCTCTTTACCTAAGGTGGATGCTTTGTTTTTCTTTGTGACTGCAGTAACTATTCTTCTGGTGGAAGGGGGAGTTGCGCTTAAAGACATGCAGGATAGGCGTCTCAAAGCCTCTCTTAAACCTCTTTGAGGTGGCGGCCTTGGTCTTTCAGGCCTCTGTAGTTCCTATACAGCCAGAGCTTGTCTTTCCTGGTTTCAGCAGGGTTTGGAACAGGACCAGGATTCGACTTCTATTTCGGTTGCTGGTGCTCCGATGGAGTTGGCTGTCACCTATTTGGCTGACACCCTCTATGATTTGGTCAGGGCATCTGCTCAGTAGATGGCTCTGGCGGTTTCAACTCGCCGGCTGGTATGGTTGCACCACTGGTCAGCAGACATGGCTTCCAAGCAACATTTTATGAGGCTTCCCTTTAGGGGAAAGTTACTTTTCGGCAAGGATCTTGAAAAGATTGTGAAAGATTTGGGAGACTCGAAATCCCAGCATCTTCTGGAAGACAGGCCCAGGGCTAGTGCGAGGCCAGGTTCTTCAAGACTTCATTTCTACTACTACTACTACTTAACATTTCTAGAGCGCTACTAGGGTTACGCAGCGCTGTACAATTTAACAAAGAGAGACAGTCCCTGCTCAAAGAGCTTACAGGGCTTTAAGCAAAGACTTGAAGACGGGCAGGGAGGGGGCTTGGCGTAAGGGTTCAGGAAGGTTGTTCCAAGCATAGGGTGAGGCGAGGCAGAATGAGCGGAGCCTGGAGTTGGCGGTGGTGGAGAAGGGTACTGAGAGGAGGGATTTATCCTGTGAACGGAGGTTACGGGCGGGAACGTAAGGGGAGATGAGGGTAGAGAGGTAGTGAGGGGCAGCAGACTGAGTGCATTTGTAGGTAAGAAGGAGAAGCTTGAATTGAATGCGGTATCTGATCGGAAGCCAGTGAAGTGACCTGAGGAGAGGGGTGATATGAGTATATCGGTTCTGGCGGAATATGAGACGTGCAGCAGAGTTCTGAACAGACTGAAGGGGGGATAGATGGCTAAGTGGGAGGCCGGTGAGGAGTAAGTTGCAGTAGTCCAGGCGAGAGGTAGAGCGTGGACGAGAGTTCGGGTGGTGTGTTCAGAGAGGAAAGGGCGAATTTTGCTGATGTTAAAGAGGAAGAAGCGACAGGTCTTGGCTATCTGCTGGATATGCTCGCGGTCATAGTTTGTCCTTCCAGCATCCTAGATTCCAGCAGAGGTCATCCTTTCGGAGTGACAAGCGGGTGTCGGGAGCTGGAGCCAGACCTCAGGCTCCAGGACGTTCTGCCCAATCATAGGGCGCAGGTTCACTCTTCAGTTGTTTATGAAGTGGGCCAAGATTACGTCAGATCAGTGGGTCTTGGATCTCATCAGAGATGGCTACAGGCTATTTGTATTGCTCGTCAGAGACTCCTTTTTGGAATCTCAATGTGCCACGGTGGCCAGAAGAGCGGACGTAGAATCCACGTTGCAGATGTTGCTAGATCTTGGGGCGGTGGTTCCTGTACCGCAGACTGAGGTGCACACTGGGCGCTATTCAATTTACTTTGTAGTTCCTCGAAAAGGGGTTCCTTCAGACCTATTGACCTTAGGAAGGTGAATGAGTGTCTCCAGGTGCCCCATTTCCGCATGGAGACTGTGCGGTCGGGGAAAGTGTCTGTCCAGCTGGGACAGTTTCTCAAGGCTTTGGATTTGAAAGAGGCGTACTTACACATCCCTATTTGGCCTCCTCATCAGAGATTTCTATGGTTTGCCGTATTAGGCCGTCATTTTCAGTTTTGCACTCTGCCCTCTGGGCTACCTACGACCCCTCGCACATTTTACAAAGTGATGGTAGGCCTTCCTCTGAAAAGGGGATCAAAGTTCATCTTTATGTCGACGATTGGTTGATTCGAGCAGACTCAGAGCAGGACAGCTAAAATATGCAGGGTCATGCACTTGAGTCACAAGAATCCGAGGGACTGGTACAATATAGGGGGTGAAGTGCTTCTGTGTATAAAGGCAAAATTTCAACCCTTGAACTAAAGTCACTATACAGTTTTACAATTTTCATCCCTCCACCTTCCACCCTCCCCATTACCCAACTCTCACCCCATACTAATTTGATGTCCAACATTTTATGGCTCTACATTACATATGTTACTCTGTTTGTTACAGTATAAGAAAATGTCATCAACAAGGCACCCAACATCATATCACATGAGACATAATATTAATCAATACAGCATACCGCAAAGGGCCTTGTTTCTTATAGCCCTTCACCGGTTGCTATCGCCTCTGCTGGAGCTCGCTTATGTTTAGTATGGTTTAACATTTTATTGATGACTCCACAAGGAAAATACAGCCAATAACATGAATACCTTGATAGACAATGAGAACCAGACACTCACCGTCTCCAAAGCCAATCGTCCAATACTTTCAAAGCCAATCGCCCAATACTTTACACCCCCTATCCCCCCCCCCCCCAAAACCACAAAAAAAAAAAAAAAAAATCAAAGACGATTCAAAATAAAACTTGCTGCTTTAGGTGATAGTGATTGTATATATGGATCCCATATCTCCAAGAATGCTTTCCGTCTTCTCGGGGAGGATCCCACCACCCTACGCTCCTGTAAGAGCAGCTCATGCAGGCGATTCCTCCAATGCCAAAAATCTGGTGGCTCCGTCTGCAGCCACACAGACATGATAAGCTTCTTCCCTATAATACCTGCTTTGTGAATAAATTGCCTAGCCCCTCTAGAATGTTGCCCAAAAACCTCGTACCTATCCAGTAGAAACCCCTGTGGAGAGGGGTGGACCCTACCATGCACCATTGACTCCAAATATTTTATGATTTGCCCTCAGAAAGTTTTTATTTTTGGACATTTCCAGAAGGAGTGGAACCACGTGCCTTCTCCCAGCCCACATTTGGAGCACAATGGGTCTGGGACTCCTCCAAAGTGAAACACCTGATTTTTCGTCATGTATGCCCTATATAATATTCGATATTGACATTCACGCAAGGTGGCACTGCCTGATATAGAGAGTATTCTTGCTGTCAATTTCTGGAAGTCTACATTCAAGTTAGGTCTCTGGAGATCCTGAGGCCAGCATTGCATATATTAAGCATTTTAATAAACATAAACATATGATCCCAATCCCCAAAAAGGTTGACATGATAGAAGGACACAGGACAGGAGGTTGCCCCCCTGGCCCAACGAGGCAACCAAAGCAGTTAACCCAAGGGCACGGAGCCAACCATTGACTGCTCAAGACCCACCCATAATTTAATTGGGGAGTTTTGAAGCCACTCTATAGCTGCTCTATAGTAGAGCACTATGTTAGGGACATCCAGGCCTCTCTTCTTTCTATCTCTGTAGAGTAAGTTTCTATGTAACCTTGGCTTTTAGTTTTGCCAAACAGATTTAAGTAAAACACCCTGTAGTTTATTTAAATATGCTCTAGGTATCAAAAGAGGTAGGGCATGAAAGAGCGATAGTAAACAGGGTACTACATTCATCTTGAGGACAGCTATCCTGCCAAACCAGGAGAGGTAAGTGATCCCATTGAGCTAATCATTCCTAATAGGACAGACCAAAGGAGAATAGTTGGCTGTAAAAAATCCTTCATATGAGTCAGTGAGAAAGAACACCAGATATCGAGGAGGTCCCTGAACCCATCTAAAAGAGAAGCAGGCAGCAAGGTTCTGTCTAGTAGTTTCTAAAAGACTGATGTCCATAATCTCAGTCATAGATATGTTGAACTTAAAGCCAGAGACATCTGAATATTTACAGATCTTATGCATCATGTTAAGAAAAGATACCAAGGGCCAGGTGACAGAGAGAAGGACATTTGTCAGCAAATAAAGAAATTTTAAATTCAGCCATCCACACGGGCCCTAATAGTTGCTACAAAAGGCTCCATTACAAAGGCAAAAAGTAATGGCTAGAGAGGATACCCCCACCTAGTTCCCCTTCGCAGCTCAAACATGGCTGAATTACTCCCTGTGACAGAACAGTGTGTTTTAAACCTGTGATAATTGTTTTGCTATTTTCCTGCAATGTATTTCTCTAGTTTGGCCAGCAGGAGGTACATGTTTATGCTTAAAGCTGTTACAGAGAACTGGCCTTTCCGTCTTTAGTTAACACAGAGAAAGGGGAAGTGCCTGCAGTGATGTAGCCAGCTATTTTCAAATGTTGTTCTAGGGTCTGATTGGCTTGGAGTTTGAAGTTACCCAGGTGCTACTTGCTTTTGCTCCAGTTTCAGCCCGGGAAAAAAGAGAGAGAGAGAGAGAGAGAGCTCTTTGCTGAATTCCTGTAAAAACAGTTATATTTGATAACTGGTGAGCAGCTATATGTCCTGATTTCTCCAGGTACTACTTAGATAGTAAACAAATGTTTAGTTAGTGTTCTTTTTTTTTTTTTCCAAACGTCATACAAAGCATTAAAAAAAATAGTGAGCACATTAAATCAGCAAGTTACTGTCAGAATCAAAGGAGAAAAAACAAAATGCCCCAGATTGAGATCTTGCAGCCAAAGGCAGCTTAGTAATGACTTTTCCTTTTTTTCTTTATAGTTAGTGTTCTAATTGATCCATATTTCAGTTACCTGTTACTGTTTTGCTGATTGCACTTTTTCTGTTTCACTGTTCAATTTTTCAGATAATAAGCACTGTTAATTTGTTGACTCTGCTTGTTTGGACTGATAAAGAATCCTGGTGGTTTGTGTGTTGGGTCTCTGAGTGCTTTCTGGGAACTGTGGGACCACTGGGAATGTGGTCTCCAGTAACCTAGAAATCACGGGGGATAATTTGAGGGAGACTCGCCCAGAGGCGGTTGTGACCCAGTCGATGGGAGGAGGGTGCTAGTGTGGAGCACAAGTGGCAGGTGCAAGCTGACCTGAGCTGTGCTGGGGCTAGACACTCTAAGTGACTGCGGGGTAGCCCAGCGGGTGGCTAGGCATTTCGTGACACTGCACTTGAGTTCTAGGTGACTGATAAAGAGCGTGTACCCACTTCTGGAAACTTGCCTATCCTATCTTCTTCTTGAGTCATAAAGGGCCATTGAACTCGGTTGAAGATTTTTTTCTGCATCAGTGCTCACTAGGTAGGCTACCAACTTTTGGGTGCATGCCAGATGAATAAGATCTATCATCCTTCATATGTTATCTGAGGCCTGGCGTTTTATAATAAAACCCACCTGATCTGGGTGAATCAAGTCTGGAAGAGCTAGAGAAAGCCTTTTAGCTAAGAATTTGCCCAGGTAGAGTTTTAATAGCAGACAAAATCACTTTGATAGTAGTACTGGCTTCCAAATATGCTTGCTGAGCAGGGGATACAGAGTGAAGGGCCACCCCTTCTGAATATTCGCACATGTCAGAGTCCTGAATGGCTTGGTCTGCCTGACACAAAGATTGATATTCTCGAAACCTCTCCCTAATTAAGAGGGTGATGGTCATCAGTTGCCCACTAGCATCTTTAAGCTGAAAGACTTGCTAAATGAGCAGTTACAGTGTCTCTTGATGAGCACTGTATAAAGGGACGGCCAGTTATATATAATGGTAACATTCTGTTCTCCACAAGAGTGGAAGTAAGGAGGAGGTTGGGAATTACAGACCTGTCTCAGTGGTGAGTAAACTAATGGAAACACTTCTAAAGCGGAGGATTGTGAGGTTTCTTGAATTGAATGGAATGCAGGACCTGAGGCAGCATGTCTTCACTAGAGGTAGGTTGTGTCAGACAAATCTGATTGATTTCTTTGACTGGGTGAGCAAACAGTTGGACATGGGAGAGGTGCTAGATGTGTTGTACTTACATTTCAGCAAAGCCTTCGACATGGTTCCACACAGGCAACTCATAAATAAACTGAGTACCCTTGGTATGTGACCTAGAGTAACTGACTGGGTTAAAAATTGGTTGAATGGAAGGAGAAAGAGGGTAGTAGTAAATGGAGCTTGCTCTGAAGACAGGGATGTTATCAGTGGAGTGCCGCAGGGATCGGTCCTAGGATCGTCTCTTTTTAACATCTTGTGGGTGATAAGGTTTGTCTGTTTGTGGATGGTACCAAACTGCAACAGGATGGACACCCCGGAAGATGTGGATGACATGAGGAAGGACTTGAGGAATGGTCCAATATTTGGCAACTGAGAATTAATGCTAAAATATGCAGGGTCATGCACTTGAGTCACAAGAATCCGAGGGACTGGTACAATATAGGGGGTGAAGTGCTTCTGTATACAAAGGAAGAGCAGGACTTGGGGACTGATTGTGTCAGATGACCTTAAAGTTTCCAAGCAGGTAGAAAAAGCGACGGTCATAGCCAGAAGGATGCTTGGCCCTGTGTTTGCTATTATGATTTTTGTGTGTGTGTGGTATTTTTTCTAAATTTTGAACTTACTAAGAAAATAAGTTGGTAAAAAGTAATAATAAAACTATGAAAAGTATGAAAGTCTCTGGTGAGGCCCCGTTTAGAGTACTGTGTGCAATTCTGGAGACCTCACCTACAAAAGGATATAAACAGGATCGAGTCTGTCCAGAGGGCGGCTACAAAATTGGTAAGTGGTCTTGGATATAAAACATATAGGGACAGTCTCAGAAACCTCAACATGTATACGCTGAAAGGAGAGAGGGAGGGAGGGAGGAGATATATGATAGAGATGTTTAAATATCTCAGGGGCATTAGTGTACAGGAAGGGAGCCTTTTTCAAATGAAGGAAAAATATGGAATGAGGGGGCATACAATGAAGTTAAGATGAAATAGGCTTAGGAGGATCTAAGAAAGTATTCATTCACGAAAAGGGAGGTGGCAGCGTGGAATGGCCTCCTGGTAGAGGTCGTGGAGACGAAGATTGTGTCAATTTAAGAAAGCATGTTACAAGCACATGGGATCCCTTAGGAAAAGGAAGAGTTAGTGTTTACAGAGGATGGGCAGACTGGATGGGCCATTTGGCCTTTATCTGCCGTCATGTTTCTAGGCTGTTTCTCCACTAAGTATGCAAATCTGAGTTCTTAGCTCCTGCAAGCAACTGACACAAGACCCAAATATTATAAAAATAGAAGCTGCTTTCTTTACATGCAAGTGAAGCAATCGAATAAAACAGAAGTAATTAGTGTGTGAGACTGCTATGCACTTGCTAGATGGTTCATAGCAGAATAATACACAAACTTTCTTTGAACCTTTCCTGATAAGGGTTCACACATTCACATGTAAAGTAAGCACACAGCTTCCCTTAGGCCCACAACTATTGGACCACCTGCTTACTTCCCAATGGCAATAGCAGAGCTTGTGTTTATACAACCTGACAGTGCAGTGGACTTCACCTCTGTCAGGATGCAGGAGCGGGTGGCAGGACAGCAAATGAACAGCTGGCAGGGGAGCTCTGAGGTGTCCCGAGAGAGAGCAGGACAGTGCAGAGAGGTTCAGCAGAGTGGTGGTTTTACGAGCTGAGGAGACACTTCAGATAACAGCTTGGATCTGATGAGGTCACCAGATAATTTTTGATCTCTGGGGATACCTCTTTTATCTAGTTCTGGCCAAGGCACTGACCCCGAAGATAAGATAAACAATTAATTTTGTTCTGGACATTCTGACTTCACAAACCACAAACTTTTCCATTTTACATCGTTGAAGATGCAGTTCCTGGAATTCAGCAAAGGTCTCTGAACTAGAGAGTTGCACAGAAGCAGGGATAGCAGGAATCCTGGGGGATCCCCTCCAGGTCTGTGGGGATCCCAAGGGGATGGACCCAGGTCCTACTGGATCCCTGCGGAAGTGCCTTCCCTCCTCCGAGCTGCAGGGTGCCCTCCCGGCATATATCTCAAGGCACCCTGGTGGTCTAGTGGATTCTTTGGAGCAGGAAAGATCCCCACTCTTTCCTGGCCGCTACTGTTGATCCTCTTGCTGTCTCTGCTTTATTTAAATGGCTGCCAAGACTTCCAGTGGCGGCCTCACAAGACTCCAGTTGACATTGGAGATTCTGTCATCTAGTTGTAACCAACAGGTTGGTTCATATACACAAAAATATTTTTTTATTCATGTGTACTTCTCTAATTAAATGTATATTACTCTCATTGTTTTATACATACGTTGTGTTTGTTCATATTTTCAGCTTCTATTATTGTCCTTTTTAGATACATTGTTTTCCATCATTTTACATTTTAGTACTATTGTTTATGTTATAATACCATTATTTATATTGTTTGTTTATTGTTCTTTATATATTTACTTTTAAGACTCCTGAAGCAGACCATAGGCTGAAACACAGTGCTGTGTCGAGTCTTTTTATCAATAAATCTTTTCTAAAGTATCAAGGTTGTGCTTCTCATTTCTGGAGTCCACGGTTGATTTCCCACTTGTCTTCTGCTGCTCGTTTTCTTGACTCCATGCAATTAGGATGTTCCAATAATGTGGGCTAGTTGCCTTAACAATTGGATGAATGTTTTTCTTTATTATATGTTATTTATTACTTGTATGCATTTTCTCCAGTATGCTTTATTGCTATATTATATGTTTGTTTAAAGAAAACAAACAACTCAGCAGAATGACAGAGCTTATTGGAATGGTCATTTATTTGGAACTACCAGCTCACCCTGCTCTTCACCTTCCATGGAGTTATGTGGCCCAGATAACCTTTTTCTTTTCATTAGTGAAATCTAATTTCTCTCTACCTTGTGTTCCTTTATTGTGTTGCTGCCTGTGCTAGCTGTGAGCAAACCTTGTTTAACGCCCCTGGGGAAGCAATGGCTTTGACAGAAGCCGCACGTCTCTTCCTACAAGAGGAGCAAGGGACCCAGTGCCTGCAATGTCCCAGCTTTGAAGAACACTTGCAGGCAGCAATCAACTGCTTCAGTTTTGCCATCAAAGTAAGTTTTATATTTTCTTTTTCTTTCTTAAAATTTCAAAACATTTTATCTGTTTGACACATTCAAATAGAATCTCAAGCCAAATATATAAAAAAGAATAAATGAACATTAAACCATTTTCTTAGGAAAACTTGTGGCATACAGAAGACAGAACCTATATGTCATTTCTGAATTAAAGTAAAATTGAATTTTATGGGCCCTGTTTACTAAGCTGCACTAGAGGCACGTTAGACAAACTTTTTAGTGACGCTAACCATGTAGATGCCCATAATATCCCCATGGGCTTCTACACAGAACACGCTAAAAACGCTAGCACACCTTAGTAAACATGGCCCTGTGTTTGCTATTATGATTTTTGTGTGTGTGTGGTATTTTTTCTAAATTTTGAACTTACTAAGAAAATAAGTTGGTAAAAAGTAATAATAAAACTATGAAAAGTATGAAAGAGGTAAGAAACATAAGTATTTCCATACTGGGAAAGACCAAAGGTCAACATCCTGTTTCCAACAGTGGCCAATCCAGGTCACAAATACCTGACAATATTCCAAAATAGTACAAAACATTTTATACTGCTTTTCCCAGAAATAGTGGATTTTCCCCAAGTCCATTTAATAGTAGTCTATGGACTTTTCCTTTAGGAAGCTGGCCAAACCTTTTTAAAACTGCTAAGCTAACCACCTTTACCACTTTCTCTGGCAACGAATTCCAGAGTTTAATTACACGTTGAGTGAAGAAACATTTTCTCCGATTCGTTTTAAATTTACTACATTGTAGCTTCATCGCCCCCTAGTCCTAGTATTTTTGGAAAGCGTAAACAGACGCTTCACATCTATCTGTTCAACTCCACTTATTATTTTATAGACCTCTATCATATCTCCCCTCAGCCGCCTTTTCTCCAAGCTGAAGAACCCTAGCCGCTTTAGCCTTTCCTCATAGGAAAGTCGTCCCATCCCCTTTATCATTTTCGTCGCCCTTCTCTGCACCTTTTCTAATTCCACTATATCTTTTTTGAGATGCAGCGACCAGAATTGAACACAATATTCAAGGTGCGGTCGCACCATGGAGTGATACAAAGGCATTATAACATCCTCATTTTTGTTTTTCATTCCATAATACCTAACATTCTGTTTCCTTTCTTAGCCGCAGCAGCACACTGAGCAGAAGGTTTCAACGTATCATCAACAAAGACACCTAGATCCCTTTCTTGGTTGGTGACTCCTAACGTGGAACCTTGCATGACGTAGCTATAATTCGGGTTCCTCTTTCCCACATGCATCACTTTGCAGTTGCTCACATTAAACGTCATCTGCCAGTTTGACACCCAGTCTCGTAAGGTCCTCTTGTAATTTTTCACAGTCCTCCCCCGATTTAACGACTTGGAATAACTTTGTGTCATCAGCAAATTTAATTATCTCACTAGTTACTCCCATCTCTCCCATCTCTAGGTCATTTATAAATATGTTAAAAAACAGCGGTCCCAGCACAGACCCCTGGGGAACCCCACTAATTACCCTTCTCCATTGAGAATACTGACTATTTAACCCTACTCTCTGTTTTCTATCTTTCAACCAGTTTTTAATCCACAATAGAACACTACCTCCTATCCCATGACTCTCCAATTTCCTCTGCAGTCTTTCATGAGGTACTTTGTCAAACGCCTTTTGAAAATCCAGATACACAATATCAACTGGCTCACCTTTATCCACATGTTTGTTCACCCCTTCAAAGAAATGTAGTAGATTGGTGAGGCAAGATTTTCCTTCACTAAATCCATGTTGACTTCGTCTCATTAATCCATGCTTTTGAATATGCGCTGTAATTTTGTTCTTAATAATAGTCTCTACCATTTTGCCCGGCACCGACGTCAGACTCATTGGTCTATAATTTCCCGGATCTCCTCTGGAACTTTTTTTTAAAAACGGCATTACATTGGCCACCCTCCAATCTGCTTGATTTTAAGGATATATTACATATTAGTAACACTAGCTCTGCAAGCTCATTTTTCAGTTCTGTCAGTACTCTGAGATGAATACCATTCGGTCCAGGACATTTGCTACTCTTCAGTTTGTAGAACTGCCCCATTACATCCTCCAGGTTTACAGAGGATTCATTAAGTTTCTCTGACTCGTCAGCTTTGAATACCATTTCTGGCACCGGTATTTCAACCAAGTCTTCCTCAGTGAAGACCGAAGCAAAGAATTCATTTAATCTCTCCGGTACGGCTTTGTCTTCCCTGATCGCCCCTTTTACTCCTCGGTCATCTAGCGGTCCAACCGATTCTTTTGCCGGCTTCCTGCTTTTAATATATCGAAACGAAAGATGGATGCCCATCTTGTTTCGATAATATGGGTTTCCCCGCCCCTTCGCGGGGCATCCTGCGAGGACGCCCTCTTGAAAACCTGGGTGCTCTGTTCGATTATGCCCCTCTATGTGAATATGATGAGCAAGAGAGTTCTTGTGTCTTTCTGTGGTAGAGCTAGTGTCTTCTCAATAGAATTTTCCTTTAAAATGTTTTGCATAAGTCCACTGAGGTTTCTGTGTGCATACCAAGTGGAAGGAAGTTTTCAGTCTAGGAGCTATACCCAGCTATTTAATTACTTAGGTAAATTCCTTAGAAAATTGCCCTAATACTGTCTTTCAGAGACACCAAAGAAAGCTGAATATCATTTTGTGTTGTTTCTCCCATTTATGAAGCTTTTTTCACACTTACATCTTTCTAGATTTATACCTCGTAAATGTCATTCTTTGGCCTTTAATCTCACTCTTTGGGGCAGTCCCCTTTTAGTATCTCTCTGGTTTCTACTAAAGGAAACGGGATGAAAATGATTTGCTCAACTTCCCTGATTCTCGGTCCTGCTTCTGCTTAACAAAGGTCAGAGCAGTGTACAATAAAAAAAAAGTGTTAAATAGAAAGGAACTCCATAAAAATAGGGCAGAACATTCACAAATAAACAAGAGGATAGAGGGAAAGGAAAGGAGGAGGAGAAGGAATTAACTAGGTAAGTAGGTCTCTGCTTTTTCCCAAAGGGCTAGTGCTGAGTTAGGGTCAAAACCAAAGGCCTTCTGAAAAATATAAGTTTTGAGTTTTATTTTAAATTTAGACAGGGGAAATTCCAATCTAATATCTTCAGGCAAGCTGTTCCACAGAAAAGGGGCCAAGAAAAAGAATGCAGAATGACTTGTAGACTTATAATGGGCTTGCTTGGGAGAGGGTAATACTGATACGCTGTTTCTGGAGAGATAAAGTGTTGAGGGAAGGGGTCTTGAACAAAGATCACGGTGAGGAGGAGTGGACAATGGAAGAGTAAATGAGAGTAAATGGGGGTCCATGGTAGAGGTCCTCAAATGTATGACGCAATATAGTGATTTGTAAAAGCTATCCTTTGAAATCTGTTGTCACTGACATCTAATGGTTTGCAATATTATTACACTTGGTTTAATTTTGTTATTGTTTCCAGAAAATTTGGATACCACACCATTTAAGCAAACCCCCTCTCCTCTGTCTTTGATGTCAAAAACCAAAGACAACAGAACTATATACATGCATGGGTTAGAAAGAATTCCTTAGCGTACTGATCAGACCAGTCCAGAACCTTAGAATAGAAACAGAGAATACAGACTTGTGGTCTGCCTCATAAGGGTACTGTGCATACAGAGCACCTCAGTATTTCTCTGCCGCAAGTGTATGGTAGTAAACAAACCATGCAGCTTCTGGAGGGCTTGATTAGGCAGGCTTCTGGACCAGATGGAGAACTGGCACACAGTAGAGTAGGGAGATACTAATAGCAGTTTCAATAGAGGGTATCCAGTCATTCTCTCTGTTCTCATTTTTGACAGCTAAAAGGAAATACTGTTATAATTGGATGAGAGAGGGCATACTTCAAGTGTGTGCCCTTTTGAATCCTTTGCAACTATCCCTGCTGAATTGGTGCTTGATACAGTCTCGGTCTTATGATATTTGGTGGCCTTTATCAGCTCAACTTTGGGTTAAATTAAGTTGCTGTGTCAGTCTGCTCCAGTGCTGGGGGTGCTTGTGCCCTTGGTACCATCGATGGAAGCGGCAGCTGGCTCTATGCCTGTGGTGAGGTCCCCGACACCAGTACCGCCTGCGGCATCGGCGTCGGCTGCCACCCAGGTCAACTCCCCGTTGACATCGCTGGAGGGAGCTTCATCGCCGTCGGCATGGGAGTCGACTTCTCGCCATCGAGGACATGGTTCCTCGCAGGGGCGTATCTGGAATCCGGCGGTAGGGGGGGCCAGAGCCAGAGAGGGGGGGCACATTTTTGCCTCCCTCCCCCCGCCGTCAACCCTCCCCCGTTGCTTACTTTTGCTGGCGGGGGGCCCCAACCCCCGCCAGCCGAGGTCCGACCCGCAATCTCCATATTTCGTCTTCCTCCGTGGCCATGTGCTTCAAGGAAGTAACGCTGCAGTGCTGATTGGTTGAATCCAGTTCGGCGTCTGACTTAGAAAGAATGGAAGACTGCCTCTTTTATATAAGTGTATTCCTGAAATCAGATGTCTGAGAACTTGAGGGTGATAGTAGAAAGATGTATTTATTGATTTGAGTACATCAAACACAGTGAGGAAGCGGAGCCACTCTGTGGAACCAATGGATCTTTATTATAAATCTAGCAATCTAGCAATCACTTCATCTCTTCTCAGGAAATCTCATCTACCCCAACTTTTCATTTCATCTTTTAGATTGTAAGCTCTTCCGAGCAGGGACAGTCCTTATTCGTTAATTTGTACAGCGCTGCGTAACCCTTGTAGCGCTCTAGAAATGTTAAGTAGTAGTAGTAGTAGTAGAGGGGGGCCAGGGCGAAATCTGCGGGGGCCCAGGCCCCTGTGGCCCCACGCAGATACGCCCCTGGTTCCTCGGCGTCAAGACGGGCCCAGTTTCGGACTGCAGTTAAGGAACTCTTGTCCAATACTGATGAGGATGCCTCGTGGAATAAAGGGCAAGATCCCAGGTATTTCTCTTCCGAGGAGTCTTGTGGTCTTCCCTCTGATCCTACTCCTTCGCCGGAAAGAAAGCTTTCTCCCCCGGAGTGTCTTGCTTTCTCTTCGTTTGTCCGGGAAATGTCTGTGGCTATTCCCTTCCCTGTGGTATCTGAGGATGAGCCCAGGACTGAGATGCTCGAGGTCCTTGACTATCCTTCGCCACCTAAGGAGTCATCCACTGTTCCTTTGCATAATGTGCTCAAGGAGACACTTACGCGGAACTGAATGAAACCGCTAAGTAATCCCACCATTCCCAAGAAAGCTGAGTCCCAATATCGGATTCACGGAGAACCTGAGCTGATGAAGTCGCAGTTACCTCACGACTTTATGGTTGTGGATTCCGCTCTCAAGAGAGCCAGGAGTTCTAGAGATTTTGCCTCGGCGCCCCTGGGACGAGAACCTAGAAGCCTGGACTCTTTTGGGAGAAAGGCCTATCAGTCCTCTATGCTTGTGGCCACAATTCAATCCTACCAGCTCTAAACGAGCATTCACTTGAGGAACACAGTGAAGCAAATGGCGGACTTGGTTGATAAGCTCCCTCCAGAGCAGGCCAAGCCTTTTCAGGAGGTGGTCAGGCAGCAGAAGGCTTGTCGTAAATTCCTGTCCAGGGGTGCTTACGATTCTTTTGATGTTGCATCCAGAACCGCTGCCCAAGGTATAGTGATGCACAGACTCTCATGGCTGCGTGCCTTTGACCTGGACAATAGAGTCCAGCAGCGGATTGGGGATGTCCCTTGCCGGGGGGGGGGGGGGATAATATTTTTGGTGAGAAAGACGAGGAAGTGGTTGATCAGATCATGCAGCGAGAAACCGCTATGGACAATCTCTCCTGCCGTGCGCCTTCTGCTACTACCTCATCAGGTAGACGTTTTTTCCGGGGAAGGAAGAATGCTTCCTTTGCTTATAGCGAGCGTAGGTACAATCCTCCTTCTCGACAGCCTTCTCAGGCTCAACCCCAGTGCGCTCGTTCTCGTCAACAGCATGCACCAAGGCCGGCCCCTGTGGCTCCCCAGCAAAAACAAGGGACGGGCTTTTGACTGGCTCCAGCTGAGCATAGCCGCTATAAAGGTGTCCGTGACGGACGACTTGCCGGTCGGGGGGAGGTTAACATTTTTTCACCAAAGGTGGCCTCTCATAACCTCCGATCGGTGGGTTGTTCAAATAGTCTGGTTAGGATACTCCCTCAATTTGGTCTCCAGACCTCCAAATTGCCCACCGGGAGCTCAGTCCTTCAGCTTCCAGCACAGGCAGGTACTTGCAGAGGAACTCTTCACCCTTCTCAGCGCCATTGTGGTTGAGCCCGTTCCACCAGGGCAAGAAGGGCTGGGATTCTATTCCAGGTACTTCCTTGTGCAAAAGAAAACAGGGGGGATGCGTCCCATCCTAGACCTAAGGGCCCTGAATAAATTCCTTGTCTGAGAAAAGTTCAGGATGGTTTCCCTGGGCACCCTTCTTCCCATAATTCAGGAAAACGATTGGCTATGCTCTCTGGACTTAAAGGATGCCCATACACACATCCTGGTACTTCCAGTTCACAGGATGTGTCTTTGATTCCGTCTGGGAGCGCAGCACTTCCAGTATTGTATGCTGCCCTTTGGTCTGGCGTCTGTGCCCAGAGTCTTTATAAAATGCCTGGCAGTAGCAGCGTCGCTACGCAGACTGGGAGTGCATGTGTTCCCTTATCTCGACGATTGGCTGGTGAAGAACACCTCAGAGGCAGGAGCTCTACAGTCAATGCAGATGTCTATTCAACTGCTGGAGCTACTCGGGTTTGTTATAAATTACCCCAAGTCCCATCTTTTCCCCGTTCAGCAACTCGAATTTTTAGGAGCTCTGCTGGATTCACAGACGGCTCGTGCCTATCTTCCCGAGGTGAGAGCAGACAATCTTCTGTCTCTAGTTTCCATGGCCAGAGCGTCTCAGCAGATCACAGCTCGGCAGATGTTGAGACTTCTAGGCTATATGGCCTCCACAGTCCATGTGACGCCCATGGCCTGTCTTCACATGAGATCAGCTCAATAGACCCTAGCTTCCCAGTGGTATCAAGCTGCAGGGAATCTAGAGGATGCAGTCCGGCTGTCCACCAATTTTCACAATTCCCTTCAGTGGTGGACAGTTCAATCCAATTTGACCTTGGGACGTCATTTTCAAATTCCTCAGCCACAAAAAGTGCTGACCACAGATGCATCTCTCCTGGGGTGGGAAGCTCATGTCGATGGGCTTCACACTCAAGGAGTTTGGTCCCTCCAGGAAAAAGGTCTTCAGATCAATCTCCTGGAGTTGCGAGCGGTCTGGAACGCTCTAAAGGCTTTCAGAGATCGGCTGTCCAATCAAGTCATCCAAATTTAGACAATCAGGTTGCCATGTACTACATCAACAAGCAGGGGGGCACCAGATCCATGTTTAGGGAAGCCGTCCAGATGTGGCTTTGGACTCGCCGTCACGGCATGTTTCTCCAGGCTACTTATCTGGCAGGCGTAAACAACAGTCTGGCCGACAGATTGAGCAGGATTATGCAACCTCAAGAGTAGGCGCTCAATCCGGGCGTCGTAATCAAGGTCTTCTGAGAGTTGGGCACCCCCTCGGTGGATCTTTTTGCCACTCAGCTCAATCACGAGGTCCCTCAGTTCTGTTCCAGACTTCAGGCCCATGACAGACTAGCGTCAGATGCCTTTCTCCTTCATTGGGGGAATGGCCTTCTGTATGCATATCCTCCCATACCTCTGGTCGGGAAGACTTTGCTGAAACTCAAGCAAGACCGCGGAACCATGATTATGATTGCTCCCTTCTGGCCGCGTCAGATTTGGTTCCCTCTTCTTCTGGAGTTGTCCTCCAAAGAACCGTGGAGATTGGAGTGTTTTCCAACCCTCATAACTAAGAACGAGGGGGCGCTTCTGCATCCCAGCCTCCAGTCTCTGGCTCTCACGGCCTGGATGTTGAGAGCGTAGAATTCACTTCCTTGGGTCTTTCTGAGGGTGTCTCCCGGGTTCTGTTTGTTTCCAGGAAAGATTCCACAAAGAGGTGCTACTTTTTCAAATGGAGGAGGTTTGCCGTCTGGTCTGATAGCAAGGCCCTAGATCCTCGCTTTTGTCCTACACAGACCCTGCTTGAATACCTTCTGCATTTGTCAGAGTCTGGTCTCAAGACCAACTCCGTAAGGTTCATCTTAGCACAATTAGTGCTTTTCATTCTCGTGTGGAAGGTAAACCTATCTCTGGACAGCCTTTAGTCGTTCGCTTCATGAGAGGTTTGCTTTTGTCAAAGCCCCCTGTCAAACCTCCACTAGTGTCATGGGATCTCAACGTCTCAACGCCTCCTTTTGAGCCACTGAATTCCTGCCATCTGAAGTACTTGGCCTGGAAGGTCATTTTCTTGGTGGCTGTTACTTCAGCTCGTAGAGTCAGTGAGCTTCAAGCCTTGGTAGTGCATGCTCCTTATCTCAAGTTTCATCACAACAGAGTAATCCTCAGCACGCACCCTAAGTTCTTGCCGAAGGTGGTGTCAGAGTTCCATCTGAACCATTCAGTTGTCTTGCCAACATTTTTTCCCCGTCCTCATACCCGCCCTGCTGAATGTCAGTTGCACACCTTGGACTGCAAGAGAGCATTGGCTTTTTATGTGGAGCGGACAAGCCCTTCAGACCATCCGCTCAAATGTTTGTTTCTTTTGATCCCAACAGAAGGGGAGTTGCAGTCGGGAAACGCACCATCTCCAGTTGGCTAGCAGATTGCATTTCCTTCACTTATGCCCAAGCTGGGCTGACACTTGAGGGTCATGTCACGGCTCATAGTGTTAGAGCCATGGCAGCGTCGGTGGCCCACTTGAAGTCAGCCACTATAGAAGAGATTTGCAAAGCTGCAACATGGTCATCAATCCACACATTCACATCTCACTACTGCCTTCAGCAGAATACCCGACGCAACAGTCAGTTTGGGTAGTCGGTGCTGCATAATCTGTTCGGGGTTTAGAATCCAACTCCATCCCCCTAGGCCCATTTTTATTCTGTTCCAGGCTGCACTCTCAGATGTTCTAGTTCGTAGGTCAATCCTTCTTATGTCCTCGCCGTTGTGAGGCCCAATTGACCTTTCTTTGTTGTTTTGAGTGAGACTGGGAGCCCAGTCTTGAGAACAAGCAGCCTGCTTGTCCTCGGAGAAAGCGAAGATACATACCTATAGCAGGTATTCTCCGAGTACAGCAGGCTGTTTGTTCTCACAAACCCGTCCACCTCCCCTTTGGAGTTGTTTTCCTTTACTTCTTGCTTTTGGATATAACTGAGCGGGACTCTCGCATGACGGGCGGGAAGATGGCCGCGCATGTGCGGTGCGCGCACCCCGTGCACCAGAAGGTTCTCTCAAAGCTTTGAGATATTTTTGCTATGTTCAATGGTGGTGCCTGGACATGGCTTGGCATTGGATATCTGGGAATAATGCTGATAGCGGCTAAAAAAAAATGCTCACCACTGCCAGCTGAATACCAGCCCCCTAATGTCTGGAACCTCTAATTTGGATAGTTTGGCAGAGTAGGCTAGCCTGTTCTGTAGCAGGGTTTACGGTCACAGTGTTGTTACACAGGAGTTATGAGTAGTGTCAGTATCTTCCTTCAACCATCTGGAGTTGAAATACTACTACTACTACTACTACTTATCATTTCTATAGCGCTACCGGACGTACGCAGCGCTTCACACTTGAACATGGAGAGACAGTCCAAATCTGTTAGAAAGGCGCCCCTCACCTTCACTGCTGTCCTTCAAAGCAAGGTGGTGAGAATGTTTGCTTCAGAGGTTACTTATATCAACAGTCACGATGCCATGAAATACATAGCAGTGACCTGGGAGTCACTGCCTCTTCTTCTACTTTTTTTTTTTTTATTGGGCCATGCTGTAATGACTCAAAAAAATTGGATCTTTATCTTTGTTAATAAAGATAAAGATGTAACTTTTAAAAAATTGTATAAAAATATTAGGGGTAATAATCAGCTGCGGAGGTCAGTGTTTGCTTTAAATGCCAACTGCCACAGTTATTGAATACCTAGATATCCACACTAATTATCTGGGTATGACTTCACTGCCGGTACTTATGGGTACCAGTGATACTCAGACCGGTACCTGGATAGAACAGCTTTTTTATTTTCCTTTTTTTATCCAGGCAGTTCCCTGGTTAGTGGACTGAAATTAGCTGCTAATTGAGTGAATTCACACCCTGCACATGCTCAGCCACCAGACAGCCCTGGCACTACCCAGATAGTACATTTTTAAAATTTTTTTCTAAAAAACTAACTATACCTAATCTCAGTGCACTGAGATTAGGTATAGTTAGTTTTTTTAGAAAAAAGTAAAAAAAAGGTTTCATGATGTAGGTCTTAGAAACAAGTTGGTAGAAACCGGACAGCATTTAGCTGCCCAGGAAGAGTGTATTTGAACTACCCAGATAGTGCCAAGGCAGTCTGCTGGATTTTTAGCAGCATTATCCGGGTAGTGCCACTGAAATCCAGGCATGAGCCTCGTGGAAGGGAGTTACCTAGATAGGATCTGCTGCATCAACCTCATAATTTCTTGGGTTCCCACTTTATTTGGTTCTTTATTGATAGGAGAGTGAGGTTTGTAAGTGATTGGTGCTGGGAAGGAAACAGGGAAATAGTGAATAGGGGAAGGGATCTGGGTGATGGAGAGGGAATCTCAGAGGAAAAAAATGGAGAAGTGCCATCAGGGAGGATGGATAGAGGTCTCCCCACTTCCTTATTTAGATTCCCATCACTCTCTCATGACATATTCTCCCTCCCACATACAACCCAGAGTCCTAAGATACCCTCATTCACTAATTTGTCCCCTTGCTGTTGATTTTTTCTCTCTCAAATTCTGTTTTGCTTCCCTCATCCCTTTAGTTATTATTTTGTCCCTTCTCACTGAGTGGAGGAGCAGCTTAATGGTTAGTGTAGTGGCCTGAGAACCAGGGGAACTGGGTTCAATTCCCATTACAGCTCTTTGAAGAAATAGTGTGTTTTAAGCCTGTAAAATGTATAGGATATTTTCCTGTCTTAAATATGTCTGAAGTTTTGGCCAGCAGATGGTGCATGTTTATGCTTAAAGTTGTTACAGAGGACTGACTTCTCTTTCTTTTAGTTGGCACACAGATAATAGGAAGTGCCTTGCAGTGATGAAACCAGTTTTTATTTGAAACTTGACTGTTCTGGGCTCTGATTGGCCTGGAGTTTTGAAATTACCCACAGATACTGGCTGTTGCTTCAGTTTCAGTGTGGGAGGTGAGAGAGAGAGAGCTCTTTGCTGAAGTCCTGTGAAAAACAGTTATATTTGATAACAGGTGAACAGCTATGTATGTCCTGATCTCCCTAGGTACTTTCTAGGAAGTATGAAATATTTAGTTAGTTTTCTAATTGACCCATTTTTCCGTTACTTGTTACTGTTTGCTAATTGCTCATTTTTTGTCCACTGTTCAAATTCTGAGAATAAACATGTTTGTTTGTTCTGCCTGTCTGGACTGATAAAGAATCCTGGTGGTTTGTGTATTGGGTTTGTGAGTGCTTTCTGGGAACTGTGGGACCACTGGGAATGTGGTCTCCAGTAACCTAGAAATCACTGGGGGTAGTTTGAGAGTGAGAGACTTGCCCAGAGGCATTTGTCACCCATTTGGTGGGAGGAGGGTGCTAGTGTAGAGCATGAGCGGCAGGAGCAGGCGGACCTGAGCTGTGTTGGGGATAGACCCTCTAAGTGGCTGCGGGGTAATCCTAGGTGGGTGGCTAGGTGTTTCGTGAGAAGCTCCTTGTGACTTTGGGCAAGCTACTTAATCTTTCATTGCCCCAGGTATAAAGCAAGTACCTGTATATAATATGTAAATTGCTTTGACAGTAACCAAAGACATTCGGTATGTCAAATCCCAACCCCTTTCCCTTTCTTCCCCTCTGAACTCTCATTCATGCAGCATATGAGGAGGAAGAGGAGGACGATAGCGCCAGTGCAGCATCTCAGCTGTGTCCTTCCTGTGACTGGTGTGTCATATTTTGAACTGTGCAGGACACAATAGTGCTGTGCAAGCCAAAGTGTGACACTCTGGACCAGCAGAAGAGGGGGGAGGAGGTGGCCTGAGGAGCTTTACTGCTGCTTATTGTCATCTTCACAAGATGGATCGATGCAGGGAGGAGGAGGAAAGCAAAGGATTGCAGCAGCTACTGTTGCTGCTGCACACAGAAACTTGACACCAACCTTACCATGCCCCAGACCTTCAGTCTACCATGGAGGTTGGGGAATTCTATAAGGGCTGGATTTTACAGCTGATGCAGAAGACCAATTGCTGTGCCTGCCTCCACAGACCTAAAAGAAACTAGCATGTTTTTGTTTTCTGACTTTCTCTTAACTTTACAAACCACAAGACCACAGCAGATGCAGTTCTGTGTATATTTGTATGATTTTCTTGATGTTCTCTTCCTCCTCCTCCTCCCTCCCCCACATCTCTAGGTTGTGGCATATAGTGAGGAGCATCTAGTATGGCCTGACTCTTCACTGTAGGCATGCACTTAGCAAGGAGGATGCTTCTCCTCTGGGACATATGTATACAAATTGTAATTTGTGTTTATATGGAAGCACTTCCTTGTTGTTTTTATATGTTTGTTCTATTTGTTTCTACCCCTAGGTTTATATTGAACTTAACCAGCCTGTGATGGCAGCCAGCCTGTGCTTAGAGTTGGGAAATGCCCTGAAGGTTTGTATGAGACACACTATTTTTTAAATCCACCATTATTGTATTTCTACCTGCTGCTTCTTGTATCAAAATCCTTCTTCACAGTTTCTGGTACTCTTTCCTTCACTCCTAATGAGTCATACAGTAGCATTCTTTAGTGAGGCAAAAATAATGTTTCTTCATGAACTATATTGAACACTACTCTTTTGTTAGAGAATTTCTCTATTTATTCATTTAGTCACACTTGGAAACTGCATCTCTGAACCACTCTACAGGTGTATGGCATACAAACATTACAATTACAATCAGCCAGTGAACAGCCTCCCATCTGACAGGTCTCAGAACTAATGGATATTCATGTCTAAATTTTCTGCCATGTTTTTTTTCCTCACCAATTCCCTGCAATCCAGGTTGAATATCAATATTTTCTTTAATTAGGCACACAAATGGATGATATAGTCACATGGTGCCAGGATGAAACAGTTCTCCTGGAACTTGGGGCTTAAAGTTCTTAGCATGTACATGTCATCAGTATATCAATTTTTATAATACATCATTACTGACATGGTTTCTCTTTCTTATTTGTTTTCCATTGTTGTTTTTATTTGTCAAAAAAAAAAGAAATACAATCTGGTCCATATTTAAAATGATTTAACTGGCCAGAAATGGCCACTAACCAGTTAAGCCGCTTTTTTGGGGATATCCAGTAATTTTCAACCAGTTATCATTGCTGAAAATTAGCAGTTAGCACCTAAGTGAAAACCAGCTATTTTGGGGGTGTTGCTGGGCAGAGTCAGCACTTAACTGGCCAGGGTAACCGCATAAAACACAGTCTTGTCTTTATGCAGCCACCATGACCAGTTAAGTTCTGAATATCGACTTAACCAACTATGTGTTAGTTGGTGCAACATAAACTGGATATTCAGTTCCGAAGCCCAGACATGGCCTGGCATTGAATATCCTGGAGTAACTCCAGCAGTGGTCAGCAAAATGCTTACCACCACCAGCTAAATATTTACAATATTTTTGTCTTTTAGTTTATATTTATTTTTCTTGTGAAGAAGTTGTAGCAGATGAAGTCCAGTGTTTAACCATTCCTTCAATGTAGTAGAAAGCGCCAGAATGTTGACATGCACTCCATGTGCCTGGGCGCAGACTGTAACCAGGTTGAATGTAAACACTATGAACAGTTGCTCTGTGAGCTTGGAATTATTACCTTGATCGACTCTACAATCTTGAGGTGGAGAAGATAAGGAAGGAAGGAGAAAAAGAGCAGAGAAGGTCATCATCTGCATAGAAATCAGCTGACTGTGCATACTCTGGTAGCTTCTCCTCTGCGGATGTTGCCTCTCCCTTTTTGCATAGTTCTTCCTTGAAGGAGAGAGAGAGCTCTAAGCCGGCTAAGAATCATTTGATTGTAAACTTTTTCTAGTCTGAAAGTTAATTGAGGAGGGAGGGGCATTAGGCGGAAAGTCTGCCTAGAGCACTCAATACTCTTGCACCGGTGCTGGACCAGGAGCCGCCTTCCTCTAATAAATGCTTCCTGCTTAGTGTAGTTTCTAGCTCATACACTTGCTTCCTAATACCCTGCTCCAACAACAGATTTCCTGTTGTCTTGGCAGGAGATGAATAAGCTGGGAGAAGCAGTGGTGTACTTTCAGAGAGCTGCGGAGTTGCAGTCCCAGGTCCCTATCGAGTGCTTACTGTCTCTGGGATATGTGGCTTCCTGCAAAATAATGACACGTAAGTAGAGGTGTGGCTCGGTCTTTAAAAGTACAGGTGTAGCAGGAAAATTTTGCTGCTGGTATTTCTGCTGTTTTTCATAAATACCCTGCATTGTTCAGTGTGTCACTGGGTACAGTGACACACCAAGTGAATGTGATTACATGAAACCAAGCTTTCTGATGGATGGATTGATTGTTTTTATGTTAAACCATCTTTATTAAAGCATACAGTAATAGCATTCAAACAACAGCACAACCAATACAAAGATTTTCTTATATAACAGTATAGTATGTCCCTTAATCCTCCCTTCCTCTCTCATTCCCTGTCAAATTTTGCTCATCTGCTTTGGATGTTAAGGAGTACATTGTGCAACCATGTTGTTAATAAACCCAAATAGCCAAAACCCTTTTAGTCACTTTCTTTCCAACTTGTAGAACTGTTAATCATGCCATACGTAAAATAAATCATGCATAACATGCCTCCACAGTGCTACCATAGGGGAATCTGGTTTTTGATTATTTTTTAATTTGCACCAGCAGAGTTATTTCTATTAAAAAAAAAAAACCCTCAACACCAATGGGGATCAGCAAGCTAAGTTGTTAAAATTCTGAAGACTCTGCTGCCCTTTTCCTTTCTCTGAATTCCCTGCTCAGTTTGTCTGATCTGTGCATATTATTAAAGCTGGCATTACTATTAAAGTGTTTCACTAAATAATGGAAGCAGAAAACCGATAGCGAGCAGACTGTTTTTGCAGAAGACAGTGCAAAGTTTGAACTTGAATGGTGATGACAGTTACTTCTACATAAAGTACCCTGAAGTCTTCAACAGTGCCTGTGTGAATCAGGTTAAAGAGAACTGACAATGAGAATCTGAAACAAAACCGAATTGACATTATAGTTTGGCAGAGTCTGGATGTTTGTTCTGGTGATATGTTCAGGTGTCAGATGAAGGGCTCACAGTTGCAATGTGGGTAATTATTCCACCTCTTCTTTGCGTACAGGGGATTATGATGGTGCACTGGCGGTGTTCACAGAAATGCAGCTGTTGGCGCAAGACAAAGGACTTCATACATCTGGTAGTAATACCCCTGTAGGTAAGCAGTTTATTTGGATGATTTCAAGGACATAAGATTTCTTGATGAAATCAAGGACAGCTTCATGGAACAGCTAGTTCAGGAGCCGACAAGAGAAGGAAAAATACTAGACTTAGTCCTTAGTGGTGCTCATGATCTAGTGCAGGGGGTAACGATACGAGGGCCGCTTGATAACAGTGATCATAATATGATCGGTTTTGATATTGGCATTGAAGGAAGTGAAACTAGGAAATCAAGTACGCTAGCGTTTAACTATAGAAAAGGTGATTACGACAAAATGAGAAAAATGGTGAAAAAAAGACTGAAAGGAGCAGCTCGCAGAGTAAAAAACTTGCATCAGGCGTGGATGCTGTTTAAAAACACCATCCTGGAGGTTCAGGACAAATATATTCCACGTATTAGAAAAAAGGGAAAAAAGACTAAACGTCAGCCGGCGTGGCTAAACAGTAAGATAAAGGAAATCATTAGAGCCAAAAAACAATCCTTCAGAAAGTGGAGAAGAGAACCAACTGAAAGTAACAGGATAGATCATAAGGAATGCCAAGCCAAATGCAAAGCGGAGATAAGGAGGGCAAAAAAGGACTTTGAGAAGAAATTAGCGTTGGAAGCAAAAATACATAGTAAAAACTTTTTTAGATACATTAAAAGCAGGAAACCGGCCAAAGAGTCGGTTGGGCCGCTGGACGAAAATGGTGTTAAAGGGGCGATCAAGGAGGACAAAGCCGTAGCGGAGAAATTAAATGAATTCTTTGCTTCGGTCTTCACCGAGGAGGATTTGGGGGGGACACCGGTGCCGGAAAGAATATTTGAAGCGGGGGAGTCGGAGAAACTAAACAAATTCTCTGTAACCTTGGAGGATGTAATGGGTCAGTTCAGCAAGCTGAAGAGTAGTAAATCACCGGGACCTGATGGTATTCATCCCAGAGTATTAATAGAACTAAAAAATGAACTTGCGGAGCTACTGTTAGAAATATGCAATCTGTCCCTAAAATCGAGTGTAATACCGGAAGACTGGAGGGTAGCCAATGTTACTCCGATTTTTAAGAAAGGTTCCAGAGGAGATCCGGGAAATTATAGACCGGTGAGTCTGACGTCGGTGCCGGGCAAGATGGTGGAGGCTATTATTAAGAATAAAATTGCAGAGCATATACAAAAACATGGACTGATGAGACAAAGTCAGCACGGATTTAGTGAAGGGAAGTCTTGCCTCACCAATCTAATGCATTTTTTTGAGGGGGTAAGCAAACATGTGGACAATGGGGAGCCGGTTGATATTGTATATCTGGATTTTCAGAAGGCGTTTGACAAAGTGCCGCACGAAAGACTCCTGAAGAAATTGCAGAGTCATGGAATCGGAGGTAGGGTATTATTATGGATTAAGAACTGGTTGAAAGATAGGAAGCAGAGAGTAGGATTGCGTGGCCAGTATTCTCAGTGGAGGAGGGTAGTTAGTGGGGTCCCGCAGGGGTCTGTGCTGGGTCCGTTGCTTTTTAATGTATTTATAAATGACCTAGAGATGGGAATAACTAGTGAGGTAATTAAATTCGCCGATGACACAAAATTATTCAGGGTCGTCAAGTCGCAGGAGGAATGTGAACGATTACAGGAGGACCTTGCGAGACTGGGAGAATGGGCGTGCAAGTGGCAGATGAAGTTCAATGTTGACAAGTGCAAAGTGATGCATGTGGGTAAGAGGAACCCGAATTATAGCTACGTCTTGCAAGGTTCCGCGTTAGGAGTTACGGATCAAGAAAGGGATCTGGGTGTCGTCGTCGATGATACGCTGAAACCTTCTGCTCAGTGTGCTGCTGCGGCTAGGAAAGCGAATAGAATGTTGGGTGTTATTAGGAAGGGTATGGAGTCCAGGTGTGCGGATGTTATAATGCCGTTGTATCGCTCCATGGTGCGACCGCACCTGGAGTATTGTGTTCAGTACTGGTCTCCGTATCTCAAAAAAGATATAGTAGAATTGGAAAAGGTACAGCGAAGGGCGACGAAAATGATAGTGGGGATGGGACGACTTTCCTATGAAGAGAGGCTGAGAAGGCTAGGGCTTTTCAGCTTGGAGAAGAGACGGCTGAGGGGAGATATGATAGAAGTGTATAAAATAATGAGTGGAATGGATCGGGTGGATGTGAAGCGACTGTTCACGCTATCCAAAAATACTAGGACTAGAGGGCATGAGTTGAAGCTACAGTGTGGTAAATTTAAAACGAATCGGAGAAAATTTTTCTTCACCCAACGTGTAATTAGACTCTGGAATTCATTGCCGGAGAACGTGGTACGGGCGGTTAGCTTGACGGAGTTTAAAAAGGGGTTAGATAGATTCCTAAAGGACAAGTCCATAGACCGCTATTAAATGGACTGGAAAAATTCCTCATTTTTAGGTATAACTTGTCTGGAATGTTTTTACGTTTGGGGAGCGTGCCAGGTGCCCTTGACCTGGATTGGCCACTGTCGGTGACAGGATGCTGGGCTAGATGGACCTTTGGTCTTTCCCAGTATGGCACTACTTATGTACTTATGTACTAATAGGTGTGATCCATCATAGTTGCTGGCATTTTGCAGAGTTTATTTTTCACATGTGAATCAGGTATTTTTTTCTGGCTTTTCTTTTGTAGTTCTTGTCTTGTTCGTGAATTTGATAAAGTTCTCAGCATCATCCACTTCGACATTGACAGGTCTCAGAACTAATGGATATTCATGTCTAAATTTTCTGCCATGTTTTTTTTCCTCACCAGTTCCCTGCAATCCAGGTTGAATATCAATATTTTCTTTAATTAGGCACACAAATGGATGATGTAGTCACATGGTGCCAGGATGAAACAGTTCTCCTGGAACTTGGGGCTTAAAGTTCTTAGCATGTACATGTCATCAGTATATCAATTTTTATAATACATCATTACTGACATGGTTTCTCTTTCTTATTTGTTTTCCAATGTTGTTTTTATTTGTCAAAAAAAAAAAAGAAATACAATTTGGTCCATATTTAAAATGATTTAACTGGCCAGAAATGGCCACTGACCAGTTAAGCCGCTTTTTTGGGGATATCCAGTAATTTTCAACCAGTTATCATTGCTGAAAATTAGCAGTTAGCACCTAAGTGAAAACCAGCTATTTTGGGGGTGTTGCTGGGCAGAGTCAGCACTTAACTGACCAGGGTAACAGCATAAAACACAGTCTTGTCTTTATGCAGCCACCATGACCAGTTAAGTTCTGAATATCGACTTAACCAACTATGTGTTAGTTGGTGCAACATAAACTGGATATTCAGTTCCGAAGCCCGGACATGGCCTGGCATTGAATATCCTGGAGTAACTCCAGCAGTGGTCAGCAAAATGCTTACCACCACCAGCTAGATATTTACAATATTTTTGTCTTTTTAGTTTATATTTATTTTTCTTGTGAAGAAGATGTAGCAGATGAAGTCCAGTTTTTAACCATTCCTTCAATGTAGTAGAAAGCGCCAAAATGTTGACATGCACTCCATGTGCCTGGGCGCAGACTGTAACCAGGTTGAATGTAAACACTGTGAACAGTTGCTCTGTGAGCTTGGAATTATTACCTTGATCGACTCTACAATCTTGAGGTGGAGAAGATAAGGAAGGAGAAAAAGAGCAGAGAAGGTCATCATCTGCATAGAAATCAGCTGACTGTGCATACTCTGGTAGCTTCTCCTCTGCGGATGTTGCTTCTCCCTCCTTGCATTGTTCTTCCTTGAAGGAGCAGCCCCTGGGATCTTCTAAAGCATTGTGAATCTCTGTCAAGACTTCCAGGTCTAAAGCACAGTTGTCTTCAACACCCTCGCAGGTTTGAGTTTAATGACATTTCAAAACTGCCCTCTAAAGTGCTGGAAATGCAAACACCTAAGCGCAGCTGATCGTCAGTGCATAGTCTCTAAATGCAAATTAAGACAGATTTCTTCTGTGCTATCTAAGAAGCTTAGACAACATCATATTGCCAACCTAAGTCTTACAATCTCCATGCAGACACCTCTGCTGTCTCTCAGCTTAGAAAAAAAGTGCACTGCACACCAGATAATGATGTTCCAGTGCAACGCACACCAGTGCAAATTGTGATAGTTCCAGCGCAGTGCAGGAATCATTGCACACAAATCTGTCCAGCACTGAGCCAGTGCAGATGACATCTTGTTCTCCAGACATTGGGCAGGCATCTAAATTGATGATCATCACAACAGTCATCAACCTGACTTCTGCTGGCACCCACTCCAGTTGGTCACAGTAGCTGATGCATCTTCTCCCATCAGTTTTGCTGCCTCTACCAGAGCAGCCACAGTCATTTCAATAGAAGATGTTGTAACAGTTTTGTCAAGGACTACTGAAAAGATCTTACACTGGTCCAGGATTAGGAACTGAGTATAGCATGAGTGTCCCAATTCACAGGCATTACCCATGAGAGACTCATATTCAAGATCCTATAGTGTCTTTTCTATAGGGACCTGCTGTATCTCCTCCTTCACCACATTTGGAAATTTCTCAGTATGAGCTTGAGGTTTACCCAGATCCTGATTTCATGAGAATCTGATCTAGCATGTCTTCCTCCTCACAGTGAATCTCCCTATAAGTATCTCCTTTAGCCGAGATTCGTTTAGCACATGTCCAGAAAGATGCGGTTTCTGTTACAGCTGAAAGTATAAGATTATAAGTACATAAGTATTGCCGTACTGGGAAAGACCAAAGGTCCATCAAGCCCAGCCCTTCTGGAGAGAAGGTGGAGGAGGCTGTGGACCTCATCAAAAAGCACACTGATACCATCAACACACTCTCCTGGTAAGCACCTTCTGCACCCTTCTCAACCAGGAGGTTTTTGGGCAAGTCAAACAGGGTTCCCTATTACAGAGTCGTAAGTACACTCCTTCTGGCCCCATCAGTAAGCTTAGTCCCAGTGCGCTTGTTCTCATTAACACCTAAGCCTCAGCCAGCTCCCCAGTCAAAGCAAGGGATGAGTTTTTGACTGGCTCCAGTAGATCATAGCCACATTCACAGTGACTGTCCCAGATGACCTGCTGGTGGGAGGGAGGCTGAGTTTTTTTTCCCAAGAAAAGTGGCCACTTATAACCTCCGGCCCATGGGTTCTTCAAATAGTCCATCTCAGTTATGCCCTTCATTGGCATCACAGACCACCAAATTGCCCTCCAAGAGCATCTTACTTCAGCACTCATCACAAAGAGGTTCTTGCAGAGGAACTCCATCCTTCTAAAGGCCCATGCGGTTGACCCCATTCCACCAGAGCAAGAAGAAAAGGAATTCTATTCCAAGTACTACTTATCCCAAAGAAGATGGGGAGAAGGGATGTGCCTCTTTTTTATGTTGTGCCTGCCAGAGTGCCCTCAAACTCATTGTGTATGAGGTAGAATTGTTTATGTGTTGTTGATATTTTATTCTACCTATTCCGGATATTTGCAGAGAGGGGATGTGTCCCATCCTAGACCTAAGGACCCTGAACAAATTCAGGATAGTTTCCCTGGGCACTCTTCTTCCAATGATTTGGGCTCAGGATTGGCTATGCTGTCTGGACTTAAAGGATGCCTACACGCATATCCTGATACTTACAGGTCACAGGAGGTATATTCAATTTCAGTTTGGAACACATCACTTTCAGTACCATATGTTGCCTTTTGGCAGCTCCCAGGGTGTTCACCAATGTCTAGCGGTAGTCACACCATTGCTATGCAGACTAGGAGTTCATGTGATCCCCTACCTGGACGATTGGCTGGTGAAAAGCACGTAGAAGAATGGTGCTCAGGAGTCCATGCAGAGAACTATTTGGGTGCTTTTAGTGGGCTTCGACAGCAACTCCAGCAGTTGGAACATAAGCACTGGGCTGGGCGGACTTCTATGGTTTATGTCCCAGAGATGCCAATGAAAGACCATAATCACATTCATTGTTGTTTTAATCATGAATTGATAATGACTTTGACTGTTGGGCAGATGGACCGTTCAGGTCTATATTTACCATTACTTACTGTGTTACTATTAATCCTCTCTGCTCCCAGGCTGATGCGCAGACCTCAGCTCTGACACAGGCATGAGTATCAGAGGTCACCTGGCATGTGCATGTGGCAACCTCTTAGCACACTGTGCCAGTGAATCAGAGACAAGTCTTGCATGTGCGCACCAGAGTGTTCCAAGGTCCAACTTCCGTTCCATCCTTGCCTGCAGTGCTGCAGCTTGAACCCAGAAAGAGACTGAGAGAGCTGACCAGAATTTTTTTTTAATGTACCATTAAATTCTTGAAGGGACGGGTGGGGACAGGTTAAATTCTTGTGGGGATGGGTAAGATTCCAGCGGGGACAGATGGGGATGGGTAAGATTCTAGCATGGATGGGCGAAGACGGGTTACATTTCTGTCCCACATGCAACTCTCTACTCCTAAAATGGACCCTAGCATCAGGTAACTATGATTTGGATTATTTTTCCCAATGTGCATCAATTTATATTTGGCCATATTAAATTTCATCTGCCATTTGGATGCCCAGTCTTTCAGTTTCCTAGGGTCTTCATACAATTTTTCACAATGTCATGTGTTTTGACAACTTTGAATAGTTTTGTGTCATCTGCGAATATAATCACTCGCTCATCATTTCGATTTCCAGATCATTTATAAATATGTTAACTATCACCAGTCCCAGTACAGATCCCTGCGGCACTCCACCATTCATTTAACCCTACCCTCTATTTTCTGTCCAATAACCAGTTCCTAATTCACAGAAGTCATTGCATAATTTTATAAAAGCTTTATAACATAATGCCACTCCACTTATTTTATCTGGCCTATCATTTTAATGTAGTTTGTACCCTGATATCACAGTATTCCACTGGTTATCCTCCAGGTCTCTAAGATATCTGTTCTAGGTATATCATCATTTTATGCTATATATTCTAACTTTCTAGTCTTATGTTTTAGACTTCTTGCATTCACATACAGACAATTCATAGTATATTTTAAAAATTATATTCACATCAAAGGCAATTCTATAAGCTGGCACTTAAATTTTGGCATCAATAATGCAAGTAGGCTATAGAATATTAGTTCTTGTGTGATTAGTGCCAATATTTGAAAGCTTCGTGAATAAGTGCTAGGCGTTGTTCTTTAACTGATATGTGTAGTGTGCAAAGAGGGCATACATGTGAGCATGTTATAGGCATACTATTATTTCTATGAAATTTCCCACTGTGATAATATTCCTAACGATAGTACTTCCAATTACATATTTTTTTTCATCATTGCATTCACTAATACAGAATACTTTCTTTCTTTAATTCAGGGGTAGGAAAAGCCTCAGTGATATCAAGTAGCTTAAATTCAGCTCCCTTTCCTTCTAATCATCGGCTCAAAAACCTCCCCTTGTTTTATTTTTAAAAAATTTATTTTATAACTCTTCGGAACGGCTTTCCAATTATGTCAACCAGCTCAGTCATTACTTATTAAAATATATTGTCCATTTTGTATCACTTATATGCCATGGGAGAAGAAGTAGGAAAAAAAGCTCAGGACAAATAGAAAAAAAGAAATGAAAAAATAATCTAAGCCTCTTTCACCAATCTGTGTCTTTCTTTCCAGGGGCTTTCCTGGATGTCATTGTGAAGTGTGAAGTGTCTCGGGTACTGCTTCTCATGCTGTTGCAGGTAAGAGGCTCATTCACTTTTTTGTGACTCACTTAGAATGGGGATTCTTTAATATGAACCCCAGAAATGAGTTTAGTGTGGAAAGAGGAACATAAAGTTATAGAAAACTTGCACTTTGGTCAAGCAGCAATATAATTCAGCACATAGGTAGGAAAGCGCATGTATCTCAACCATTTTTCTTACCTATAACTATGTGTTTTCTTTAGCCGCCACCTCAAAAGTTGCTGCCAGAGCATGCCCAGACACTGGAAAAATATGACTGGGAGTCTTTTGATAATCATAGCCATGGTAAGCTCGCAAATCATTAGGTAATTTAAATATTTTTAGCATACTATGGCAGCCTTTTTAGAAGGATTGGGCAGAATTTGCACATGTAAATAACCTACTAATGTAAGTAGCAATTCTAGAAAAGCCACTGTTTACACATGTATATCCATAACATGCACGGAGAAGAGGCCTGAAAAGTATGCATCTATTTCTTGTTTTGCAATGGGAATACATGTATATTTTTTTGAAAATTGCCTTTTTACACCTGCTCTAAGTCACACGTAAGTTTCAGCTAACTGCTTGGTTGGACGTGGATTTGGAGGAGCCATTCAAAGTCACACGTAAGTTACAGCCAACTGGTTGGTTGGATGTGGATGTGAACTTGGAGGAATCATTCAGGGACTATTTTGCTTACCTCTAAGAGGTTTAAAAACCACCTCAGAAAACCAAAAATTAAAGTTTTGGAGCTCAACCCATTATTTGGCTTTCTTGATGTCCAGTTTTTTTTTTTAATCCAGCACTTATGTATGTAATTGCTGATACATACACATTTACTCTTTAAGTCTGTAAACTTAGCTCTTAAATGTAAACCCCATTTGTGCTCTAAAATTATAGAATACCAGTACTTACTCACGTGAATGTTATCTTTATGTGCATAATTGCTAGGTTCATGCTCGATGGTATTCTATAATATGAACTCACAAGTCGCATAGTGCTTAAATGCAAGGGGGCATGCACAGGAGAGGTGCAAGGGGGGGGGGGGATAGGTCATTTTGAACATTTATACACGCAGGCTATCAAATACTTGAATTTACATGCTAAAGTGCTACATTGAGGTATGCACAATTACCCCTGCTGTTGACATGATGTTTACAGAGCTGGGGCCACAGATGACCTAGATAGGGCCATAGCTCATGCTTCTTTACATTACTCTTATGCAAGATACAAACAGATCCTTAGCTTTATATTAGCAGTTGGTGATTTCATGCAGGTGCAGCCAATCATTCATCAGCAAACAATTAGATAAACAGGTCACAGAATTCAGGTGGACATAGCTATTTTGTAAATAATCACAAAGGTAATCACAGCAGACAGATACGTGTAGAAACAGTGGGGACTGTCGTCTGCCCCTGCCCAAGGGAATACAAGGGCAGCTGCTGATTAGACATCAGCTCTGATGTCGCAAGGCCATACCCAAGTCTCAGCACTGATGTTGGGAAAGTTCTGAGTCCCTGCAGCAAATGTTGTTGCAGGCAACCTAAGATGGGGTCTTGAATGAATCTCCCAAATGGAATGTCCCAACAAAAAGTCCCAGTAGGCAAAATCTTGCATTCCATTTTGTCACCAAAGGATCAGTCCAGACTAATGGGTTATGCCCATCTGCCAGCAGGTGGAGATAGAGAACACGTGTAAACCATTCTGGTTTGCTATGCAATAAGTGACAAATAAACAGTAATGAGATGTGCCATATAATGACCTGTGCAGTATAGCTCAGCCAGTATTCTCTATCTCCAGCAGGCGAATAGACGTTCCCTGTGCAGCTTTGTGACTTTTCTCTGTGGTCTCCTCCCCTGTTGCCAGGCTGTGCCTTGGGTGTGTGGTTCTAGGTCCCTGCCTGTGGTGCTGAATTTTTTTTTTTTTTTTAACAGGTGGGGCATTCCCCCCTCCCCCTCATCCCCGCCCCCTCCACCTCTCTCCGAGTTCCAGGCCCCCTTCCCTCCCAGTTCCAGTCCCTCCGAATTCCAGGCCCCCCTCCCTCCCCTCTCTCTCTCCCTCCCTCCCCTCCCTCCCTCCTAGTTCCAGGGTCCCCGTCCTCCCTCCCTTCCAGTTCCAGGGTCCTCCCTTCCTCCCAGTTCCAGGGTCTCCCCCCTCCCAGTTCCATGGTCCCCCCCTCTCTCCCTCCCAGTTCCAGGGTCCCCTCCCTCCCAGTTTCAGGGCCCTCCCTCCCAGTTCCATGGTCCCCCCTCCCTTCTTCCCAGTTCCAGGGTCGTCGTCCCTCCCTCCCTTCAAGTTCCAGGCCCCCTCCCTCCGAATTTTAAAAGTCATCCTGACTTACCTTGTCGGGGTTACGGCGGCCGGCAGCAACGTTAAAAAGCGTGCAAGCTCGGCACTTACTTCAGTTTTCCCTTCTCTGTCTCTCAGCTCTGGTCCCGCCCTCATTTCCTGTTTCCGCAAGGGTGGGACCAGAGCTGAGAGACAGAGAAGGGAAAACTGAAGTAAGTGCCGAGCCTGCACACTTTTTACCGTGCGAAGTAAGTCAGGATGACTTTTAAAATTCAGAGGGAGGGGGCCTAGAACTGGAAGGGAGGGAGGAACGACGACCCTGGAACTGAGAGGAAGGGGGGACCCTGGAATTGGGAGGGAGGGGCTTCCCGCCTCCCTGCTTCGAATAGTAACATCTCCTGACGTCAGGCAAGCAGGCTTCTACTGCGGGAGAGTGACGTCAGGTGATGGTAATGAACGCAGTGAGACACATTGGAATGTTGCAGGAGCAAATTATTATATTAGATTAGTTGAGAATTAAAAATTAACTCCCCCATCAAAATATAAATAAAAATCATAGCAATATTTACAGCAGCCGGCTTCAAACTTATGTATATGTACACTTTCTCACCATAGAAACATGACGGCAGATAAAGGCCATATGACCCATCCAGTCTGCCCATCCTCTGTAACCCCTAATTCTTCCTGTTCCTAAGTGATCCCACATGCTTATCCCATGCCTTTTTAAATTCTGGAGCATTTATACTGGTGGACTGCACCATTATACAGCCTGTGGTATTTTCCTTGCAATGTGCAGGAGGCTCAACTCATCTACGGAGGCAAATACAAATACTTACAAGTCCACTCTCTCAATCACCTTATACATGAATCATCGGCGGCACCAGTCAGTGTCTCTGTCTCCTCACACTGGACCGTCTGCATTCGCGGTCATCTGCACACCTTTCTTCAGTGCTGCAGGCACCACCCAGTTAAGGACTGGTCGGGACGTTCTATTCCATGTCCTCCACAGAATTGAAGGTCTACCGCCTGAGGCAATATCCCCTATCCCAATTGCTCCTTATATGGGGCACCAAAATGTATTATCAACCCTTTTGCCTCTAAAGGGAAGCTAAACAAAACAGAAGACTGAAAGAAAGCCCTTCTGGCAAAGGAAACACTCTAAAGATTAGTTTTTCTCTTTTATAATAATGCTAAAATTTATTAGAGTAAATAAATAGTTACAATAAAAGTTCTTTTATCCCAGTATTACAGAAAATTGAATTCTTATTTGTATCAGTCCAAATTTCAGTATAAGGAAAATAAAATCTCTCTCTCTTTCTCTCTCTGTGTTTCCTTTGGAAGCTATCAGACTCTGACTTGTACAAAACGTGCATAGCCAGAATACTGAAGCTTAATTTTGTCCAATCACTTAATGCCTTATATTTTCTCTCGTACTTATCTGGTATTCTTCAACTCTGACCTCTAAGGTCACCTTCACATAATTCAGCTTTTTATTTTTGGTATTTTTCCCAATTATCCATCATTTGCCCTTTGTAACCTCCCTCCCTCGAATACTTATCACTCGTCCTTCACTGAAAATGTCTCTGTGTTAATTCAGAGTCTGTTTAAAACAAACGGAGGTTTTAAAGTTTATGGCCTATTATTTTAGGCCAAGCAAACCTGTCTGTTAACTTGGCCCTGAGAAAGCCAAAAAGACACAGGCTATAGCTATAGATCATAGATAAGGGAATAAGTTATATGTACAAAGTTGACCGATCTGCAAAACCAGACAGCTTTATACTAAACAGTTTCCAGCGTTAAAGGCAGCAGTTGTTCTTGAGATGTTCTCCGAGCATTGGGAGGGAATACCAAATGACCTCGTTTACATCCATTTGACTACATTTGAATATGATTTGCAGCCATCTTTGACAAGCATGTTTCCTGCACTAGTACTCTCTGCCCACATTAATGCTGGCACTAGTCCAGTGCTAATTGCCTCTAGTGCCAGCGTTAGGTTTTGAGCATTGGGGCCTTAGATTGTAAACCCTCTAAGAACAGGAAGATGCCTACTGTACCTAAATGTAACTCTTTGAGCTACTAATGAAAACGGTGTGAGCTGAATCTAAATAAATAAATCCAGTAGTACAAGCTTATTGACGTTTGATAACTGTTACTTTATAGTGTTCATTCACTACAGACTCTTAGGAAAGAAATACTCTTTTGGAATCAGCTCCACTTTCTTTAGAATCTGATGTTTGTTTATTTATTGGGATTTATTAACCGCCTTTATGAAGAGATTCACCCGAGGCAGTGTACAGCAGGTACAGTTTAACATAAAACTTACAATATTGTTAACAGTATAACAATAGTAAAATGATTAATATAAATATAAATTAGTTAAACTTAAAAACAGGAAACTGAAACCTAATAATAGGACTACCATAAAACTGGATCAAAAATATACACATTTAAAAGCACTGGAATTCAAATAACAGAGATATAATACGATGTCAGCATAATACTAATTAAATATCTAATAAGCACACAATTAGAACATTCAAACAACACTGCTGTGATACTTATGCTTTTCTACAATACAGTTTACCATGTAGCCAAGGGGCCAAATGTCAATATATAGATGGGATCAAGATTTGTGGTACTTAGTCGGTTGGGATAAATAGATGGGTGGCTAAACTCAATGCAAGTTCTTTGTACAATTAAACAAGATATAAGGAACTGATCTAAGTTGCAGTGTGTGTAGCAAGCTAGTCCAAGTGCAGAATGAGTGTATTGTCAGTCACCCTATGTTCCTTGAAGGCCTTTCATCAGGGTGCTGATCATGCGATGAGAGCCTGCTTTAGCTCATAAGATCTCATAAGAGCGTGTTTCAGAGTTGTTGGGGTTCACTGCTGGAAGCGGAGTCCGCCTTTTGTGATGATGTCTGAATTTTTTTTTCTTTTCCTTCATTAGTTGTTTATTAATAGTTTGGTTATTTGCTTTTACTAGTGAACTATCTGCCAGAAGGCGTGTTTCTGCTGTTACAGTCTGTAGTGGTAAGTCTTGCAGTGTAATTTCTTCAGTGTTTTTGCTATTGTTTTACAGAACTTACATTTTCCTTCATAATTTTTTATTCAGATGGCCTGCCAGGAAAAGGATATTGAGTCACTAAAGGTTCTGCAAGTGGAACTCTGGTACGTGTTGTCACTTTAGCTACTTGCTACAAATGGAACACCTAAACATGTAACTCTTTCCCAGATTGAAACCACTTGTGATCAGCATGCATTACAAGACCCAATTAGGTATAGTATCATTCTCCTTTGACAAGCAGGATGTATGTAAACACACAAGTGGAGATGTCTTTTAACAAGCAGGATGAACTTCTCTCTCCCAGAGCTGTAAAACGTTTCTGGGTATGTGTGGGGAGTTTCTTCTGGACTCCAAGCCCCAAGGACAGTAAATGAGTATAGTCAGTGGCGTACCAAATGGGGGGCGGTGGGGGTGGTCCGCCCCTGGTGCACGCCGCTGGGGGGGGTGTCGCACGCCTGTCGGCTCTTCGTTTTCATGCTCCCTTTGCCCCGGAACAGGTTACTTCCTGTTCCGGGGCAGAGGGAGCATGAAAACGAAGAGCCGGCAGGCGCACGGCACCCACCCCCCCCAGCGGCGTGCACTCGGGGGGGGGGGGGTTCTTTGGCCAAGGGGGGGGGCATCGCGCTGTTCTGGGGGGGTGCTGCACCCGGGGGGTGGGGCGCATCGGCAATCCGCCCCGGGTGTCAGCCCCCCTAGGAACAAAGTACAGTATCGATTATCTGACCTTCGCTAATCCAACCATCCAGCATATCCGACAGATCCTCTGGTGACATCATCGCATTTCTATGAAAAATATTTGTTTTAGAACAAGCAGATATATAGTAATTATGTTTAGGGCTCCAATCATGCTGCAGAATGTGCTATAGTGTTATTAATAAACAATTTTTGAAAATTGGGAACTCTAAACATGAGTTATGTTACTGCCTTTACGGAGAGATTTTTGCATTGCTGAGCAGTAGCGTAGTAGCGGTTGTTTCAAACACGGGCAAAGTGATTTACACAGCAAAGGACACTGTAATCTTTGGATTCAAGTTTCCTTTTTGTCAACTTTGGCCTGACAGGCTTGTTAACCCCTGAGGCAGGCTCATACACAGAAACACGGCCGTGTCGGTTCCTTCTATCTGATAGCTACAGTAAAGGTCCTTGAGTATTGGATATCCTCTTGGTGTTCGCCTCATTCTTTTGTTTGGTATATAAAATATATTACATTTAATTCTAGAAGATTGTATTTTTAATGGTACCATTTATTTTGTAGTAAGTGTATTTGGACAATTTTGTTTCTCCGAGGACAAGCGGACCTTCCTATTCTCACATGTGGGTGATGTCATCCCGACAGAGCCCAGTGTGGACGCTGATTAGCTTAAAGTGTAGAAATTCTAGCAGGGTACCACTGTGCATGTGCTGATGCTTTCTTACCCAACGCGGGAGCCCGGGTCCTCCAGTCTTTATTTTTCCACGGAGCTGTGAGGACGTGCATTGTGTTCTCTCCTTTATGCTGCGCTCTTGATTTCAGTGCCTTCCCATGCGGGTGTTTTTTTGTTTTTCCCTCTTCAGGTACCTTCCTGCTACTTTTTTTTAAAGTTCTTTTTCTGCATTTTTAGGTTTCCTTTCTTTTTCATGAGTGACTGTGTGGTTAGGCTGCAGCCCCATCCTCGTTTTTTTGTGGCTCAAGATTGAGAAGCTTAATCTAGCTGACATTCTTTTTTCGATGTCCAAGAAGACTCCCAGTGGCTTCAAGCAGTACTCCAAGTGTAGGTGCGTGATTTCTGTCGCTGACGTGTACAATTGGTGCATCAAATGCCTTGGGCCATATCACCCTCTGTGATCTCTGTTTGCATTTGCAGGTGAGAACCCAGAGTGCATCTTTTTCGCTCTTCGAAGGCTAGACCATTGTCTTCGGCACTGGTGGCATTGACCTCCATGGCTGTTCCAACATTGGCATCGAGTGTGTCTCCACCTGCCTCGATACCGGGCGCTGTTAGCAGGCCCTTGGTCTGGTCAACATCAGACCTTACACCAAGGAGATGCTGGATTCGGCGGCATCCTCATTGGCACCGGGAGGAGGGGGGTGCCAAAGTTCTGTTTATCAGGGAAAGACCAAGAAGCATAAGCATTGGTCATCCTCAATGCATAGTGCCGAGAGCACCAAGGCATCAGATTCTCCAATGCCCTAGAATCGCTGGCATAGGGAGGACTTCTTTCTCTCTGTGGAAGTGGTGCCGGTATGCCTATCATCAAGCAGCCAGGTCCCCGCTTCTAGTTTGGCACTGACACCTTCTCAGACTGCCTGTGCCCCGGCTCCCATGCCTTTGCGGATACCAGCCTTCGATGAGCGGTTCCAGAGCATGTTCTGAGAGGAGCTGGCGCAGTTGCTGCAGGGAGCTCCTGCTTTAGGCATTGAGGGCATTTGAACCCTCAGCAGAACAGCCCCAGGCCCTCTCCAAGGCTCTGTCAATGTCAGCACTCAGATCCTCGACGCCAATGCCTCACAGTTGAGGTCTGGGCATGCAGTGCCCCCTCCTACAATGGGGGAAGAAGCTTCCTTGGAGTCTGATGGAAGGACTGCATCTTGAGGCTCTTCAGAGTGTGGATTTTGTTCCACTAGGTCGTGGCTGGTGCAGACTCAATTCCCTGATCCTTAATATGAGGAGTCGTCTGACTGGGACCATTCTTGGGACTCGGATGAGGATCCACATTACTTCTCGGAGAAGTCATATGGAATACCTTCTGAACCCTCACCTCCTCAAGATAGATGAAAATCTCCTCCAGAGGTGCTCTTTCACTAGTTTTTTGAGGGAGATGGCTGCGGCTGTCCCATTTAAGTTGGAGACAGAGGAGGAGTCCAGGGTAGAGATACTATCTGTTCTGGGCTATAAGTCTCCTCCTAAAGAAGGGGTTACTGTGCCATTGCTTCCTATCCTTAAGGAGAAGAACTGGGAATCTCCCCTCACAATGCAGGTTGTGCCCAAGAAGGTGGATATGCGGTACCTTATCCAAAAGGCTTCCAGATTTGAGAGGGCCCAGTTGCTTCACCCACTCTATGGTAGTCAAATCCGCTCTCAAATGTACCAAGAGTTCTCAGTCTTATGCCTCGGCGCCCTGGGGGCGAAAGGCCAGAACTTTGGATTTGTTTGGGAGGAAAACTTTTCAGGCCTTGATGCTCGTTGTCTGCATCTAGTCCTACCAGCTCTACATGAGCATGTACTTGTAGTCTCTGATAAAAAATATACTTAGACTGCCGGACTCTGTCCCTTCAGAACAGGCTGCTGAGCTTTGCCAGTTGGCCAACAAGCAGATGGAGTGCAGGCATTACCTGGACAGGGACGCCTATGATACTTTTGATGTCGTGTCCAGGCTCACTGCTATGTGAGTGGGGATGTGCAGACTCTCTTGGCTGTGTGTCTCTGACCTCAAACAGGCTGTTTAAGAGAAACTAGCAGTGCTGTGCCGAGGGGACAACTTGTTTGGAGAGAATTGGAGAAGGTCATTGACCTCATTAAGAAGCGTACAATCCACAGTCTTTCTCAGCATCCTCCATCTGCATGTTCTTCTACTAGAAGATTTTTGACCAGTCAGAGGGGTTGGTCCTACTACTCTCAAAAGGCATAGGTACCAGCCTCCTGATCACTCAGCTTGGGCAACTCAGGGCCAGCAACCCAGGCCTCGCTATCGCCGTCCCTAGAAGTCCCAGCCAGCTCCCCAGTCAAAGCAGGGCATGGGCTTTTGACTGGCTCCAGCAGAGCATAGCCGCTCAAAGAATATCCATCCCAGATGGCTTACCGGTCAGAGGGAGGCTCACTTTTTCCAACATAAATTGCTCTTTGTAACCTCTGACCAGTGGGTTCTTCAAATAGTCCGTCGTGTGGGTGCTCTGAATTGGCGTCAACAAGCTCCAAATTGCCCACCGAGAGCATCTTGCATCAGCTCTCAGCACAAGCAGGTGCTTGTAGAGGAAATCTCTGCCCTTCTGCAGGCCCAAGCGGTCGAACCCGTTCCACCAGGGGAAGAAGGGAAGAGATTCTATTCCAGGTACTTTCTTGTTATCAAGAAAACAGGGGGATTCTGCCCCATCCTTGACCTAAGGGCCCTGAACAAATTTTTGGTAAAGGAAAAGTTCAGGATGATTTCCCTGGGCACCCTGCTCCCTCTAATTCAGGAAAAAGATTGGCTGTTCTGTCTGGATTTAAAAAATGCCTATACCCACATTTCAATACTTACAAGTTACAGGAGGTATCCCTGATTTTGAGTGGGAAAATGCCACTACCAGTATCGCGTTCTGTCATTTGGCTTGGCGTCTGCCCCCAGAGTTTTCACCAAGTGTCTGCTGGTAGTTGCAGCGTGTACCTACTCAGACTGGGAGTGTGTGTTTCCCTACCTGGACGATTGGTTGGTCAAGAGCACACCTCAGGAGGGAGCAGAAGAGTCAGTGCAGATCATTATTCAGGTGCTAGAACTACTGGGGTTTGTCATAAATTATCCCAAGTTCCATCTTCAACCAGTTCACCAATTGGAGTACATAGGAGCCCTGCTAGATACAGTGCAAGCTCGAGCCTTCCTTCCTCAGGCGAGAGCAGATACCTTGGTAACGCTTGCCCCGCAGGTTTCAGCTTGGCAACTGTTAGATTCATGAGCCACATGGCCTCCACAGTTCATGTCACACCCATGGCACGGCTCCATTTGAGAGCAGCCCAGTGGACCCTAGCTTCTCAATGGTCTCAGGGAACCTAACGGATGTCTTTCACATTCGACAGGAGCTGGCTCATGCCCTTCTCTGGTGGACAATCCAGTCCAATTTGACTGGGATTTCCATTCCTAATTACATCTCCTCAGAAGGTGTTGACTATGGATGCGTTCAACCTGGGTTGGGGAGCTCATGTGTATGGGCTTCACACTCTGGGACCAGTGGTCCACTCAGGAGGTTCAGTTCCACATCAATCTCCTCGAGCTCTGGGCCATTTTGAACGCTCTAAAAGCTTTCAGAATTCGACTCTAGAAACAAATTGTTAACTTTCAAACCGACAGCCAAGTTGCGATGTTCTATGTCAGCAATAAGGGGGGGTACGGGATCCTACCTCCTGTGTCAGTGGGCTCTTCTTCATGGGATGGACCTCCATGCCACTTACCTGCCCGGTGGACAGACTGAGCAGGATATTGCAACCACATGAGTGGTCTCTCAACATAGGTGTAGCCTGGAAGATCTTTCAAGAGTGGGGCACCCCCTCGGTGAATCTTTTCACCACTCACCTCAACAACAAGGTCCCTCAGTTCTGCTCCAAGCTTGGGTCATATGGCAGACTAGCGGCAGATGCCTTTCTCCTGCATTGGGGACAGGTCTTCTGTATGCGTATCCTCCCATTCCTCTTTTAGAGAAGACTTTGCTAAAACTCAAGCAAGTTGGAGGCACCGTGATTCTGATCGTGCCCTACTGGCTGCAGCAGATCTGGTTCCCTCTTCTTTTGGAGTTGTTCTCCAAAGATCCGTGGAGATTGGACTGTTTTCCAACCTTCATCATGTAGAAAGTAGGGTCCCTTTTATATCCCAACTTCCAATCTCTGGCCCTCATGACTTGGATGTTGAGAGCATAGAATTTGGGTCTCTCAGATTGCCTGAGGGTGTCTCCCATATCTTGCTGGCTTCCAGGAAAGATTCAACTAAGAGATGTTACTCTTTTAGATCCCTTTTCTTTCCCTACACAAAAACTGAGTACCTTCTGCACCTTTCTGAGTCTGGTTTAAAAACCAACTCTGTAAGGGTCCATCTTGGTGCACTTTGCACTTATCATCATCATGTAGGAGATGAGTCCATCTCTGTACAGCCTTCAGTTGTTCATGAGAGGTTTGTTGTTTACAAAGCCCTCTACCAAACCTCCCATTGCATCATGGAATCTCGTTTTCTTCACCCAGCTGATGAACGCTTGTTTTGAGCCTCTGGATACCTGCCATCTGCAGCTTTTGACCTGGAAAGTTGTATTTCTGGTGGTGTTCACTTCAACTTGCAGGGTCAGTGAGCTTCAGGCCCTGGTAGTTCATCCATTTATTAAGTTCCATCACAACAGAGTAATCCTCCACACACACCCTAAGTTCTTCTTAAGGCAGTTTCAGAGTTCCATCTTAACCAGGCAGTTGTTCTTCCAATATTTTTTTCTGAGACCTCATGCCCATCCTGGCGAAAGTGTACTGCATACCTTAGACTGCAAGTGAGCCTTAGCCTTCTATCTGGAGTGGACTGAAGCCCATAGACAGTCCACTCAGCTTTTTGTTTCTTTTGGCACCAATAGGTTGGGGTGGCCAACAGCAATCACACACTTTGGATATCAGACTGCATCTCCTTTGCTTATACCCAGGCTGTCTGACTCTTGAGAGACAGGTCACGGCTCACAATGTTAGAGCCATGGCGGTGATGGTAGCCCACAAGATTAGCCTCCATAGAGTACTCCTGCAGGAATTCTGCACAAAAAAATTCAAAATTCTGCAACAAAGTTTACAAATTTTGCAAGTTTATTTGGCATAATTTAACCAATATTACAGCCATTCATATTTTTTCCAGACCCCCCCTGCACCCACACATAGCATCCTCCCTGTCTTCCTCCCTCCCTCCCCCCACAGAGCATCCCCCTTTTTTTGCAGCCCCCCTCCCACCCACTGCATTCTTTTTTATTTACAGCCACCCACAGCATCCCCCTTTTTGCAGCCCCTCCCACCCCTACAGCAGTCCTCCCTTTTATATAGACCCTCCCTCCCTCACACATAACATCCCCCTTTTATTGCAGCCCCTCCCACCCACAGCATCCCTTTTTTACAGCCACCCACAGCATCCTCCCTTTTTTTTTTTACAGCCTCTCCCTCCCCCATATCATCCCTCTTTTTTATACAGACCCTCCCTCCCCCACACTTTGCAGCCCACCCACCCACACCATCCTTTTTTTTTTTTACAGCCACCCACAGCATCCCCCCATTTTTTTTTTACAGCCCCACCCTCCAGCCACTGCCACACTCACCTGTGAAGGAGGAGCTGCAGTGGGAAAGCCACTTCGGGGCAGGAAAGAACCCCACTCTTTACCCTGCTGTCGCAGCTCTCTCGCTAGTGCCATGCTTTTTCCAAATGGCCACCAATGAGACTAGTCTCACGAGATTACCGCTTAAAGTCTTGGCAGCCATTTTGAAAAAGCACAGCACCAGCGAGAGAGTGGAAGCCACGGGGCAGGAAAGAGGGGAGTTCTTTCCTGCCACTCAAGAGGCCACTAGACTGCCAGGGCATGCTGTGCTCAGGTAGGCTGGGTCATAGCAGCGGGCGGGGGAGGTAGGCGGTAGCAGGTGTGGGGGGTCAGGCAAGCAAACGAGCGGGCATGTGGGGGTGAGCGCATATTCTGTGCAGAAATGTTGAACTCTGTGCAAATTCTGCGCTCTTCAGTCGCATAGAGTTCTGGCAGGAGTAATAATGGAGATATACAAGGCTTTGATATGGTCTTCAGTCCACACATAGTCGGTTCGGACAGGCAGTTCTGCAGTCTGTTCGGTGTCGAGTCCAACTCCACCTTCCTAGCCCCTGTTTTATTCTGTTCCAGGCTGAACATCCACACCTAGTATGTATATAGTTTTAGGTTGACCGAAGTTTTGGTCTTGACATTTCAAAACTCAATTATCCTAGCTTTCTTGTTTTCAGTGAGCCTGGTAGCTAGGGATTTCCACATGTGAGAGAATAGGAAGGTCTGCTTGTCCTCGGAGAAAGCAAAAATACTTACTGGTAGCTGGTGTTCTCCGAGGACAGCAGGCCGACTATTCTCACCTACCCTCCCGCCTTCCCTAGGAATTGTCTTTAGTTTAGGCTTTTTGCTTTTTCACTCGACTGGAGGACCTGCGCTCCTGTGTTGGGTGGAAAGGCACCAGCACATGCGCAGTGGGACACTGCTAGAAAGTTCTACACTGTAAGCTAGTCAGCGTCCGCACTGGGCTCCATTAGGATGAAGTCACCCACATGTGAAAATAGTCGTCCTGATGTCCTCGGAGAACACCAGCTACAGGTAAGTATCTTTGTTTTACTTACAGTACATGATTTCATATTAGATGTGCTGCTTCAATCAGCAGTAGTTTTTTTTTAGTTGTGTTGTAAATATACTGTTTGAGGTAATATAAATATTTGGGTCAGTGCTGTGTAATTATGTTATGATGATATTGCCTTAACTGTTTAAGGGATCCTTTTACTAAGCTGCAGTAAGCACAAAAGGGCTTACCATGAGATGTGCTGAGATGTCCCGTAGTGTTTCAAATGTGCGTGCACTACCCACGCACTAAAAAATATTTATTTTTTTAACAAGGGGGCGTGTCTGGGGGGTGGAGCAGAGAGTGCCGCACACTAACTGATTAGCACAGGATTAGTGCATGAATCCCTATCGCCTACAAAATAGGTAGCAGTAAGGGCTCACATGCTAATTTTTGTTAATGGCCATGAGCTAATAGCAACATTAGTGCATGGCCAATAATTCAGAAAATAGAAAATCGGCCATTTTCTGGCTGCAGCAGAAATGGCTTTAGTGCATCCTTACATGGGTCTTTCCTGCATGCTTTGTAAAAGGGCCCCTTAGAGAAGTATGCAGTGAATGCCATGTGTTATGTGTTCATTAATTTGTTTGTATGTCTTGGGCCTCTCCTAGAATTGAAGTGAGTTCCAAAACTTAAGTACATTTTTTTTTTTCCAAAAATGAGTTCATACTGGAAACACTGCCTTTATGGGAAGCCATAGGATGTGTGAAATTTGCACTAAAAGACATTTATTTATAAGGAATATAATACTGTATTTAGGGGCCCTTTTATAAAGGCGCACTGAAAAATGGCCTGCGGTAGTGTAGACACATGTTTTGGGTGCATGCAGAATCATTTTTCAGCGCACCTGTTGCCTTTTATTTACTTTTGCCAAAAATGGACATGTGGCAAAATGAAAATTGCCACGTGTCCTTTTTGGGGCTGAGACCTTACCACCAAGCATTGACCTAGTGGTAAAGTCTCACGCGGTAAGCAAGCAGTAATGGTCTATGCGCATAAAATGCCGATTACCACCCGTGCGCCAGAAAATAAAAATATTTTCCGGCATGCGTAGCAGATGTGCGTCAAAAATGAAATTACCACAAGGGCCACTCGGTAGCCGGGCGGTAACTGTACGTGGCTTAGTAAAAGGGCCCCTTAATGAAAAAGAAAGTTCTTATGTTGGATAGAATTCTTGAAAACAAAAACGTTCATTTATCCAGAAAATATCTTTTCATGTTTAACAGGTTTTGGAACTCATCTCTTCAGTTCTAGATAATGCAAGTAATACTTTGTTTAAAATAAGTAAATAAATGTTTAATAACATCTGCTTTGAGTCCTCCTTTGTCCCTAGGCACAAGTGAAGTGTATTTTTATTTTAGTAAGCTCTTTAAGCTGGAAACAAGTTAAAACCAGTTCACTTAACATAGAAACATAAGGGGTAATATTCAGCCTGAGGCAGTTAGCGGTTTTAAGCTGCAGGCCACCATAGGTTAAACTCAGCCCAGTTATTCAATGCCAGGCTATGTCCGGGCACCAACATTGAAAATCTAGGTCATAGCGGCCACTCAAAAGCTAACTGCAAACTGGTTGATATTCAGACTGATGCGCAGTTAGCTTGGCAGATAAAGTTAGGACAGTGTTTTTGCTCTCCTAACTTTATCCTCTTACTTAAACAGTCAGGGGACTGAATATTGATGCAAACTGGTTAAGTACCAGCGCTAACCAGACATGCTGCAGTGATCAGAGCCAATATTACATAAGTACATAAGTATTGCCATAGCCCAGCATCCTGTTTCCAACAGTGGCCAATCCAGGTCACAAATACCCGGCAAGATTCCAAAAATATACAAAACATTTTAGACTGCTTTCCCCAGAAATAGTGGATTTTCCCCAAGTCCATTTAATAATGGTCTATGGACTTTTCCTTTAGGAAGCCGTCCAAACCTTTTTAAAACTCCGCAAAGCTAACCGCCTTTACCACATTCTCTGGCAATGAATTCCAGAGTTTAATTACACGTTGAGTGAAGAAAATTTTTCTCCGATTCGTTTTAAATTTACTACATTGTAGCTTCATCGCATGCCCCCTAGTCCTAATATTTTTGGAAAGCATGAACAGATGCTTCACATCTACCCGTTCAACTGTCCAGCTAAGTGCTGCTGAATATCAGTGGTCGGAGCACTGAGCACAATTAAACCCAGAGAGGAGCCTCTCCTGCCCAGTTAAGTGACTTTGAGTATCAATGCCCATCAAAATGTGACTGCAGATTAAAATCAGGTGGTCTCTCTAGTCTGCCTATCAACACTTGCTCTCTCTCAGAGGTCTTCTGTGCTTGTCCCATGCTTTGTCCTCATCTCTGAAGTACATTAATTTTAGCTCAACAGGTTGAGCTCATGAACGACCATCTGTTTCTGTCTTTTCCCTCAAACCTCCCACGAGTCTACATCTCCTCTTAATAGGTTAGATATACTAAATGGATTTTCCCATTTTCTGGAAATCTGTAGCACTTGCCCCATGGAGAGCTAGTGTACTTAATGTGAGTTACATTACCCTGTATTCCCTAGGCACTGGGAGGGTTCCCATAGAGCAGTGATTTTCAAACTTTTTCACCTCATGGCACACTAACAAGGTGCAAAAATTGTCAAGGCATTATATCAGGTTTTTAAGGAGATTATATATATAATTTAACAAATGAGTATTAAGATTGTGTTTATAGTTCAGTAATTAAAAATGTAAATGTTATGTTATCTTTATAGCCACAAATAACATGCATTCAAAAACAACAGTTTTAAAGCGAATCCCTCCACCCACCTACGTATCACCCTCTTATCTTTAAAAAGAAAAATCAGTGGGAAATCTGTGCTTGGTGATGTTTCATGATGCCTCTTGTCTGAGGGCGGATGGTTGACAAGCATACCCTCAAATTCTCCTCCAGTGTTTGAAGCTGTGATCTGTTCTTGCTCTTCATTGTGTTCATAGCAGAGAACCCAGCCTCACACAGATAAGATGTTGCAAAAGGAAGAAGTGCTTTAATCGACATTTTTGTGATGTTGGGGTATTCTGTTCTGAGAGACGACCAGAATGAGGCCATATCTGTGGATGAGTGTTTCAGTTTCAGTGTTCTATTTCCGTCAGCTCATTTTCTTCTACACTAGTTAATTCTGCTGACTCGCATGCACTTAACATAAACGGATCTCTTACCCAGTCCAAGGAAGATATGTCAAGTGACAAAATTGACAAGATTTGTGTCCAGTCTGCAACTTTTTGTCAGTTCAAACATTTCAACTTTGTTTTCTTTTTTGATTCTGGCTCCCCACAGTGATGATTTTTCCTTAAAGGAGATAACTTTGTCAGTACAAGTAAGAATATTTTCATTCCTTCCCTGCATACTCTTATTAAGAGCGTTCAAGGCTTGGAAAATTACAGTTAGGAATGCAACTCTGTTGCACCAGTTCTCATTATAAGCACGTCAGCCAGGTCAGATTGTTCTGAGGTTAGAAGCTCTTCCCTCAGTTCATACAACCTTGAAAGCACCTGCCCTTGAAATAGCCATCTCACTTCCACATGCAGTAGAAGTTGTGTGTGAGCAGCTTCCATGGCATAACACAGTGCTGAAAACAACCTTGATTTTAATGGCCTACTCTTGATGTAGTTAACCATTTTGATTTCCTCAGCCAGTATTTTTTGGAGTTTAGGTACTATTGAGTTTGAAATGAGGGCCTCTCTGTGCAGGAAACAATGTGTGAAAACAATGTTAGGGTTAATATTCATTTATTGGTGATTGTTAATCCTGCTTCTTTCCATAGTATTGAGATTTTCTGCCTTTCTCTTCTCCTTAGGCCTCTTTTGACAGCAGAACAGAACCACTTGCTACACCTTGTGTTGCAGGAGATGATCATGCCTTCTGGGCAAGGCATTTGAATTTGCAAGAAGACTTTACCTTCTCTCCACACTTTATACTGTCCAACCACTGGAGAAAGATGGTTGTGAGTTATCTGAGTAGGACCTTGGTGCTAGAACATCTCACATAGTACCATTGTAGTGGCTCTGTGAGTATTTCCACAAGTCCTTTCTCAGAGGGGGAAAACTCAGCTTTAGTGAGTCTTTCTGTCACTAAGGTGAAAAGGAGAAAATGATGATATTGTAATGAAAATAGCACTTAAAATGGCACCCTCTCAAACCTCTTTAATTATAAATTGCATATAGTGCATATTTGAAAATCACAGTTACATTAATAAAAACTTGAAGTAATATGAATCCATACACAACATATACTTGCTGCAGTGTCTGTTCATTTTTGCATGTTTTAGACACTCGGGAAGCACTTTTTCTTTCCTGATACATTTAAAGTTCTGTGGCAATTAATCAAAAATGTTTCACTGTACTTAGTCATTCAAATGAAATATGAAATCTGACTTTTCAGTAGGGACTAAGTCAAAGGAATCATTTATAAATTATTCCATTAACATTCCAGGACTAGCCTGGCTGGGAGAATTGGATCATTTTGTGAATTACATTTGTATAAAATCATCTGACTGCATATAAAAAAATGTCTTAGACTTTGAGGGAAATATGAAACTAAAAACTTCTAAACTTTGTTTTATGTATTATTCAGAAAATGAAATAAAGTATTTTACTGTATTGTGCATTGCTAGTTTATAGGACTGGTTATTGCTTTCCATAAGAACTGAAAGATATTTTTAAAAATCCCTTCTGAAACAGATGGGAAAAAATTGCTGTAGTAGAATATATTTAAAACAGTACTTAGATTATGAGCCCACTAGGGAAATGTGCCTGTATTTAATATGTAAACCACTTGTGTTATATTACAGAAAGGCAGTATATCAAATACGTGACCTATACCTATATCTATATTTTCTTTCTTCATTGTTTTAAGGTTTGTGTTTGATCAATCATTTGTATTACACTCTTTGGGAATTTCTGCTTTGTAGAATGCAAACATATGACTTAAGAGACTTGTCTGTTTGTCTTTACTGTACAATTAGTAGACACCTTTCACCAGGATTTGTTTTTCAGAAGTCTACAATAAAAACAAAGTAAAGCAAAATGTTTGATCACTCAGAATCAGGGCATACCGAAGTAGCAAAAAAAGAGCCTGTGTCTATAAGAGGTATTCTGCTAGGTATATCTGTAGCTTCAAGATCCATCTTCCAGTGTAAGAACAAGTCTCATAATTTGTTTTCTTGTCCCCATGAAAACATATTTGGTTATTTTCTGTACTTTTCAGCATGGAGTGTAAATTGAAATGATGAAGTAAATGAAATTTTATCACAGACTAGTTTCCAGCTAAATCCAATGCTAGACTAGTGATATAGCTTAATACTTTGTAATTTTATATAAGATTTTCCAGTGTATAGCCAGTTTTATGCACAGAAAAGGGTATTTTATTAAATTGTGTAGTCATTTACGCATGTAGAATTTCACCTGTTTATACACATACTACCTTCTAGGCATTCCTAAGATGATAGTTTGAGCAGGGAGGAGGCAGAGTTGCAATGTATATCCATATGTTTTATAAAATACATAGGTACATAAGGTAGGGTACATGAACATATTTACAACAGCTTTGGAGCAGGTGTCAATATTTGCACAGTACTGTGCGTGGGTCTGGGAGCATATTTTAATAGAGGGGAATTTTGAAAGGACATCCAAATCAGAACACATTGAGCCTGCAAATAGGTGGGAAAATGTGGGATACAAATGCAATAAATAAATAAAACATCCCAGACAGATGTCCATCTCGCATGTATTTGCGAACAGGATATAGCCTGTTTGAAAATACGTGAGATGGATGTACATGCACCGGAAAAGTCCAGCATGAACATCCATTTTACAAACTGAAATGTTCAAATTTTGAACAGGTTAAAACAAGGGACATGGATGTCTGTATAGAAACATTCTTAGAAAATGGACACACAGACATATGTGCAGAACAGAGGGTCAGCCTAGTAGTTAGTGCAGTGGACTGTAAACCAAGGGACCCATGTTCAAATCCCAATTTAGCTCTTTGTTTTTGTAAATCTGAGGTCTCAAGGAACAGAACAATACCTACTGTACTTAAATGTACACCACTTCAATAGCCATTGGGCTTGTTGGTGGCTTATATATTTAGGTACAGTAGATAATTTTCTGTTTCTGAATGGCTCACAAAAAAGGAAAAAAAGCCAAAGTAGAATTTGAATCTGGGTCCCATGGTTTACAGTCCACTGCACTAACCACTAGGTTACTCCTCAGATCTGCTTCCCGTTCTGTTAAGAATGCCCATAATACCCGAAGCTGTCCTGGTGATCCCCTCCTGGTTTCACTTTCAGGAAGAGGGAAGGGGACAGCAACCATTGGGGGATTAAGGAGGTGTCATGCCTTAATCCCTCAAGTGGTCAGCTGCTCAATCAGAACACTATTCTGTATCCTGGGCATTCCTAAAACAGTTCTAAATAAGGATGCCCTTCTTTGTAGACATGAACATTTCTTCCCTTTCGGTAATTGCTGTTGGATGTCCAGATTTCAGGCCCTCCCTAATCCTGCCCAAAACATGCCCCCTTGCTATTTGGACATACTGCAATGTTGGACAGCCTTTGCAAAATCGGGATTTGAATGTTTCAAGCACATGGATGGCCCTTTTGTCCTTTTGTGACATCCATGTGCTTTGAAATTGAACACCATAGCTTTCCATCTTCCTTTTACAAAATAGAGATAAAATAGGCACTTTCTTGGACTTTCATCTTAAGAATACATTTGAAATTATCTGCCACATATAGATTAGGGTACTAAAATCCTGATGTTCTTATCCTGAGGAAAAAAAGGATTTAGAAAGTAAAAGTAAAATGTTTCTCTGCAAGAATATTCCCAATAACAATGTTTCATTTTATTGGAGGGTGTGAAGAAGGAATTTCTATCTGAGACTCTATTCCCATTCACTTACCAACAAATGGTTCTTGTTACCAGAATGTCAAAGGGAAAGTGGTTTCTGTCAAGCCTGTAATTATCAGGTTTGTGTGACATCTTTTTGCATTTAAAACTTTCCCTGAAAGTCCCTGTGGTTTTATTTGGCTGATGAAAGCCCTGACCTAACCTAGAGGATCACATTTTGATGGCAATCACTGTAGCCTGTAGTTGGTAATGACTGGATCATCATACCAAATTCCATCACGATGAAACATTCTCACCTAATACAGTGCTAGATTTCCACTGTAACCCTTCTATTGATCAACCAACATGTTCCCTTATTGTACCCAAGGGAAGAAACTGCCTTCAATAAGTGGGACTGAAAAAGAGCTGTCACTTTCTACTTAGAGTTGACAAGCTAGATGTACTTCTCAGTCCTCCCCTAGAGGCACACCTAGTGAGTCAGATTTTCAGGAATACCATAATGAATATGCATGAGATAGATTTGCATAACGTAGCTTTCTAACATATGCAAATATATCTGATGCATATTCCTTATGGTAATTCTGAAAACTCAACTGGCTAGGTGTTCTTCCAGAAGATTTTGTATAGCTGCAAAGGGGCTTATTCAATAAGCTTTCATTTCACATTAAAGCCCTCATATGCATGCTACAACATACATACTAAAAAATGCAGTAAAGTGGTGTGGAAATCCATTCACTTATCTGTATATGTAAATGAAGGAAAATCATGTGCAAACGAGGCTTTAGCATGTATAGAGTACAGAGCATATATTGACTTCTGATATGTTTTTCTGCTTGTTAGAAAATTATACCATACTATATTTTTATTGTTTTCATAATTATGATATATATTGTAATGTTGTCGTTATAATGTATTCTGTGTTGGATGTTTTTGAATTTCACTATAGGTTCTTGGGGTGTGGTGAAACATAAATGTGAGTATTTGTTAATGGCACGCTATTTAATCCTGATCTCATAGCAGGTGATAACTTCTTTATATGGCTCAGCTAACTACAAACAGAGGACCTGAAAAATGAAGGCAGTGAACAGGAGATATAAAAGTATAGCCATAGGCCCGTGAGGATTAATACAGTTTGAATCTCAAAACTTCTATTACATCACCAGTTGTTTTGGTTAGAGTGCAGAGCTCATTTTATGAGCTTTGAGGCAGTAGTAGACTGTTCTGATGCTTACACTACAGGGGATCAAGAGGGGGATTTGTCAGATGCTGCTAGTAGGCCTTCTGACTTAGGGTAACTTCTTCTTCTTTGGTGCACCAGTATCCCTTCTGTTCCCAGCCATGTCCCTATCATATTGCTCCTTATTGTTCCTTAAGGATACAGAAGACAGAAGGCTGTAAACATGCACTCACTTCAGTTTTTGTTTTCACTTCACTTCCTCTCCTCAAATGTAGTAGCTTTCTAATTTCTTCTCTCACCCCCCCCCCCCCCAATCTGCCAAAATTATATGCATAGCCTTACGAAGAAAGGAGGAGGAGGAGCCAAGAAGAAAAGAGAACCGAGCATGCACAGTTTAACATGGTCATACTACATATTTTATCTCCTCTTAGTAAGAAACATGGTCTTGTTATTTAATAAATACATTGTAGGGTTTCCATGTATGATAGGTATGGGTCATACATTTGATATACCACCTTCCTATATATAACCAAAGCAGTTTGCATGTTATATACAGGCACATTCTGTGAGCAATGCTATCGGAGACATTTTAATCTTATTGAATCACTGTTTGGTGGCACTTTAATATCAACTTTATTTTTATTTTTGTAAGGGAACAATTTTGTACAGGTTTTATTGCATAGGTCCTAGAATGAGAATAGCTCTTTAATACATCTAGCTGTAAAGCCCTGAAAACATTCACCTTATATTTAATTTTGTTTCTTTTGACACCAGTAAACCTGGCATTTTTGTGGGGAAATGTACCTTTTACAATGGTTTACAGATTACATTTCTCATTGGAAGGCTTGAAGGAAATGTCACAGCTCATGTTGCTTCAGTAATGATAACATTGGTAGTGAACCTTAAATTTTTATCTTCTGTTGAATAGCCAAAAAATGTTGTCATTTTTTTCTGGATTTGTTTTTCATTCCAGAATGAATGTCAGCAAGAGTGTGTGCTCTTTGAAAAAGAATCCATTCTGTCCCCCAGATTCTATGTAAGTCACCCAGATTTGGGCATGAATCTGAGATCTGCATGCAAACTAATTAGTACCATTGGCTGAATCTGGCCTTATGTGTAAAGAGGGTACGCTTTTCTTAAACAGTGCATACTGTGTGAAAGAAGGCTCACTCTTCTTAGAGCATGCACTCTTACCTTGATTGAGCTACATCTTAATCTGTACACACTTTAATCCTAAGAAATGATCTGCAAGATAGCTTTCATGCACTGGACAACTAATGATGGAGTCAGAACCGTTCAAGGAGAAGGGTGTTCAATATTATATAAACGTCAAAATGATATTAGTAATAGGAAAATGCTCTGTGTTGTATTTTATTTAATATCTTTGCATTTAAAGTGGTATATATTTGCAATCTTTATGGTCTTTGATATGATAGGTTTTCTGCACAATATTTTCTTGAGTGCACCTTTCACATCTTTGTTCCTCAGAGTATATATAATAGGGTTTAGCATAGGTGTAACAACTGCATAGAATATTGTTATAAACCTGTTATTGAATGATGAATAGATGGACATTGGTTGTATGTACACAAAGACACCTGTTCCATAAAATACCGTAACTACAATGACATGGGAGGCACATGTTGAGAAGGTTTTCTGCCTCCCCTCAGCTGAGTTAATCTTTAGTATGTTGTTGATGATGTAGCTGTAGGAAATGAGTATCAACAGAAAACAACTGGGTCCTAAAATTCCTGGGGTAGTAAGAAGCAAAATCTGATCTAAAGAAGTATCTGAGCAAGACAACTTTAAGAGCGGAAGTGCATCACAAAAGAAGTGATTTATCTCATTTGGCCCACAGAAGGACAATCTTAATATTAGCATTGTATGTAGAGTTGAGTGGATGAATCCACCTAGCCATGCAGCTGCTGCAAGCCGAACACCTGTCATCTTGTTCATAATTACTGGATATCGCAAAGGATTACAGATAGCAACATAACGATCGTAAGCCATTACAACAAGGAGGAACATCTCAGAACTAGCCAAGATATGGAAAACGTACATTTGGGCAATGCATCCACCAAAAGATATCAGTTTCTTCTCAGCCAAAAGGTTTACCAGCATCTTTGGCACAGTGACAGAAGAGTAGCAGATATCGATGAAGGAGAGGTTGCTTAGAAAAAAGTACATTGGTGTTTGGAGATGAGGTTCTACTCTGATAATTATGATAATGGAGGCATTACCTACCACAGTGATGAGATAGAAGAGGAGAAATATCAGGTAGAACAGAATTTGCAGCTGGTAGATATCAGATATTCCTAAGAGAATAAATTCTTCTACATTTTTCTGGCTATTGTTTTTCAGAGATGGGATGCCTGCTACCTGTAGAAGACAGATTAATGATGTCTGTTAAAGTGGGGTCTCTGAAATAAGTTCTTTAGGAAAAGGAAACATTCTGGTTGCCTACATGGAGTAACTTTATATCTTCCAGGTCCTACCTGGTCAGTTTACTGTTTCAGAATCCATTTTTTTTGTTTGTTTAATTTAATAAGAAACCTATACACCACCCTTCCATGTAAAAATCAGGTTAAAGTGGGTTACATTTCAAAACAGAATATCCCACAAAAGAACAAAATGAAATCAACTGGCTAATACAAGTTCCAGCATACAATCATAGAAAAAAAAACCAAGATATGTAAAGTACATTAAAAAATCTGTACATATTCCTTTACAGGGCCCTTTCTGTGCACATTCAGGTGATACACAGAAAGCAAAGTTACTTACCTGTAGCAGGTGTTCTCCGAGGTCAGCAGGACCGGTATCCTTATACATGGGTGACATCATCCCAATAGAGCCTGGTGTGGACCCTGCCCAGTGCAATATATTTTTAAGAGGCTTTTGGCAGCGATCCCACCGTGCATGTGCCTTCCCACCCTCAGTAACATAAAATAGCTAAAAAAGAATTCAGCTCTAAGGGAAGATGGGAGGGGTGTAAGGATACCTGTCCTATTGTCCTTGGAGAACACCTGCTACAGGTAAGTAACTTTGTTTTCTCTGAGGACAAGCAGGACAGATCTATCCTTACACTTGGGACTCCCTAGCTACCAGGCTAACCAAAAGCAACAACAGTAGGACAATAGTGCAATTCAAGACTAACTCGAATCCAATTAACCTCACACTATATAAAAAAAACTGGTTGTGGAGGTGCAGCGTGGAACAGAATAAAAAGGGCCTAGAAGGGTGGAATTGGATTCTAGCCACCAAACAAATCTGCATGACTGTCTGGCCATATGCTGCGCGAGGAAATAATGAGATGTGAATGTGTGGCCCAAAGACCATGTTGCAGCCTTGCATGTCTCCTCGATGGAAGCCGACCTCAAGTGGGTTACCGATGCAGCCATGGCCTTGACGTGAGCCTGACAGCCCTCAAGAGTCAGCACAGCTTAGGTATAAGAGAAGGAAATGCAATCTGCAATTGAACAAAGTGCATTTACCGATGGCTGACCCCATTCTGTTAGGATCAAACCCCCCCCAAAAAGCTGGGTAGACTGGGCTTTAGACCCCTCCAGATAGAAGGCTAAGACTCGTTTGCAGTCCAAGGTGTGCAGTGCACTTTCGCCAGGATGGGCATGTGGTTTGGGGAAGATGTTGGCAGAACAATTGACTGGTTAAGATGGAACTCTGACACCTCCTTAGGTTATGTGCTGAGAACTACCCCGTTATGATGGAATCTAGTGTACAGTGGATTACCTATTAAGGCCTGAAGCTCACTCACTCTGCGAGCTGAAGTGACTGCCACCAAAAACAAGACCTTCCAGGTCAGGTACTTCAGATGACAGGAGTCGGTTGGCTCAAAAGGTGCTTTCATCTTCTGGTTAAGGACAGCATTGAGATCCCATTACACAGCAGGAGATTTGAGAGGGGGCTTTGTCAGCATCAAACCTCTCATAAACTGTACAGAGATGGGCGCCCCCCCACCACCACCACCACCATCACACACACACACATGATGGTGATAAGCACTTATTGCAGAAAATTGAACCCTTACAGAGTCGGTTTTCAAACCAGACGCAGAAAGGTGTAGGACAAGAAATTGGAGCTAGGGCCTTGCCCCTCACACCAGATGGCAAACCTCCTCTACTTAAAGGTGTAATACCTCTTGGTGAAAATTTTACTGGAAGCCAGCAAAATCTTGGAAACACCCTCAGGCACTTGCAAATTCTATGCTCTCAATATCCAGGCCATGAGAGCCAGAGTCTGGAGGCTGGGGTACAGAAGAGACCTCTCGTTCTGTATGATGAGGGTCAGAAAACAGTCCATCCTCCACAGTCTATCGGAATTTAACTCCAGAAGCAGAGGGAACCAGATCTGTCTCAGCCAGTAGGGTGCAGTTAGAATCATGGTCCCCTAATCTTGTTTGAGTTTCAGCAAAATCTTCCTTATTAAAGGTGTAGGAGGATATGCATATAGGAGAGCCTCTTCCCACTTCAGGAGAATGGCATCTGATGTTAGTCTGTCGTGTGATCTGAATCTGGAGTGTAACTGAGGGACCTTGTTGAGGTGAATGACAAAGAGGTCCACAGGGGTGATGCCCTACACTTGGAAAATCCTGTGGGCTATGCCCATGTTGAGAGACCACTCATGCAGTTGCATGACCCTGCTCAGCCTGACTGCCAGACTGTGTGTTCCAAATCGCCTGAAGTTTCAGGAGATTGATATGAAGTGTTACCTCCTGGGAGGACCATGTCCTCTGAGTGTGGAGCCCATCTACATGAGCTCTCCAGTCCAGGTGGGATGCACCTGTGGTCAGAATTTGGAAAGGGAGTTCCAGGGTCAAATTGAACCAAATCAACCACTAGCAGAGAGACTAAGCTGTGTTATGACCTCAGCGACATCCGCCAGATTCCCTGTGGCCTGATGCCACTGAGAAGCCAGAGTCCACTGGGCTCTTCTGAAATGAAAATGTGCCATGGGAGTAACATGCACAGTGGAGGCCATATGGCCTAGCAATTTCTCTCGCTCTCTCTTTATTTATTTATAAGGATTTACAAATACCATTCCAAGATATAAACTCTTGCCACAGAAAAATATAGCAACCATATGTCACAATAATAAGGAAAATAAAGTCAAAATCAATTTATTCTATGGTGCTACATTCAAGCCCACAGGCATTGGAGGGCAAGTACACAATTCAAAGAAATTAAGTTAAATAGAAAAAAGAAAGGAAGTATTCTACAATAACAGCTACTTCTATGGAGTGGAAGTTGACATAAGAGGAACCGATCTAGGTAGTGAAATAGGCAATTTTGAATCCAAAAAAGTCTTTAAATGTTCAGGATCAAAAAAATATGTTTGAGTGAATTCCTTTTTATAACACACTTACATGGAAAATTCAACCAAAATAAAGCTCCCAACTGTTGAACATGTGGTCTTAGTTCCAAAAATTGTTTATTCCTTTTTTGGGGTATTTTATGAAAAGTAAATCACGGAGGAAGTGATGTCATCACCTCGGACAAAAGCTTGATTTCAGGCCTCTAGCCAAGTGATTTAATAATCAAACCTAATCCCCAGCTAGGCTGCATGCATTTCGAATATTGAACCTGCATTGGGTGTTGGAAATCATCAGCTCTCTGCCAGTACCTGATTCATAGACTGTGGGTGCGCCTGCCATTGTTTTCCTGGTGTCTGGCATTTCAGTGTGTGATTGAGGCTTCCATATGGTGCTGACCCACTTGGAGAAGTTGGAAGGAGACTCTAGTACTGATGCAGAGAAGAGAGATATTCTGCATGGACCTCTCCAAATGGCTCGATGGATGGCAGAGCTAAAAAAAAAAAAAAAAGAATTCTCCCTGATTCAGCAGGATATCTGTGCAGCAGTAAAGAACATTAAACAAGAGATTGCTGTGCTCAAGGAGCAGTAGGATGAGTTGGAACAAAGAGAAGTTATATGTGAGGAACAGGTGGATGATATTCGCACCCAGGGTGATTCACTAAGGGTGTTCATGCACTGCTGGGAGAAAACTGAGGACCTCAAAAACAGGTCCCGTAGGAATAACATCAGAGTGCAGACCAGCCCTGAGGACTCAAATCTATGCTAATTGTCAGCGAGTAATCCTGGATCTCTTTGGTTTCATCTGGGGTCTGGGAGGTTCAGATGGTGGAAACTGCGCAGGCCAGAGATATTGTGTATCTTCATGACTTTGCAGTGAAGGAAAGGCTGTTGGCCATATCTCGGGAGAAAGGGGTGCTTAATTGGAAAGACTTGATTGTTGAGTTCTACCCTGATTTATCACCATTAGCATTGCAGAAAAGGCGGGCGTTTCAAGGAGTAACTTTTTCTCAGAAATGAGCACCTTTAGTATAAATAGGGGTTCCCTGCAGGATTACTTTTTACTGTGCAAGGGGCAACACATTTGGTCAAGGATGCCAATGAGTCTTGGGATATTGTTCGTCACTTACAGGGGCTAAATCTTTCAGAAGAGATCTCATCAACTAAGGACAACTGTACATCTGCCTCGGCACAGCTCACGAAATGACGTGTGGACAAAGGTTACCGCCTATCTTGACTCTCGGATGACATCAAGGGGCATAAGGAAATCAGTTCAGTTCTCTCTAAGACTTGACACTGAACCTGAGGAGAGGTGTGTTTAGTGCACTGGTGACTATTACCTCACAGTTCTTTTGCTATTGGAATAAAGATGTCCTCTCTGAGACAGGATATATATTTTAGTGCTTACAATTGTGGTTCATGTATAATGCCTACTATCTATATATTCTCAAGGGGGGTTGGTTTATGTTTAATGTTATTAGATTAAAATGCAGGTTGGGTGGTGGTGCTCACCACCTCATGTGCTATTGCTGCTGTTGGTTGTGGATGCACAGAGGAGATATGGGGGATTGTGGGTTATAAGGATTCAGCGTTCACGGCATTCTGTTGAGGAATGAATATTGGGGTGTGTAAATTAGGGGGAGTGGTATTGAGTCTCCATATGGTCAGATTACGGCCTAGTGTGGTGACCACCCACGAGGGACATCATGTTGGAGACTTAAGAGAGTCTGCTTAAAGACGTGAAGGTCAGAGCTCATGTGCAGAAGATCTCTACGTATTTAGAATTTAACGATACAGGGAAGTGTCACCTTCACTCATGGGAAGGATTGAAGGTGGTTATCAGAAAGTTTCTTATTAAATGGAGCTTCAAAGAAAAGAAACAGTGATTGGAAAAAGAGCAATCCTTGATAACGCAATTAGAGGGGTTATAACAGTAGTATCAGAGGACTCTGCGAAGGGCGGATAGAAAGTTAATAGATAAAGATGGGAATTACAGAATCTTAGGTTAGCAGATGGGTTCCAATTGTGAAAACTTCAGCATCAATACTATGAACATAGTAATAAATCTTGTAGGCTTTTAGTACAGAAACTCGGGGAAACAGCAGGTGCAAGCTCAAGAGTCTTAAAATTCAGGATGGCAGGGGAGAGCTGGTCTAGCAAGAGCAGCAAATCCCAGAGCATTTTTTAGCCTTTTATTAAAATTTATATGCTCATGACTCTAACATTAGGGATGAGGATATTCATTCCTATCTTAGTGAAGTGGTGTTACTCTCTATTCCTGGAGACACTAAACAAGCTGTAGACATGGGTATTTTGCCCCAAGAAGATGTGGGAGTACTTAAGGGTCTGCTTGCAGGTAAGGCTCCAGGAATCGATGGCTTTTCTAATCTATCTCTTTTATAAAAGTTATAAGGTCTATTTGGCCCCCGTTTTAGCTAAATGTAATTTTTTAAGGGATGGAGGCTCTATCGCCTCTCATAGTAATACTGCAGGAATAACCATCTTATGTAAACCAGGGAGAGATAACACCGTTTGTGGGTCCTACCTGCCTATCTCATTGATCAATGTAGATTTAAAAAATAGTGGCTAAGATTTTGGCCAATAGGCTGCCCCCCCTGGTTACTGGGAGTTATTAATTCTGATCAGGTGGGGTTTGTAATGGGGCGGCAGACCATGGACAGTCTTAAAATAATTCTTCATATAGTGTGATTGGTGCATGCTCAATGGATCCCAGCCATGTTAGAAGGCTTTTGATCGCGTGCATTGGCCTTTCATGTTTGCTTCCTTTCAGACATCATCTTGCCCCATGGCCTAGCAATCTCAACATCTGCTGAGCTACTGGGCAGCAATTGTAATGAGATCGTCAACCCGATATTAGGTGAGAAAGGCTTGAGCTTGCACTGTGCCTAGCAGGGATCCTATATACTCCAATTGCTGAACAGGCTGGAGATCTTATCTTAGGTTTATATACCGCATAATCCAAAAAAGATCCTAGGTGGTTTACATAATTGAATTAAAGCCAAGGCAAATATACAAATACAAAAAGAAAATTACAATATTACAAAAGAATAATAAAAAGTGTTAAACAATTTACAATGTTAGCAATCCTACTATACTTAGTATAAATCATTGCAAAAAAAAATTATTATTATAAATAGGAAATTACTTTTACTAAATAAAATTATAAAGCAAAATATTTCTCAAAAAGATGAGTCTTCAATCTTTTCCTAAAAGAATAATAGGAACTCTCTAACCTTAATTCCAGTGGAGACAAAAAAAATAGAAAAGGAAGCCTTCCAATGCTTGCTGTATTTCAGACCTCTGGGAGAAGGAAAAAAAACATACATTGATTCTTGGAGTGGCATACATTCTCTGAAGAAGAGGAAGAATAAGTCAACTGGACAGACAGAGGAAGAGGTGCAAGACCATGTGTTACCTTGTAGATAAAACAAAGGATCTAAAGCATCACTCTAGCATGCACCGGAAGTAGTTGCAATCTGGCCATTAACCTCTGTGACTGGCCAATATATAGAGAGTTACAGCAAAACTTGGGTAGTTTATAATGAACCCTAGTAGCTCCAGCATCCAGATAGTTCTCCGCATTGATTCTTGAGCACCCTCCTGCAATGTACTGTTGACTAGCCAATCATCCAGGTAGGGAAATACATGCACTCTGTCTGTGAAGCAATATTGCAACTACTGAAAGACATTTTGTAAACTCCCTGGGCATGGACGTGAGGCCAAATAGCAGGACATTGTACTGGTAGTGGTATTTCCCTACTAGAAATCTGAGGTACTTCCAGTGATTGGGAAGTATCTGTATGTGGGTATATTTATCCTTCAAGTCCAGACAACATAGCTAGTCTTTTTTCCTGAATCATGGGGAGGAGGGTACTTAGGGAAACCATCCTGAACTTTTCTTTAACCAGATATCTATTCAGGCCCCTGAAGTCTAAGGTGGGACAAAATCCCCTTGTCTTTTTGACCATTGGTGTGTGCTCCCTGGTAGGATGGGCTCAACCAATTGGGCCTGGAGAAGAGTGGAGAGTTCCTCTGCATGTACCTGCTGATGCTGGACACCGAGGAATGATGCCCGTGGAGAACAATTTGGAGGTTTCCTTTGTCAATGAAGGGTGTATCTCATCCAGATTATTTGGAGAACCCACCGGTCTGAGGTTACAAGGGGCCACCTGTTTTGGAAAACATTCAGCCTCCCTCCTACTTGGCAGGTCATCCAGAACGAACACTTTGATGGCAGCTATGCTGTCCTGGAGTCAGTCAAAAACTCGTCCCCATTTTTAGCCAGCGTATATGCTGTGACCTTTGTTGACATTGCTGGTGGGCCCGGGGATGTTGGGGCTGGGTCTGTTGCTGACATTAGGCAGAAGGAGTGTATCTATGCCTTTGAGAGTAGTAGGAACTTCTTTGGGACCCACAGAGGGCGCAGAAGGTCGTCAGGAGAGAGACTGGATGGTATTAGTATGTCTCCACCTTGTACCCAAAGGGTTGTCACCCTGGCAGGGAGTGTCCGCTAATTTCTCCTGAATCAGAGGTTCAAGGTCAGAGACACACAACCATGAGAGTCTACATATCCCTCACATCTAAAGTGGAGAGTCTGGACGCAATGTCAAAAGTATCATATGCGCTTCTAGACAAATATTTCCAACACTCCTCCTTCTTTTTGGCTAGCTGGCAAAGCTTGCAGCCTGATCCAGTTGGAGAGAGTCTGTAAAGGCTAGTACATTGTGTACCAAAGACTGCAAGTATATCCTCGTGTAGAGCTGGTAGTCTGGATTCCTTTGGGAAGAAGATCCATCAACCCTTGATGCTCCTTTTCCACATCCAGAAGTCTGGGCCCTCTCTACCTGGGGCTGCCAAGGCATGAAACCTGGAACTCCTGGCTCTTTTGAGATCAGATTCGACCATCAGGGAGTGGTGCAGCAACTGGGCCTTTTCGAATCTGGGAGCCTTTTCGATTCGGTACATAGAATCTAAATTCATGGGTACCACTTGCACGGAGAGAGCGGTCTCCCAGTTCTTCATCTGTGTATCCCGGAGAACCCAATGCAGAGGGACAGTCACAGCGTCTCTGGGTGAAGAATCAAACTCTAGGACCTGGAACAACTCAGCCCTAGGTTCAACCTCCGTTTCCAACTTAAAGGGAATGGCATCTGCCATTTTTTGTTTTTTACAAAACGAATGAAGGAGAGGGGTTCTGGTGGAAATTTCCTCTGCTCATCAAGTGAAGAGGGATCTGAGGATGTGCCATAAGACTCCTCCTCTGAGAGATAGTCTAGCTTTGCCCCAGACTCCCATGAATGGTCCGTATCAGACTCACAAAATAGTCATCATGAGACATCTGAGTCTGCACCTGCCTTGTTCGGCTGGAATGATGTCCAGGTCTTGGGCCCAGGCACTTGCTCACATTAAACGTCATCTGCTATTGCTGGAAAAAAGAGGAGTTGGAGACCTCGCTTCCAGAAGGGGAGACGGATTTTGCAAGACCTGGGCTCCATACTGGGACACCCTGACGCCAGTTGCAAGAAGCAGACTTTTAAACTGTTAAAACTTATACTAGTAGGCAGGAGTATGTGTATATTTTTGAATTGAAATGCTTTGGTGTAAGGTTTTTATTTGTGTATACGAGAATCCACCATCCCGACGATTGAATAGTTTCCTAAAGAGAGGGAGGGGGGAGGGGAGGATTGGGGGATGGAGGTAAAAGAGGGGAAAACACTAGCAACGGTTGAGGACTGTATTGATTGTATGGATCGTGTCAACTACATTGTGTTACCATTATGACTGTATGTTTATTATTGTTGCTAATAAACAAGATTAAAAAAAAAAAAAAAAAAAAAAGGTCATTCTGCTATTTGGATGCCCAGTCTCCCAGTCTCATAAGGTCCTCTTTCAATTTCACAGTCCTCTTGTGATTGAACAACTGTGTGTCATCAACAAATTTAATTACCTCACTAGTTATTCTCATCTCTAGATCATTTATAAATATGTTAAAAAGCAGCGATCGTCACAGACCTCTGGGGAAACCCATCCTTCTCCATTGAGAATACAGACCATTGAACCCTACTCTCAGCTTTAACCAGTTTTCAATCCACAATATGACATTACTTCCTATCCCATGACTTTTTAATGTCCTCAGGAGTCTTTCATGAGGTACTTTGTCAAATGCCTTTTGAAAATCCAGATACACAATATTGACTGGCTTACTTTTATCCACATGTTTATTCACCCCTTCAAAGAAATGTAATAGATCGGTGAGGCAAGATGTCCCTTGACTAAATCCATGTTGGCTTTATTTGTTACATTTGTACCCCGCGCTTTCCCACTCATGGCAGGTTCAATGCGGCTTACATGGGGCAATGGAGGGTTAAGTGACTTGCCCAGAGTCACAAGGAGCTGCCTGTGCCTGAAGTGGGAATTGAACTCAGTTCCTCAGTTCCCCAGGACCAAAGTCCACCACCCTAACCACTAGGCCACTCCTCCACACCACTTTGTTTTTCTGTGTTCTTTTCTGCATTTGTAAACAAAGAACACAGGTAGTGGGGTCATGGTCAGGCCCCAGACACTCCACACAAAAATTGTGTGCATTTGTGCTGGAAGTCACCTGATTGCACTGGGTGCGCTGCTTGAAACCACTGGGGGGCCCTCTGGGGCATGTGAAAAAGAAGACAGGCTAAATCAAGAGGCTCGATGATGAGGCAAAAAAAAAGGGCTTACCTCAAATTGAGCTTGATGCTTGTGGCTAAGAGGGCCCCAGTAGCCATGAAAAAGGAAATACATCTTAAAAGTGCCGAAAAACCCCCCTAAAAGTGTAAAAGGAAGGAGAAAAAATAAAACCATGAGTGAAAAATATGAAAGAGATCCTCACAGGAAGGCACAGTTGTTGAAAAAGAAATGCTGAGGGGGAGATCCACTAGGCCATTGCTTGGCCCCATGGAAAAAACTAGACTGAAGGTCGTGCGTCGGGCAGGAAGGCACTCTCGCATACACAGTGGGACAGCTAGAAAAAGTCTCTTAAAGATATAGTGAGCTGGTCAGTGTGCACATCGGGCTTTGTCGGGATGACTTCACTCAAGTGTAAGGATACACCTATCCTGCTTGTCTTCAGAGAAGAACATTTACAGACATGCAGGATAGTTCTTTCTGGAACTGACATCATTGAACAATGTCCATTCTTTTGCCTGCTGATGTCAGTTCCTTCCAGAATCATCTGGAGGCTTGTATTCTGTTACATTAGAGGTTCCTTATCTCATGGAAGGGTTACTTAAGTTTTCTTATGCTTATTAATGGGCATTGTCTTGATGTTTTGATGTAAGGTACAGGGAAGTGATTTGTAATGCATTTCAGGTTTCAATGCCAGCTTTGACTGAAAAGCAACAATGCATTGACAACTGTTTTACATATAATTGCAAAAATCATTTAGATTCTAGCACACTAGCTGTTGATGAGGTGGTCTGCTGAGTTTCTGTATAACTTACTGTAAAGGGAGAAGAAAAAACTTCCAATGGCATATGGCATGGTAAGAGCTGAAAGGGTTACATTACCCTGTATTCCCTAGGCACTGGGAGGGTTCCCATAGAGCAGTGATTTTCAACCTTTTTCACCTCATGGCACACTTACAAGGTGCAAAAATTGTCAAGGCATACCATCAGTTTTTTAAGGAGATTATATATATAATTTTACAAATGAGTATTGTGTTTATAGTTCAATAATTAAGATTTTAAATGTTATGTTATCTGCAACTTTTTGTCAGTTCAAACATTTCAACTTTGTTTTCTTTTTTTATTCTGGCTCCCCACAGTGATGATTTTTCCTTATAGGAGATAATTTTGTCAGTACAAGTAAGAATATTTTCATTCCTTCCCTGCATACTCTTGTTAAGAGCATTCAAGGCTTGGAAAATGTCAGCTAGGAATGCAACTCTATTGCACCAGTTCTCATTAATAAGCACGTCAGCCAGGTCAGATTGTTCTGAGGTTAGAAGCTCTTCCCTCAGTTCATACAACCTTGAAAGCACCTGCCCTTGAAATAGCCATCTCACTTCCACGTGCAGTAGAAGTTGTGTGTGAGCAGCTTCCATGGCATAACACAGTGCTGAAAACAACCTCGATTTTAATGGTCTTCTCTTGATGTAGTTAACCATTTTGATTTCCTCAGCCAGTATTTTTTGGAGTTTAGGTACTATTGAGTTTGAAATGAGGGCCTCTCTGTGCAGGAAACAATGTGTAAAAACAATGTCAGGATTCTTTTGTTTGGCCAGTGCGACGAATCCTTTTAGGCTTTCCGCCATAGAGGGAGTCCATGCAGATGCTGATGCATGATTTACATGACAAATTATGAGAACTGAAATCGATGTTGACAACATCAACAATGTCTTGGCCTCTTGTTTCTGGAAGTGACTTGAAAAATAGCAGTTGTTCAATCTCCCTTACACACAAACCTGCTGAATGCTAGGAGTTGAGCTTGTCCAGTGATATCAGTCGATGGCAAAGGAATCGGCATCTTTAATGTTAGCTATCACTTGTGACTCAATGTCTTCAGACATGTATATACGCCAACTAACAATGTTATCAGAAATAGGGATTTTTAAGATCTCTTGTTCATATGTTTCGCTAAACATATTCACAATTTTGGAGCACACTGGCAAAATTACTGACTCAGCAATTGTATGTGATTTCATCTTTTTGCCATGATTTCAGCAATGGCATAGCTTGCTTCTTAAGCTTTGACAGAAATAGTTGTTATTTTGGTAAATTGTTCAGCCTGACATGTTCGATCAGCTCCAATCCTTTTAAAATAATCAACTGGTTTCTCACATAAATGTGAATGCTTTGTGTGAAGGTGTCTCTTCAGCTTACTTGGAACCATAGCTTGGTTTGCCAGTTTCTCATAGCAAACAACGCACTCAGGATGTGGCATTTCTTCTCCAGATAAAATTAATCCAAAGGACAAGTAGTTTTCATTATACTGGCGCGCAACAGTTTAAGAACTAACACTGACAGTACTAATGTGCATGACCCTCTGAACTAGTACCAGCCACACCAAATTCATTGCCTTCATCTAACTTACGTTTTTTATTTACAAATCTACCATGACTAAGAAGCCTTGGGGAAAAAAAATGTAATTAGGAAATAAATTCAGACCCTCACCAAATACAGGTCATAAATTAGAAATAGAAATAATAAAACAAAAATTGAACTGGTAACCCCATGAAGAACAAGGGTCCTGGCTCCCACCCAACGTCCAGGCAACTCAGAAATACCATTCAGCCATGAGGAACAGAAGCTAGAGCACCAAGAACAATTCAAGCCCCTGAATGTAATAATGTCAGCACCAGAACAGAATTTACTGAAATACTCCAGCTCTCAGCATTTTGCATAAAGAGGAATAGGACGGTTAGGGTGGTGGACTTTGGTCCTGGGGAACTGAGGAACTGAGTTTGATTCCCTGACTACTTCCGCGACAAGGTCCAGAAGATCAACCTTGAATTCACCACTAAACCTTCTCCTCCTCCTCATCCTATCACCAACTCCCTCAACCAATCAACCCTGGCCTCCTTCTCCTCTTTTCCTGATATCACCGAGGAGGAAACCGCCCATCTTCTCTCCTCCTCGAAATCCACCACCTGTTCCTCAGACCCCATCCCCACCAACCTACTTATCACCATCTCTCCTACTATCACCCCCCCCCCCCATCTGTCATATCCTCAACCTCTCTCCACCGCAACTGTCCCTGACACCTTCAAGCATGCTGTTGTCACACCTCTCCTCAAAAAACCCTCACTTGACCCTACCAGTCCCTCCAACTACCGCCCCATCTCCCTCCTACCCTTCCTCTCCAAAATACTTGAACGCGCCGTTCACAGCCGTTGCATTGATTTTCTCGCCTCTCATACCATCCTCGATCCGCTTCAATCTGGCTTTCGCCCACTTCACTCGATAGAAACAGCACTATCCAAAGTCTGTAATGACCTGTTCCTCGCCAAATCCAAAGGTCATTACTCCATCCTCATTCTCCTTGACCTATCTGCCGCTTTTGACACTGTCAATCACAACTTACTTCTTGACACACTGTCCTCTTTTGGGTTCCAGGGCTCTGTCCTCTCCTGGTTCTCCTCTTATCTCTCCCATCGTACCTTCAGAGTACACTCTCATGGTTCTTCCTCCACCCCTATCCCGCTCTCTGTTGGAGTCCCTCAGGGTTCCGTCCTTGGACCCCTTCTTTTCTCTATTTACACCTCTTCCCTGGGCTCCCTAATCTCGTCTCATGGCTTCCAGTATCATCTTTATGCTGACGACACCCAGCTCTGTCTCTCCACACCTGACATCACTGCGGAAACCCAGGCCAAAGTATCGGCCTGCTTATCCGACATTGCTGCCTGGATGTCCAACCGCCACCTGAAACTGAACATGGCCAAGACCGAACTTCTTGTCTTCCCACCCAAACCCACTTCTCCTCTACCTCCACTCTCTATTTTGGTTGATAACACCCTCATCGTCCCCGTCTCATCTGCCCGCAACCTCGGTGTCATCTTCGACTCCTCCCTCTCCTTCTCTGCGCATATCCAGCAGATAGCCAAGACCTGTCGCTTCTTCCTCTATAACATTAGCAAAATCCGCCCTTTCCTCTCTGAGCACACCACCCGTACTCTCATCCACTCTCTCGTTACCTCTCGCCTTGACTACTGCAACCTACTCCTCACTGGTCTCCCACTTAGCCACCTATCCCCCCTTCAATCCGTTCAGAACTCTGCTGCATGTCTTATCTTCCGCCTGAACCAATACACTCATATCTCCCCTCTCCTCAGGTCGCTTCACTGGCTTCTGATCAGATACCGCATTCAATTCAAGCTTCTGCTCCTCACCTACAAATGTACTCGATCTGCAGCCCCTCCTTACCTCTCAACCCTCATCTCCCCTTACATTCCTACCCGTAACCTCCGCTCTCAAGACAAATCCCTCCTTTCAGTACCCTTCTCCACCATCGCCAACTCCAGGCTCCGCCCTTTCTGCCTTGCCTCACCCCACGCGTGGAACAAACTCCCCGTGCACATACGCCAAGCCCCCTCCCTGCCCATCTTCAAATCTCTGCTTAAAGCCCACCTCTTCAATGTCGCCTTCGGCACCTAACCTCTACACCTCTACCCAGGAAATCTAGACTGCCCCAACTTGACATTTGTTCTTTAGATTGTAAGCTCCTTTGAGCAGGGACCGTCCTTCGTTATTATGTACAGCGCTGCGTAACACTAGTAGCGCTCTATAAATGTCAAGTAGTAGTAGTAGTAGGCACAGGCAGCTCCTTGTGACTCTGGGCAAGTCACTTAACCCTCCATTGCCCCAGGTACAAATAAGTACCTGTATACAATATGTAAGCTGCATTGAGCCTGCCATGAGTGGGAAAGCACGGGGTACAAATGTAACAAAAAAAATACTATTATTTCAGTATAGCACAGGCGTTCTCAATAATATTGTTTTACTTTGAATCATATATTTAATTTGTAGTCACTCTAATAATTGACTGCATTTTTCACTACACCAAAATATAGAAATCTTCATGCAAGCAAGGTGGATCATATATAAAAGGAAAGAAAATTCAAAAGAGAAAAGTGGAAGCAAAATTAAGTCATAGTACAACAAAGTGGAGAACATAGTACCAGAATAACCCACCGGAAAGCTCTGAATATCCAACACAAAATCTATACCATGTGTATGCCCCACCAAAACTATATCTGATGCATTCCACCTGCACAACATCAATGCCAAAAAAGAGCCTCGTCCCCGCAAGCTTTGTCCCCATCCATAGAAGCCTCAAATAGTTATGATATTATATTTAAATCTTTTTATTAAAGTATAAAAAGGAACAATATTATGTAGTAACTGTCATTTATAAATCACAAATAGAAAAAAAAAAAGATCAAGGATCAACATCCCCCTGTCTCCCCTCCTCCCCCTTCACAAACATCTGCTCCCCTATACTCCCTCCCTGCCCCACTTACAAAGGTGCCAAAAAGAGCCTGAGCTGTTATAGCTAGACTAGAGAATGACACCTAGGGTCACAAGGAGCTGAAGTCAGAATCAAAGCCCAAAATATTTAAAGAAACCACGATCACAGTTGGGGATAGGGCTGGGGGGGGGGGGGCTGCCTATGACAGAGCCATTTTGAATACAGATTACAGAAGAATAGATCACTCACTGTAAGGAAGCCTTAGTGTCAGGTCTCCAAGATAAAGCCCAATATTTAAACTACACAATCCTTAAGAGCAGGAAGATCACATTTGGAGGAAAGGCTGTTGAGGGGGGGGAGGGTCCTATGACAGATCCATTTTAGAGAGAGTACAGAAAAATAGGATACTATGTAGGACTAGAACAGCCTTATTGTCAGTCTCCAACCACGATCCTCCCAGCTCTGTCCTCCTTCAATTATGCTTCTCTCTGCTCACACACAGTTTGCCTAGCACTTACTGAAAAATATTTGCACTAAATATATCACTAATCACCCACCACTCTCCGCCACACACTACTAAACCCCACAAAATGGCCCATCCTTAAAGGCACAGATGTAGGAAAATGGCTAGCTGGGAACCTTCGTTAAAGGGCAAGGACAATGTTTCTGTCCTTGCCCTTTAATGCAGGTTTAGAGCTCTGGTTTGTTTTTCTTTTTGCCATGTCGGGTCTAAAAAGCACTTGGAGGAAGCGGCACAAAAAGGTTGGTGGAGGACTGGGTAGGTAGGTAGGTGGTAAGAGGTTCGTGAACCCCACAGGAACTACTTCTATGCCTGCGGGATTCCCGTGGACTCAGCTGCTGATCACAGTAAGGAGGTTCGTGCACACTTGGGGAGGGGAGGTCCCCAGTTGAGGGACAAGAAGTACACTGGGGGGAGGGGTGGTCCTGAGAGAAGGGAGGGTGGAACCTCACCTAACAGCATAGGAGCCAACTTTTCAAAATGATTGGGAGTGTAAACCCAATGGAAATTGCCCCTCCGTAGATACAGTTGCTCAATAGTGGGGATGCTCAAGCACCCACAGAGCTGACTTCTATGCCAAACAGCATAGCACTTATGCATAAGTGCAGCTATTAGAGCAACTGGTAGAAATGGAGGTGAAGCAGAGTACTTAAAAACTTTGTCTATTTAGAAAAGAATTTAGCGTGATAGGCAGGCAACAATTCTCTTTAAAAAGTAAGATAGACAACAAGGTAGATAAAATGTGTATTTAAAAAGTACGCTAAACAGCACAGTAAGTATAAAATCTCAGGTCAATATTTAGAGCTGTGGTACCAAACATTTTCAAACACTGACTGCAGCATTATAAAAAATCTTTACATTCCACACCACAGTACAGACAGATGGCAGTGCTGAATATACATAGAATACAGTTACCACTATGTATGAAGAGCAGTTCTATAAAGAGTGCTTATTTTAATGGGAGCATGCCTAAATGGCAGTTCAAAATGTACCATACATTCTTTAAAAGACAGGTGGGTGAACCCTTTACAAAACAGCTGTTCATACAGTAACAAATGTAAGCACACATTTATGGTACGGCATCTAGTGCTCGGCGAACCCACTCACAGGTGCATGCATGTATGTGATATTGCACTGACATTGCAGATGCAGGGACGCTCACAAAATGGCTACCACCATGAGAATCCCCAACTTTGGGGCAGAAGACACCCTCTTCCTAGCCAGATTGTTCCCTGTACCTTTCCAGAATAGTACATGAGGAGAACCTGGGAAAGGCTCCAAAACAAATTCAACAGGCAGTTATAATTTCCTAGAGAGGTAAGTGGCAAAATAGGGGTGGAGCTGAGAGGAGAGCACTACACAGATGTATCTGGCACTGAATCTATGCAAAAAATTGGCACACATGACATTGATTGGCAGATGGGCCAGAGGCATATCAACATACTTAGAGCAGGATAGGATTGGGGCTGGGAAAGGGATATGTCAAGGGTGCGCAAATGTCAGTCCTGGAGGGCCACAGTGCATGCAAATAGATCCCATGCATATTCATTGGGGAAATCCTGAAACCCCAACTGGGTTGCGACCTTTGAAGACCAACATTGAGCCCCCCTGTTATATGTGGATAGGTGAATGCAGCTGGGTCATACGCCCCAAGGGCACATCCCATCTCACCTGTCTAAATACAAGTTCCCACATGCAGTCACTCCATATACAGGTGCAGTCTGACAGCACACATAACCCTACACAGAGAGAGCAAGGAACCAGGAAGCACTGCTCAGATGTCTGCCATCTGCATGGTTAACTAGCCAGCACTATGCCCACACATCCCTCTAAATAAATAATAGGAAACACAGCACTGGTCCAGTGCCATACACGAATGATAGAGGAGGGTGACAAACTGGGAAAAAGGTCAACAACTTAGAGGACAAATGTGATGCATAGCAAAACCCTGATCTGGAGGAAGAGAAGGAGATGTCAGTGCCCTTGAGATGAAGGGGAGGATAGGTGAAAGTGGAGCACATAAGCTCGCAGAGACTACAAATGTGAACATGGCGATGAAGCACACGATCCATGTAGGGGCTGGCCGCAACCCCCCCCCCCCCCCCCCCCCCCCCCATGTTGCACCACAACCCCCTCTTCCCCCACTATCATGTAAGCAGTGTGTAAAAGCAAAACACACTGAGATAGATGGACCAAAAGGTACACATCAGAGGAATGTAGCTGGACAGGCTGCCAAGTCAATTCACCATGGCCAGGCCACCAGAGCCATCCCTGTACCACACATTGGAGCCGACTCTGTGGGTGCTGTGAGTGCTTGAGCACCCACAATATTGAGAAAATTCCTTGTATGTGTCCAGGGAGGGGTTATTTCCATTGGGCTTAGCACCCCCAATAATTTTGAAAAGTTGGCTCCTATGGTACCACATATGCACCAATGAGCTCCCTAGAAGACAGCACTAGGAGGCTGAGCCTGTACTTCTGCTATGATGTGACGCACTCTCTGTCAAGCACCAAAGTTCAGGGTGGGCCCAGCAAGGTTGCAGAAAGGAAACTGTGAGGTGTGAGTCGCTTAACCTCTCTCTCCTTTTCTGGACAGATTGCAGACCTGAAGAAGAGTGCCAGAAACCTGCACCATAGGAGACTGGAGCCATACCCAGATGCTAGTAGAAGCAAGTCAGTACCAAGCATTCACATATGCTACCACAATGATGTCACCACAGCTGACCTAGTCCTAGCACCATCTGTAATAGATACAGTGACTAATGATGCATTCTGCATCTTCTCGTGCTGTAGGAGATTAGGCACATGCATTGGCAAAGGAGATGGCCCAGCAACATAAGACTCTGAACTGAAGGCTAAGTGTCATAGAGGAACATACTGAGAGGATGGAGCAAGCTCTAGGATACTTGCTGGGTATGCTTGTGGACCTGACATTTGCCTTTGAGCACACTGCCATCATGTAAATGCCCTCCTCTCATCCCTCTTAGACCAACTGCCTCTGATACCTGTCCTCCTCTTCTCCTTGGGATGGCTGCCCTCCCTACTGTGACTTGTCCCCTCTCCCAAACAGATTTTATACTTTGGAGATAAATATTTATAAACATTTACAATTACAGTTGTCAAGTGTAGTTATAGCTAGCAAATTCTATTCTATTTCAATTTTATATTCCGCTAAATTCCACGATGGGATTTGAAGTGGATCACAAGAAAAGAGACCTCAACAATAGAAGGAATTACAGTATAGCCAGTAACAGAATAACAAAATCAACAATTGGACACAGTTTACAGTAGATTTATACTGCTTTATTTATATTGTGCAAAGTGCTGGGCACTTTTTCTATTTTTCTTCTCTAGTGTAGTGTTCTCTAGTGCTTGCACAATGTGGCTTCTGGGGGGGGGGGGGGGTTCAAGTTTCATTTCTGTCTACATATTCATCTTTTAAGCTTGTCACTTATTCTGTACTTGGCAAGAGTCAATTTGCGTTCAGTATTTGTGACCAAGACCAGGAATTCTGTATGGAGTTTCTATTTAAGCATCTATAATAATTCAGCTTGTTCAGTTTACCAATAAGCAATTGTTGTTCTAGGTCCCACTGCAATATTTACTGTTGCTTTTTCCTAGGTAGGGTCCTAATTCTGTTACTTCTGTAAGTTAGTGGTGTTGTGGTGAACTAGATTAGTTCTAAAGGTCCTGAGTGATTTTTATAGGTTTTATATTACAGGTACTTCACAATATACTTGGGATTAAAGAGGGTTTATATTTTTATGGAGATTACACCACAGTCAGAACTTATTTTGTAAGGTGAGATCCTGGGGAATAAAGCATTTATATTTGTTATAAAGCAAACTTGAAGAATATGTGCCATTGTAGTAATTATTTTGCAGGATACTTTGATGTGTGTTGAGATGTTGACCAGACACAAGTCTACTATAACGGCAAAGTTTACATTATGGGATAATTTGACTTTATTTAAAAATATCAGTGAACTCCCAAGTTTCTATAAGTGTGTATGTAGTTTATGTTGATGTAGGACAGTTTACTTAGAAATCCGTCATCAAGTGCACTCTAAGGCATTATTTAGGAGTATACCAAGCACTACTCATACCTATATACCTAGTGTCCCCCATGGTAACTCTGCTCCCCCCCTCAAATGTCAGGTCTGGTTCTTATGGTCTTATAATCTAGAAAAAAATTGATGTCCTCAGTGTTGATAGATAGATAGATAGATAGATAGATAGATAGATAGATAGATAGATAGATAGATAGATAGATAGATAGATAGATAGATAGATATGGAAGTTAATTAGTTGTCTTTAAAGCAAGAAGTGTTTATACCTGGGAGACAAACAGAAGAACAAAGAGGTAAATCCCATGTGATTGTAAGAAGAAGTGAGAGATGTGATCTGAAAAGTTAATATGAAAGAGGAAGAGATAGAGGGATCTCTAATTAAACTATAAAACAGATAAGGAGGAAAATCAGCTCAGCTAAAAGTAATACTAGAAAAGGATACTATTAAAAATTCATGAACTTGTACCACATAATCCTTGAAATGTTTTTTGGGTTGTTTTTTTTTAGTATATTGATAAAAACAGATCACAAAGGATTTGGGAGTTCACTGTGGGGGTCATTTTCAGAAGAGAAAAACATCTAAAATATATTATAAAGTGGTATTTGGACGTATTTCTTCTCAAAACATTAATTACTATTTTTGAAACCTGTTGTTCAGACGTTTATCTATTCAGGTCATCTGCAGTGCATCCAAATCACAAGGAGACGTGTTGGGGGCGAGATTAAGGAGTTCCTAACACTTGGACATTTTTGTGTCATAATGAAACAAAACAAAAACATTCAGGGCTACAATTTCAACGTTTTGGTCTATACCTGTTTTTCAGCATGACTAAGTCAGAAAAAGTGCCCTAAATGACCAGATGATCACTGGAGAGATTAAGGTACATAAGTACATAAGTAATGCCACACTGGGAAAAGACCAAGGGTCCATCGAGCCCAGCATCCTGTCCATGACAGCGGCCAATCCAGGACAAGGGCACCTGGCAAGCTTCCCAAATGTACAAACATTCTATACATGTTATTCCTGGAATTGTGGATTTTTCCCAAGTCCATTTAGTAGTGGTTTATGGACTTGTCCTTTAGGAAACCGTCTAACCCCTTCTTAAACTCTGCCAAGCTAACCGCTTCACCATGTTCTCCGGCAACCAATTCCAGAGTTTAATTACGCGTTGACTGAAGAAAAAGTTTCTCTGATTTGTTTTAAACTTACTACACTGTAGTTTCATCACATGCCCCCTAGTGCTAGTATTTTTGGAAAGCGTGAACAGACACTTCACATCCACCTGTTCCACTCCACTCATTATTTTATATACCTCTATCATGTCTCCCCTCAGCCGTCTCTTCTCCAAGCTGAAAAGCCCTAGCCTCCTTAGTCTTTCTTCATAGGGAAGTTGTCCCATCCCCGCTATCATTTTAGTCGCCCTTCGCTGCACCTTTTCCAATTCTACTATATGTTTCTTGAGATGCGGCGACCAGAATTGAACACAATACTCAAGGTGCGGTCGCACCATGGAGCGATACAACAGCATTATAACATCCTCACACCTGTTTTCCATACCTTTCCTAATACCCAACATTCTATTTGCTTTCCTAGCCGCAGGTATGACCTTCCTTACTCCCCCAGTGGCCACTGACCCCCTCCCACCCACCCCAAAGATGTAAAAGAAACAGTACATACCAGCCTCTATGACAGCCTCAGATGTCCTACTGGAGCAGCAAGCAGGTCCCTGGAGATGCCTAGTGGTCAGTGCAGTGCACTATAGAGAAGGGAACCCAGGCCCATATCCCACTCTAACTAGTACACTTTTGGTGGAAAGTGTAAGCCTCCCAAAACTCACCAAAAACATACTGTACCCACATATAGGTGACCCCTGCAGCCATAAGGACTATTGTAGTGGTGTACAGTTGGGTATAGTAGGTTTTTGGAGGGCTCACCATAACAGTGTAATAGTGAGATGTGTACCTGGGACCTTTTATGTGATGTCCACTGCAGCACCCCCTAGGGTGCCCCACTGCTGTGCTGTGATGACTGTGTGGCCAGTCTACTAAGAATACTGACTCCTCCTACATCCCAGTGGTTTGATTTTATGCATTTTTCACTTGTATGTGGGGGGGGGGGGGGGGTTGGAACCGGACCAAAAAGATATATACATAAAGCACAAAAACATCCACCATGTGTCCATTTTTGGGGAAAAAAAGATAGATGTTTTGATGTTTTGAAAATGCTATATTTGCCACTTGAATTCTGGACATTTTGAGTAAAATGTCCAAAGTCAGACTTAGACATAATATCAAAATACCCCTCTTTGTGAATGATATGGGGAACACAGTTATCAAGGACAAGAGCAAAGTATAAAACTTACATGGTTATTTTGCTTCAGTATTTATGGTGGCAATTCCATTTGAGGGAGGCAATCCAGCAAGGTTTTCTAGGCTTGAATATTAGGCACAAAGAAGTCTGCATAACCTAGGACTAGGGGACATGCTTATGCATTTGTATTTGAAGGTTTCAAAAAGAACTTGACAAAGAAAGGAGTGAACCATACAAAAACTATTAAGACACAAGAGTCAGATAAAAATCTTTCAAAAGTTTACCAATATCTATATCAGGAATCAGATACAGAGGAGAGGAATGGGTGAAGGGCATGTGGAATGGCCATATTTAAAAATAAATTTAAAAAACAGGTGTGACACTTGTAGTAGATCTGCACATAATGAGTTTTATTGGATGTGGGCACACAGATTTGCATATCAGTCTATAATTGAGATAAAGGGTGGAGATCTTGTTTGTAATTTTTGCTGTAGATTGCTATCTGGGATCATGGTTTCAAGATCTATTTTCTGCCAGACCAGAGAATAAAACATATGCTGGTTTTGTTGGCTAAGCCTTAAGGAAGAATCACAGAATCCCTTTCTATGCAGAACTGGGAGATTGGAGTCTTGGGAAAGAAAAATGAAAGGCAAAATTTAATATGACTGCAAACATTCACCATATCTGCACACAGGCACTCTCCGTTCTGTCCAAAAGTTGAAAGGAGGTACCAAAGTGTTATTTCTTGCTGAAAGAGCTTAAACAAAAGCTTAATTAAACATGATTTTCCATAAAGAATAGTCATGCGCCCAAACTTACCATGACTCCAGTTCCTGATTGCAGGGTTTTAAGGGTAAAACTCGTGTCTGTTACCCCAGAGGCAGGCAAATTAAACGTTCTATGTAACACCTAACAGTTAATAAAGTACGTTACACAGCTCAAATCCACTTCCTACAAGATAAAAGCTGAAGTCTAAACATGGTGATGGATGAAACAAAGGGTTGATGATCTCATTAGGTGGAAATATTTATACCTGCCGGAGATCACACAGGGCCTAATCTCTGGAGCACCTCAAACCAGAGCTTTAATTTGGGGACTGGCAATCAATACAGTGAATGCTAATTTGTTCAGATTAAAATAAGGATCACAAAGGGTATATCAACTTTCTTTTGCTAATTGATCAAACAGTATTACTCCAAACACCTAATACTAAATTACATGGTAGTGGCCAGCCTAAGGAAGAGTAATGGCCAATTCATCACTGCAGCCTACATAAACTGGACAGTTTTTTTCACAAATATTTGAGACTCAGCTAGCTGGGTGCGGCCAGTTTTGCGTAGGCTGCAGACTCTTCAGCCCATAAGAGGTTTACCAGTAATGTCATGGACAAGTATGAATTCTAAGGTACAATGGTGGAATGGGTAGTCTGCGGGTGGCTACTTTGAATGTGGATGGTATTCACTCTCCCATAAACAGGAAACCTTTTTTACAGTATTGCAAGCGTCTTAAAGTGGATGTCCTCCTGGCTCAGGAAACCCATCTTTCCCCTTTGGAGCACACTAAGCTAAAACAAGAGTGGGTGGGAGAGATTGCTTTTGCTTCTTTCAACAACAGGCAGCGGGGTGTAGCGGTTTTTATTCACAAAGCTTTGGATTTCACTAGGCATAAGTTAATGCAAGACCCAGAAGGGAGATTTGTAATATGGGTGGGGGTGTTGCAGGGTCAGTGGGTTGCCCTGTGTTCGGTATACGCCCCAAATGTGTATTCTCAGAAATTCTTCTCACTTTTGACAGCTCTAGTACCTCTGTGAGAATACCAACTAGTGGTAGGTGGAGATTTCAATATCACAGCAGATCCCACTGTTGATTGTAACCCGTCAAAGAAGAGACCCAAAGGGACAGGAGACAGGGGGATAGGCTTACTGCAGTCTGAACTAGGCCTGATCTATATTTGGCGGGTGCTCCACCCTGATATGAGAATATACATTCTACTCACATGTCCACAAAGTGCACGCTAGGCTCGATTACATTTTAATAGCCCCTCCCTTTTTTGACAGCCCGTTCTGCTGACATTGAGGCAGGGGCGTGGTTGGACCATACTATGGTATGGGTAAACTTAGGACTAATGGGAAGGAAGACCTCGGCAGGGTGGCGTATGAGTCCGACATTGTATCTGGACCCCGAGTTCAAGACCTTTCTCGTGGAGGAGTGGCAACATTATCTGCAGGACAATAAGCCTAGTGACATGTCCCCAATCAACTTCTGGGAAGCTGGAAAGGCGGTCATGAGAGGGAAAATCATAGAATACACTGCTTGAATGCACACAAAAAAAAAGATGAGGAACTATTATCCCTGCTTAATCAACTCCAAGCCTCTAGGGGGAATGCAGCCAGCAGGGGTCTGGGCAACAGAGACACCTATAATAATCTGAAAGGCCGCATAAATGAGATTTTAAACCAACGCACCCCGAGGGATATCCAACTATATAATTTGTATAGGTGGGGAAATAAAGCGGGCAGATTATTGGCAACGTTAGTCCGCAACCGGCCGGCAAGATAGGTGATCTCCCGTATTAAGTCAGTGTTGGGACAGCAATCCACACAAGAGAAAGAGATTCAAGAAGCATTCATAGACTTTTATAGATCTTTATATGACTCGGGTAATTGCGACGTTGCCCAGCGGGAGGCCTTTTTTAGGGGACTCCACCTCCTGTCTTTGACACAGGAACAATTGGATTCCCTAAATGCTCCTTTTAGGGGGGAAGAAATTCAAACTGCTATTAAAAAACTTAAATTGTCCAAGGCGCCGGGACCAGATGGGTTAGGCCCTGAATTCTACAAGGTGCCAGGAGCTCAGGTCATTGGCTCGTTTTGTGACCTGGGTCACACATTATGAACTCCTGGCCAACCTATAGGTTCTTTGACTCATGCCTCCATAATAGTATTGCCCAAGCCAGGACGGGATCCTGAGAATTTGGGTTCCTACCACCCTATTTCACTGTTAAATCAAGATATCAAGCTCTTTGCAGGAGTTATGACTGCTAGGCTAGGGAAAGGTCTCCCAAACTTAATACAAGATGACCAGACCAGTTTTGTGCCAGGAAGATATGCCTCTACGAACATTCTCTGAGCTCTAAACATACTTCATACCAAGGGGGGGCAAACTGGGAGATGACATAATTGTGAGCTTAGATGCGGAAAAAGCTTTTGATAAAATCCTATTGGATCACTTGTTTTGAATATTGCCACAGTTTGGCATTTTTGGGGAGTTTCTAACAGGGGTGAGAGCCTTGTACAGTAAGCCCACGGCTCAACCACCTAAACTGTGTCCTATTCTACAGACCACCATGTAACTTGAACGAAAGCCAGGCAGACTTCATGGACTTCGTTTTAAATATATGTGTATCTAACTCCAATACACTAGTATTAGGAGACATTAACCTTCACCTTGAAGACCCAAACTCTACCAACACACGAGATTGCAAGGACATCCTTCATCTATGTGACCTTACATGGCCACACATGCAAACAACCCATGTGAAGGGTCACACAATCGACCTCATCGCATACAAACCGTCCACTGATCAGAACCAAACCATAACACAAACTAGATGGACAGAAACACCATGGACTGACCATTACAAACTAAACCTATCCCTAAAATGGCGAAAAAGGGGTTCTCTCCACACAAGAGAACACATAACTTATACCACGAGAGGCCAAATAGACCCAGATACTTTCTGGCAACAGATATACAACAACGACTGGACAGCACAAACGGAATCCATATATTACCTCTCAGAATGGGACAAAAGATGCAGACACATACTAGACGAAATAGCACCCTTACAAATAAGAACTTGGCGTAGACACAACTCGACACCGTGGTTCAATGAAGAACTGAAAAAACTAAAAACACAATCTAGAAAACTGGAACGCGCATGGGAAAAAAAAGATGAACACACACTCAATGCATGGAAACAACTACAAAGGAAATACAAATGCACAGTAAGACAGACCAAAAGGTCGTACTACAAAACTAAAATTAGGCTGGACTACAAAAACACGAAGAAACTATACCATCTCGTGAACAAACTACTAGACACAACACCGGTCACCACAACCAACACTGACATCCCATCTGTAGAAAACCTTGCTAAATATTTAAATGAAAAAATCGTAAACCTGCGCAAAACCCTACCTCAGAACAACATGGACATAGAAAACTTCATTAATGGTCTAGACCCAACCCCTGGTGAATACCCTGCTGACCGAATATGGTCAAATTTTGCTCTACTCAGCGCCGACACAGTTACCCAGGTGATTAAACAATACTCAAACAGCCTTTGTCAACTGGACACCTGCCCCAGCCACCTAATACAATCTGCCCCCCACCGCTTCATAATAGATCTCACATCCCACTTAAATTTCATGCTTCAACAGGGTATCTACCCTCAAGAAAAAGGCAACATCCTGCTCACCCCAAAACCAAAAGACACCAAGAAAAAAACAAACGACATTACCAACTACCGCCCAGTAGCATCTATCCCATTAGTAGTCAAACTAATGGAAGGACTGGTGAACAAACAACTCAATGACTACATAAACAAATTCACTATACTACATGAGTCACAATCAGGATTTCGACCCCTACACAGCAACAAAACAGTACTAATTACTCTCCTAACCAAATTCAAGCAGGAAATAGCAATAGGCAAGAGCATTCTCCTCCTCCAATATGACATGTCAAGTGCATTCGACATGGTTAACAATAACATATTGCTAAGACTCCTAGACTACTTCGGAATCAGTGGTGGCACTCTCAATTGGATTAAGGGTTTTCTAACCACAACAATATATCAAGTGAAATCAAAAACAAACATATCGTCACCCTGGAAACCAGGCTGCGGAGTACCGCAAGGATCACCACCACTATCACCGATCCTTTTCAACCTTATAATAACTCCACTAGGGAGGTGGGAGTTAGGGGTAAATTAGGGACAGGGAGTAACATGGAGACGGACTGTTGTAATAGGTACCTATGTAAGTCATGTATTATTGTTCAACTAATAATAAAAAGAATTAAACATAATAACTCCACTAGCCAAGACCCTATCCACCCAAGGCCTTAACCCATTTATCTACGCTGATGACGTTACACTATACATCCCATACAAACATTATCTGGCGGAAATCACCAACGAAATCAAGCTAAGCTTAAACATCATGAACACATGGGCAAATGCATTCCAACTAAAACTCAATATAGAAAAAGCACAGTCTCATCATATCATCCCAATACAATACATACAAACCCACAAACATTAACACCCCAGGATACACCCTCCCTGTCTCAGACAGCCTGAAAATTCTCAGAGTAACAATCGACCGTAACCTATCACTAGAGACCCAAGCAAAATCCACCATAAAGAAAATGTTTCTCACAGTGTGGAAACTCAAACGCATAAAACCATTCTTCCCAAGGGAAATATTTTGTAACCTGGTACAGTCCATGGTACTAAGACATGCAGATTACTGTAATGGAATCTATGCGGGATGCAAGGATCAAATCATAAAGAAACTTCAGACTGCCCAAAACACTGCAGCCAGGCTTATATTTGGAAAAACACATTTTGACAGCACCAAACCACTCTGAGAAAAATTGCACTGGCTACCAATCAAAGAATGTATCACTTTCAAAATCTGCCCGACTGTTCATAAAATTATTTACGGCGAGGCACCAGGATACATGACAGACCTCATCAACCTGCCAACCAGAAACACCACAAAATCTGCAGATCATACCTAAACCTCCACTACCCAAGCAGCAAAGGACTCAAATACAAATCCACCTATGCAACCAGCTTTTCCTACCTGAGAGCACAATTATGGAACGCATTGCCAAAAGCAGTAAAAACTACGCTCGACCACCTAAATTTTCGGAAAACACTAAAGACAGACCTGTTCAGAAGAGCATACCCCACCGACCCAACATAAAAATACCTGGACACTTGCGACACAATGTAACCAAAGACCGTAACGAATATTACCATATAAAATCAATCTGTTTGCAGATGACATGCTAATATTTTTGAGCCAGGCGACGTGGGGGGGGGGGGGGGGGGGGGATCCCGGTCCTCATTGCTCTCATTCAGAAGTTCGGGGCTTTTTTGGAGCTCAAGATTAATTTTGAAAAATCAGAAGCAATGGCGATCTCTATTAATTGTGCATGTAAGCGACTACCTGATTTCCCTTTAGCCTGGACTTCAGGTCCTATCTAGGCGTATTTCTGCACTTGGATCAATATGTCATTTATAGGAAGAACGTCTGGCAAAAACTAGAGGCCATTCGGGGTCTGTGCCAGTGGCTGTGTCTCTCGGCGGCCCTGTGCGCCTGCACCAGCGCAGGCCACTTTTAGTAAAAAGGCCCCTCAAGCTCCACAGGGTTAGGTGTGGTGGGTGAGCAGTAGGTATGGTGGGAATTCTAGTCTATTTTATTTTGTGACTTATTTTCTGCTTTTATCTCAACAATTCAAAGCAGATCACAAAATGGCAACACAATCCTAATCAGAAAGAATTACCTCAGATATAACAACAAATTCAGTACATATTTCATAAAGAATAATTGAATCATTAATATAATATTCTTTATAAGACAAAAATAAGTAAGTTTTAAGAACTTTCCTAAATAAAAGACAAGGCATAATCAATTGAATCTCAACAGGCAAGGTGTTCCACATTCTTGCACAGTGAAATGAAAAAGAACGCTCCAGTAGTATTTTCTAATTTACTCTTCTGAGGGAAGATCGAGCAATAATGTATTTGAGCTTCTGAAATCAATTCTAATTTTTGGAAATAATAATAAGCCACCTCTCATACATGAATTTAATCTGTGGAAACATTTATAAATCAAACAGACTATTTTAAAATAAACAGAAAATTCTATTCTCAGCCAATGCAATTCTTTAAGAAGAGGACTAACCTTGCTATATTTATTCATTTTAAAAATCAACTTAGCTGAGGTATTTTGTAAGAGTTTAAGGGCCCTGTTTACTAAGGTGTGCTAGCGTTTTTAGCGACCGCTAAAAATTAGCATGCACTAACACTAGAGACACCCTTAACTAGACATCTTTTTTTTCTTCAGTGATTTAGCAATGCGATAACAAGGAATCTTTACCTTTAAAACATGCAACAGGCATAAGTTTCTTCTAAGGCAATACAAAAGGTGAGATAACAGCTAATTAAGTGGGAGGTGAGGGGAAAATACTTCACTCTTTACTCCATCCCTGGAGATTGCTCTTTCCCTGCTGTAAACTCCTCTGCTATAACCTTTGTATTTGGTACCCCTTTGAAGACAGACTTATGGATGACCCAGAGAAACCTCACCTTCCCCCTTCAGAGCAAATCTGACTACCTCCATCTCTCAAAGGGTCAACCTCTCTTTTCATTCTATTTTCCCAGGCCTCAGGAAGGTATCAGGTATCTCCCTTCTTGAGGAAGAATTTAATGTGAGTTTTTCAAATCTGCCTGCTTCTGGTTTGTACCTGTTTGCTGGGAGTTCTTGAAGTCTCCTCTGGAGTCTTCTCTGACTTTCCATTTGGCTACTAAAAAGGAGTTAGAAATAACACTGGTAATATGCCACTGGGTTTTCCATACCTGACAGATTCCTAAACACCTGCAACAGGTAACTTATATAACTCTGAAATTTTCTGTGGACTTGGACTTTCAGGGAAGACAGCACAGTGATCCATTCTGTATACCCTTGTACAATGGGAGGCACAAGTGAATTACACATTTCTCACAAATGGCGGGCATTCTCACTCCTGCTTCGGGAATTGGAGTTCATGATTGAATTTAGAACTCAAGGCCAAATTGAAAAGGGGAATCCACTGGGTAGGCAGCAGCTGTTTATACGATTTTAAATAGACAGCTGCCCATGTTACTGGATCAAGAAATCAAGTTCAAGATCTAACACACTGAGTAAGGAGTCTGATATGCCACTGATTGTTGCAATCTATTGCACTTGCTAATTAGGGACTGCACCTAGATCTGACTATGACCCAAGCACACTGTGTGTAAAGCAGCTTGCAGTCTCTGGAACTTTGAGAAAGCCTCCCCTCAAAGTATCCTGGTCCAGCTGAATCTCCACCCAAAGTTTCGTCTGGGCTAGCATCTCTAGATCTGACCCAGTTTCTAATGTAAGGCTCCACAAATGCTCCAAGGTTTCAAAGAACACTTGAACTACCTGATCAGTTTCTCTCTTTATGGAACAGTGTAGATCCTGTTCCTTAGCATACTCAATCTGCACTTGGGCCAATAAAGCCTGGGTTTTCCCTAACTCTTGCTGTTTCCTGTCTAGCCATAACACACACTATTCCTTCCTAAGCTGTAGCTCTGTGAGGCTAACCATAACCCATGTATAGTGATCTGCATTCAAAATGCTATCTACCATGGCTCTGTAGCCCACTCAGCTGCCAAAGGTTGTTCAAAACAACAGCTTTTAAAAGAAAGCTTATTAATGCTTCACCTAGTGCAAACTCTGAAAGCAATTAAACAACTCTGCCAGAGCAGAGAAGAAAAACAGATGGCATGCATGCCACTGAAAGCAAACCTTCAGAGTACAGATGTTATGCAAGGAACAGCTATATCAGTAAATTCCTCTGCCAAAGCACAGAAGGCACATGACTGAAATATCATAGCCAAGCAACACAGAATAGACAAACAAACAGCCCATGACATGGCCAGATCAGCACGGCTGTTTCAAAAGTGTTATAATGGCAGAAAACCAAGATAAAGCTCCAAAGAATGATACTTAAACACTCAGCTAAACCGTGCCATAACAAATCATTAAAGAGGGGAAAAATATACAAGAAGCACCATCCTTGAGTGGAGGAGTGGAGTGGAGGAAGAGTGGAGTGGAGGAGTGGCCTAGTGGTTAGAGCACTGGTCTTGCAATCCAGAGGTGGCTGGTTCAAATCCCACTGCTGCTCCTTGTGATCTTGGGCAAGTCACTTAACCCTCCATTGCCTCAGGTACAAACTTAGATTGTGAGCCCTCAAGGGACAGAGAAATATCCAATGTACCTGAATGTAACTCACTTTGAGCTACTAATGAAAAAGGTGTGAGCAAATAAATAAATAATATCTTGGTGGAACCTCCAAGTTGTGGGGACTAAACACTATTTCCAGGTCTTAGTACAGGACTGGCAATGAGTGAGAACCACAAATAAGATAATAAAGATATATTTAGCACTCTAGAATGAGATCACACACACTTCCTACTCACACAATCCAACTTCAGAACAGTCCAAAGTATAAACACTAAGAGGAAAGGACACAAGTCTCCTTGTGACTCTTAACCCTCCATTGCCCCATGTAAGCTGCATTGAGCCTGCCATGAGTGGGAAAGCGCGGGGTACAAATGTAACAAAAATAAAATAAAAATATTAGAAAAATAGAAAAGCTGTTTTATTAGATAATGGCAACAATTGTAATCAGAGACAATGTATTATGCAGAATCACCCAAAATGATGGTAAATTACTGAGCTTAAGTACCTGTCAGGGGAGTAAAGATAATGCACACTATTCCCTAATCCTGAACTAGATAGGATACCTGACACCTCAAGCACCACCAGGTAATGAGAGCAGTTCAATCTGACAGATGATAACTCAAACAATGGATCCATAGAAGAAGTCAGGAACTGGAACCAGAGGCTCAAGATCAGGCAGGTCAGCCCTAGGAACTCAGGATGGCCAGCAGGTAAGCTCTTCCCAGCTGGGCAAGAGCATGCAGGTAGGGGGCCACATGTCTTTAATGAGCCTTCATCATGTGGACAGCTTGGAGCCAGCTGATAGCAGCTCTCATATGAACTGCACAAGATAACAGCCAGCTAGCTGATAACAGTTTCAAGAAAGGGAGTCTTATACTCTTTCCTCTAGCTTGGTGCTGAGTTGATTAGAATAACAAAGTCTGAGGTTTTCAACATGTTGTGGCTTTCAGACCTAAGGACCCTGCTCTTGCCGTCATAGAGTTTTCCTTCTTATCCATGATGGTCTCCGGTAGCTTAAACAAAGGTTGTGGTTCCCTAGATTTTTTTGACTCTGTTAGCCTTGACTTAACCTTGATATATCGGCACTTAAGGCTCATTACAGTACCAAGCCTCTGCATGACACTGACACAGCCTAACTCTGCAGAAGTCAGGTTCACAAGTTAGAGTAGTGCTTCATGGTAGTACTATATACAAATAGGATCATGTTTAAAGTTACACTCTTTGTTCAAGTTAGTATTAGTGTAGCACCCCTAGTGGCTGGGTAAGAAATTACCATTTTTGTATTGTTATTAAATATGTCTTGATTGATGGTAACTAGGTCTCCAAAGTAAAAAAAAAATCATTACCAACCAGGGACTAGAAAAATTATTCTTCATTATAATTATTAGTATAAAAATATTAAAAGTTATCATCAGTCTTCACAAATCAAGTGGATATCAGCAATTCAAAAAATGATAATTCTAGCATAAACTTTCCAATTAGAATTCTATAGTTAGATGTTTCAATTAAAGAATTATAGATATGTTTCTTTTTGCTAGATTCTCAACTTATGTCTAATCTATAATCTCCCCTCTCTCCAAAGTATTTTCACCGTGGATCAGAAATTATGAGTACTGTATGTTGAATAAGTATCTTTAATATTGTCTCAGGAATTCTATACCTTAGAAATAATTTCAATGTGAATTTGATAATTTAAAGTGTTTTTCTCTGTTCCAGGTGTATATTCCCTTCTCTTAAACCACCAAAGTCTTTGTTCTGTTAAGCATATTCTCAGTGAAGAAGGGTAAATAGTGAGGTTCCCCAGGGATCTGTGCTGGGATCACTGCTTTTTATCATATTTATAAATGACCTGGAAACAGGAGTAATGAGTGAAGTGATCAAATTTGTTGATGAAACAAAGTTATTAAAAGTTGTTAAATCACAAAAATATTGTGAGAAATTATGTGAGGACCTTACAAGATTGGGAGACTGGGCATCCAAATAGGAGATGAAATTTTATATGAGCAAGTACAAAGTGATGCATGTAGGGGAGAGTCGTCTAAATTATAGTAACATGATACAAAATTCCACATTAGGAGTCATTGCCCAGAACATGGATTTAAGAAATTATATAGAATGTTAGGAATTATTAGAAAATGAAGGAGAGCAAAACAGAGAATGTTATAATGGCTATGTATTGCTCCATGGTGTGATTGCACTTCAAATATTGTATACAATTCTAGTCAATGCATCTCAAAAGATATAGTTGAATTAGAAAAGGTACAGAAAAACACAACCAAAATGAAAAAAGGGATGGGGCAAACATCTGTAAGAGGAAAGAATAAAGAGACTTGGGCTTGTGAGCCTACTCCTTAATACGCTGTCCTCACTTGAATTTCAGGGCTCTGTTCTTTCCTAGTTTTCTTCTTATCTCTCCCAGTGTACTTTTAGTGTATACTCTGGTGGATCCTCCTCTACTTCTAGCCCACTGTCAGTTGGTGTACCTTAGGGATCTGTCCTGGGACCTCTTCTTTTCTCCATCTATACTTCTTCTCTTGGTACTCTGATCTCATCCCATGGTTTTCAGTATCATCTTTATGCTGACGACTCCCAGATCTACCTCTCCACACCAGAAATCTCAGCAGGAATCCAGGTCAAAGTATCAGCCTGCCTGTCTGACATTGCTGACTGGATATCTTAGTGCCATCTGAAACTAAACATGACCAAGACTGAGCTTATTATCTTTCCACCCAAACCAACCTCTCCTCTTCCCCCATTCTCTATTTCTGTGGATAACACTCTCATCCTTCCTGTCTCATCAGCTCATAACCTTGGGGTCATCTTTGACTCCTCCCTCTCCTTCTATGCACATATTCAGCAGACTGCTAAAACCTGTCGTTTCTGTCTCTATAATATCACCAAAATTCGCCCTTTCCTTTCTGAGCACACTACCAGAACCCTCATCCACGCTCTTATCACCTCTCGCTTAGACTATTGCAACTTGCTTCTCTCAGGTCTCCCACTTAGCCATCTCTCTCCTCTTCAATCTGTTCAAAATTCTGCTGCACGACTTATATTCCACCAATGTCGCTATGCTCATATTAGCCCTCTCCTCAAGTCACTTTACTGACTCCCTATCCGTTTCATACAGTTCAAACTCCTCTTATTGATTTATAAGTGCATTCACTCTGCAGCTCCTCAGTACTTCTCACTCTCATCTCTCCCTACATTCCTCCCCGGGAACTCCGTTCACTGGGTAAATCTCTCTTATCTGCATCCTTCTCCTCCACCGCTAACTCCATACTCCGTTCCTTTTATCTTGCTGCACCATATGCCTGGAATAGACTTCCTGAGCCGGTACGTCAAGCTCCATCTCTGGCTGTCTTCAAATGTAAGCTAAAAGCCCACCTTTTTGATGCTGCTTTTAACTCCTAACCCTTATTTTAACATCCTCACTTTAATATTCCCTTATCTCTTATTTGTCCTGTTTGTCTGTCCTAATTAGATTGTAAGCTCTGTCGAGCAGGGACTGTCTCTTCATGTTCAAGTGTACAGTGCTGCGTACATCTAGTAGCGCTATAGAAATGATAAGTAGTAGTAGTTGTTTTATCTTTCCAGGGCCGTTCATGCATTGGCCTGCTTTATCTTCCATTTAGAGGTGCCTTCTTCGGAATGTTTACCTACTATCCTACCTTTAAGCAAATTAATAAAAAATACCTAACTCCCTAGAGCAGTGATGGCGAACCTTTCAGAGACCGAGTGCCCAAACAGCAACCCAAAATCGAATTATTTATCGCAAAGTGCCGGTACTCATTATGGGTGGGGTCACCACATATGACTCCACCCCTGTGATAGCCACACCCCTTACACCAGCCATGGCGCATATAAACAGACATCATTGAAAATATTATACTAGTATAGGAGAAAAAAATAACATGATAGTAGTAGATTTTCTTCCATTATAAATCATTTCTGTAAGCTGTTACGGCTCCAGTATACCCAGTGCAAAATAAGACAGCAGATGTAAATTCTCAAATTCAACATATTCCAAACACTAAAATGAAAATAAAATGATTTTTCCTACCTTTGTTGTCTGGTGATTTTGTTTTTCTATCCATATTGGTTCTAGTCGCTGATTCTGCTGCTCTCTATCTGTTCTCTTAACTCCATTTCCAGGGCTTCCTTTCCATTTATTTCTTTACTTTCCTCCTTTCTTCTTCATTTCTTGCCCTCCATCCATGTCCAGCAACCATCCTCTCCCCTCCAGCCACAAATGTCCAGCAACCCTCCTCTCCCCTCCAGCCACAAATGTCCAGCCACACTCCTCTCCCCCCTGCCCTCCCTCCCAGCACCCGGCAGCACCCAGCACCAGGCCTCCCTCCCACCCAGCACCCACCATCAGGCCTCCCTCCCACCCAGCACCCACCATCAGGCTTCCCTCCCACCCAGCACCCAACACCAGGCCTCCCTCCCACCCAGCACCCACCATCAGGCTTCCCTCCCACCCAGCACCAGGCCTCCCTCCCACCCAGCACCCACCATCAGGCCTCCCTCCCACCCAGCACCCAACATCAGGCCCCCCTCCCACCCAGCAGCACCCAGCACCAGGCCTGCCTCCCTCCCTCCCAGCACCAGGCCTGCCTCCCGCCCTCCCTCCAACCAAACAAGCAACCATCAACCCGCCCGCCCGCCCATCCTCCCTCCCTCCCTCCCAGCACCAGGAACCCCCCCTTCTCCTCTTAAATTTTAAAAGCGTACCTCCTCGGAGTTCATTCAGGCGGCGTGCGTCAGCAGCGGCAGCGAAGCATGTGTTCTTCGCTCGGTGCGCCTTCTCTTCTGTCCCTCAAGCTCTGGTCCTGAAAAGACAGCGCTGCTTCCCACTGCGCATAAATGTTCCAGCATTCCCCTGCAGCCGGCCTGAAATGGACCAAACATACCAGATCACCCCCCCGAAGGCCCGAGACCGTGCTCCTCTCCCTTCCGCCAACTTAAAACAACCATCCCCGTCCTCAGGCAAGCCGTCTCCCACCTCCAGGATGCCCAGAACCCCAGCCCAACGGAAAAAGACGGCGCTGCTTCCCACAGCACATTTCTCTTCCAGCGTTCCCCTACAGCAGCCCTGGAACGGCCAAAAAATACAGACAGACTAAGAATGTGCTCCTCTACCTTCCACCCATCTAAAACAACACTGCTGCCTCAGCACAACACAACCCCCCCCCCCCCCGAAAAAAACAATCCACCACTCAGCAAAGGCTGACCCCCCTACAACCACATTTACATTTCACCAACAGAAAGACCCCCCTCCACAAACCTCCTTGACAGACAAAGCCACACACACACAATACAACAGAAACACACCCTCAAAGCCACACAAGCAGAGCACAGCACATCCCCCAACCCCCCAAGCAAAAAACAAAACAAACAAACAAAAAAAAGACACACAACAACATGCACACACACCCCACCCTCACACACTCACACACAAAATAACTCTGTGACACATATACACACACAAAAAAAAAGCCACATGCTAGCACCCATTTCATTGGTTTCGGAAATGGGCTTGATGTAAATCCCGACACCTAAATTAAGCGCAGACTGGTTGTATTCTATAACAACACGCATAGATTTGAGAAATAATATTGGGTCATTTAAATCGCAAAACGGACCAATACTGTGCATATACGCCTTGGCTGTATATTTGAGGTGGGTGAGAGCATGTTAAAAAAATTATCCATTTTTGTGGCAGATTTATATCTGACCCTCCTGCCAAGCTGTTTGCCAAAGCATCCTTTCCGATCTCTAAAGAGGAGAATCAACCTTAGAAGGTCAAAAGGACAGTTTAAAATAAGGAAATCAAGGGTACCAGTTAAGGATTTGTTTAAACCTGTTCACGTAACTGAGGTGGTCTATAGTTTTAACCATCTGCTTCAGGTTTCACAAAAATAGAAGTTATTGTTCAGTAAGGTAAACATCATCATGTGCACATATTGTGTTTATCACAATTGGCTCCTTTGGACAATATTATTTATACAGTGTTTTGAAATTGGTAGAGTTAATTGTATTGGGAGACTAGACTCCACTGGGCATTATTAGTTGGTATTAAAGGCTTGTAATCATGAATCCTGCAAATAGGAAGCCATGGGAGTTATTAAAAGTTTGTGTTCAAGAGGGAACGGTGTAACAGAAACTTTTCATCATTGCTACTGTTTGTCCTGCCTAAGGTTGCCAACTGGATCCAGATTTTCAGGACAGGCCAATCCAGTCCTGGTTTTATCCCAAGGCCTGCATAGTGAATTTGTAACCTTGTTTTTCTTAGGGATATCCAAGAGGAACAGCAGGACTGGATCAACCTGTCATGAAAATCTAGATAGAAAAATAATACCTGGGAGTATACAAACTTAAATATTATCTGGTATGCTTATATGTAAACATCTCTAAACCAGAACTTTCATAATAAATTCTTTAAAAATTGTGTATAATTATATCTCAGAAACTTATATATAAGTTAACTAACATAAATGTGAAAAACACATTTCCAGCCACCAGTATCTATCATCGCACATTAGGCTTTGCTGAATGTAAAGTTCAAGAACTGTTCTCAAAAACAATCTGTGCAATGCATTCTTGAAGTGACTTATCTGTATCATGTAGTTCATAGATGACAAAAACTTCTCTCTTCAAAATCTTCTTCCAAGAATACAAGAACCTTGTCCACCAATAGATACTGGCTGTACTGCTACTTCTAAATATCAATCTCCAAAAAGCATATTCAATAGCCCAACTCAGATCCAAGTTTCACCACCTGAGTAGCTTCATCAGTGGAAAACTATAACAAATAAACCTTCAATATACTACTAAATAAACAAAATCGTCCAATTAATTATCCATAAATTAATTCACAGCAAAGGAGGCACTCCGTTACTTCAAGATGGCGGCTGGGACCCGGAGACATAAGAACATAAGTGTTGCCATACTGGGACAGATCAAAGGTCTGTTAAGCCCAGCATCCTGTTTCAAACAGTGGCCAATCCAGGTTACAAGTTACCTGGCAAGATACCCAAAACAGTGCAATACATTTTATGCTGCTTACCCTAGTAATAAGTAGTGGATTTCCCCCCAAGTCCATCTTAATAATGGCTTATGGATTTTTCTTTTAGGAAGTTATCCAAACTTTTTTTAAACCCACTAAGCTAACTGCTTTTACCACATTTTCTGGCAACATATTCCAGAGTTTAATTACATGTTGAGCAAAGAAATATTTTCTCTGATTTGTTTTAAATTTACTACTTTATAGCTTTATTGTGTGCCCCCTAGTCCTAGTATTTTTGGAAGGAGTAAACAAGCGATTCATGTCTACCCGTTCCACTCCAATCATTATTTTATAGACCTCTATCACATCTCCCTTCAGCCATCTTTTCTCCAAGTTCCTTTCCTCATAGGGAAGTCATCCCATCCCCTTTATCATTTTCGTCACCCTTCTCTGTACCTTTTCTAATTCTATTATATCTTTTTTGAGATGCAGTGACCAGAATTGCACAACGTATTTGAGGTGTGGTCACACCATGGAACAATACAAAGGCATTATAACATCCTCATTTTTGTTTTCCATTCCTTTCCTAATAATACCTAACATTCTATTTGCTTTCTTAGCCACTGCTGCACACTGAGCAGAGGGTTTCAATGTATCATCAACGATGACACCTATATCCCTTTCCTGGTCGGTGACAACTAATGTGGAACTTTGCATCATGTAGCTATTGTTTGGGTTCCTGTTTCCCACATGCATCACTTTGCATTTACTCACATTAAACATCATCTGTCATTTGAATGCCCAATCTCCCAGTCTAGTAAGGTCCTCTAGTAATTTTTCACAATCCTCTTAACGACTTAACAACTTTGAATAGCTTTGTGTCATCAGCAAATTTAATTACCTCACTAGTTACTCCCATCTCTAGATCATATTAAAAAGCAGCGGTCCCAGCACAGATCCCTGGGAAATCCCACTTTCTACCCTTCTCCATTGAGAATACTGACCGTTTAACCCTAATTTCTATTTTCTATCCTTTAATCAGTTTTTAATACACAATAGAACACTACCTCCTATCCATGACTCTCCAGTTTCCCCTGGAGTGTTTCTTGAGGAACTTTGTCAAATGCCTTTTGAAAATCCAGATACACAATTCTGTTTATTTTCGAACGAGAAGACCAGCCATCTTCCGACACAAATCGGGAGATGGCCGGCCTTCTCCTAAAGCCGGCCAAATCGGTATAATCGAAAGCCGATTTTGGCCGGCTTCAACTGCTTTCCGTCGCGGAGCCTGCAAAAGTTCAAGGGGGCATTTCGGTGGGGTACGGAAGGCGGGATGGGGGCATGGTTACGAGATGGCCGGCTCCGGCCGATAATGGAAAAAAGAAGGCCGGCTCTGACGAGCACTTGGCCGGCTTTACTTGGTCCATTTATTTTTAGGACCAAGCCTCAAAAAAGTGCCCCAACTGACCAGATGATCACCGGAGGGAATCGGGGATCACCTCCCCTTACTCCTCCAGTGGTCACCAATCCCCTCCCACCCAAAAAAACTTAATTAGTTAATGAGCTAATCAGTGCTGATAAATGGATGTTAACAAGCAATTATCAGCACTAATTGGCATTAGTTAGAATTTACGCATACTACCCGCCAAGCATATTCTGCAAAGGGATGCGTGTAAATTCTAATACGTGCTGCTGAAAAGGCTGTGTGGCTATAGGTGGGTCATGGGCAGTCTGGAAAACTACATGCAGGGTTATAAAATACACCTGCTCTGCACCTAACTTAGCCGCAGGTACTGTATTTACACCAAGTTTTACTTGGCATAAATGGCCACACCTGGGACCCTGTTTACTAAGGTGTGCTAGTGTTTTTAGCACGCACTAAAAATGCTAGCATGCCTACAGGGCGGGCACCTAGAGTTAGGCGCTGTCATGGCCGCTCAACATATTCAATATTCCAAGCGGAAATTTAGGCTTATTCTATAATGTACAGCTAAATTAAGGGGTACTTTATAGAATGCGATTAGGTGAATTTCATTTCGGCACTAAATTTTTAGGCATGATATAAAGAATCTTGTCCAAATTGTGTAAGATGTGCTCAGATTGCTATCACCTCACATGACGACATGAGACCGTTGCTGGATATACCCGTTTGAGCCAAACCAGGGATCTTCCCTACCCAGTATACAGCTATTTAATATATTTATTTATTATTCTGTTGGGTATATTTTGTATGGATTAGGATATATAAGGAATTGAATGAAGGTGTTATATTAAAAAGAAGTCTAGATTTGATATTTCAGTTGTGTTGGTAGAATAGGTGAGTCCTCCTGAAGAAGTAACTGACAAAACCCAAACCTGAGTTGGGGAATGCCATGAGGAACTGGTTTTATTGAATTGAAACATGTCTGACACAGTGGTGACACACTGGCTCCATGAGACACTTGATCTTACAAGCTTGCTACAGGAAACCACTCATTATTTGAACATCTGGACAGGGGTGTGCTGGTAAATTTTTAACAACAGACTCTTTCTCCAGACGTAGCCAGCTCTGCAGTTGGAAGGGCCAAGGGTGGTGGTGGTGGGGGGGGGGGGGGGGGAGCCAGGGCCGGTCCTAGGGTTTCTGGCGCCCTCCTGCAGCCCCTACCCCAGTGGCGGAATCACTATGGCTCCACCCCTACAGTAGCCACACCCCTTTTACCAGCCATGGCATCAATGAAAATATTAAACCAGTATAGAAGAAAAATTTTCATTGTAAATAATTTCTGTAAGCTGTTACAGCTCCATTATACTCAAAATGACACAAACCAAATTAGCATACAGACCATGAATTATGAGAACAGACAGTCTTTCCAACTCTGAAAAACAATGTGTTAGCAAAATCTCTGAATCTAACAAACAGTAGCACATATGACTTTATCTTGTTGGGTAGACTGGATGGACCGTGGAGGTCTTTTTCTGCCGTCATCTACTATGTTACTATTCAGACACTTGACCTTGCAGTCACACATGCAGAACAGAGATAGCCCTTCTTCAAATTCTTCAAAAATTAACCTGAAATCCTAAGAAGTTAGACTTTGCATGCAGCACAATATCAGAAAAACAGAAAGAAACACATTGCTATACATTGCAAAATAAGATAGCAGATGTAAATTCTCAAAGTGGACATATTCCAAACACTAAAATGAAAATAAAATGATTTTTTTTCTACCTTTATTGTTTGGTGACTTTGTTTTTCTGATCATGCTGGCCCAGTATCTGATTCTGCTGCTATTCCAGGGCTTCCTTTCCATTTATTTCTTTACTTTCCTCCTTTGTTAATTTCTTGCTCTATATCCATACGTAAAAGCTGGGTCCTCCGCAGACTTGACTGTCCAGTGGATCCAGCTTCTGCCTATTTTCTCCATCCATGTGCAGTTTTTCTCCTCTCTTCCTTTTCCCTCATCTCATCTCCTTCCTCTCTCTTCCCTCCCCTCCATCCATTTCTTCTCTCTCCCTTCCCCTCCATCCATGTGCATCTCCTCCCTCTGTCTTACCTCCCCTTCATCCATGTCCCCTGCCCTCCATTCATCTATCCATCCATATCCAGCAATTCTCCTCTCTCTCCCCTGCCCTCCCCTCCATGTCCAGCAATTTCTCCTCTCTCCCTGGGCCCTGTCCTCCCATCCATGTCCATCCTTGTCCATCGATGCTCCTCTCTCCCCTTCCCTCCTCCATCCATCCATCCATCCATATCCAGCAATTCTCCTCTCTCCAATGCCCTCCCCTCCATGTCCAGCAATTTATCCTCTCTCCTGAGCCCTGCCCTCCCATTCATGTCCATCGATGCTCCTCTCTCCCCTGCCCTCCCATTCATGTCCATCAATGCTCCTCTCTCCCCTGCCCCCCTCCATCCATCCATATCCAGCAATTCTCCTCCCTCCCCTCCATGTCCAGCAATTTCTCCTTTCTCCCTGGGCCTTGTCCTCCCATCCATGTCCATCGATCAATGCTCCTCTCTCCCCTGCCCTCCAGCTCCCATGTCCACCTGCCCGCCCTCTTCTCTGGTTCAAATCTTGTATTTAAATTTACCTCCGCCTTCGCAAAGAAATGACGTCAGAAGAAGGCGGGACACTGAGGGAACGAATGAGCGAAGGGAAGGTTAGAGACGTTAGGCAGCGCTTTCACTGACGCTGCGCAGCTGCTGCGACATCGGAGGTAAATTTAAATACAAGATTTAAATCCCCCAGGGCGGCGCAGGTACCGGAGCAGCCAGGAAACCAAAGACTGGGCTGCTGTCGGGGTCCGGGAGGTAAGCGGCGAGGGTAAGCATGGCGTGGCGGCGCCCTCCTGCCATGCTTACATCGCTTACTGGGTTGGACCGGCCCTGTGGGGAGCAACTCTTGCCTCTCTCTCCTCCCTCCCTTCGTGCGGGCACACTAGGCATACCTTTGCTGGCAGCCAACAAATGGACAGCTACCACTCCTAACGTCTTGCTCTGAGCAGCATGCTAAAACTTCTCTCTCATGCTGGAGAAGTCCCAGCCTGCTGCCCAGAGCTGGAAACAAGGAGCGGGGAGCAGCAGTAGTCTATTTACTTGGCTGGAAGGGCTCAGCATCCCCACCAGCAAAGCAAAAGATAATTCAGCAGGGGGCCCAAGCCCACATTTTGGGAGCCAGTTGTTAAAGTAGCCATGGAGGGCCCTACTTTAACAACCGGCTCCCAAAATTCTTAAAAACTTAACCGGCTCTTGCAAGCCTGTGAAAGCCTGCTCCAGTACACCACTGCATCTGGATATATTTGCATCATATGTATGTGTAATGGGGAATATTGATGTACTATGATGATTCCCTTTTCAAGTCTCATTTATCATGTGAGGTGATAGCAATCTGAGCACAACTTGGACACTTTATTTATTGATTATTAGGATTACATATGTTATTTTCTGTGCTATTTGTTGTATCGATTAGATGTTAGCCAAAATATGCACAGTTTATAGAATACTGTAATTTAACTACATATTTGTGTGCTCTGCCCAAACTGCACCCATGTGCATGCCCACTGGCAAAATACACACCATCAAATCATGGCATGTACTTTTCTACTAGGCAGTGTTCTATAAGAGGTCATTTACACATTTAAGTGACTAGAATACTGCCATTTACAAGTGTTTCTGCCACCTAAAACTAGGAGGCTCCTTATGGAATTACCTTCCCTGATGATTCCACATGGGATCTCCAAACCCATAGTACTTTCATCCTAGATGGTTATATGACTATATGTTATCCATTCTCAGATGAATTGCAGTCACTGATTTTCAGTTCCTACTGCAATTTGATGCTTGAAATGAACAGATAGTATAGCTTGATATCAGAATAAATACAGAAGTTCTGAAGAAGCTAATAATGTCAACCAGTGGTAGCTTATACATTAAATATTAAAGAAAATTGGGGATAATGAAAACATGTATTGGAAACCACACCTTACCAGTATAGAGCTGGAACAAGAGTTTTCACAAGTAACTATCAGATGAATAGTGAATGGAGCCAGCTTGCTACTCAGACAACTTCTACAGCAAGACCTCAAATTCAGCAGTGTGAAAGGCTGCTGAGAAACTGAGAAATACAAACATTGCTGAAATCTCTTTATTTTATTTATTTATGTTTTCTATACTGTATTCCCATCCTAGGACAATCAATGCAGTTTACAACCAATAAAATAAACTTTAAAACATAACAAAATTTTATAAAAGTACATCAAATATAATAAAAACAAATAAAAATACATTTTCCCTTCTCCTGATCTTCTACCAGGTCGTCACCCCAACATGCTTATCTATCTGCTGAAAAAAATAATGCCTTTAATTGTAAACTTTAAATACTCTTGTTCTATTTGCAACTCCACTGGGATAGAACCCACCACTGAGAACATCCCTACTCTGATCCTTACTTTCCCTACATCTCTAAATACAGTTATCTAGGACAAGAAAAGCTGATTTGATCTTAAGTTCCTCTTTGGTTGGAACTACATAATTTTCTCCTGCAAATAAATGGACCCTAGCCCCCTTGAAGCAAAAAACAATAGGCCTCCTATCTGAAATAGGGACCTAGTTTTCTAGAAGGCTAGTGTAAAGCCCATAGAAATAGTATACACAGTGCCTATCTACAGCCCCATGAACCCCCATAGCCATAGTATTTTGAACCATCTGTGGGTCAGTCTTTGGGTCAGTTCTACCCATAAAGCATTACAATAATCTAATTTTGGAAATGACTAGGGCAGTGGTTCTTAACCTTTTTTCAGTTGGGACACACCTGACAGACGATGCTCATGTATATGACACTGCATACATGAACCTCATGTTTCAGTATGGCAGTTCTTATGAATTAAATGCAAACATACTCTGCATCCACAAAAACCCTATGCCCCACCCCCAGCCAGGTGCAGATCATAACTAGTACATTTTCTTCATAGAAGATATCATACAAAAAATTCTGCTTCTCATTTCATCTGAGTAATAGAAGAGCAAACCACAGAAGATCAAATCTTCACAGGAAATACAAAGTACAATGGCACAGTTGAGAAAGCAAAAAATAGGATGTAGTTGGTGCCAAAAAATCTTTATTCAACTTTGTTCTGTCCTGGTTTTACAGCCTGCTTTACTGACACAGACTACTCAGTAATTACTGTGGATTCTTTTGGATTTGTATTAGGTAAATAAGACTTTTATTAGAGATTCTAAGATCTAAGATACACAATGATATATATATATATACACACACACACACACAGAGTACAGACCTGTGGTGAAGAGGTGCTGAAAGGAGAGCTGCTGTACCCTGTGGCTGCTGAACAATGCAGAGGGGAGGGGGCCCCCCTGCAGGAGGGCCCCAGGCTGAAAGGCCTAGCACACTTGGAGCTGAGAAACACTATGAAGGGGAGGCTTCCTCCACCCAAGCCCCAAGCATGCAACCAGGAGAACCAGGAGAGCCCAGGCCTGTGGACGGAGGAAGGACCAGAGCCCAGCAGCGCTTGCTGAGGAGCCAGCTCACCCTGACTGTAAGTCCTGGCCATAACATTCCTAAGCTGGGTGAAGAACAGGGGGCAAGAAGGCAGGGCCCGGGTTCCAGAGCAGGGTTCTCTGCATCCAGTATCAGAGGAGAGGTGGTGGAAGAGAATAGCGGAGAGTCTGAAGAGGACGTTAGTGAGGAAGAAGAGGAGGAGAAGGAATCCAGGCCTAGGGCCTGGCAGAAGAAAGAGGCCCAGCATATGACTCCTGAAGAGGTTATTAGATCAGTGAAGAAAATGAATCGAGTAGAAGGTGAAATAGAGGTACTGAGGAAGCGGCTGAAGCTAGCAAAAACTATGTGTAACCTGGCTTCCACTGGCCCACGAGACAAGTATGTTAAGGGAGTTGAAGCACTCCAGAAGCGGCTTACAGCAAAACAAAGGCAGCTGCAAAAACTAAAGAACTGCAGAGATAATCCCCTTCGTGAGGTTTTCCTGAACAGGGAACGCATGCAGCAGACCCAGACGCAGTCCCAGATCCAGCAGGAAGCAGAACCCAGAGACACACATGACTCCGTGGTTCCAGACACCCCAGAGGCTATGCTGGAAGGGACAGCAGGGGAAGAGAAACAGCAGCAGCCAGAAGGAGGGAAAGACAAGACTGACACAAATAATTCCCAGTTATCACCAGTATTTTATTTCCTACAGGATTCCCAAGAGCTAGGTGCTCCATCCACTTACCAGCCTTGTAGAACAGAGGCTCCTAGTCCAGTTGTGGCAGGTACTGTGGATAAGGAGGGGCTCCAGCACTGCATGCAGCAAGAGAGCCTGGCAAGTTTGGAACACAAAAGAGCTATGAAACTGAAAAAAATTCAAAAACGTCCCTTATACTTAGAGAGCTGGCAGGGCATAGCCGAACCCACAGAGAAGAGCTCAGGTTTGCTGGGAGAGACAGAGAAGAAAGACAGCCTGGAGAATCAGAACAGTTTGAATGCTGAGGAGAATCAGAACAGTTTGAATGCTGAGGTAGGAGAAGAATCACTACACACTGAGCAAGTACAGAAGTTACCAGGAACAACGGGAGGGAAAGTAGAGCAAAAACAAGGGGTTTTGCAGATGGAGACAGAGACTAAAGAGGATGGGAAAGTACAGGAATGGAGTAGTGGAGTACTACAAGAGATGGAAGAAGCTGAGAGCAAATATGGTGGACAGAGGGTGGGAACACCACAGTCACTCATGGACAGAATTGATAGGGCAGACCTCTGAGCAGGGCTGTCCAAGAGCTGCCATCCAATCTCAATCAGAAGTGCTGATGACATCATGGGGGAAGCTCAGTGACAGGCAGGGGCTCCCAATAGATTCTTCCACTCAGAAACAAGAAGAAAGAGCAGAAGGGAGCTTCTCAGAAACTCATGCCCATCAAAGCAGGAGTCCCAGAAAGGAGAGAGAGAATTGTGGAGAGTGTCAGCTGCACCAGGAGGCGGAGCCAAGACCCAGATCGAGTAAGACAGGGCATGGAGGAGAGTGTCAGCTGCACCAGGAGGTGGAGCCAAGACCCAGACTGAGTAAGACAGTGCCAGATACAGAGAGAGTACATGAAGGAGAGTGTCAGTTGCACCAGGGGGCGGAGCCAAGTCCCAGACCCAGTAAGACAGTGCATGGAGGAGAGTGTCAGCTGCACCAGGAGGCAGAGCCAAGACCCAGACTGAGTAAGACAGTGCCAGATACAGAGAGAGTACATGAAGGAGAGTGTCAGCTGCACCAGGAGGCGGAGCCAAGACTCAGACTGAGTATGACAGTGTCAGAAACAGAGAAAGTGCATGGAGGAGAGTGTCAGCTACAAGAGGAGACAGATCCCAGACCTGGTCTGAGTGGGACAGTTGCAGAGCAAGGGAACGAGTGCTGGTTGGGAACAGCAGCAACTGGCAAAGGACTGGAAGTAGAATATTGCAGAGGGGGAAGAGACAGAAACAGCACAAGTGAACTGAACATAGTGGGGTTAGTGGACATGGGAGAGGAGGGAGGGGAAGAGAGGGGGAGTGGAGGAAGGCAGGATGGGAGTGGGGAAGGGGGGAGCATACTGGTATCAGCCCCTTTATCCTTTGCAGCAGTAGTACGGGGAGGAGGGGCAGAGACAGGGAAGGAGGAGGGGAGGCAGGAGTCAGACATGGAGACAAGGGGAAATCCATTTTCTGGTCCGTTGCGGGGTCCCGGGAGCGGTGTTACCCCAAAACGTCGAAATGTTGTCCAGCTGCGTTGGGTGGGCACAGGGGTAGCACCACCTAGAGAGGTTGTTTTAAGAATGGTATTCTCCCTTGGCTTTATCCCTGAAGATTTGTATGCATGCATACACCCTGTGGGAATCCCTGAATATGATATTAGTTTCTTAACAGGGCGAGGTTTGGACCTGTTTTGGGAAAAGTACACAGAGGTGCAGCATCAGGGTAGATGGGTGGATTTTAAGGCTGTCCCCATCAGTAGACAGGACGCAGTCCAGATTACCATTTTGGTACGTAATGAGTCTCTTATGGCTGCAGACCTGTCATACTGGTTGGGACGGTATGCCGAAATTAGGACCCCATTAAGCAAAATACCAGACCAGAGTCGTGTGTGGGCGGGGGGGTGGAGTGCCCTTGTAAAATTAAAACAGGCAGGCTATGTCACCCAACATATACCTTCAGCCGCATACATTGGAAGGGATCGAATTCAATGCTTTTATGCAGGACAACCCAGACAGTGCTACAGGTGCGGATCTTTCCGTCACTTAAGCATGTCATGTACAGTGTTAAAGTGCTCACGATGTGGTAGTACAGATCATGACACCAGCGACTGCACTACCATACGCTGTAACCTGTGTGGAAGCTTGGGGCACCCTTTTAGCAAGTGCCCACAAGCATCGCACAATCAGGTAGAGGAAGAGAGGAGGGGGGAGGAAGGGGCACAAGCAGAAACTACAAGGATACAAGGACAGAAGCGGGAAGCATTAAAGGGATTAATGGATAAATCAAATACCGCTATTCATACAGAGGCAGGCACTAAGGGAAAGGGGGAGAAAAGGGCATCAGGTTTGGATCACATTCAAAGAAGGGGTATTTGTGAAAGGATGGAAGAAGGAGGTGGGGAGAAGGGGGGAGAAGAAGGGGAAGCATGGACCCTGGTAGGGAAACATGGAGGGAAGGGGGGTCGGAGGAAGGAGGGGAGGGGGCTAGCCCGAGCGGGGAGAACAGATATTCTGGAGAAGAGCCAGAGTAATCGATATGCAGTGTTTCAGGTTTCAGGTGAAGGAGAGGGTGATCTTGAGATGAATCCACCCCAAAGGGAGATTTTGGAGGAGAAGAGGAGGGAGGGGAGGGGAGCGAGGAATGAATCATCTGAAAGACTTAACAGAGAGGAGCCAGCAGTGTTACCCCCAAGTCTAACATCACATCCTACTAGTTTAACGAAGGGCCTCATGCAGGAAATAGAGGAGGGTAAGGAAGGGATGAAAGGGGAAAGGGCTGGTCCAGAGGAAACCAAGAAAAAAAAGGGTAGAAAGAAAGCCGGGGAAGATGACTCAGAGTGGGAGGATTTGGAATTAGAAGAAATTATAGAGGATCCTGAAGAAATGATGGGGGCAGGAATATCTGTGAAGAGGGATTGCGGTGAAGAGATGAGGAGGGGTAAGAAATTTAAGAAATAAACCATGGCTGCCTTGTCCTTAATCTTTGCAACTCTGAATGTAGCCAGCATAAAGGCAGAGAGAACTAGATTTGTCGCCTTTAGCGATTTGACCCAGTGCAAGGTAGACTGCATCCTGTTGCAGGAGACTCATTTGGATTCTTTGCAGCTCCTGCACCGGGCCAAGAGAGATTGGAAAGGGGGGCCCTCATTCTGGTCTCTGGCCAAAGAAAGATGCGCAGGGGTGGCTATTCTTTTTGCCACCCGAGAAGTGGAGATTACGAGGGAAATAGAGGTGGAGATAGGGAGGTGTGTTGTCTTAGACGTTTTCATTAGAGGGGTAGCAGTGCGAATCATTAACTTTTATGGGCCCCAGATTAGTTGGGAACGCAAGCAGCTGTTGCTCCGGGTGAAACCGTATTTATATACAAGCAAATTGGTGGTATTTGGAGGAGACTTTAATATGGTCTTACAGCAAGCAGATAGAAAGGGGTCCAGGCGTCAGGTGGGTTATGACAGCCTCCAGCTGGCAGCAATTGTAAAACAGGCAAGACTGGAGGTGGCGGGAGGGAAGGGGTTCACTTTTAGAAGGGGAGACACGGAGAGCCGTATTGACTGGCTCTTTGTAGGCGGGTTGGCTAGGTTTCAGGGGCAGCCGAATAGATGGACGGAATATTCAGATCATGCCTTAGTTTCCACAGTCTTAACAATATGCGAAGGGGCGCAGAAAGGCCCAGGATTTTGGAAACTGAGTGCAAAGTTATTAGAAGTAGAGGAAAACAGACAAATATTTGAGGGTTTTTTAGCAGACCAAGAAACACTATGGGAGGTGATGGATGATAAGGGAGCCTGGTGGGACATGGTAAAGGGGCGAGTCAAGGCCCTTTTCCGGTCCCTAGCCAGGAAGCAGAGTCAGGGGTTACAGGCACAGTGCTGTCGTCTTCGTAAGCAATTGGACCACGTGGTCTCCAACCATCTAGAGAAGGGAGAGATAGAAGCTTTGCAGGCCCAGTTGAGGCTGTTGCAATATGATCGATACGCTGCTTTGCTTCTGGAAAGGGAATATGGGCATCGGTATTCCCCGGATCCTTTCCAGAATTGCAAGGTAGCAGTAGGACACAAGGTCATTTATGCTATGAGAGATGAAGCAGGGCAGCGATTGACGAACCAACGTTCAATCGAGGCCAGGGTCATTCGGTTTTACACCCAATTGTGGGGGAAAGAGAGCTTGGTTTCTAACTTCATGCTATCATACGTGCAGAGTGCCCCAGGCTTGGAAAAGGTTTCGGAGGGGGAGATGGAACAACTGCTTAGGCCCATTACCACAGGAGAGGTAGATGATGCTATTGATACGCTATCAGCACGTACAACTCCGGGTCCCGATGGGCTGACCCCAGAGTTCTACAAAAAATTCCGTGTGGTCCTGATTCCAGTGTTAGCTGCAATTTTTAATAATTGTTTGCAGAACGGGCGTTTGGCCCCTTCACAGCAGTGTTCTATTTTGGTTCTCCTCGCAAAGAAGGGAAATCTGGAACTTATCGAGAACTGGAGACCCATAAGTCTTCTGAATGTAGATAGGAAAATAATGGCCAGGATTATTTACAACCGCCTGGCTGGGGCAGTGGGTGGTCTCTTGTCATCAGCACAGTTTTGCTCGGTGAAGGGGAAAGGGGCAGTGGAAGCAGTTTGTACCATCCGTGAAATAGTGGAAAGGAGTCAAGGTGGGACAAAGGGAAAGTATTTGCTGACCCTTGATCAGTCTAAGGCTTTTGACAGGGTGTCCCAGGAGTACCTATGGCTAGTGCTTCGGTGCTATGGGATACCCGACCAGTTTATAGGGTGGATCCAGACTTTGTATCGCAATGCAAGGAGTAGCACTCTAATAAATGGTTGGGTGGGCAAGAGCTTTGCAGTGAGGTCAGGGGTACGGCAGGGGTGTCCCCTCAGCCCCTTGCTGTACGTCCTTTCCTTAGATCCTTTCCTCAGAAGGTTGAGTGGAGGGTTTAGCGGTCAACTAGAGGGCATCTCTTTGGGTTCACACACATGGCGATGTGTCGCCTACGCAGATGATGTCACAGTAGTAATCAGTAGCAAGGAGGAAGCCGAGCGAGTTCAGACCTGGATGGCAGAATACACACAGGCTGCGGGGGCCCAGATAAACCAGGATAACAACTCCGCAATTTGGGTAGGACAGGGCAGACCAGCTTTCAAACTTCCCAGTCAGTACCCAGTAGCAAGGGATGAAGTACGGATCCTGGGTCTCTGGGTAGGCAGACAGGACTATGATACGATCAACTGGGAGAAGGGGCTGGGGAGAGTCGAGGAAAGGGTGGCCCAGTGGAAATCATATAAGTTGCGGTTTGTGGAAAAACTGCATGTCATTAAGACCTATCTGATACCCCTTCTCCTGTTCATATCCAAGGTCTGTTTACTGCCTATATCGTTACATGCCAGAGTATACAGCTTGTTTTTCCAACAGCTATGGGGGAACAGGATGAATATTATCCGGAGGGAGGTGACCTATTTGCCCAAAAGGGAGGGGGGGTTGGGAATGGTCAACCCTGTGGTACATTTTAGTTGTTTCTTTTTCCAACAAAATCTGGGAGGGGTCTTGCGGGAAGGGAGGCCGGCTTGGGCAGACTGCATGGCCTCCTGGCTTCAGCGGTACTTGAGGGATTGGGTGAGGGGAGGTCAGGCAATGCCCCTGCGAGGGAAGGCGGGATACTTGCCACAGTACATCTCACCTCTGTTGAGATTGGTGAAGAGATGGGGTATCACAGTACAGGAAATCCAGAAGGAGGACAGGAGGCAGCTACAACACCGCATTATTCAGACACACTTTTCAACACGTCTAGCCTTGAGGGACTGCCCAGGTCCAATACAGGAGGAAGGTCTGGCTTTCCTCAATTCATCACGCCTCCCCCGGAAGATTGCGGACATGGCCTGGCTGACTTTCCACAGCCGGCTTTATGTTCGAGCTAACATGAAAAATAGAAACAGCAATGATCGTAAGTGCCCGAGGGGGGAGTGCGTGACGGAGGATGAAACAATGGACCACTTCCTCCTCAAGTGCCCGTTCAATCAACAAGTCTGTCAGGCAGTAGCCCGCCAATTAGGGATTCCTTTCTTCCACCAGCTATCTTATGCAGAATGGGCCTATGGAGGGTTTCCAAAAGGAAAGGGGTGGTGTAGGGAGACACTGTATATCATCGCTGCAGCCCTTTGTTACTTCCTGTGGCAGGCACGCTGCCAAGCTTCATTATATCGGAAGTGGCTGTCTGTACAGGAGGTGGCAGGGGATGTGGTACATTTTGTCCAGCAGCTGGCAGTGAGGGAGAAGGAGCATTGTTCTGGACTACAGTGGGCAAGGCATTGGAGGGGTTTTTCGTTTCAGCCTCCCTGAGTGGGAGGGTTTGTTGAGGGGCGGGGGTATTGGCCAGTAAGGTTTTATTTATGTATTAGTTAGCGGGTTTTATTGCTTGTTTTATCGCTTGTTTGTATGCTTGGTTTGTCTTGTTGCAAGTTTCAATAAAGACAATATGACACACACAATGATTATAACTGAAAAGAAACAATACCTATAAACAATTATTACATCACTGGTCCCTACATCCAAACAATGCTAGGAGTTTCTAGACTAGGAAAAGAAGCAATAAACAATCATTATACATACATCCATCACTGGTCCTTACATCATCCAGGCTTTTTACATCAGCTGAGAGAAGCCCTTTTTTCAGCAAAACCGGAGTCTCATGACCAGAAGTCTGGTTCTATGTGATGCGTCCACCCATAGATGAGCTTCCAGCTTCACTATAAGAGGCTCCCCTTTTTTATTAGGCTTAGAACTCATGTTCAGAGCTAAGGACATGTTTTGGTAAACAAGCAATACTGTGGGAATGTGGTCACATGTTTCTCAGTCCAGGTGGACAGTCTGAACTTGAAACAGGCTCCACCTCTCCCTTCACATACCAAATTAATTAGAGCTGTGTCTTATCTTCTACATTCCAACTTATTTTCACACAATCAAAGTTAAACAATCATTTTAAAACAGAATTACTTCTAATCAAAAACAATCTTTAAATTTCACTTCTATTACAAACTTCTAGATGAATCGATATGAGCTGTGTTTCAGCTTCAATGCCTGTATCAGGAGTCTATGAATAAAATTGATCACAAACCATAAATAAATACAAACATATTAAGGCCCCCCCCCCTTTTTCAAAGCTGCACTAGCGGCTAACGGTAGGTTAATGCTGATACAGCCCATTTACTTTGAATGGGCTGTGTCAGCATTGCTTTGTGGTAGCTGCTAGCACTGCTTTGTAAAAGAGGGCCTAAAAAAACAATAAAATAAAAATTCTAAAAAATTATATATAAAAAACATTATAGTTAAAAATTAAACAATAAATAGCAATTAATAAAAACTAATAATAATATAATTAAAGAGGTGTCAATAAGTATCAACTAATAAATATATGTAAAATATGAAATGCCAATCATTGAGTAATATAATGAGGGATAACAAAATTAATGAGTAGCCCAAACAAAACAGAATAGGAAAGGCAGCACATGTGGATCCAAACCCTAAAAATCTTACATTAAAAGTCCTAAAAGATCTATGGAATGCCCAATGTGATCACCTAAATTCATAATAAACAATGCAATAAAAGCTATAAAATTATATGATATAGCCTATTGTTAAACTTCATAAAATCAAAATAGTAGGTAAGATATGCAATAAATATGATTCAGCTATAACATTTGGGGTGTGTAATCCACTCCTACCCTAGCTGAGATAATATTAAACCATCTCCGACCTCATGTGCAACTTTCTTTAAATTAATCACCTTACTTTCTAATTCTTCTTACTCTCTTACCTATCTATATGCTCCATCTTCACTTTACCCTTCACTATCAATTAAAATGTTCTATTATGTATTATGTTGACATTGTAAGTAGTATACTATACCATATTATTTGAATATTTTTACTGCTGTAATTGTCTATTGCTCATGTTTGATCTGTTCTTACTGTATACCAACTTGAGTGAATTCCTTCAAAAAGACGGTAAATAAATCCTAATAAATAAATCAAATAAATTAAATAAATGTGATATAATTATAAAATTTGGGATTTAAGCTATTACCTAACTCAGGGGGCTTTTACTCAGGTGCGCTAAAAATCAGCTGGTTCTAAATGCTGGGACACCCATAGGAACATAATGGGTATCTCAGTGTTTAGCGCCAGCTGATTTTTAGTGCGCGCTAAAAACCTTAGTAAATGTCAGGTTTCCCGGCAAACCTCTGGAAAGTGAGCCCTTGGACCACTGCCGAGAGGCGGCAGCGGCAGGAGAATCACCCAAACACAAGACAAGGCAAAACGGAACTGGAGCAAGACTTCACCTACACTTAGCCGCCCTTCACCAGGAGTTGAGCTCCTGGCTGCAAGCGGCAGGCAGGACTTACTGGACAGGATAGGAAGGCGGAACTGCAGGACACAGCAGTCGGCTGACAAACAGCAGGTCACGCTAGAAACACACTGGGATCCCAAGTAGGCAGCAAGCAGACAAATAGTCCAGAAACAAGCCGGGTCTGGGCAGGCAGCAGGCACAAGAATAATCCAACAACAAACCAGGTCTGGGCAGGCAGCAGGCAGGAGAATAATTCAACAACAAACCAGGTCTGGGCAGGCAGCAGGCAGTAGAATAATCCAGGAGACAAGCAGGGTCAAAGGCACAAAAGGGAAAAAATAACACAGACGCACTGCAACTACTCTCACCAAAGGAAACACCTCTGAGGACCTCTGTTGCAAGGCAAACTAGAGACCTACCCAGGTGGTTAATAAAGGCAACCTACAAGGGAGTTCACTAAGTACGGGTACTGCTTGGCTCCAAAAAACTCCCAAAACACTCTGGAAGGCTGGAAGATCCAGACTGGACCAGCATATCTTCTGGAACATGGGAAACGGTAAGCCATCAGTTCCCAGCATCCGCCAGGTTTAACCACCGGGGGCCGAGGTGTCTGTAAGCAAGGAACCTGGGCACAACCATGATAGTAAAAGACCCCCTCCGTAATATAAAGTTAAAAAGGTTAAAGAACAGGGGTGCATAGAGTACAGAAAGAGTCCAGAATAAATGACGTTACTAATGCTTATCTGACTGACAGAGGGAAAGAGTAACAAAGAGGAAAAGGAGAACCCACACCTAAAAATATAACAAACAGAATTCACCAAATTGCATCCAATGCTCAAAAACACACCAGTGCAAACATACACCTAAATATTCCAAAAAAATGCACATTTCAAAAGAGAATGAATACTATGTTCTAAAACCTCAAATGTGTCATAAAATATAAAAAAAGAGAAGCAAATATATTACATTGCAGTGTATTTCCAATAGAAACATATAAACCAATTAGTACAGTACAAAAAGCTAGCACCATATATGTAAAATAGAATATGAATATATAAAAGATGAAAAATAGTATATTTCTAAAGGTGTGACACAGAAACCAATCAGCACAGTACAAAAAGCAACCAATGCATTTCAGATAATAATAATTGCAATGTTCTAATGCCTCAAGTGTGGCCAGTTAACTAAGAATGATGGCCTCCAGACATCCTTTTGGTCGTTTTTCTCTTGGACTTTTTTTCAAAATGGTCCGAAAAGAAAAACAGACTGAACACAAAACTTCTAGAGAAAGGCATTCTTTGAAGCAAAAGGTAGATGTTTTTCAGTTACAAAAATGGCTATGTTTGCCACTCAGTTGCTGGAGGTTTTTAGCAAAATGTCCAAAATTGGATTTAGACATTTTATTTTTTAAAAAAACCCTCCATGGATCAGGGTTGGAATTATGTTTCCAATTAGGATTGCACTTAAGTTGGGTTTAGGACTGGATTTACCTTTAAGACTGAAAGTAACATAGTAACATAGTAGATGACGGCAGAAAAAGACCTGCACGGTCCATCCAGTCTGCCCAACAAGATAAACTCATATGTGTATACCTTACCTTGATTTGTACTTGCCTTTTTCAGGGCACAGACCGTACAAGTCTGCCCAGCAGTATTTCCCACCTCCCAACCACCAGTCCCGCCTCCCATCACCGGCTCTGGCATGGACCGTATAAGTCTGCCCTCCACTATCCTCGCCTCCCAACCACCAACCTCTCTTCAGAATTTGGAAATGTTTATAAAAGAACCACAACAATGTTATTTCAGCAAGCTTATAATGTTGAATGATGTGTTGTTTTAAGGATTTTTTTAGGGCCCTGCTTACTAAGGTGCACTAGCATTTTTAGCGCATGCTAATGCTAGAGACACGCATATATTCCTGTGGGTGTCACTAGCATTAGTGCGAGCTAAAAACACTAGCGTGCCTATAGCGCAGCTTAGTTAAAAAGGGCCCTTAATGTTATGAGTCTTATTGTAATGCTGGAGACAGTTATAAAAGATTTTAAAATGATGCTATTCTAGAAGATTTATAATGAATGAGAAGTTTTTTCTGAGCTTTTAAATTTGATTTTAATAATGTACATAAGTACATAAGTACATAAGTAGTGCCATACTGGGAAAGACCAAAGGTCCATCTAGCCCAGCATCCTGTCACCGACAGTGGCCAATCCAGGTCAAGGGCACCTGGCACGCTCCCCAAACGTAAAAACATTCCAGACAAGTTATACCTAAAAATGCGGAATTTTTCCAAGTCCATTTAATAGCGGTCTATGGACTTGTCCTTTAGGAATCTATCTAGCCCCTTTTTAAACTCCGTCAAGCTAACCGCCCGTACCACGTTCTCCGGCAACGAATTCCAGAGTCTAATTACACGTTGGGTGAAGAAAAATTTTCTCCGATTTGTTTTAAATTTACCACACTGTAGCTTCAACTCATGCCCTCTAGTCCTAGTATTTTTGGATAGCGTGAACAGTCGCTTCACATCCACCCGATCCATTCCACTCATTATTTTATACACTTCTATCATATCTCCCCTCAGCCGTAACTGTTTTATTTGTTTTAAAATGTTTTCAGAACTTATTGTCTTTTATGTTGCTATATATTCAATTATGAATGCATTACTTGTAATCCGCTAAGAATGTTTAGATCATGTGGACTATAAATAGTTTAAACAAATAAATAAAAATTTGCAGTTACACTTAGGTTTGGTCTTTAACAATTAAGGTAGGTGCTGGGTTAAGTTTCAGGTTAGGATTATGGTTATGGTTAAGGTCGCTCAGGATTACAGTTAGGTTTATGATTAGTGTTGGGGTTATTGTTATTCTTAGGGTAAAATTTAGGGTTATGTTTTTGTTAGTTTTAAGGTTTTAATACGGGTTTTATCTGAGTTACGGTATGAATAAGGTTCACAGTCAGACTTATGGTTTGAGTTAGGGATAACATTATGGTCATACTGAGGGTTTCAGTTAGGGTTAGATTTTCACTTATGCATCCACTTACTACTGCCAAATAGGAGAGAGTTATGAATTGATCAACCTGTTTTTATCTGTTGGATATTTCTCTCAAGCAATCCAGATTCTACAGTGTGGAAGATAGGATGCTAGTCTTGATGGCTATTGATCTGACCCTTTATGACATTTCTTATATTTTTATGTTCTTCTCCATAAACATTATAGTTATCAATTCTCTATTTATTTTAATTGTATTATTCAGCATTGCGAAGCCCCATGACAGAATTGCATCTCCAAGTTCTAAGACACTTGGGATGAACGTACCACTTGTACTTAATTTACTTGTCAACTTATTTCAATCATATGGTATGTTTACAATATAACGGTTTCAAGAGGTGGGCTTTGCAATTTAGGTTTGCATAGTGTGTAATTTCAAAAATGTTCTTTCCCTTTAATAAAACCCTAATGCATCAATTGCATCAGGCCTCCAAACCTATAATTATCCTTCCCCCTATTATTAACTGAATGACAGGTATGAAAAATAGGTTACAGCAACAACCCATAGGGCAGGAATGATTAATCAAAGATAACAGTGCCCCTGAGTCCCAAGCACTAACCACTCACAGCAAAAAGTACTATAAAAACCTCTACTATTTTCAATAACACTCATCAAAACCAAGCACTACTGCTGCCTCTGAATAACTGGAGGAAATTCACAGCTGGAGAATTTGGATTAATTTTTAACAAGCAGGTTACTCTGGGAGGGTTTTAACAAAAAAGCCATTTTCTTCCCTTCTCAAATTGTAAGTAGTCTTCTCATTTGACTGTCTCACTTCCTTAGTGTAAGGTTGCTGGTATATGCCATCGCTGCTATGGGTAGAACACATAACAAGACTCATCCATCGGTTTTTAGAGAAAAAAAGAATAATATACAGAAAACATTAAACGATGTTTTCTAATAATGTTACATTTACTTATGTTTTTTGATTTATTAACCACTTTTATGAAGAGATTCACCCAAGCTGGTGTACAGCAGGTACAGCTTAACATAAAACGTACAATTTTGTTAACAGCATAACAATAGTAAGAAAAGCAAATATAAATACAATGAGGGGTTCTTTTACTAAGGCACGGAGGTAACTACACGCACCCAATATGCGTCAAATTGGCACTACCGCCTGGCTACTGTGTGCCCCAGGTGGTGAGTCCATTTTGGCACATGCCCAAAACACGCAGTAGAAATTATTTTCTATTTTCTAACCTGTGGCACTTACCCAGCGGTAACTGGCAGTTTACATGCATAGAACGCTTACTGCCCAGTTAGCGCGTGAGACTTACCGCTAAGTCAATGGGTGGCAGTAAGGCCTCAGGCCAAAAATGGATGCACACCGGTTTTAATTTTGCTGCACGTCCATTTTCCAGGACAAGAAAATGCCTTTTTTTTTCCAGGTGCACTGAGGAAATGGACCAGTGTTCGTGCAGCGCAGGCCACTTTTAGGAGTGCCTTAGTAAAAGGGCCCCTGAATAAGGTAAACTTGGGGATAGCAAATTGAATCCTAGTAATAGGACTAATATGATAGAGTATCAGAAATATACACATTTAATAGCACTGTAGAACAATCATATAACAGAAATATGATAAACATACAAATAATACCATAATAGGCAGCACGGAATAGTATTTTTATAACATAGATACGATGTGATATTCAAGATATCAACGCAATACGAATGAAACACCTTAATAAGGCGTACATTAGAACATTCATATAACGGATATGATGCTGACACTGTTCATACAATACAATAAAACACTTTAATAGGTAGCTGAGGGGGGCACTTACAGTTCAGATTTATAAGAACAAAGTCATTGGGATAAATAGATGGGTGGTTAAACTGAAGACAAATTACATGTACAGTTTCAAGGTGTGCAGCAAGCATATCCAGGTGTGGAGTGAGTGGCTAGTCAGTTCCCACATATATTAAAGGCTTGGGAGAAGAGCCAGGCTTTCACCTGCTTCCCGAAGGAGAAGCAGTGTTAATTATGTGTAGTCCCTCTGAGAGTGAGTTCCAGAGCATGGGGGCTGCTCCTGAGAAACCTTGCTGGTGGGGATCACATAGTGCAATTTACTTTGATGAGGGTTTGGACAGTGATGCTCTAAAAACACCTAGCAGTTTATTCAGAATGGCCATAATACCTGCAGCTGACATAAAGGCTAAAGGTTTCCTTTCCAGTTTCTCTTTCAAGGGAGAGAGAGGGGGCTATGAGGAAAGGCTAAAGCGGTTAGGGCTCTTCAGGTTGGAGAAAAGGCGGCTGAGGGGAGATATGATAGAGGTCTATAAAATAATGAGTGGAGTGGAACGGGTAGACATGAAGCGTCTGTTTACGCTTTCCAAAAATACTAGGACTATGGGGCATGCGATAAAGCTACGAAGTAGTAAATTTAAAACAAATCGGAGAAACCTTTTCTTCACTCAACGTGTAATTAGACTCTGGAATTCATTGCCAGAGAATGTGGTAAAGGTGGTTAGCTTAGCAGTTTTAAAAAGGTTTGGACGGCTTCCTAAAGGAAAAGTCCATAGACCATTATTAAATTGGACTTGGGGAAAATCCACTATTTCTGGGATAAGCAGTCCAAAATGTTTTGTACTTTTTTGGGATCTTGCCAGGTATTTGTGACCTGGATTGGCCACTGTTGGAGACAAGATGCTGGGCTTCATGGACCTTTGCTCTGTCCCAGTATGGCAATACTTATGTACTTATAAGGAGGGCCATGCCTTAATCCCTCTAGTGGTCAGCTGCTCAATCAGAGCACCATTTTGTAACTTGGACATGACTGAAACAGGTCTAGGTAAAAACATCCATCTTTTTAGCCATAGACGTTTCTTCCCATTCAAAAATCGCTGTTGGATGTCCTACTTTTGGGCCCTCCCTAGTCCTGCCCAAAACATGCCCACAACAAGCCCCCTTGCTATTTGGAAGAGCTGCAGTGTGAAACATCCAAATTCTGATTTTCCATAGTAAAGACCTGCATAGTCCATCCCATCTGCCCAACAAGGTAGCCAGAGTTGAATCAGGCACTCTGCACAGGTTCCACTTCTTCATTATTCTTTGTCTCTCCAGTTATCATGTATCACGCTTATTCTTTCTGTCCTTTGCCTATTTTCCCCCTTTCTTCTTATACTTTCATCAGGTTTTCTATCTGTTTTCTCTCCATCAAAATGTTCCAGTTAACTGTCCAAGAAGGATTAAAGAAGAAATAGAGAAAATGACAACAGATCAGACTATAAGGCTCATGTGGTCTGCCCAATGTCATTGCTCGTATGTTGTCCTAGATCCCAGATGATCTCAGGTTTTCCCAAGGAGAAAATCAACCAGGAAGAAAATAAGGCGGGCATGAGAGGCTACTGCTGTTCAAAAGAGGAAATCCAATAGCTCAGTAACAGTGCTATGTGCTGGCACATGAGTTACCTGAGAATAATTTCCAAGCCCAGCATCTTCCCCTTCCCACCCAGCTGGATCTGTAGATGCTGCTAAGGCAGCATTCATAGTTCCTAGAGGGAGAGGGTCCCAGGCATTGGGAACAACATTGCGCACTAGCTAACAGAAGGGTAGACGTGCTGAGATCCAGCTTTGGCTTGTCTCTCTCAGATGCACAAGGCCAGATTTACTTATTGTATTAGGTAAACAAGCTAAAGCTAAAGGTCTCACATTACGAGGGACTTCACAATTTGCTAAAACACACACAAAAATTTTTTTTTAATGCATTTGTAAACGATCAAAATTACAATATAAAATCATCATAATTATTCTTTTTATTAATTATCAGCCATTGTTAGTACATAAGTACATAAGTAATGCCACACTGGGAAAAGACCAAGGGTCCATCGAGCCCAGCATTCTGTCCATGACAGCGGCCAATCCAGGCCAAGGGCACCTGGCAAGCTTCCCAAACGTACAAACATTCTATACATGTTATTCCTGGAACTGTGGGTTTTTTCCAAGTCCATTTAGTAGTGGTTTATGGACTTGGCCTTTAGGAAACCGTCTAACCCCTTTTTAAACTCTGCAAAGCTAACCGCCTTCGCCACGTTCTCTGGCAACGAATTCCAGAGTTTAATTATGCGTTGGGTGAAGAAACATTTTCTCCAATTTGTTTTAAATTTACTACACTGTAGTTTCATCGCATGCCCCCTAGTCCTAGTACTTTTGGAAAGCGTGAACAGACGCTTCACATCCACCTGTTCTACTCCACTCATTATTTTATATACCTCTATCATGTCTCCCCTCAGCTGTCTCTTCTCCAAGCTGAAAAGCCCTAGCCTCCTTAGTTTTTCTTCACAGTGTACACACACTGATGATTACTGCCCGGTTAACGTGTGAGACCTTACTGCTAAGTCTATGGGTGGTGTTAAGGTCTCAGGCCCAAAATGGACATGAACCAATTTAAATTTTGCTGCACACCCCAACTCTCCCTCTTCCTCTCTACCATACGTGAACCTTATTCTTCCACTATTACACCTTGTATTTGTTCATACCGGAACTGGCGAATGCTGTTACGGTACTATGTAAGCCACATTGAGCCTGCAAATAGGTGGGAAAATGTGGGATACAAATGTAACAAATAAGTAAATAAAATCAAATAGTTTTCACACATGTATGTGATCACTTAACTTTTTTATTACTTTTACATAAGTACAACAACTGAACACAAGAAGAAAGAGAAATAAAAACATCCAAAGCTATTAAGACATGAGTTACAGCGTTACATTATTCTGCATTAAAAAAAATATTCTTCCATAAACAGAAAATTAACTATCTTTTTCACATTGAATGGGGACTGGACACCAAATAAAGTCTGATTGTTTCCCAAACATGGGAGGCTGCTTTCCCCTGCCATAGATCTTGCACCATTGCCAGTTCAAACTTATGGGTCTTTAGCATTGAGTTTCACCAGAAGAGCATTGTAAAGGGATGTTTCTCCTTCCATAATCTTATAACCAACATGAGGGCAATAGTAACTTATCAAAAAATTTGGCTTGTCCAGCCAAAAGGACCACATCCAAGGCATGAGATTTTAGGATTATATGAGAAAGTGTATGGAAATATCTAATTTAGAGGTGATGATATTGGAAGGGTCATCACCACTAAATTAGGTATTTCCAATATCATTCCAGAAAGATTAACCTTTGTCACAAAAGTATAACATATGTGACAGAGTTCTCTGCTCTATCCACATATCCTACATGGGAGAGAAGACGAGAGACCCACTCTGTATTTCCTAAGTGGGGTCATAGAAACAGAGGGAAACTGCATGGAGAGGGGGAGATGCTGAATGGATAGGGGGAAGGTGGGAAGATGTTGGAGCTGGGAAATTATAGACCGGTAAGCCTGATGTTGGTGCTGGGCAAAATAGTGGAAACTATTCTAAAGAATAAAATTATAGAACACATAGACAAATGTGGTTTAATGGGACAGAGTCTGCATGGGTTCAGCCAAGGGAAGTCTTGCCTCACCAATTTGCTTCATTTCTTTGAAGGCGTGAATTGGCAAGAATCTCTGTTTATTTTTATTTTATTTTTGGCATTGTTTATATCTTGATATTATAGAGAACCAGTGAAGCACTGAGAACAAGGCTGGTAGAGACTGTTCAGGTGATTTTGCATAAATTAAAATTTCATCTGCATTAGCAACTTTTGATATCTAAATCCCGGAGTTTAATCCATAAATATGAGAGTTTTGCTTAATGGCCAAAAGTAAAGGTTTGACAGCTAATAAAAAAAGGAGTGACTAAAGGGGGCAACCTTGACATATGCCTTAGGATAATAAAAAGGAGTCAGGTAGCCCTACTGACCAAGATTCTGGCAGAGGGTTTAGTATATAACACTTGTCCTTTATCAATAAAAATTTGCAGGCACTCAAACCAGTCCATAACTCTAAAAAGAAAGCTCCATTCAACTCTGTCGAAAACTTTTTCATGGCGTCCGTTGCCAAAGCAAAGGCAGGAACCTCCAAAGTCTTTGCCAGATGTGATGAAAAAGACAGCATTATCCAAAATATAACTGTCAAGGCCTTTCAAAACGTAATATCTGTGAAGCTTTAATATCCTAGAAGTATAACCTCGGCACATCAGCACACACCTGAAACCTCTTTATGTTCTGAAATTTACTTTATTGAATACATATAGATAGTTTACTCACAGCAGTAGATCTTCAGAAGTATTGCCCCAAGGCAAGAGACTCCGTAATTCTGCGCTTTATCAGTGGTTGGAGATAGCAATCTGAAGAAAGGAAGCTTGTTGCAGAGGTGGAAGAATAGCTAAACAGATGTAAGCAGTTCAGAGTTGGGTGGCTGGAATATGCAATATCTTATGAGAAAGAATGAACGAGATAAAAATGAGTTTGTTACAAGGGGGGAGGGGTAGCAGGATATATGCTGTCTAAAGCAAGATGGAGAATGTCTTGTGGAGAAGGGGAGGCCAAGAAAGGGCTCACACAAGCCCAGGGAGGAAGAAGTAAAGCGACCAATAGGGACAGAACCTGTCATCAGGTAGCAGGGGTGGTGCCAGGAGGCAGTCCTCAATTGGAGGTAAATGTCATACCCAGCTGACCTCTCAGCAAAGAGATAGTAAGAATGATCAGGAAATGATAGCAGGTAGACAAAAGAGCCAAGCTTGGCTGAGAAAGAGAGGAGTTCTTTGCAGGAGAATAGACTGATAGTAACAGACTTTAAAAACCATTTTGAATAATCTTGGGGAGAATCCTCCCTAACTTTCTACCAGAATCTTAGCATATGCCAGGTATTTTGTAATCAACACTAAACAATGAAATAGGTCTGTAGTTGTAAACTAACAAGGGATCTCGGCCTAGCTTAGGTAACACCACTATAATTGCATTTGCAATATTCCCTTTCAAAGAATCTGAATGCTCCAAATATTGATAAAACTGTAACAGTCATAGAGATAGTGTCTTAAAAAAGAGTATATAAAATTCAACAAGCAGTCCATCTGGGCCAGGAGTTTTATTTTTTGCCAGTGATTGAATACCCTATTGGACATTTTCAATAGTCAAAGGAGCACTCAGTATCTTCTCACCATTTTGATCCAAATGACAGAGTGCAGAAGTCCTGATTAAAAAAAAGAAAAAAAATCATCTGTTTTGGCCTGACTGTCTACTACTTCAGATGTATAAAGAGAAGCACAAAACCTTCCAGAACTGCTCCAAAATACCTGGAAGAGATACAAGAAGCCTACAAGAAACTCCCCTAAGGGCCAATACTTTTGACTTATCTCACTTCCTTTTGAGATAGGAAGCCAAAATTATTTTCAAAATAAAAGCGTGCATTCTCCAAAAAAAGATTAAGAAACGCTTTGCCTGCACATTCACTTAAGAGTTGATAAGAGTGCTTATGGCACAGCTGCTCAAACAAATTATGCTGCAATAGTCTATCCCACGCAGTGGTGTGGTGGAATGGGCTCTCACAGGCTCACAAGAGCCATTTGTTAAGTTTTTAAGAATTTCAGGACCCGGTTGTTAAAGTAGGACCCCCCCCCCCCCAACCCATGGCTACTTTAACAACTGGCTCCCAAAATGTGTGCTCGGGGCTCCTCCTGAATTTTCTTTTACTTTGCTGGCAGGGATGCTGAGCCCTGTCAGCCAAGTAAATAGACTGCTGCAGCTCCCCGCTCCTTGTTTCTACTACTACTACTACTATTTAGCATTTCTATAGCGCTACAAGGCGTACGCAGCGCTGCACAAACATAGAAGAAAGACAGTCCCTGCTCAAAGAGCTTACAATCTACTACTACTACTATTTAGCATTTCTATAGCGCTACAAGGCGTACGCAGCGCTGTACAAACATAGAAGAAAGACAGTCCCTGCTCAAAGAGCTTACAATCTACTACTACTACTATTTAGCATTTCTATAGCGCTACAAGGCGTACGCAGCGCTGTACAAACATAGAAGAAAGACAGTCCCTGCTCAAAGAGCTTACAATCTAATAGACAAAAAATAAATAAAGTAAGCAAATCAAATCAATTAATGTGAACGGGAAGGAAGAGAGGAGGGTAGGTGGAGGCGAGTGGTTACAAGTGGTTACGAGTCAAAAGCAATGTTAAAGAGGTGGGTTTTCAGTCTAGATTTAAAGGTGGCCAAGGATGGGGCAAGACGTAGGGGCTCAGGAAGTTTATTCCAGGCGTAGGGTGCAGCGAGACAGAAGGCGCGAAGTCTGGAGTTGGCAGTCTAATAGACAAAAAATAAAGTAAGCAAATCAAATCAATTAATGTGTACAGGAAGGAGGTCTGCATGTGCAAGTCATCCCAGCGTGTTGCTCAGAGCCATAAACAAGCAGTGGGGAGTTGTGGTAGTCCATTTATTGGCTGCCAGTAAAGTTATGCCTAGCTTGCCCGCATGAGGAGGGGAGAGAGAGGCATGCGTTGCCCCCTCCCAGTCCACCCCTGGCTCTGCCAAATTGCAGGGCTGGCTACACCGGAAGAGAGAACCCTTTGTTAAAAATTTACCAGCACACCCCTGATCCCACCTAACACAGTGGTCTCCAAAACCTATTGAAAAGCTGACCTAGGTAACAAAGATTTCAAATTGCTCAACATTCATAATTTAAATTACGAATTACAAATCAACAATTGTATCTGTGGTCTGAAAGAGAGCCCTGAATATAATACAATCCCTATGGTTACAACACACATAAGCTGAGTCTTCTGTACATTCAATTTCAATCTGTTCTGAGTTAACCACATGAGAAAGGCATCAAACACTCCTTGCAATTTATGAATTGAATTGTCATCAAAATTAATTAATGGAAAAAAACCCTGAATATCGTCAGCATACAACTGGTATGACACACCCAACAACTGTAACAAGTGACACAACAAGAGCCAATAGATGTTAAATAACTATGCTGAGAGTGCTGAACCCTGTGGCACCCCTGCACATAATGGGTGCCACAGGATGTAATGCTGACGTGGTGTCTCACAAACAGACCACTTGCTTCTAATTCTGCAAAAAGGACTCAAACCATTTCAGGATGGTGTCCCCAAGGCCCAAAAGAATGGAGGCGTTGGATCAAAATTACATGATCCAGCATATGAAACGCTGCAGAAATATCCAACGAACAAAACAAGAATTTTTTCAACTATCCAATCCCAACAGTAGCAGCAATCAATGCCATAATATGAAGTATTATGTTCCCATTGATGACAACCTGCAAGTAGCCACACAGCTATATTCTGTATTATCTGCAAGACCATGAGATATATTTTTGGGGAGTTCAATAAACAGGTTACTGCAGTAGTCAAGGGTTACTGATTGCACTATTAATCTCTCAATATGATCAAATATTTTAACCTCCAAATTGGTCTTATTTAATAAAAGGCCATACGTACCATCTTAGCAAAATGACCCTTCATAGAAAGTTGATCATCCAGCAACACTCCCTAATTTTTAATTCCCTTTGCACCTCATAACCATTTCCTCAAAGTAAGGGCTCCACTCTGAGCCCATCCTGCTGATCAAATTTTAACCACACTTTCTTAGTTTTCTCTATATATAAGACCAGCCATTTCCCTGAACCACCCCTGCTTTTGTTCCACTACTTTCCCAAAACTCAACAACTCTGTATCAATTAGCTCTTCTTTCTTTGCTCAAGAGGAGGCAGTGAGCTATCAGGTTAGGTGCTGTGGTGTACTCCCCCCTTTCATATCCCTTCCCTGATCCCTCTAGTCATATATGCTAACCCCCTCTCAATGCTATCCAATCCTTACCCTTGCACTCCTCGATGAAAATATTCCTTATATGGAAGGATGACCCCTAGTGGTATTACTGCGAGACTACCACCAGAAGTAACTGGTGTCATTTTGGATTCCTGCACTTACCCGGATAGCAGTGAAGAGGGATTGCTGCCACCTGGGACCACTGGCCACCAATGCAGACCCCCAGAGTGAATCCTGGGGGGGATGGAGGGCTGGGGTGCTGAGGGAAAAGTAGACAGGGGGTAGACTTTTACTGGCAGGGGTCAAGGTGTTCCAGAAAAGGGACAGGGTTTATGTGTCACAAGGCTGGTTGTTGAGAGGAGGGACGATCTCCTGATCAGGGGAGCGGGAGGGTCTTTATGTTTGGATTTGGAGTGCAGGAAAGTTGGTATGTTAAGATTGGAGGTTGGGGGTTAGTATGTATTCATTGGGGGGGGGTGCGGGGGGGGGATTGGGTTCTGTTTAGGGAGTAGCATGACTGGGGGGATTGGGGGGAATGATGCAGAATGGTAGGAGAGCATCACTGCACCAGAACTATTTATACATTTATGTACAGCTGTCTCCGTCCTACATTGCATGCAGGGGCAGGTAGCATAGATACTCACCTACTATCTGCAACTACACATAATGCAGTACCATGCGGTGTGGTATAGCAAACCCAAATAAACAAACACAAGCGTCTGCCCTGTGCAGTAAATGCAGGGTTGAACATGTCTCCTGCATTAACCACAAAGACTTTGCAGTTAACATGTGTTAATTTTTGTGTAATATGTGTGGTAACTGCAAAAGCTACTGTACTTTAGTTAAAGGGCCCCTTAATGCATAAGTTAACATACATTAAGTTGATTTTGCATGCACTAATGTTTTAAAGACACATTACTGGACCAAATGCCCATTAGAGAATGTACATTCCTAATAATTAGGATGATTTTCAAAAGTCTAATATCCTAAACTTAAGAGATAGTTTCTACTTTTTTTTTAATTAAAAAATTACCCACATCTCAGTGCCTAATGTAGGGGCTCATTTTTGAAACACAAAAATGTCCAAAAAGCAGCGCAGAGCGGCAGATGGACTCTTTTCTTGCAAAAACATCCGCATCGCTATTTTTGAAATACATTTTAAAGAGGTTTTTCTAGTCATTTCAGTTCATCTGCGGTGTGTCCAAACCACAAGGGGGCATGTTGGGCGTGTTTGGGGGTGGGATTTCAGGCTTCCCTAAACTTAGACATATTTCTGCCATGTTGGATGTTTTAGTATGGACTCATTTAAATCACGACAAAGTCTTTAAAAAAATGCCCTAAAGTTACCAGATGACCACTAGAGGGATTATAGCATGACCCCCCCTTACTCCCCCAGTGGTCAATGATCCCCTCCTACCCCCTAAAGATGTAAAAGAAACAGTACATACCAGCCTCTATGACAGCTTCAGATGTTATAGCCAGTCCTATTAGAGCAGTAAGCAAGTCCGTGGAGTAGCCTAGTGGTCAGCGCAGTGCACTGTAGAGAAAGGGACCCAGGCCCATATCCCACTCTGTTACACTTGTGGTGGAAAGTGTGAGCCCTCCAAAACCCACCCAAAACCTACTGTACTCACACATAGGTGACACCTGCAGGCTTAAGGGCTATTGTAGTGATATATAGTTGGGTATAGTAGGTGTTTGGTGGGTTTTGGAGGACTCACTATCAAACATATAAACAGCAAGTGACCGACTCACCTGCAATTGCAAATGCGTAGTAGAGACTTCCCTCTCTGTCCCGCCCTCGTGTCAAGATGTGATGACGTCAGAGGGCGGAACAGAGAGGGAAACGGAGTCAGAGTCACTGTTGGATGCTGCCGCCTGGAAACGAACATCGCGCGCACCAACCTCCACCCTCCCCCCATCCCCGCCACCGCTCCTGCCCTCCTCCGCATCGGGCCCCCTGCACTGACCTGTCAGCGCCTCTCACCTTGAGAGGCGCTGTCAGGTCAGTGCAGGGGGCCCGGCACGGAGGGGGAGGGAGCGGCGGCGAGGAGGGTAGCTGGAAATCTCGTCCGTTTTTACGAGCTTAATGGCTAGTACAATATAAGAGGGCAACAGTGAGACGTGTACCTGGGACCTTTTATGTGACATGCACTGCAGTGCCCCCTAGGATGCCCCACTGCCCTGCTGGGATGCCTGAGTGGCCAGTCTACTAAGATGCTGGCACCCCATAGGTCCCAATGCCTTTTTTTGTCCGTTTTCCTTTAGTATATATATATATATTTTTTAAACGGTCACAAAAGAAAAATACACTGAGCACAAAATGTCTAAAAACATCTAGGAAATGGCCATTTTTGAAACAAAACGATAGACTTTTTTCAGGTTTGAAAATGGCCATGTTTGCCACTTGATTTTTGAACATGTTCAGCAAAACATCCATAGTTAGATTTAGACATATCTAAAATGCTCCTTATAGTCACCTTAATGGAATTTCTATATTTAGTCTAATTTTGGGAGTCTCAGATGTAGACTCATAAAATGAAATTTAAGTACCAATTTTCAACCTAAGATTTAGGTTCCTAAATTTGACTGAAAATAGCTGCTACATTACCTTCCTTAGATGTCTTAACTGAGGCCTCTCAGCTTCCTTTCAGTATCAGGCTCAATGTGATTATTTCTAAGAGGCAGACTTTGGCAAATGCATTTATTTTGGAAACATTGAACTTAGATGACTTGAGCACGGTATGAATGCTTATTCATCTAATACAGTCCTCTCTACTCTTTTTTTTTTTATTATTTATTTATAGTTTTATTATACATTTAACAAGGTAATCCTTGCTAGAAACACAGACAAATGATTTTTTACACCATTACATTCTCATCCAATGTTTTGCCAATAGATAATAAAAGGAAAAACTTAGAAGAAATTAAATCTTGCAATGGACAAGAAACTTATACATTTAAAGAAGAAAAATAATTTAACCTTCCTTAGACCTCTAAATTGAGGGGGGAGTGATAGAATCAGAGAAGTTACAGGAAATAAAAATCAACATTGTTACCAGGTAAAAGCTGCTATTACTCCAGGTTATAAATCATTTCAACTGTTTCGCTTCTAGGAATGATTTCAGTTGTTCCGGTGAAAAGAAAGTATATTTAGTTTGACCTAACTTAACCACACATTTTGCTGGATATGCCAAGAAAAAAGAACCTCCAATATCAATTGTTCTCTGTTTCAAAATAAGAAAAGCTTTTCTTTTTTGTTGTGTCTGTTTGGTTACGTCTGGAAAAATCCAGACCTTAGAACCACAAAATTGAGCCTTAGCATTACGAAAATACAATCTTAATATATTATTATAGTCTTGTTCAAAGACAAGAGAAATCAATAATGTGGCTCTATCAAGTATTGTTTCAGAGGATTGTTCCAAAATGTCAGAAATATCTTGAAAATCTGAAATGATATTTTCTGTTCCTCGCATCTCCCCTTTTGGTTTAGGAATGAAGTAAATTTTATTCACCGGAGGAATAGCTTCCAGGGGAATTTTGAGGATCTCATTTAGATATCTTCTGAATGTTTCTATCGGAGTTGCCCCCGAAAGCTTAGGAAAATTTAACAGACGGAGATTAAGCCGTCTGTTATAATTCTCTAATTGTTCAATTTTTCTTCTTATGTCCATATTGTCTTTAATAAACATAGTCTTAAATTCCTTAAATGATTCAACTTCTTTACCAAGATCAGAAACTTGCTTTGTTAAATTATCTTTGAGAGAGTCAACGTTAACTTTTAGCTCTTCCAGCTTGGCATTTAGATTTAACACATCACCTGAGGTTTTTTGTAGTGTGGAGTTCATCAGGTTCAACATCACCCCAATCGATTCCAATGTCACCTCCGGATTTTTTGCTGAGGAAAGATAAACTCCCTCAGACATCAGCGTCGACTTTTCCATGCCTGGGTCCTCGCTGGTTACCCCTGCCGATACACTTCCGGAATCGGCGGGGTTTCCCTCCAGGGACGCCGTCGACGCTGGACACGGAGGAGTCCGAAGTGTTGATGGTGGTGAAAGAGAGGTTTCCTCTCCCAGCGGGGATCGCGCTTCTCCGGGAACTCCCGCGACGGGATCCTCCTCCCTATGGAACCTGGAGAAACCGGTGAAGTAGCGCTCGAGAGACGCTTGGACCGGGGAAGACGTCGAGGTAGGCTGAGGATCTAACTTTAGCTTCCCCTTTCTTTTAGAATGAGGCATTATTAGAAATAGGAATAAGTTTTTCTCTCCAAACGCTCAGAGCTCTCTATCATTCAACTGGTTAGGCAGCCATCTTGACACGCCCCCGCCATCCAGTCCTCTCTACTCTAATAGACATGGGGCTATTAATTCCATATTGTTCCACCAGAACTTCTATCTGATGTCTTCAGAGGATTATTTGGGTTTTTAGTTTGGTTTGGGGGAAGAGGTTCATCTTTTGTTGTTGCTGCTGGTTTGCTTTTATTAACCCATTTATATCCTCTGGTTTTAGAAGATGAGTCTGTGTTTGGTGGAAATCCTTGTGATCCTCGTCACTGATTTTCTTGAAGTGGTGCCTGGATGCCAACTATCCATGTTCCATCCCCAGGCCTATTCCTACGAAGGAGATGTTGTCTTTGGTGGGATTGTTCCTGTCCATGCAAAATCTGTTAAATCCTTACAAACCTTCAGAACCTGGCCTCTGTATAGGGTTTGTGAAAAGTAAGTTTCTCACTCTTTTGTTTTATTTTCCTTTTGCTGGATATTGTAAAGGCTACAAGTTAACTCTCTGGAAGGAGTTGTGTTCCACATATATACATCTTTACTTCCAGTACTCTCTAGATAGGAATAAGAGGTTTTCAGCATGACCATTACACTACTTCAACAAGTCAGTCAATTTCCAGATTTCCTTATTAGTAATTCTTGGTCTCTGTTTTGCTTTGAATGATGTTGGGTTTAGAATGTGTTGAGGTAGGGGATTGGTAGGTAATGGGTGTGCAGTATGTTGGTATTGATGTGTGGACACTGAGAGCAGTTATATTCTGTAACCTGTGAGCAACTATAGTTCCTGTACTTCCCAGCAGTGGCGAAGCTGGGGGGGGCGCAGGGGGAGCGGTTGCTCCTTAAACAGATTTTTAGAAAAAATGGCGCCTATGCGCCACATGCAATATTTTTCTCTACCCCCCCCCCCCCCACGTCTTGCATCTGTTCTCCTGTCTCTTCTGCCCGTTCTCTCCCGTCCGCGTGTTTTTTTTTTTACTGCCCTGAAGTCTCCTCCCTCTGGCACCGGCGATTGACACAGTCAGCCCTTTGTCAGCATCAGGGCCTCTCCTCAGGAGCGTCCCACCTCTGCGTAAAACAGGAAGTTGCATTAGAGTAGGCAGGATGCGCCTGAGGAGAGGCCTCGACGCTGGCAGAAGGCTGACAGTGAATCACCGGTGACGGAGGGAGGACGCTTCAGGGCAGTGAAAATAACCATGCAGATGGTAGACAGCGGGCTGAAGAGAGGGAGAAAGATGTAAGACCCGGGTGGGGGGGGGGGGGGGGGGGAGTGGAGAAAGGAGAAAAAGCTGCCCAAGGAAGTTTAATAGACAGGAATGGAAGTGAGCCATCTAGTCTACTGTAAGCAAGGAAGCCAGTTTGGTTAATTTGTTTCTACTCCCCTGCGCAGCCATCAATGCCATTCAGTCAAAACAAAGCAAGCCAAACGTATGAGCTGCTGTATCCATGCTGGCGTTCTTTATTGTTGGTCCATCTGTAACAAGTCTAAAGTTGCTTCAGTTAGATAGGCAGTGCCTTAAAAGCTGGACGAGAAAAGTAGTAACAATTGAATATCCCTAAAACAGCTTCAAAAATTATTGTAGATGGTAGAAACTGCAATTATAAACTCCATAGTTTGATTTTTTCTTCACTGTGCTTCTATACAATACAAATATCCAGATTTCAGTGAGGATATCCTGTTTTCTGATGGGTTCATCATTTTAACTGTTGTTGTAATCTGCCATGGGAAGATAGAATATATTGAAATTAAGTGGAAGTAGAATTAAACTCTCCTTTCATTGGGGCACATGGAATCACATCTTCATCTGTTTTGTAGTTTACCTTTTAGGTACACAAATGGATTATTCTGTTTTGAACATGTTTCAGGGGCAAGTGGTTTTATAAGTCAAAATAAAAATAAATATTTATTTTTCATGCAGATCTCTTTTGGTTAAACATAAATGGGCTATAAGCCCCTAATGCAGTCCATTGTTTTTTTTTTTTTTAATATTTTGTTCTTGTGATGACTTATACTGTGCCAAAACTAAAAACTCTCTATTTGGTCGATAGTAAAAGGAATACTATCCACCCTAAAAAGTTGTTTTGTGGCTGTGCATGAGGAATTATGATACTGAATAAATAAATGTATGTTAGCGTTCCTAGTCATGCATCCTACATTTATATAATCCTTTCAAGAAATCCAGTTAGTCATTTAACATTAGTGGAACATATAGAGGCATGGTATAGTCGCATTTTTAATATGGTAATACTAGGGCCCAATTAAGGAACAGGTTATTTTTAGTTAGTCTTCACTGGACCAAACTTGCTTTCCTTGTGCCATTACTATCTAGCAGGATATGCAGTGTCTTAAAAGGTGGAGGATAAAGGTGGGTTAGGGCTGTTATGGTGTGGTAAGTTTTCAGTATAAGTTTTGAGTGTCTTTTTGCAGGGGTTTGTGTTATTTCACAAAGTGTCTAGCCCTATTTGAAAGTAGGCTCTGGGGCAAGGGCCACTTTTGGTGGCCCTTGTAACCCAATATAAATATGCTCAAGACTAGTGTTCTTCACATCCTGTAGAATCACAACACAAACGTCCATCTGATTTAAACAAGGTGTCTAGCAGTGGAAGGAATGTGTGTGCTGTTCCTGAGGTGATGGTCACGATTTGAATATTTTTACTTTGTAATTACGAAGATAGGTTGCCTACTCTGGCCAGTCTAGGGATCTCTTCTGCGTCCTGCCTCCTGATGTAATTTACTGTTTCCTTGGAGGCAGGACACAACAGAGACAGCCTCCTGTCTCTGTCCCGCTACAGCCCCTGAGCAACAACACAGACACTGCTGTGTAGCTGACACCAACCAGCGCCTATTTTATAAAAGTCTGCTCCCCCTGAGATCAAAACCTGGCTACGCCTCTGCTTCCCAGGCACTATTCAGGTAGTGATAACATGTTTAGATAGTTTTATAATTGATCCTTATTCAGTTACCTGTTATTTGCCTGTTATTTTCCATCTGTTTTTATGGTTCACTGTTCAATATTTTTATGACAATAAACCTTTTTCAGTTTATTAACTCTGCTTGTCTGGAGTAACTAAGAATCCTGGTGGTTTGTGTGTTGGATATGTGAGTGCTTTCTAGGAACTGTGGGACTACTGGGAGTGTGGCCCCAGTAACATAGAAATCACTGGGAATAACTTGAGAGCAGGAGACTTGCCCTGAGGAGGTTGGGACCCAGTCAGTGGGAGGAGGGTGCTAGTGTAGAGCACATGCCCAGGTGCAGGAGGACCTGAGCTGTGCTGTGGATAGACCCTCTAAGTGGCTGCATGGTTAGCCCCAGGCGGGTAGCTAGGCGTTTTGTGACACTAGCGCACTGCTACCACTGTAAACCCTATGGCAGCTCAGAGTTGGCATTAGGCTTTACAGAGCATTGGGGAGGAATTGGAAGCCCTGTCCAGTATGCATCTGCATACTAGCAGGCCCCCCATCCCCCCAACAGAGGACCTGGACCCAAACCTGAAAAGAGACCCCCAACACAGAAGCCAGTGACACGGGGGCTGGAGTCCCCCTGCCTCCCCAACACAAGGGCAAAGGGGCTGGAGATCCAGTGGACATGGGCATCTCAGGGTGTTAAAGAAAGTTGTGCATAAAATTACAGAATAATGCCTACATTTGCTTAATTTGGGCGCCAGCATTAACACCAGGTTTCAGCAGGCGTAACTCCAGCATCAAAAGTTAGGTGTGGGATCCACACTAACCCCTGGATTCTATTTATTTAGATTTTGCTCACACTTTTTTCAGTAGTAGGTCAAGGTGAGTTACATTCAGGTACTCTGGATATTTCTCTGTCCCAGGAGGGCTCACAATCTAAGTTTGTACCTGAGGCAATGGAGGGTTAGGTGACTTGCCCAAGATCCCAAGGAGCAGCAGTGGGATTTGAACTGGCCACCCCTGGATTGCAAGACTGGTGCTTTAACCACTAGGCCACTCCTCCACTCTGCTCCATTCTAGAGATACATGCCAAAATCCAATCATATTCTGTAACAACGTGTGTAACTTAATTAGCTTAAGCCAATCAGTGTTGTTAACAGCACTTAAGAAGCAATAATGAACACTAATTGGCAATAATTAGAATTTGCAAGCATAACTTGCAAAGCATATTCTATAAAGCACTGCTCCTAAATTTTAATGTGCGCAGGCAAAAAGGGAGGTGGTTATGGGTGGGAAAATGGGCATTTCATGGGCATTCCAAAATGTATGCGCATCCTTTATAATAAAAAGCACCTCCAACGTTCTGAAGCTGACTCCGTGGCAGTGAAAGGTTGAAGGGTTCGTGCTACCTCTAACGCTGTATCCATCTCCTAAACTGACGTCACGTACTTCCAGATTCGTCACAAACAGCACTGACCAACCACAGGATAGCAGCACGAGGCACAACCTCAACATCTATAGCCTTCCCTTCCAGTTCGTTCCCTCAGAGTCCTGTCCTCACGGAAAGAGGAACTGATGTCAGCAGGTGGGACTCAGAGGGAAGGGAAGGCTACAGACAGGCAGGGCAGCCGCTTCGACGGAGCCGCTTCGACGGAGGTAAACAGGGGAACGAGGAGAATCTCTGGGTGGCTGGAGGGGGAGCAGGGGAGAGAGGACAATCGCTGGGTGCCTGGAAGGGGGGGGCAGGGGAGAGAGGACAATCGCAGGGTGGCTGGAGGGGGGCAGGGGAGATAGGACAATCACTGGGTGGCTGGAGGGGGGGCAGGGGAGAGGAGAATCGCAGGGTGGCTGGAAGGGGGCAGGGGAGAGAGGACAATCACTGGGTGACTGGAGGGGGCAGGGGAGAGAGGAGAATCGCAGGGTGGCTGGAGGGGGGCAGGGGAGAAAAGAGCATCAGTGGGTGGCTGGAGGGGGGCAAGGGAAAAAGGAGAATCACTGGGTGGCTGGAGGGGGAGCAGGGGACAGAGAAGACTCACTGGGTGGCTACAGGGAGGGCAGGGGACAGAGGAGAATCGCTGGGTGGCTGGAGGGAAAGCAGGGGACAGAGGAGAATCGCTGGGTGGCTGGAGGGGGGCAGGGGAGAGAGGAGACAAACTCGCACCCAGCGGTCTCACTCTCTCTCTGTCACACACACACACTCGCACATTCACTCTCTCTCTCTCTCACACACAGTCACTCTCACACATACAAACTCCGAGAAAAACCTTGCTAGCGCCCGTTTCATTTGTGTCAGAAACAGGCCTGTTTTACTAGTTGTTATAGAATATGGTCCTCTGCATCTAAATCTATGTGCCGCGATTTATGTTATGTTTTCATTGGTATAAATGGAGGAATGTAGTTTTAGGCACTAGGATATTAACTAAACGTATTCTATATACAGCGCCTAAATCTTAGTGCTGCTTATAGAATATACTTAGGTGGAAATGTTTTCCACACAGATTTTCTAGGCACCATATATAGTATCTAGCCCTAAGCACTGTTCTATATAAGGCACATACCCATTATACATAGGAGCCAACTTTTCAAAATTATTGGGGGTGCTAAGCCCAGTGGAAATAATCCTTCCTTGGATACATACAAGGAATATTCTCAATATTGGGGGTGCTCAAGCACCCACAGCACCCACAGAGTTGGCTCCTATGCCATTATAGAATAGCACTTAGCACTGATTTTTTTCAACACCCACATTTGGGTACTGTTTATAAAATTCTCTCCAATATGTATGACACTTATAGAGTTCTACACATATATTCAGTATCATCAACTACAAGTGTAGCACCACTGAATATGCATATTTTTTTAAAGCTGCAACCGGTGTTTTAAAAAAAACCCTGTCAGTATTGACCCGAATATTTTTGTGGATTTTTAAATTGTATTTTATAACTGGAAATGGTAAATAGTTCATATCTAAAAAAACATAAATCTCTATAGTGGAGTGTAAAGCACTAAGACCAAGATTTAGACCTTAAGAATGTTCTGTCATTAATCATCCTCCTATTTTTTTTTTTTTTTAGATTTTATATTGAAAAATACCAATCTGTACTTGCCATGGTTTTTGCCACTGAAGAAATCAACCAAAATTCCCAGCTATTACCAAATCTGACTCTAGGCTTTAAGATTTATGATTCCTGCTATTCAGAATCAGCTGCCATTGAGAGTACAATGGGCTTTTTATCCAGAAACCAAGGCATGGTGCCAAACTACATGTGTGGTCATGAGAAGGCCAAGCTAGCAGCAGTGGTGGGAGATTCGCCATCGTCGTCTTCAGTCTCCATGGCCAGAATCCTTGGCCTCAGCATGTTCCCACAGGTATGAGAAAAAGAACTGAATGTGGGATAAAAGAAAAGGAATAAAGAAAATAATTAGGGGATAAGGACTCGATTCACCCAAATTTAGGACCTACAGAAAGTATGGTCAAAAGCTGTTCTCTCATATAAACAAATACAAACATTCACATCCTATATATACAAAATTGCAACTCAGAGGCCAAGCAAGTAGGGTTAATTCTATAACAGGGTGCCTATCTTGAAAGTCCAAATAGGTACCTATTTTAAGCTTATTTTATTAATAGAAATCAAACAAAATAAAACATGGAAAAGAAAATAAGATGATACCTTTTTTATTGGACATAACTTAATACATTTCTTGATTAGCTTTCGAAGGTTACCCTTCTTTGTCAGATCGGAAATAAGCAAATGTGCTATCTGACAGTGTATATAAGTGAAAACATTCAAGCATTACTATGACAGTCTGACAGGGAGGGAGGGTGGGGGTGGGTAGGAGGTATGCATGGGGACATCAAAGCATATCATTGATATTCTAACAGGTTGGGTGTGGATAGGTGAGGGGAGGGGAGGGGTGATCAACAGAGACTTACAGCTTTATGGTGTATAATGGGCTAGGAAACCCAGATCATTGTTAAGTCCTTTCTGTTGGGTGTTAAAATATTCAATCATTCTGACTTCAAAGGTCTTATGTTCTTGTATGGTTTTAAAGTTACCTTTCAGGATTCTCACTGTGAAATCACTGGTACAGTGTCCTGGTCCTGTAAAATGCTGACCAACAGGGGTGGGAGCCCTACTGGCACCAGTATTGTTCATGTGATGTCTATGTAAATTGAATCTTGTCTTAAGCATCTGGCCTGTTTCTCCAATATAACATCCTTCGTTACATTTTTTACACTGAATGATATATACCACATTGGAAGATAAGCAAGTGAAAGATTCCTTTATGTTAAATATCTTTCCTTTGTGGATGACTGTGGATGTGGACTGTGGATGACGAAGAAGGGCAACCTTCGAAAGCTAATCAAGAAATGTATTAAGTTATGTCCAATAAAAAAGGTATCATCTTATTTTCTTTTCCATGTTTTATTTTGTTTGATTTCTATTGATAACCTTAAGAGTGGACTAACACGGCTACCACACTCCTCTGCTTAAGCTTATTTTATAAAGGTAAGATAAGGAGTATTGACCACCAAAGTGGAGGAACGAGGACCTCTACGCATGGAGCAGATCAAACAAAGGACTAATGTGGTCAACAAGACTCTTCCAAACACACCAGAACAACAGCTTGCACAGTTATCACAGCAATACACTGCATTGCTTGTGCTTTAAACTAAATAGTCTTTTTAATGACTGTATGCATTTTTATCATCTTCATGAAGCTTCTTAGTCACACTTGGGCATCTTATTTAAGTAAGACTCCTGAGGCAGGCATTCTGGCTGAAACATGGTGCCATATTGAGCCAATACATTGTATGAAATAAACTGAATATAACTTATACCGTTGTCCTGGTGTGTTTGGAAGAGTCTTGTTGACCCACATTACTCCTTTGTTTGACCGTAAAGATAAGCACCTATGTGTCTTTTTATAAAGTAGGCACTCAAACCAGTCCCTGTAGTGTTCAAATACTGACACACCAAGGACGTAGCCAGCATTGGATTTTTAGGGACATGCCCAGGGGGATTGGGGGGGCAATGCATTTCCTCCCCTCCTCAGTGCCGCCACATTAATCTTACCTTTGTTGACAGGGATGCCCAATCTCCACCAGCAGACAAAATTCACTGCCCGAACTGCCCAAGAAGGAACAAGTCAGCAGGCCCCTTTCTAGCTGTGTGTTGAGGCCACTTTTAGCACAGCAGTAAAATGGCTGCATTTTCTATTTTCCCATCAATGGCCACATGCTAATTTCCCAATTAGCGCATGGCCAATAGTACGTGATCTCTTACCGTCACCTATTTACTAGGTGGTAAGGGGTCATGCGCTAACCACACGCTAATTGGTTAGCAAATGGCGGTGCAACTGCACTTACCGATTAGCACTGGACACGCCTACTCTCTGCCTCAAACATGCCCCCCAGCACTATAAAAATATTTTCTATTTTTTTTTTAGCATGTGGAAAGTGTACACTGATCTGAAAACTACCGTGGGATGTCTGAGTGCATCTCACAGTAGTGGTTTTAAACTGCAGTAAGCACCAATTAGTGCTTACCACAGCTTAGTAAAAGGACTCCTTTATAATTTTTAGATATTAAAGTAATTAGATTGTGAATTCATTATTTTAAAAAGCCATTTTGGATGCCCAGATAAAATATATTCCACGCATCAAAAATGGTGAAAAAAAGGCCAAACAGTGGCCAGAGAGGCTTAATGGTAAGGTGAACGAGGCAGTAAAAAGTCCTTTTTACTAACCTTAGCGTGCCCTTGTGCTGGTTTTTCCAGCACACTGAGGCCATTTTTACCCCAGCAGTAAAATGGCCGAAATTCCATTTCTTGTATTAATGGCCATGCGCTAATCTTCCCTCACTTTCACCCATGTTGTTTCTACTTGACTTTTTGTGAAAGTTGTGAGGACCCCTCTTCTTTTTTTAATGCGTTAATCTTGCTATTAGTGCACAGCCATTTAAAAAATTACCGCATAAGCCCTTATCAACACCTGTTTTGTAGGCGGTAAAGGCTCATGCAGTAATCCTGCACTAACTAGTTAGTATGCGGTAATACATCCACACTGATTAGCACAGGAACACCTACTCTCTACCCACCATGCCCCCTCTAAGCAAAAATTATTTTTTAACATTTGATTATCACGCACACATTTTGGAGTTACTGCAGGACGCCTCAGCATGGCACACATTAGCACCACAGCTTAGTAAAAGGACCTCTTAAGAGGTAATTGTATAAATAAGGTGCTAACCTTTGTGATCTGATTATTGTGTAAATGAGTAGAATACTGGCATATATGCACTTATGTGTGCACATATGCATATAAATGCCAAAAATCCAGCTAAGGTCTATTTTGTAAATATGTACATATCTTACATAGAGCATATTTAACAGCTTAACATACACATGGGACTCTGGGCAGAGCATGGTCAGGACTCACACTGCAGTGACTGTCTCTCTTCATGTTTAACTGTACAGCGCTGCGTAAGTCTGGTAGCGCTTCAGAAATGTTGAGTAGTAGTAGTAGTAGTTATTCATATTACAAGTTAGATGCACATCTCCAGCTTTTAAGTGCAAGCACTTACCCCCCCTGCTCTATGGCTGGCATAAGTGCTCATACCTAAATTCTACACAAGTATCTAACCTGTTATGCTAATCAATATATATAAAAGGCGAGTGTCGTACTCACTCGCAAATGCGCAGTAGAGACCTTCTCTGCCCCGCCCCCGTGTCAATACGTGATGACGGGGGGCGGAACAGAGAGGGTCTGTACTGCGCATTTCTGAGGGAGGGACACCGCCGTCTAATGCTCCCCCCACCCGAGTCGCCGCCGCCATCCACCTTCTACCCGGTTGGGCCCTCGCTCCACTATTGAAACAGCGAGGGTCCGGGAATGCAGCACTGAGCTCTGCTGAGCTGCCGACATCGCCCTTCCTTCTTCTTCTCTGCCTCTGTCCCGCCCTCGGTGACGTTACATCACACGAGGGCGGGACAGGCAGAGAAGAAAAACAAAGGCCGACGTCGGCAGCTCAGCAGAGCTCAGTGCTGCGTTCCCGGACCCTCGCTGTTTCAATAGCGGAGCGAGGGCCCGGCCGGGTAGAAGGTGGGTGGTGACGGCTCGGGGGGGGGGCCCTTTCAACCCCCCCTTCCTATAATAGCCCGTTTTTACAGGCTCAAAGGCTAGTGTTCTATAAAGGAAAGGAAGTGCCTGCTTTCTTTTACGGAATATGCTCCAATCAGGCACCCTGGAGGCATCTATATTTAGGCACAATGTTAGAGAATTGCCTTTTGAAAGCCATCTTTCTGAAAATGGAAAACAAACCTAGCGCCCTGTTTACTAAGCCGTGCTAGAGGCACGCTAGTGTTTTTAGCGCGTGCTAAGCATTAGCACTTGCTAACCGTGTATATGCCTATAATATTCCTATGGACGTCTACATGGTTAGTGCGAGCTAATTTTAGAACACTCTAAAAATGCTAGTGCACCTTAGTAAACAGGGCCCCTAATGAAGAAAACAGAGATGAGTACAAGCACTGGCAAGACAGATGTAAAAAGTAATAAAGCAGGAAATTTGTTATAGAGGCAAGAACTTACACTAAATATTCTTTCAAAAAACCCATGTGGAAGTCAGTTGGATTTCTGGACAGCCAAGGGGAAAAATAAGTGCTCAGGGAGATTAAGGTAATAACAGAAAAACTAAGGGGCCCTTTTACTAAGCTGCGTTAGGCGCTAATGCGCACCTAATATAGGAAGCACTAAAGCATTTTATGTTAGTTTTGCCATCTGCACATGCTAACCTCCTGATTCTATAAACTGTGGCTAAAGTTCTGCGTTAACTGAAAAATACATTTGTATTCTCTTTAAGGCATGATTGCCACCTCTTAGACCAAGGGTGGACAACCTCAGTGGGCCTTTTACAAAGCTGTGCTAGCATTTTTGGCTCGCAGAGACGCCCATAGGAATATAATGAATATAAAATTGATAAATGAATACACACTAAATAATAATAATATATATACAGTGCAATCCGCTTAAGTGTAAGGGTCTGGGACCAAAGAAATACATGCAGTTAACTGGAGCGTGCACTTAACCGTTGTGACCCAAAGAAGCTTGACATCTGATAAACATATGTACAGTACTGTTTATTATACGTGCAGTATATAGTCTCCGTTAACTGACATTATACAGTCTCCGTTAACTGACGTTAGGCTTACTTGAAGTAATCAGACATAGTCCTCTGTACACACTTGTGTCTGTGAGTTCCATAGACTACGTCTGCCAGAAGGTAAAAACTGTCATAGCACTGACATCCAGTGGCCTCCAGATAGGCCTGCATGGTGATGAGACTCTCCAGCGCTCTTGCAAAAGTGACAGGAGGTTGTTGAATTTTGTCAGCATGTGCCTCGCTGCTCATTTCATCATCTGTTTCATCATCAGCCATTGCCTGCGTGTAAGTGCATATCTCGACATCAATGCTATCGTCAGCTGTTTGTAGATCGTAATCAACTGCTACGTAGTGATGAAACTCCTCTTCAGTAACACCGGCTGGGATGTCAATAGCCTGTTCATCTGACGTGTTTGCAACAGCTGCATCTGTTTCGTCCCTCTCCACATCCCTAACAAAGCTTGCCCACTTGTAGCAGTTCACAATGGTTGCCTGTGTAACATGATTCCAGGCTTCTTTCTGCATATGTAGGGAATCCAACAGTGATAGATTACGAGCCAGTTCAACAGCACGTTTATCCTTGCCAGTCTGGTCATCCATAACGCTCATCAGACGACGTAGCACAAGGGCCTGATAATGTTGTTTGAAATTGGCTATTATGCCCTGATCCATAGGTTGGATCAGAGAGGTAGTGTTTGGTGGCACATGTAGGTCATTACTGCCCAGTTACCGTGTGAGTCTTTACCGCTAGGTCAATGGCTGGCGGTAAGGTCTCAGACCCAAAATGGACGCATGGCAATTTTGATTTTGCCGCACGTCCATTTTCGGCAAACATTTTAAAAAGACCTTTTTTACAGGTGCACTGAAAAATGATTCTGTGTGCATCCAAAACTTGCGCCTACACTACCGCAGGCCATTTTTCAGTGCACCTTAGTAAAAGGACCCCTTATTGCAGCTTAAAATGGCTTATCGCGGAACGCACTCAGTCATTACTACTACTACTACTACTACTTAGCATTTCTATAGCGCTGCCAGGGTTACGCAGCGCTGTACAAGTTTAACATGGGGAAGGACCGTCCCTGCTCAAAAGAGCTTACAATCTAAAGGTTACAAACTATGTAGTCAGTGTAGTTATCATGAGTGGGGAAGGTGGTTATGCACCAAAAGCAAGGGAGAAGAGATGGGCTTTGAGTAAGGACTTGAAGATGGGCAGGGAGGGCGCATGACGTATGGGCTCGGGAAGGCTGTTCCAGGCATATGGTGATGCGAGGCAGAAGGGGCGGAGTCTGGAGAAGGGTACAGATAGGAGTGATTTGTCCTGAGAGCGGAGGTTACGGGTGGGAACATACGGGGAGAGGAGTGTAGAGAGGTACTGGGGGGCTGTAGATTGAGTGCATTTGAAGGTTAAAAGGAGAAGCTTGAACTGTATACGGTAGTGGATCGGGAGCCAGTGAAGTGACTTGAGGAGAGGGGTGATATGAGAGTATCGGTTCACGCGGTAGATAAGACGTGCTGCAGAATTTTGGACAGATTGAAAGGGGGATAGATGGTTAAGCAGGAGGCCAGTGAGAAGAAGGTTGCAATAGTCAAGACGAGAGGTGACGAGCGAGTGGACGAGGGTTCGGGTGGTCTGTTCAGAGAGGAATGGGCGAATTTTGCTAATATTATAGAGGAAGAAGCGACAGGTCTTTGCTGTCTGCTGGATATGGGCAGAGAAGGAGAGAGAGGAGTCGAAGATGACTCCGAGATTGCGGGCTGAAGCAACGGGGAGGATGAGGGCGTTGTCAACAGAGACGGAAAGTGGGAGAAGAGGAGAAGAGGGTTTGGGTGGAAAGACAAGGAGCTCAGTCTTTGCCATATTCAGTTTCAGATGCCGGTTGGACATCCAGGCAGCGATGTCTGAAAGGCAGGCCGAAACTTTGGCCTGGGTTTTGACCGTGATGTCGGGAGTGGAGAGATAAAGCTGGGTGTCATCAGCATAGAGATGGTACTGGAAACCATGTGATGAGATCAGCGAGCCCAGGGAAGAGGTGTAGATCGAGAAAAGGTGGTGGAGAAGTTTTCCTTATGTACCACCCTAATCTTTCCCTGTCTTGGGATGTATGCATCGCATTAGTGATACAAAAATTTGTGCATATCTATATTGATATTGCAGGCTTTTTCAGGGTATATAATTAATACGAAAATTGTTTTCATCAGATTCCACGTGTCATTCTGTCTGTAACATAAACTTCACTGTTCTATATACACTGTAACCAACTTATGCTGCTCCTGTAAGCCACATTGAACCTACCAATAGGTATGAGGGATACAAATGCATAAATAAGTAAAATAAAATAAATAAATAAATAAACAGTCATCTTGTAAGAAGTTCCAAATCTGAGTGGACTAACCATGCACTAAAAACAGTTTAAAATGTTTGTTAGAGGTGATGTGTCAGGGGGGCGGAGAGCGGACATTCCTGTGCTAATCAGTTAGCTTGGCTACATTGCTGCCCGATAACTGGTTAGCGCAGGATTACTGTGTGAGCTCTTACTACCTGCAAAAGAGGTGTCAGTAAGTGCTCACGTGGTAATTTTTTTATGGCCACGTGCTAATGGCAACATTAACTCATGGCCATTAATTTGAAAAAATGGAAATTGACCATTTTATTGCTGTAGTAAAATGGCCTTAGCAACTGGGAAAAACCTGCGCGCACTGAGGCCAGTTCTTACCGCAGCTTAGTAAAAGGACCTCTTTATGAACAACTTGTCAATACCTAGGGTGCTGCATTCTGTACCATCTGTAAGATGTGTAAAAGAGAATTTGACAGGCCAATCAATGAAAGATTACAATCATCTAAAGTAGGGGAAATCATTGCTTGACGTATAGAGTACAATTCCTCCAGTGCTAACAATGGGCGAAGGTGCCGTTATATTCTCAGTTCCTGCTTCCACTTTTGTTCAGCGTCCATAGCGGTGGTATAATACACCTCCTGATTTTTTTTACGTCAGACTTTGTGTTTGTTTTCTTTCTCTTCTAGATTAGTTATGGATCAGCTCTTCCATCACTTGCTGACAAATTACAATTCCCCTCTTTTGTTCGTACTATTGGAACAGTAGACTCCCAACCCATTGCAGTTGTCCAGCTGCTAATGCATTTCAACTGGACATGGGTAGGGCTAATAGCTTCCAATAATGATTATGGAGAACAGGGTAGCCATAAATTGAAGGAAGAGATGGCAAAGAATGGCATTTGTGTCTCTTTTGCCAAAACCCTGCTCAGCCAGCCCAGTAAGGAGCACCTTGTCTACCTTGCCAATGTCATAAAGACATCAACGGCCAACATTATCATTCTTTATGCTTATGCGAGTGAGTTGGCTGCACTCCTGGAGGAAGTCAAGGCCAAGATGATAACTGGAAAAGTCTGGATCGCAATTGGAAGTTGGCTGCCCTCTGATGTGTTTTCTAACAGGGATTTGTGGGATATATTAAATGGAACATTGGGGCTGGCAAAGTACAGTTCAGATATCCCTGGTTTCAGAGATTTTTTGCACAGTGTCCACCCCTCCAAATATCCAAAGGATATCTTTATCAAATTGTTTTGGGAAAAGGCATTTAACTGCAAGTGGAGGGAAAATGGAAATCAGAGCGATATGGAACAATTACTGAGGGAGGGCAATGTTCCATTCTGTAATGGGAAAGAAGAACTGGTTGGACTGGATAGCTCCGTGTATCATGTTTCCAATTTCAGGTTTGCCTGTGCAGTATCCAATGCAGTATATGCGGTGGCCCATGCCATACACAGCATGATGTCCTGTAGATCAGGTTTGGGACCGTTCTTCAATGGAACATGTGCCAGTATCCATGATTTCCAGCCCTGGCAAGTGAGAAGAATGTATTTCTTGATGTTAATTCTTGATTTATTTACTTGCAATTCATAAAAACACCTTGGTTTTTTTATGTTAGCAACTGGTTGATTTCCTGTAGGTAATTGCTATAAAATAAAACTTAAGAAATGAAAATGTATAGAAAATATCAATTTGTGGCTGACATGACTCAAACAACAGATATATGAAGTTGCATATTAGCACATTTAAAACAAACAGTGGTAAATGAAATTAATGTAGTTGGGTTAAAAAAAAAAGGTTTAGAGAGATTCCTGGAGGAAAAGTCCATAAACTGTTATTAAGGTAGACTCTTGGAGGAAGCCACTGCTTATGCCACTTAGCCCATCTCTCTCCTCTTCAATCTGTTCAAAATTCTGCTGCACGACTAATATTCCACCAGGGTCGTTATGCTCATATTAGCCCTCTCCTCAAGTCACTTCACTGGCTTCTTATCCATTTCCGCATACAGTTCAAACTCCTCTTATTGACCTATAAGTGCATTCACTCTGCAGCTCCTCAGTACCTCTCCACTCTCATCTCTCCCTACATTCCTCCCTGGAACTCCGTTCATTGGGTAAATCTCTCTTATCTGCACCCTTCTCCTCCACTGCTAACTCCAGACTCCGTTCCTTTTATCTTGCTGCACCATATGCCTGGAATAGACTTCCTGAGCCAGTACATCAAGCTCCATCTCTGACTGTCTTCAAATCTAAGCTAAAAGCCCACCTTTTTGATGCTGCTTTTAACTCCTAACCCTTGTTCACTTGTTCAGAACCCTTATTTTATCACCCTCACTTTAATATTCCCTTATCTCTTGTTTGTCCTGTTTGTCTGTCCTAATGTTCAAGTGTACAGCACTGCGTACATCTAGTAGCGCTATAGAAATGATAAGTAGTAGTAGTATTATCCCTGAGGTTAAATGGCGTAGAATCTTCCTACTTTTTGGGACTCTGCCAGGTACTTGTGATCTGGGCCTGGTCCCTGTTGGAAACATGATACTGGGCTAGAAGGATCCTTAGTTTGACTCAATAGGGCAACTCTTATGTTCATATGATAACTACTGATGAGCTTAGCTGTGCTACTTGCAGAAAGTTGACTTCTTAAATTATTTTCTCTCTCTCTCTCTTTTTTTTTTTGTTTTGCTTTGTAGCTTTTATACCATATCAAAAACGTCAATTTCTGGAATACAGGAGGAGAGAGAGTTGCTTTTGATGAACAGGGAGAGCTGAAAGGGTTGTATGACGTTTTAAACTGGCAGGTCTCTTCAGATGGGAAAGGCAGTTTTGTAAAGGTTGGCATCTTTGATGACTGGGGTCCCAAGGGACAAAAGCTGATGTTTGAAAAACATGCCATTTTCTGGGGTAAGCTGCATACACAGGTAAGAATCGCTGAATAGAATAAATAAATTAAGATATCATTGCATTAATATGACACTAGTAGTTGACAGAACACCACTATGCTCAAACTGTCTTGCTGCCACAATTGGATTAATGTAATTCACTTGATTCTTGTGTTTCGGTAAAGCAGTTAAAACGCCTACAGTTGATGCAGAATACAGCTATTAGATTGATTAGTGGGATTGGACGTTTTGATAGTGTGTCTCTCATCTATCGAGATTTTCATTGGCTAATGATAAGTACACGGATTGACTTTAAAACTCTTTGATTTTTAAGTCAATCTTTGACTTGAACTCTGAGGGTTTAACTGAGTTATTGACTTTTCCATCTGCAGAGAGGACTTTCGGCTTTTTGAGAACTCTGAAGTTGGACGGTTTAATTTTAATAAAGAGTCAAAAAGTACTTATCTTCAGGGCCTCTTCTTTCCATAGTCAGCTTTGTTAAAACTGGAAAGAAGAGACCCTGAAGCTAAGTACTTTTTGACTCTTTATTAAAATTAAACCGTTCAACGCTGGTCATTCAATATCATTTAATGTTTAAGGAGGTTTTTTTGTGTCAATGATGAAGAAGTCCCGCTCTTGCAGCTTGTTGCTGGGAGCTTCTTGAGGCTTTTTTCCTCCGTATATATAACTACCCTGTATGGTAGCTTACAATTTTGGTTTATCTAGAGGACGCATTTCATTTTGTTACTCTCTACCTATTGCCATCAGAACAGAAAACAGCTACCTTAGCTTCAGGAAGAGGCTAAAAACCTTTCTCTTCCCAAAGACTGCTTCAGAACAATCCATTGACTTCTACCTCCTAATCCATTATCCTTTCCTATAATGTTTTTGGTCTCATGCATTACACCAATGGTCTCTAATTGTTCTCATACCTCACACTAACATTATCAGCTTTTGTCTCACCTAGAATGTAAACCGCACTGTACATAACTACATAAGTATTGCCATACTGGGAAAGACCAAAGGTCCATCGAGCCCAGCATCTTGTCTCCAACAGTGGCCAATCCAGGTCACAAATACCTGGCAAGATCCCAAAAATGTACAAAACATTTTATACTGCTTATCCCAGAAACAGTGGATTTTCCCCAAGTCCATTTAATAACGGTCTATGGACTTTTCCTTTAGGAAGCCGTCCAAACCTTTTTAAAACTCTGCTAAGCTAACCACCTTTACCACATTCTCTGGCAACGAATTCCAGAGTTTAATTACACATTGAGTGAAGAAACATTTTCTCCAATTCATTTTAAATTTACTACATTGTAGCTTCATCGCATGCCCTCTAGTCCTAGTATTTTTGGAAAGCGTAAACAGACGCTTCACATCTACCCGCTCAACTCCACTCATTATTTTATAGATCTCTATCATATCTCCCCTCAGCCACCTTTTCTCCAAGCTGAAGAGCCCTAGCCGCTTTAGCCTTTCCTCATAGGGAAGTCATCCCATCCCTTTATCATTTTTGTCGCCCTTCTCTGCACCTTTTCTAATTCTACTATATCTTTTTTAAGATGCGGCGACCAGAATTGAACACAATATTCGAGGTGCAGTCGCACCATGGAGCAATACAATGGCATTATAACATCCTCATTTTTGTTTTCCATTCCTTTCCTAATAATACCTAACATTCTATTTGCTTTCTTAGCCGCAGCAGCACACTGAGCAGAAGGTTTCAACGTATCATCAACGACGAAACCTAGATCCCTTTCTTGGTCCATGACTCCTAACATGGAACCTTGCATGACAAAGCTATAATTCGGATTCCTCTTTCCCATATGCATCACTTTGAACTTGCTCACATTAAACGCCATCTGCCATTTAGACGCCCAGTCTCCCAGTCTCATAAGATCCGCTTGTAATTTTTCACAATCCTCCCGCGATTTAACAACTTTGAATAACTTTGTGCCATCAGCAAATTTAATTACCTCACTAGTTACTCCCATCTCTAGGTCATTTATAAATATGTTAAAAAGCAACGGTCCCAGCACAGAGCCCTGGGGAACCCCACTAACTAACCTTCTCCATTGAGAATACTGACCTTTTAACCCTACTCTCTGTTTTCTATCTTTTAACCAGTTTGTAATCCACAATAGAACACTACCTCCTATCCCATGACTCTCCAATTTCCTCTGGAGTCTTTCATGAGCTACTTTGTCAAACGCCTTCTGAAAATCCAGATACACAATATCAACCGGCTCCCCTTTATCCATATGTTTGTTCACCCCTTCAAAGAAATGTAGTAGATTGGTGAGGCAAGATTTCCCTTCACTAAATCCATGTTGACTTTGTCTCATTAATCCATGCTTTTGAATATGCTCTGTAATTTTGTTCTTAATAATAGTCTCTACCATTTTGCCTGGCACCGACGTCAGACTCACCGGTCTATAATTTCCCGGATCTCCTCTGGAACCTTTTTTTAAAAATCGCTGTTACATTGGCCACCATCCAATCTTCCAGTACCCCTTGGAAAACCGATATTAGCGGTATACAAGAATTGAATTGATTTGAATCCTTTGGGAATGACAGAAGTATAGAAAACTCCAATGGTATAGTAAGGAGTGGAGGAGTGGCCTAGTGGTTAGAGCACCGGTCTTGTAATCCAGAGGTGGCTGTTTCAAATCCCACTGCTGCTCCTTGTGATCTTGGTCAACTCACTTAACCCTCCATTGCCTCAGGTACAAATTTAGATTGTGAGCCCTCCTGGGAAGAGAAATATCCAGTGTACCTGAATGTAACTAACCTTGAGCTACTACTGAAAAAGTTGTGAGCAAAATCTAAATAAATAACATATAAAAATATACTATGTACTATAAACACAGCATTGATATACAGAAAATGCTTGACCAAGATTGTATTACCATCATTAATACAGAAACATACTGGCCAATATTAAAAGCAATTTGTTGTTGAGGGCATCTTTTTTCATGGAAAGAAGGGATGTAAATTTGTGGGGGGGGGGGGGGAGGAATTGGAGTCAAATACTGAGGTTAGTCTATTGATTGGGGAGGGGTCTGGGTGAGGTTGTGTGGGAGGGTATTGGTGGTGTACTGTTGTGTGTGGGGGTGGGGGAATTGAAGGCTGGAGGGGGATTGTGAACCAGTGCCATCAAAACGCCTCTGAGGTGGTGGTGTCTGTGTTATCGGCAGTTGGGACAGCTAACACACGGTAAAGACTTGTACGTTACCTGTCACAGCCAGCCAACTTCTTTTTGCCCCTGTCATGCGCAGACCCAGCCCACTCTTGTGTTACCCAGCTAAAGCAGTGTTTCTAATGCAAAGGCCCCTGTTTAAGGACAGTAGACAGTAGCGTGAGCCTGCACGACTGTCTACCGCACTAACGCTGTATTTGCTGCTTAATGTAGCTTAGTAAAAGGACCCTTAAGTTATTTGCTTGGGATCCAAAACATACCCCTAATAAATAAATACATTTAGAATCAAGTATAATTCCCAAAACTTTCGCCAATTTTTCCAAGAACTTAAAATGATGTTTGAAGGATTATCAACTGGAAGAAAGCTAAACCCTAAGAGAAGAGCTTGATTTTTAATCTATTAAGCTTCAACAGTTGTGCCCGGGCCCAACTATCGACAAGTTTGAAAGCAGACTTCATGTTTTCCAAAGACTGAAAGATTGTATCTAATACTGAAATACCATGAAAATGTTACCAGCTTTGTAATTTATAACTCAAATAACATTAGACCAATGATCTCAGGTAAATATGAAAAAGTAGAGGGAAAAGGGAAGATCCCTAAGGAACTCCAAAGGCGGAAAACCAGGTGACAGATCATTTCTATGGGGACCTTTTACCAAACTGCAGTAAAAAGTGGCCTTAACGTGCTTACGTGGGTCATTTCTGCATCCATTTTACCACATTTACTTATTTTGTTTGTGTATTCTTGTATCCCACTGTTATCCAAAAACAAGTTTTGGTTCAAAGTGGCTTACAATTTATGTTTTAGGTGAGAATTACAATAGTATTTTACCAACATTGGTAGCTTACGTAGTTATCTTTAGAATTTTCGGAGAAGTAGTTTTGAAGAGATTGGATGATAGTTTATGTAGTTATCTGAAGAGATTTGGTTAGATAGATTTGTACAGGTTGGATGTTGATAGAGGTAGGACAATAGTTCATGTGGTTATCTGAAGAGTTAGTGATAGACTCTTTTTCTATTTTTTGAATGAATGGCCATGCACTAATTTTCCCATTAGCCTGTGACCATTAGTGTGTGAGGCCCTGCTGCCACCCATTTTGTAGGTGATAAGGGCTCATGCGCTGCTCACACATTAATCAGTTAGCATGTGGCAGTGTAGCTGCGCTAACCGATTAGCACAGAACACGCCTACTCTCCACCCCAATCCACCCCAGCGCTAAAAAATGAAATCTATTGTTTAGTGCATGGGAAGCATGCACCAACGTCAAAATTCATCACAAGATGCCTGAGCGCGCCCTGTGGTAAATCATTTTAAGCTGCAGTATGCACAGCTTAGAAAAAGGGCCCCCTATGTTTTTGAAAATAATAATTCCTTTTACTAAAAAAGTCTTTCAACCAATTTAAAACCACACCTGACAACTAAGTTCACTTATCCTCATTTTGTCATAGTCTCCCTTTTTAAAATTAAGTAAGTTTTTTTTTAGCTATCTTTGTTCCAGTTAGGAGAAAAGTAATTGCAATGTGATAACTACTGCCTAACGGCCTCACCAGTAAGGATTAGATCTAAAGTGCTTTCTCCTCTGCTCAGATCCTGGACCAGCTGCTCCATGAAGCAGTCATTTATGGCATCTTGAAATTTTACTTCCCTTGCATGTCCTGACAAGACATTTACCCAATCAATATTGGGATAATTGAAATTTCTATCTGCTTTTTAAACATTAGTGCCAACAGCCAAGTTCAGCCTTTGTAATAGGCTCTCCGTTCCCTAAAATGTTGCTCAGTTCCTAACAAATCTAAAGCCTCCTTTCCTATACCACCATCTCATTCACACATTTAAACCCCAGAGCTCAATCCACATCTGTGCATGGAAAACAGAGCATTTCTGAGAATGCTACCCTGCTAGTAGTGGCTCCAATCCCACAATGGCTGACGTGACCTCCAGTGGCAATCTCGTGAGACTGCCACTGGAAGGCATAGCAGCCATTTTCAATGAGGAAGACAGCGGAGGCAGGAGCGCATGAGAATAGATCCTGCCCCTGACTCTCCACTGGATCATCAGGCAAAACGGTAGGCCTGAGGGGAGGAGGCAGGTAGGCAGGCAGGACTATGGGTGTGTCAGGAAGGGACATTCTCTGTTCAGGGGTTGGGGAGGAGGGAGAGAAAGAAAGGGAAGGAAGGGGAAGGGAGTAATTCTAGACACCATAGGGGAGGGGAAGGAGACGACTACTTAAATATAAACCCTTGGTTTACATTCAAGTCAACATTTTTCCTCCCTTTTTTGGGGAAAAATGTTATCAGTTTATATTCGTATGGGTTTATATTCAAGTATATATGGTACTGCTCTTTATATAATGGTCTCACAGTACTTAAAAAGATGATAAAACATTCATATGAACTATCATCATTAGAAGTCTATTTTGAGTAGTAGGAGTTTTTTGTTTTTTTATTGTCGTTGTTTAATTATTATATGGCTGGGTTGTTTTAGAGATTTTTGTGATATTCAAGCCTTCACTTTTCTTAAGATGAGAGATATATATTTTATAAAGCAAACATAAGGGCAGTTACAAAAAATGGGGAAAGAAGCAGATCATGGGTCATGTAATTATTTCCAGCCCTTCTGTGACTACGTATATTTCTGTTCTGTATGTTTAATTTGTGTGACTGGGTGATGAATGCTCTATATATACGAGTTTGTATTTGTGTGTGCGTATGCATCTATATCTGTGTTGGCTTTCTTGTGTCTGTGATCAGGAGAGGAGATTAGATGGGAGGATAGTTTGAAAACTGCAGTTCCTTAATTAGGGGCCTTTTTACTAAAGCTTAGAGCACGCTAAAAGCTGAGCAGCCTAATTTAGACCTATGGGCCAGGTGGCACTTAGTGCTTGCTAATGTCCAATAGTGTACACTAAGCTTTAGTAAAAGGCCCCCTTACTATGTCACAATGAATTGGTCTATGTATCCTGCAGTTGCTGGAACTAGTTCTCCCATAGCTATTGGTTGGAGCATGGGGGGGGGGGGGGGGGGGCTAATTTCTCTTCCACTCGCCACCACAAGCAGAACATTTATTTGTAGAGCACAAGAACTTCCTCTAACTCACCCTCCTCCCTTTCTGTAACTACAGCTGCCTTCCAGTGCTCCACCCCCCCCACCTCCCCACCCCAGTTCCTTGGCATTAACTGAACCCTTCCCATAGTCTGTGCTGCTTGTTGTATTGGAAGCAGGCAAGGCAGGCTCACTCATACAGCCGGGAGGATTAGAGAACTGGAGATAGAGATTTTAAACTCAGAAGAGTGCCTAGATATATTAGCCCCCCCCCCCCCCCCTTCTACATTCTGGACAGTATTGTAAAATATGTTGACATCTCAAAAATAGCCAGACAATGGACAATGTTGAGACCTAAGAACATGTGCGTATTTTGCCAATGTGTTAATCTGACACTGCCAGGGAAACAGATATTAGCTGGCAGTGAACAAAGCAGCCAATAAGAGAATGATTCAGTCATGAATTTTCACAGTACAGGTAACAAAGAAAGACAAAGCAGAATGAATACAAATGTATTTCATAAGGGACAGGGAATAATTTATGTATTTCTTATACACCACCTGCAAGTCCAAAAGTTATTGAAGTAGTGTACACTCAGGTGCAGTAGGTATTTTTCTGTCCCTTGAGGACTCGGATTCTGGGTTTGTACCTGAGGCAACGGGCATGTAGATGGGTGTAGTTTGGGTGGATTGTGGGCAGTATGAGCAAGTATGCACATGGATTACAGAATACTATAATTTAGGTGAGTTCTTGCAAACTGTGGGTATGGTAATTTACACCAGTTCTAAGTTTGGTATGTTTATGTTTATTAAGATTTGATAAACCTGCCCTTATTACATAGCAAATCAGAGCAATGAACAATCAAAATATTAACAGCAGGAAGAGGAACTCCATAAAATACAGGATAGAGTATTAATCAAGCTGTCGCAAAAATACCAAGAGAGAGAGAGGGGGAAATTGCCCTTAAAATGAAAAACATGTCAGCCAACTGCGAATCATCTGCAAATCATAAACAGCTATCAGCTCCAGTGCTAAAGAGAAGAGATGATCATGAAAATGAAGGCACATTTTCAGCTCTTAAGCTGCTATTTTATAATGAAAAGTAGGTGCCAATTGTTTCTTTATAAAAGCAGGTTGAAATAGGCACACTATCCAGCTCATTTTCGAAAGAGAAGGGCGCCCATCTTTCGACACAAATTGGAAGATGGGCGCCCTTCTCTCAGAGGCGCCAGAATCGGCATAATCGAAAGCCGATTTTGGGCATCCCCAACTGCTTTCCGTCGCTGGGACAGCCGAAGTTCCCGGGGACGTGTTGGAAGGGTAACGAAGGCAGGACAGGGGCGTGCCGGGGCGTGGTTAAGAGATAGCCAGCTGCGGCCGATAATAGAAAAAAATGGGCATCCCTGGCGAGAATTTGGTCCGCTTTTTTTGGTCCCTTTTTTTTTTTAGGTCCAAGTCACAAAAAAAGTGCCTGGAAAGAGGCAAGATGGCGGATTAGAGCGGAAGCGTGAGAGAGAGCTCTTGACTTCGCAAGGAAATCGTTGGGCGAGTAATTCCTACCCCAGGATATGGGGAAGAGGAAGGGGAAACCCAAAGGACCGTCCTCCTCGGTACCTGGAATTATTCCCGCTCCCCGGCAGTTGACCCTGGAGCAAGTCGGCATTCTCCCACAAGTTATGCAAGCACTCACCTTGGATGGACCCGCGGATGCTTCCCTGGGTCACAGCGAAGGAGTGGTCTCGTTGAGCCCGCTCGAAAACACAGCACCTCCGCGACCCGGAAGTAGTTTTATCTCCGAGGCAGGAACGCCTCGTTCGGCTCCCAGAGAGGAGAGTAGCAAAGCCCTCCTAGGAGGTACCTCGGCGACATTTGCCCCAATAGCGGGAACAACGGAAAGTTGGAGGGTTAATGCCACCTCGACCCCCACGCTTGCGGGAACTGCTACCATTGGTGGTTCGGAGATGATAAAACCTGCTGTTGTAACTTTGGATTCCCTATGGGACGTGCTTCAGGGGATGAATTCTCTACTAACAAAGGTAACTAACTCTTTCACTAAAGAAATTTCGGATTTAAAACAATCACACCAGAATTTAGTGGAGAAAATTCAAGCTCAAGATAATCAAGTTGGCAATTTAAAGGCTGAACTCTCTACTTTGCAGTTGTTTTCAGGAGAGGTCTCTAAAGAAAGGGATATATTGAAGAGGAAAATAGAATATTTGGACAACCAGGGGAGGAAGAACAACTTACGGTTTATAAATTTTCCTAAAGCTCCTTTGACCTCACCTATAGACATGCTTCGCAGATATTTCCAGGAAATACTTAAAATTCCTGTAGAGGCTTTTCCACCTATTAATAAGGTCCAATATTTAACTGGGATTAAGAAGCCGGACCCCTTGGCTGCCCAAAGTCAGCTTGAAAATTTAACAGCTTTTTTGGAGAACTCACTGGACACTGTGACAGAGAGGACAACCCTTCTGGTATCATTTGCGATAGAGCTCGATAGAAATAATATTTTCAAATTATATTTTAAACATTTAAATGAGAAATTTCTTGGAGAACAAGTTCACATATATCCAGATTTAAACAAAGATACTCAATTGCGGAGACGAGAATTTATGAGTTTGAGACCTAGAGCAATTGCCCTAGGTGCTTTATTTGTTTTAAAATTTCCATGTCGCTGCATTATATCTATGGATTCAGTCACATATATGTTTCTTGAACCCCAAAAAATGAAGGTTTTTATTAGTTCTAGAGAAAGTAGAGAAACTCAACCTTGAATGTTCAATAGGTTGATACGCTGATATTCGGCTGTGAGTAATTGCATGACACCGCTCTTTGACTATGTTGTATATTTCCTTCTTTTTTTTTTCCTTGTTTCTTGCCCGATAAATTGTGGTCTAAATGTATTTTGGATTATTTCATGATTTGTAATATTCTGACAATTTTTATTTCTTTTTTTCCGACATTTATGTTGTATGACTAAATGTATTATAAAATTCAATAAAAATAAAATTAAAAAAAAAAAAAAAAAAAAGTGCCTGAACTGCCCAGATGACCACCAGAGGGAATCAGGGATCACCTCCCCTGACTCCCCCAGTGGTCACTAACCCCCTCCCACCCTCAAAAAATAACTTTAAGAACTTTTTTTGCCAGCCTCTATGCCAGCCTCAAATGTCATAATCCGGTCCATGACAGCAGTATGCAGGTCCCTGGAACAGGTTTAGTGGGTGTAGTATACCTCAGGCAGGCGGACCCAGGCCCATCCCCCCCACCTGTTACACTTGTGGTGGAAAATGGGAGCCCTTCAAAACCCACCAGAAACCCACTGTACCCACATGTGGGTGCCCCCCTTAGGGCTATGGTAGTGGTGTATAGTTGTGGGGAGTGGGTTTTGGGGGGGGGGGGGGGTTGGGAGGCTCAGCACCCAAGGTTAGGGAGCTATGCACCTGGGTCCAATTTGCCAAGTCCACTGTAGTGCCCCCTAGAGTGCCCGGTTGGTGCTCTGGCATTTGAGAGGAACCAGTGCACTACAAATCCTGGCCCCTCCCATGATCAAATGCCTTGGTCTGGTTCGTTTTTGAGATTGGCGCCATCGGTTTCCATTAAGGGGGAAAATCGAGGGCGCCCACCTCTAAATCCAGTGATCTCAGCATTTAGGTCGAGATTTGGGCGCCCACAACCGTATTTTCAAAATGAAAGATGGATGCCCATCTTGTTCGAAAATACGGTTGACCCAGCCCCTTCGCTGTGCCGTCCTCGGAGATGGGCGCCCTTAGCGATGGGCGTCCCCATTCGAAAATGCCCCTCTATGCCTTCGCATAGGCTCTCAGTTATAAAATTACCCTCAAAATGCTATGCTTTATACATTTTCTTCCACCTCTTATATGATTCTGACCAAACAAATTCACTGTGAATCTGATTCCCCTAGCCTTCACATATTCCCAGTGCTTTTTTTTGTAGGAAAAAAGGTACCGGTACTCATTATGGGTGGGGCCACAACATATGGCTCTGCCCCTATGATAGCCACACCCCTTATACCAACCATGGCGCATATAAACAGGAATCATTGAAAATATTATACCAGTATAGGAGAAAAAAATAACTTGAATTTTTTCATTATAATTTCTATAAGATGTTACAGCTCCATTATACCCAGTGCAAAATAAGACAGCAGATGTAAATTCTCAAATTGGACATATTCCAAACACAAAAATGAAAATAAAATTATTTTTTTCTACCTTTGTTGTCTGGTGACTTTGTTTTTCTGATCATGTCGGTCCCAGTCTCTGATTCTGCTGCCCCCTATCTGTTCCCTTAACTCTGTTTCCAGGGATTCCTTTCCATTTATTTCTTTACTTTCCTCCTTTCTTCTTCATTTCTTGCTCTACATCCATAGGTGAAAGCTGGGTCCTCCGCAAACTTGACTGGAGGAGGTATAAAGTGGATCCAGTTTTTGCCTATTTTCTCCATCCATGTGCAGTTTTTCTCCTCTTTTCCCTTTCCCTCATCTCCGTCAGTATGCATCTCCTTCCTATTCTTCCCTCCTCTCCATCCATATGCATCTCCCGTCCTTCCTCTCTCTTCCTTCCTATCCATCCATGTCCAGCATTTCTCCTCTCTCCTCCCCTCCATCCATGTTCATCTCACTTTTTCTCTTTCCCTCTCCTCCAACCATGCTCATCTCACTTCTGCTCTCTTCCCTCCCCTCCATCCATGTCCAGCATTTCAACTTTCTCCCCTCCATCCGTGTCCAGAATTTCTCATCTCCCCTAAATCCATGTGCATCTCCTCCTCTGTCTTCCCTCCCCTCCATCCATGTGCAGCATTTCTTCTCTCCCCCTCCCCTCCATCCATGTTCATCTCAATTCCTCTCTCTTTCCTCCTCTCCATCCATGTCCAGCATTTCAACTCTCTCCCCTCCCCATCATCCATGTGCATCTCCTTCCTCTGTCTTCCCTCTCCTTCATCCAGCATTTCTCCTCTCTCCCTTCCCCTCCATCCGTGTGCATCTCCTTCCTCTGTCTTTCCTTCCCTTCAACATTTCTCTTCCCTGCCCTCCCCTCCATCCATGTCCAGCATTTCTCCTCTCTCCCCTCCCCTCCATCCATGTGTATCTCCTTCCTGTCTTCCCTCTCCTCCATCCATGTCCAGCATTTCTCCTGCCCTCTCCTCCATCCATCTACGTCCAGCAACTCTCCTCTCTCCCTTGCCCTCCCCTGCCATCCATGTCCAGCGATTCTCCTTTGCCCCTATTCTTCCTTCCCATCCATGTCCAGCATTTCTACTATCTCCCCTCCCCTCCATCCATGTGCATCTCCTTCCTGTCTTCCCTCTCCTCCATTCATGTCCAACAGTTCTCCTGCCCGCCCCTCCATCCATCCATGTCCAGCAACTCTCCTCTCTCTCCTGCCCTCCCATCCCATCCATGTCCAGGATTCTCCTCTGCCCTCCCCTCCCATCTATGTCCAGCGATTCTCCTCTCTCCCCTGCCTCTCCCCTCCATGTCCAGCGATTCTCCTTTCCCCCTATCCACCCCCTCCCTTCCATGTCCTGTGACTCGCCCCAGCCTCCACCTGCCCCCGAGATCGTTCCAACCCCATCCCCACCTGCCAACCCTCAGCTCACCAACTTTTCGTTCTGCCCCCTACAAATCTAATATTTACTGAAGTCACAGCGCGAACCGGCGGTAGTGAAGACAGCAAGCAGGCAGGCTTGCCTCCTCATCGCTTCCCTGCCCTCTTAGCACAGCTCAGGCTCAGCGTCCCGCCTTCGTCGCTTCCCTGCCCTCTCAGCGTCCCGCCCTCGCGGAAAGGAAATTGATGTAATCAGCGGGACGCTGAGCCTGAGCTGTGCTGAGAGGGCAGGGAAGCGACGAGGAGGCGAGCCTGCCTGCTTGCTGTCTTCACTACCGCCGGTTCGTGCTGTGACTTCAGTAAATATTAGATTTGCAGGGGGCAGAACAGAAAGTTGGTGAGCTGAGGGCCGGCAGGTGAGCCGGCCCTCAGAAAAAAAAGGTGCCGGTATGTGCGTACCGGCACGAAAAAAGCACTGCATCAGTGGCGTTCCTAGGGGGGGCGGTGGGTGCGGTCCGCCCCGGGTGCACGCCGCTGGGGGGAGGGTGCCACGTGCCTGTCTGCTCCTCTCGTTCCGGGGCAGAGGGAGCATGGAACGAGCGAAGCAGACAGGCGCGCGGCACACCCCCAGCAGGTAAAAATGCACCCAGGGGGGTGTCCTTTCGCGGGGGGGGGGGAGGTGGCCTTTCGCTGGGGGGGGGGGGTCACGCTGCAGCGGGGTGGGGGTGCATCGGCGATCCGCCCCGGGTGTCAGCCACCCTAGAAACGCTACTGCACTGCATATTCCAAAAACAAACACTTCTGCAAACTTTCCATTCTCTGAGGCCCATATCATAGCTGCTAGATTAAAGCCTTTGAAAACTGACCGAACGTGAATATGTTTAACTGTACAAATTTTACTATTCAGCTAAATTTAACTTTTCCAAATTTCAGATAGGATAGAGCAGGACATGAAATTTAGGGGCCCTTTTACCAAGCAATGCTAGAAAGTGGCCTGCGGTAGCCCCAATGTGGGTCTTTCCCACACACTGAGGCTGAGTGCTGCTGGTAAAAGATAGCTTTTTCTATTTTTCTGATAAGGGCCTTGTGTTCATTTCCCCATTACCACATGAGCCGTTACCGCCACCTATTTTGTAGGTGGTAAAGGCTCACGCGCTAATCAGCATGTGACAATGCCCACACACTAACCAATTAGCATAGCTGCACCCACTGTCTACCCCCCAAAATGCCCCAGCACAAAAAAATACATTTTCATTTTTAGCGCATGGGTAGCACAAGGTGATTCCAAAACTACTGTGGGACACCTGAGTGCATCGCCCAGTACTGCATTTTAACTACGCTAACAGGTAAGCAAGCATGAATAAAAGGGTCCCTAAATATGTCCAGCCACTCTCCATCTTGGTTTTTTCAAGTAAAAAAAAAATACCTTCTGCAGCTTGACTCCTTATCTCCCTCTCTCCTGTTTTTAAAATTTACAAAAAAGATTTTCTCCATTGCTGTTTGATCCTTTCTTTTTTTTCCCTCTGAATTTTTAAACTAAAAAACAAATATATATATATGTATATATATATATATATATATATATATATATATATATATATATATATATATATCCTCAGCATTTTCCAAACGTTTCCCTCCTTTCCTCTGGCTTTGGAAATTGTAACAAAGTCTTGAGCTTTGCTCAACCCCTCCTCCCTCTTCTTGTGGTATTAAAATTAAAATAAAATTGTCCCATGGTCAGGAGACCCCTTTCCTCCCTCCATTCTTACCTTCAAAAATATTGAAAATGATCCTGCAACCAAGGACCTTTTTTCCTTTCCCTTCCCACCTGGTATTTGTAAAGCTTATGGAGTTTAACTTAATGATGGCTTTTCATGTCTGTAGAACTGATACGGTTTTATATGTGCTCATCATTTTATATTGACTATAAAGACATTTTTGGGCTATACGCCAGTATATGTGCATATAAGCCCACAAGGGTGACCAGCTTCCCTGGAGCCTGAAATTTAACAGGGGGTGAGCTTTACCCCACGTCGGCCTGTGTGACTATGGTGGGCTTCAGAAGAGGTCTTGTTTGCCCAGGCTGGAGTGGGGGAGTGGCTTAGGAAGAGCATAGTTAGGGGGCATGGAAGGGCCAGTAGCTGTGGTCTGCTCAGGCTCTTGATTGGCAAAAAATTTGAAAAATGTGGTTTGGCAGGAAGCACTCCCCTACTCACTGCAGTCAACTGTGTTTTCCATGTGCTGCCATTGTGCCGGCCTCCCCAATCCCATGCATGCTCAGTTTTCATGCATGTGAAGGAGGGGCAGGCTGGCAACAGCATATGGACAGTGCCACTGGCTGCAGCGAGTAGGGGAGTGACTTGTTCTGGCTGCCAGAGGACCTCTTCAGCTTGCAGAGATGGAGGATCCCACCAGCTATAACAAAGAGTGCCAGAAGTTTGGGTAGGCTTGAGCCCAAAGTGAGTGGGCCCAGGCCTACCCGGGCCCTCTGCTGTCAGGGACTTATTGTTTTGCTTTGACTGTGGCTGCTCGTTGCTGCCCCTAAAAAAGCTATTGCCCTAGATTACCACCTAGTCTTACCTAATGTTTAGGCCAGCTAAGTATCTGTCTTTTTAAAATAGGCAAAGTGGGGGTCACGTGATGCTGTGAGCAGCAGCGGACGTATCTCAGACCGCTGCGAGAACCAGCACCCCTCTCAACAACTTTTTATACCGATGGAAAAATCTTTTTGAACAACAAACTCGCTGCGCGGATCGAGGAGCCTATGGACAAATATCTGAGCGCACCAGCGTCGCAAATGTTGGCCAAACCGCTACGCCGAGGGCACGATCAGACTAAGCAGGGAGAAGACAAGATGGCGCCTACTTCCCCATCCATGCCGACCTCCGCGGAGTTCATTCCGGAGCTCAAGGAGGCGGTAGCGAAAGCTTTAGACTCTCGATTTGCACAATTATCGGAACAGATAGCAGGCATTGCACAAAGCACCTCCGAACTAACTCGCAGAACTGGAGAGCTGGAATGCAGGGTCTCGGACGTGGAAGATTTGTTACAAACTCAGAGCGAAAAGTTAGAACAGCTCGAGGCCCTGACCCGCACCCAGCAGGACAAGTTGGAAGATCTAGAAAACAGAGCACGACGAGAGAACCTAAGATTTGTGAGCTTCCCTGAATCTATACCAAAGTCTTCTTTACCTACCACGTTGGAGACTTGGCTGCTCATACGTTTTCCCACAGCGAGTGCCCAGGGACCAGTACATCTGGATAGAGTCCACAGGGTGGGCCCCTTGAGACTCAATGCAGATAAACCAAGGGTGGTGATTGCAAAATTCCAACGATACTCTCAGAAAGCCCAAATACTACATTTATACAAAAGCAAAACGCAAGACGCACAATTTGAGGGGCAAGCAATCAGAATTTTTCAAGATTATTCGCCGATGCTCGCCACCAAACGAAGGGCCTTTTCTACAATATGCACACAACTAGTGGAGAAGAGGCTTTGCTTCTCGCTACAATATCCTGCAACTTTGAAGATCCAGCATAACAATCGGTGGCTATCCTTTTGCAAATCAGAGGAAGCAGTGGCTTGGCTACAAACTTTGGAAACGACATGAACCAGTGTCTCAATAGAGTTGAGAGTTATTTGAAGTTGTTCATACAGGTTGGAAAATAATGTTAATATTATTTACTATCAGTCTCAATGGAAACTAATGATGACCGTTTTGCTAAGAGGGGGGAGGGTTCTTCCGCTCCTTGGCATCTTTACGTCCCCTAGACCTATCCTTCATAGAGAGAGATAGTTCTTGAAAGTTAGTTCAAGGGGTTAAGGGGGTTCAAAAGGGGGGTATGGGGGGAAGGAGGGATACGGAGCGCGGGTGGAGAGAGGGAGGGAGCAATAAGAGGGAGGGGCTTCAGGAATTTGGGAAATATGTGTGTAACGGAGACCACAAGACAGGGGAATGCTCTTGCAGGCCACTAACTTTTAAGATTCAACTATTAGGGCCTTTAATAAGAGAAAAAAGAGATCTTGACTTCTTAAAGGTGTGTATATTTCCCGAGGAGGGGGGCTGGGCTCCTGGGGAGAACGACATGATAGCTCAGGGAACAGTTGGCTTTTTCCCAGAATATAGCTTGGATGAATAAATCAGCCATTCGCCTCATTTCTTGGAACGTTTCTGGTACATCATCTTCAATAAAGCGATCTAAGATTCTATCACAGCTTAAACACCATAACGCTTCCATTGCCTGTATTCAGGAAACTAAATTATCAGACTCAGCATAGGCGCCCCGTATAAGAGGCTTGGGGAGGCTAAGCCTCCCCAGCCCAAATATTACCTTCACCTGCCTCCTTCTCAAATTCGGTGCAGGAAAGAAGTTCGTTGTCAGAACAATTACAAAACCTCCCCCTGTAACTGCGATGCACTTCCTGCTGCCCTTCCATTCCGGTGGCAGAGCCTCGCTGTGACTGTGAGCCTGCCTGAGTGTTGCAGCACGTGGCTCCACTATTTACAGTCAGTTACCGACCGAGACAGGGAGGGAGGGAGCGGAGGCAGCAGCAGATCGAGCAAGTGCCGAAGAAGCGGGTAAATGTTGAGGGGGAAGAGTATTTGGGTCCAGTGGCGTTCCTAGGCTGCCTGACACCCGGAGTGGATCGCCGATGCGCCCCCCCCCCCCGGGTGCAGCGCAGCCCCCCCCCCCCCCACTGGCGAAATTACCCCCCCCCCCCGGGTGCATTTTTTACCTGCTGGGGGGTGCCGCGCGCCTGTTGGCCGAGTCTGCTCGTTCCCTCCCTGCTGCTCCCTCTGCCCCGGAACAGGAAGTAACCTGTTCCGCGCAGAGGGAGCAGCAGGGAGGGAACGAGTGGACTCAGCCAACAGGCGCACAGCACCCCCCCAGCGGTGTGCACCCGGGGCATACCGCCCCCACCGCTCCCCCCTTGGTACTCCACTGTTTGGGTCTCTTATTTATTGCTTTGCTTTGCTTAACTGAGAGGGGGGGGCAAGACACTGGGGCAATGTTGGATTGGGGCAGAGAGAGAGAGAGAGAGAGGGGGTTTATAAGTCAAAATAAAAATAAATGTTTTGTTTCATGCAGATCTCTTTTGTTTAAATATAACTAAATGGGCTATAAGCCCCTAATGCAGTCCATTTTGTTCTTGTGATGACTTATACTGTGCCAAAATTGAAAACTCTTATCTCTGTCTGGTCATTAATAAAAGAGCTCGTTGTGAACGCTATCCACCCTAAAAGGCTGTTTGTACATAGTGTTTTGCAGTTGAAGGATTGTGTGTTGGCCTTACTGAAGTGACATCAACACTTTAATTTAATTTTAGTTTGTTTGTCATAACATCAGACATGATTTTAGAATATTTTGGAGGATATGATGTCGAATTGTTCCTTAGATGTGTATGTGATTTAGTGATGGTAAGTGCTTAAAATAATTGAGCTTAAAATATGATATGTCATTTATGATATATAAATCCATTTTTACATGCACATAGAAGCATTTCTTGTCAATAACCAGCAGCCCTTCCTTGGGACTCAGTCTCTTCTCCACCATGACAAAATTATATATCGAATACACTGCAAGAAACCTTTCACTTGCTAACCTTCAATCTCACTAATTAGGGTGGTGCTTGTAACTTTTCACATTTGGGATGTTGTACTTATTTTTTTTTCTGTGTGTTGACAATTATGGATGTAACCCCACCCCCTTTAGCCTCCCCAAACAGTTGGGCTACCGACCGCCTGTGAGACTCAGAACATGAGAAATTAAAGCAGCAATGGGTGGGGGAGTGTTTTTACTCCTCTTCCGATAAGAGAAGAAGTGGGGTAGCGATTCTGATTAAAAAAAGCCTCCCATGTCACCCTAAGCTCATCTACAAAGACGCAGAAGGGAGGATGGTCCTGCTCCATATGAATATGTTTGGGCAAAGCTTTTACCTATGCGCAGTGTATGGTCCCAATACCTACTCACCTCAATTTTTCCAGACTTTAATTTCCTTGGGACTTCAGCACTCGGACGCACCTTGGGTATAGGCAGGAGATTTTAACCAGACCCTAGATCCAGAGTTGGACCGTTCAAAGAATAGAACCCAGGGGCGTAGCTATGGGTGGGCCCAGGCCCACCCAATCTTGGCTCAGGCCCGCCCAAACGACAACGACTGGAACGGCAACTTTTACCCGAAGTCGCAACGACGAACAGGCAGGCAGCGCTGCGGTAGTAAAAGCAACAAGTCAACTGGTTCGACTCTCCGTCCTTCACTTCCCTCCCTCTGCGTCCCGCCTGAAAGGAAATGACGTCAGAGGAAGGTGGGACGCAGAGGGAGGGAAGTGAAGGACGGAGAGTCGAACCAGTCGACTTGTTGCTTTTACTACCGCAGCGCTGCCTGCCCGTTCGTCGCTGCGACTTCGGGAGTACAATGGAACGGAAGTGAGCCAGCGGCCAGCCTATCGCATCCACTCACTGTAAGTAAAGATCACTGTCTGCACTCCCCCGCACAGCCGTCGCCGTTCACTTACACAGCAAGCAAACCTGTGAGCTGCTGCATCCACGTTGTCATTCTTTATAGGTGGCTGGGAGATGCTGTGAAGGGGGAGGGGGAGACGCTGGATAGAAGGGGGAAGGGGATGGACAGAAACAGGATGGGCAGGGGAGAGAGGAGAATTGCTGGACAACAGGGATGGATGGAGGGGAAAGGGGAGAGAGGAAATTTGCTGGAGATGGATGGCTGGAGGAGAGGGCATGGGAGAATGGAGAGTTGCTGGACATGGAGCGGAGGGCAGGGGAAAGAAGAAAATTGCTGGACGTGAATGGATGGAGCGGAAAGGGGAAAGAGGAAATTTGCTGGAGATGGATGGAGGAGAGGGCAGGGGAGAATGGAGAGTTGCTGGACATGGATGGATCGAGGGGAGGTCAGGGGAGACAGGAGAATTGCTGAACATGGATGGATGAATGGAGGGGGCAGGGGACAGAGGACATTTGCTGGATAGGGGAGAATGGAGAGTTGCTGGACGAATGGATGGAGGGAGGGGAGAGAAGTCAGGAAGGAGGTGCACATGGATAGAGGGGATGGAAGAGAGGAGAAATGCTGGACATGGATGGAGTGGAGGGCAGGGAAGAGAGGAGAAATGTTGGACAAGGATGGAGGTAAGGAAAGACAAAGGAAGGAGATGCACATGGATGGAGGGGAAGGGAGAGAGGAGAAATGCTGGACATGGATGGAGGGAAGGGAAGACAGAGGAAGTAGATGCACATGGATAGAGGGGAGTGAGGAGAAATGCTGGCTATGGATGGAGGGGAAACAGCTGAGTTTAAGGGCTGGTTTGGAACACGTTGAGGGCAGATACTGAAACTCGAGGAAGGATAGGGGCAGGGCTACAGATGGTAGACAGGACGCATAAGGACACAGGAGGATGGTGGACATGGTGAGTGAAAAAATATCAAATGGAAAGAAGACACTGCGTAAAACAGAAGACACTGGGACCAAAGCGAATAGATCAGACAACAAAGGTAGAAAAAAGTATTTTATTCAGAATTTATTAATTGGAATATGTCAGCTTTTGGAAATGTGGATCTGTGATATTTTGCATGTAAGTTTCAATTTTTCTGGTATTGCTGCATGCTGAGTCTGACTTCTTGAATTAACTTTCCAGTTCAGTATTTTGCCTTCATATTTTTTGATTTCTAGTTCCTTGTGTCATGTCTGTTGTGTCATGTGTTTTTCAAGTGTGATCAAGGTGCAGTATTCTGCTAGCATGTAGTATTCGCAGCCCTTTTTGTTTTGCTTTTTTTCACGAGGTAGTGTATTGGTGTTTTAGAGCCTATTGTAATTACAGTTCTGCCTTTTCAAGCATAAGGTTGTAGCTCATCCTGTCCTTGGAATTAGTGCTGTTATGGTTTTAAAGATATGAGTGTGTTTTTGCACAAGTTTGTGTATAGAATTTTGCAGTGGAGAGATTGTGGGATAATGTAATTATATTTAAAAATATCAATTTTTCCTTTAAGTATGTATGTGGTTATACTGATGCAGGGCAGCTGTTGGGCAGAATACTTAGAAATCCATCATCAAGTGAATTCTTAGGCATTATTTTGTAGGATCCCAAGAGACACTATTCATACTTATATAGACAGTGCGTGCCCACCCATATTAGCTCTGGGCCCACCCAAAATCTCAGGTCTGGCTACGCCACAGATAGAACCAGAACGGGGTTGAGAAGAGACAGAGGCTTGCCTTTTATGTGTAAATCTTTACAATTAGTGGACCCCTGGCACCTTTTACACCCAACCACGAGAGACTATACTCATCAATCTAAAGTTCATCAGTCTTGGTCTCGAGTAGATTATATCCTAGTGGCACAGGACTGGTTTTTCAGAGTCTCATAAGCAGAGATAGGCCTGCTAGAAGTCTCAGACCACTCACTGATTTGGTTAGATTTAACATTTAACATACTGGGAGAATCGGGCTATTTTTCTGTCTTGGGACCTGTCTTTCTCTACTTACATCAAAGAACAGTGGGAGCGTTATGTAGACACTAAAGCAGAATCCTGCAACTCCCCAATTATATTTTGGGAAGCCTCGAAAGCTGTTTTGAGAGGGGGGATCATAGCCTACATGAGTGCCAGGTCTAAGAAACTCTCAGCAGGTATAATTCGCTTAGAATGAGAACTGCGGCTAGCAAAAAAAACCCAAAAAAACCTATCACAGCCAAATCAGCATAACCATGACTATGTCGGCGGCCGCTGTGGCATTAAACTCATTAATACACGAACAAACTAAGAAACGCCTTTTAGTGAGACGCTTGCAATTCCATCGTTTCGGGAACAAATCAGGGAGGCTGCTGGCTCAGGTGACCCGAGCTTGGACTCAACGAAGTTGATCCCATCGATTATGATTTATCTTTTTTATTGAAGACAAATTATCCTGTACAACAAAAAAATACTAAGCGATAGTTATACACTCAGATTTGTAAGTCTATATCACAACAGGAATAAAGAACATCATCCATGTCCACAACTTAATAAGTTTTTAATAAATTTCCCTACCTCCCCAAGATCCCATCGATTATATCATCAGCAGGGAACAGGATACATAGGCCAGATGGGATAACGCAGGCATTTCACTCATACTTTTCCAAGATATTTGCGGGAGAGAGCGGGACAGATGATATGTCGGTCCGAGACTACTTGGAAGACACGGGCCTCCTCCGTTTATCTCAGGCTATTCAGAATCAGCTCTCGTTACCACTACAAGCCCAAAAACTACAACAAGTCCTTAAATCCCTCCCTATAGGCTTGGCTCCAGGACCAGATGGCTTCCCTGCCGAATATTATAAAATGTTACCCTCCCAGTTTTGTGGTCCACTCATTGAATACTATGACACGGTAGTGCAAAGAGGGTTCTTCTCACCCCAGGAAAATGAGGCACTAATCACATTGATCCCTAAACCGGGCAAACCTCGAGATCGGGTTGAGTCTTATAGACCTATCTCCATGATCAATGTAGACCTAAAGATCTTGGCTCGAGTACTGGCGGACCGTTTGGCCCCCCACATCCCGACCCTAGTAGGGGACTACCAGGTAGGGTTTGTGCGGGGCAGACACTCGGTAATCAATGTTCGAAAGGTTCTGCTCTTGATAGCCTAATGCCGCTCTTCAAAGACACAGCTATTATTGGTTAGTCTAACGCAGAAAAGGCATTCGACAAAGTACGGTGGGATTATTTGTTCCAAGTCTTATGTGGGCATGAAGGGTTGGTTTCCTCAAGCCATTGAAACTTTATATAAAGGACCGACTGCGAGGTTGTTGGTAAATACAATTAATCCCCTCCCTTGGAAGTTCGGACAGGTTCGAGGCAGGGTTGCCCTCTTTCCCCCTTGCTATTCCTGTTGTATTTGGAGCCATTGCTGCGCTCTATAGAGGCATACCCCAACATTTCTGGAGTGCTGCTGCCCACCCAACCGGTAAAAGTGCTGGCGTTTGCAGATGATTTGTTCCTAACCCTAACTCATCCACAGGGCTCATTGCCTAGATTATTGTCAGTTATAGATGAGTTCGGGTTTTTTTCAGGCTTCATACTTAATTTGCAAAAGTCCATGGCCCTCCCAGAGATAAAGGAGGAATGGGAGGGAACATTCCCACTACAATGGGACTCGCGAGTGGTGACCTATTTGGGTGTCAGAATCCCAGTGGACCTAACCACACTCTACTCAATTAATATGGAATTTTTGAAAAATCGAGTGGCAACGGTCTTACAAGGCTGGCAATCCTTACCCATATCTCTATTCGGGAGAGTAGCATTGTACAATATGGTTCTGTTCCCGATTTGGATATATGCATATCAAACATTACCCATGTTTTTACAGCATAAGGACGAGAGATGGCTGCACAAACAGTTAAATAAATTTCTCTGGCAGGGCAAGAAGGCCCGCATGACTATCTTGAGAGCAGCTCTCCCATGTGATAAGGGAGGTCTGGGTCTACTGGACCTACGCCTCTTCTCAGTGGCAAGCTGTATGCGCCATCTCTCGGATTGGTTACACAATTCCCAGTATTTCTCCAACACCCTCACAGAGACCCGATGGTTTGAACCCCTGCACTTTGCCAGTTGGCTCCAAGCCCTAGCAGGCCAAGAGACAAATTTAGGTCCAGTCTCTCCCATTTTCCATCCTCTGCGTCAGACATGGCGATGGTTGTGTAAGTTCTTTGCCCTGATCAATACAGTCTCTTCCTTACTACCTATAGGAGGGAATCCCACCTTCCCTGTGGGTGGTACTTCGAGGGTATTCCAGCGATGGGTTTCCCGGGGGGTCCACTATTTATAACATGTGGTAACAGAACAGGGAACAATAAATCCTTTTCAGACCTATGTGAGGAATTTAAATTGTAAAAGCAAGATATTTTTGCCTATTTACAGATAAGACATTATGTTCAATCTCTGCCAAGAGGCTCGCTGACAACGGAAACTTGGGACTGTTATAACTCGATGCTTGGACTCGATGCACAATCACGCATCCCTTTGAAATTCTTCCACTCACATCTCAGAGAGTTTACAAAACAGTATGACCAGTGCATTTTTTCTAACTAAAAAGGTGCCGGTACTCAAATGCTAGGCCACCCTTCAGGGGTGGGGTGATCACTGAGGGACTCATCCCACAATAGCCAGGGCCCCTGCAACCAGTCACAGAATCTATGACAAGGCAGAATTGGTATGTAGAGTCTGAGCTCTTTCATTAAAACTTGGGGTCCATGGGTCAATTTTAGCAGACAATGGAAAAGGTGCCAGTACTCAGTACCCCCAAGTACCCCCTCAAAAAAAGCCCTGAGTACGACTATGAAAAGGTGACCCAACAATGGAATACGGACTTGGGCATTTACCTTATGCAAGAGCAACTCCGGACCAGTCTTTTGAGGACCTATCAACTGACAGAGAATGCTGGTTGGTGAGAGTTACAGTTTAAATTCATCTTCCGATTATATATTTCTCCTAGCAGAGCCCACCACGCTACCTTATGAAGTTCTGACAATTGCCCTAAATGCGAGGGCGCGGGTGCACACTTGGGCCACATGTTCTGGATGTGCCCCCCAGTGCAAATGTTTTGGAAAGACTTGGCTCTACACGTATCAAGTTTATGGAAGGTCACCTGGCATCATTCCCTGAAACGACTATTCAATGGATATACACATCAAGGATAGACACCGGCAGATATGAAGGCCTTTTTACAGTGATCAACCTTCATGGCAAAAAAAGCAATTTTACAAGAATGGCTTCGTCCGGAGGCCCCAACGGTGGCCCAGTGGCTCTCATTAATGATACACGTGTGCTTTTTAGAGTGCAGGAGCACACCGGACTTAGTCTCTAAAGAGGGAGACTTGTACTGCAAGACTTGGGCTCCATTCTGGGACTCACCCCTGTGACACGTAGCCATGTGCTAAATTCCTGAAGCAGGTGGGACAGGGGTGGGATGGGATGTGAGGCTGAGGAAGGGGGGGGTGTCAAAGAAGATAGATATTAAGTGTTAGTCGAGTTAAAGAACTGTTCATCTATATCATATGACAAGGTACTGTATTACATAAGTTATATGCTATTGGAAAATTTAATAAACAATAATGGGGAAAAAATAGGCAAAGTGGTGTGGTAGCCGTGTTAATCCACTTTTAAAGGTAATAAATATAAATAAATCAAAACATAGAAAATAAGACGATACCTTTTTTATTGGACTAACTTACTACATTTTTTTATTAGCTTTCCTAATCAATAAAAAAGGTATCATCTTATTTTCTTTTCTATGTTTTGATTTATTTCTATTTTTAACCTAAAACAGGAACAAACAGGCACCTGCTTGACGTCTCAATCTGGGCAACCTGTTATAAAAATACTCCTCCACTTATCTAAAATAAATAGAAGCATTTTTGAAAGAATATTTCTCTCTATATTACACAGTCCAACCCTTCCTGTGATTTCTCATAGGTTCCTCGTTCTGTATGTAGTGAGAGTTGCCCTCAAGGATACAGGAAAGTAGCCAGAAAAGGACAGCCTGTGTGTTGTTATGACTGCATCCCCTGCCCAGAAGGAGAAATCTCCAACCAGACAGGTGGGTCTGAAATGAGCTATCAATGTATCAGTAGATGAATGGAGTCACCAGCTGGTTGACAGAATTACACAATGATTGCTTCCTTAATGGCAGACACTCAGGGCTTCTTTTACAAAGCCAAACTAGAGCTTCCCACACGGCAAATGAGAGGAAGTCGATAGGAATTGAATGGGCTTCCTCTCATTTGCCTCACGGGGAATCAGTAGAGCAGCTTTATAAAGTACATAATTACATAAGTATTGCCATACTGGGACAGACTGAAGGTCCATCAAGCCCAGCATCCTGTTTCCAACGTGGCCAATCCAGGTCACAAGTACCTGACAAGATCTCAAAAAAGTACTATACATTTTATGCTGCTTATCATAGAAATAAGCAGTGGATTTTCCCCAAGTCCATTTTAATAATGGTCTATGGACTTTTCCTTTTGGAAGCTATCCAAACCTTTTTTAAACCCCGCTAAGCTAACTGCTTTTACTACATTCTCTGGCAACGAATTCCAGAGTTTAATTACATGTTGAGTGAAGAAAAATTTTCTCTGCTTTGTTTTAAATTTACTACTTTGTAGCTTCATTGCATGCCCCCAAGTCCAAGTATTTTTGGAAAGAGTAAACAATCAATTCACTTCTACCCATTCCACTCCACTCATTATTTTATAGACCTCAATTCAGAAACCTCATTTCCAAAGGGAAAGTAGCTGCACACTTTCCTTTTGAAAATCACCATGGAATCAATCCGGTCGATGCCTACGTCCCGCGATTGGTGCTAAGCCAAGATATTCAATACCGAGCCATTTCCAGTGACCAGCATTGAATATCCAGGGTTTTTTTTGGCCATTTTAATCTTATTCGGCTATATCAATATTCAGCGCTGGCTGATTAAGTTTATAGCAGCCAAAAATAGGACTGCTATTTAGACAGTCTGCTTTAGCTGCTTAACTTAACCAGCAAAACACTGAATGTTTGCAGCTAGCCAGTTATATTGTATATTTTATTTACATTTGTACCCCGCACTTTTTCCCACTAATGGCAGGCTATGGAGGGTTAGGTGACTTGCCCAGAGTCACAAGGAGCTGCCTGTGCTAGGAATCGAACTCAGTTCCTCAGGACCAAAGTCCACCACCCTAACCACTAGGCCACTCCTCCAGTTAGCCTTTATGTGCTAACCATGAATATTCAGTGGTGATAACCGGCTATCTTGTACTGAATATTAGTGCTTAGCCAGTTAAGTGCTATTTAACCGGCCAGAAGCTATTCAGTTAGAATGTATCTGCAGACATGTGCAACTTCTTTTTGTGTTTCTGAAATTTCCCTGAAAAATGCTGAGGGTAACCTCAAACCCAGCAACCAGGGATCTATGGGCCAATGCCAACTCTTCGCTACTCATCCACCAAATTGTTCCACTTGTTATTTGTCTATAAAGTTAAATTACATACTGGTTATTTATCAATATTTAAGTCAATTTTTTTGCAGCAGCCATGATCACATTTTTTTAAATGTCAGCTGTAATTTTTAAAAAACTATTTAAATTCAACACTGCTCTATGGATAGATGAATATATGTAGCGTTCTTTTCTGCAGGCCTAAATTAATCCACTTAGCTATACATTAGAAGGATGTATACTGGGCACCTGCACTTACACACCCCTTGTGCACATAAATGTACAGAACACTAACACATGTATTAAGTGCATGCCTAGCCGTGAATGTGCCAGCACGGTGCCTAAGCGCTATTCTGTAAGGGCATGCTTAAGTGCCATAGGGCCAGATTCAGTAAATGATACCGAAAAACAGATGCTGTGAAAAATTTGCGCTCTGGGCTGAGCGCTCTATATAGAATAGTGCTTAGCATGTATTCCAGTGCCCAACTTTGGGTGCAAGGACTTAACACCAATGGAAACCAGGTGTAAATCCTGGCATGCAACTTGGGCACGCATCTGCCAAATCCTATAACACTGTTCATAATTCTTTGGAATGTCCCTGACCACGCCCCTTATAAAGCTACATCCCCTTTTGGGTTGCACGTGAGAGGATTTGGGCATGGCTCTTTATAGAATCACACGCAAGCAGATCCACATACAAATCCAAATGAGAGCAATGAACATCAATAATTGATTGTTGACAGAAAATTATTGATTGTTAATGGCTCATTAACTTATTTGTGCATGGATCTCCGAATCATATGCAATTTTGGGCATCCAAATTTGGTCCCATTTATAGAATCTGGGGAATAGTTCATAAATACAACAGAAAATATGCTTGGGTGGAGCATTGGCAGGACATAGGCATGTCTCCCACTTACACACATAAATTGCAGAATACTATAAGCTGTGTGTGTCCTTGCACGATCACAGTTACACCAGGCCTATGGCTAGTGCAACTGCAGGCACACCGATAGTGGATTACATTAGTAGAGGGGTGGGCAACCACAGTCCTCAAGGGGCAAAACCCAATCAAGTTTTCAAGATTTCCATAATGAACATACATCAGATTGATTTGCATGGACTGCTTCCATTGTTTGCAAAGAGATCTCATGCACATTCATTTTGGAAATCTTGAAAACCCAACTGGGTCGTGGCCCTCGAAGACTGTGGTTGCCCACCCCTGGTGATTCTACGTGGATTACAATAATTAGACGGACAATACCAGAGAGATACAATTTTTGCTCAAAAAGTCAAGCAATAAAAATGTGAAATCAAGATACTTACATATATGGAAAAGGAAATCATAAATAAAGGATTCAAGATTATTGACTGACTTAAATATCTTATTTTAGTTTTTATATATTGATTTTTTTTTTAATTTATATGTTTTATAGCATTACCCCTGACGCAGCCTTCGGCCAAAACGTGGCCATGTCAGGTTATTTTTAAATAAATATTTGCTGTATGACCTTCATCTGGGACCTGTTCTGTTCTTTGGAACTAAGGGGTTAATCCTATATGGGGGCACCTAAGGTTTTGGCCCTAGGGAAGCATTTATTTGGAGCCTATTCTACAAAGAAAAGCTAGCGCCCATCTTTCTTTATAGAATGCTAGTACCTGCCTTGCAGGTGTGGATATTTACACCAGCGATAGAGCTGGTATAAATGCTTATGCTTAGATTGCAAAAGAATATCCACATCTATCAAATCTCGAGACTCAGCATAGTTCAGCCGATGAGAATTTGGATAGATTGCAAAAGAATGCATAAAGATGATTTTATAATCTACATGTTGTGTAAGTGTGCATCCACCAATGCTCTAACCAAACTCCACCCATGTGAACACCCCCTGCAAAATACACACCATCGCCTCTTGACATGCACTTACAGAACACCATACAGCCGGGAAATAGTCATTATGTGCCTCTACGTCCAAATACACGCATCAATGACTACAATACCAGCATTTACATGTATTCTTTATAGAATTACCCCCTGGCAAGCTGCTTCCGGCCACGGACTAAACAGATCCTGGATATTCAATGCTGAGGCATGCGCAGCTCCCAGCAATATCCAGGTATGACAGCCGACCAGTGCAAGGCCAGCCTACCTATCCTTTCCTTGTGCCATGGCAATTATAATATCAATAGTACCAATGACTTTCTTCAAAGGAGGAGGCAATACATATAAATCTGAACCAAATATCCTATAGTTTTCACATATTCCTTAAACAATACAGTTTTTTTAAATAGCAGTATTGGATCTATCAGATGCGCATGACTCCACTTCTATGGTTCAACAGATGAACCATAGAAGTGGGCTTAACAGATTGAGCCATAAAAGTGGAGTCATGCACATCTGATAGATCCAATACTGCTATTTAAAAAACTGTATTGTTTAAGGAATATATGAAAAATAGGAGCTGGTGATGGCAATTATATTAGCATGGATATGGTTGATAGCATTGAGATCCCCATAAAACACTGAGAGGGGAAGTTATCAACATGGCCTACTGTTAAGTTTAGTTATTTTACCACAAGTTGGGTTATTTTAGCACAGGGGACGGGAAGGAATGGAGGAGATTACTTGCGGGGACAGGCGGGGGTGGAAATTACTTGAAAGGATGAGCAGGGGTGGAAGAATGACTTGCAGAGACAGGCAGGGATGGACAAGATTACTTGCAGGGATGGGCGGGATGGAGGAGATTCCAGTAGGGATGGGTGGGAATGAGTTAGATTCCAGCGGGGACAGGTGAAGTTTCTGTCCCTGTGCAACTCTCAACTCTGCCCCCAGCCTGTCCCTAACCTAGCCAGTTACGGAATGGCCAGTTAGCAGAGATATTCCACAACACTAACTTGTTATGTGGCACTGAATATCGGGGGGCCAGCTTGCTCAGTTGGGTTTAACCGAGCAGGAGCCTCTTGTCTGGTTAAACCCTTTTGAATATCAATCCCTAAATGTATGTCCATTTGAACATTAGGCCTGATGTTTTTATTACTTCCACAATGGAGTTCTTTTCAAACTCCAATTCTTCATTGTAGAAGTGAAATTTGCTCTTGTGCCAAAGAATAATTCCCCTTACGACTCACCATACAAAACAATATTCAAAATAATACACTCTTTCCACTGCCAGTCACCTTGCAAAATAACACAAAACCCTGCAAAAAGACACTCAGGACCTATATGGCAAACATAAGTGTTTGGTGACTCAGAAATCCTTCCCCCTGACTTGTGGGCCACAACCAGGAGTGACCAAGTAATCATAATCTGCAATATGATTGGGGATTATGTTTAAACATCAATTTTCTATAACCTTGACATAAACTCACTCCAACAATTTCAGCCAGAGGGTAACTTTCAGTATTAGGGTTGAATATTTTTATTGTAATTGGAGAGCATGATTTGGTGACCCACCTGTAGCCATAGCCTCTTACCTTTCTCCATCCTCCCTTGTGAGTCAGGTCAAACCAAGACAATCTGAGCTTAATTGTGAAGACTTCTTGTAGATCAGCTCATCAAATCAGATCAACGTCTAAGCTCCTACCCTAGCTAGGATCATTTGCAGTCACCTTTCTGACTTCACATGCAACCTTCTTCAAGTTAGTCTTCTTATTCTGTAACCCCTGGTACTCCATCTTCTCTGTCTAAATGATCCACCTTCGCTTACTTCCTAGTGTCTACTAAGATGTTTTATTGTGCATTGTTTTGGCATTGGCATTATGGGATACTATGCCATAATATGTACTGTTATTTGAGTATTTTTTCTATTGATATGTCCATTGCATATGTCCAGATTGATCTTGTTGTACATTGCCTTGGGTGAACTTCTTCAAAAAGGTGGTAAATAAAGCCTAATAAATAAATAAGCTGATTAATGCCAAAACAAGTCTAGTCAAGCAGCTTTGCTCACCTATTAAATTATTTGATTTCTTTTGTCTAGATACACATGAATGCTTGAAATGCCCAGAGGATCAGTGGTCTAATGAAAATCTCAACAAATGCATTCCCAAAGTCATTGAGTTTCTTGCCTTCGAAGAACCCTTGGGCATGGCTTTGACCAGTTTGTCCAGTATTTTCTCTCTGCTCACTGTGTCCGTGCTCTGTGTTTTCATTAAATATAGTGACACAGCAATTGTAAAAGCCAATAACAGGAATTTGAGTTACCTTCTCCTCTTGGCTCTCCTGCTGTGCTTCCTCTGTTCCTTTCTCTTCATTGGACATCCCTGGAAGATAAAGTGCCTCATTCGACAAGCAGTGCTTGGCATCAGTTTCTCTCTCTCTCTGTCATGTGTTCTGGCCAAGACTATTACCGTCGTCATTGCTTTCAATGCAACAAAGCCCAATAGCTCGTTAAAGAGATGGGTTGGATCATCCATCCCCAATGCAATAGTCCTCATCTGTTCAGGGCTTCAGGTATTGATTTGTATTTCCTGGGTAATCATTTATCCTTCTTCTCCAGAACTGAACAGAAATGTTTCCAAAGATCGGATAATCATAGAATGCAAAGAAGGATCCATAGTATTTTTCTATGTCATGTTGGCCTTCATGGGTCTTTTAGCCACTATCACCTTGGTGGTTGCTTTCCTAGCAAGGAAATTGCCTGATGGTTTTAATGAAGCCAAATTTATCACTTTCAGCATGTTAGTTTTCACAAGTGTTTGGATATCCTTCATCCCTGCTTACATGAGCATTAAAGGGAAATATACGGTTACTGTGGAGCTGTTTGCAATCCTGGCATCTAGTTTTGGTTTACTGTGCTGCATTTTCTTTCCTAAGTGTCACATTATTATCCTAAGACCCGAGATGAACTCCAGAGAATACTTAATAGCCAGGAATAAGCTAACTGGCAAGAAAAAGTAGCTTCACATATTCAGGTTTTTGCACAGAAGGATCTACTTCAGATGTTAGCAATTAATATGTCCATCATAGAAATTTAATTTGATTTCCGCTCATTTTACACATACATTACATTTAAGGAAATGGTGTACGTGATTTTAGTTGAATAACTGTACAAAGAAATAAAATGGCAAGTGTGACTAAAAGATTAAGGGGTGTAGTTATCAATGTGGACTACTGTTAAAACTTGTTATTTCACCACTTACTTGTACTATTTTAGCATAGGTCCCATTTTATGCAATGAGACCTAGTTACTAATGGCTCAGGTGGTCAGATAGAGGGATTTTATAAAAGGAGCTTAAAGGTAGGCACCCTAAATCTAGGCACTAAGCTCATATTCTATACAGCAGAGTTTGGTACGGGGTGGACTGACCATTTGGGCAACCGGATTGTGCCCAAGGCCCAGTGCCTCCTCCCCCACATGTCCAACATCTTGCACTCCCCCTCTCTCACCTCCCCATGTTTACCTCAAAGGTCCTTTTCTCCATATAGGGCCCTGGCTGTTTGCCCTGACCGGAACCTTCTCTCTGCTATGGTCCATCCCTTTCTGACGTTAATTCCTGCTTCCACAAGGGTGAGACTGCCTCCTCTTTTATCTCTACTGAATGTAACCTACCCTGTTGCTTGTGCATTCCAGGATCGATCTAGCTACCCTATGCCTCCAGTCCCACTGCAAACACGGCGGCCCGTGACTGCCAGTCTGCCCACCCAGAAGTGACCTAATCTGTGAGCACCTTATCGGCGCATGCTGCTTCTTAGTGTGCTCCTTCATGCATACCCCCTTTGCATTTTTTAACCATTGTTTCAGGTATGGCTGCTCTTCTCTTAGCCTCGTGACCCTCTCTGTCCCCTCTTACCTTGCTCTTCACTATGTGCTTGGTGCAGCAAATTCCTGTTCTCTGGAGTCATAGGCCCACACCTGTTCATCACTACTCCCTGATCCCATGGACTAGATGCCTCTCCCTCCTCCGCCCACTGATTTCCTCCCCACAGTCCACTACTACTCACACTACTCCAGTCTTCATAGGATTGCTTAATTTCTGTTTAATATGGAGTAAAAGTAAATCAATTTAGTACATGACCTTATTTTAGCACATAACTTACACATTCTTTGCCTCACAGAAACTTGGCTGACTGACGCTGACACTGCCCATAGTAATCAAGCCACTCCACCAGGTTTCCACAGTTATTTCAGTAACCATCCAAATTGTTGTGTTGGAGGACTGACAGTAATTTGTTCCTCCCAGTTGCAATTATCACATTTCTCGTACTTCCAGCATCCTCTTTTAGAATCTGTTCGCTTCCAGATTGCTACCTCATCAACTACTGCTTTCCTTCCCCTCTACCATCCCCCTCCTCTGACTGCATCCTCCATTCAGCTTCTCTACACCTCAATTTCAGACCACTGTTTAGACTACCCTATTGTCCTGGGAGATGCTAACATCTACTTAGATGAGCTCTCTTCCACCTCTGCTCTTGACTTCTTGCAATTTGTATCAGACTTAGGTTTAGAATAGCATGTCTGAGGTCCCATGCACATTGGTGGCCATACCTTGGACCTGATACTCTCCCATGCAAACATATCACACTTCCTTAGCCTTCTTTTCCATTGCCATGGATTGACCACTTCTTGCTCATTCTTTCTCTTACCGAGGCTGCCCCCTTTGCTACTCGACTGCTCTCAAACTTTCCCTCTAGGGGCCTTGGTAATGTTACACCTGTCTCCTTTTTTGCAGAAACTAAATTAAACTTTGATAGGTTTTTTCATTTACCCCTAGAGAACAGATTGGCTCAGAGGACCAGTTCATTACATACTGCCCTCAACTCCGTTGTCCCACTTTCTGTAAACAGTCCACTCATCCTGTTAGGTTTAAAGAGCCTTGGTTCACAGCTAGCTTGCATCAACTGAAACACCAACTCAGGCAGGCAGGACTCAAATGGAGACGCCTTCGCAGTCCGGCATCACTTGCAACATTTAAAAGTACTGCTGCTGCCTACAAGGCAGCCCTCTTAATTGCTAAGAAGAAAAATTACAGTGACAAGATTTCCAGGGCACCTAACTTTGCTGTACTTTACAAAGTTCTTAAAACACTATCCCTATTACTTCCAAAGACCAACTAGACACCTAATGCTCATGCACTAGCCACACATTTCAAACATAGAATTCTCAACCTGCACCAGAAGTTGCCCATCCACCCAACACTAATCACTAGATCCACTGCCTCTATCACTGACTCACCTGGTAATACACTTAACATAAGAATAGCCATACTGGGTCAGACCAATGGTCCATCTAGCCCAGTATCCTGCTTCCAACAGTGGCCAATCCAGGTCACAAGATCCTGGCAGAAACCCAATTAGTAGCAACATTCCATGCTACCAATCCCGAGGCAGGCAGTGGCTTCCCTCATGTCCACCTCAATAACAGACTATGGACTTTTTCTCCAGAAACTTGTCCAAACCATTTTTAAACCCAGATATGCTAACCACTGTTACCATAAGTGAAAAAATATTTCCTCCTATTTGTTTTAAAAGTATTTCCATGTAATTTCATTGAGTGTTGCTTGGTCTTTGTACTTTTTGAAAGAGCGATAAATCCATTCACTTTTACCCATTCTACACAACTCAGGATTTTATAGACCTCAATCATATCCCCCCCCCCCCCCCCCCAGCCATCTATCTTTCTAATTTCTGTCTCCCAACAAGTTCTAGCCTTTCCTCAGTCCTCAGGTCTTTGAAGTTCACCACTGCCCCCCAAGACCCTCTCCCCTCCCACCTTTTAAAAAAGTGCTCAGAAGTCCTTCTTCTCTTCCTTCTGTCCATGTTGACCTCTAGCCTCTCAGCCTACCACTGGCCTGAAAAGCAGCAACAATACAGCCCAAACTTAACGATTCTACTAAATTGTTGGTTGACTGTGACAACTATTGCCCCATCACCAACCTTGCATTCACAACAAAAATTGCTGAATTGATAGTTCACACACAGCTGCTGGACTACTTGGACAGTGCTTGTGTATTACATCCCAACTAGACCAGGTTTAGACTCAATCAAAACACCAAAATGACTCTACTAGGCATTACTACTTACATCTACTACCATCTTGATCATGGTAAATCAGTTCTCCTCCTTTCTCTTGACCTCATTGCTGCGTTCAATCTAATTGATCATTCACTCCTCCGTCATCTGCTCTTTCAGATAGGTTTACAGGATATTGCACTTGCCTGGTTTTCCTCCTTTCTCTCTGGCCATGTTTATATGTTCTGTAATAATATGTCTACCTCTACAACTTTTCCCCTAGTTTCTAGAGTACCACAAGGATCCATCCTTTCTTCTACACTTTTCAATATCTTCCTGACACCGTTGCTCACTTTATTCATTCCTTGGGTCTCACAGCTTTTGTATATGCTGATGCCATTCAGATACTCAGTATTATAGACTCCACTGATTCATCACAAATAACCGCTCTCAATCAGAAACTTGCTCAAATCACGTCCTGGCTTGAAGCCAACAAGCTTCTTCTTAACCCCAGAAAATCTCAGGTAGTCATTTTTTTACTAAACACACAGATAAATCAAGATACCCATTTTGCCTTCTTCTATCCATATTGCTCAAGTAGCTAACACAAGGATCCTTGGGGGTTCTCATCAATAGTTTTCCTACCTTCACACTTCAAATATCCGCAGTTGTGAAGTGCTCCTTCCACAGACTCAGGATGATACATTCTATTTGGCCTCTCCTGCACCCCCCAAGCTTGAACATACATATCCATTCCTTTTTCATCAGCTGCCTGGATTACTGTAATGCCCTATACAGGGGTATTAGAGTAAGGGATCTCAAGCACCTTCAGCTCATGCAAAATACTGCCATCAAACTCATCACCGGACACAAGAAATTTGATCGTTACACTTCTTCTGAAGTAAGCACACTGGTTGCCTGTATCATATGATGCCACCTACAAACTCCTTCTTTTTCTTTTAAGATTCAGCGTGCAGGTGAACCCTCTTTCCTCTCTGATGACTTGACCCCTTACTGCCCCTCTAGGATGCTACTGTTCTCACAGCAACATAGACTTATAGTTCCTTCTCCACGAGATATTGTCCATAATTCCACCAGGCACACTATCTTCTCAGTTCAGGGGCCAGAACTTTGGAACATGCTGCTGAATGCTACAATCCTCTCTATCACAATTCAAGTGCAGCCTTAAACCTTTCTCTTCACTGAAGCATATTCCTGAGGCTAGATCCTGTTAGTAGTGAACCAAAATTGCGTAACTCATGTGTTTTTCCCTCCCCTTCTTTCTCTCACAGCATTATAGTTATCCCCTCCTTCCCTCTCTGCTTTCATGTCTCATGTCACCCCCCCTCTTTTCTCTATTTTAGCCTGTAAACTGCCTAGGCACCTATCTATAGGGTGAGAAAGTAAATGACTTGAATAAACTTGGAAACTTGGTGAGGTTCTGGTCAGCGGTAGACAGCCAGGGCCTTGCAAGGAGAAAGGGACTTTTGAGGTAAATGTGAGGGGAGAAAGCCAGATCCAGGGACAAAGAGGAGAGAGGGGGGATGTTGATCAAAGGATGGGGAAAGAGATGTTGGACCTAGGAAAGAGAAGGAGGGGGCAGAAATAGTGGAGCTGCAGAGGGGGGCAGAGATAGTGCATTGAGGGGAGGGAGAAAGAATGAGAAGGAGACGTCATCTACTTAGATTTCAGCAAGGCTTTTGACACGGTTCCCCACAGGAGGCTCTTGAATAAACTAGAAGGGCTGAAGATAGGACCCGAAGTGGTGAACTGGATTAGGAACTTGTTGACGGGCAGACGCCAGAGGGTGGTGGTAAATGGAGTTCGCTCGGAGGAGGGAAAGGTGAGTAGTGGAGTGCCTCAGGGATCGGTGCTGGGGCCCATTCTGTTCAATATATTTGTGAGTGACATTGCCGAAGGGTTACAAGGTAAAGTTTGCCTTTTTGCGGATGATACCAAGATTTGCAACAGAGTGGACACCCTGGAGGGAGTGGAAAACATGAAAAAAGATCTGAAGAAGCTGGAAGAATGGTCTAACATTTGGCAATTAAAATTCAATGCGAAGAAAGGCAAAGTGATGCACTTAGGGAGTAGAAATCCAAGGGAGGCGTATGTGTTAGGTGGGGAGAGCCTGATAGACACGGTCGGGGAGAGGGATCTTGGGGTGATAGTATCTGAGGACCTGAAGGCGATGAAACAGTGCAACAAAGCGGTGGCCGTAGCGAGAAGGTTGCTAGGCTGTATAGAGAGAGGTGTGACCAGCAGAAGAAAGGAGGTTTTAATGCCCCTGTATAAGACGTTGGTGAGGCCCCACCTGGAGTATTGTGTTCAGTTTTGGAGGCCGTACCTTGCGAAGGATGTTAAAAAAATGGAAGCGGTACAAAGAAAAGCTACGAGGATGGTATGGGAGTTGCGTTCCAAGACGTATGAAGAGAGACTTACTGACCTGAACATGTATACTCTGGAGGAAACGTTCAAATATTTGAAAGGTATTAATCCGCAAACGAATCTTTTCCGGAGATGGGAAGGCGGTAGAAAGAGAGGACATGAAATGAGATTGAAGGGGGGCAGACTCAGGAAAGATGTCAGGAAGTATTTCTTCACGGAGAGGGTGGTGAACGCTTGGAATGCCCTCCCGCGGGAGGTGGTGGACATGAAAACGGTAACGGAATTCAAACATGCGTGGGATAGGCATAAAGGAATCCTGTGCAGAAGGAATTGATCCACAGAAGCTTAGCTGAAATTGGGTGGCGGGGGGAAGAGGGGTTGGTGGTTGAGAGGCTAGGATAGGGGAGGGCAGACTTATACGGGGTCTGTGCCAGAGCCGGTGATGGGAGGCGGGACTGGTGTTTGGGAGGCGGGAAATACTGCTGGACAGACTTCTACGGTCTGTGCCCTGAAAAAGACAGGTACAAAGCAAGGTAAGGTATACACATATGAGTTTATCGTGGGCAGACTAGATGGACCGTACAGGTCTTTTTCTGCCGTCATCTACTATGTTACTATGTTACTATGAGAGATATTGCAGCTGGGGGGAGGGGGAGAAAATGTTAGATCTGGGGAGGGGGAGAGATGTGGGACCCGGGGTAGAGGGGAAGAGATATAGGGAACCAGGGGTGGGGGAACCTAGGATCCTCTTATTGCCCGGGGGCCCAGATCCCTGTCATTCCACCGTAGTTGGGCACCAAATCTGTTTTAGAATACTAGCTGAAGTTCACAGTTACACGCCAAACTTTAAGCACAACTACTTAAGCCATGTCTATGGCTGGTGTAAATGCTGGTGCCTAAAATCAGCAGTTGGGCACATACAGTGGTACAGTGGAGGTGTAGCTAGTGGTTAGTGCAGTGAACTGGGTTTGATTCTCCCTGCAGCTCCTTCTGACTCTGAACAAGTCACTTAATCTTCCGTTGCCCCAGGTACAAATAAATACCTGTATATACTATGTAAACCTCTTTGAAGGTAGTTACAAAAAACACAGAAAAGCGGTATATCAAGTCCAATTTCCCTTCCATTAACTCCCTATTCTATAAACCGTGGACTAAAACCCACTACCCACAGATGTACACCACTACCACAGCCCTTACAGGTGAAGGGGGGCACCTAGATGTGGGTACAGTGGATTTGTAGTGGATTTTGGAGGACTCGCTGTTTCCTTCACAAGTGTAACAGGTAGGGGGGGATGGGCCTGGGCCCGCCTGCCTGAAGTGCACTGCACCCACTAAAACTGCTCCAGAGACCTGCATACTGCTGTCATGGAGCTGGGTATGACATTTGAGGCTGGCATAGAGGCAGGCAAAAAATATTTAAAAAGTTTTTTTTAGGATGGGAGGGGGTTAGTGACCACTGGGGAGTAAGGGGAAGTCATCCCCAATTCTCTTCGGTGGTTATCTGGTCATTTTTGGCACCTTTTTGTTGCTTGGTTGTAAGAAAATCACAACCAGGTAAATTCGTCCAAGTGTTCGTCAGGGCCATCCTTGTTTCTTTCAATTATGGGTCGAGGACGTCCTAGTGTTAGGCACGCCCAAGTCCCACCTTCGCTACGCCTCCAATATGCCCCCTTGAACTTTGGCCGTCCCTGCGATGGAAAGCAGTTGGGGATGTCCAAAATTGTCTTTCAATTATACTGATTTGGATGGCCCTGTGAGAAGGACGCCCAGCTTCCAATTTATGTCGAAAGATGAGCATCCTTCTCTTTCGAAAATGAGCCCATTAGGCACCAAGTGATAGAATAGCACCTAAGTGTACTGTGATGCCTGACTGCCAATGCAGCCTCGTTTTGAGGCCTAACATCTGTTAACTCCCATTGCCATGCCAAAATTTGACATCTAATTTGCGCCTAGCTTTTGGTGCACTATATAGAATTACCTCCATAGTGCCTAGGTGGTTGCTTACAAGTCCATTGTACATAACTTTATTTATCTCAGGACCTGGGTTGGGACTGGAATACTCTCCAGGAGGCTGAGAGGGCTGGATTCAACTTGTTCTTTGCACATTCTAAGAATGCAGAGCACACAGTTGGATGTGTTCTGAACCAAAAATGACCTTTTCTTAAAGCCTTGAGGGGTCCTTTTACAAAGGTGCGCTAGTGTTTTTAGTGTGCGCTAAAAATAAACGTGCGCTAAATATTAAAGATGCCCATATATTCCTATGGGCGTCTCTAGCATGCGCTAATGATTAGCGTGCACTAAAAATGCTAACTTGTCTTTGTAAAAGACCCCTTTAGTCATTTAAATTAAGGGATATATTATCAGAGGCAGTATTACAGCAGAATTTTTCCAACTATGTTCAAGTTCAATTTATTTTGATATACCAATTTATGCAAATTGATATATGCAAATTTTTGAAAAGAAATCTAAGTGGTTTATAATTACTGTTCTCTCTAAGCTGCAGTGCTGCCAATGGGAGGGGGGGTGGTAATTCGATATTGTGTTTACAATTGCTAGGGTCTGGCAGGTTCCCTGGAATCCTGCAGAGCTTACCTGTCCCTCATTATTGAAAACGTGATAGTGAAACAGCACCCCACCTGGTAGGACTGTAGGTGGAGGACTCTCGCTCAGTTTTAGAGGGAACAGTGGTTATAATATCTAAAATAATTGGGGGAGAGAAAGGGAAGGAACACAAAGTAACACGACACAACACAGGCACAAGAGGATAATGGGAGGAGGAAAGTTTGCACAGTAATAAGAGGGTAAAAATAGGATGGGGGAATAGAATAGGAGGCTTGGAACTGTCTCATTCATATGCCAGGAATCAGATATCTAGAGGAAGGAAAATTAGGAATCAGTTATAATTAGGTGGAAAAGCCAAAGTAATAGGCTTTTAACTGAGATTTAAAGTTGTTGAATGACCGCTCAAGGTATAGGTACTAAGGAAAGGTATTCCACAATGTGGGAGTGGCTTCGCTAAAACAGGGACTTCTAGTTCCAGCTAGAAAAACCTGACAAAAGGATGGAATTACTAATAGGCCCTGGCAGCCAACCAAAGGGATCTTGTGGGGGAGTAGGGAATCAAGAGGCTAGCTAAAAAGGAAGGTAAGCTGGTGGATTGAATCTGATGAGATAAGACATTAATCTTAAAAGGGATCCTATAAGTGTTATGATTCTGCCGGTTTGGCTGAGGGGGAGGGGGGACGTCTCTTCTGATTGGCTGCCAGGGGTTGTGCTGACGTCAGGGGATAGTACTTTAGCCTGCAGCTGAGGAGTTTCTCTGCTTTTGAGTTACTTCTTAGTAGTAACAGGAAAGCCTGATAGGTTTCTCTCAGAACGTGCTCTAGGTTCTGACAGGGATCTGTGTTGATTTAGAGTATTCTTTTCCTTCCCTCTGGGTTAGCTGCTGCTGTGTGTGTGTGTGTACTTAGCTCTGTAATCAGGGTCAGCTGCTCGGTTGTTTAGTGGGGGCTGGGCATTGCTCAGCCTCTGGGCTCTGGGCTGAGTGAGAGCTGTTTGTTTGTTTTAAGGATTTCTCTTCCCAGTGTCCCTGCTGGCTCAGTGAGTTTAACCCTTTGTGTACTGTGTGTATTGTATTCCTGCCTCTGCCAGTGTGTTTGTTGGATGGGCCCCACTCCCTCTCTGCTTCTCTCTGATTGTTTGTTGATTTATGGCACTCTCTCTCTGCTGGCTCTACAAGCTTAACCCTTTGTGTTCTGTGTGCCTCTGTCTACAGTGGGTTTGAGGCAAAGGCTTTCTGCCTTCCTTTTGTGTTTGGTTCCTCTGGCTTCTGCCTGGGGCGCCTACCCTGGTGGGAGGGGTTGCTGTGTTAGTTCCCCTGTCCTGCGCTAGTCTCCTGCGTGGGCGTGGCCCGCTCTGGTCCTTTGTTTCCCCCTCTGCCCTATTGCTGGTGTTCAGCGCGTGTCTGGCATCTTGGGGCCCTCTGGGTTCTTTCACCCCTCCCTGTGTGTGATTGGGTTCCAGTTCAGCCGTGAGGCTCGCACGAGTGGCTCTGTCTGCGTGGGTTCCGGTTCGGCCGCGAGGCCCGCCTATATGCCTATTTCCCTTCTTCCTGAGGGACTGGGGGGAGGGGTAGCTTAGGGGGTATTGTGTAGCTGGGGTGTGCGGTGGTGGGTCGGTCTCCCCTTGGCCTGGGTCGGCGCCCTGCTGGCCTCGGCCAGGGCCCAAGGGCTCACGACCAACCCAACGGATTACAGAACGCAAAAGCCATGAGCTCGACAGATCCATCCCCCATGCAGCTGCTCCAGCAATTGCATGCTCAGCTACAACAGGTATCGGGAGTCGTGAACGAACTGTCTCAACGGGTAGACACGCTGACTGTCACAGGGGCTGCGGAGGGCCCGCCAGCAGCTACTCCGCCGGGTTCCCACGCATGCGGCCGAGGGATTCGGGTGGCTACGCCCCCGAGTTACGAGGGCGACAGTAAGACCTGCCGGGGGTTCCTCAATCAATGCCAAATTGTCTTCGAGTTGCAGGCCCAGGATTTTCCTTCGGATCGGGCGAAGGTGGCTTATATTATCTCTCTACTGGCAGGCCCCGCTCTGGCCTGGGCCTCGCCCTTATGGGAGAAGAAGGATCCCCTCCTGGATAATTTGGCAGAGTTCTTGAAACAATTTCGGCTCATCTTTGAGGAACCCGGGAAGCCCTCTTCGGCGGCGACTCAGCTGTTGAACCTACATCAGGGGCGACTCTCTCTGGGTGAGTACACCATCCAGTTTCGGACTTTGGCCGCAGAGCTAGGTTGGGATAACCCAAGCCTGACTGCGGTATTCTGGCATGGGGTCTCGGCCAACATTAAGGACGAACTCACAGGCCGGGAGCTGCCCTCAGATCTGAACGACCTCATCCGTCTCTGCACCCAGGAGCTCGCACAAGAGCCCTGCTTCCCCGTCGCTGGGTGTGCCCGATGGGTCTGAACCTATGCAGGTTGACCGGGCGGCCCAGGAGAGACAGCGGAGACGCTCTAAGGGGCTGTGCCTGCATTGTGGAGTGAAGGGACACTTTGTCCGTGAGTGCCCGAAGAGAAAGAAGTCGGGAAACCAGCAGCCCTGATACCGGCTAGGGAGACCAGGTCAGGGCCCAAGTCCTTCTCCCCTTGGATGCAGGTTTTGGTGCCAGTTCTACTGGCGATTAAGGATACCCCTTGTTTTGAGGCGCTAGTCGACTCGGGGGCGGGAGGCAACTTTATCAGCGCGGACCTGGTGCGGGTTCATCAAATTCCTACGATGGAGATACCTCAGTCCATCACTGTCTCAGCGGCTTGGGGACTTGTTCGGGGAGTTCTCCGCTCCAGGACCGTGCCTATGACCATACGGGTAGGAGTCTTACACAAAGAAGTTATCTCCTTCTATGTCCTTCCGTCGGCCACTGAGGCCATAATCCTGGGATTACCCTGGCTTCGCCTGCATAACCCTTGTATTGATTGGGCCCGAGGTGAATTGATGGCGTGGGACCCGGGCTGCCAGAAGGTCTGTTTGGATAAGGTCTCGCCAGCCCCAGTGACGCTTCCTTTGGATCGAGCCAATGTTATGTTACCGGGGCCCTGCAGATTCTTTGGAGATGTTTTTTCCAAACAGCAAGCAGAGATTCTGCCTCCTCATCGCTCCTATGACTGTGCCATAGAGCTACTACCTGGCACTGAACCTCCCCGTGGCCGCGTATACCCGCTATCCTGGCCAGAGACGGAAGCCATGTCCCAGTATATTCGAGAGAACCTAGCTCGAGGCTTCATCCAGCCCTCTAAATCGCCCGCGGGGGCTGGATTCTTCTTCGTGGAGAAGAAGGATGGGGGGTTGCGCCCCTGTATTGACTACAGGGGACTCAATGCCATCACGCGGAAGGACAAATACCCCCTTCCCTTGATTTCTGAGATGTTTGACCGCCTCCAGGGGGCCCAGATCTTTTCCAAGCTCGATCTCAGGGGGGCCTACAACCTTGTGCGGATCAAGGAGGGGGATGAGTGGAAGACGGCATTTAACACCCGCGACGGGCATTACGAATATCTGGTAATGCCATTTGGACTTGCTAATGCGCCAGCCGTCTTCCAAGCCTTCATGAATGACATCTTCAGGGATCTCCTGTATAAGTTTGTGATGGTCTACTTGGACGATATTTTGATTTTTTCAAGGGCTGAGGAAGAGCACCAGGAGCACTTGAAGACCGTATTGCAGCGGTTGAGGGAGAACCACCTCTATGTGGAATTGGGAAAATGTGAATTTCATCGCTCCGAACTGCTCTTCCTGGGGTACATCATTTCTAACCACGGGCTGCGTATGGACCCCAGTAAGCTGACAGCCATCCTGCACTGGCAGCAACCTACGGGGCGTAAGGCTCTACAGCGCTTCTTAGGTTTTGCAAACTACTATAGGCAGTTTATTTGGAATTACTCGTCCCTGACTGCCCCTCTTACTGCCTTGACTAAGAAGAACGCTGACGCTCGCAACTGGTCGCCTGAGGCGTGTCAGGCCTTTGAGAATCTGAAACAGGCATTTGTTGGAGCTTCAGTGTTGCGCCATCCCAACCCGACAAATAAATTTTTCGTGGAAGTGGATGCATCATCGGTTGGCGTAGGAGCAGTGCTGTCCCAGGCCCACCCCAGTGGGAAACTTCTCCCATGTGCATTCTTCTCTAAAAAGTATACCCCTGCCGAGAAGAATTATGCCATCGGGGATCAGGAGCTATTAGCCATTAAATTGGCCCTGGAAGAATGGCGTCATCTGATGGAAGGGGCGCAGGAGCCCTTCACGGTGTTCACGGACCATAAAAACCTGACTTATTTACGAGAAGCGAGAAGGCTGAATCCTCGCCAGGCCCGGTGGGCACTATTCTTCTCCCGCTTTGATTTCATTCTGACTTATCGTCCAGCGGAGAAGAACATCAAGGCAGACGCCCTCTCCAGGTCCATGGAGGCTGACCTGGAGGAAGAACCCCTGCAGTATGTAATTAAACCCGATGTCATTGTGCCCGCAATGACGCTAGCAGTACCTGCAGGTATGACCTTTGTGCCACCCCGGCTGAGAGAAAAGACACTCCAATGGGGGCATGCCTCTCGAATGGCAGGACATCCCGGGATCCTGGGAACCAAGCGGTTCATCTCCCAGCAGTATTGGTGGCCTTCACTTGATCGGGATGTGCAGGAGTTCGTGGCTGCGTGTCCTGAGTGCGCCCAGCATAAAGCGGACCGTCGGAGACCCCAGGGGTTGCTGATGCCTTTACCGGTACCTGAGAGACCGTGGACCCACATTGCCATGGACTTTGTTACGGATCTGCCTAACTCTGAAGGGCACACAGTTGTCTGGGTAGTGGTGGACCGGTTTTCTAAAATGGCCCACTTCATACCCATGCCTATCCTTCCTTCGGCGGTGAAGCTGGCACAGTATTTCATCAGCGTTATGTTTCGTCTCCATGGTCTGCCAGAATCTATTACCTCTGATCGAGGAGTACAGTTTGTCTCAAAGTTCTGGAGAGCCCTGAATCGGGCCCTTGAAATAAAGCTGAACTTTTCGTCGGGATATCACCCACAATCCAATGGCTAAACAGAACGAGTGAACCAATGCTTGAAGCAGTTCCTACGGATGTATGTCAATGAGCACCACAACGACTGGAGTCAGCTGCTGCCTTGGGCAGAATTCGCTCATAACAACCGAGTGAGCTCGGCCACAGGCGCTTCGCCCTTTTACATCGTATATGGACGACATCCGCGGATACCAGCCCCCTTGAAAACCAACTTGGATGTCCCGGCAGCGGCCGATGCGGTGACCTCGCTCCAAGCAATTTGGTCATCAGTTCAGAAAGCGCTGCGAGTGACCTGCGCTCGTATGAAACGCCAAGCGGATCGGTCTCGCAGAGTGGAACCGCGCTTCCAGCCTGGCGACTTGGTGTGGTTGTCCACGCGTAATCTTCGTCTGAAGATTCCCTCCTCCCGCTTTGCACCTCGATTTGTGGGCCCGTATCCCATTGTGAGGCAAGTGAATCGGGTCTGTTATCAGCTAAAGTTACCACCTACATTACGGGTACATAACACCTTTCATGTGTCCTTGCTGAAGCCTGTGATTCTGAGAAAAGGGGCTTTGCCCGCGTTGCCTGCTAGTCCAGCCATCTCAGCTTCCCAGGGGGAATACGAAGTCCGGGATGTCTTGGATGCAAGGCGCTTCCGGGGACATCTCCAGTATCTCATTGCGTGGAAGGGATATGGACCGGCAGACAACTCCTGGGAGGACGCTACTCATGTCCACGCGCCAGTCCTAGTCAGACGGTTCCATCGCCTTTTCCCTCACAAACCTAAACCTCGTGGACGGGGTAGGGGGGGGCCCTTGAAGGGGGGGTGATGTTATGATTCTGCCGGTTTGACTGAGGAGGAGGGGGGACGTCTCTTCTGATTGGCTGCCAGGGGTTGTGCTGACGTCAGGGGATAGTACTTTAGCCTGCAGCTGAGGAGTTTCTCTGCTTTTGCGTTACTTCTTGGTAGTAACAGGAAAGCCTGATAGGTTTCTCTCAGAACGTGCTCTAGGTTCTGACAGGGATCTGTGTTGATTTAGTGTATTCTTTTCCTTCCCTCTGGGTTAGCTGCTGCTGCTGTGTGTGTGTGTGTGTGTGTACGTAGCTCTGTAATCAGGGTCAGCTGCTCGGTTGTTTAGTGGGGGCTGGGCATTGCTCAGCCTCCGGGGAGTGGGGGGGGGGGGGGGGGCTCTGGGCTGAGTGAGAGAGTTCTCCCTTGTTTGTTTGTTTTAAGGATTTCTCTTCCCAGTGTCCCGGTCTGCAGACTCAGTGAGTTTAACCCTTTGTGTACTGTGTGTATTGTATTCCTGCCTCTGCCAGTGTGTTTGTTGGATGGGCCCCACTCCCTCTCGGGAGGGGAAGCGTTCTCTCTGATTGTTTGTTGATTTATGGCACTCTCTCTTGTTTTTGCTGAAATTTTTATTTTCACACTAGCTTTCTAAAACAATTTTGGAACACTGAGCAAGAACAGATTAAACATGGCACAGGCAACGCATGCAGCTGTGGATCTTAAAAAATTATGCCCAGACGGTGAACTACTGATTAGAAAGAAAGCAAGTCAGTGAAGTAGAAAGATGCAGTTGAAGAACCAAAGGACTTTTATTGCAACCAGCGTCTATGACACAAGCAAAAGACCCGACACAGCCGTGTTTCAGCAAACAATGCCTGAATCAGTGGTCATTCATGTCTAAAACAAATTGTCACAAGTCTCAGTAGGTAGGAGACACTGATCATAAGGCCTTGGGTGGGGACCTTATTCTTCTCTGGTATACTATGAACTACTGATTAGACACAGTTTCCCTTTCTCCTTCAGTCCTTAGCAAAAAAATTGAAGTGGATACTCCACTTCGACACACTTCATCATACCCAACAGATCCTGGAAGTTCTTTAGAATCACCTAATAGTATCCAAGCAAGAACATATATAATAATTTAAATAATAAAAAACCATATTTTACCTCCAAGCAAAATAGCCTCTCCATACATGGATCTCAGCTAATGAAAACTGAAACTAAAAGCCATAATGCGTTTACAATGGTTGAATTTACGCTACACTTGGTGGGTCAGTGATGTCATATCTCCACAGAGAGGCTAATTTCTAAGGAGCTTATCATCCAAAATTTATAGACTTAAATTCCTGCTAAACTTTTGTATCAAAAGCATTTATTCGAAGCACTCTATTTACCATATAAACTACTAAGCAAGATCATAACTGTATTACTTGAAATCACATTACACGACAAAAAAAAAGAATGGAAGAGTAGTCTAACACCCCCCTCCCCCACACACACACTACCTATAATCCCTGGTAGGGTTACCATATGGCTCCAGAAAAAGGAGGACGGATTGAGCCAGCCGGGTTTTACTTCCATTGCTTTCCATTGAAAGCAATGGAAGTAAAACCCGGCTGGCGCAATTGCTTTCCATGGAAAGCAATGGAAGTAAAACCCGGCTGGCTCAATCCGTCCTCCTTTTTCTGGAGCCATATGGTAACCTTAATCCCTGGTGGTCTAGCGGTGTAGTCAGGGCAGGAGTGATCCCCAGTCGCTTTTGCCTGTGTCAGCTCTACTCTCAAGATTGCTGCCATGAAATCTTGTTGCAGTCTCATGAGATTCACACTAGAGGTCATGGTAGCCATTTTGAAAGCAGAGCCAGTAAGGGCAGGAGTGACTGGAGATCGCTCCTGCCCTGACTACACCCCTAGACTTCCAGGGATTGTAAGATTGACCTGAGGGGGGCATCTACAGGTGGGCGAGGGAGGGGGAAGGAGAGAGGCAAAACAGGACAAAGCACAAATTTTTGGCTTACACCAAAAACACATGGTCATTTTCACCTGAAGCCAAAAATATGGCTGTAGCCTTTCAGCCAAAACCAAAACCAGGCAGAAAAAGGATTTTGGGCCAGTTTCAGCACCATAACTGAAACTGAAACCAAAACCAAAATTCAGTTGGCCTCTAGCACACACACTCTATTATATGCTGTAATGGCTGTTGTATTACAAAATATATTATAGAATTGAAAAAACACTGCTCTAGTAAATAAATATTTGTGGTAGAATTCAGTATGCCTCATATACAGGTATGAAGCAGCCATCATGAAGAAGCATGGACAGTTGGACACATACCGTGTTTCCCCGAAAATAAGACACTGTCTTATATTAATTTTTGCCCCCCAAAATACGCTAGGTCTTATTTACAGGGGCTGTCTTATTTTTCGGGGAAACATCAGGGTTGGATCAGGGTTGGCCCACCCGCCCTCCATCGCTCCCGGAACTAACCTTAAACGCCTCCTTTCACCTTCGAAGCAAGCAGCAGCAGGGCAGGCCACTCCTTCCTTCCGTGTCCCACCCTCGCCTGATGTAACATCCGCGAGGGGAGGGCAGGGCACGGAAGGAAGGAGAGGTCTGCCCTGCTGCTGCTTGCTGCGAAGGTGAAAGGAGGCGTTTAAGGTTAGTTCCGGGAGCGATGGAGGGCGGGTGGAGGGGGGGCCCAGCGACCTCGGGTGGGGGGGGGGGCGGCACGGGGGCGGCCTTGTCCGGCTCTCGGTGGCCCTGCTTTCAAACAAAAACTTGCTAGGTCTTACTTTCGGGGGAGGCCTTATATCTACCAATTCAGGAAAACCTCTACTAGGTCTTATTTTCGGGGGATGTCTTACTTTCGGGGAAACAGGGTAGGTCTGTTAAGCAATGACCTCCACTATAGAGATGTATTGAAGAGTCACAATTTTTTGTAGGGGGCAGTCCTTGAAGCAGCCCTGTTAAGGGCGAAACATGCATGTCGGGCAGTAACATCAACCCCTGAGCTTGATGTATTTTTCAAAGATGAGTATTGATAATTAAAAAATATAAAAGTGAAGAATAGTGCTAAATAAGTTAAAAAAAAGGGTGGATAAAGTGTACCGATGAAGAAAGGTGTGCAGGAACCATTGCCATTCAGTAATCTTGGTAATGTGCACAACTGAGGACACTAAGAGATAAAAATTATTGAAATGAAGGGTTGGATTTGAGAATTTAAGAACTGAGGGACTGTGGGAGCAAACATATTATTTCAATGGACAGTATAGCCAGATTTGTCAATCTCTTTGCTCATAGTTAATCAAAGAATACTTTTTATTCATTTTAATTTTGAAAAGTTTGATTACATGAAGCAACAGATATACAAATAGGAAAAGTCTTAAACATAGGATAAGTTTGGCACAGATTCATAAAAATCCCATTTCATAATAAATTCTAGAAATTGCAATATAGTCCAAGTCTTTGTTTCTTTGGGATTGATTCCAGTAGCTTTTAAATGTCTCTCCGTAGTCAAAAAAATTCCCACTAAAATATCTTCACCAGAAAACTCATCATAAACTTTAACTATATTTGGTAAAAACTTCTGAAGGTTTTCTTCTTCTGCAAAAATCAGAAAGAATAGTTGAATGATAGCAAACATTGATATTATTTGATCCATTGCTTTAGAACGAGTCTCCAGTTCTTGGTGATAATCAAAATAGTTATTTTGATTATCTAATGTAAGCCACATTGACAAAATTCCTTGGGATAATGTGGGATATAAATGTCATAAATAATAAAATAAATAAATAAATAAATAAAATGAATATGGCATTCAAATAGCCCTTTTGATTTCTTCTGGCAACGTAAGACCAGCCTCTTTTATTGTTTCTCCAGACATTCTTCTTCAAAATTTGATTCTTTTTTTCTACGTCAATGTCCATTTCCTTACATTTTGTTGTATAATTAATGGCCTTCTCCACAAATTCTGTGCACTGATCTTCAAGGAACAATTTTAAAACTTGCAGTTTCACTGTATATTGTTCAAGGCTGACTCCAAGTATTTGCAAATATTTTTGTATCTGATTAACCTCGTCTAAAACTTCACACCTGAAAAAAAGATAACTCAAAAAAGAAAAATCGCAAAAGCAACATCTGAGCTGATCTTATATCTACATTTTCTTTTGCATCACACAGTACTTCAAAGGTTGAGATTAACTTTTCAAAATGTACATAAGTACCAGTGCTTTTTTTGTGCCGGTACGCAACGGTACGGCGTACCGGCACCTTTTTTTGCCCCCCCCCCCCCCCCCGGCGACCCTCCCGACGAGACCTGCACTTACTTTTTTTTTTAAGACGCAGAGGCATGAACGATGCAGGCAGCGATTGAAAGAGGCTGTCTGCGTCGGAGCTTCCCTGTGCGAGTCCCGCCTACGTTGTTACAACTTCCTGTTTCCGCATAGGCGAGACTCGCACAGGGAAGCTCCGATGCAGACAGCCTCCTTCAATCGCTGCCTGCATCGCTCGTGCTGCTGACTAGTCCGGGAATTGCTGCACATGGGAGAGGGGAGGACAGGGAACGGACAACTGCTGGGAGGGCAGGGCAGAGAACGGAGAGCTGCTGGACAACGCTGGGAGGGGAGGGCAGGGAACGGAGAACTGCTGGACATCGCTGGGAGGGGAGAGCAGGGAACAGAATTGCTGGGCATGGGAGGGCATGGAAGGGAACAGAATTGCTGGACATGGGAGGGCAGGGAAAGGAACAGAATTGCTGGACATGGGAGGGCATGGAAGGGAACAGAGAATTGCTGGACATTGCTGGAAGGGGAGAGCAGGGAACGGAGAATTGCTGGACATGAATGGCAGGGGGAAGAGAAGAATCGCTGGACATGGATGGCAGGGGAGGACAGGACAGAGGAGAATCACTGGACATGGATGGAGGGGAGGGAAGAGAGGAAGGAGATGCACATGGATGGGAGGGCAGGGAAGAGAGGAGAAATGCTGGAAATGGATGGAGAGGGCGAGCAGGAGATAGAGGAGAATTGATGGACATGGAGGGGTTAGCGGGGAGTGAGGAGAAATGCTGGACTTGGATGGAGGAGAGGGGAGAGAGAATTATTGCTTTATATGGATACAGGGGAGGGAAGAGAGAGGAGAAGTGCTGGACATGGGTGGAGGGGAGGAGAGAGGAGAAGTGCTGGACATGGATGGAGGGGAGAAAAGAAAAAAGAAGAAGATACACATGGATGGAGATGAGGGAAAGGGAAGAGGAGAAAAACTGCACATGGATGGAGAAAATAGGCAAAAACTGGATCCATGTTATACCTCCTCCAGTCAATTCCACGGAGGAGGACCCAGCTTTTACTTATGGATGCAGGACAAGAAATGAAGAAGAAAGTAGGAAAGTAAAGAAATAAATGGAAAGGAAGCCCTGGAAAGGGAGTTAAGAGAACATATAGAGAGCAGCAGAATCAGAGACTGGGACCAACATGATCAGAAAAACAAAGACATCAGACAACAAAGGTAGAAAAAAATCATTTTATTTTCATTTTAGTGTTTGGAATATGTCCAATTTGAGAATTTACATCTGCTGTCTTATTTTGCACTGGGTATACTGGAGCTGTAAGAGCTTACAGAAATTATTTATAATGAAAATAATCATGTTATTTTTTTTCTTCTATACTAGTATAATATATTTTCAATGATATCTGTTTATATGCGCCATGGCTGGTATAAGGGATGTGGCTATCATAGGGGTGGAGCCATATGTGGTGGCCCCGCCCACAATGAGTACCGGCACCTTTTTTTCTACAAAAAAAGCACTGATAAGTACATAAGTAATGCCACGCTGGGAAAAGACCAAGGGTCCATCGAGCCCAGCATCCTATCCACGACAGCGGCCAATCCAGGCCAAGGGTCTTTCTGAATGCATAGCTTTATAATGAGCAATCCATCATGTCTGGGAAAGTCTTTTCACTGTTAGACCTACATTCTGCAGCATTTTCAATTGATGAGGTGAAACTGAAAAAAATGAATAAATTTTTTCCAAAGTTCCAAAAAAAAATTACACTTAAAGAAACACTTCCAAAAGAGTGAATTCCACAAGGTTCAGAGAATGATTTGCACAAGGCACAAATAAAGACTTGGGATTAATTTCTTTGATTTTTGCCTGAACACCACTGTGAATACAAGCCATAGTTGCAGCATTGCCATATGCTTGACCATGACAGAGGTTTATGTCCAGTCCATCACTATCCAGTTGTTTCAAGATCTTTCTTCCCAAAAATAGGAAAGAAGCCCAAGAATGATTCCTTTCTTTCAACTTTACTATCTTCACTATTGATCAGTGTGTGAAACATCAAGGGTGCTATCGAAAAGAATTCCAAAGTATTTTGCTTTTTAATATCTAAACAAAAAAAAACAAACAAAAAAAACAGCACCATGGGCCTTTAAAAATGGAACAGTTCTTTAATGAATGAGCCTTGACAAAAAGACCCGACACGGGCCGTGTTTCGGTGACTAGCACCTGCGTCAGGGGTCCCCATGTCTCATATAGTAAAAGCTACAAAGCACCAAGGCACTTTCACTTTCTGTATCCAAATGCTTTGTAGCTTTTACTATATGAGTGTCCTGTGTCGGTTATAGGTGAGCCCTTAGGTTCCCTGAGGCCCCGCAAGACCTCAGAGGACAGACGCGCACCCCGAATCTTCACCCGCGGCGACCGCCGTTCACCAAGGGTTGAGCCCCCAGCTGCAGGCGGCCAGCAGGACTGCTGGAACCGCGGGGTGACAGCCGGCCTGGCTGGTAGTCAGCAACTCAGTCTCTGAAGGACAGCTAGCAAGGACGGCTAGCACTGAAGAGGAACACAGTCTCTGAAGACAGCTAGCAAGGACGGCTAGCACTGAAAGGTCACAGTCTCTGCAGGTGGCTAGCAAGGGCGGCTAGCACTGAAAAGGAACACAGTCTCCGAGGGTGGCTAGCAAGGACGGCTAGCAATGAAAAGGAACACAGTCCCTGAAGGTGGCTAGCAAGGGCGGCCAGCACCGAAAAGAAACACAGTCTCTGGGGGCTAGCAAGGACGGCTAGCAATGAAGATGGAGCCAGTCTCTGAGGGTGGCTAGCAAGGACGGCTAGCAATGACGATGGAGCCAGTCTCTGAGGGTGGCTAGCAAGGACGGCTAGCAATGACGATGGAGCCAGTCTCTGAGGGTGGCTAGCAAGGACGGCTAGCAATGAAGATGGACCCTGTCTCTGAGAGTGGCTAGCAAGGACGGCTAGCAACGAAGATGGACCCAGTCTCCGAGGGTGGCTAGCAAGGACGGCTAGCAACGAAGATGGACCCAGTCTCTGAGGGTGGCTAGCAAGGACGGCTAGCAATGAAGATGGACTCAGTCTCTGGGGGTGGCTAGCAAGGACGGCTAGCAATGAAGATGGACTCAGTCTCTGAAGGTAGCTAGCAAGGACGGCTAGCAATGAAAAGGAACACAGTCCCTGAAGGTGGCTAGCAAGGGCGGCCAGCACCGAAAAGAAACACAGTCTCTGAGGGGGGCTAGCAAGGACGGCTAGCAATGACGATGGAGCCAGTCTCTGAGGGTGGCTAGCAAGGACAGCTAGCAATGACGATGGAGCCAGTCTCTGAGGGTGGCTAGCAAGGACGGCTAGCAATGACGATGGAGCCAGTCTCTGAGGGTGGCTAGCAAGGACGGCTAGCAATGAAGATGGACCCCGTCTCTGAGGGTGGCTAGCAAGGACGGCTAGCAATGAAGATGGACTCAGTCTCCGAGGGTGGCTAGCAAGGACGGCTAGCAACGAAGATGGACCCAGTCTCTGAGGGTGGCTAGCAAGGACGGCTAGCAATGAAGATGGACTCAGTCTCTGGGGGTGGCTAGCAAGGACGGCTAGCAATGAAGATGGACTCAGTCTCTGAAGGTAGCTAGCAAGGACGGCTAGCAATGAAAGAAGAACACAGTCTCTGAAGGGCAACACTCCGCGATCCACTGTGTCGGCTCCTGACATTAGAAACAGAAGCCCTGGACCCTTCCCGTTCCGAGGTTTAAATTCCCCGCCAGTCCATCCCCTCCCTGGAAGAAGGGCCAATCCCTCCGGCCCTGACAGGCAAGGAGCGCCTGGATTGGCAGGCCTGCCTAGCAGGCGGAGTCTCTCCTTCCATGCGCCAATCCGGCGTGTGTGGGCGGGGCTTGCCCGCTGGTCTGCTTTGGCCAGGGAGACGATGACGCCGGCGCCGCCATCTTGGCCGGCGTATTCCCTTCTCCGAGACCGGCGTTCACTCCAGCGGGTCGCCGGCCTCGGGCCGACCCGCGGCAGCGCCGGCCCCGTCGGCGGCTCGTCTTCGCCGCACTGGGCCCCGCGGGCTCCGTCGACCATCGCTTCCCGCCGCGGGAGCCCAGGTAAGGGCCCGGGACGGGACAATGAGACGTGGGGACCCCTGACGCAGGTGCTAGTCACCGAAACACGACCCGTGTCGGGTCTTTTTGTCAAGGCTCATTCATTAAAGAACTGTGTTCCATTTTTAAAGGCCCGTGGTGCTGTTTTGTTTTGTTTGGACTTTAGTTTGTACTTCGTTCCCTCGCTTTTTAATATCTGCCACTATTTTTTCTTTAATAAATTCAGTTCAAAGCAAACATATAATTCTTCAATCAGGATGAGGTAGAAAATCTCATAGCATCTCAAAACCTTATCTCCACAATATTCAGAACATAATTCAAGAAATGCAATATAGTATTATTGGATCCATCAGAATCACATATTTCAAGCCTCAGGCAATAACTTAGCCATTAGACAATAGGGAGAATATGTAATCATCATTGATCTAGCAATATAAATATCCAAGCTTTATCAAAATATGAGTGTGGCTTAATTTGTTTTTCTTTTTTCAGTTCAAGGCAGGAGACACATCCTTCCATCCAGCATCTACCCCTCCCCTTTAATTCGGCCTGTGCACATTCTCTCATCTTTTTAAATGATCCAGCACCTGCCCTCTATCTTTACTTTTGTATCTCCTCTCTCTGCCCCCCCCCCCCCCCCCCCCCCGATGCTGCTGCTGCTGCTCCTGCTTGAAACTAGCAGTGGCAAAACAAGTTAAATATATCATGAGTGCAGGCCTGCGGCTGCCGGCTCTGCTCCTGAACTGGAAGTGACATCAAAGAGGACAGGATCGGCAGCTGCGGGATATGGGTAGGCAGAGTGCAGACCCCACGATCATGATATCTTTAACTTGCTTTGCCCCTGATGCTGGTGCTGTTAGTCTGGAAGAAGAGAAGCAGCATCGGCGGGGGTTGAGGCTGGAATAAGGTGTGGAATGGAAGGCTTGGGGACCATACATTACAGTTAAAGGGAATGGTGCATTGGAACTGATTAAACACCACTTTATGATCTGCACCTAGGGCAAACCGCCCCCACCATCCTGCTCTTGGTACACCACTGGCAACAGCAGCAGTCAGCACAGGACCTTGTGCGTTAGTGTGCATTCACAGACCCCAGTGCTCGACATGGGTTTCCAGTCTAGCAGAAAGCCAATACAAAAGAAGGGAGCAGGGGCCTACAAACATTGACGGGTCCTTTTACTAAGCCGAGTAAGCGTCTATGCACGCCAAAATGCAGTTACCGCCCAACTACCACGTGGCTCTTGCAGTAATTTTTGGCGCGCATCTGATACGTGCGTCTGGAAGACATTTTTTATTTTCAGGTGTGCGTAATGGATGCGCGCCAAGTGGCATTTGGCGCACATAGGTCATTACCGCCCGGTTACCGCGCGAGTCTTTACTGCTAGGACAGTGGCTGGCGGTAAGGTCTCAGATCCAAAATGGACGCGCGGCAATTTTAATTTTGCCGCATGCCCATTCTCGTCAAAAATGTTAAAAAGGCCTTTTTCACAGGTGCGCTGAAAGATGAATTGGTGCGCGCCCAAAACCCGCACTTACACTACCGCAAGCCATTTTTCAGCACGCCTTTGTAAAAGGACCACTGAGTCACAGGTATTGTTCCCTCTAAGCTGGGCAGGAGTCTTCCATCTACACTCCTACCAGTAGGTGGTGCTTTTTCTCCAGGGAACCTGCCTGTCCCAAGAGATTGAAAACACAATATTGAAGCATTACCCCTCACTGGCAGCAATGCAGTTGGAAGACTCCCGTTCAGCTTAGAGGGGGAACAATCCTCACATGCCCTATACCGACTGCCACTACTGGACATAAGTCACAGTGGAAATCCAGAGGGAAGGGAACAGCCCAGTTTTTGTAACCCCATCCATGATGATATGACCCCATTTGGGGACTCAACTCACAGTTTGGGAACTACTGGCCTAAGCGATAACTGAAAGGCAGGTGATACAGAGCTGCTATTAAAGGTGTTCGCTCAGATCAAAACCTTGGTGAGATATCCAACAGCTGTCCTACAACCTTAATTTGTATCTGCCATTTTCAGGGCACAGACCGTAGAAGTCTGCCCAGTACTAGCCCCGCCTCTCAACCACCAGTGCTGCCACCCAATCTCTGCTAACCTTCTGAAGATCCATGCCTTCTGAACAGGATTCCTTTATGTTTATCCCACGCATTTTTTAATTCCGTTACCGTTTTCATCTCCACCACCTCCTGCGGGAGGGCATTCCAAGTATCCACCACTCTCTCCGTGAAAAAATAGTTCCTGGCATTTTTATTGAGTCTGCCCCCCTTCAACCTCATTTCATGTCCTCTAGTTCTACCGCCTTCCCGTCTCTGGAACAGGTTCGTTTGCAGATTAATATCTTTCAAATATTTGAATGTATGTATCATATCACCCTTGTTTCTCCTTTCCTCCAGGGTATACGTGTTCAAGTCAGTAAGTCTCTCCTCATACGTTTTGTAACGCAAATCCCACACCATTTTTGTAGCTTTTCTTTGCACCGCTTCAATTTTTTTTACATTCTTAGCAAGATATGGCCTCCAAAACTGAACACAATACTCCAGGTGGGACCTCACCAACGACTTGTACAAGGGCATCAACACCTCCTTTCTTCTTCTGGTCACACCTCCGTCTATATAGCCTAGCAACCTTCTGGCTATGGCCACCGCCTTGTCACACTGTTTTGTCGCCTTCAGATCCTCAGATATTATCACCCCAAGATCCCTCTCCCTGTCTGTACATAACAGACTCTCACCGCCTAACACATACGTCTCCCTTGGATTTCTACTCCCTAAGTGCATCACTTTGCATTTCTTCACATTGAATTTTAATTGCCAAACATTAGACCACTCTTCTAGCTTCTGCAGGTCTTTTTTCATGTTTTCCACGCCCTCCAGGGTGTCCACTCTGTTACAAATCTTGGTGTCATCCACAAAAAGGCAAACTTTACCTTCTAACCCTTTTGGCAATGTCACTCACAAATATATTGAACAGAATCGGCCCCAGCACCGATCCCTGAGGCACTCCACTACGCACCTTTCCCTCATCCAAGTGAATTCCATTTACCACCACCCTCTGGCGTCTGCCTGTCAACCAGTTCCTAATCCAGTTTACCATGTCGGGTCCTATCTTCAGCCTGTCAAGTTTATTCAAGAGCCTCCTGTGGGGAACAGTGTCAAAATCTTTGCTGAAATCTAAGTAGATTACATCTATAGCACGTTCCTGATTCAATTCTCTGGTCACCCAGTCAAAGAATTCAATGAGATTCGTTTGGCACGATTTACCTTTGGTAAAACCAATGTTGTCTCGGATCTTGCAACTTATTGGCTTCCAGGAAATTCACTATCCTTTCCTTCAGCATTGCTTCCATTACTTTTCCAATAACTGGAGTGAGGTTTACCGGCCTGTAGTTTCCAGCTTCTTCCCTATCACCACTTTTGTGAAGATGGACCACATCCACTGTTCTCCAATCCTACGGAACCTCTCCCGTCTCCAAGGATTTATTAAACAAATCTTTAAGAGAACCCGCCAGAACCTCTCTGAGCTCCCTCAGTATCCTGGGGTGGATCCCGTCCGGTCCCATGGCTTTGTCCACCTTTAGATTTTCAAGTTGTTCATACACACTTGCTTCAGTGAACGATGCTATATCCGCTCCATTCTCATATGTACTTTTGCCACTAAAAAGCATTACATTAGAACCGACACCAATCTGGAACATTTCACCATTGCACTGGAAACAATTGCCATTCAAAGCTAAGTGGAATCATTTATAATTGTAAAAATATTGCCATAGCTTTGTTGAAAGAAAACCAGGTAGGCAGGAATCGACAATGGTGCTATGATGGTGGATTGGTGGTATTACTAACAGATGACTTTGGTCAATGTAACGCACCAAAACTGAACACTTATCACAACATTTAGTATATTTGTTTTATTATTTTGTTATGTTAATATATAAAAAATACTAATAGGATTTCTCTTGTTGGTAGACTGTAGAACAACAGAAACAGGAAAGGATTATAACCCAGGATAATTTAATGATATGATTGTTAAGTGCCATAACAGGTTATATACTGGGTGTTCTGAGGCATTTCCTCCTTTTTCAGATATAGAGGGCAATTTTTGGTGGAGTTATATTATTATTGTGCTGAAGGTGGTCTTCACTTCCCCAATTGCAAAGGCCTAAAATATAAACTAATGCACGCATCAACCTTTTCCTATATGAGCACACAGTTCTGGAATGTGTTACCGCGCAACCTGAAAACGATCGATGAACTAGCCAGCTTCCGCAAACTACTGAAGACCTATCTTTTCGACAAGACATATCACAAAGATCAAAACATGTGAAACTCCATATGTATCCAGAACTGTCTTATAATGCTTTCTTGTTATTTCACTATTATGCTTTATCATTATCATGTAACCCCAAATCCTTCTGTAATACCAATTGTTTATTCTCTTCTCATTTCCACTATTCATGATGTATTGTAAGCCACATTGAGCCTGCAAAGAGGTGGGAAAACGTGGGATACAAATGCAACAAATAAATAAATACCATTATAAGAGAAGTATGAGGATGGAACCTAAGCAGGGGCTACATACATCTAACCTAATATCAATTTATTAATTCATCTTTTTGTAAGAAAATTCAAAACTAAAACCAATAAAGACATCCCAGTGTTTTGCTAAAGGCTCCCTTGCTGAGGTAGCTGAGGAACTGTTAAGTCAATTCACATAAGCAAATCAAACCCCTATTTGATCATTTATACATCAGTGCCCTCTAGTGATAAACCACAGAACTGAAGCAAGCAAGGAATATTCACAAAATTGAAAATCTTCATCCATAAATAAAAGCTAACTCTTGATAATGAAGTTCTGATATACTCAGTGGCGTAGCTAGGGTAGTTGACACCCAGGGTCGGTCATTTTTTAACACCCCCCCCCCCCCCCAAATCCAGTACTAGGCATACCGAGAATACAAAACACTCAGGACCTATAGAGCAATTCTACCATACCATAAGCAGTAATTTGTACGAGTCACACAAGGAAATGGAAAGCATCTTAAACTCTACAGTGTGCACTAGAACATCAATTCACCTATTGTAAAATGAAAACAGACAGATTAGTACAGATCATTGATCCTGCACAGTCAATGCCAACCGAAAGCCATGTCTTTTTCACAAATAGATACACCCTAATCCACTATAGAATAAGTAATCATAAACTTTCTATTTTGACAAAAATTAAACTGAACCCCCAAGATGCCAGACTCTGCATACAATGCAACACCACAGAAACAGAAAATGTCCTCTAGTACTGTGCAAAATATAAAGACAGCAGATGTAAATTTGCAAAAACTAACAAATACCAATCACCACTTTACAAATTAACAAATAGAAATAAAACAAATAATATCATTTTATTGGACTAATACATTTAGCTTTCAGAGACCAAAACCTCCTTCCTCAGGTCAATTCAGTATAGTACTGTTACAGTGTCCTATCCTGACCTGAGGAAGGGGGTTTTTTCTCCGAAAGTAAAATGTATTAAAATTAGTCCAATAAAAAGATTACCTTATTTACATGTTCTATTATAAACATTTATTAACACAGCTACAATACTACTTTATCCTAAAGCAAAAAAAATAAAAATATATATTTACAGTTCGTTGTCTCTGGTTTCTGCTTTCCTCATCTTTTCACTGTCTTCCTTCTATCCAGCATCTGTCTTTGCTCTCTCTCTGCCATCCAGTGTCTGCCCTCTCTCTCTGCTCCTTCCATCCACTGTCTGCCCCTTCCATGCACCATCTGCCCCAGTCTGCCATCTCTCTCTCCCCCTTCCATCAACATCTGCCCTCTATCTCTGCCCCTTCCACCCACCATCTGCCCTTTCTCTCTGCCCCTTCAATCCGTCTGCCCTCCCTCTCCCATCCGTCCAGGGTCTGCCCTCCCTCATGTGCCCCCCTTCCATCCAGGATCTGTCCCCTCTCTCTCTGCCCCCTCTTTTCAGCCCCCAGTTCCAGTCCCCTTCATCCACATGCCTTGCATCCCCCCCTTTCAGCCCCAGACCCATTCTCCCACCTGCCCCAGGCATGGACCCATTTCCCTCCTGCCCCCATGTCAGACCCCAGTTCCAGCTTCAGACCCCTTCTCCCATCTGAGCACTCCCCTCCCCCCTCTGAGCACCCCCACCCTCCCCAATCCCCTTCTCCCCTCTCTGAGCACCCATCTGAGCTCCACCACCCTCCCTAATCCCCTTTAAGCACCTCTCTGAGCTCCCCCACCCTTCCCCAATCCCCTTCTCCCCTGAGCTCCCCACCCTCCCTAATCCCCTTTAAGCACCCCTCTGAGCTCCCCCACCCTTCCCCAATCCCCTTCTCCCCTCTCTGAGTTCCCCCACCCTCCCTAATACCCTTTAAGCACCCCTCTGAGCTCCCCCGCCCTTCCCCAATCCCCTTCTCCCCTCTCTGAGCTCCCCCACCCTCCCTAATCCCCTTTAAGCACCCCTCTGAGCTCCCCCACCCTTCCCCAATCCCCTTCTCCCCTCTCTGAGTTCCCCCACCCTCCCTAATACCCTTTAAGCACCCCTCTGAGCTCCCTCACCCCTCCCCAATCCCCTTCTCCCCTCTCTGAGTTCCCCCACCCTCCCTAATACCCTTTAAGCACCCCTCTGAGCTCCCTCACCCCTCCCCAATTCCCTTCTCCCCTCTCTGAGCTCCCCCACCCTCCCTAATCCCCTTTAAGCACCCCTCTGAGGTCCCCCACCCCTCCCCAATCCCCTTCTCCCCTCCTTGATGCTCTCCCACCCTCCCTAATCCCCTTTAAGCACCCCTCTGAGCGCCCCCACCCTCCCCAATCCCCTTCTCCCCTCTGAGTCCCCCCCCCGAGATCCGTTCTCCTGCTGCTCCTACCCTGTCCTGCCTTTAACATTTTTTTTTCGAAGCGCCGGAGAATGGCAGGCAGCGCGCCTCGCGTCTGCCCTGCTAGTACAGAAGATCTCGCTGACGTCGTCGCCCTTTCCACACTGAGTCCCGCCCCCTCTGAGGCAACTTCTTATTACCGCGAGGGCGGGCGGGACTCAGTGTGGGAAGGGCGACGACGTCGACGAGATCTTCTTTACTTGCAGGGCAGACGCAAGGCGCGCTGCCTGCCACTCTCCGGCGCTTCGAAAAAAAATTTTAAAGGCGGAGCAGCGGGAGCGGAGCACCCCCCCCACCCGATGACACCCGGGGCGGACCGCCCCCACCGCCCCGCCCTTGCTACGCCACTGGATATACTAACAGAGGTGTAGCCAGATCTTGATTTTTTTTTGGAGGGGGGGAGGGGGCCTGAGCCAAATCTGGATGGGCACATTTTGCCCCGCCTTTCCACTGCTCTCAACCCCCGCCGCAACCCCATATATCTGGGCTGGTTCAGGAGCCAAGAGGAGTAAGAATTCTAGACATAGTCCTTAGTGGAGCACATGATCTGGTGCAGGAAGTAATGGCGTTGGAGACACTTGATAAGTGATCATTACATGATCAGATTTGATATAAGCTCTGGAATAAGTACGCACAGGAAATCCAATACTTTAGCATTTAACTTTCAAAAAGGAGACTATGATAAAATGAGAAGAACGGTGAAAAAAAAACTTAGAAGAGCAGCTGCGAAGGTCAAAAATTTACATCAGGTGTGGATGCTGTTCAAAAACACCATCCTGGAAGCCCAAGCCAGATATATTCCATGTATTTAAAAAGTAGGAAGAAAGACCACAACGCTGGTATGGTTAAAAAATGAGGTGAAGGAATCTATTAGAGCTATAAAAAAAAATCCTTCAGAAAAATGAAAAAAAGATCCGAATGAAAATATAGGAAACAGCATAAAGAATTGCAAGTTAAATGCAAAGTGCTGATAAGGAAGGCAAAGAGAGACTTTGAAAAGAAGATTGTGTTGGAGGCAAAGACACATAGTAAAAAGCTTTTTAGGTATATCAGAAACAATAAGCCAGCAAAAGAATCAGTTGGATCGCTAGATGACAGAGGGGTAAAAGGGGCATTCAGGGAAGACAAGGCCATAGCGGAGAGATTAAATGAATGCTTTGCTTTGGTCTTCACCGAGGAAGACGTGGGAGAGATACCGGTGCCAGAAATGGTATTCAATGCTGACGAGCCAGAGAAACTGAATCAAATCTCTGTAAATCTGGAAGATGTAATGGGGCAATGTGACAAACTGAAGAGTGGCAAAGTGTGTGGACCGGATGGTATACATTCCATTATACTGATAAAATTGAAAAATGAACTTATGGAACTATTGTTAGTAATATGTAATTTATCTTTAAAATCAAGCATGGTACCGGAAGATTGGAGGGTGGCCAATGTAACGCCGATTTTTTAAAAGGGTTCTAGAGGTGATCCTGAAAATTATAGACCGGTGAGCCTCTGGCACCTAACCCTTTATGCCTCTATTCAGGAAATCTAGACTGCCCCAATTTGGCTGCCCTATTTGACTGACCGTACACTTGTCCTTTAGATTGTAAGCTCCTTGAGCAGGGACTGTCCTTCTCTGTTAAACTGTACAGCGCTGCGTAACCCTAGTAGCGCTTTAGAAATGTTAAGTAGTAGTAGTAGTATTATAAAGAACAAAATTACAGAGCATACATAAGCATGGATTAATAAAACAAAGCCAACATGGATTTAGTGATGGGAAATCTTGCCTCACCAATCTACTACGTTTCTTTGAAGGGTTGAATTGAACAAACATGTGGATAAAGGTGAGCCGGTCAATATTGTGTATCTGGATTTTCAAAAGGCATTTGACAAAGTATTTCATGAAAGACTCCAGAGGAAATTGGAAAGTCATCGGATAGGAGGTAGTGTCCTATTGTGGATTAAAAACTGGTTAAAAGACAGAAAACAGAGAGTATGGTTAAATGGTCAGTATTCCCAATTAAGAAAGGTAGATAGTGAGGTCCCACAGGGGTCTGTACTAGAACCGCTGCTTTTTAACATATTTATAAATGATCTACAGATGGGATTAACTAGTGAGGTAATTACATTTGCTCATGATACAAAGCGGTCCTTTTAATAAGGTGCGCTGAAAAATGGCCTGTGCTATTGTAGGTGCATGTATTGGATGCACACAGGTCCATTTTTCAGCACGCCTGCAAAAAAGGCCCTTTTTTTAAGCTGAAAATGGACATGCAGCAAAATAAAAACTGGCGCGCGTCCTTTTTGGGCCTGAGACTTTACCGCCACCCACTGACTTAGTGGTAAGGTCTCACACATTAACTGGGCGGTAATCATCTGCGCACATACACTACCGATTACTGCCCAGTTAGCGCCACGCAGTAGAAAATAAAAAATATTTTCTGCTGTGGGTATTGGACGCATGTAAAAAATGGAATTACCACCTGGGGCTCGCGGTAGCCGGGCAGTAGTTCCAAACTGACACGCATTGGACACGCATAGGTGCCTATGAGGCATATTTTCAAAGCACTTAGCCTTCCAAAGTTCCATAGGTTTCTATGGAACTTTGGAAGGCTAAGTGCTTTGAAAATATGCCTCTATGCGTCTTAGTAAAAGGTCCCCTAAGTTATTCAAAGTTGTAAAATTGCAAGAGGATCTTACGAGACGGGAGACTGGGCATCCAAATGGTAGATGACGTTTATTGTGTGCAAGTGCGAAGTGATGCACGTGGGAAAGAGGAACTCGAACTATAGCTACGTGATGTAAAGTTCCCCATTAGAAGTCACCGATCAGGAAAAGGATCTAGGTGCCATTGCTGATGATACACTGAAACCTTCTGCTCAGTGTGTAGCGGCGGCTAAGAAAGCAAATAGAATGTTAGGTATTATTAGGAAAGGAATGGAAAACAAAAATGAGGATGTTATAATGCCTTTATATCGCTCCATGATGCAATCAAACCTCGAGTACTGTGTGCTATTCTGGTCACCGCATCTCAAAAAAAGATATAATGGAATTAGAAAAGATACAAAAAAAGGCGACAAAATTGATAAAATGGATGGGAAAACTTCCCTATGAGGAAAGGCTGAAGAGGCTAGGACTGTTCAGCTTGGAGAAAAGACAGCTGAGGGGAGATTTGATAGAGGTCTATAAAATAATGAGTGGAGTGGAATGGGTAGATATGAATCGCTTGTTTACTCTTTCAAAAAATGCTAGGACTAGGAGGCACGCAATGAAGCTACAAAGTAGTAATTTTAAAACAAATAAGAGAAAAATATTTTTTCACACAACGTGTAATTAGACTCTAGAATTTGTTGCCAGGAGAATGTTGTAAAAGCAGTTAGCATAGCAGGGTTTAAAAAAGGTTTGGCTAACTTCCTAAAGAAAAGTCCATAAGCCATTATTAACATGACCTTGGGGAAAATCCACTGCTTATTTCTAGGATAAGCAGCATTAAATGTATTCTACTGTTTTGGAATCTTGCCAAGTACTTGTGACCTGGGTTGGCCACTGTTGGAAACAGGATACTGGGCTTGATGGAACTTTGGTCTGTCCCAGTATGGCAAACACTTATGTTCTTATGGTAGTGGGAGTCCCCAAGCCCCACCAGCAGAATCCTTCCTGCAGTAATATTTGACACCACGCTGCCTGCTCTGCTTGCCTGCCCCGATGCTCATGCTCAATCTTAATGAAATTTAGAATGCTCAGGGGAGGGGGAAAGCAGGACAGGCAGCATGACGCTGAATATCACCGTAGGAAAGCTTCTGCTGGTGGGGATGGGGACCCCTGCCAGCCAAACCAGCAGACCTTGGGGGCCTGAACCCAACCCCCTAGGCCCCCCGTGTCTACTCCACTGTATACAACTGATACAAATTGCTGATATTGAGTATATAGCATCTCCATTAGAAATTATTTATTTTCAATTGACACACAGGATTAAGTCAGGCAGGCACACAAGTGGGACGACATCATCTAATAGGGTGGAACTACTGCTCTCCCAGAGCTCAGAATTTTAATGTAAAGTTCTAAGACTGCATCCGCCCTCTCACACGCAGCAGCCTCCTCAGCAACTCAGTTTTGGGATGCAAAACAAAGCTCTCCCATTAAATTTTTCTAAATAGTTACTTATTCAGCACTGTTTTATCGTTGGCTGTGCTGCCCCCAAGCACATGGCCTGTTGTTTATATGTATACTAGTGGAACCATGCCCGTTTCCTCAACAATGAAACTGGCCCTAGAAAGGCTATCATGTAAGCTTTTTTTTTCTCTCTCCCCTGCCCTCCTCTCCATGTCCAACAATACTTCCCTCCCTTCCCCTCCATGTCCAGCAATTCTCCTCTTCCCTGCCCTCCCATCCGTGTCCCGAGATTCTCTCCTCTGCTGTCCTCCCATCCCATCCATGTCCATCAATTCTCCTCTGCCCTGCCCTCCCCTTCCCTTCCTCCCCTCGAAGTCCCGCGATTCTCTCCTCCCCTCAATTTGTACCTGAACGTTCTCTGGCTGGCTGGCGCTGGCTTCCGTTCCATTCGTAACATCCCTCCTGACGTCAGCTTGCCTCCAGTGTTCCCTTCCCTCTCACTGTTCCGCCCTCTGATGCCATTATGTCTTGATGCGAGGGCGGGACAGTGAGGGGGAATGCAACACTGGAGGCTGGCTGACATCAGGAGATGTTAGGAAATTGACACACAGGATTAAGTCAGGCAGGCACACAAGTGGGACGACATCATCTAATAGGGTGGAACTACTGCTCTCCCAGAGCTCAGAACACTGGAGGCTGGCTGACATCAGGAGATGTTAGGAACCCAGGCAGCCAGACATGGAACGTTGGAGGTGCAAATTATTATATAGGATGTTGGACATTGATTATCTCAGACTGCATTTTCTGTATCAGTATATAGTACTTGTACCTTTAAAACATGAAAGTGTACCCGTGGGCTACAAATTTATACACTTTTGCAGTTCTCTCTGATGGGCTCCTTCAGAGCACATGTATAGCTCCCTGTGGTTTATGGAAGGCTTCATATTGGTTGCTTGCCTTCTAGCATGCTGGGTTTGTTCTGCTCCCCACCCCAGCCTTCCTTTTCCTTCAGTTCTCTGGGCTCTCTCTTTCTCCTAGAGCATGGTGGTAGCAGCCCTCCAACCTAGCAAGTTGCACATGCCTCCAAGATCACTGTAATTCCATCAAGTCTTTTTACCCTTTACTGTTTACCCTGTACAATTTACCTTTACAACCTCTACATTTATCCCCCACCACCTGCTATTGCTGTTCAGCATTATCTCTCAGCTGTCCCAGTTCCCCTAAGTGCAGGGCATGCTCTGGTTGCAGAAGCTACACTATCTGTCAAGCAACAAACTGTAAGTTATTCTCTCCTTGTTCAAGTTACTACATTAAAGAAGATTTGCTTAAGAACTGAGATTGCACCTGGATGATATTGTATGCTTACAGGTCTGGGTTTAAACTGCATGCTAATCATTCTGGGAGTGAAGTAGCAGAACAGTGATAAAGGTTTGTCTAAGACTTGACATTGGCTGCTTCTTTATTATTTTCCAATAAAAAAAGAATATTAATGTGTCTGAAGTTGAGATTTAGACCTTGCCTGAAACAGAAAGATATAGAACTTCAACACTCATTCCAAATGTCTCTTATTTTGGTCCCAGCCAAGATCAAAGAGTGCAAACATTGTGCTCAAACGCTGCCATGAGCATACAGAGATCATGCAAGTCAGCTCTGAAAACATTCTCAGCCCAATAATCAATTCCCCGCACTGTTCTGAAACAACTCCCTACAAATAGCACCGGAACAGTACGGGGAATTAAATCCCCAATGATCAATGGTAACAACATGCTAATTTATGCGCTTTATTAGCATTGATCTTCGAGGGAAAACTGTGGATAGATCATGCCTGGGCAAGCGCTCAGGCATAATCCTTCCACACTTGTTTGACAGGTCCGGACTGTCAAAAGCCCAGACCTGTCAAACACAGGAGATGAAGGTCCGTGGAACCCCCAATTGCTGAGACCCTGGTGGCCTAGTGCCCCCAACCCCCTAGACACAAGAGCACTGGGGCTGGAGATCCACCCCCAATCCCCCTGACATAAAAAATATCCCTGGTGTCCCTGTGGGCTACAAACCCAACTCCCCACCCACCCTGATGGTCTAGCAGCCCCCTCTCCCCCCCCCCCTTAACCTCTGTGTGATGGACGAGGGAGTAGTACTCCCTCCTCTTCCAGCACCACCTCCAAAATGATGGCACCCTGTCCTGCCCAGTGCACCCTGGGATGCACTGGGTGGGGCTTCCTTATATAGTAGGGAAGCCCTGCCCAGTGCATCTCAAGATGCACTGGGCAGGGCAGCATTTAGGAGGCGGTGCTGGAAGAGGAAGAAGTGCTACTCCATCTTTCATCACACAGAGGTATGGGGGGGTGGAAGGGGGCCGCTAGACCACCAGGGTGATTGGATGGTTGTGTTTGCAGCCCTCTTGGACACCAGGGATTTTTTTTTTTTTTTGTATTGGAAGGGTTAGGGGGGCTGGAGATCCACAGGATCTCCAGTCCCCCGTGCCCTTGTGTCAGGAGGGAGGGTCAGGGGGGCACTAGGCCAATAAGGCCTCAGCAATTGGGTTGTCCAGGGGTCTAATGGACCAACAGGACTGATAGTGGCAGCCTGGGTTGACAGTGACAGCCCGGGCTGCCAAGCATGGATGGGTGGGAGGGGAAGGAAGAGCTTTAACCCCCAACGCCAGCTTGGAGCTGCCGTAGGGTTACAACACTATTCAGCCACTACAAATAGAGCACAGTGCTCTGATCATATGGGCAGAACACCGCAGAGCTCATTTAAATATAATTATTTAAACGCCCTCTGATCATGGGTGTTGTGTAAATGCAGGCGCTAGTCGCCTCTAGTGCCCACATTTACTTTTGATCATCAGGTCTCTGAGTCTGAAAAAAAAGCTCCTTCTTGCAAAATTGCACAAGATCACCTCTGCATAGAAGATTCCTACTTGTATATCCGAGTATATCAGTCAAGAATGTTCCATGGAAAGGCCATCAGCCTCTAGACGCAGTCACCCAAGGGGACAGTCAGACATTGCTCATAGTGAAAGAGGGACTCTCTCAGGTTTCCAGGCTTCCAGTGCAGTCACTTTTGGAGAGCCTGCAAAAGCCTGACATAAAACCACTTTCAACAACCCTGGCTACATCACTGATATACACACCAATGCAGAAATTCCTATTGCAAAGAAAGGTGCAAAGACTAGTGTTCTGAGCAACACCAGCAGCACAGGATTGGCAGCTCTTCTGTGGAGCATCCGGAGCTGTGAAAGACATTTTCAATGTAGACCAACCTACCTCTGAACAGTCCTCTGCACAATGGCCCACACTTTCTAAGATAGAGTTGGTTACAGTGGCTGATGAATCTTCATCTTCCGTGTTTCTCCAGCTTCCTGAGCATTCTCATTCTTTTCTGCAAAAGATGTTTTCTGATTTTGTAAAGGGTTATTTGAAAAATCAGTCTGAAGTTCCTTCACCACCACAGACTAATTTTCTCACACCTCTGGACTTTAGCAAAGGACACTCATTCAGATCCCATTGTCTTGCTATTATCTGCTTTAAAGTCCAGCATGAGCCTGCCTCTTCTCTGGACTCCCTCCCATCTAATGTAGAGAGCCTTCTAGATCCTTTGATATTCAACTGCCCTTTCCAGATTATAAGAATGGCAGCACTACAGGAATTCCATCTAACCTTTCTCCTCTTCTGCCAGGAAATGACTCTCTATATAAAGATTTGTCCAAAAGATGTCCACAGAAATCTCTTTTCTGCTTCAGCATGAAATAGAACTAAAATCTTCTACAATATACAGAGACCCCCCCCCCCAAAAAAAAAAAAATGACTGTCACTATACCAGGGGTGTAGCTGGCAGTCTATCTGGGGGGAACCAAGTAGTGGACTGGGGAAGAACACATTTCCTCCTTCCCCCTCCCCCTCATGCTGCCTCAGGAGTGAGAAAGTCGGTGGTGTACCCCCCAGCCACTGACGCTAGCACTGCTCACACATATTCAGCTCATGCGCAAACTGAGTATGCTTGGGGAGTGCCAGTGTTGGTGGCTGGAAACATGCCACAGACTTCCTCATTCTTGAAGCAACATGAGGAGGAGGGGCATATTGGGCAGCAGATCTCTTCGGCTGGCGGGGCTTCAGCATCTCCACCAGTCATTGAATGGGTGCTGCAGTTTTGGAGGGGCTCTGAGCCCCGCTGAATGTCTATATAGCAACGTGATTGAGAGGGGGTCTGGAGCCTTGAAAAACCACAGCCACACAGACGTTTTAATGTGAAAATAAAAATCACTGTATTTATGTGGAGGGAAATTGGTGACCTGTTCCCTTTACAAGTCAGGAGAAAATACACACAAATAAGTCTTGGCCTTTATAAAGTTCTCTCCTGTGGCCTGTTCTGGCAAGGCCACAGCATGCACTAGTCTCTTTCTCTCTAAAGGCAGCATAACCAGCTTGTCTTGAGCCCAGAGTCCCAGAGTCAAAGTTCTGTCTTACAGTATCAAATACAGTTGGGCCAGGCTTGGCCCTTAGTTCCAAGCATACAGTTTCAGCATGACTCATTGCAGCTCACCTTCGCTCCTATTGAAGCCATGCCTTGAGTTGCGCAGTCAAGGAGAGAGAGAATGGACATAACCCCAGAATGAGGCTTGAAGTGCACAGAGCCAGAAGTTTGGAACAGGTTGGAACCAAGGTATTGTTGTACACTGCGTGAACCAGAAGTTTGGAACAGTAACCGAAGTATTGTACACAGCAGCAACCCTGAAGAAGCTGCATCCATCCCCCCGGGATTCCCGCAGTACCTGCAGGATTCCCGTGAACCCCGTTCCCACCCAACTCTGTATATCAGACTACAAATATAATACTGACTTGGGATCTAAATTGAAAAACAGGACTGGCTAAACAGTCTCCCTCCTGGAGCTGGGTAACTTGGCAGATCTGCAATAGTGGGCTGAAAACCAGGAAAGCTGGGCAAGTCATTTTTGCTCTCTGTTACCAGTCTTTTTTCTCAGCAGGTTGCAGTGCTGACCTTTCACACTTTCCAGTTCTTTAATCCTACACCTTTTCAACAATCTCGTCCCAGAACACTCACTGGCTCCACTGGTACACGCCAGATCCTGTGCAGAGCTCAGCCCCCATTGGCTGAGGGGAGGAGTCCTTCTCAGCTGGGGCTAGAAGCTTTCCCATTGCTTGGATTCTACCACAGCTTCTGCATGGGAAAAGGGGAGCATGAAGAGTTGTACTGGGCTAAACTCAGACAAATATCTACACACACAGCCACCCTTCTGGCTTTCAGACAGAGTATGTGTGCATTTTTTTGAATCTAGAATAAATCCAGACATTTGGCAATCCTAGCCTCCTAAATCCTGAACACAGCTGAGAGGACCCCCTAAACTTTGGTGCCTGAGGTACATACCTAATTTGCTTATACTTTAATCCTGCTGGGTCTGGCTGCCACACAGATGAACATCCTTGGTACACATGAGCCTTAGCATTAACTACCCCAAGCTATAGCCTACTGGTTAGAGCAATTGCTTACTAAACCTACACAGAGCAGAAGGTTGTAGGTTCAAATTCTACTTTCTATCTACCTTAGGAAAAAAAATATGCTATTGGGGGTTAGTCCTGAGCCCTGCATAAAATGCTATACAATATTACTGTCCCCAAATGTTTAAGATTAGGTGAGATGGCAAAACATTTGGAGACAGTAGGTTGTACACCAGGATTTGCAGACTGTGAGCACGTTTGTTTCAATAATTTTTATTGGTGACAATTCCAGATACATACATCCAAAGTTGTGCATTTACTGATAAATAGTTATAACAATACACACAATAGAAATATTGTTACCTTCTGTCATTCAGTTTTTTTAACAAATATAACCCCCCACCTTCCCCCTCTAAGTATAAATTATTCTTTCAACTGATTAGTGAAAACAAACTTAACTGTACATTCTTACATATTGTGCACTGCATTCAAGTGTTCCTCTCTCTATGTTGTCATAGTTAGACTTTTATCCCCAAGTCCTCCTTTATCCCCCCCCCCCATCCTCTCTCATCCCCCACTTTCCTCCCCTCACCTCCCAGGGCTTGTGTTCTTATAGTCTGTGAGCACGTTTAAAGATGTACCCAATCAAGTTCTTCAGAACCTTTGAGTCCCATTGACCCAAAATGGGTCAAAGATTGGCCCTGCTTTCATTAATGGAATGCATATTATGGTGAAGTGTTTAGAACAGAAGTTAAAATCAGAAAATTCACTTAACTATCCATGTAGAGCCCTATCATAGTGGTTACAGAAGTGGGTTCAAGTCCTGCCTTTTCAGCAGGGTTTGTTTTGCTTCACATTTAATTTTGGCTGAGCCCGGACTGGAATTGCACACAACCTACTATCCCCCATATTTTCCATGTAGAGCTGTAGCCTAAGGATTACAGGAGCTGCCTATGAACCAACCCAGAGCAAGGAAATTATTAACTTGGGATTTGGGAACAAAGCAGAGATTTGGGAAACTGTGAGATGTATAGTATCATTGTCTGGTGGCAGTGTTATTTTGTTTTCAGGTTTATTTCATATTATATATTTTACATAAGTAATCCACTGTGAATTCCTAAGATCATGCGGAATAGAAATATTGTAAATAACTCAAAATATAACTAAACGCTTGTCACTCCTTTTTCCAGCATAGATATATTGGTGGGGGGGGGGGGGGGGGGGGGGGAGGGGGACGTGTCCTGCATAGATGCATGAACTGTTTTGCTACTATTCTAAACGTTAATCTTCTGTCCAATGTGTGGTGATGGCAAAAAAACAAAACAAAACAGTATGCTAGGAATTTGTTACATATTCAAGGTAGATGAGCCCTTAGACCGCAGCCAGAGTTGGCACAGGGCAGGAGTCAGAACAAGAATCAAGACAAGTCTAGGCAGGGCTAGACAAGATTAGACAAGACAAGGCTAGAATAAACCAGTTAAGACATGACAAGGCTGGGCTAGGCAAAGCAAAACAAAGCAGGGCAGAAATAGCAAGGTACTAAAGACAAGGACCAGATCCATATGAGGCAAGGAAAACAAGGCAAAGGGCTAGAACTGGAACCCAGGCAGAACAAGTGAAGACATGGAACTAGGTTAAAACTGGGCCCAGAAAAGGCAAGACAAGGGCAATGCAAGGACTGGATCCGGACAGGACTGGACTGAACAAGACAAGGCAAGGCTATAGGAACAAACAGAGGCAAGGCTAGAGGCAACAAAAACAAACAGAGGCAAGGCTAGAGGACAAGGCAGGAACAAACTGAGGCAAGGCTGAGGACAAAGCAGGAACAGGTCTTGGCTGGATCAGAAACCAGGAACAGAGCTTGGTTGTAGCAGAAACCAGGAACAGAGCTTAGCTGTAGCAAGAATCAGGATCAAGGCAGAGCTTGGCTGTAGCAGAAACCAGGAACAGAGTACACACAAGCAAGGCTTCAGGAACAAGGTTTGCAGGAACAAAGTTTCAGGAGCAAGATACACAGAAACCTGGCAAAGCTGGAGCAGGAACTAAGCAGGAACTTGGCAAGGCAGGAACTGGAACATGAAGACCTCTTGCAAAGGCCAAGCATGAAAGTCCCAAGATTCCTTATAAAGGTTCTGTAGGAATATTTACCTGCTATCTTACCTTTGCTGGTCTGGGGCCTATACAAGCCTCTTATAACAATATGGATTCTACAGCCTGTGGCCTAAATACATCTGTAACCATCAGAAACCAACTTGTCTACAAAGGAACATTATTGCTGGGCATACCATGATGACTTCATCCATGGACATTTACTGCAAACTAGTCTCCAGTTATCTCCTGGGAGAGTAACAGACACAGACATAGATGGCTCCAGGAGTACGAGATCTGTCAGGGAGGTTTGCTTGCCATCTGATAACAGTTTCTTTGCTATAACACAGGCCTCTCTTCATGATCATGAAGTGACCATGAATTTGGCTGGACAGAATTACACCATTGTAACTGGTCCGTAGGTATCATCTGACCCAGAAAGATGTCAATGTTGGACTGAAGAGGAAGAAGAGATAGGAGAAGACCAGAAGACTTGTTGGAGAATAGATGGCTCTGAGACAGAGAGGCTGATTTCCTAAACACCAGTGAACTACATACCTTGTAACAAACTGACAAGATTAGCTCAGCTACAATACATGGCCTCACCCGAAAGACTGTGCTATCAGTATCCATAATACAAACCTTGGACTTTATTTCTGGACTGGAAGAGACTCGCGGAGGCTTCCACTTGAGTCTCAAGGAGAAATCTGATTCTGCCCTACTGGACGTTTGTAATTATTATTTACAACATAACTATTATTTTTCTACCTAATAAATAATAATATATTCCATCTGCGGCATTGTTCCTTTTATTGGTACAGCTAGCTAGCCTAAGGGCCAATTAGGTACTGTAATTTCCCTAAGCAAACCAGTCCAGAATAATTGCTTTTGTGTTTGATTTTCTGATATAAAAGTACCTTACAGTCCTCACTGATGATGTCACAACCTGGAATGAGTCTTGGAACACACTGAGGAGCACAGCAGGGCACTAGAGCAGAATGCTGCTGCACGTCTTATATTCCGCCAAAACCGATATACTCATATCACCCCTCTCCTCAAATCACTTCATTGGCTTCCGATCAGATATCGCATACAATTCAAGCTCCTCCTCCTTACCTACAAATGCACTCAGTCTGCGGCTCCTCACTACCTCTCCACCCTCATCTCCCCCTATGTTCCCGTCCGTAACCTCCGCTCACAGGACAAAGCCCTTCTCTCAGTACCCTTCTCCACCACTGCCAACTCCAGGCTCCGCTCATTCTGCCTTGCCTCACCCTATGCCTGGAACAATCTTCCTTTACCCATATGCCATGCCCCCTCCCTACCCACCTTCAAATCTCTGCTTAAAACTCACCTCTTCAATGCTGCCTTCAGCGCCTAACCGCTCAATATATATAGAATGCCCCAAATCTATCCACCCCATCAGACTAGCTGTTCACTCGTCCTCTAGATTGTTCACTTGTCTTTAGATTGTTCTCTTGTCTTTTAGATTGTAAGCTCTTTGAGCAGGGACTGTCTTTCTATGTTTAAATTGTACAGCGCTGCGTAACCCTAGTAGCGCTTTAGAAATGCTAGTTAGTAGTAGTAGAGCGAGGCCAAAATACTGGGACATCAGACTGAGGCTTAGATAGACTCTGGAGTGAAGCTTGGATGCAGGAACATCAGAGCGCGGCTTGGATAATCTCTGGAATGAGGCTTGAGAAACAGGGAAACAGGCAACAGTTGTATCAATGCAGGGAGAGGCAGTCTGGAGAAGCCGCAAAGCCTGACCACCAGAAGAAAAAGGTGAGTCTGGATGTGGGGCATGGCTGCAGCCATGACAGAATTATTAGGAAAGAGATGGTAAATAAGATCAAGAATAGTAAAAAGATATAGTGGAACTAGTAAAGGTTCAAAGAAGGGTAGCCAAAATGATTAAGGGATGGAACTCCTTTCATATGAGGAAAGGGTTAAGATGTTAGGGCTCTTCAGCTTGGAAAAGAGACCGCTCGATGGGGATATGATAAGAGGTCTGCAAACTCATTACCAGAGGATGTGGTATCGGCGGTTAGCATATCTGAGTTCCAGTAAGTTCTCGGATTACCTTTAAACTTTGTGTACTTGTTTATCAAATTTTGTATGGCTTATTATCTTACTACATGTAAAATCTGATAGAACTGCCTTTATGAAATGCTTTTCCTACATCTAGAGACTATCTCAGCCTTCATTACCCAAGTTGTAAGAAGCTTCATTATATATCTATTCATAATGCAGGCTTTAGTACTTAATAAGCAATAATGAGCACTAATTGGCAATAATTAGAATTTGCGTGCACAACTCATTAAGCCTATTCTAATGAACTGCACCTAAATTCTAATCTGCATAGTTCAAAAGGGGTGTGGCTATAGGTGGAGACTTAGCTGTAAGGTCTCACACGCTACCTGGGTGGTAGGCATGCAGTACGTTTTTGATGCACGCCAAATTCAGACTTAGTGCCCGAGGCATGCGGTAGCCGGGTGGTAATGCTGATCTGGCATGCGCTGGATGCACATAGGGCTTTATGTGTCTTTGTAAAAGGGCCCCTTTAAGCGCAGCTTGTAGAATAGCGCTTTTTGGCACTGATTTTGTTTTTTTGCGCCATATATAGAATCTAGCCCCAAATGGCTTCAGCTACAACATTGCTTGACTAAAAAAGTCAATAATATAAATTTACCGAATGATAATTGTGATTGAGTGCTCTAGAGAGGTATTTTCGAAAGGGACGTCCAAGTTGTGTTTTGGCCTTCCTTGTAAAATGGCGAAATCCAGGGGCAGGGAAACCTGTATTTTCAAAACAAGATGGACGTCGATCTTTCGTTTCGAAAATACTGTCAGAAACGTCCAAATCCTTAAATTTGGACGTCCCTAGACATGGATGTTTCTGATTTTCGGTGATTTTCGAAACCAAAGACGTCCATGTCAAAAACGTCCTAATGCAAGTCATTTGGGCGTGAGAGGAGACAGCATTTGTAGTGCACTGGTCCCCCTGACATGTGCCAGGACACCAACCGGGCACCCTAGGGGGCACTGCAGTGGACTTCATAAATTGCTCCCAGGTACATAGCTCCCTTACCTAGTGTGCTGAGCCCCCCAAAACCCACTACCCACAACTGTACACCACTACCATAGCCCTTACAGGTGAAGGGGCACCTAGATGTGGGTACAGTGGGTTTCTGGTGGGTTTTGGAGGGCTCGCTGTTTCCTCCACATGTAACAAATAGGGGGATATGGACCTGGGTCCGCCTGTCTGAAGTGCACTGCAGTACCCACTAAAACTGCTCCCGGGACCTGCATGCGCTGTCATTGTCCTGAGTATGACATCTGAGGCTGGCACGACATATTTTTAAAGATGTTTTTTGAGAGTGGGAGGGGTTTGTAACCACTGGGGGAGTAACGGGAGGTCATCCCCGATTCTCTCCGGTGGTCGTCTGAGCCTGAACCGATACACTCATGTCACCCCTCTCCTCATGTCGCTTCACTGGCTTCCGATCAGATACCGCATTCAATTCAAGCTTCTGCTACTCACCTACAAATGTACTCGATCTGCAGCCCCTCCTTACCTCTCAACCCTCATCTCCCCTTACGCTCCTACCCGTAACCTCCGCTCTCAAGACAAATCCCTCCTTTCAGTACCCTTCTCCACCACCGCCAACTCCAGGCTCCGCCCTTTCTGCCTCGCCTCACCCCACGCGTGGAACAAACTCCCCGTGCACATACGCCAAGCCCCCTCCCTGCCCATCTTCAAATCTCTGCTTAAAGCCCACCTCTTCAATGTCGCCTTCGGCACCTAACCTCTACACCTCTCCCCAGGAAATCTAGACTGCCCCAGCTTGACATTTCGTTCTTTAGATTGTAAGCTCCTTTGAGCAGGGACCATCCTTCTTCGATATTATGTACAGCGCTGCGTAACACTAGTAGCACTCTATAAATGTCAAGTAGTAGTAGTAGGAGTAGCCTAGTGGTTAGTGCAGTGGACTTTGATCCTGGGGAACTGCGTTCAATTCCCACTGCAGCTCCTTGTGACTCTGGGCAAGTCACCTAACCCTCCATTGCCCCTGGTACAAAATAAGTACCTGAATATATGTAAACTACCTTCAATGTAGTTGCAAAAACCTCAGAAAAGCAGTATATCAAGTCCCACTTCCCTTTCCCTTAGTCATAATAAAAACACATCCAGGTGAAAACATCCAAGTGTTCATCAGGGACATCCTTGTTTTTTTTCGATTATGGGTCAAGGACGTCCAAGTGTTAGGCACGCCTCCGACGCACCCCCTTGAACTTTGGCCATCCTTGTGACGGAGTGCAGTTGGAGATGTCCTAAATCGGGTTTCCATTATATCGATTTGGACGTCCCTGGGAGAAGGACGGCCATCTTCTGATTTATGTCGAAAGATGGACGTCTTTCTCTTTCGAAAATGAGCCCATTTGTAGCACTCTTCCAGGCCTTAGGCCATGAAGCTTCTAAACTATGTCAGCTGCTGCGAGATCAGACCTCAAATGTATTATAAGGTTTGGAACATTTATGGTCTGAAGAATTAGTGGTCTCTCTGTTAGCAATATAGTGGAGATCCTTCTGGTCAACTTCTAATAGTGCCTTAGCTTCTGCAGCAACTCTTCAATCTTTGTTCTTCTTAAATCATCAAGCTCTCTGGACTCTAAGGAAACTATATAATGCCAAAGTGAACTGGTCTTCTTATTGCTGGTCCTGTAAAAATGGAGCAAAGGACTTCGACTCATTATAGTTTGTGCTAAAATTCTTGCATTTTGGCATGATGTTTGGAAAATCATCTCCACTACCTTTCAATTTGATTTTGATATTACTATCATATAACAATATCTAGCAATCCTAAGATTTCTCTCCCATCTCATCATGCTAAATTATTTGATATACTTCTATCCCCTGTGCAACAAAAAAATAATACTGGCACACTGGAAAGATGATAATTTCCTCAATGTTCATTTTTGGTGGCACTCAATTCTCCAAATACAGAAATATTAAATTACTTTTACAGAAGGTAAATTATCTTATTAGAAGATCTGTCAAATCTGGAAGCCCATTGAACAATATTTGGAACACTCTCTGAAACATTAATATTCAAAGACTGGTTTTGCTCTGTACCCATTTAAATATAAATTATATATATGCCTATTTTTCTCTGTATCATATTGTCACGTTCTCAAGGCTGGAAACTAGGTTGTGAGCCCTTGGGCCACTGCCGAGGAGCGGCAGTGGCAGGCAAAACCACCCGACGCTAGAAACAGGGCAAATCTCAGGCAAGCAGTTAGGCTTCACCTGCACTTGGCCACTTTTCACCAAGAGTTGAGCTCTGGGCTTCAGGTGGCCGGCAGGACTTGCTGGACAGGGCAGGACTGGATAACAGCAAGGCAGCACAGGGACTGAGGGTCAGAGGGAAAAGGGAGGAACATGGGCAGCAAGGCAGGAGACTGGGCAAGGAAGGGAAAGCTAAAGGCAGAACAGAAAGCTGCAGAACAGCCACTAAACAGGGAACAAACACTGACTAACAAGACACAGAACTAAGAGCTGCAAGCAGCCCCAAAGCCAGAACACAGACCAACAGAAACTAAACACAGAATTACAAACAAGAAACCAGGCAAGGAAAGCAAGCAAAACCTAAACTAGACACAGACTAACTAGAAATAGGCAAGAATCTCAGGCAAACACTGGACTAGCAGAAGTGCAACAAGCACCAACATACCAGGGCCTTAGATGCAATGCAAAGGCAAAGCAGCAAGGTTTCAGAATGGCTAATAAGCCCAGCAGCACCTGGAGCTCAACTGCAACCATCACCAGGAAACTACGGGTGCTGTGTAGGTTCAATCCAAGCAAGCAAGTCTGGCAGCCCAGAAGAGCCGGACCGGACTCGACTGAAATCTGGAACGGGTTACGGTCCACAGCAGCCACCGGTTCTGGCCACCAGAGGGCGAGGTAAGCACAGACGTGACACATATTTTCCCTATCTCTTCTTTCCTCTAAGACAGGGGTGGGCAACCACAGTCGAGGGCCACAACCCAGTCGGGCTTTCAAGATTTCTACAATGAATGTGTATGAGATATAGATACATATAAAGGAAGCAGTCCATACAAATCAATTGTGAAAATCTTGAAAACATGACTCAGTTGTGGCCCTCAAGGACCATGGTTGCCCACCCCTTATCTAGAATATGCCCATTCAGGTCATCAAGTCTCTTCTCATACGTCTTTTGGTGCAAATTATATATATTAGTACTCTTAAATATATCTATGGAATCGAAGTTATTTATTATGGTGAGTTAAACCACTATTATTATGCATGTCATCAGTCGTTTCCAACCCTGAGGGGCCCTTTTACTAAGCTGAATAAGTGCCTATGTGCACCCAACGCGCGCCAAAATGGAGTTACCGTCCGGTTAATGCATGGCTGTTGTGGTGATTTCATTTTTGGCACGCATCCGAAAAATAATTTTTATTTTTGGATGCATGTATCGGACACGTGCCAAGTGGCATTTGATGTGCGTAGGTCATTACCGCCCGGTTACCGCATGAGATTTTACCGCTAGGTCAATGGCTGGCGGTAAGGTCGCACACCTAAAATGGATGTGCGGCAATTTTGATTTTTGACGCGTGTCCGTTTTGGGCAAAAATTTTAAAAAGGCCTTTTTTTACAGGCGCGCTGAAAATGGATTGGTGTGCGCCCAAAACCCGCGCCTACACTACCACAAGCCATTTTTCAGCGCACTTTAGTAAAAGAACCCCTAAGTGACTGACACCTTGTGGCAAAACTGGGAACTCTCATGCTTTGTGATTTCTAATGCTGCCCTATGACACTTTTGGGCTCATTTTCGAAAGAGAAGGACGCCCATCTTTCGACATAAATTGGAAGATGGGCGTCCTTCTCACAGGGTTGTCCAAATCGGTATAATCGAAAGCCGATTTTGGACATCCCCAACTGCTTTCTGTCGCAGGGATGGCCAAAGTTCAAGGGGGCGTATTGGAGGCGTAGAGAAGGTGGGGCATGCTTAACACTAGGACGTCCTCGACCCATAATAGAAAGAAACAAGGACATCCCTGATGAACACTTGGACGACTTTACCTGGTCGTGTTTTTGTTACGACCAAGGCACAAAACGTTGGCCGAAATCATCAGATGACCACTGGAGAGAATCGGGGATGACTTCCCCTTACTCCCCCAGTGGTCACTAACCCTTTCCCACCCTCAAAAACATCTTTAACAATATTGATTGCCAGCCTCAGATGTCATAAGGTCCATCACAGCAGTATGCAGGTCCCTGGAGCAGTTTTAGTGGGTGCAGAGCACTTCAGGCAGGAGGACCCAGGCTCACCCCCCCTACCTATTACGTTTGTGGAGGAAACAGCGAGCCCTCCAAAACCCACTGTACCCACATCTAGGTGCCCCCCTTCACCTGTAAGGGCTATTGTAGTGGTGTACAGTTGTGGGTAGTGGGTTTTGGAGGGGGGGGGGGGGTTGGGGGGCTCAGCACACAAGGCAAGGGAGCTATCAACCTGGGAGCAATTTATGAAGTCCACTGCAGTGCCCCCTAGGGTGCCCGGTTGGTGTCCTGGCATGTCAGGGGGACCAGTGCACTAGAAATGTTGGCTCCTCCCACGACCAAATGGCTTGCATTTGGTCGTTTTTGAGATGGACAACCTTGGTTTCCATTATCGCCAAAAATCAGAAACGACCACAAGTCTAGGGACAACCATCTCTAAGGACGACCAAATTTCAGGATTTGGGCATCCCTGACCGTATTATCGAAACGAAAGATGGATGTCCATCTTGTTTTGAAAATACAGGTTTCTCCGCCCCTGGATGGGGACGTTTTGCGAGGACGTCCAAATTGAAACGAGGACGTCCCTTTCGATTATGCCCCTCTTTGCTTCCCTTCTGTGTATTTCCCTTGATTGGCCAGCAGGTGGTGTTTGACCTCTACTTTATAGCTGTAGCAGAGGTCTGTTTTCTTTGTAGCTTATCTTCCCCAATAAAAAGAGGAAAACCCTTGAGGGGAAAAGGGACCTGCAATGCCATTAGCCAAATATCCTCAGTGCTAATGCTCTGACCCCAATTGGTCTTGTACATTAGAGCTGTCAAATCCATTTGACAGCTCGGCCTCGCAGACAGCAGAGTGGTGCACAAAGGCGTGCATTGCTCACTGTTAGCGAGGGTTGCTAACTTAGACTTACAAAGTTACATAGTAATCTATGAAACTTTGTAAGTTTATGTGCTTTGAAAATTAGTCTCTTGATCATTTTGTGTGTTATATTTATGGATTTTATGTGCTTATTTAATAGTTACTCTTGATGCAGCCCTGCATTGGATGAAATGTGGCCACATCAGGGTTTTTTTTTAGGTGAGATCTCCTTAGTTTTTAATATAAATTTCACAGTAATCACTATAATATATTCCAATTTTTATTATTGTTAATATCACAACTTCAATTCAAAACTGTTTCAGTGCTTGATACAATATTCCTAACTCTCATTCATACCCACACTAACAAGCTACGTTTATTGACTGTACTTTTTTCAACCATATTAATAAAGTTTTTTCTATAATTCAGCTTCCTTTTGAATGTTCAATATTTATACAACAGATTTTTGTAGTTCACAAGATGTCTTCTTGAATTCAAACCAATCCTCGACTGTAACTGGACCCTATAATTCGGGTCCGCCTTTACTTCTGTCGCATTTACTCTTCTCTTTATAGACTTTCTTTAATTAAAAAGCCTCTTGTTTATTGTTCATTCTTATATTTCGCTGTACCGCCAAATCCAAAGCTTGTCTTGAAACACAACCTTAATATAGTGTGTTTTCTATAACTTCATCTTTTAAGTCTCTAATTCCAAAAGTCCTCTGCGTGCCTGTTTCATCTATTTTTGCCTCCCTTCGGAGGTATGAGTAGTATCCTCTGTCACTCCCTACACAATTGTGTTTCGCTGTGTAGCGTCATCAGGGGTAGTGACTGTAACAACAATTAAGTAAGGCATTCAGTTGTATTCCTACTTAACTACACCCCTTTTATCAATCTTGCTTACCTTATATGTTTAGTTTTTCTTTATCTTACAGGGTCCAGTTACAGTCTAGGATTGGTTTGAATTCAAGAAGACATCTTGTGAACTAGAAAAATCTGTTGTATAAATAATGAACATTCAAAAGGAAGCTGAATAATAGAAAAAAATTTATTAATATGGTAGAAAAAAGTACAGTCAATAAATGTAGCTTGTGAGTGAGTGTGGGTATGAATGAGAGTAAAGAATATTATATCATGCATTGAAACAGTTTTATATGTGTGTGTGTGTGTATGTATATATATATATATATATACATACATATATCTCTATATATAAAAGGCACCACCAACGTTCTATGAAGCCTCCAGCCGGAAGTGTGAAGGGGGAGAGATATCCGGTTTCCCCATGAGTGTCTGCCCTGCCCTCGCTCTCTCTGTAACACAAACCATGAAGGAAAACACAGCAAAGCACGAAATCAAATCGCTCTCTCTGTAACAGTGAAGGACTCAGGGGGGGGAGGGGAGAGAGGGCAGGGACACACACACTCCCACATGCACACAGAAGAAGACCTTGTTAGCCACCATTTCATTTGCATCAGAAACAGGGCTTTTTTACTAGTATATATATAAAACTCAGCCAGAGATATAATTACAAATTAAAATACAAATCAGTATGCTACTTGTGAAGTCCAGAAGAATGTTAACATATTGTACTTACACCCTCCCAAACTTTTAAGCAAGAAAATTAAGTTTGAAACAGCACAAGCCAGAATTTTCAATGTGAAATCAGAGGGGGAAAAGGCATCACAGATTCTATATTGTGGATTTTTTGACCGTTGTGATACATTATATTGCACTAACTTAAAGTTATCATTTAACACGGGTTAAGTAACAGTACTAGTTGCAGCTTCATTATAAACCAATTTAAATGTATTAGACCCTATTGGTTTACTTCTCTTTTTAAAGTTTATGAGTAAATTATTATTTAATAGTAAAAAAGGCCTGTTTCTGAGACAAATGAAACGGGCGCTAGCAAGGTTTTCCTCGGAGTGTGTACGTTTGAGACAGTGTGTGTGAGAGTGAATGTGCGAGTGTGTGTGTGTGACAGAGAGTGAGACTGGGTGCGAGTGTGTCTGTGAGAGAGTGAGACTGGGTGCGAGTGTGTCTGTGAGAGTGAGAGTGTGTGTGAGAATGAGAGTGTGTACCCGGGGCCCTCCTCTCCCTTCCCCCCTCCCTCCCAGTTCCAGGGTTGTCCCCCACCTCCCTCCCTCCCAGTTCCAGGGTCGTTCCCTTCCTCCCTCCCTCAGAGTTTCAGGGTCGTCCCCTCCCTCTCTCCTTCCTCCGAGTTTCAGGGTCCCTCTCTCTGAGTTTCAAGGTCCCTCCCTCCCGAGGAGTTGTGGCGGCTGCCCACACACCCTCGCATGGGGCCCGGAGGGGCAGCTGCGGCCGTCGCCTGCTTTCCTCCTCTTTTGTGCCACTCTGACTCCTGAGGTCCCCCCCCTCCCCTCCCCTCCCCTGCACTCGCGCGCCGGCTCGGCACAGCAGCATGCTCTCTGTGGCTCTGCCCCCTCCGCTCATGCCCGAGGACTCCAACCTGTCTTTCCCTGCCATTGGTCGTGATGCTCTTGGCTACTCCGCCCCTCAACGCTTCTGTTTCTCTTTCAAGCTCCGCCTCCGCGCCCTGCCCCTTTCGTCCCTCCTCCTCCAGCTCTGGCGTTCTACGTGACGTCAGCCTGATCTATGGAGCCTAGCAGACCGACTCAGAAGAAAGCCAAGGACACAGGCAGCAAGATAGAATGCTGGAGGTGAGAATTATTATATAGGATGTGAACAAGTAACCATTAGAAGTATAGATAAATTATGATTTTTAAGCATATGATATGTTTGTATTTTGCTTTATTATACACATTTGACTGCAACACATTCTTAATTTATGGATTGGTGGAATATAAAAGAAAATAAACAAAAATAAGCCTGTAGCCCAAGCCCTATGTCCCAGACTTGTGTAAGGTCGTGCGGTTTGGATCCGCGAGGTCCACGGGATTCAAGTTTTATCCCCTTCTAGTTTGTCAAGGGTGTCCCTACCAGAAGCTGAAGCCGCTATGCAGTATGCACAAGATCATTAGAGCACAGTCTCTTCACCAAAGCCAATATTGTGATCTTCAGAAGAATATTATGCAAAACTTGGTCAAGTCTTATAGTGGCCCATGGAAAGGGGCTTGCAAAAAAACAAAACAAAACACTTCCTTCAGATTCAGCTTTGGCTGCTGGTATTCTGCAGAAAGAGGGCTGTCGCAGACCATTACTGCACACCATGAGTTGACACGTTTCAATGAGCTGCAATTCTAGAATCAGAATTTGTCTTCAGTAATTCTCAGTCCAATAGGACTAGAAGCCCCAGGATGCAACAGAAAGAGGACGAGGCGGAACGTTACACCCCCCCATGCTTTCTAAACACTACCTCGATTGGACCTCCGCTCCGCCTGACTTCGCTGGTAGCCGCAACGCACAGGAATGTGGTTTCTCATTCAGCAGTGGAAAATCGGACTCAGGTGCAAATACTTAGATCGGGAGGATAGGCTTAATGTGGTTCTCCAAAAGTGGATATCATCCTGCTCCCGTGCGAGGCACGCGGCTCCTTGCAGCTGGGGACAGAGATCCGAACAAGTGAAATATCAGTTACATACACCTATCTCAAGCGAAATCCTATACCCTATTGGGGATACCAGAGAGTCTCGTTACAAATAGAGGTGGAATATGAGTGACAATGACCAAGGTGAAAGAAGACCACTTAACACCTGAAAAAGAACAGCAGAACTACTGCTCAGTGCTCTGCTCCACAGTGCCACCAGCAGGCGCAAGGCGAATGACGTCATAAGGGAGGCGTGGTCTGAAGAGCTAGACACTGGGGGGGGGGGCAGTGGGCGTTTTTTTTACAGTTTAAGTTTCATAACTTTCATGGTGATTTTTGTAATCGTTTTTCAAATAAACTGCAGAACAGACACGCTGCACGTATTTTTCCTCCGTAGAAATGTCGATTCCGGTTGAGGCCGTATAACTTCTTTGTCATCCTCTAGGACCCAGTGGAAATGGAGGGCCTGACAGGGCAGTGACGTCAACGCTTCCTCGCCAAGTCTGCCGCTAGAAGATCCCTGGGTCGCGTCCATTAACGTCAGAGACTCGCAGCGCATGCGCTTGGTCTTTGGCTCTTTACACTCGGGGTGGTGGTGGGCGGGGCAGGCGAGGCAGCCAGCGGGAGCAACTAAGTACAGCGTCACAATTGGCACGCGTGTCTCCCGTCACAGAGGTGCGGAAGTCCCGCGAGTCTTTAGTGTTCTCCTCGCGCGCCGAGTCTCTCGACCCGTTTTCGCGTGCTAGGCTACCACCACTGGTAGCGCAGTCTCGACAGGAGACGGTGAGGGGAATGGATACCGATCACTGTTCCTGACTCGTGCTGTCGGCGGCCTGCCCTTCCCTCGCCCCTCCCTCGTACATGGTGGCTCTGTAGAGGCCAATAATGCTGAAGATGAAGCTGCCCCTGAAATTCACGAAGCAGCAGCAGGAGGAAGAGGAGGAGGAAGAAAGAGTAACGGCGGTAGCAGCAGCCGCCGCCGCCGCCGGAGGAATGAGGCCCCCGCCCGAGCAGCGCTCTCCACACTCCCCCGGGCTGGGTCCCCTGGATAAGGAGACGGTGTACGAGTGGTTCGGCCTGACCCTGGGCCCCGCGCAGCGGCTCGAGTTCGTGTGCGGGCTGTTGGACTTGTGCAACCCGTTGGAACTGCGTTTCTTGGGCTCCTGCCTGGAGGACCTGGCCCGCAAGGACTGCCACTACCTGCGCGACTTCGAAGCCAAAGCTAACGGTTTGAGCGAGCCGCTCAGCGTCCCGCAGCCCCAGCTAGCGGCGGGGGACCTCAGCGAGCCGGCGGCCCGCTCCAAGCTCATCGTGTGCCTGGCCCTGCTCAGCTCGGAGAACCGTGAAGCCGCCAGCCGCCTTTTTCGCCTGCTGCTGCTGCCCGGCCGGCTGGATTCCTTGCTGGAGAGTTGCGGTCGTCGGCGCTGCGGGGAGCCGGGGAGGTGCGCTGGGCCCCGGGACTTGGAGGTGATTGACGCCCAGGAGGAATTGTTACTACTTTATACCATGGCGTCCCTGCACCCGGCCTTCTCCTTTCACCAGCGGGTCACCCTTAGGGAGCGGCTGGAGCAACTGTGGCGAGCCTTGGACGGGGACGAGAAGGACCCACCACTGCACTGCGACCACCGGCCGCGCCCGCCCTCGCAGGTAAGAGAAGAGCGCGCCCCCGTGATTGAGAGTCTGCGCGCGCTGTAGACCCCCAACCCACCCACATGCTCGGTTGCATTCGGGGCAGTTTCTCGGATGGAATCCTCTGTTATGACATCAGAGGAGCAAAGCCTTAGCAGGAAAAAGAGGCTGAGGGATGCTCAAGACTGATGTTCCTAATTTTTTTTTTTTTTATATTTGTACCCTACGCTTTCCCACTCATAGCAGGTTCAATGCTACCAGGTACTTCTTAGCCAGGATCAGGTGACCCTCAGGGGGAGGAATGCTGGCTTCGGCCTAACCCCTGGTAAGCCTTTTTTTGGTTGAGAGGTGCCCAGCTCTCCCACCGGTTGCCTTCTCAGGTGCCGTGGAGGACTTGCAGCTCATCTGCATATCCTCGGAGCCTTCGCCAGAGTGACTCCCAGGTCCGATCCACTTGGGGCCTCTGCTCAAGGTGCCGCGCGCCGTTGAAAGCTTTCCTTCTAATAAGTTCTGGGAGAAGAGGATATTTCTCTGGTAAGTGAACAAATTTTGCTTGTGCTTTCGGAACTTGAAGATTGGGGTTTAAAGGAGGAACTGTAAGTTAGTGATAGGCTGATATCCTTAATACTTTAGCAAGTTTTAAATTACGGAAAAACTCAAAAAACACTAAGATGGAGTCAGCAGTCCAGCAGCGAGAGGGGTGCTATCCAGTCTTTTGCATTGAGTGTCACATGTATGATTATCTCCCAATTGGTGAGGTGTCATATGTGTGTGCCCGATGCAAAGAGCTCCTAGCTCTCAGAGAACGTGTCCGTTCCCTTGAGGCTAGAGTAGCAGACTTGATGGAGCTGAGGGAGACAGAGAGGTACATAGAGGAGACCTACAGGGATGTTGTAGAGAAGTCCCACCTCCAGTCAGGTAGCCCCTGTGCTACCTTGGAGGAGGGAGGTCTCCTAGAAGGAGAGCATCACCCTGGTGAAGTAGGAAGTACTCCTGTAGCCAGGACCTGCCCACCAGGGGATGTATTATCCTTTCGCACCGAGGATATATCTCCAAATGTTGCCCGGGAGGGAAAGGTTAGGACAGCTGTTGTACTTGGTGATTCGATCATTAGGCATATAGATAGCTGGGTGGCTGGTGGACGTGAGGATCGCCTGGTGACTTGCCTGCCTGGTGCGAAGGTGGCGGATCTCACGTGTCACCTAGATAGGATTCTAGATAGTGCTGGGGAGGAGTCCGCTGTCTTGGTACATGTGGGTACCAATGACATAGGAAAATGTGGGAGAGAGGTTCTGGAAGCAAAATTTAGGCTCTTAGGTAGAAAGCTGAAATCCAGATCCTCCAGGGTAGCATTTTCTGAAATGCTACCTGTGCCACGCGCAGGGCCCAAGAGACAGGCAGAGCTCCAGAGTCTCAATGCGTGGATGAGACGATGGTGCAGGGAGGAGGGCTTTAGATTTGTTAGGAACTGGGCAACATTCTGGGGAAGGGGGAGCCTATTCCGAAAGGATGGGCTCCATCTTAACCAGAGTGGGACCAGGCTGCTGGCATCGGCGTTTAAGAAGGAGATAGAGCAGCTTTTAAACTAGAAATGGGGGGAAGGCCGACAGTCGCTCAAAAGAGCATGGTTCGGGATAAGGTATCTTTCAAAGATATCACCATAACAGGGAAGATAGAGTATCCTGATAGTGAGGTTGCAAAAGAGATTGTAGTAGATCGGGTATCTTTAAATAACAATAAAAATCAGACAAAAGATTGCCAATTAATACTGTCAAGTACTAAGCATGATGTACTTAGGAACAACAAACATAGTTTGAAATGTCTATATGCGAATGCCAGGAGCCTAAGAAATAAGATGGGGGAGTTAGAATATATTGCACTAAATGAAAAATTAGATATAATAGGCATCTCTGAGACCTGGTGGAAGGAGGATAACCAGTGGGACACTGTCATACCGGGGTACAAATTATATCGTAGTGATAGGGTGAATCGGATTGGTGGAGGGGTAGCATTGTATATTAACGAGAGCCTTGAATCAAATAGATTGAAAATTCTGCAGGAAGCAAAACACTCCTTGGAATCACTGTGGATTGAAATTCCATGTGCAAAGGGGAAAAGGATAGTGATAGGAGTGTACTACCGTCCGCCTGGCCAGGACGAACAGACGGATGCGGAAATGTTAAAGGAAATCAGGGACGCAAACAAACTGGGCAACACAATAATAGTGGGGGATTTCAATTACCCGCATATAGACTGGGGTAATGTAACATCTGTACACGCAAGGGACATAAGATTTCTTGATGAAATCAAGGACAGCTTCATGGAACAGCTAGTTCAGGAGCCGACAAGAGAAGGAAAAATACTAGACTTAGTCCTTAGTGGTGCTCATGATCTAGTGCAGGGGGTAACGATACGAGGGCCGCTTGATAACAGTGATCATAATATGATCGGTTTTGATATTGGCATTGAAGGAAGTGAAACTAGGAAATCAAGTACGCTAGCGTTTAACTATAGAAAAGGTGATTACGACAAAATGAGAAAAATGGTGAAAAAAAGACTGAAAGGAGCAGCTCGCAGAGTAAAAAACTTGCATCAGGCGTGGATGCTGTTTAAAAACACCATCCTGGAGGTTCAGGACAAATATATTCCACGTATTAGAAAAAAGGGAAAAAAGACTAAACGTCAGCCGGCGTGGCTAAACAGTAAGATAAAGGAAATCATTAGAGCCAAAAAACAATCCTTCAGAAAGTGGAGAAGAGAACCAACTGAAAGTAACAGGATAGATCATAAGGAATGCCAAGCCAAATGCAAAGCGGAGATAAGGAGGGCAAAAAAGGACTTTGAGAAGAAATTAGCGTTGGAAGCAAAAATACATAGTAAAAACTTTTTTAGATACATTAAAAGCAGGAAACCGGCCAAAGAGTCGGTTGGGCCGCTGGACGAAAATGGTGTTAAAGGGGCGATCAAGGAGGACAAAGCCGTAGCGGAGAAATTAAATGAATTCTTTGCTTCGGTCTTCACCGAGGAGGATTTGGGGGGGACACCGGTGCCGGAAAGAATATTTGAAGCGGGGGAGTCGGAGAAACTAAACAAATTCTCTGTAACCTTGGAGGATGTAATGGGTCAGTTCAGCAAGCTGAAGAGTAGTAAATCACCGGGACCTGATGGTATTCATCCCAGAGTATTAATAGAACTAAAAAATGAACTTGCGGAGCTACTGTTAGAAATATGCAATCTGTCCCTAAAATCGAGTGTAATACCGGAAGACTGGAGGGTAGCCAATGTTACTCCGATTTTTAAGAAAGGTTCCAGAGGAGATCCGGGAAATTATAGACCGGTGAGTCTGACGTCGGTGCCGGGCAAGATGGTGGAGGCTATTATTAAGAATAAAATTGCAGAGCATATACAAAAACATGGACTGATGAGACAAAGTCAGCACGGATTTAGTGAAGGGAAGTCTTGCCTCACCAATCTAATGCATTTTTTTGAGGGGGTAAGCAAACATGTGGACAATGGGGAGCCGGTTGATATTGTATATCTGGATTTTCAGAAGGCGTTTGACAAAGTGCCGCACGAAAGACTCCTGAAGAAATTGCAGAGTCATGGAATCGGAGGTAGGGTATTATTATGGATTAAGAACTGGTTGAAAGATAGGAAGCAGAGAGTAGGATTGCGTGGCCAGTATTCTCAGTGGAGGAGGGTAGTTAGTGGGGTCCCGCAGGGGTCTGTGCTGGGTCCGTTGCTTTTTAATGTATTTATAAATGACCTAGAGATGGGAATAACTAGTGAGGTAATTAAATTCGCCGATGACACAAAATTATTCAGGGTCGTCAAGTCGCAGGAGGAATGTGAACGATTACAGGAGGACCTTGCGAGACTGGGAGAATGGGCGTGCAAGTGGCAGATGAAGTTCAATGTTGACAAGTGCAAAGTGATGCATGTGGGTAAGAGGAACCCGAATTATAGCTACGTCTTGCAAGGTTCCGCGTTAGGAGTTACGGATCAAGAAAGGGATCTGGGTGTCGTCGTCGATGATACGCTGAAACCTTCTGCTCAGTGTGCTGCTGCGGCTAGGAAAGCAAATAGAATGTTGGGTGTTATTAGGAAGGGTATGGAGTCCAGGTGTGCGGATGTTATAATGCCGTTGTATCGCTCCATGGTGCGACCGCACCTGGAGTATTGTGTTCAGTACTGGTCTCCGTATCTCAAAAAAGATATAGTAGAATTGGAAAAGGTACAGCGAAGGGCGACGAAAATGATAATGGGGATGGGACGACTTTCCTATGAAGAGAGGCTGAGAAGGCTAGGGCTTTTCAGCTTGGAGAAGAGACGGCTGAGGGGAGATATGATAGAAGTGTATAAAATAATGAGTGGAATGGATCGGGTGGATGTGAAGCGACTGTTCACGCTATCCAAAAATAATAGGACTAGAGGGCATGAGTTGAAGCTACAGTGTGGTAAATTTAAAACGAATCGGAGAAAATTTTTCTTCACCCAACGTGTAATTAGACTCTGGAATTCGTTGCCGGAGAACGTGGTACGGGCGGTTAGCTTGACGGAGTTTAAAAAGGGGTTAGATAGATTCCTAAAGGACAAGTCCATAGACCGCTATTAAATGGACTTGGAAAAATTCCGCATTTTTAGGTATAACTTGTCTGGAATGTTTTTACGTTTGGGGAGCGTGCCAGGTGCCCTTGACCTGGATTGGCCACTGTCGGTGACAGGATGCTGGGCTAGATGGACCTTTGGTCTTTCCCAGTATGGCACTACTTATGTACTAATGCGGCTTACATATATTCAGGTACTTATTTGTACCTGGGGCAATGGACGTTTAAGTGACTTGCCCGCAGTCACAAGGAGCTGCCTGTGCCTGCTGTGGGAATCAAACCCAGTTCCCCAGGACCAAAGTCCACCACTCTAACCACTAGGCCACTCCTCCATTGGCGTGGTTATAGGGGGGTCTTAATATCTCTCTCGAGCAGTATTGGTTTAAATGGTCTTTAAAAAAAACTCTTATGTCATGGAGTATATTATAGTAGAAGTTGGACTGACTGGAAAAATATAGAACTAGTAGGTGATTGTCGATCCATCCTTAACAAATTTATGTATTCAGCGCTCACCTGACGGTTTTTTTTGTACTAGAATTAGACTCTTCTGTCGTACCGTTAAAGTACTCCTTTGATTGTGGTGGTAGGTAGGAATTATCGTGTTTTACTAAGGGGGCGGCCAACCTGTTGATCTGAGTGTTTCTGCCGAAGTGATGTTGACTGCACCACCTTTTGAAATGAACAATATAAAGTCAGCCTCGTCTTCTACTGCCTGGTCCTGCACCTTTCATCTCCTCTCTAAGGTCATGAGCACAACCCAGTTTATTTCCCCCCCCTCCTCAGATTGCATAGAGATCCCCAAATTTTCTAGGTGTTTGAACGTATGTGAGTCTAGTCTGCATTCAATCAGCTCAGTGTATGAGTTCCAAAATAAAACACTTGAGATGGAAGAAAAGTGGAACTCTGCAGGCCCCATATCTGCATGCAGGGTGTACAGGCCCAGTGCTGATTTTTATTTAAAAATTTTAATATACTGCCTTAGATCCATAAATTACTAGTGGTATATATCCAGGTACAGTAAATATTTTGTATCCTACTCCTGTTAGCTGTTGGGCCATATAGAATGATGGGGTAAGGGGTAATTGTATAGTTGAGATCCATGACCTACAAGATTCTTTTACAGGGAAGCTCAAGTAGATGGTGGGGGAGAGAGGGCTCTGGGATACAGTAGTACATTTTATGAGATGCTGTTAATGGACAGTAGATCATGGAAGTTAGGTCCTCTGGGGGAGGAGGAAGACTTTCATTGTGTGTGAGAGAGAATAGGTAGGAATGCTCTGTTTTTACTAGAGGGGCTGCCAACTTGTTGGTGCAGCCAATTAGCAAAAAAAAAAAAGAGGGTTCAAAGATGCAGACAAACACAAAGAAACAAATGCAAAAAAGGTCCTGTGCTCATATGTCTGTGTCAGGGGTCTAATGTGGAGGAGTGACCTAGTGGTTAGAGCACTGCTCATGCAATCCAGAGATGGCCAGTTCAAATCCTGCAGCTGCTCCTTGTGATCTTGGGCAAGTCACTTAACCCTCCATTGCCTCAGGTACAAACTTGGATTGTGAGCCCTCCTGGGACAGAGAAATATCCAGTGTACCTGAATGTAACTCACCTTGAGCTACTACTGAAAAAGGTGTGAGCAAAATCTAATTAAATAAAATAAATAATGTGAAAATTAAAATATACTATAAATAAAACAATGTAATTAAACAAAATTACAGGTATCAAAACAATATTAATGTCTATGGAAACGGTGCTTGTATAAAACATATTTATCATACTCTGTATTGGTGTTTGCATGCAAGTGAAGAATGTGCATTTGTACTCAAACAGGGGGTACATATGCATTGGATACAGTGCAACTAAACAATGTGCATTAATGCTCAAACATTAAGAATATATGTACATTAGATACAGTGTAAAAATGTGACTAGAAGCCAATGTGTATTTTTAAGAAACAATACATAAAATATCCAATATAAATACGCTTAGTACAATAGTATATGAATTAATTTGAGATGAAAAACAACTTGACTAAGTGATAAACTATTTGTCAATCTTACCAAATAGAGATCAACTCTCTTGAACAAAACTGTAAGTGAAATAGCTAAAAAAAAAATAAGAGCAATCAAAACATCTAAAATAAAATTAACCCTTTAGTGTCCAATGTTCCCGTAATAAGCCATATGAGAACAGATTGATGGGAACATTGGACACTAAAGGGTTTTAAAGAATGCTAGATATGAAAAAGTTCAGTATGTTTAAAAAAAAAAAAAACCTCTTGATTGACGTGAGGTTACATTTAGAACAGAAGGGAGGAGCTGCCTAATAGTGCAGCGGGCTTTGATACTAGCATCCTGGGTTCAATTCCCACTGCAACTCCTTGTGACCTTGGGCAAGTTACTTAACCTTCCATTGTCCCAGGTACAAAAAAATTTAGATTGTGAGCCCACTAGGGACAGAGAAGTACCTGCATATAATGTGTACAGCACTGCATTCATCTTGTAGTGCTATAGAAATGATTAGTAGTAGTAGGAAGCCATAATTGACAGTTTAATAGTGCAGTGTCCAATGTAGTGAACATCGTAGATACCAATATGGTCTCCCCTTAAAAGAAATAGTAATATGAAACACAGGGCCCTGTTTACTAAGGTGCGCTAGCAATTTTTAACGCATGCTAAAATTTAGTGCACGCTAAACACTATAGACGCCCATATATTCCTTTGGGCATCTCTAGCGTTAGCGAGCGCTAAAAACACTAATGCAGCTTAGTAAACATGGCCCTTAATTCCTACATCTTTATAGAAAAAAAGATGCCTAGTGTACTGTCACTGTAAAAACCGGGTGAACCATTGAATACTAAACTAACACATCTAATCACTCAAATCTGTTGTAAGCTTGAAGAACTCTTTTACAATTTCCAGGCATAAAAGGTGGTAATGAAACATGCGTCTGGCACTAACATGTCTTCAGTAAAAATATCTAATAAAAACAGCCAAAAGGTTGTCCATTTGCACAAAATGCAACTTTTTCTTGCCCAGAACGTGAAAAGTAATATTAAGGCTTAGCTTTGAATGCTACCAAAAAAGAAATGAAAACTGCATCTTGAACTGATGCATCTTCAGTAATCTGTGTCTAGCAAAACCTCCAAAAACTTCCACACGTGCACAGAAAAAACTAATTAAAAAAAGAGAGAAACATCAAGTATATCAGCAAGTACGTTAATGTGACTTCACTCTGTTCTGGTGATTGTATAGACACAAAACAGTAGCTATACCAAAAAAATGTTCATCTGTCATGCAGTTAAAATATTAGGGAAGATAAAACTAGAAACTGATAACATGATAGCAGTCATACATCCAAATAAACCCAAGGGGTATGTGTAATTTTTTGAAAAAAATTGTGATGAAATGTGAATGAATGTCATAGAATTAGCACATACTTAAAAATACAAAAAGTTTTCCCTCAGAGTAAACGATTGTGCATAAAAATACACTGGCTACCAATCAAGGGACGTATCGCTTTCAAGATTTGTACCTTTGTTCACAGAATAATACATGGTCTAGCTCCGAGCTATATGTCAGAACGTACTTAACTCTTCACTTCCCAAGTTGTAAAAGCCTGAAGTATAAATCAACATACGTATCAAATTTCTCTTACATATTCACACAGCTCTGGAATTCCCTACCAAAACACCTGAAGTCTAGGAATAATCTAGAATTCCGAAAAAAACTAAAAACTAACCTGTTCAAGAAAGCATACCCCACAGTATCTCACATAAACACCGAATAATGAATTATGGCATTTTAATCAGGAAACGGACAGTTTTCAACCCTAACATTTTGTCTGAATCACCCCAACCTATTTACCGATACTTTACTGTATTTGTCACTGTAATAGTACCCCTATACTGTATTCACACAGGAGGCTGTAACCACCTCTCAAACTATGTAAGCCACTTTGAGCCTACTAATAAGTGGGAAAAGGTGGGATACAAATGTAACAAATAAGTATATATAAGATTCATCTGCTATAGCCACTAATCAATATATATAAACGGCGAGTGACCGTACTCACTGCAAATGCGCAGTAGAGACTTCCCTCTCTGTCCCGCCCCCGCGTCAATACGTGATGACGGGGGGGAGGGGGGCGGGACAGAGAGGGAAACTGCGCCGCCGACGTTGCTACCGCTCCCTCCCCCCACTCGGAGTCGCCGCCGCCACCCCTCCACCCGGCCCAGGCCCTCTCTTCCCTTCTGAACTTACAGATCCATTCGCCGAACGCAGCAACGCACATCAGCTGAGCTGCAGTGAGCCCTTCCTTCTTTGCCTGTGGCCCCGCCCTCCTGTGACGTAACGTCAGCGAGGGCGGGACACACACAGGCAGAGAAGGAAGGGGCAGCTCAGCTGATGTGCGTTGCTGCGTTCGGCGAATGGATCTGTAAGTTCAGAAGTGAAGAGAGGACCCGGACCAGGTGGAGGGGTGGCGGCGGCGACGACTTCGCGGGGGGGAGGGGAGCGGTGGTGACCGCGGGGGGAGGAAAACCTCTATACCAGCCCGTTTTTACGGGCTCAACGGCTAGTAATATATAAAATGGCATAGGTACAGCCAACATCACTTCAGCAAAAATACCCATCTTTTAAAAACAGTAATATAAAATGAGCTTTATCTGCTCCTGCCTGCTGTATATATGTATGTGTGTGCATATATATATATATATATATATATATATATATATATATATATATATACAGTGGGGGAAATAAGTATTTGATCCCTTGCTGATTTTGTAAGTTTGCCCACTGACAAAGACATGAGCAGCCCATAATTGAAGGGTAGGTTATTGGTAACAGTGAGAGATAGCACATCACAAATTAAATCCGGAAAATCACATTGTGGAAAGTATATGAATTTATTTGCATTCTGCAGAGGGAAATAAGTATTTAATCCCTCTGGCAAACAAGACCTAATACTTGGTGGCAAAACCCTTGTTGGCAAGCACAGCGGTCAGACGTCTTCTGTAGTTGATGATGAGGTTTGCACACGTCAGGAGGAATTTTGGTCCACTCCTCTTTGCAGATCATCTCTAAATCATTAAGAGTTCTGGGCTGTCGCTTGGCAACTCGCAGCTTCAGCTCCCTCCATAAGTTTTCAATGGGATTAAGGTCTGGTGACTGGCTAGGCCACTCCATGACCCTAATGTGCTTCTTCCTGAGCCACTCCTTTGTTGCCTTGGCTGTATGTTTTGGGTCATTGTCGTGCTGGAAGACCCAGCCACGACCCATTTTTAAGGCCCTGGCGGAGGGAAGGAGGTTGTCACTCAGAATTGTACGATACATGGCCCCATCCATTCTCCCATTGATGCGGTGAAGTAGTCCTGTGCCCTTAGCAGAGAAACACCCCCAAAACATAACATTTCCACCTCCATGCTTGACAGTGGGGACGGTGTTCTTTGGGTCATAGGCAGCATTTCTCTTCCTCCAAACACGGCGAGTTGAGTTCATGCCAAAGAGCTCAATTTTTGTCTCATCTGACCACAGCACCTTCTCCCAATCACTCTCGGCATCATCCAGGTGTTCACTGGCAAACTTCAGACGGGCCGTCACATGTGCCTTCCGGAGCAGGGGGACCTTGCGGGCACTGCAGGATTGCAATCCGTTATGTCGTAATGTGTTACCAATGGTTTTCGTGGTGACAGTGGTCCCAGCTGCCTTGAGATCATTGACAAGTTCCCCCCTTGTAGTTGTAGGCTGATTTCTAACCTTCCTCATGATCAAGGATACCCCACGAGGTGAGATTTTGCGTGGAGCCCCAGATCTTTGTCGATTGACAGTCATTTTGTACTTCTTCCATTTTCTTACTATGGCACCAACAGTTGTCTCCTTCTCGCCCAGCGTCTTACTGATGGTTTTGTAGCCCATTCCAGCCTTGTGCAGGTGTATGATCTTGTCCCTGACATCCTTAGACAGCTCCTTGCTCTTGGCCATTTTGTAGAGGTTAGAGTCTGACTGATTCACTGAGTCTGTGGACAAGTGTCTTTCATACAGGTGACCATTGCCGACAGCTGTCTGTCATGCAGGTAACGAGTTGATTTGGAGCATCTACCTGGTCTGTAGGGGCCAGATCTCTTACTGGTTGGTGGGGGATCAAATACTTATTTCCCTCTGCAGAATGCAAATAAATTCATATACTTTCCACAATGTGATTTTCCGGATTTAATTTGTGATGTGCTATCTCTCACTGTTACCAATAACCTACCCTTCAATTATGGGCTGCTCATGTCTTTGTCAGTGGGCAAACTTACAAAATCAGCAAGGGATCAAATACTTATTTCCCCCACTGTATATACTATCTGATAACTTTTCTCTTCCCAAACACTGCTTCATAATAATTCATTATGACTTCTACCTCCTAGTACCATCCACTGTCCTTTCTTATAATGTTTTTGATCTTATTCATTACATTAATGATATCTAATCTTCTCATACCTTACACAAACGCTGTCTACTTTTGTCTCACCTAGATTGTGAATCGCACTGAACCCTGGAAAGGGGATATTAGTGGTATGCAAGAATTGATTTGAATTTGAATATATAGTTAACATAATCTGACAACATGCATTGAATTGGTCAGGATGGGTTTATCTGTTGCTTTTTTACCTTAACATACATAGTAACATAGTAGATGACGGCAGAAAAAGACCTGCACGGTCCATCCAGTCTGCCCAACAAAATAAACTCATATGTTCTACTTTTTGTGTATACCTCACCTTGATTTGTACCTGTCCTTTTCAGGGCACAGACCGTATAAGTCTGCCCAGCACTATCCCCACCTCCTGCCACCGGCTCTGCCACCCAATTTCGGCTAAGCTCCTTAGGATCCATTCTTTCTGAACAGGATTCCTTTATGTTTATCCCTTGGATAACATACCGTGTTTCCCCGAAAATAGGACATCCTCCGAAAGTAAGACCTAGTAGAGGTCTTGCTGCAATTTGAAAATATAAGGCCTCCCCCGAAAATAAGACCTAGCAGGGGAGGCCTTATTTTTCGGGGAAACATCGGGGTTACCTTATGAGGAAGAGAGAGAGACCGTATTTTTTGGATTATGTCGCACTTTTTTCCTCCCAAATTTGGGAGGAAAATGTAGGTGCGTCATATAGTCTGAATGTAGCGTACCTGCTCGCTGTGTGTGTGTTGGGGGGGGGGGGGGGGCGGCCAGGGCCGGTCTTAGGCCAAGACGAGCGTTGCGACTGCATAGGGTCTCACGCTCAAAGGGGCCCTGGGTGCCTCAACTCCGCCCATTGCTTTTTTTGTGAGGTCCGGCTCACCTGCCCGCTCCCTTCCATTCATGCACCTGTGCTCCTTCTCATCACTTCCCTTCCCTCTCAGCGTGTCCCGCCTTCCTCTGATGTAACTTCCTTTCCGCGAGGGTGGGACGCACTGAGAGGGAAGGGAAGTGACGAGAAGGCGAGCCTGCCTGCTGCTTTTACTGCTGGTTTGCCGTGACTTCGGGTAAATTAAAGATTTCAAAACAGGGAGCACGGGTGCATGAACGGAAGGGAGCGGGCAGGTGAGCCAGACCTCACAAAAAAGCACTGGGCGGAGTTGAAGCACACTGCGCGGGGCCCCTTTGAGCGCGAGGCCCTATGCAGTGGCTTCTGGTATGTAAATTAAAGATTTCAAGGCCGGGAGCATGGTTGCACGAACGGAAAGTCGGGGAGCTGAGGGCGGACGGGCAGGTGGGCGGGGGTTTGAACGAATCGCTGGACGTGGGGAGGGCAGGGGAGAGAGGAGAATCATTGGACAAGGATGGCAGGGGGGGATAATTCCAGAGTCACACAGGTTTTGCAAAACTGCTGTCCTTATACAAGAGTGTTGCTTCAAAACATTTTTTCCTATTTTCCTCCTCTAAAACCTAGGTGCGTCTTATTATCCGGTACGTCTTATAGTCTTAAAAATACAGTAGTATAGTTGGTTAGGTTATGATGATTCTCCGAGGACAAGTTACAAATGGGGAAAGTGTTTCTAATGTCCGAGTGGGTGCCCACTTGGGCAACAGTGATCATAAAACAGTTTGGTTTGACATAACAGCTAAAGTGGGTGGCAGCCACTCAACAAAAGTCCTGGATTTCAAACATGCTGACTTTAGCAAAATGGGGGAATGCTTTAAGAGCTGACAGACTGAAAGGAGCTATAAATATGGCTACTAACCTTTATGTAAGTAGAGTAAATAAAAGCAAGTGACTGGTAAGGCTAAAGAGTTGGCATTCTTGAAATACAGAAAAAAATAAATCAAGGAGAGGCATATAGAGAGGAATGCCAGATGAAACTGAAAGAAGCCAAGAGAGATACATCTGACAAAACTGCAAATGGAAGAACAAATGGCTAGAAATGTAAGATGGGGTGACAAGAAATTTTTCAGGTACATTAGTTTGTTTTGTTACATTTGTACCCCGCGCTTTCCCACTTATGGCAGGCTCAATGCGGCTTGCATGGGGCAATGGAGGGTTAAGTGACTTGCCCAGAGTCACAAGGAGCTGCCTGTGCCTGAAGTGGGAATCTAACTCAGTTCCCTAGGACCAAAGTCCACCACCCTAACCACTGGGCCACTCCTGAAAGGAGGAAGACAAAATGGAATTGTGAGACTAAAAGATGCTGTGAACTGCTATGTGGAGAATGATGAGGAAAAAGCAAACATGCTAAACAAATACTTCCGTGTACATGAAAGAAAATCCTGGAGAAGGAGCACAATTGACTGGCAAAGGTACATATGAGAATGGAGTGGATACGGCACCATTCCCGGCAGAAAGTATTTATGAACAACTTGAAAAATTGAAGGTAGACAAAGCCATGGGACCGGACAGGATCTATCCCAGGATATTGAGAGAGCTCAGAGGTTCTGGGTGGGTCCTCTTAAAGATTTGTTTAATAAATCCTTTGAGACGGGAAGGTTCCTTGGGATTGGAGAAGAGCGGATATGGTGACTGAGAAGAAGCTGGAAACTAGAGACTGGTAAGTCTCACTTCGGTTATTGGAAAAGTAATGGAAGTGATGCTGAAGGAAAGGATAGTGAATTTCCTGGAATCCAATAGGTTATAAGATCTGAGACATGGTTTTACCAAAGGTAAATCATGCCAAACAAATCTGATTGAATTATTTGACAGGGTGACCTGAGAATTAGATCGAGGATGGTGCGCTAGATGTAATCTACTTAGATTTCAGCAAAGCCTTTGACACAGTTCCTCATAGGATGCTCTTGAATAAACTTGACAGGCTGAAGTTAGGACCTGAAGTGGTGAACTAGGAGCTGACAGATGCCAGAGAGTGGTGGTTAATGGAATTCAATCAGAGGAAGGAAAGGTGAGTAGTGGAGTGCCTCAAGGATCGGTGCTGGATCCAATTCTGTTTAATATATTTGTGAGCGATCTTGTTAAAGGTTTAAAAGGTATAGTGTGCCTTTTTGCAGATGATATCAAGATTTGTAACAGTGGACACTCCGGAGGGAGTGGAAAACATGAAAAAGGATCTGCAAAAGTTAGAATAATGGTCTAATGATTGGCAATTATAATTCAGTGCTAAGAATCACAAAGTGATGCACTTGGGGAGTAGAAATCTGAGGGAGACATATGTGCTAGGAGATGAGGCTGATATGCACAGGTAGGGAGAGGGATCTTGGGGTGATAGTATATGAGGCTCTGAAAGCAGCAAAACAGTGTGAATAAGGTGTAGCTGTAGCCAGAAGGATGCTAGTCTCTATAGCGAGTGGTGTAACCAGCAGAAGAAAGGAGGTGTTGTCTTTGGTGAGGCCCCACCTGGAGTAGCGCTTTAGAAATGCTAGTTAGTTAGTAGTAGTAATATTGCGTTCAGTTTTGGAGGCCGCATCTTGCTAAAGATATGACTTGAAGCGGTCCAGAGGAAGGCGACAAGAATGATATTGGGCTTGTGCCAGAGGATATATGAGAAGAGATTGGAAGACCTGAATATTTATACCCGAGAGGAGGGATGGGAGATATGATACAGACATTTTAAATACTTGAAAGATATTAATATAGAAATAAATATTTTCCAGAGAAGGGAAAGTGGTAAAATTAGAGGGCATAAAATTGAGGTTGACTTGGGAGTAATGTCAGATAATTATTTTTCACGAAGAGGGTGGTTGATGCCTGGAATGACTTCCTGAGGGAGGTGGTAGAAATAAAAACTGGCGGAATTCAAAAATGCGTGGGACGAACACAGAGGATCTCTAATTGGAAAATGAATGATATAAACAAAGCTAAAGAGTTGCTTATGTGTTTGCATGTCAAGTAGTGCTTAGGTGGCAGCTCTGGCTGCATCAACTAAGGCCAGTTCTGGGCTGGATTGTACTGAGTCCCACGTATGGCGATCCAGTTTAGGGTGGGCTAGACAGAGCTTCATTAGAAAGCTCCAGTGGTTTGGAACATGAGGACTGTCCCGGGCAGACTTTTATGTTCTCTGTCCTGCAATTGACAAGACTAGTTTGGATAGGCTGGAGTGGGCTTTGACAGCAACTCCAGTAGTTGGAACATAAGGACAGAGCTGGGCGGACTTAACACCAAAGAAAGACCATGATCAAGTATATAATATCACGTTTATTGTTGATTTAAATCTTGACTTGATAATGAATGTGATTGTTGGCCTGACTGGATGGACCATTCAGGTTCTATCTGCTGTCAATTACTATGTTAATTGGAATTAAGGCTGAAGTATGTTACTCTTGAGTCTCATACAGCAAAAGTGCACAGATATTGGCAAGGGGTTAGCGTGACATCTGCATAAAATTTTTTAGCCACATGATGCAGGAAAGGGTTTGGCATAGAACTTAACCCTTCAAAGCTATGCATTATACACCAGTGCACAACTTATTAAAATCAGAGGTAATGAGATTACAAATTCCACCGTAATGCAGAGAAGTACGCAGAAGACTTTGAATACAGCACAGGAGCATATCATCTATTTTTATTTGTTGCATTTGCATCCCACATTTTCCCACCTGTTTGCAGGCTCAATGTGGCTTACAATATTCCACCCTGGCTATTGCCAAGGCTGAGTAGAGATACAATCAATAACACAAGAATATGAGTAACATCTCTCTATATAAAACGCACCTCCAACGTTCTAATGAAGCCTCTGTTAGCCAACATTCTAAGTGAAGGGGGTGAGATCGCATTGTGTCTGCCCCGCCCACGCGTCAAACGTGATGACATCGAGGGCGGAGCAATGACACTCAACCAATCGCAACTCTCGGCAGCGAAGCGTCAGGGAAGGAGGCGGCGCTCTCGACGTCTAGCCTTCCCTTCGCTGTGTTCCGCCTTCTTCTGACGTCAAGGATGACGTCAAAAGAAGGCGGAACACAGCGAAGGGAAACCTAGACGTCGGGAGCACCACCTCCTTCCCTGACCCTTCGCTGCCGGAACCGCCACGGAGGTAAATTTAAAAACAAGAAAAGAAAAAAAAACATGTTTGGCGGACAGAAGAGGGTGGCCACTAAAGTACAACAATGGGAGCGGGAGGGCAGGGGAGAAACGACAGCATGGATGCGAAGGGGGGGGGGAGAAGAGGGCGGCCCAGGCTGGGACATGGGAGAGAGAGGAGCATGGATGCGAGGGGGGGTCATGGAAGGGAGACAGGGGACTTGCTGGAAAAGGATGAATGGAAGCGGCAGGGGACAGAGGAGCATGGATGGACATGGATTGGGAGGGCAGGGCTCAGGGAGAGAGGGCAATTGCTGGAAAGGGATGAATGGAGGGGGCAGGGGACAGAGGAGCATGGATGGGCATGGATTGGGAGGGCAGGACTCAGGGAGAGAGGGAAATTGCTGGATAGGGATGAATAGAGGGGACAGATGGGCATGGATGCATATGGATTGCAGGGCAGGCCTCAGGGAGAGAGGGCAATTGCTGGATAGGGAAAAATGGAGGGGCCAGGTGACAGATGAGCATGGATGGGCATGGATTGGAAGGGCAGGACTCAGGGAGAGGGGAATTGCTGGATAGGGATGAATGGAGGGGACAGATGGGCATGGATGGATATGGATTGCAGGGTAGGCCTCAGGCAGAGAGGGGAAATGCTGGATAGGGAAAAATGGAGGGGCCAGGTGACAGATGAGCATGGATGGGCATGGATTGGAAGGGCAGGACTCAGGGAGAGGGGAATTGCTGGATAGGGATGAATGGAGGGGCCAGGTGACAGAGGAGCATGGATTGGAAGGGCAGGACTCAGGGAGAGGGGAATTGCTGGATAGGGATGAATGGAGGGGACAGATGGCCATGGATGGATATGGATTGCAGGGCAGGCCTCAGGCAGAGAGGGGAAATGCTGGCCATGGATGCATATGGATTGCAGGGCAGGCCTCAGGGAGACAGCGGAATTGCTGGATAGGGATGAATGGAGGGGCCAGGTGACAGAGGAGCATGGATTGGACTCATACTTTCACTCTGACTCTCAAACACTCACTCTCACATACACTCTCCCAAACATACACACTCCGAGGAAAACCTTGCTAGCGCCCGTTTCATTTCTGTCAGAAACGGGCCTTTTTTACTAGTAGTGGAATAAAACAGGTATAGCGAGATCAATGATGAAATAATTAAAACAGTAATGTACTAAAGTTCAAGTGATGGATTGTTGTGATATGTTCTATTAAAGAGATAGGTCTTCAGTGATTTCTGAAAATTGATTAGATCGCTTATTTTTTTCACATCAAGTGGTAATGCATTCCAAAGCTGCGTTCCTATGTAAGAAAAACTGGATCAATGTATTAATTTATATTTTAATCCTTTGCAGCTAGGGAAGTGCAGATTTAGGAATGTACGTGAAGATCTTTTGATGTTCCTGGGTGGTAGGTCAATAAGATCTGACATGTAGACCGGGGCATATTTCACAGATAATGTAATGTTGAGATGGTGGTGAAGCGTTGCCTCTTTCTTTCGCAGTTCTGTCTTTGAGGATTTAATGCCTGATTTCTTCTTTTTATTGCAAACTTAATACCCACAACGTTCTTCATGGCCTCCAGAAAGAGCATGGGAAAAAGACATGGGGGGGGGGGGGGGGGGGCAACAGTTCTGTGCTAAGACTAATTACAGCAGCACAGAGGTCTGAGCAAAAGAAAGTTGTATCAACACACATTTGTACTTCTACTGAATTTCCACGCTGCAGAAATACCAGCACTGATGATCAAAGGCAAATGCGGACACTAGAGGCCATTAGCGTGAGCACTACGGGCCATTTGGGGAGTAATGGGGAGCCTCATCCAACATGCATTTGAATGCTTACAGGCCCCCCAGCCCCCACTGTTAAAAACAGTTTCCATGGTGACCTAGTGCCCCTCAAGCCCTGGTGGCCTAGTGACACCTCAAGCCCCACCCCTGTACTTTTTGAAGGAGGAGGAGGAGGGAGTAATACTCCCGCTTCCTGTGAACGCCACCTTCAAAATGGCGGCGCCCTGCCCGATGCATCCTGGGATGTCAGGCGGGGCTTCAATACTATATAAGGGAGAAACTCCCTTATATGGTTCTGATGCTTCAGGCATGGCGTTGTCATTTTTTAATGCGGCGCTCAGCAGGGGCGAAGCCAGACGTCACGGTGGGAGGGGGCCAGAGCCTGAGGTGGTGGGCACATTTTGGTCTGCTGTCTCATTGCCTTGCCGCTCCCCACCCGCCGCCGTAGCAAATAACCTTGGTTGGCGGGGGTCCCCAACCCCCGCCAGCTGAAGCGCTGGTTGGTGCTGCCGCATTGCTGGACAATGCTTCAGCTGGCGGGGGCCCAGAGGAAATTTGGGGGTGCCCAGGCCCCTGTGGCTCCACCTAACTACACCACTGATGCTCACAGGAGGAGGGAGTGCTACTCCCCCATCCTCCTGCAAAAAGCTTGGGTGGGGGGGGGGGAGGAGTAGACCACCAGGGTGGGTGAGGGGGGGGGGGTGAAGGCCTTCTGGACCTCCAGGCCCTTCTATTACTCTGATAGGTCCAGGCTTTCTTTTTTTGACACAATCCGCCTGCAGAAGTAGCCCAATGATCAGAGCTAATAGCGTGCCTAAATTTGCATGCTATTAGCTCTGATCATTGGGGCTTTATTTCCCTGCACTGTAACGGCACTAATTTTACAGCCCTGTTCAGAACAGCGCAGGGTTTTTGCTCCTCTGCCTTTGAATAATTTTTATTCACAGAATAGCATTCCAGCATATTCACAGATGTGTGCCGATACTTTTTTCTTTTTCAGACACGTGCACAGCATTAGCATTAGCACGTAATCTTGTGTGCGTGCATCTGGTGCGCTTTCCCTGATTTAGCACACAGCTTTTGCAGGTAATTTTGTGTACTGCATCGGCAAGCAGCAATTGCTTATTGCCCAATTATATGCGCAAATTTGGCACATTTGTTGCATGCGCACATTGGACACAAGGTCCAAAGTTGCTCACGCAACTGAAAACGCCATATATAGAATACAGGGGAATAGATACAACTTTTAAGACAAAATGGGAGGTAAAGGTACTGCTGATAGGTCTGAGCAGAAAAAAAAACTTTCTGCATGTACTAGAATGCTGTTTTCCTCATAAATGTTCACTCTAAACATTTTATATGCAAGAAATTTTTCTGAGGCTAATATTTGTCCAAAGAGTGACATTCAGCACACACGTGGGTGTGTGCTGAATGTTTGGCTTTTGTGCAGATGCATCTGTAGGCTTACCCTGGTTAGGTAACAAGTTCTGTGCACTTTGAATTTGTCTCTGATGTGTTTACTGCATATAGTGGGCAAAATCTGATTTGTATGTTCACATTAGAAATTATGCATTCAGCCGTTGAAACTCTGCTCTAACAGGGTCTATAAGATACGGGGCTTGTGGTCGGTGGAGGAGTTGACTTTCTCCATCAGTCTGTTTGAGACCAGAGCAATTCACCTGCCTCATTGAGGGCAAAGTAGTATGAGTCTTATCAGACAATGTTACGACGGCATATATCAACCAACAGGGAGGTACGAACAGTCCCGCTCAGCGCGAGAGACCCAAGACATCATGCAGTGGGTGGAGAAGCATCTCTTAGATCTGTCAGCCTCGCATGTGGCAGGAGTCCTCAATGTACGGACAGATTTCCTCATCCGTTAATCCCTAGATGCGGGGGAATGGTCTCTAAGTTCACAAGCCTTCGATGCCATAGTTCACAAGTGGGGCTGTCCTGTGATGGATTTGATGGCGACTATACAGAATGCCAAAGTGCCTAGGTTTTTCAGTTGCAGAAAGGAACAGAACTCGGAAAGTCCGGGCATGTTACCGTGTCAGTGGCCAATGGATCTTCTCTATGTATTTCGTACTTGGCTATTGATAGACGAGTTCTACACAGAATAGTTATCTGGGTCTGGTGACCTTGACAGCTCCATATTGGCCGAGACAGCCCTGGAATGCAGATCTAAGGCGCCTTCGCGTAGTGCCCAGCTTTGTTTTTCAGAGGAAATCGGACTTTTATTCCAAGGGCCAGTGGTCATCCCAAATCTGGAACAATTTTGTCTTACTGCTTGGTTCTTGAAAAGGCTAGGTTAAGGAGGCATGGATATTTGGGGGAGGTCATAGACAATATGCTACATTCCCATCAGCGTTCTATTTTCCTGGCTTAGAGTATGGAGGATTTTTGAGGACTGGTGTAAAGATTGTGTAATTCATCCTTTAAAGGCTTCCATACCGCAAGTTTTGGATTTCCTTCAAGATGGTTTAGATAGAGGTTTGGCCATGGCATCACTTAGTTCAGCTTGTGGCCTTAACTTCCTTTCAGGGGAAAGTAAAGGGCAAACCTTTGAGTAGTCATCTGGATATCCTTAGGTTCCTGAGAGGAGTTAATGTTCTGCGTCCACCCTGGTGTCCTTCTTGGGATCTTAATCTGGTTCTCTCTGCTTTGGTTCGTTCTCCTTTTAAGTCGTTAGTTTCTTCTTCTCTCAAGGATCTTACCTTTAAAAGCTATGTTTCTTATGGCCATTTCATCTCAAGGCGAGTGTCGGAGTTGCAGGCCTTGTCCTGCAGGGCTCCTTTTTTGCAGTTTTTGCCAGATCGAGTGGTTTTGAAGCCGGTTCCCTCGTTCTTACTGAAGGTTTTGACAGCTTTTCATGTCAAATCAAGTAAGAGTAGAGGGTGAACAATGGACACTTCAACATAGAAACTGGTGATTAAAAGATGCTTTGAGTGCTAGTACAGCAGGACCCGACATGGTCTGTGTTTCGGCATAATGAAATGCCTGCCTTGTGTCACAGTGATATTCGAACGGATATAAATAAAGCTGTCCAAGAAGCTCCTCCATTCAAAACTAAGTACAAACATCCAGCAGAACCCAAAGGCGTCAGCAAAATGTTAGATTCTTTTTGCACTTTTTAATTGTTTGGACAGCTGCATCTCCAATCAATAAGGTCAGAGAACTCTTCAGCCACAAAAGAGCTATACTGTGAATTCTTGAGTTTACGCTATCGGATTCCTTAGCTTAAGACAATAGCAGGACAAGCGCAGAACAATGCAGCACAGAATAAGCTGGAAGTTTCCAACTGCTGTAATAAATTCAACTGAAAAGAAAACAATGTACCAGAATCCAAAATTAAGTCCAGAAAAGCAGTGGGAGAACAAACTCAACAGTCAAAATAAATAAAACTGTCTACTGTGCCTCATCTAAAAGGAAGGCTGGTACATACATAACTTTGGTTCCTTTAATTTGCAGAGGAAACTGTGAGGGGTGGTGGGGGGAAGAACTCAGCACCACTGAGTCACCTCAGCTCCAATAAAACTCCTGGAAATCTTCATTATGAAGAAACGGAACATCCTTCTTTCACCAGCAATCCCCTGCTCTACCAACCTAGAGAAAAAAAACCTGGGTCAGGAGCTAGCCGAGAAAAACTGACCAGAAGCTGCACAATTCGTCCACCATCCACTTGGAGACAGAGAGCATTCCATGGCTGCACAAAGAACTACTTTCTTTCTCTGTCTCCATGCGCTGGTTGATGGACACAACACCCACTTATTTGGACTGATCTATAAAAGCATTATACAGTTACTAGTAAAAAAGCCCTGTTTCTGATGCAAATGAAACGGGGGCTAGCAAGGTTTTCTTCTGTGTGCATGTGGGAGTGTGTGTGTCCCTGCCCTCTGCCCTCTCTCCCCTCCCCTCTCTGAGTCCTTCACTGTTACAGAGAGAGCAATTTGATTTCGTGCTTTGCTGTGTTTTCCTTCAGTGACTGACTGTGTTACAGAGAGGGCGGGGCAGACACTCATGGGGAAAACGGATATCTCTCCCCCTTCACAATTCCGGCTGGAGGCTTCATAGAACGATGGTGGTGCCTTTTATATAGAGAGAGATGGCAGCTGGTGCCCAACTGTGGCTGGAGTTAAACCCATAAAAAGCAGCGTTTCCACACTTGTTTGGTCTCAGGTGCTTCCAGTGCTACAAATCTCTAGGAATTGGGTACTGCTGTGCTGTTCCTGGTTTGACACCCTGAGAGGCAAAATGGGAACATAGCACGAATAGCTGATTGGGAGAGTTTAAAAAGTTAAATAATATGAATATAGAACATTTGTATCTATTTTCTGCAAAAATAAAGTAGTTTGCTATTTTTTTTTTTTTAATGATGCAAGAGAAGCTAAAAAAAAAAGCTACTATGTTGGATGCTAGCTGGCACTGCTGTTTTAACTAGAATTTAGATGCCTATCAGAAGTGGCACCAAAGCTATACAGTAAGTACCCAGAAGTGTATAATAATCTTAGCGTCAGCAGCAGATGAATCCAGAGATGTCTGTTTACCAGCAGGTGGACATAGAGATCACTGATTTTTCCCTCTTCGTATAGGATATGATGCTGCTTGGCCAGTCAGTATTCTCTATCTCCCTCAAGCAGACAGACATGCCTCACAGGCTCCTGACTTCATCGGTGGTGGCTCCTGTTCTGGCTTGGCTAGTTCAGTAGAGCTGGGGGTGTTCTGTCTGGATCCAGCTTCAGGGGGCACACCTATGGGGTAATTTTCAAAGCACTTAGACTTACAAAGTGCCATAGGTTTCTATGGAACTTTGTAAGTCTAAGTGCTTTGAAAATATGCCTGCTAGTCTCCCCGGGTCCCTCATTCACCCCGTTCTCCTCTCCCTAAATTCCTTTGCCAGCTCTGCCTTCCTCACAGTTTGGCCTCTACAAAAAAAAAAGGGGGAGCTTGCATTTTGTGCTTTGGCTGTTTAGAGAGAGAGAGCTTCCTGAAGCTTTACTACCTGCGTTGGTGGGATTCCTTTTTTCTTTAGTCTCTGTTGGTGAGTTATCTTCCCTTCAGTTAAAAAAAAAAACCAAAAAAAAACCCAGAGGGGAACAAAGGGATGCAGGATTTAGCGGACCACTGTTTGCAGTATGTCTTATTGCTGCAGATGTAATGCAGTGCTGCTCTCGCTGTAGGAGTAAGCGAGCAGCGTCTGGCCTGTGCTCTGCGGGGTGTTCGGGCTCCGAGGCCTTGGTGCCAACAGCGAAGTGGAAGTGGGGATTTCGGCATCCTTAGCAGCAGTGGACTTAGAAGGGCTAGATGATTCAGACCTTCAGACTTTGGAGACAGATCCCACAGCCATGCAGGTTTTTCATATGGAGAAGTTGCCCTTCTTTATATCCAAAGCCTTTGGACGCTTTGAATATGTCTTCTCCTGAGGTGCAGTCCACATCTGCTGTTAACATTAAAATGGCCAGCACTGAGAAGCCCCTTAGGGCTTTTCTGGTTCATGAAGCTATTCATGAGCTTATTTCTGGGAATATCAGTGTAGCAAAGGCCATGGCTCGTCTTTACCTTCTTACTTAGGAGGAGTTGAACCACTTACGCTTACCTAGAGTGGCTGCCCTGGTAGCAGCTGTGACTAAGAAGACTACCCTGCAGGTAGAAGGTGGCATTGCCCTCAAGGATGTACGAGACCGGAGGCTGGAATCCATCTTGAAGATGGCCTTTGAGGTGTCTGCCTTTTCTTTGCAGGGGGCCATCTCTGGCTCCTATGCTGCCTGTGCTTCCCTTTCTTGGGTGCAACAGGCAGCTGACACCCTATTGGATTCAGGAACTCGGCGGTCCTCTGAGTTTCCTGATTTGGAAACAGGGTTGGCATATGTGGTGGACACTTTACAGTGGGGGAAATAAGTATTTGATCCCTTGCTGATTTTGTAAGTTTGCCCACTGACAAAGACATGAGCAGCCCATAATTGAAGGGTAGGTTATTGGTAACAGTGAGAGATAGCACATCACAAATTAAATCCGGAAAATCACATTGTGGAAAGTATATGAATTTATTTGCATTCTGCAGAGGGAAATAAGTATTTAATCCCTCTGGCAAACAAGACCTAATACTTGGTGGCAAAACCCTTGTTGGCAAGCACAGCGGTCAGACGTCTTCTGTAGTTGATGATGAGGTTTGCACACATGTCAGGAGGAATTTTGGTCCACTCCTCTTTGCAGATCATCTCTAAATCATTAAGAGTTCTGGGCTGTCGCTTGGCAACTCGCAGCTTCAGCTCCCTCCATAAGTTTTCAATGGGATTAAGGTCTGGTGACTGGCTAGGCCACTCCATGACCCTAATGTGCTTCTTCCTGAGCCACTCCTTTGTTGCCTTGGCTGTATGTTTTGGGTCATTGTCGTGCTGGAAGACCCAGCCACGACCCATTTTTAAGGCCCTGGCGGAGGGAAGGAGGTTGTCACTCAGAATTGTACGGTACATGGCCCCATCCATTCTCCCATTGATGCGGTGAAGTAGTCCTGTGCCCTTAGCAGAGAAACACCCCCAAAACATAACATTTCCACCTCCATGCTTGACAGTGGGGACGGTGTTCTTTGGGTCATAGGCAGCATTTCTCTTCCTCCAAACACGGCGAGTTGAGTTCATGCCAAAGAGCTCAATTTTTGTCTCATCTGACCACAGCACCTTCTCCCAATCACTCTCGGCATCATCCAGGTGTTCACTGGCAAACTTCAGACGGGCCGTCACATGTGCCTTCCGGAGCAGGGGGACCTTGCGGGCACTGCAGGATTGCAATCCGTTATGTCGTAATGTGTTACCAATGGTTTTCGTGGTGACAGTGGTCCCAGCTGCCTTGAGACTGCCCCAATTTGACTGCCCCTATCGGACCGACCGTTCACTTGTCTATTAGATTGTAAGCTCTTTGAGCAGGGACTGTCTCTCTTTGTTAAATTGTACAGCGCTGCGTAACCCTAGTAGCGCTCTAGAAATGTTAAGTAGTAGTAGTAGTAGTAGTAGATCATTGACAAGTTCCCCCCTTGTAGTTGTAGGCTGATTTCTAACCTTCCTCATGATCAAGGATACCCCACGAGGTGAGATTTTGCGTGGAGCCCCAGATCTTTGTCGATTGACAGTCATTTTGTACTTCTTCCATTTTCTTACTATGGCACCAACAGTTGTCTCCTTCTCGCCCAGCGTCTTACTGATGGTTTTGTAGCCCATTCCAGCCTTGTGCAGGTGTATGATCTTGTCCCTGACATCCTTAGACAGCTCCTTGCTCTTGGCCATTTTGTAGAGGTTAGAGTCTGACTGATTCACTGAGTCTGTGGACAGGTGTCTTTCATACAGGTGACCATTGCCGACAGCTGTCTGTCATGCAGGTAACGAGATGATTTGGAGCATCTACCTGGTCTGTAGGGGCCAGATCTCTTACTGGTTGGTGGGGGATCAAATACTTATTTCCCTCTGCAGAATGCAAATAAATTCATATACTTTCCACAATGTGATTTTCCGGATTTAATTTGTGATGTGCTATCTCTCACTGTTACCAATAACCTACCCTTCAATTATGGGCTGCTCATGTCTTTGTCAGTGGGCAAACTTACAAAATCAGCAAGGGATCAAATACTTATTTCCCCCACTGTATATGCCAAGCAAATGACTGGTTGTTGTGGTTACGCCACTGGACCATGGACGCAGTGTCTAAGCAGCGTTTGGTCACGTTACCTTTTAAAGGTAAACTCCTCTTTGGGGAGGACTTGGAGAGGCTGGTCAAAGACCTGGGGGATTCTAAGACTCGGCGCCTGATGGAAAACAAACCTTGGTCGTCTTCTAGGTCTTCTTAGCAGCAGCCTCATTTTTGTGACACTAGGAGATATCGTCCTGGTCTCCCTTCTAGCTCATCCAAGTCTCGATACTAACCATGACAGTCCTTTCGACAGGATAAACGCTGTTCCGGCAGCGCGTGCAAGTCCTGTCCTGCTGCCCGCCTTCCCAATGATGGGGTGGTGGCCCACTCCTTGGTTCCTGTAGGGGGACGGTTGTCCTACTTTTACGAGGAATGGGCCAAACTGATGACAGACAAAGGTCTTAAACCTTGTTCAAGATGGTTAGCTTGAATTTTCCTCTCTCATCGCAGATTTTTTCTTTGCTTCCCATTGTGCTGATCCACAAAAGCGGCAAGCTGTCTCTTCCACTCTGCTACAGTTTTGTCATCTGGGTGTGGTGGTTCCTGTTCCTTCGCTGGAGATCGGTCAAAAACATTACTTTATCTATTTTGAAGTCCCCAGGAAGGGCAGATCTTTTAGTCCAATCCCAGACCTTCGTTGCGTGAACAGGTCTCTGCGGGTGCTTTGCATTTGTATGGAAACTCACGCTCGATCATCGCTGTGGTTCAGCTGAGAAATTTCTGACAGCATTGGATCTCAAAGAGGCTTACTTGCATATTCCCATCTGGCCTCCTCATCAGAAGTTTTTACGTTTCATGATTCTGGGTCAACATTTCCAGTTTCAGGCCTTTCCCTTTGGCCTTGCCACGGCTCCATGCACCTTTTCAAAGGTCATAGTTGTGGTGGTAGCCGCATTGTGGTGAGAAGGAATTTGAATCCATCCCTATTTGGATGACTGGCTAATTCGTGCCTCCGCAGTACAGGACAGTTTGCGGGCCACTTCTTGAGTGTTCTCCCTTCTCTAGTCCCTAGACTGGGGTAATCAATGTGCCCAAGATGAGGTGACTCTTGGGCACAGTCACCTTGTCCTAACTCAGACCCTGGAATACCTGAGAGGTCTCTTTGACATAGCCCTGGGCCACGTTTTTCTTCCCTGTAAGAGGCAGATCAAGCTTCAGTGCCTAATTCAGCTCCTACTCTGGAATCGTGCTCTCAGGGTGTGGGATTATACATAGGTTTTGGGGTCCATGACAGCAACCCTGGAAGTAGTCTTGTGGGCCCGAGTGCACATGTGGCCTCTACAGTTGTTCTTGTTGAGTTGTTGGTCCCCTGTGTCCAGAGGATTGCGAGAGACGTCTGCTTTGGCAGCAGTTGGCATGTTGCTGTCTGCACTTTGGCTCCAGTCCTGCAGTTTGACGCGAGGTGTCTCCCTGTTAACTCCCTGTTGGACAGTGCTGATAACCGATGCTAGTCTGATGGGATGGGGAGCACATTGCCTTTCCCATTACAGACAGGAACTGTGGGCCACAACTGAGGGGCTTTGGTCCATCAATCCATTGGAGCTTCGGGCAATTTGCAAGGCACTGCTGTCCTTTCAGGGTCTCCTTCGGGGGAAACCAGTATGGATCCTCTTGGACAACATAACAGCAGTGGTATATATCAACCATTGGGGGCACTTGTAGTCCTCTGTTGACGGAAGAGGTGGACTTGCTCCTATGTTGGGTGGAGGAGAATCTTCAGCAGCTGTCTGCGGCACACATTGCTGGGGTGGACAATGTGCAGGCCGACTTTCTCAGCTGCACCACTCTGGATCTGGGAGAATGGGAACTTTCACTGATGGTCTTTCACTTGATCATGTAGCGCTGGGGGACTCTTGTGCTGGACTTTATGGCGCCAATGCCAAGGCTCCTCGGTTCTTCAGCAGAAGAAGGGAGCATGGCGCAGAAAGACTAGATGCTCTTCTGCAGACGTGGCCAGCAGAGGTTCTGCTTGATGTCTTCCTCCATGGCTGTTGATCACAGGGTTCTGCATCAAGTTCAGGATCATCTGGGGCGTGTGGTACTCGTGGCTCCTGTCTGTGATTTGTGGATGTAATCAGGCTATTGTTGGACAAGCCGTACCACCTCCCTCTGTTCTCCAGTCTTCTGCAGCAGGGGCCGATTCTCATGGACGATCCCCCTCCCACTTTGGTCTTACATCCTGGATGTTGAGGAGACGAAGTTGAGGAAGAGAGGTTATTTGGATTCTGTTGTCACTATGCTGTTTCAGGCTAAGAAAATGATCCACCTCTGCAGCTTATGTGCAGGTCTGGTGCATTTTTGAGGCTTGGTGCTCCAAGTAGGCCATTTCACCGCATATCTTAGTCTTTCTGCAGTCTGGGCTATAGTAGGTTTTAGCTGCCATCTTGCTGAGAGTACAGGTCTGCTGTTGCCTGTTGTTGCAGTTGCATTGCTCGACTTCCTCTGGCTTCTCATCTAGATGTAGTCCGTTTTCTTAAAAGGAGTCACATGTCTTAGGCCTCTGCTTATTCGGCCTTATCCTAGTTGGAGCTTGAATCTGGTGCTGTGGGCACTTCAGGTGCCTCCATTTGAGCCACTACGCTTGACCTCAGTGAAAGAGCTCACTCAAGGCAATTTGTTTTTTTTTTTTTTATTATTATAGTGGCTATTTCTTCAGCCCACAGAGTATCCGAGTAGAGACCCCTTCCTTTGTTTTTTTGGAAGTAGGGTTGACGGTTCGGACTGTTCCTTTGTTTCTGCCAAAGGTGGTTTCCACCTTTCACCTTAATAACCTGTTGTTCCTACCTTCCTTTGGCTTCCGCTTCCGCTATCTGGATGTGCACTGTACACTGATTTGGTACTTGGAGGTTACAACTTTTGATCGGATCATTTTTGTTCTTTTCGCGGGACCACAGAAAGGTCAGGCCATATCGAAGTCTACTATTGCCCAATGGTTGCGGGAAGCCATCTCTTCGGCCTATATCTTGACTGGCTGTTCCCCTCCGGGGCAAATAAAGGCTCATTCTACACAGGCTTTAGCATCTTCCTGGGTGGAGACTCATGTTGGAAATTTTGAAGAAATTTGTCAGGCAGCTATGTGGTCTTCTGTTCACATCTTTGTTGGACATTATCATATAGACATTTCAGCCAGGGTGGATTCTGCTTTTGGCTATGCAGTTCTTGCTGCCGGCTTTCTTCTGCCCACCCTGTTTAGATACATCCCACAGGCCTCTGGATTCATCTACTGCTGACGCTAAGGAACGAAAAATTGTCCTCCCTGATCATTTTCTTTCCTTTAGTCACAGCAGTTGAATCCAGAGTCCTGCTCTATTATTCTGCCTGTTCAGTTTTTGTAGAAGTTTTTTTCCTGCCTGGTTTGGGGGGGGGGGGGGGGGCTGTTTCGTCTTTTTTTCTAGATATTCAGTTTTTTGTTTCTGCCTGAGAGGTCTGTGAGGAAGGAGTGTGTTGGTTTCTATCCTTTGCTTTATCATGAAATATACTGTCTGGCCAGACAGCATCATGTCCTATATGCACAGGGCAAATCAGTGCTCTCTATCGCCACCTGCTGGTAGACGGACACAACCCACAAGTCTCTGGATTCATCTGCTGCAACTAAAGGAAAGAAAATTCAGGTAAGACACAATTTTTTGTTAACCTTCTGGTTCTATGTGGTGCCTCCAATGCTGTGTTTCAAACTTGCCATCATAGGCAGTTGGCCTGTTGAAGATAGTTTTCTCTGTGCTGTGATGCCTTCATGTTTCAGGAGAGGTGATGGTAGCTGCCAAGTATTTTTTGTTTGTTTTTGTTATTGTAGAGATTGTTCCCTTTTCTCCCTTAATCTTTAACCCCTCCTCCCCCCCCCCCCCCCCCCCCCCTGGGTGGTTCTTGATGGCTGTCAGAGACATTTGTTCATTGGCCAACAGTGGCTGGTACAGTTAGTAAAAACAGGTACTACCTTCATAGCTTGACCATAAACTTACCCAGCAGTGGACATGGCATCTGAATCTAGATCACCTTGTGCTGCAGTGTAGAACCCGGTGACCTGAATCACTCAGTGATCCTTGCTTGTTAATGAGTGACTGCTGTTCTGTGTCTTGGAAATGGTGCCCTGGAAGCCATCTAACCTCGCCAAATGAATAGCAGCATAGATTTATTCTTGGAAAGCAAACGTGTCTCTGCATTTTCCTTTCTATTTTGAGCGCAGATCCTCTTGTTCCATTGTACATTTTTGTATGCTGCTTTCTTGGAAGTAGAGCATTACACTCCTACTCTCCTCTATTCTGAACAGCTCTCTTCCCCTTACTTTAGCTTGCTTGTTTGACTATTAATTTGGGTACTTGAGTTTTCCCCTGCCAACTATGCAGCACTGAAACAGAGCAATGACCCTGCATCGGCTTTGTGGGCAAAGTAGGTATTCTTTTCACTGAGCTACTGGTCAAAAGCCCCATTCCCACTTCTCTCTGGTTTTACATTGACAGTCTTGCATGAGAATGTTTGAGGTGCCAGAGGGGACGTTTTCAACTAATTTTAAACAGAAATGTGCGAATATTTTATGAGGTCTTGTTACCTTCTCTGTCTGTGTAGTACCAAAGAGGAATCTCTTCTACATCCCAATCTCCACTCTCTGGCTTTCACATTCTGGATGTTGAAGGCTTACAGTTTGCTTCCTTGAATCTTCCAGAGGGTTTCTCCAAGGTTTTGCTGTCTTCATGCCATTAAGAGATCTTATTATTTCAAATGTATATGATTTGCTCTCAGGTGTGAAAGCAGGGTCCTAGATTCCTGCTTCCCCACCGTGATACAGCTCTCTGCAAGCTTGGGCCATGTGGTGATGAAGTTGGGGTTGATCTTGCAAGACTTGAAACCACAAGATCATCCCAAACTTCCAGCACCACAAGGCTCAGACTTAGAGAGCTCAGTCGTGGTGGGGAAGCAGGAATCCTGCTGTAAGCATCACAAGAATTGCCAAGCTTCCGATGGTCAGGAAAAAAACACTCTGTGTGCCGGATCCTGGTTGGACCATAGGTTGGACAAGCCTGGTGTACAGGGTAAGCCCATCTCCGGACAGCCTCTAGTTGTTTGATTAATTCACGGTTTGTTTTGACAAAGCCCCTTGTCAGATCTTCGCCTGTGCCATGGAATCTCAATGTCATCCTTACCAGTTGATGAAAGCTCCTTTTGAGCCACTCAATTCCTGACCTGTGAAGTTCTTGGCCTGGGATGTCTTGTTTTTGGTGGCAGTTAATTCAGCTTGCAGAGTCAATGATCTTCAGGCCCTAGTAGTGAAGCCACCTTATAGAAAATTTCTTCACAACAAAGTAGTTCTCTGCACACACCCCAAGTTCCTTCCTAAAGTATTGTCAGAGATCTATTTCAATCATTCGTCATTCCAACATTCTTTCCCAAACCTCATGCGCATCCTGGCGACAGTGCACTGCATACCTTGGACTGCAAGTGAGCAGTGACCTTTACGTGGAGCAGATAGTCCACCCAGCTTTTTATTTCTTTTGATACCAACAGAATGAGGATTGCCATCGGTAAAAACACAATTCCTTGGCATCAATACCAGACCTGTCCAGACAAATGGGTTGAAAACAGATAAAAGTAGTTCCAAGTAATTTGCCTAAAGTGGGTATCATTCAACCTGGAATACTCGGTATTTTCTCTGTCTCCAAGCGGGTTGTAGATGATTGTGCAGCTTCCTCTGGGGATTTTTCTGTGAGCCCCTGTCTCGGGGTATCCTGAGTGATGTGGAGTAGGGGTTATGGCTGGTGCTCTATCGGCTACAGAAAAAAAAGTTTGCACCTGGATGGTACTTTGTGAGGTAGAGTCCCACTCTTCCCAGCTCAGGTGACACCCGGTGGGGCCAGGTCCTTGCCTCCCCCCCCCCCCCGGGGCCACATATTCTGGTGGTTAGCTAATAGTGGACGCAGGCCTTTCCTTATAATCTTTTGGTTTTTGGTGCCTACCACTCTGAGGCAGGTATACTCTCCAGTTTTCTTTGTTCTCTGAGGTAAGTGAATTCTTGTTTCTCCTTTCTAACCCTATAGAGAGGTCTGCGGCTTTTTGGTATTGCCTCTCTTGGTTCTGGTGTGATCCTGGTAGGCTCCGTGTTATTCCGGTGGTTGGTTTTGCCGGTGCTGTTCTTCCCACTGCTTTTTTTTGGGGGGGGTCTCTGTTGTGAAAAAATAAGTACTTCCATAGCATCCCACTGATCAATCCAGAGACTTGTGGGTTATGTCACTCTACCAGCAGGTGGAGATAGAGAGAACTTCAGAGGTTTGCTATATGTGGTCATGTGCAGTGTTCATGTTTGGATGTCCGTATCTAGGGAGATGTCCATGTTTGGATGTTTGGATGTCCGTATCTAGGGAAATGTTGACAAAAAGGGAAATTGCACAACAGGTTGCAATACTAAAACGGAAGAGCACCTGGCCGGAGGTCATGACTCATAGATTAAGCAATATTAGAGAAAAAAATCTCTCTCCATAGACTTGTATAGTGACCAAATTGTATAAAAGCAGGGTGCATGCAAGCCCTCGGGGGAACTTTTCTTCAACGCCTCGAAAGCAGCAGAGCTCCGGTCAGCTGAATCCAGAATTTGTCTGATGAATGTACCTGATTAAAGTCTGATATGCAAATAAACTCTTCATTCTAAATGATGGTTTGTGGGCTTCACTTAATGATGAAAGGCTGTAAGTACAAATGCTTTTGCTACATCAGGCTATCATTCGCTGCATTATATAACCTGTAGCCTAAATCCAGTTTGTCATAAGGCTGGTATCTATTCCTTGCCAGTGCTGAGAGGCGGACTAATGCCGGTATTTGAGACCTAACGTCTCTCTCAGTGGCAATTCCTTTTAAAACCTCATAACTCCTGGATTACCCCAGTACTAGTGTTATTTAGAGATGGAGTCAGATTGAGGTCACTCTAGCCTTCTTGGGGGGGCTCGGGACCCCCCCATTTCTCAACATTGGTGACCCCGACGTGATTCGAACACGCTACCCTTCTTTTTGAATCATCTAACTCGTAAGTCCTGCTGGCCTCCTGCAGCTGAGGGCCCAACCCTTGGTGAATGTTAGTCATCGCAGGTGAAGATTCCATACCTATTGGCGATAGATTTCAATGCATTGCCCGTGCCTTTTGTCTATTTTTGTGCTCCATATTCCATACCCCCCAAATAATATATAACCTGAGAATGAAGTTTCCTGTCTTGCACCATACCTTCTAGCAATTTGTAAGACCAAAACTCCCCCTCTCATTTGATAGCTTGCCACCTTCTGGAATGGATGATGACAAGCTTGACGAGCTTTGTGTCACCCCTCCCCAGAGGGGGTGACAAGTGGGGAATGTATAATTATGGTACAGCCAGAGACCCCCCCACTGGAATGGTGGAGGGCCCAGTCATAGAGCTCAGGCCATTACAGACCTTGGCTGAGTCAGAAATCTGATGGCTAACCTAACTGGGAGCTTCCTGGAAAAGTATGGCCTAGTTTGTAGCCCAGATTGAGGCCTAAAAGTTAAGTCAATAGATATGGAAACAAAATGGAGGATTTCAACACAAAATGGAAGCCCGTATCTGTTACAAAGTGGAATTTTCTCTAATGTAAGTTAGAAAAACAAGTTGAGAAATAAGTGAGTCATAGCAGGTGCAAAGAAAATAGGGAACTAGCTGTTCCAGAGAGGAGGGAGACTTCCTGTGAGCAGGATTGTGGTCAGCTGGTGTGAGAAAGGAAAGGCGTAGCAAGATAGAAGCTACTCATTAGCATGAGCCAATCAGTGACAACCATGACATTAGCATAGATCCAATCAGGTATATCTACTGTCATATTATCCATATCCTGAGGGCGCCTATAAAATTCAGGGTAGTTCCTGGTTTAAGTTAGAGAGAATAGGGTTGCCACTCTCTCTCCAAGGGAAACCAATGTGTCCAGCAGAATTGACAAATTACCTAATTGCTTTCCCTTGTAAAACCTCTAATTGGTAAAAGAAATTATAAAAGATTAGCAAATAATTAACACCTGTTTGCAGCTTATTATATTCCTATAATGAATTGATTGTACATGCCTGTTGTCAATCACTGATTTGACTTATACCTTAGCAAATAAACTCCTCATTCCAAATGATGATTTGTGAGCTTCACTTAATGATGAAAGGCTGTAAGTATAAATGCTTTTGCTGCATCAGGCTATCATTCGCTGCATTGTATAACCTGTAGCCTAAATCCAGTTTGTCATAAGGCTGGTATCTTTTCCTTAGACCTAACGTCTCCCTTAGAGGCAATAACTCCTTGATTACCCCGGTACTAGTGTTACTTAGAGATGGAGTCAGATTAAGGTCACTCTAGCCTTCTTGGGGGGGGGGGCTCGGGACCCCCCAATTCTCAACATTGAACATGAACAAAACAACTTTTTTTATGAAGATATCTAAATATAGATATCTCAGGTTCATATCATCTTGTAATCTGACTTAGCATTTTAGCCATCAATTCCTTGATCTTGGCTTTTGCACTGCTTTTGAATGTCACACCAAATTCTAATGAGGCCTAGTCAGTGCCTTTTAGCAGTTTAAGCTGTTTAAGGTATGTAAATTGACCCACCACTATTCCAGTGGATGGATCCCAAGCGGGGACACATATTAACTTACAGGTAAAGCACGTCCTTGCTCAGCCAGTCATAGATTTTTAAACCTAGCTGGTATTTTTACAGCCTGAGTCCTAAAATCTGGCCTTCCACCCTTCCGTTGGGCATCCAGTGAGGGCCTCTTGCTGTAGTATAATTATACAGCAGTCACGGCCTGGATGTTGAGAGTGTAGACTTTGCCGCCTCAGGTCTTTCTGAGGGTGTCTCCCGAGTCTTGCTTGCTTCCAGGAAAGATTCCACGAAGAGGTGTTACTCTTTCAAATGGAGGAGGTTTGCCGTCTGGTGTGACAGCAAGGCCCTAGATCCTCGCTCTTATCCTACACAGACCCTGCTTGAATACCTTCTACACTTGTCAGAGTCTGGTCTCAAGACTAACTCTGTAAGAGTTCATCTTAGTGCAATTAGTGCTTTTCATTATCGAGTGGAGGGTAAGCCTATCTCTGGACAGCCTTTAGTTCACTACATGAGAGGTTTGCTTTTGTCAAACCTCCACCAGTGTCATGGGTTCTCAATGTCGTCCTCACCCAGCTAATGAAACCTCCTTTTGAGCCACTGGATTCCTGCCATCTGAAGTATTTGACTTGGAAGGTCATTTTCTTGGTGGCTGTTACTTCAGCTCGGAGATTCAGTGAGCTTCAAGTCTTAGTAGCCCATGCTCCCTATGCTAAATTCCATCATAACAGAGTAGTCCTCCGTACGCACCCTAAGTTTTTGCTGAAGGTGGTGTCTTGAGTTTCATCTGAACCAGTCAGTTATCTTGCCAACATTCTTTCCCCGTCCTCATACCTGCCCTGCTGAACGTCAGTTGCATACATTGGACTGCAAGAGAGCATTGGCCTTCTGTGTGGAGCGGACAAGCCCCTTCAGACAGCCTGCCCAAATGTTTGTTTCGATTCCAACAGGAAGAGAGTTGCTGTCGGGAAACGCACCATTTCAAATTGGCTAGCAGATTGCATTTCCTTCACTTATGCCCAAGCTGGGCTGACTCTTGAGGGTCATGTCACGGCTCATAGTGTTAGAGCCATGGCAGCGTCAGTGGCCCACTTGAAGTCAGCCACTATATAAGAGATTTGCAAGACTGTGACGTGGTCATCAGTCCACACATTCACCTCTCATTGCTGCCTTCAGCAGGATTCCCGACGCGACAGTTGGTTTGGGCAGTCGGTGCTGCAGAATCTGTTTGGGGTCTAGAATCCAACTCCACCCCCCAGGCCCATTTTTTGTTCTGTTCCAGACTGCGCACTCAGCTGTTTCTTCATAGGTCAATCCTTGTTATGTCCTCGCTGTTGCGAGGCCCAATTGACCATTGTATTATACTATCGGTGTAGAACCATGGCTTTCATAGTTTGACGTTGAAGTGATTTATGATTAAACGAGCTTGCTACCAGTAACCTTGGTTAAATAATTTATAATTACACTCGTTTTTTTCAAACTATTTTGATGCAAACGCTACCAGCAATCTACAACGTTTTATATAATTCACAATCACACTCGCTGTTTTTTTGGGGCTATTTTGATATAAATGTTCCCCCTTTTTAAAGTCGTCTTTCTGTTAGCTTCCGTTTTTCTTCCTCTTTCACTCTGTAGGCATTTGACCTACATTATTTACACACTGCAGAATCAATATCCTGGTAAGAATCTTATATATATATTTTTTTTCTTTCTTATATGAATTACAATATATATCTTTCTGAGTAAAAGCTCATCATGACACACATTGTGTGTGTATATATATATATATATATATATATATATATATATATATAATATATGTGTATATATATATGTATATATATATTTCTTTGCTTTTTAACTGCATCTTTATTGCAAATATAAAAGACTCAAATGAATAACTTTATTTTCACCATTTGCCATAATCATGGATTTTAATGTTACTCATAAAATCAATATTTATGATTACAATTTTAAATGCATATATCATGCTGTAAATGGATATCTGTTTTTTCTATAAATGTTTTATCAGTATTTATAAATTGCTTTACATTCTGGATTATGTTGATTTTTTAAACAAAGTCAATGTCTAGGATGTTTTCAGTGATGCTATACTTTTATTACATTCTTTTATAGTTCTTAAAGTACAGTATTATTAAGACTGTGATTATTTAATTTTGAACAATTGTCTTTTATACATGTATTTATGTGTTTGGTCGTCAGACCCCTGAGGCAGGCGTCATTTGGTGCTGAAACACGGCCCGGGTTGGGTCACCTGCTAATAAAGTACTCCTGTTGTCCTAGTCTTGAAGGCCCATTGTTGCTTTTTTTTGTCTGTATACTTTGGTTGTATGCTGTTTTACCCTCTCTATCTGTACTGCCATGGAGATACTTAAATGTCTCTATCATATCTCCCCTTTCGAGCCTTTCTTCTAAAGTATGCATATTGTCATATGCTTTATGATAAAGACCACTCATTTTAGTAGCTGCCCTCTGGACTGTCTCCATCTTGCTCGGTGACTGGGTAATGTCTCAATCCTATGCCTGCTTGCATAAATAACTATAAATTCTCTTAAACCAAATGCCATTAAACAGACCAAAGCATTTCGTTTAGCTCCTTTTTATTATTGTTGGGTTTATGGATGGTGATTGTGATGATAGGTTTTAGTGGTTGTACTAAAGAACATAATTTTGTATTTTAACAGGATGATTTCCCACATTGTGACTGTCTGCCAAGCAAGGAAGGTTCAAACCCCGCAGCAGCTCATGATGGACTTACATTGACATCTCACAAACCACTGCGAGAAGGTACGATACAGGCACATTCCACAGTAGTACCTTAATCCATGTTGTAACCTTCCCTTCTCAGCCTCCCCCCCCCCAGTTGAAGGGTTGAATATAGTGATGTGGGGTAGGGGGATTGGGGAGAGGGGTTTCTCCTGTCCTTGATTCTGATTGTCTCTCTAAAATCAGAGAGCATTAGTTATGCTCCACTGTGGATTACATTTTGATATTCAAGTGACAGTGTCTTTCTGCAGTTGATTTTGGATCACAGGTTGTGCAGCTGAATTTTTAGTAGGGTTTTGAAGTTAATCTAGTAAATGAGTCTGTGTTTGAACAGGTTTGGATTATTGAACGCAATTCTGCAGCTGGTTCCTTTTCTCTGGGTAGTCTCTCCCCTCTCACTGAGATGGCTTATGATGTTGCTAGATGTTAGATTCTTTAAAAAGAACAGAGTTCATCACATCCAGCCTGGATTGCTTGTTTCGGGGGAAACTGATCCCTTTGCTGTTTATACAAAGGTGATGGGTAAGGAGGGTTCAGAAGCTGACAGCCAGAGGGAGTAAAAGCCAAGAAAGAACAGGCAATCTAATATTTCAAAGAGCCTAACTTACACCTGTACACTGTCAGCTTGACACTTTTATATCTTTATTCTGTTCTTTCCATCTTATTCACAAGTCTCCTCTTAACCAAAGATCAAATGGTTTATAAACTGTCTTGACTTCATTACAGCTCCATTCCTAAATCCTTTCTCTTATTAGCAGTTCATCTGTTTTACCTCAGGCTTATCATAGCCAGTACTATACCGAGCTTTTGGCACTGACTAGTGGACGTATCCAAATTTGACTACAAGTGTTAACAGGAGGAGTATTTAAAATTTTTTTTTTTTTTAAATGCATAGCTATTCAGCTCAAGGAATGAAGATTTTTTTTTCAAGTCACCAGTCCCAACAGGCCTCTTCAACAAGCTTCATTTTTAAAGATATGCTTCCCTAAACTCACCCATCCATTTTTTCAGGTGTCTGTTCTGTGAATATTCAGTCCTCAAGGGTCTCATCCAGAATTTAGCTCAGGCTCCTCCCATGGGATCTTCATCCCCTCCCTTTTTCACACTTACCGCTATAGTGTCACAGGGTCTAAACTGCTGTGGGAAGAAGGAATGTTCCAAAAATCACAGGAGAGAGCCATTTAGCCTGTGAACGCACTTTCATTTCAATAGAACACTATCTATAAATGTACTTCCTTGTCATCAAGCAGATTAATCCATTACGAATGGGTTGTGTCTATCAACCAGCAGGGGGAGATAGAGAGCACTGAAAAACCATAGTGCCTCAGCTAGCTCCATCTGCCTCTTCAGTATTTATCTCCCCAGCAGGGTGGATGCAGCTTATTCAGCTCTTTCAAAAAGATCTGCCTGGGGTGGCTCCTGTGCTTTGGCCAGTGGTAGCAGGGGTGTTGGGGGCTATTGCAGCTCCACTTTAAAGGCACCTAGGTTCGCCCTTTCCCTGCCTTACCCGGCCCCCGATGTGGATGTAGACACATAGAACCCTGTCCCTGTCTTTTCCCACACTCTCCATTGTGGATGCAGGCACATTGGTTTGTCCTTTCCCTGCCTTTCCCACTCTACCGATCCTCCGGAGTTGGAAATTTACCTCTATTGCTGTTGCCTCTAACTTTCCTCACAGCGTTTAAAAAAAAAAAAAAAAAAAGTCACATCGCGCTTTGGCGCTGCGATTCCAGAAAAGAGGCTTTCTTCTGATTGTGCAGCGTGACCAGAGCTCTGGGACTCGGTTTGGTGAGGTAAGAGCGTTTTGTAGCTCCTCTGGGGAGGGCCCGCGATCAGAACGTTTTTGGCGCGAATCTGCCATTTTGAATTTCCCACCGTTTTTGGCGATGGCTGCGGAGGTTGTTATGTGCTGTTCCCATTGTGGCAAGCGCAGATCCGCAGCAGGGCTCTGTAAATCGTGCTCTTCAGATGTCAGGGCCGGCACGAGCATGGCGAGCGATGTTTCTTTCCGCTTAGTGGAGCTGGCAGCGGGCACCATTTTGGATGCGCCGCATGGCGCGAACCCCGTAAAGCGGAGGGGTTTGAAACTGGAGGGGAGCCTCGTGTGGAAGCTAACAGGGGAGCTTCTATCCCTGGACTGAGTTTGTGTTGCTACTGCATAAAGCATTCATGTTAAAAAGAGCTCTCCCGCAGGGGTCTCATTCTGCCCTGCTAACTGTTCCCCCTCCAGTGGTGGCTGGGCTCGGATTGCTGTCAGGCGCGTTTTCCCCTGACAGCTGGCCGCAAAACAAGCGCAGAAGGGTTAATTCCCCTTCAGAGAGTGGCCGAGGCCTCTCTCCAAGGGTCAGGCGGTTCCCTCCTCTTACAGACCTCGCTTCCGTGAAGCTAAAATGTACGGCCCTGGGCGTTCTGCTGGGTTCACTTCTCGTGCCCGCTTTCAGCAGAGGAACTCCTTTTGTTCGGACAAGCGTTCCGCAGCGACCGGCTCAAGGCCTGGAGTTCAAGGGCGACCCTCTCAATGATGGTGCGCCGGCCCTCTCCTCGATTCCTATGATAGGAGGACGGCTTTCCCTCTTTCTCGAGGAGTGGGTCAAGATTTCCTCAGATCAGTGGGTTTTGGACCTGATCAGAGATGGCTATAGAATAGAATTCAATGCCCCGGTGAGAGACATGTTTGTGGAGTCCCGATGCGGTTCTGTCGTCAAACGGGCAGCGGTAGAGGAGTCCTTGCAAGGCTTGATTCACCTAGGGGCGGTGTCCCTGGTGCCTCCTGCCGAACATGGCTCCGGCCGTTACTCCATTTACTTTGTGGTGCCGCGAAAAGGTGGGTCTTTTCGGCCCATCCTCGACTTAAAAGAAGTCAACAAGTCTCTAAGAGTGCAGCATTTTCACATGGAAACCCTGCGTGCCGTCATTGTAGCGGTACAGCCAGGAGAGTTTCTCACGTCTCTGGACCTGAAAGAAGCTTACTTGCACATTTCTATTTGGCCTCCGCACCAAAGGTTTCTTCGGTTTGTGGTGTTGGGAAAACATTTCCAGTTTCGGGCCTTGCCTTTTGGCCTCGCCACAGCTCCCGAACCTTTTCCAAGGTAATGGTGGTAGTAGCTGATTTTCTCAGGCGGGAGGGTATTCGGGTTCACCCATACCTAGACGACTGGCTCATCAGAGCGGACTCGACAGAGGAGAGTCATCAGGTAACAGCCAGAGTGGTCTCAGTACTTCAATCTCTGGGCTGGGTCGTCAATATAGCTAAAAGTCACCTGACCCCCTCTCAATCTCTAGAATATTTGGGGGTCTGGTTCGACACAGCTTTGGGGTTTGTTTTTCTTCCTGAGCAAAGGCGGTGCAAGCTTCAGAACCAGGCCCGTCTGCTCCTGAGGATGCCTCACTCCCGCGCTTGGGACATTGTCCAGCTGTTAGGGTCGATGACGGCCACCTTGGAAGTGGTGCCCTGGGCGAGAGCGCAACTGAGACCTCTGCAGTGCTCCCTGCTTCAACAATGGTCTCCAATTTCTCAGGATTATCAGTGCAGACTCACGTGGCTCCCTGCGGCCCGGCTCAGTATGGAGTGGTGGCTCTCAGACAGCATGCTGCGGCGAGGAATGCCGCTAGCGCTCCCTGATTGGTGCCTGGTGGTAACAGATGCCAGCCTGAAGGGCTGGGGAGCACATTGCCGGGGCAGGCATGCCCATGGTCTCTGGACACCTGAGGAGTCGGAGTGGTCCATCAATTGCTTGGAGTTGAAAGCGATTTTCCAGGCTCTTCTGGCTTTTCACTTGACCCTGGAAGGATTGGCTGTCAGAGTTCTGTCGGACAATACGACATCAGTGGCCTACATAAATAGACAAGGCGGCACTCGGTACAGAGCGCAGCCTGTGCAGATTTGCCACTGGGCCGAGCTACATCTGCAGTTTCTGTCAGCAGCTCACATTGCAGGTCAGAGAAACATGCAAGCCGATTATCTAAGCAGGCATCAAATCGACCCAGCGGAGTGGGAACTGGCAGACGAAGCGTTACTTCAGATCTGTACCAAGTGGGGGGCGCCCGTAGCGGGTCTTATGGCCTCAAGCGCAAATGCTAAAGTCCTCTGGTTTTACAGCAGACAGAGATCCTCGCTCGGCTGGGTTGGATGCCTTGGCTCAACCCTGGCCTCAGGGCCTCCTGTATGTGTTCCCTCTGTGGCCTTTGATAGGGCGAGTACTCCTGCAGATTCGGCTACATCAAGGAGAGGTGGCTCTCATTGCCCCGGATTGGCCCAGGAGGCCTTGGTATGCGGACCTCCGGCAGATGCTGGTAGAGGCTCCCCTTCCTTTGCCTCTAGAACCGAATCTGTTGTCACAAAGACCGGTGACCATGGAGGACGCCTGCCGCTTTGGTCTTACGGCATGGCTATTGAGAGGGCGCAATTGAGAGACAAGGGATATTCCAGTAAAGTCATTTCCACTCTCCTACAGGCCCGCAAGCGTTCCACTTCCTTGGCTTATGCCAGGATTTGGTGCCAATTTGAGGCTTGGTGTGCTGCTAAAGCGATTACACCTATGCGGGCTTCTGTCTCGCCGATACTTGACTTTTTGCAGGATGGTTTACAAAAAGGCTTTGCCTATAATTCTCTGCGTGTTCAAGTGGCAGCCTTAGCATGTTTTCGAGGGAAGGTCGCTGGCCTCTCCCTGGCTGCTTATCCGGATGTGGCACGGTTTCTTAGAGGGGTGCTTTGGCTCCGTCCTCCCGTGCGGGCTTCGTGTCTGCCCTGGAACCTGGGGTTAGTTTTAAAGGCTTTTCAGTGTTCGCCACTCGAGCCGCTAAGGCGAGCTTCAGAGAAGGATGTGACCCTAAAGACGGTCTTTTTGGTGGCCATTACTTCGGCGAGACGGGTGTCTGAGCCCCAGGCGCTGTCCTGTCGAGACCCTTTTCTGCAATTCTCAGAGTCTGGAGTTACGGTGCGTACGGTGCCTTCCTTCCTGCCTAAGGTGGTTTCAGCGTTTCACCAAAACCAGCCTATTTTCCTGCCTTCCTTTTCCAGAGAGGAGTTTCCGGAAGCCTTTGAGCAATTGCACCTCCTAGATGTGCATGTCAAATGCTTTCAGGACCTCTGATCATCTTTTTGTCCTGTTATCAGGTCCGCGCAGAGGGTCTCCAGCGTCTAAAGCCACTATAGCCTGTTGGCTCAAGGAAGCTATTTTTTCAGCCTATCTGCTGTCTGGCCGGCCTCCACCTGAAGTCTTCAAGGCACATTCCACAAGAGCGATTTCCTCTTCTTGGGCTGAAACTGGAGCACCCTCTCTTCAAGATATGCAGTGCAGCGACATGGGCTTCTAAGCTCTCTTTTGCCCTACATTACAGGCTGGATGTGGCTGACAGGAGAGACGCGCATTTTGGAGCACAAGTGCTAGCGCGTGGTGTGGCTTGTTCCCACCGTATCTAGGGATTGCTTTGATACATCCCATTCGTAATGGGTTTCTCCGAGGACAAGCAGGCTGCTTGTTCTCACAAATGGGTGACGTCCACGGCAGCCCCTCCGATCGGAGATCTTCCTAGCAACAGAGTTTGCTAGTTCTCGCGCGTCTTCCCGCCCAAAATCGCTCGTGTTCGCTAGTCTCCTTTTTTCCGCGGCTCGGGACGGCTGTTTTTTTGGTTGCTCAGCGCCCCTTGGAGATCCCTCGCGATTTGCGGTTTTTTCGCTAAAATTTCTAATTTTTTCCTTTATCTACTAGTGTTGGCCCGTAAGTTTTCTTTCGTGGTCGATAGCGGCTTTTTTCGCCGCTCGTTCATTTTTTGGTGAGCTTTTGGTGCCCTTTTTTTCACCTTCGCGGACTTCGATTTTGCCGGCGAGATTTTTCCGCCCATGTCATCGAAGCCTTCCAGCAGCTTCAAACCATGGTACCCAGTGCGGCCAGATAATCTCTCTCACTGATAGGCACGCTTCTTGCCTTCAGTGTCTGGGGGCTGGGCACCGTCCTCAGGCCTGTAATCTCTGTCTTGTTTTGAAGAGGAGAACTCAGGCGGCGAGATTGGCCCAGTGGAACAGTTTGTTTGGGGCTTCATCCGGCGCGTCGACATCCTCAGTCCCGCGGTCCTCGGCATCTGAGCCTTCGGTACCGCGCCCATCATCGACTTCGGTACCGCGTCCATCGGTATCGACATCGAGGCCTTCGGTATCGAGGTCATCGTCAGGTGCAGCTACGAGACAGGGATCGTTCCTCCTGAGGATGTCGTCGGAGGGTGCTTCGATGTCTGGAGTGCAGGTGAGGGCTGTCCATTCCCCTGCTGGTGGCGGTGAGCCCATGAGCAGGTCTCCGCCTGTCTCGAGGGCTCCCGCGGTACAGCCCCCCCTCCCCCCCGGGATCGACCCTCTTTAGACCCGGACCACAGGAAGCGTTTGGATTAGACGTCTCCCTCTTCGGTACCGGGGGGTACCGATGCCATGCGTCGTGCGAAGGCAAAGAAGCACCGGCATCGGTCACCCTCCAAGCGTGGTACAGAGAGCTCTGGGTCGCTGGTACCACCGGCACCCAAGCGTCGACATCAGGAGGACCGCTCACCATCCATTCAGGAGGTGTCAATGCGTTCCCCTGTGGACAGCCCGGTACCGCCTCCATCCCCGGAACAGGTTCACAGCTCGACGCTAGTACCGGCCCCACCGCCTTTCTCCATAGCCTCTCTGAACGAGAGCCTCAGGGCCGTCCTTCCGGGGATCCTGGAAGAGCTGTTTCGCCCTTCTCCGGTACTGGGGGTGCTTGTGCCGCCGGTGCCGTTGAGTGAGGCGATGGCTGGGCCCTCGTCTGCGGTGAGGGCGCTCGACCCGGTACCGCTTGCGGTGCCGGCAGCCTCCCAGGAGGGCTCCCCGGCGATGTCGATGGAGGGAGCTCCGTCGCCCCCGCCTCGGGAGTCCTCTTCTCGACGCTCCCACCGTGGCCGTGTTTCCACGGAGTCGAGGCGGGTGCAGCTTCGGACCGAAGTCCACCAGCTGGTGTCCGATACTGATGAGGAGGCCTCTTGGGAAGCAGAGGAAGACGTCAGATATTTCTCTGACGAGGAGTCTGACGGTCTTCCTTCTGATCCTACTCCCTCGCCTGAAAGACAGCTTTCTCCCCCGGAGAGCCTCTTTTGCGGCCTTTGTCCGGGAAATGTCTACGGCAATTTCCTTTCCCGTGGTCACGGAGGATGAGCCGAGAGCTGAGATGCTGGAGCTCTTGGACTATCCTTCGCCACCTAAAGAATCGGCCACAGTACCCATGCATCATGTCTTCAAAAAGACGTTGCTGACGAACTGGGCGAAACCTTTAACTACACCCCATATCCCCAAGAAGATCGAATCCCAATATCAGATCCATGGGGACCAGGAGTTGATGCGGACTCAGTTGCCACACGACTCTGGTGTGGTGGATCTGGCCCTCAAGAAGGCCAAGAGCTCTAGAGAGCTCTAGAACCTTGGACTCTTTTGGGAGGAAGGCCTACCATTCTGCAATGCTCATCGCCAAGATCCAGTCCTACCAGCTCTACACAAGCATACACATGCGGAACAATGTGCGGCTGTTGGCGGACTTGGTGGACAAGCTCCCTTCTGAGGAGGCCAAGCCTTTTCAGCAGGTGGTCAGGCAGCTGAAGGCGTGTAGGAAATTCCTGGCCAGGGGGTCTTTGACTCTTTTGACGTTGCATCCAGGGCCGCTGCGCAGGGTGTGGTGATGCGCAGGCTCTCATGGCTGCATGCCTCCGACCTGGAAAATCGAATCCAGCAGTGGATTGCGGATGCCCCTTGCCGGGGGGACAATGTTTTTGGGGACAAGGTCGAACAGGTGGTTGAACAGCTCCACCAGCGAGATACCGCTTTCGACAAGTTCTCCCGCCGGCCGCCTTCAGCCTCTACCTCTTTGGGTAGACGTTTTTATGGGGGAAGGAGGACGTAGGTACAATCCTCCTTCCCGCCAGCCTGCTGCTCAGGCTAAACCCCAGCGCGCTCGCTCTCGTCAGCAGCGCGTGCCTCATGCCCCTGCGGCTCCCCAGCAAAAGTCAGGGGCGGGCTTTTGACTGGCTCCTGCAGAGCATAGCCGACGTTCCAGTACCTGTGCCGGACGGCCTACCGGTCGGGGGGAGGTTAACATTTTTTCACCAAAGGTGGCCTCTTGTAACCTCCGATCAGTGAGTTTTCAAAATAGTCTGGCTAGGGTACTCCCTGAATTTGACCTCAATGCCTCCAAATTGCCCACCGGGAGCTCAATCCTTCAGCTTCCAGCACAGGCAGGTACTTGCAGAGGAACTCTCCGCCCTTCTCAGCGCCAATGCGGTCGAGCCCGTGCCACTGGGGCAAGAAGGGCTGGGATTCTATTCCAGGTACTTCCTTGTGGAAAAGAAAACAGGGGGGATGCATCCCATCCTAGACCTAAGGGCCCTGAACAAATATCTGGTCAAGGAAAAGTTCAGGATGCTTTCCCTGGGCAACCTTCTTCCCATGATTCAACAGGACGATTGGCTATGCTCTCTGGACTTAAAGGATGCCTATACGCACATCCCGATTCTGCCAGCTCACAGGCAGTATCTTCGATTTCGTCTGGGAACACGGCATTTTCAGTACTGTGTGCTACCCTTTGGGCTCGCCTCCACACCCAGGGTATTCACCAAATGCCTAGCCGTAGTAGCGGTTTCTCTGCGCAGGCTGGGAGTGCATGTGTTCCCTTACCTCGACAATTGGCTGGTAAAGAACACCTCCGAGGCAGGAGCTCAGCAGTCCATGCAGGTGACTATTCAACTCCTGGAGCTGCTAGGGTTTGTGATAAATTATCCAAAGTCCCACCTTCTTCCAGTTCAGAAACTCGAATCCATAGGAGCTCTGCTGGATTCCCAGACAGCCCGTGCCTACCTTCCAGAGACCAGGGCCGACAATCTGCTGACCTTTGTCTCCTCGGTGCGGGCGTCGCAGCAGATCACAGCTCGGCAGATGTTGAGATTGCTCGGCCACATAGCCTCCACGGTTCATGTGACTCCCATGGCCCGCCTTTTTATGAGATCTGCTCAATGGACCCTAGCCTCTCAGTGGTGCTAAGCTGCTGGGAGCCTAGAGGATGTGGTCCGTCCACGAGGTTTCTTCTCTCCCTTCATTGGTGGACAATTCGATCCAATTTGACCCTGGGACGTCCCTTCCAGATTCCTCAGCCGCAAAAAGTGCTGACCACGGACGCGTCACTCCTGGGGTGGGGAGCGCATGTCGATGGGCTCCACACCCAGGGGACTTGGTCCGTCCAGGAACAAGGTCTACAGATCAACCTCCTGGAGTTGCGAGCAGTATGGAACGCTCTGAAGGCTTTCAGAGATCGGCTGTCCCATCAAATTATCCAAATTCAGACAGACAACCAGGTTGCTATGTATTACATCAACAAGCAGGGGGGCACCGGATCTCGCCCCCTGTGTCAGGAAGCCGTCAGCTTGTGGCACTGGGCACGCCGGTTCGGCATGTGGCTCCAGGCCACGTATCTAGCAGGCGTAAACAACAGTCTGACCGACAGATTGAGCAGGATCATGCAACTGCACGAGTGGTCGCTCAGTTCCAGAGTGGTTCGCGAGATCTTCCAAGTGTGGGGCACCCCCTTGGTGGACCTCTTTGCCACTCAGACCAATCACAAGGTCCCTCAGTTCTGTTCCAGGCTGCAGGCCCACGGCAGACTAGCGTCGGATGCTTTCCTTCTGTTTTGGGGGGAAGGTCTCCTGTACGCGTATCCTCCCATTCCTTTGATAGGGAGGACTTTGCTGAAACTCAAGCAAGACAGGGGAACCATGATTCTGATTGCTCCTTTTTGGCCTGGTCAGATCTGGTTCCCTCTTCTTCTGGACTTGTCTTCCGAAGAACCGTGGAGATTGGACTGCTTTCCGACCCTCATCACACAGAACGAGGGGGAGCTCCTCCATCGCAACCTTCGGTCTCTGGCCCTCACAGCCTGGATGTTGAGAGCGTAGACTTCGCCTCCTTGGATCTGTCAGAGGGTGTCTCCCGAGTCTTGCTTGCTTCCAGGAAAGATTCTACCAAGAGGAGTTATTTTTTCCTCTGGCGACGGTTTGCTGTGGTGTAATGGCAAGGCCTTAGATCCTCGTTCTTGTCCTACACAGACCCTGCTTTCTACATTTATCGGAGTCGGGTCTTAAAACCAACTCTGTAAGGGTTCATCTTAGTGCGATTAGTGCATACCATTACCATGTGGAAGGTAAGCCGATCTTGGGACAGCCTTTAGTTGTTTGCTTCATGAGGTGGCAGAAGATTCTACTGAGTTGGAGGGTACTCAGGCTTCCCCATGAATGGCTTCGGAGGGGGCGGCAACGAAGGGGACCCGGAACGCTGATTGAGGAAGAAACTTCTTTGTGCGCCATGGCGATCCAGCCCCTGGTGAAACCCCAGGAAATATCCCTGGAATCTATATGGTCAGCTCTCGAGGCCTTGCATAAGGTTTGTGCTTCACTCATTACAGTCTCATTGAATAACTCTAGACAAGTACAAGATATCAAAGAAAAGCTTGAAGTTGTTTCTACTAAACAAATTGCATTGGAATCTGATTTGACTAAAATACAAGAACAATCTCAAATAGCAGGAGATCATTTAATAAATTCCTAAAAGAGATTTTTAAATATCCAGAACAATCTGTTCCTCCGTTACAAAAATTATATTATCTAGAGGATAAAAAGAAACTACAAGAAAATGTTCCTCAAGAGGTTCCAATACAGCAAGATACAGCGTCAGAGTCTTTGGATAAATCAGGATTTTTGGAACAGTCAAACAACCACACGGGGCCGTTGTGCCGAGCGCCCAAACGAACGGCGACTCGAAGGGGCTGCAGACCCCGTTCGTTTGGGCGCTCGGCACCTTCCAGCAGATGGAGACTGAGAAGTCTGACTCTTATGAGAGCCTTGGCTAGATAGAGTTTCAATATTCTCAATCTCCAGCAGGTGGAAGGTGGTAAGCCCTTCAGTCTCTTTTTTTTTTTTTTTTTTTAATTTATATTTTATTCATTTATCATTTATGCAGAAAACATAAATACATCTTTAGAGAAAAAGAAAACATTTTCATAAAAATAGAACATAATTGTAAAAGAAAAAAAAAAGAAAATTCCTCTAAAATTTTTTTTTAGTCCACTAATAGTGATCCAAGATCCAGGAAATATCAAATCAAATATAATAAAGTAAATTAATAGATATCAAGTAGACAGAACCAAAGGGAACGCAGCTGGGCTTCGCGCCAGCAATCAGGAACTACTGCACTATTTCTTTAGAGGTAATAAAATCTGATAACTTCTCAGGTTCAAAGAAAATATAGTTAACAGAATTCAAAGAAATGTAACATTTACAGGGGAACCTTAACATAAAGGTCTCACCGATATGTAATACTCTTTCTTTTAACAACAAAAATTTCTTTCTTTTTCTTTGAGTTTCTCGGGCAAAATCAGGAAACATTTGTATTTTTGCTCCCAGGAAGGGTGAATTAGCGTGACGAAAATAAAGCCTAAAAATATTATTTCGGTCCAACTGCAGAGCAAAAGTGACCAAAAGCGTTGTTCTCTCAGTTGTTACTTCCAAAGAGGACTCTAAAAGTTCTGTTAAATTCAAATCAGGTTGGGGGTTAACAGGCAATTTTGTCTCTCCAGCCCCAGAGATATACAATAATCTTGTGATGGGTGGATATCCCTCAGAGGGAATACCCAATACTTCATTGAGATATTTTTTAAACATATCTACAGCTGGCATGAAAGGCGTTTTAGGAAAATTAAGGAAACGTAAATTGTTTCCCCTAATCTGATTTTCCAAGTATTCTGTTTTTCGCTTTTGGAAACTACTATCTTTCATCAATACTTGCATAGTACATAAGTACATAAGTAGTGCCATACTGGGAAAGACCAAAGGTCCATCTAGCCCAGCATCCTGTCACCGACAGTGGCCAATCCAGGTCAAGGGCACCTGGCACGCTCCCCAAATGTAAAAACATTCCAGACAAGTTATACCTAAAAATGCGGAATTTTTCCAAGTCCATTTAATAGCGGTCTATGGACTTGTCCTTTAGGAATCTATCTAACCCCTTTTTAAACTCCGTCAAGCTAACCGCCCGTACCACGTTCTCCGGCAATGAATTCCAGAGTCTAATTACACGTTGGGTGAAGAAAAATTTTCTCCGATTCGTTTTAAATTTACCACACTGTAGCTTCAACTCATGCCCTCTAGTCCTAGTATTTTTGGATAGCGTGAACAGTCGCTTCACATCCACCCGATCCATTCCACTCATTATTTTATACACTTCTATCATATCTCCCCTCAGCCGTCTCTTCTCCAAGCTGAAAAGCCCTAGCCTTCTCAGCCTCTCTTCATAGGAAAGTCGTCCCATCCCCACTATCATTTTCGTCGCCCTTCGCTGTACCTTTTCCAATTCTACTATATCTTTTTTGAGATACGGAGACCAGTACTGAACACAATACTCCAGGTGCGGTCGCACCATGGAGCGATACAACGGCATTATAACATCCGCACACCTGGACTCCATACCCTTCCTAATAACACCCAACATTCTATTCGCTTTCCTAGCCGCAGCAGCACACTGAGCAGAAGGTTTCAGCGTATCATCGACGACGACACCCAGATCCCTTTCTTGATCCGTAACTCCTAACGCGGAACCTTGCAAGACGTAGCTATAATTCGGGTTCCTCTTACCCACATGCATCACTTTGCACTTGTCAACATTGAACTTCATCTGCCACTTGCACGCCCATTCTCCCAGTCTCGCAAGGTCCTCCTGTAATCGTTCACATTCCTCCTGCGACTTGACGACCCTGAATAATTTTGTGTCATCGGCGAATTTAATTACCTCACTAGTTATTCCCATCTCTAGGTCATTTATAAATACATTAAAAAGCAACGGACCCAGCACAGACCCCTGCGGGACCCCACTAACTACCCTCCTCCACTGAGAATACTGGCCACGCAATCCTACTCTCTGCTTCCTATCTTTCAACCAGTTCTTAATCCATAATAATACCCTACCTCCGATTCCATGACTCTGCCATTTCTTCAGGAGTCTTTCGTGCGGCACTTTGTCAAACGCCTTCTGAAAATCCAGATATACAATATCAACCGGCTCCCCATTGTCCACATGTTTGCTTACCCCCTCAAAAAAATGCATTAGATTGGTGAGGCAAGACTTCCCTTCACTAAATCCGTGCTGACTTTGTCTCATCAGTCCATGTTTTTGTATATGCTCTGCAATTTTATTCTTAATAATAGCCTCCACCATCTTGCCCGGCACCGACGTCAGACTCACCGGTCTATAATTTCCCGGATCTCCTCTGGAACCCTTCTTAAAAATCGGAGTAACATTGGCTACCCTCCAGTCTTCCGGTACTACACTCGATTTTAGGGACAGATTGCATATTTCTAACAGTAGCTCCGCAAGTTCATTTTTTAGTTCTATTAATACTCTGGGATGAATACCATCAGGTCCCGGTGATTTACTACTCTTCAGCTTGCTGAACTGACCCATTACATCCTCCAAGGTTACAGAGAATTTGTTTAGTTTCTCCGACTCCCCCGCTTCAAATATTCTTTCCGGCACCGGTGTCCCCCCCAAATCCTCCTCGGTGAAGACCGAAGCAAAGAATTCATTTAATTTCTCCGCTACGGCTTTGTCCTCCTTGATCGCCCCTTTAACACCATTTTCGTCCAGCGGCCCAACCGACTCTTTGGCTGGTTTCCTGCTTTTAATGTATCTAAAAAATTTTTTACTATTTTAAGATCATTATCAAAAAGTTCCATCTTTGTAGATTGTTCTGCAATTTTTCCTTCTAAATCATGTTGTAATTGCTTTAGCTCCGTTACTTCACCTCTAAAAATACCTGTTATTTGCAGCAGGTTGGTGTTCAGTCCCTGTATTGCCTCCCATAAGGAATCCATTGTTAAGGTCACTGGTTTGCTCAAAACTCCAAGAGTCGTAGAAGGTGCAATAGGACTTCTTTCAGACATTCCTGTCTGAGATGACAAATTCACTGGCGTCGACGCGGCAGTAGGGCCCCCGCTCGCAGTTGCAGATGACCGACTTCCGGACTCAGCTTGCTGCGCTCTCTCCCCCGCGGTTTCACTTCCCGGTCTTGGAGGAGCTATTATCGGAGGAGGGCTCAAAGACGCTCCCTCGGCGCTTAGGTCGGATTGTTCTCCCGGACCTCCCAAAGCGTTCACTCCGGTTCCCGGCTTTCGGAGCTCTGATTCTTCAAGCGTCAATTGCCTCATGAGAGGTGAGTCAACCCTGCCTGTGGAGGAAGGCACTCCGAGTTTTCCTTTCCGCTTCCCCATTCCATGGCCGCGGTTTCTCAATTGGCAAATTTACTAGAAGATTTCTGGAGCTCTTTCCTGCACGTCTACTCAGGCAGCCATCTTGGACCCCTGAGCCCTTCAGTCTCTTACTATTTTCTTCTATTTTTTTGCTATTCTCAGAGTTAAAAAAAAAAAAAAAAAAGTGTCAGTTTAATTTTTTTCTTTGCTAGTTACTATTTTCTCTGTTACTGTACACAGGCGTTACTTTTAATTTCAGAGGCTGAGGCCCGCAGAGGTTTTCGAATAGCCTCGGGGGTGTTGCACCCAGGTGGCCGGGTCCCTCCCCCTCAATACCTCCTCCAGATTTGTTCTTTCTGTGTGCGGACGGCAGTTCCAGTCTTTGTAGTGTGTGCACTGAAAAACCTCGACTCCTTCGCAGGAAGGGTGCTCACAGGCTGAGGAGAGACAGCCACATTAAAAGAAAAACAAGGAGAGACAGCCACATTAAAAGAAAAACAAAAGCATCGGAGCAGCTCTATTTTCTGCTTGATGTGTCTGCACAGAGGGCTTACAGCTGTTGGAGTCTGTAAGTTCTGTACTGCTAAGGAGTTATTTTTGGATTCAGAGGTAGCGTCAGCTTCAGGTATAACAGCCGCTTCTGGAGCTGACATGGGTGTGCATTCTTCTCAACCTTCAGTTTCGGCGGGAACCTCTGCCATCCTTTAGCAGCCGGCTTCTGTAGAGCAGCCCGCTCCTGCATCTTATCAGTTGTCAGAACCTTTGGTGTTGCCTGGGCCCGAGCAGGAGGGAATTCCTGAGGAGGAATTTCTTCCTCAGTTTGTGCTTCAGATGTATAGAGCTTTCCTGCTATAGAAGTAGGCTCCTACTTCAGCTCTCCCATTTGAAGTTTCAGGACAGCTTCGTCCTTACTCAAACGGCCTTGGGTCTCCTGGAGTTTAGAGGATGACCTGGCTTCAGATACATCTCCTGATATACCTTTCCTGGAAGAGGATAGTGCCAGGAGGGATGCAGAATTTTCAGAGGATCCACTTGCAGAAGCACTTCTTCCTGGAGAAGATCCCTCAGTGGTGAGGATTTTCCATAAAGAAGATTTGCTGGAGCCTCATGTCCTTGGTATCTTCTGTCTTAAACTTTGAGGAAGAATCTGCAACTGTACAAGAACGTAAAGTGGATCTTCTTGTCAAAGGCATTAGAAGGGCTGGCAAGACCTTCCCTATACATCAGAACATCAGAGATATCCAAGCACAGTGGGATGTACCTGATGCTCTGTTTCGTCTTTCTAGATGCATGGTTCATCTTTATCCTTTTCCAGATCAGTACAGATCTCTGCTCAAGCCTCCAGTGGTTGATGCGATAGTCTCCACAGTTACAAAGTGGAATACAGTGCCTGTGGATGGAGGCACGGCTCTGAAGGATGTTCAGGACTGGCGTATGGAGTCTCTTTTGAAGACTAGTTTTGATGTCTCAGCTCTGGTGGTTCAAGCAGCCATCTGTGGTTCCTTAGTGGCCAGGACTTGTTTTCACTAGTCTGAGTGTATTTTGGATAGGACGTTGGATGACTTCGCCTTAATTTATGCGGAGGCTGCAAAGATTGATGGGGTCTGCTTTCCTGGCAGGTACCATATATGATTTGCAGAGAGCATTCTTTAAGTCAATGGCCTTAGATGTGGCTGCACGTTGCTCTCTGGCTTCAAGGTTGGTCGGCAGATGTGGCTTCGAAATCTAAGCTTAGTAAATTTCCCTTTAGAGGTTCCTTTTTGTTTGGTGAGGACTTGGACAAGTTGGTTAAGAGTCTTGGTGATGCTAAGGTGGTTTGCCTGAAGATCGCCCCCAATCAGCAGGTCTAGGACTTCTGTCCAGTCGAGGCTGCAGGCGAGATTTTTGTCGTTTTTGTACTGGCAGAGGAGCTCCTCTTCAGAGGTCTCAGTCTGTCTCCTTGTCAGTCTCGTTGGAGGCCGTCTGTCTGGTTCCAACCTCAGAACTGAGAATGGGTCGCTATTCCATTTATTTTGTTGTCCTAAAGAAGGAAGGATCCTTCTGTCCGATCTTGGATCTCAAGGCGGTCAGCTGAGCTCTAAAGGTCTCCAGTTTTCACATGGAAACTCTTCGCTCAGTCATAGTAGCCGTTCGATCAGGGGAATTTTTAACTGCTCTGAACGGAGGCATATCTGCACATTCCTATTTGTCCATTCCATCAACGTTTTCTTTGATTTGCGATTCTAGGCAAGTCTTATCAATTTCAAGCTCTGCCCTTTCTACTTCTCGTTGAACTTTTCACAAAGGTCATGTTTATAGTGACAGCTTCTCTCAGAAAAGAAGGCATTCTAGCCCATCCTTATCTGGACAATTGGTTGATTGGGGCAAAGTCCTGTCAGTGGAATGTAGAGGTCATCACTCGAGTGGTCCAGTTTCTTCAATCCCTTGGTTGGGAGGTAAACCCTCTCAAGTCGTTTAGTGCCATCCCAGACTCTCACCTATCTTGGAGTCTCCTTTGATATCCTTCAATGTCGGGTGTTTCTTCTGCAAGTCAGGATTGTTAAGCTTCAAGATCAAGTATGGAGTCTCCTTTATACACTGGTGCCATCTGCGAGACATCTTCAGGTTCTAGGATCTATGGTGGTGGCAGTAGAAGTGGTGCCTTGGGCCAGAGCACACATGAGACTTCTGCAGAAGTCCCTCTTGTCACAATGGTCTTCACAATCAGATTTTTAGAATACCAAATTGCCACTCAGAGCTGTTGACTGAGGGAGTCTACATTGGTGGCTTCAGAAGGACAATCTGTCCAAAGGGGTTTTGTTGGACCCTCCTCAATGGATAACGGTAAAAACAGATGCCAGTCTCGGGTGCTGGAGAGCTCACTGCCAGGAGCATCTAGCGCAAGGACTTTGGTTGAGCAGTGCGCTTCTTATCAGGCACAATCTATTGGAAACCACAGCGATAGCTTTCTGTCATCTACTCGAAGGCAAGTCTGTGTGTGTTCTCTCGGACAGCGCGACAGCAGTGGCTTACATCAACTGGCAAGGAGGAACGAGGAGTCATCAGTTGGAACGAGAATCATCTTCTCATGGTTTGGGTGGAAAATCATTTATCGGACCTGTTTGTGTCTCATGTAGTGGGAACTATGAATATTCAGGTGGACTTTCTAAGTAGACACACTCTAAACCCGGGAGAATGGGCTCTGTCTGTCAGCTTTTCAGTTTCATTCACAACCATTGGGAACTTTCTCTTGTGGATTTAATGGCGACCAGTCTCAATTCCAAGGTGCCACGGTTCTTCAGTTGAAGAAAAGATCTCAAGGCGGAGGGCATAGATGCTCTTCTGCAGCCGTGGCCTTCAGAGCTACTCTACGTTTTTCATCTGTGGCCTCTCCCTAGGCTCACTGTTGAGGATTGAGGTGCACAAGGGTCTCGTAGTCTTAGTGGCACAGGATTGGCCGTGCAGGCCCTGGTACGCAGATCTTGTGTGTCTTCTGGTGGGCACTCCTCTAAAACTACCTTACTTTCCTGGTCTCCGGATTTGGGGGCTGGTACTACAGCCAAAGCAGACTCGATTTTATCTTAGGGCTTGGTTTTTGAAAGGGCACAGTTGACGAAGAGAAGACTATTCAGCCAGTGTCATTGTCACGATGCTTTGCTCGCAGCGTTCCACTTCTCTGAACTACATTCGTACTTGGTGTATTTTTGAGTCTTGGTGTGCTGATAGACCTGTTTCTCCTTTTCGAGCTTCTGTGGCTCAGGTTTTAGACTTTTTGCAAGACGGATTTGACAAAGGCTTAGCTCTCGCTTCTATTAAAATTCAGATTGCAGCGCCCTGTTTTCGTGGACTCATCAAAGGGAAGTCCCTAGCTAGTCATCTGGATGTTCCTTCTGGTAGCAGGTCATATCCGTCTTCTTACTAGATCTTTGTTCCCGGCTTGAGATCTCAATTTAGTTCTTTCCGTTCTTACTAGGCCTCCTTTTGAGCCATTGTCAGTTTGTTCACTTAAAGATTTGACTCTTAAGATGGTATTTTTGGTGGCCATGGCCAGGTGCATATCAGAATTGCAGGCTTTTCCCTGCAGGTCTCCATTTCTGGAGTTTTCCTTCATTCCTTCCTAAGGTCTTGTGATTTCATCTGAACCAGGCAGTGGTTTTACCTGTGCTCGGCTCTTCAGGATCTGAAGAGCAGCGATGTTTGCGTAAACTAGATGTTAGATGAGTTCTCAAGCAATATTTGCAAACCACAGAGGAGTTTAGATGTTTGCGTAAACTAGATGTTGGACGAGTTCTCAAGCAATATTTGCAAACCACAGATGAGTTTAGACGATCAGATCCTCTTTTTCTGCTTCTTGGTGGCTCCCTTAAAGGGCTGGCTGCTTCTAAAGCTACCATTTCTAGGTGGCTTAAGGAGATGATTGTTTCCACTTACCTTCTTTCTCGTAAACGGGTCCCAATGTAGCACAGGTACAAAGAACAAGTTCCAACCACACACTGTGCACAATATTATATATTCTCTCGTAGTATTAACACAATCAATATTACCCAGATTTTTTCTGTTTTAAGGGTTTTAAATGTTTTCATTAGGAGGAAAAAAAGACCTCAGAAGCCTACCGTGCTCAGTGCTGCAGCACAGACAGTTTTTAGCACTAAATAGGTACACATCTCAATCATGGGTCAAAAAACCTCCATTTCCTTTCTTTTTTTCTTTGTAATTAAAATATCAAAATAAAACTTATCAAGCACAAATAGTCAGTACTTCTTGCAGCAATCCTGACAGGGACCCATTTCGCCACCGGCTTTTTCAAGGGAACTGCCTGTTTTTATCTTGTGCCTGTACCCCATCTGAAAAACAGAATTATTGTGAGACCATCATAGTATAAAAATTATATGACCATGCTCTAACAAAAAACATACCTGCCCATTATCTCAGCATTTTCTGGTAAATGTTTTTTCAAAATGGTGTTTGGCTGAAGCCAGTTGTGCGTCGGTATATAAGCAAATCAAAAACCACTGACATTTTATCTGTCATTCAACAACTTTATTGAACAACCAGCACTGTCTCACAAAAGTCAATGAAGCAGTGCTATATTGTCAAAGATCCCTGCTGTATTGAAAACAATCATCCATGCTGTATTGAAAACAATCCCAGCTGTGTTATAAAAACAATTTCCATTCCATTGAGGAATTCAGCCCTTTTGACTCTAGTGTTGAGACAGTGGATCCAGCGCTGCTCTCTCTGTGTGAGCAATATATCTGTCTCCCCTCCCCGCATAGACATTACTTGTTCTATCACACAGCATCTCAAATCTCCAAACGTGTGCTTAGCTGTCACACAATGTGCTACTAGTGTGGCTCCTATTTTCTGCCTGGAGATACAGGATTTATGTTCAATCAGTGTAGTCTGGAGCCGTCTCGTGGTTTTCTCCACATACAATTTGTTGCAAGGGCACCTTAACCAATACACTACATTCTTGGATTCACATGTAGTAATAGATGTCAAACTGTAACTTTTAAAGTTCATATTATTGCAAGATACGCGAAGATCAACATTAGAAGAAGATAAAGTAGACACTTTTGCGTTATGTACGAGAGGGGGAGGAAGCGGCAAAAATCAGATGAAATTGGGACATTATGAAAATACATCCAGTGTTTGAAGATCATAGGTCACGGCTAGCTTTTTCCAGAGGTCGTAATCTGAAAGATTTATTAAGTCCGGCCGACCTCCCGCCTAGTGAGCGTGATACATCTGAAAGAGGTGAACGTTTTAAGTGTGGACATTGCAGCACCTGTGATGTTACTCGTGAATGCTCAGAATTCATTAATCCTATGGACTTTAAAAGTTAGTTTGACATCTCCTATGCCAGTGTAACAAAGTACAAGTTCAAATCTGCCTGTTGCCCACAGCCTCTGTGTTGTATCTTGGCTTGGACAATCAGTGGTGTAAAAATATAGTATTGACAGAAGGGGGTATATTTAATACTTTGGTATTCTGCAAAGGAACTGATTGAAACACCATATTACATTATACAAGTTACCATCCCAAAACAATGCAGGATAATATCCCGGTAGGGCTGTTTCTTAGATTAAGAAGAATGTTTTATGGTGGATCAGTTTAAACAAGCCACGGGACGGTTGCCCGGTTTTTGCAAAGGGGTACCCCAAAGCTATAATTTAAAAAGCTTACCGGAGAATACTATATGTGAATTGAGTGGTTATTTGAGCCTTCAAAAAATTCAAACAATGTGAAAAGGGATGCAGTGGTATGTGTACTTCTGCTTTCATCTCAATCCAGGGCTATACAATCTATAATATTAAAATACTGGCATATGGTGGGGATACATCAACCCCTACGGAATAGACCAATTTTTGCATACCGGAGGGGTCAGAATTTAGGAGAAATGTTAACTAACCCAAGAATCCCTATCCCGGAGCAAAAGGGATGTCATAAATGCAGTAAGTGCATTTATTGTCAGTATGTTATGGAAATGAATACAGTGCACATACCTCATTCTTCTCGTGTGTTCCACCTACAATCTAGAACCTCATGTGAGTCATCGGGGGTTGTATGTTGTGTTATATGCCCCTGTGGATTATGCTATATAGGTCAAACTGCAAGGAAGGTAAAAATGAGAATAGGGGAACACATTGGTAACATCACAACGAATAAGCAGGAGGCACCCTTAACTCTTCATTGGCATCAATATAAACATCAGGCTTCTGATATGCGCTTCATAGTACTCCTCCAGCTAGAGGGATCCAGGTGGTCAACTTATAAATAGGTTACTGTATAAGGAATGGTGATTTTATTTATACATAGGGCACAACATATCCTGGTGGCCTTTTTTTTAAATATCAGCATAAATGGCCAGATGAGATCATCTCCTGTTTGCAGGGAGCAATGCATTCTGGATTTGGTTTCCTTCTGGGTTTGAAGGCTGCTACTAGTAGGTAGGTCTAATGGAAACTTTTTATTAAGGTTGTGATAAAATGGTTACATGTTTAATTGAGTGATAGTATTTTATCATAATGATTAGTATTTTATCATAATGATTGATGCATGTTCTCCTTATATATTGTAGTACGATGGCTGTGATGAGCAATGTATTCTTCTGATGAAGCATTTTGCAAAACTCTGCATGAATTAAGGATTTATGTGTGGTCTTGTGTGAGTGGCCTTTATATAAAAAAAAAAAAGCTTTTTACTGCTGATTGTCCAAACCAAGATACAACACAGAGGGAACCTGTGGGCAACAGCCGAATTTGAACTTGCACTTTGTTACACTAGTATAGGAGTGGTGTTTGACTGCCATGTGGTGTGGGACACAGGTGTTTGATCGTCACGGTGGCTGTGTGCCAATTCGGCAGTCACAATTGGCTGATGAACTGCGGGATCTATTATATCAATATTTTGTTTACATCTAGTTTTTTATGGGCAATAAATATAATATGGTTTGTAGGTGTAACGTGTTTAGTTGACTTTATAAAAGAGATGTATTTACTACTACTACTTATAATTTCTAAAGCGCTGCTAGATGTACGCAGCACTGTACACTTGAACATGAAGAGACAGTCCCTGCTCGACAGAGCTTACAATCTAATTAGGACAGAACAAACAAGAGATAAGGGAATATTAAAGTGAGGATGATAAAATAAGGGTTCTGAACAAAGTTAAGGGTTAGGAGTTTAAATCTAAGCTAAAAGCCCACCTTTTTGATGCTGCTTTTAAGACGGCCAGAGATGGAGCTTGACGTACCGGCTCAGGAAATCTATTCCAGGCATATGGTGCAGCAAGATAAAAGGAACTGAGTCTGGAGTTAGTAGATAAGAGATTTACCCAGTGAACGGAGTTCCCGGGGAGGAATGTAGGGAGAGATGAGAGTGGAGAGGTACTGAGGAGCTGCAGAGTGAATGCACTTAAAGGTCAATAAGAGGAGTTTGAACTGTATGCAGAAACGGATAGGAAGCCAGTGAAGTGACTTGAGGAGAGGGCTAATATGAGCATAACGACCCTGGCGGAATATTAGTCGTGCAGCAGAATTTTGAACAGATTGAAGAGGATAGAGATGGCTAAGTGGGAGACCTGTAAGAAGCAAGTTGCAATAGTCTAAGCAAGAGGTGATAAGAGTATGGATGAGGGTTCTGGTAGTGTGCTCAGAAAGGAAAGGGCAATTTTTGCTGATATTATAGAGAGAGAAACGACAGGTTTTAGCAGTCTGCTGAATATGTGCAGAGAAGGCGAGGGAGGAGTCCAAGATGACCCCAAGGTTACGAGCTGATGAGACAGGAAGGATGAGAGTGTTATCCACAGGAATAGAGAATGGGGGAGAGGAGAGGTTGGTTTAGGGGGAAAGATGAGAAGCTCAGTCTTGGTCATGTTTAGTTTCAGATGGCGCTGAGACATCCAGGCAGCAATGTCAGGCAGGCTGATACTTTGCACTGGATTCCTGCTGAGATACCTGGTGTGGAGAGGTAGATCTGGGAGTCATCAGCGTAAAGATGATACTGAAAACCGTGGAATGAGATCAGAGTACCAAGGGAAGATGTATAGATGGAGAAAAGAAGAGGTCCCAGGACAGATCCCTAAGGTACACCAACTGACAGTGGGATAGAAGTAGAAGAGGATCCACTAGAGTGTACACTAAAGGTATGCTGGGAGAGATAAGAAGAAAACCAGGAAAGAACAGAGCCCTGAAATCCAAGTGAGGACAGCGTATCAAGGAGTAGGCTGTGATCAACAGTGTCAAAAGCAGCAGATAGATCGAGAAGGATGAGTATAGAATAGAGACCTTTGGATCTGGCAAGGAACAGATCATTGGAGACTTTAGCAAGTGCTGTTTCAGTTGAATGAAGGGGCGAAAGCCAGATTGAAGTGGATCAAGAATAGCTTGAGATGAAAGAAAGTCAAGGCAACAGCGGTGAACAGCACGTTCCAGTATCTTGGATAGGAAAGGGAGGAGGGAGATGGGGCGATAGTTGGAAGGACAGGTAGGGTCCAATGAAGGTTTTTTTTTAAGGAGTGGTGTGACTACGGCATGTTTGAAGGCATCAGGAACAGTCGCAGTGGAAAGTGAAAGATTGAGGATATGACAGATAAAAGGGATGACAGTAGGAGAGATAGTGTTAAGTAGATGAGTGGGAATAGGATCAGAGGAACAGGGAGTTGGTTTCAAGGAGGAAATAAGATGTGTAGTTTCCTCTTCAGTGATTTCAGAAAAGGCGGCAGGGGTTGGAGGGTTGAGAGAATGGGTTAAGGGAAGGAGAGGTGGAGGTGACCTGGTTGAGAATTCAAGTTTAATCTTGTGAACCTTATGAAAGAACTCAGCCAGAGTCTGGGGAGAAAGTGAAGGGGGATTGGAGGTGAAGGCACTTTGAGGAGAGAGTTCAGTGTGGCAAAAAGACGTCGAGGGTTTGAGCCGAGAGAATTTGTCAACTGGATGTAATAGTCCTGTTTGGCAAGTAAAAGAGCAGACTGGAAGGAGGTCAGCAAGAATTTGAAATGTATGAAGTCAGCATGGGCACGGGATTTCAGCCAAATTGCAAAGCAGATTACAAAACTAGATTAGTTACCAAAATAGATTATCACCGAAATATATATAAATATATGATTATCCAAACAGAGGTCTGTATTCTGGATACAGATGGCACAGTCTTTAGGTAAGGCTGTATACTGTAGCTTAGTTAACCTTGTTAGTTTATTACAAGGTCTGCAGTTCACTGGTGATTTAGGAAATCAGTCTCTCGCTCTCGCAGAGCCTTCTATCCTTCAAGTCTTCTGGTCTTCTTTTTTTCGTTCTTCAATCCAACATTGGCATCCATGGTTCAGATGATACCTGTGGACCAATCACAGACGGTGTAATTCCAGCTTCATGTCATGGAGAGAGGCCTTTGTTATAGCAAAGAAACTGTTATCGATGGCATGCAAACCTCCCTGCCGTATCCCATACTCCTGGAGCCATCTGTGTCTTTCTCGTCCATTCTTCCCAGGAGATAACTGGGCTAGTTTGCAACAAATAATATGTCCTTGGATGAAGTCATCACGGTATGCTCGGCAGTAATTTTCCTTTTGTAGAAAAAATGGTTTCTGATGAATACAGATGTATGCAGGCCACAGGCAGAAGTATCCATATTGTTATAACAAAATGGTTCAGACTTGTATAGACCAAGACCAGCAAAGGTGAGATCGCAGGTAAATACTCCTACAGGGTGCAAAACCAAGACAGGTACCAGATAGGAGGGGAGAGATTAGTAAACTCGACTCAGGAGAGAGCCCTTGGGTGTTGATATCAGAGGATCTAAAGGTGAAGAAACAATGTGACAAAGCGATGGCCATGGCTAGAAGGATGCTAGTCTGCATAGAGAGGAGAAAGCAGAAAAAGGAGGTGTTGATGCCCCTCTAACGTTGGTGAGGCCTCACTTGGAGAATTGTGCAGTTTTGGAGGCCGAATCTTGCTAAAGAAAAGCTACAAAAATGGTATGGGATTTGCATTGCAAACCGTACGAGGAGAGACTTGCCGACCTAAACATATATACCTTGGAGGAAAGGAGAAACGGGGTGACATGACATGATACAGACGTTCAAATATTTGAAAGGTATTAATCTGTAAACAAACCTTTTCCGGAGGCAGGAAGGTGGTACAATTAGAGGACATGAATTGAGGTTGAAGGGGGACAGACTCAGGAGTAATGTTAGGAAGTATTTTTTCACAGAGAGGGTGGTACATGGAATACCCTCCCGTGGGAGGTGGTGGAGATGAAAACAGAATTCAAATATGCGTGGGATAAATGCAAAGGAATCCTGTTTAGAAGGCATGGATCCACGGAATCTTAGCGGAGATTGGGTGGCAACGCCAGTAATTGGGAAGCGAAACTAGTTCTGGGCAAACTTCTACGGTCTACGCCCTGATCGTGACTGAATACATATGAATGGGTTTGAGTGTAAATTTTAAGGGGCTTCAACATTAGCTTCAGTACTTTTAGTACAAAAAGAATGCTGGGCAAACTTCTACGGTCTATGCCCTGAGAATGGCAAGGACAAATCATATGAAGTATCACATACCATGTAAAATGAGTTTATCTTGTTGGGCAGACTGACTGGACCGTATAGGTCTTCATGTGCTGTCATTTACTACGGTACTATGCTTTATTTTCCATCAGTCATATTCTGGGCCGGTCCGGAGGGACGCTAAGGAAGGAGACAGGTCTTACCTGTTAATTTGCTTTCCTTTAGTCCCTCCATACTATATATATAAATATATAAAAAAAAAGACACAGTTCAAAGTCGCTCATTATTGGCGGTAGATATCTGTGTCCTGTGGTGGCTGTTCAAGTTTGCCAGTTGCACAGGCTTTATTCTTGCTTTTTCTCTCTCCTTCTTTAAGCTCATACTGAAACTGTCTCTAACTAGCAAGGGCTCTCATTGGTTCTCACGAGAGTTAGAATTTCTCCTTATTATCATTCTCTGATCAAGGGGCTGGATGATGGACGTTGTGTTTGGGGGAATGTACAGAACCTCTGCATTGGGTGTGCATTTTCTAGGTCTGCACAACAGTGTACTGGTGCATTCTCCAAAATCAGTAGTACCTTAAAGGCAAGGTTCTTACAGTGGAGATACTGTTCAATTTCTGGAATGAAAGTTGTTGAAACAGTCCCGGAATAATTTGGATGCTATCCAAGCTTTGCGGTTCCATCTCCAGTGGATTGGCATGCAAGTTTTCCTTTAAGAGCGCGCGGATTTTGGGCTGTGTACACCATAAGAACCTTGCATTTGAAATCACCCTTGGCATTGGTGCACAACAACAGGGTGGCAATGCCTTAAAACCAGGTGCTTGGCTGCCATTTTTGTCATATATGTCTGTTCGCCAGCCTGTTTGTAAAACAAGTCGGTCTTGTCAACACTGAAGACCTGCTGTGGCACATAATCAACGATTCAGTCCATCCGGCGAAAAGAGGGCGAGATTAGACGGTTCGTGAGGCAGAATCAGTTCTAAAACGTGTGTGGTTTGTGATGATTCAATGGAAAAGATGGAAAAGTGGTTAAATGTGTGAATAATGCAAATGGTGGATAGAATAAAAAAAAAAAGCACTGTGGACAGAACTGCTGTGAGGATGAAAGCCAAACAGATTTATAAGTATGTCACCCATGGTCAGGAAAAGTGAGAGAGAAAAAAATGCTTGGTGGCCATTTCCAGAAGCAAACTGTACTGTTATCATTCAGATGGAAACGGTTCTAGTCTTAAATCTGGTCATCAGATTAAATACGTTCCATTTTGCAAATAGTTTTTGGAGGCAACGATTATCCCTCTTGGCTGCTCTAGGATGCCTGGTGGCTATTTCCAGAAGCAAACTGTACTGTATTTAGTGAAAAGTCCTGGGACTGTCACAGACTCACTGTGATCCCTAGGACGAGTCCCTTTTTCTCACTGTGATCTCTGGGGCAAGTCCCTTTTTCTCACTGTGCCTCTGTATCTTTCAGATGCAAATAGTTGTCTTATTCCACATTGCAAGTAGCTATAGATTTTGGAGGCAAAGATTAAAAGCTATCCGTATCCCTCTTGGCTGCTCTAGGATGCTTGGTGGCAGTTTCCAGAAGCAAATGTCAAAAAATGCAAAAGTGAAAGGCGCATGTCTGTGAATATGCAGACACAGTACTGCAAATGGCTTCAATTATTTGCACCTCTGCAGATACAGTGGGGGAAATAAGTATTTGATCCCTTGCTGATTTTGTAAGTTTGCCCACTGACAAAGACATGAGCAGCCCATAATTGAAGGGTAGGTTATTGGTAACAGTGAGAGATAGCACATCACAAATTAAATCCGGAAAATCACATTGTGGAAAGTATATGAATTTATTTGCATTCTGCAGAGGGAAATAAGTATTTAATCCCTCTGGCAAACAAGACCTAATACTTGGTGGCAAAACCCTTGTTGGCAAGCACAGCGGTCAGACGTCTTCTGTAGTTGATGATGAGGTTTGCACACATGTCAGGAGGAATTTTGGTCCACTCCTCTTTGCAGATCATCTCTAAATCATTAAGAGTTCTGGGCTGTCGCTTGGCAACTCGCAGCTTCAGCTCCCTCCATAAGTTTTCAATGGGATTAAGGTCTGGTGACTGGCTAGGCCACTCCATGACCCTAATGTGCTTCTTCCTGAGCCACTCCTTTGTTGCCTTGGCTGTATGTTTTGGGTCATTGTCGTGCTGGAAGACCCAGCCACGACCCATTTTTAAGGCCCTGGCGGAGGGAAGGAGGTTGTCACTCAGAATTGTACGGTACATGGCCCCATCCATTCTCCCATTGATGCGGTGAAGTAGTCCTGTGCCCTTAGCAGAGAAACACCCCCAAAACATAACATTTCCACCTCCATGCTTGACAGTGGGGACGGTGTTCTTTGGGTCATAGGCAGCATTTCTTTTCCTCCAAACACGGCGAGTTGAGTTCATGCCAAAGAGCTCAATTTTTGTCTCATCTGACCACAGCACCTTCTCCCAATCACTCTCGGCATCATCCAGGTGTTCACTGGCAAACTTCAGACGGGCCGTCACATGTGCCTTCCGGAGCAGGGGGACCTTGCGGGCACTGCAGGATTGCAATCCGTTATGTCGTAATGTGTTACCAATGGTTTTCGTGGTGACAGTGGTCCCAGCTGCCTTGAGATCATTGACAAGTTCCCCCCTTGTAGTTGTAGGCTGATTTCTAACCTTCCTCATGATCAAGGATACCCCACGAGGTGAGATTTTGCGTGGAGCCCCAGATCTTTGTCGATTGACAGTCATTTTGTACTTCTTCCATTTTCTTACTATGGCACCAACAGTTGTCTCCTTCTCGCCCAGCGTCTTACTGATGGTTTTGTAGCCCATTCCAGCCTTGTGCAGGTGTATGATCTTGTCCCTGACATCCTTAGACAGCTCCTTGCTCTTGGCCATTTTGTAGAGGTTAGAGTCTGACTGATTCACTGAGTCTGTGGACAGGTGTCTTTCATACAGGTGACCATTGCCGACAGCTGTCTGTCATGCAGGTAACGAGTTGATTTGGAGCATCTACCTGGTCTGTAGGGGCCAGATCTCTTACTGGTTGGTGGGGGATCAAATACTTATTTCCCTCTGCAGAATGCAAATAAATTCATATACTTTCCACAATGTGATTTTCCGGATTTAATTTGTGATGTGCTATCTCTCACTGTTACCAATAACCTACCCTTCAATTATGGGCTGCTCATGTCTTTGTCAGTGGGCAAACTTACAAAATCAGCAAGGGATCAAATACTTATTTCCCCCACTGTAAGTGACATAGTGAATGCCAAATGGACTGTACTTTGTTTGCGTGGTTTCTACAGGCAGTGGATCAGGGATAAAATAGTATGTGTGTATGTGAAAGCAAATGATACACATGCTCTTTTCTTTCCACACCAAACTTAACATCATCCACTGAAATGTCTGTACCCATCTAATCGTAAATGGGTAGAGAAGAACTGTTTTCAGCTGGGCCGGTTTACTAGGGAAAAAAAGCTTTTGAAAACCATCCACTAAAGTTTCCCCCCCCCCCCCCCCCCCTCCTCTCTATTTTCAGCACCATATTTTAGCTATGCAGACCTTTGAAGCATTTCAGCTTTGTTGACACCTTGACTGATTCCACTGGAACTGATGTGTCTGCCAGTTACTGGCAGAGGTGAAAACACATGGAAAATCATTTTCCTAGTTCTAATGTTTTGGTTTTGCTGAACAATTTACTCTGGAAAAAAAATATGGGGGAGAGGGAGGGGGGGGGGTGTACAGGTTTGTTTTTTTTTGTGGTTGCTGTTTTGCTTCCCCTTCCCTTCAGCATCTTCCCTCAGGTCCAGCCACTCCTTTTTCCAGCATCTTTCCCTATCGCTGGGCCTTAGCCTTCTGTCCACTGACCAGGTCTGTACGGGCCAGAAACACACAGCAGTGGTGCTCCCTTTCTCATGGTATCTGGGCTATGGAAGCCTTAATCTTCAGCAGTTTACAAGGGGGAATCTCGGGGGTTAACAGAATTCTGCTTTCCATGCATCTGTGTTGTGCTTGTCACAGAAGGGACTGTGGGGTGAGGGGAGGAGTTCTAATGTCAAACAGCACAACAATGCCCATTTAATTTACAGCTAATCCCAGCAGTATGAGTCCAAGCTGTCATTTTCAGGAGCAGTTTAAAAGGTAAAATCAAATGACATGAAAAAAAACCCAGTAGAATTCTGATTTGTCTGTAACCACCAGCTGAATTCCTTTAGGTTTTTTTTTTTTTTTTTTCCTCCTCTTCCCCCCTCCCCCCCCCCCAAACAGCAGGAGCTTCATATTTAAATCTGTCTTCACATAATGTGTTTGAATGGGGTTTTGAAAAGCTGAATCATTCCTATATATAGTTTTGCTTTATATGGGTCTCTAAACAGGGCATCTCGCAATATTTTTAAACAAATATCAGTATAGCAGTACAGTAAAGCACTGAGAATATCAGGGCCATGCCTAGTGGAGGAGGGGGAGAAGTTGGACAGGGATATTGGGCCCTGCACATCAATCCTACTCCACCCCTATGTAAGATTATTTATTCCTTTCCCTTTCGCCAGCAGAAAGAGAGGAGCATGTCTTGCAACTTCTACCATCTCCTCTGCCAATTTGTCTCATAGGAACAGCCATATATTAAGATGGGTTGGAGCTGACAGAGAAGGAGGCAAGTATGTGTCAGATGTGCTGTTGCTGTTCTTGTCAGCTATAAGATGTGGTGTGGAGCCAGAAAGCACCTGGGGGGGGGGGGGGGCAGGAGAGAGGGAATGAACAGATGGAAAAGGATTGTACCAGAGTGTATGGAGAGTCAGTGTTGGTGATGGGGGTCCCCCAGGCTCTGTATGCCTCTCCCCTACCCAGTGTTGGATCTGAAGAGTATGACAACAAATGGACACTTAGAGATTGGGATAGGCAGTTTTAAATAAATGAGCTTTGCTGATTTTCCCCAGAAAATTGCAGAGTAGGGTAACACCTGTGATGTTAGGAGGAAAGTAATTTGATAAGTACAGTGCAGAGAGCTAACCTGTTTTAGGGTACAGGCTAGATAAGGCTTCTCTTGTCTCTGTCCTATGGAATGACATGTCTGTTTTTTCAGGGGTATACATTGAGAAGATAACACTGAAGGGGATGCAGAGGAAGAGAGCTGAGAAAAATTTGGAATACACTTTCAAAGTAAGTTGCATGACCAGTCTATTTTTACATCTGGTGAGTCTTTGGCCATAACTTAGTTGTACAGTGAGCACAAAAAATTATTTTTTTTTTTAGTCTGGACCCACAGAAGTATTCGGTTTGTCAATAGACAGGCCATGGGCAAAACAGTGTCTGAGTAGGGATGGGTAGCCTAATTAAAAGATGGTTATTGCTGATATTCCAACTTCTGCTAAGTATTGTCTTGTGTTTGGTGGTGGGTGATAGTGCCAGTTTTCAGCTTTCTTTTTGTGCCAAGCCTGAGAACAAAGTATTAAGTTTGACATTTATGGCTATCAAAGGAATATGGAGTGCTTCCAGGTGCATTACTTGGCAGTGTCTAGTAATTGTGTGTACAGTACATGAAATGTATTTCCTCCTCACCCTGGCCTATTCAGTTTCCTGAAGTGAGGGAACTTAAGGGAAGAAATCCTCCAGATTTCATGTGCAGAGGCCTTTAGGTAACACCATTGTCATAGCAGCCCTGGCTCCTGGTGACCTCCTTCAGTTCCTGACTTTCCAGGATTATAAGGAACACCAGGACTTAAGATCTGCAGACATGTATACTTCTGTCATTTATCCATAAACAGTAACCAGCTTCATATATCAAAATGGCCTGAGTTCCCACTAGTCTTAGTCTCTTATATACCCCCATCCATCCATTTCCTCTTGCTCTCTCACATAGCCCTCACTCCCATAATATTAATGGGGCTTGGGAGCCTGCTACCTATTCTCCCACCTTACTTTCTGCAGCTTGTGTAGAAATGGTGGTTTTCCTAGCTCCCCACCACAGTTAGGCTCCCTGTAAATATAAGCTGTGCAGTGTAGGAACTTCACAGTGGCCTTGCAGTTTTAAGTCTTGTGAAACTTGAAACTGTGAGATTACCTTGAAGTTTCCTTACCATGTGGCTCAAGCTTAGAGAGCTGAATTGTGATGGGGGACTAATGAAAACCACTATTTGTTTGACAGCACCACCAAATAAATGAATCTTTCACGGGCATTAATTCTCAAAACTCAGGGTACAATTTTTAGGCACCCTAGCAGGCTGGCACCTGGGTTTTGTTGAGCCCTAATATGTGTGTTACATAAATCCTTCCTAAAGGGGGCTGAGGCACATTAAAGTACATAAAATCATAATAAAATAGCTACAGATAAAGACCATACGGGCCTGTCTGGTCTGCCCATCCACATAGACTGCAAATATTGGACAGATATAAAAAAACCAGAAAATTACCTTAGCTTGTAGTAAGCCTTCTCCAAAAACTGAAGGTGTAAATGAAACCCAAGCAGCAAATGTCTTTCAGGGAAAAGTATATATTCCAACAAGTATATACTGTGTGAAACTATGAGGGATTAGACCCAGAGGCAAGGTTAGAAAATATTAGCAGAATGGGTAGTGAGTGCATTCATCCATCTCCCAGGGAAAGTATTGAAAGACAAATAGTAACAGAGTTCAAGAAAACTTCTGATGAATTCATAGGATCCCTAGTTAACAGAGAAGTGAAGGGAGCGCCACAGGTTTAAAGGTATTTTTTTTTCTGTCCCTAGTGGGCTCAAGATCTAACTTTTTGTACCTGGGGCAATGGAGAGTTAAGTGATTTGCCCAGGGTCACAAGGAGCTGCAGTGGGAATTAAACCTAGTTCTGCAGAATCTGCCCGCTGCACTAACCATTAGACTGCTCCTTATGTAAATTCTGAAGTTAGTGCTATTATGTTATGGTAGAATTGTCTAGTAGGTCTTGAGTGACTTTTTAGGGTTTTGTATTGCTTCACAATATGGATTTGGATTTAGCTCGTGCCTTTCTCAGTAGTAGCTCAAGGTCAGTTACATTTAGGTACATATGTATATTCTGTTTCTGGGGGCTGACTGGCTGTACCTGGGGCACTGGAGAGTGAAGTGACCTGTCCATACAACAGTGGTATTTGAACTCTGGCTTCCCATGATCTTGAGCATGCTCCTCTCTAACCTTTAGGATACTGCCAATACAAATAAGCACGTATTCCAAACACGTTTGGTAACTCAATAAACTTCATGCTAACATATTTGACACCACAGGGTTTCTGTTAGTGATGTTGAATCTCGCTGTTCATGTGGCCAACAAGATGGTGCTGGACTGGAGGGGCTCTAGACTGACTGGGAGCCAAGTGTTAAAGTACCTGTATGTATTTTCAGAATACTGCAAATATTCTGTTTAATATGTTGTATTATTTTGGTACATTTTTCTCTCTACCTTTTGGCACATAATTTCTGGAGTGTATTCAGTGTGCATATTGCCATCATTAGTTATGGTACTCTGGGGATCAGGAGTTGAGAGGCTGCTAGTTGCACCAAAGTGACACAGTGAAGGGGTTGTTCCCTTCTGTTTTCAAAAGGGACCCATTGTCCATTTACTGCTGTCACCTTCCTCCAGGGATTTTAACTTGCCCAGCCATTCCCCATTGTAGTCTCCCCAAATATCCGAGTCACTGAACACCTGTGATCCCACTTGTTCAGAATGCTGCAGCAGGGCCAAAGGAAAGAAAATTAAATAACAATTCCACCATCCTGTTGCTTCAGCATATATGTATTTCCACTGTCGTTGCACATCAGAAATAGGTATTTTTAAACTTTTTACCAACTCTGGTGGTGTCCCCTTTATCAACCTCTATATGGTGGAGGAGTGGCCTAGTGGTTAGGGTGGTGGACTTTGGTCCTGAGGAACTGAGTTCGATTCCCGGCACAGGCAGCTCCTTGTGACTCTGGGCAAGTCACTTAACCATCCATGCCTGCCACATTGAGCCTGCCATGAGTGGGAAAGCGCGGGGTACAAATGTAACAAAAATAAAATAAATTATGGTTATGTATGTTTCGTAGTAAAGGAGCAGAAATTGGGGGTGATGTGCAGAGAGCTAATGCTGTCGCTTTGGGAGTTTTACAGCAAACATGGGTCCTGCATATCAACTGATGTATTTAATGTAAATGTAGGATCTACTTGCATATTTGGAGTGGAGTAGCCGCCTAGTGTTTAGAGCACAAGTCTTGACATCCAGAGGTCCCCGGTTCAAATCCCACTGCTCTGCTGTTTGTGATCTTGGGCAGGTCACTTACCTTGGGTACAAAATTAGATTGTGAGCCCTTCCGGGACAGGGAAATACCCAGTGTATCTGAATGTAACCCACCTTGAGCTATTGCTGAAAAAGATGTGAGCAAAATCCAAATAAATAAACAAATGTGTGGTTAAATGCAGTCAGGAGTAAATATGTACATAGCTGGAAAAAAGGAGAGAAGTATCAAGTTTTCAGCCTCCAAATTGTATGAATACTTTATAAAAGGGCAAATATTTATTGCATTATTAACTAAAGATTTTATTCTAAGGGCAAATAACCTTATTTAAAAAAAAAAATTTTAAATTTCTCTCTGTCTCTCTGCAGGTAACCTGGTCTGATCTTTCAGTAACGTCTGTGACCAAGACGCACCAGGAGCTGCTGGAATTCCTCTTAAAAGTAAGTGTTGGGCCTGAATGTTGCTTAAAGGGGCTTCTTCAACCCCCATTTGCTAAAATGCAGGGCATACATGGATCCTATGATGAGAATATGGAGGCATGTCAGGAAAAATGTAAATGCTTCTCATTGATGTGATACTGCGTGACCTCCATTAGACAATTGTGCTCTGTCTGCTTCTAGTGATATTAGCATTGTGTTGAGAAGGCTGCTGCCACAGCAGGTGTGCTTATCTGTGGATTTTCTACAAATATATGGTAGGAGGGAAAGAAATGTAAAGGAGTGCTGCCAGGTTGTTAAGGAGCCACATGGTTCTCTGCCTTGCTAAAACCGATAGGTTCCACAAGGTAGGCTCGTGGAGAAGTGTGTTGACAAAGGAGGACATAAGAAAAATACAGCAAGTACAAACATTCCATCAACAGAGTTTCTTGAATCTGAGTTTGTCCATCAGCAAAGAGAACACAGTCAGTGCTTAGAAATGTATTTTGAATAGCAGCAAGGAATCTGGTTTTGAGAGAACTAAGGAAATGAGATGGCATGTGTTTAAAGAGCAGTGAATTTTGGAAGAGTAGAAAAGCACTCCTGGTTATGTTAGCTTTTTGTTACACACTTTCAGACAGAGGAAAATTCATTTCAGTTGTCACATGCTGGAGTGGTGTCTGCATACAAGTTCTTAGCATTTGTCTCTATTTTTTGACTAGCTTCCAAAGGAGCTTTCATCTGAAGCATTTGACAAGACCATTCTTAGAGCACTAAACCAGGGATCCCAGAAGAGGGAAGAACAGTGTCACTCGGATCTGGAGCCCATCGTACGGTAATGACTATTAGAGATGCGTCTAGTAATATTAGTGTTGCACTGACTGAGAATTTCACAATTTTGTTTAAGGCTTTGCATTTAGTTGACGTGGCTGAATAAACTAAAAACCCCTCATGTATGCCTCAGTTAAATGTAAAGTGCAGCCACTAATAATTGTTCTGTCACTTATCTTTTGCTTTATATGTAGTTTGAGGGGGAATAGTCCCTTCTGTATGTAGCTATCCTATGATCACACTTGCAAGGAATTATATCTGGTTTTGTATTTTAAAAAAAATGAGGCCAAAATAAGACAACCTCAGCCTACAAGTTTTTATTTGCATTTAAGTCGAGAAAATTTGATAAGTAAAAGTAAACTTTATCAAAGAAATTACCCACATACAAAACAGAAAAAAACATGGTGCATCAGTAACCTTAACCAACAATTGAGGAAAAATACAAAGTGTGGGAAGGACCAAATGAAACAGAAGGGGGAGGAAGCAAAATTTACCTCAAATTTTCACTTTCATTATACCCCTGGGCTTGCCTTTGCATAGGAGCATTCCATGTAGCTTCTTCCACAGCTAGACACCCCCCCCCCCCCCAAGATAAATAATGAATGCTTACAGCTATCATTACCAGTCTACACCTGTCCATAGGTACTGATTTGCCAAAGGAGGAGAGAGGCCTTGGTGCAGGCCCTGGAAAGAATACAGGGAGTGCTGTGATTTAAAGGTGATAATCTGAGATAACAGGAGCAGCTACTGCTGCCAGGGCAGTCTTACCTGCTTTCAGGAGCCAGGTGTAGCCAATGGAGGCTGAGTGCATCTAATGAAATTCTAGTAAAGGGAAGTCTTACAGTGAATAAGCATGTTTGTGTTAAAAAAAAAAAATAAGAAAAAGATACCCCAGCTTGAGTGTGTAATACTCAACAATTTGTTTCTAGAAAGAAGTCTTCTTTCAGAACAGATGAGTGCTAGCCAGGATCCTGGATTAGAATGAAAAAGACAGAACAATCTTATTATATCAGTGGTTTAAAGTTAAGACTTGGGGGAAGGAGGGTCTGTCTCTTAAAATATATGTGTGCACGTATATATAGAGATATATACGTGTATATGTATATACATACTTTTTTCTACACCTTTAGTCTTAATGGAGTGGAGGAGTAGCCTAGTGGCAGCTCCTTGTGACTCTGGTCAAGTCACTTAACATTGCCTCAGGTACAAATAAGTACCTGTATATTCTATGTAAACTGCTTTGAGTGTAGTTGCAAAAATCACAGAAAGGCGGTATATCAAGTCCCTTTCCCTTAATATAACTCTTTATTGTACTCAGGCAGCTGTTTTCATCTCCTCCGCAAGCCTTTCTACAAAATCCACAAGTGCACACCTTCTTTCAATCATTGTTGCCAGAGTCTTTGCATCCTCAAGGTAAGGTAATTTCTGTTATGTAGTTCTAGCTAAGTGGACACACTTGGAGTCGACATATGCTGGCTAGAGAAGAGTACAGATTATTGTACTGTGATCATGCTTTTCTCCAAGGACAAGCAGTACAGTCTTCTCACATGTGGGTGACATCACCGACAGAGCCCTGGTGCAGATGCTGCCCAGAATTCTTTTTTTTTTTTTATTTTTTTTTTTTTATTCAAGAATATCAAGTATACATATATCATAAACTTGAAGATCAGAAAAAAACATTCAAATATCCAAATAAAAGGAAAATTAAATCCATATTTAGTCCACAATATTTAAAGAGTCAAGCGGAAATAAAGAGATTAAAAAATAAAAAAATCTAGGCAGAAACCTGCAGCCAGTTCGCTTTACTCTAATGGTGGAATGTCAGGGCTCACTAGTACACCAATACCTTTCCTGGCTTTAATAAAATCATTAAATTGTTTAGCTTCAAAGAAAAGACATTTTTTGACTGATATGTAATTCAACATTTAACAGGAAATTTCAATATAAAAGTGACACCTAATGCCAGAACTCTAGGCCTAAGGGCCAAGAATTCTTTCCTATGCTTCTGTCACCTGCAACAAATCAGGAAATATACGTATAATAGAACCTAAAAATTGATCATTAAAATGACGACAATTTCAGAACAAAATCCTTAGTGTTCCAAAGTGAAAGTCACTAAGAGAGTTGTCCTAGCTGTTATAATCCCCAGAGAACTTTCCAAAAAAGCTATTAAATCCAAATTGTTTGGTTCATATCTCTTCTCTCAAACTGGAGTAGAACTTCCAGGCTTCATCCCTAGTGTTAAATATATAGTCCTTATGAGAGGTGGGAAACTCTGAGGGTATCTGTAAAACCTCATGAAGGTATTTATTCACCATCTCCATAGTGGAAACAATCAGAAAGCTGGGAAAATTGAGAAATCTCAAATTCCATAGTGTTCCACAGATCAATCCATAGACTTGTAGGTTATGTCCCTCTGCCAGCAGGTGGAGATATACCAAACCTTTAAAGTTCTCTCTATGTGGTCTTGTGCAGCTGCCTTAACCTCCGTATTCTCTCTCTCTAGCAGGTGAAGGAGAGTCATACCTGTGCAGCTGTTACTTGATCTGACACCTGTCCCATTCCCCAGGTCGAGTAGAGCCTGGTTTGGGGTTGAGGTTTTCCTGAGTTGGAGTTTACCTAGTGTTGCTAGGCCCCTCTCTCTCCTCCCCCCACTGACCCCCCTCTGTCTCTCTGGGCTGTTGTGCCTTGGACGCCTGGCTCCAGCTTTCTCTCTTGCCTCTACAAAAAAAAAAAAAAAAGGCAAGTGGCAGCTGTTGAGAGAGAGAAAAACTGTGAAGGAGTTCTGTGCAGTGGTTGGGAACAGCAAGAGGGAAGTCAGGTTTAGTCAGCCCTCAGTGGAATCCGCATGACGATCCGAGAAGCGCTGCTCCCAGTGTGGGAGTCGGAGAGCAGCTTTGGGGGGAGTCAGTAGTTCATGTTTGCGACTGGTCGCGCAGGGACCTCGGCAAGTCGGCATCAGCTTGGAGACCAGCTTCGGGTGAGAGTGCAGAGGCACCGGAGACTGTTTTGGCAGAAATCCCGTGCCTTCAGCGCGTGCTCCTGGGGGGCGTCATTTTTTCTCTCTTGCCGAATGCGGCCTTAGCCACAGTTCCAACTCCATCTGATAGAGACTGGATCGCTGGGGGAAGCGGTAGAGGTTTCAGGGGTGGATAATGCCCTATTTTACCAAGTTTGTTTTATAAATGCACAAAGCCTTTTTGTTAAAACGCACGGGGGAATCTCAGGTCTCTTCTATGTTGTCATCCTCCCAGGGGTCCCTAGCTATTCCTCCGCCACTATTACCTAAGCGGCCACGTGTTGAGGCTGTGCGGGATTTGGATGAAGCCTCCATGCCATTGGATGCAGAGGATGGAGTTGGGAATATATTGCACTAAATGAAAAATTAGATATAATAGGCATCTCTGAGACCTGGTGGAAGGAGGATAACCAGTGGGACACTGTCATACCGGGGTACAAATTATATCGTAGTGATAGGGTGAATCGGATTGGTGGAGGGGTAGCATTGTATATTAACGAGAGCCTTGAATCAAATAGATTGAAAATTCTGCAGGAAACAAAACACTCCTTGGAATCACTGTGGATTGAAATTCCATGTGCAAAGGGGAAAAGGATAGTGATAGGAGTGTACTACCGTCCGCCTGGCCAGGACGAACAGACGGATGCGGAAATGTTAAAGGAAATCAGGGACGCAAACAAACTGGGCAACACAATAATAATGGGGGATTTCAACTACCCGCATATAGACTGGGTTAATGTAACATCTGTACACGCAAGGGACATAAGATTTCTTGATGAAATCAAGGACAGCTTCATGGAACAGCTAGTTCAGGAGCCGACAAGAGAAGGAAAAATACTAGACTTAGTCCTTAGTGGTGCTCATGATCTAGTGCAGGGGGTAACGATACGAGGGCCGCTTGATAACAGTGATCATAATATGATCGGTTTTGATATTGGCATTGAAGGAAGTGAAACTAGGAAATCAAGTACGCTAGCGTTTAACTATAGAAAAGGTGATTACGACAAAATGAGAAAAATGGTGAAAAAAAGACTGAAAGGAGCAGCTCGCAGAGTAAAAAACTTGCATCAGGCGTGGATGCTGTTTAAAAACACCATCCTGGAGGTTCAGGACAAATATATTCCACGTATTAGAAAAAAGGGAAAAAAGACTAAACGTCAGCCGGCGTGGCTAAACAGTAAGATAAAGGAAATCATTAGAGCCAAAAAACAATCCTTCAGAAAGTGGAGAAGAGAACCAACTGAAAGTAACAGGATAGATCATAAGGAATGCCAAGCCAAATGCAAAGCGGAGATAAGGAGGGCAAAAAAGGACTTTGAGAAGAAATTAGCGTTGGAAGCAAAAATACATAGTAAAAAATTTTTTAGATACATTAAAAGCAGGAAACCGGCCAAAGAGTCGGTTGGGCCGCTGGACGAAAATGGTGTTAAAGGGGCGATCAAGGAGGACAAAGCCGTAGCGGAGAAATTAAATGAATTCTTTGCTTCGGTCTTCACCGAGGAGGATTTGGGGGGGACACCGGTGCCGGAAAGAATATTTGAAGCGGGGGAGTCGGAGAAACTAAACAAATTCTCTGTAACCTTGGAGGATGTAATGGGTCAGTTCAGCAAGCTGAAGAGTAGTAAATCACCGGGACCTGATGGTATTCATCCCAGAGTATTAATAGAACTAAAAAATGAACTTGCGGAGCTACTGTTAGAAATATGCAATCTGTCCCTAAAATCGAGTGTAGTACCGGAAGACTGGAGGGTAGCCAATGTTATTCCGATTTTTAAGAAGGGTTCCAGAGGAGATCCGGGAAATTATAGACCGGTGAGTCTGACGTCGGTGCCGGGCAAGATGGTGGAGGCTATTATTAAGAATAAAATTGCAGAGCATATACAAAAACATGGACTGATGAGACAAAGTCAGCACGGATTTAGTGAAGGGAAGTCTTGCCTCACCAATCTAATGCATTTTTTTGAGGGGGTAAGCAAACATGTGGACAATGGGGAGCCGGTTGATATTGTATATCTGGATTTTCAGAAGGCGTTTGACAAAGTGCCGCACGAAAGACTCCTGAAGAAATTGCAGAGTCATGGAATCGGAGGTAGGGTATTATTATGGATTAAGAACTGGTTGAAAGATAGGAAGCAGAGAGTAGGATTGCGTGGCCAGTATTCTCAGTGGAGGAGGGTAGTTAGTGGGGTCCCGCAGGGGTCTGTGCTGGGTCCGTTGCTTTTTAATGTATTTATAAATGACCTAGAGATGGGAATAACTAGTGAGGTAATTAAATTCGCCGATGACACAAAATTATTCAGGGTCGTCAAGTCGCAGGAGGAATGTGAACGATTACAGGAGGACCTTGCGAGACTGGGAGAATGGGCGTGCAAGTGGCAGATGAAGTTCAATGTTGACAAGTGCAAAGTGATGCATGTGGGTAAGAGGAACCCGAATTATAGCTACGTCTTGCAAGGTTCCGCGTTAGGAGTTACGGATCAAGAAAGGGATCTGGGTGTCGTCGTCGATGATACGCTGAAACCTTCTGCTCAGTGTGCTGCTGCGGCTAGGAAAGCGAATAGAATGTTGGGTGTTATTAGGAAGGGTATGGAGTCCAGGTGTGCGGATGTTATAATGCCGTTGTATCGCTCCATGGTGCGACCGCACCTGGAGTATTGTGTTCAGTACTGGTCTCCGTATCTCAAAAAAGATATAGTAGAATTGGAAAAGGTACAGCGAAGGGCGACGAAAATGATAGTGGGGATGGGACGACTTTCCTATGAAGAGAGGCTGAGAAGGCTAGGGCTTTTCAGCTTGGAGAAGAGACGGCTGAGGGGAGATATGATAGAAGTGTATAAAATAATGAGTGGAATGGATCGGGTGGATGTGAAGCGACTGTTCACGCTATCCAAAAATACTAGGACTAGAGGGCATGAGTTGAAGCTACAGTGTGGTAAATTTAAAACGAATCGGAGAAAATTTTTCTTCACCCAACGTGTAATTGGACTCTGGAATTCGTTGCCGGAGAACGTGGTACGGGCGGTTAGCTTGACGGAGTTTAAAAAGAGGTTAGATAGATTCCTAAAGGACAAGTCCATAGACCGCTATTAAATGGACTTGGAAAAATTCTGCATTTTTAGGTATAACTTGTCTGGAATGTTTTTACGTTTGGGGAGTGTGCCAGGTGCCCTTGACCTGGATTGGCCACTGTCGGTGACAGGATGCTGGGCTAGATGGACCTTTGGTCTTTCCCAGTATGGCACTACTTATGTACTTATGTACTTATGATGGCCACTTTTCCGGGGATTCCCTTCCAGTGACCTCTGATATTCTTGAAAAGGGGGATTTGCCACCGGTGAAGGGGATGACCCCATGGCAGCATGACTTTAGAAAGAATGAGCTCCCGGCCCTTATCCAGGTGTTTGAGGTTTTAAATATTTCTTCCCCAGAGTCCATGTCCAGAATGCATCTGCTCCTTCCATTATGTCAGGATCCCTGAAATCCTTCCATATTCACGAAGCCATGAAGTTCTAATCGAGGGCAGCCCAAAGCGAGAGGTTCCCAGTGATGGGGCCCTGGTCCATCCCCTGCCAGTCATCGGGGGATGACTGTTCCATTTTCAGGGGGAATGGGCCGGGGTTACTTCAGACGATCGTGTCGTGGATGTCATCTGAGACAGCTACAAACTTGAGTTTGCACACCCACTGGCGGATTTATTTGAAGTTGCCCTGCAAAGCGGCTGCCAAAGTGTTGGCAGTCTGGAGACTATCGCCGAGTTGGCATGTCTGGGGGCAGTTCAGCCAGTACTGCTGTCAGAGTGCGGGCTAGGCTACTGTTCCATTTACTTTATGTTGCCCAAGAAAGGTAGGTCTGTTCACCCCGTTCTTGACCTCAAGTTCATAAACAAGGCATTTTGGATTCGTTATTTTTGTATGGAAACCTTGTGTTCCATCATCACGGCTGCTCAAGCGGAGGAGTTTTTAACCGCTCTTGATCTCAAGACATTCCACATTCCAATTTGGCCTCACCAGCGTTTCCTCCGTTTTGCAGTTTTGGGTTAACCTTTTCAGTTCCAGGCTATGCTCTTCGGGCTTGCCATGGCACCCAGAACCTTCTCCAAGACCATGGTGGTCATAGCGGCCTTCCTCCAGAAGGAGGGGTACAAGTCCACCCTATCTGGTTGGTTGATTGGTTGATTCAGGTCTTATGAGGAAAGTTTGCGGGCAACGGACAGTAATCACCACCTGCGGTTCCTCAGCTTGGGTGATCAATTTAACCAAATGCCCCCTTTTTTGCTTGCAATCTCTGGAGTACCTGGGGTGATTTTCAACACTCGGGAGGAGACAGTGTCCCTCCTGGCAGCTCTTAGGCTACAGCAACAAAGTCAGATAGAGGGCATCCTGCGAGTTCCAGCCCCCAAAGCATGGGACTATGTGCAGTTTTGAGCTCCATGGTTGCCACATTGGACGTGATTCCGTGGGCTAAGATCCACATGTGGCTCCTTCAATTATCCCTTCTGGTCTCCTCTTTCGGAGGATAACCTGGTTTGGCTTCCATGGTCAACTCTCGCACAGTTTGCCATGCGCTGTGGCTTCTCCCAGAGAAGCTGCAACAGGGTATGCCCCTGGTGACACAGCATGGGTGATGGTTATTAAGGACGCTAGCCTGTACGGCTGTGAGGAGCCCATTGACTTGAGCGGAGAACCCTGGGAACTTGGTCCCCGTTGGAGGCATTCTGTCAATCAAACGCTGGAACTACACACAATTTGGTTGCCGCTTCGACAGTTTGTTCTTCTCCTTCAGGGCCGGCCGGTCCGTGTTCAACGGTGATTGCATATGTGAACACCAAGAGCGTTCCTCTAGCGAAGGAGACATCTCTCCTCTGCCTCTGGGTGAAGAAGCATCTGTTCCTCCTCTTGGCAGCGCGCACATTGCGGGGTCCTCAAATGTGCAGACAGACTTCAGTTGGATCACGCTGGACCCGGGGGAATGGAAGCTCTCGCCACAAACATTTGCTCGGATCGCAGCATGCTGGGGAGTTCCAGTGCCCAATTTTATGGCTCGCAGGACTAATGCGAATGTACCCCACTTTTTCAGCAGAGGCAGGAAGTTCAGATCGGACAGGATCGATGTACTTCTTCAGCACTGGCCCTTGTCCCTCCACTACGTGTTCCCACTGGGGGCTGTGGTGGGGTGCATTGCGAGTCACCCAGGTCCGGTGATTCTGTGGTGGCCCCGGACTGGCCCAGTTGCCCATGGTACATGGACCTGAGCCGCCTGCTGGTCGATCACCCGCTGTGCCTGTCTGCCCAGCGTGGACTTCTGATGCAGGTTCCTATTGCCATGGAGGTTCCCTCCCCCTTTGGTCTTACGGCCTGGCTATTGAGAGGGCGCATTTGAAGAGGAAGGGCTACACAGACAGTCATCATCATGATGCGGGCACAGCAACGCTACACTTCAGCCTAAGCACGGGTCTGGCGGACCTTTGAACCGTGTTCCACGGTGGGCATTTCGGTGGCTTCGGCCAGGTGACGTCCATCCTAGCCTTCTTGCAGGACGGCCTCGATAAGTCTTTATCAAAGTTCCTTAAAGGTTCAGGTGGCTGCTTTGGCCTGTTTTTGGGGCCGCCTGCAGAGCGCTTCACTAGCCACATACCCAGACATAGTGTGTGTTCTCCAGGTGTTAACCACCTACGGCCGCCGTGTTTTCTCTTCATCCTAACTTGGAATTTTAACTTGGTATTATGCGTGATGCAAAGGCCTCATTTGAGCCCTTGGACTGGCTGTCCTTAAAAGGCCTCACATTGAAGATGGTCTTTTTGGTGGCCATTGCCTCAGCCAGGCACGTGTTGGAGCTGCAGGTTTTGTCCTTCAGGGATCCCTTTCTCCGCTTTACCTAAGGTGGTTTTCGTGTTTTCACTTGAATCAGCCACTTCCAGTTTACAGGAGGACTATCCGTCCGAATTTCAGGCCTTGCGGTGCTTTCTTTTCCAGTACCTGGAGATTAGTAAGACAGGGGATATGACCTTGAAAGCCATGGTGGCGTGTTGATTATGGGAGGCAAATTCTTTGGCTTATGTCACAATGGGGAGGTCCACTCCATTGCAGGTGAGAGCGCAGGCGACTTCATTCGCCGAGTCCCATTTGATTCATTTGGATGAGATATGTTAATCAGCCACTTAGGCTTCGGTGCATACCTTTTCTAAGCATTACAGACTAGATGTGGCAGCATGTCAGGATGCGGCTTTTGAAGCATCTGTCCTGGCTATTGGGTTTGTATTGTCTCACCCCCCCCCCCCCCCCCCTTTGAGGACTGCTTTGGTACATCTCACAAGCCTCTGGATTGATCTGTGGGATGCTATTGAAGGTAAAATTAGTCCTTTCCTGATAATTTTCTTTCCATTAGTCTCAACAGATAAATTCAGAGGCCTGCCCTTATTCACTGTTATGGAGAGGGGGTCTCAGAGTTTCAGTTCCATAGTTGCAGGTCAGGTTCCTTTGTTTGGTTTATTCTTAACAAAAAAAAGAAAGCCATGTTTGTCGCTACATGTGCTACCTCCAGCACGAGTGGTTGAGGTGCCTGCATAGGCTTTATAGATGCAGGTGAGATCATCTTGATTGGATTTCATATTTCTTCTGCTTTTGTATCAATGATAGTGAGGTTAAGACAGCTGCACAGGATCACATATACCAAACGTCTGTGAAGTTCTCTCTATCTCCACCTGCTGGCAGAGGGATATAACCTACAAGTCTCTGGATTGATATGTTGTGACTAATGGAAGGAAAATTATCAGGTAAGGCCTATTTTTATCTTCTTCTTCCTCAGTTGGTTTTCCATACTTTCCAGCTACCAAAGATCTGTTCTTCAATAAAGACATTTTCAAACTTCTCAACTCTACCAGTTGCTCAGCCTGGTTCTCCAGTTGCTCTCCCTGCAATTTTAGCAGCTCTCCGTGACTCTCCACTTTAGAAGAAATAACCACAGATTCATTTTTAAACTCAGTCAATGCCATTTTAAGATTAGTGTCCATAAAAAGTGTCCATGTGACCACGGCCGGTTTTACAATATCCCCATAATTTTTCTTCAGAAGTTTCCTTCTGTTCTCCATCAGCCAGCAGCACAAATCTTCTCGGGGGTCAACCCAGGCTCCTTTTTAGCCGCCGCTCCTTGGAGGCTGCTTCACCAGCCACTTCAGGATGGGAAACTACCTCCAGCACTGCTGCTGATTTGCTTCTGGGTTGCGGGGTGATCAGCCTCTGTTCAGGTTAAGAGACACCCAATCAATGCTAACAGTGATCATAATGTGATCAGTTTTGATATCAACCATGAAGTAACTATACACAGGAAGTCAAATACGTTAGCGTTTAACTTTAAAAAAGGAGACTATGATAAAATGAGAAGAACGTTTAAAAAAAAAAAAAAAACACTTTGAGGTGCAACTGAGAGGGTAAAAACTGTACAACAGGCATGGACGCTGTTCAAAAATACTTTCCTGGAGGCCCAGGCCAAACATATTCTGCGAATTAGAAAAGAAAGATGGAAGTCCAAAAGACAGCTGGCATGGTTGAAAGGTGAGGTGAAGGAAGCTATTAGGGCTAAAAGAAACGCATTCAGAAAAATGGAAGACGAAACCGTCTGAAAATAACAAGAAGCAGCATTAAGGAGTGTCAAAGCAAATGCAAGGCGCAGATAAAGAAGGCCAAGAGGGATTACGAAAAAAAGATAGCATTAGAGGCAAAAAAAAACATAGACATTTTTTTTGGGGTATATTAAAAGCTGGAAGCCGGCAAAAGAATCGGTTGGGCCGCTGGATGACCGAGGGGTAAAAGGGGCGATCAAGGAAGATAAAGACGTAGCGGAGAGATTGAATGAATTCTTTGCTTCGGTCTTCAAGCAGACGAGTCGGAGAAACTTACTGACTTCACGGTAAACCTGGAGGTTGTAATGGGGCAGTTCAGCAAACTGAAGAGTAGCAAATCTCCTGGACCGGATGGTATTCATCCTAGAGTACTGATAGAACTGAAAAATGAGCTTGCGGAGCTACTGTTAGTGATATGCAATTTATCCTTAAAATCGAGCGTGGTACCGGAAGATTGGAGGGTGGCCAATGTAACGCCAATTTTTTAACAAGGTTCCAGGGGAGATACGGGAAATTATACACCGGTGAATCTGACGTCGGTGCTGGGGAAAATGGTAGAGGCTATTATCAAAAACAAAATTACAGAGCACATCCAAGGACGTGGATTACTGAGACCAAGTCAGCACGGCTTTAGTGTTGGGAAATCTTGCCTGACCAATTTACTTCAATTCTTTGAAGGAGCAAACAAAAACATGTGGACAAAGGGTTGCCGGTTGATATTGTGTATCTGGATTTTCAAAAGGTGTTTGACAAGGTACCTCATGAAAGGCTACAATTGGAGGGTCATGGGATAGGAAGAAATGTCCTATTGTGGATTAAAAACTGGTTGAAGGATAGGAAACAGAGAGTGGGGTTAAATGGGCAGTATTCACAATGGAGAAGGGTAGTTAGTGGGGTTCCTCAGGGGTCTGTGCTAGGACCGCTGCTTTTTAATATATTTATAAATGATTTGGAGATGGGAGTAACTAGCGAGGTAATTCAATTTGCTGATGACACAAAGTTATTCCAAGTCGTTAACTCATGAGAGGATTGCGAAAAATGACAGAAGGACCTTACGAGACTGGGAGATTGGGCAGCTAAATGGCAGGTGATGTTTAATGTGAGCAAGTGCAAGGTGATGCATGTGGGAAAAAAGAACCCGAATGATAACTATGTCATGCAAGGTTCCACGTTAGGAGTTACGGACCAAGAAAGGGATCTGGGTGTCGTCATCAATAATACACTGAAACCTTCTGCTCAGGGTGCTGCTGCAGCTAGGAAAGCGAATAGAATGTTGGGTATTATTAGGAAAGGTATGGAAAACAGGTGTGAGGATGTTATAATGCCGTTGTATCACTCCATGGTGCGACCGCAGCTTTGAGTATTGTGTTCAATTCTGGTCGCTGCATCTCAAGAAAGATATAGTAGAATTGGAAAAGGTGTAGCGAAGGGCGACTAAAATGATAGCGGGGATGGGACGACTTCCCTATGAAGAAAGACTAAGGAGGCTAGGGCTTTTCAGCTTGGAGAAGAGACGGCTGAGGGGAGACATGATAGAAGTATATAAAATAATGAGTGGCGTGGAACAGGTGGATGTGAAGCATCTGTTCACGCTTTCCCAAAATACTAGGACTAGGGGGGCATGCGATGAAACTACAGCGTAGTAAATTTAAAACAAATCGGTGAAAAGTTTTCTTCACCCAACGCATAATTAAACTCTGGAATTTGTTGCTGGAGAACGTGGTGAAGGCGGTTAGCATGGCAGAGTTTAAAAAGGGGGTTCAACAGTTTCCTAAAGGACAAGTCCATAAACCACTACTAAATGGACTTGGGAAAAATCCACAATTTCAGGAATAACATGTATAGAATGTTTGTACGTTTGGGAAGCTTGCCAGGTGCCCATGGCCTGGATTGGCCACTGTCGTTGACAGGATGCTGGGCTCGATGGACCCTTGGTATTTTCCCGGTGTGGCATTACTTATGTACTTATGTATAAGGTCCACCGGATCTCTTGACGGGCCTCCCAATGCAGGCTTCGCAGTTAAAGCATGCCGCAACACCACTCCTTCCAATGTGGTCTGCACCAAATGCCTCAGCACCACTTGAGCCAGGGGGCAACTCTTTAAAGCACCTTTCCACTTCCCCATTCTTTAAAACCGAAGGCAGAAGCAGTAGCGTCTGCAGTTTTATAGAGGAGGAGCAGCACAGCATGAACACGCATCTGCTCCCAACACCTTCTTGACTTCAGTCCTCCCTCCGCTGCCCAGCATTCTAATGTTTCTTTGACAGATCTCCACAGTGCACGTACAAATGCCTTCCCACCTGCCCAGCTTGCACGGGACTTGCAGTTTTGTTTCCTCCATGAAGCAATGAAGATGTCTTCTATCATTGTTGCTTGATTATTCTCCTCAGTTTGTCTACCTGCCTCATTTTTCTCCTCAAAGTTTCTTGCCTATTTGCCTCATTTTTCCACTGTGAGTAGCGTGAGAACTTTTTTCTTTTTCTTTCATTTAATCCCCGTCTCATTGTTTTCATAGTTTTTTCAGCCCTTTTTTTAGTTTTTCCTTTTCCACACAGCCACTGTGGAAAAAAATAAAATTTTACAATTGAGACGTTTGATGTCACTGCAGCTACTTTTCCTGCTATGTCCCAGAATCCTTCCAGAGGATTCAAGTTGTGCTCTGTTCATAAGTCCTCTCACTGTTCTATTTGTACTCAAAGCAGAAGAAAACCCAAAAAAGTTGAGGCCCTGCATGAGACCTTTTTAGCATGCAGAAGTCAGGTAAATCATCATCAAAGGCATCGGTCCCACGGCTTCAGGAGCTGCACCAGACACTGGAGATGCATAGACGTTGAAGATGCGCATGGATTCCTCTTTGTCCTTGTTGGCACTGAAGGACCCCCGATGCTAAGCATTGAGTGAAGGCAAAGATGCACTGACGTTAGCCCTCTTCGAATCACAGTGCCAGGAGCTCCAGGACACCGGCATCGCTGGTACATGAGAAACGTTGGCACTGGGAGGACCACTCATCTTCCATGGAAGCGGTGCCAGTGAGCCAGTCTCCCTGAAGCCAAGACCCCACCACCAATTCGGCTCCAGCAGCTTCAGACTCTTTCCACACTGGCATTAGCTCAGCCTTTACCAGTGCTTGCCCTAGAGGTACGGCTCTGGGTCATGTTAAGGAGTGCTGGAGCACTTGCTATATCGCCTTGATGCTGAGGCATCAAGGGTGCTGACTATTGGGCCATCCTGGGGGCCCATGCCCACCTTGTAATATTCTCGTACAGAACTTGTATTGGTTTTTTTACTATGTAAGCCACATTGAGCCTGCTATGTGTGGGAAAGCGCGGGGTACAAATGTAATAAAATAAATTAGTTGACACTGGTGTCGGGGCCATCACCTTTAAGGGAGGAAGCAACCCTGGAGTCCAGTAGAGAACCTACACATTGTCGCTCTTGCCCAGAGCCTGGCCAAGGCAGGCTCAGACTCGAGCATCCCATGAGGAATATCCCCATGAGCAATCCATGAGTGAGTTGGATTGCTCATGGGGATCTGAGGTTGAGCCAGAGGACTTCTTGGAGGAGAGCTCTCTTAGCCTACCTACAGACCCCTTCTCACGACAGGAGAGGAGGAAGTGTCCCCCAGCGGAAATATCCTTTTTTTTTTTTAATTGTTTTTTTTAGAGAATGATGCAGGCTGTTCTATTTAATAGGAGGTGGAGGACAAGCCCAGGGCTGAGGTGTTGGATGTCCATGATTGATGCCCTCCTAAGGAAACTGTGACAGTGCCCATTCACAACTTCCTTAAGAATGTACAGATGAAGAATCGACACACTACTCTCTATACAGATTGTTCCTACGAATGCGGACTCCGTTTATAGAGTCCAGACGGCTCCTGGATTCGAGAAGCTGCAGCTTCTGCACAATTCCGTGGTGGTCAAATCCACTCTCAAAAGAGCCAGAAGCTTGAGGACCCATTCTTCTTCCCCCAGGCAGACTCTTCCACTTAAAAGAATAACACCTCTTGGAGAAATCTTTTCCGGAAGCCAGCAGGATTTTGGAGATACCTTCAGACAGCTGAAGGAATGCAAACTGTATATTACGTAAGCCACATTGAGCCTACAAATAGGTGGGAAAATGTGGGATACAAATGTAACAAATAAATAAATATTCTCAACATCCAAGCTCTGAGGGCCAGGCACTGTAGTGTGAGATACCCTCAGGCAGCTGAAGGGATGCAAAGTGTATACTCTCAGCATCCAAGCTGTGAGGGCCAGAGACTGGAGGGCTGGGATGCAGAAGATTCCCCTCGTTGTGCGTGATGAGGGTCGAAAAACACTCCAATCTCCAAAGTTCTTTGGAAGACAACTCCAGCTAAGGAGGGAACCATATTTATGACACTTATACCCTACATTACCCCAAACGGGCTTGGGTTCAATGTGGCTTAAAAACTGTAGCGTAGTGACAAGTGAGCAAAAACAGAATTGAATGAACGTGGATATGAATAGTCTCAAAAGAGTTATATAGTAAAATTCTACACAGCACTAGATGAGTCTTGCTGTGTGGTGTGAGGGCAGTGCCCTAGGTGCTCTCTTGTCGTACACAAAAACTGCTTGAGTACCTTCTATACCTTTGAGTCTGGTTTACAAACCAACTCTGTATGGGTTCACCTCAGTACAATTAATGCTTACCATTACCATGTAAAAGGTAAACCTATGTCTGTACAGCCTCTAGTTGTTTGCTTCATGAGAGGTTTGATGTTGACAAAGCCCGCCGTCAAACCTTCGACTGTATCATGGGATCTCAATGTTGTTCTCACCCAGCTGATGAAAGCTCCTTTTGAGCCTTTCAAGTCATGTCATCTGAAGTATCTCACACACACATAAACAGGGAGTGGCACCGCTGTTCATACTTTAGCAGGACATGTTTATCCACGCCTACCCTGGCTGACACTATTTAAGCACCTCTCTTACCTCGTGCAATTTTTTTTTTTTAGTCCCCCTTATTTTCTAATTCCTTTTACTTTCAAGTACATAAGTATTGCCACACTGAGACAGAACAAAGGTCCATCAAGCCCAGTATCCTGCTTTCAACAGTGGCCAATCCAGGTTCCAAATACCTGCAAGATCCCAAAAACATTCAATATATTTTATTGTGCTTATCCCAAAAATAAGCAGTGGATTTTCCCCAAGTCTTTTTAATAATGGACTATGGACTTTTCCTTTAGGAAGCCGTCCAAACCTTTTTTGAAACCCCACTAATTTAACTGCCTTTACCACATTCTCTGGCAACGAATTCGAGTTTAATTACATGTTGAGTGAAGAAATATTTTCTCCATTTCGTTTTAAATTTACTACTTTGTAGTGTCATCACATGCCCCCTAGTCCTAGTATTTTTGGAAAGAGTAAACGACTCACATCTACCCATTCCACTCCATTCATTTTATAGACCTCTTTTATATCTCTCCTCGGCTGTCTTTTCTCTAAGCTGAAGAGCCCTGGCTGCTTCAGCCTTTCCTCATAGGGAAGTCATCCCATCCCCGTTATAATTTTTGTCACCCGTTTCTAATTCCACTATATCTTTTTTGAGATGCGGTGACCAGAATAGCTATTTGCTCCATCTTTGCTTATACCCTACACCAGTGATTCCCAAACCTGGTCATGGAGGCACCCCACCCCAGCCAATTAGGCTTTCATAGAAACATAGAATCGTGACAGCAGATGAGGGCCAAATGTCCCATCCAGTCTGCTCTTCCTCAGTAACCACCAGCTCCTCCTTTTCCTAAGGGATCCCACGTGCCTGTCCCATTCTTTCTTAAATTCTGACAGTTCTTATCTCCACCTGGAGGCCATTCCATGAATCCATCATCCTTTCCGTATTTTCTTAGATTCCTCCTAAGCCTATTTCCTCTCAACTTCTTCCTATGCCCTCTAATTTGAGTTTTCCTTCATTTGGAAAAGGCTCATCTCCTGTACATTAACAGTACTGAAGTATTTAAGCATCTGTATATCCCCTCTCTCCCGCAATGAATATTTGAGAGATTTGTATGCGCTGCCTCCACTACAGGCAAATCTCTCAATATTCATTGTGGGCAGGGGTGTGCTGGTAAATTTTTAACAGGCTCTTTCTCTGGACGTAGCCAGCTCTGCAGTTGGAAGGGGTGGGGGGGGGGGGGGGAGCAACACTTGCCTCTCTCTCCTCCCTCCCTTCGTGCGGGCACACTAAGCATACCTTTGCTGGCAGACACCACTCTCAACGTCTTGCTCTGAGCAACATGCTGGAACTTCTCTCACATGCTCGAGAAGTCCAAGCCTGCTGCCCAGAGCTGGAAACAAGGAGTGGAGAGCAGCAGTAGTCTATTTACTTGGCTGGCAGGGCTCAGCATCCCCACCACAAAAGTAAAAGATAATTCATCAGGGGGCCCAAGCCCACATTTTGGGAGCCAGTTAAAGTAGCCATGGAGGGCCCTACTTTAACAACCAGCTCCCAAAATTCTTAAAAACTTAACAACCGGCTCTTTGAGCCTGTGAGAGCCTGCTCCAGCACACCACTGATTGTGGGTATTCTGAGAACCTGACTGGCTGGGGTGCCTCCAGGATCAGGTTTGGGAACCACTGCCCTATGCTGTCTATTAAAATGTTTTATTACATATTGTGTTGACATTGTCGGGTTCTCGAGGCAGAACCGGAATTCGTGAGCCCTTGGGCCACTGCTGAGGACTGGATACACAGAAGAGCAGGACTGGAACTCTGGACTGGAGTAGTACTGAGGCAGGCAACTAGAACCAGCAGAACAGGAACAACTTCACCTGCGCTTGACCACCATTCCTCCGGAGTTGAGCTCCGGAGTGTGAGTGGCTGGCAGGACTTGCAGGATAAGGCAGGAACTGAAGATCCAGAGGACCCACCCTGGGGCTGGGATACACGAAGGAAGCTAGGCTAAATACTAGACTCGGACTGAAAGCTGCATGCAGCCACTAAGCCAGAAACACAAGACAGATCAAGGGGACAAGACGTACCCAAAGGCTAGGCAGAGACAGGATTCAGGATATACACTCAGGATATACACACTAGCTAGGCAGAGACAGGATTCAGGATATGCACTCAGGATATACACACTAGCTAGGCAGAGACAGGATTCAGGAAATACAAGCAAGCTTGGCAGAAACAGGACTCGGGATAAACAAGCAAGCTTGGCAGAAACAGGACTCGGGATAAACAAGCAAGCTAGGCAGAGCAGACAGAAGAAGTAACCAGGAACTAGCAAGAGTCTTCGGGCAGGCAGCGGACGATAGAATAAACCAGGAGCAAACAGAGTCTTTGGGCAGGCAGCAGGCAGAGGAATAAACCAAGAGCTAACAGAGTCTTAGGGTAGGCAGTGGATAATAGACTAAACCAGGAGCAAACAGAGTCTTTGGGCAGGCAGCAGGCAGAGGAATAAACCAGGGATAACAGAGTCAGGGCTGAAGCTTCAGCAGCTCCAAACACAGAGAAAATGGCTGAAGCTTCAGACTCCAAACACAGAGCAAGGCAAAGGAAGGACTAGCAGTCCACAGACACAAAACAGAAGGGCAAGAGCCCACATGGAAGGACTAGCAGTCCATAGACACAAAGCAGAAGGGCAGCGCCCACACAGAAGGACTGGCAGTCCACAGACACAAATAGCAGATGGGCAAGAGCCCCAGAGAAAGGCTAAGTAGCAGCGCAACAGTGCTCTCACTAACCTCACAGCCTATAGGCATAACACACTTACTATGCAAAAGGCCCTGAATGCAAGCACCGCACTTCTTATGAAGGCTCTCACTGATGATGTCACCTACTGCAGGACAGGAGCAGGGAACACACTCACACCAAGGGGAGGCTTGGAACACATAGGAAGAACAGGCAGGAGCCATCTTGGAAGCTGGTACAAAACAAGTGGGAGCCATCTTAGATGCTGGCTCCTCAGAGAGGCAAAGCCCACACAGGTGAGGTCTAGTGAAGCAATCAGCACACAGAGACAGACAAAACTAACACAGACAGAAGCCAGCATAAATGCTGACCCCCAGAAATAAGGTAAGTCTGAGGGTGGTCACGACCAGAGACGTGACAGACATTGCAAGTAGTATACTATGCCATACTTTGTATTGATATTTGAATGTTTTTACTATTGTAATTGTCTAGTGCTGATGTTTGACTTATTCTTGCTGTACACCACCTTGAATGAATTCCTTCAAAAAAGCAGTAAATAAATCTAACCTGGAAGATCTTATTTTTGGTGGCATTCACTTCAGCTCACAGAGTCGGTAAGTTTAAGGCTCTAGTAGCTGATCCACCTTACATGAAGTTCCATCATAAGAGTAATTCTCTGCATGCGTCCTGAGTGCCTTCCTAAGGTGGTGTCGGAGTTCCATCTTAACCAGTTGATTGTCCTTCCAACGTTTTCCCCAAAACATCATTCCTATCCTAGCGAAAGAGCACTGACGCCTTGGACCGCAAGAGAACCTTGGCCTTCTATCTGGAGTGGACTAAAACCCATACAGTCCATCTAGCTTTTTTGTTTCTTTTGATTAAAACAGGATGGGGGGCAGCCATCGGTAAATGCACTTTATTCAGTTGGTTAGCGGACTGCATCTCCTTCACTTACACCCAGGCTGGGCTGACTTTTTTGAGAGCCATCTCATGGCTCATAATGTCAGTGCCATGGCTGTGTCTGTAGCCCATGAGGTCAGCCTTCATTGAGGAAATTTGCAGAGCTGCAGCATGGTCTTTAGTCCACACATTCACATCTTGCTACTGTCTTGATCAGAATAATATCCAATGCAATAGCTGTTTTGGTCAGATAGTTATGCAGAATTTGGTTGGAGTCTAGAATCCAGCTCCATCTTCCTAGGTTCTTTCTTTTTTTGTTCAGAGCTGCACCTTCACAGCAGAACTGTTTTTCTTGTTTTTGGTTCTCGTTGGCCTTGCCATTTAAAAGTCCCTTTTGTCCATAGTTTGATGTTTTTCAGTGAGCCTAGTAGCTAGGGATTCCCACATGTGAGAATCCTATGCCCTGCTTGTCCTCAGAGAAAGTGAAGTTGCTCACCTCTAGCAGGTGTTCTCTGAGATCAGCAGGACAGGTATTCACGTACTCTCCCATCTCGTCTAGGAATTGCTTTCTTTATGCTTTTAAATCCAATTGAGTCCTGTGCAAGTTGGGAGGTAGAAAGGGACTTGGGGGGTCTGCTAATGGCTTCCAGAAATATTAGAATGCTAGACAGTGTCCACGCCAGGCCTTTGTCAGTGATGTCACCCACATGTGAGAATATTTTTAGGTATAACTTGTCTGGAATGTTTTTACGTTTGGGGAGCGTGCCAGGTGCCCTTGACCTGGATTGGCCACTGTCGGTGACAGGATGCTGGGCTAGATGGACCTTTGGTCTTTCCCAGTATGGCACTACTTATGTACTTATATGTCCTCGGAGAGCACTTTCTACAGGTGAGTAACTTCGCTTTCTGTTCCATTCAGGTAATTTGCAGCCGTATTTGAAGGCTTCTGAGCACTTCAAGGAGGACAGCTCCGAGGCTTCAAGTCAGGAGGAAGGTAAGGGTGCTGTGGGCAGAGAAGCTCTTATTAGGTAGGAAGGCATATGTGCTGTTCTCTGGGCTTTAGTGTGTCAGGTTTTCTGTATTGCCCCTTCAATAAGATCTGTTCTGTCGTCAGTTTGATTTTGCTTGGGGAGGGGAGGAAGTGCCAGTGAATGATGACCCACTGCTGAGCCAGTCATCTTTTCTTGTCATGTTAAAAGGTAGATCCCCTTTTTATCAGGTTTTGTTTGCATATCTCTTGCCCACCCGATACCCCATAATTTATCCTAAAATTAAAGCTACAGGTAGAATAGTTGTATAAGACATTTAATTTGGCACCTAGGTGGTATACAATTTACAATGGCATCTAGGTGGTGTACAATTCAGTTTATTTTGTTTTACTTTAAATAGTTCTTTTATTGGTGGTGAAGACAGAAACATACAGTTAAGAATCACAGATATAAATACATCCAGCTCCTATATCAATCATAAGAATAGCTCAAGTCAAATGCAGATCACCTTTTTATAATACGTTACTAATACATTTTTTACTCCCCCTTCCACACCTAATCCCCCTGAACATCAGCAAAAAAACAACCCTCCCCACTCAAACACTCGCCCTAAACCACTTCTCCCCCCCAACTTAACTTTGCTTACAAATCAAAACAAACAACTAAATGCAACAAGGGATCTGGACTTATACCCCCCTCCAGCCCCCCAATCTCCATAATAAAAGAACCATTTAACAGCTGTACACCCTAATCAACACCCCTCCCTCCCCCCACAGACCCCACAACCTAATCAATTTATTTTGTTTGTTATACAGAAATAACATCACTGTTCTTTAGACAGTTCATGGCCAGATGCTTTCCTAGAATCTATGAGCGCTTATTCCTCGTTATCCACTCAAAATAGAAATCCCTGCAGTGAGTCTGAATCAAGTAGAAATGAAGTAGGAGCAGATGTCCATGTTCTTCCAGATGTGCCAATGGCCTGAGAATGGATGGAAACCCTCCAGCAAGGTGCTGCATTAATTTCTCTCCACACTCCTATTATATCATCAAGCATGAGGTTGAACAAACATCTTGGAAACCTTCCTGGTAGGTTTAGTTCCTAGTGTCCTTGTCCTGTGCCTACGGTTTCCAGCATGTGAATTACCTCAAGTGTTTTAACAGTAACATGGCATGAAAGGGGAAGGAGGGGACGTCCTGGAACATGAGTGTTTGTTGATTAAAAACTTACTACACCACCTTTGCTAGGCAAGTAGGTCAAAGTGATTCACAGCCTAAAATTAAAGGCCAGAAAAGAATACCAAATCAATGATAGAAAAGTATATTCATTCTTCTCCGAGGACAAGCAGGCTGCTTGTTCTCACATGTGGGTCGACGTTTGCGTCGTCCCGGGAATCGGACGGCTGTTTTGCAAGCAAAATATATTTAAAAAAGAAAAACCCTTTCCAGTGTCTTCTGGCACGCGAGAACCACGCACCGCATATGCGTGGCTGTCTTCCCACCCGTCACGTGAGCGTTCCCGCGGTGAGGTGCGGTTGAGTTTTCACGGCGCCTCTCAAGCCTGGGAAAGAGTTTTCTGGTTGTCTTTTTGTCTTTTTCTTGTTGTTAGTTTTTCTTTAAACTGTAAATTCTATGGGGGTTTTTTTTTGCCCCTTTTTAAGTTTCCTTTATTTTTCAACGTGGCTGGGTTGCTCCCTTCTTTTCGTGCCCTTTTTTTAACAGGCACGATCGCGTCTTTTGATTTCGCCAAAGCCGTTTTTTCTTCCATGTCATCGAAGACACCAAGCGGCTTCAAACGTTGTACTCGGTGCAACCAGACTATCTCGGGTACCGATACCCACACTTGGAGGCATATTTTCAAAGCACTTTGGGAGGCTAAGTTCCATAGGTTTCTATGGAACTTTGGGAGGCTAAGTGCTTTGAAAATGAGCCTGTTGGTGTATCCAGTGCCTTGGGCACGACCACAGCCCAGCCGCTTGTAGTCTGTGTCTTCACATGAAGAAACTGACCCAAGCGTCTGCAGAGGCCCAACAAGAGAAGCTTTTTGGTGCTCAGTCCAGTCCTTCGACATTGGTACCGAGGTCGGTAGCGTTGACATCGAGGGACGCATCAACGTCGGGAGCTATGGTAATGGCTGCGGAACGACCAACTCGTGGTGGGAGCAGTGAGGCATCGAGTGGGTCTCCACTTGTCTCGAGGCCTCCTGTTATGCAGGCCCCGTGGGACCAACCTTCGTCGGACCCGGCCCCGAGGAGACGTGAGGATTCCACGTCTTCCTTATCGGTACCGAGGTGTCTCGATGACAGGCGTTGAGCGAAGGCGAAGAAGCACCGTCATTGTTCTCCTTCGACACACGGTGCCGTAAGGTCCGGGGCGTCTGGATTCGGCACCCGAGAAGCGTCGGCGCCAAGAGGATCGCTCCCCCTCTATTCAGGAGGTGCTGGTACCTGCTCCCGAGCCTCGACAGATTCTGCCACCGGCTCCTTTACCGACCCCACAGCCTTGTCCGACGGCGGCTCTCAACGAGTGCATCAGGGCCCTGCTTCCAGAGGTTCTGGAAGGGTTACTGCGCCAGGCTGCTTTGGTGTCGGGGGTGCTTGTGCCTTCCGTACCGTCGGCTACAGCGGTCTCTGGTCCTTCGCCTCACGGTCCCCAGTGTCGACTGTCACCCAGGTCGACTTCTCCTTTGACGTCGGTGGAGGAAGCATCACCGGAGTCCAGGCGGGTGTCGACTTCTCGGCACCGCCACGGAGGACGTTGTTCCTCGTTGTCGAGACAGGCTCAGTTTCGGACTGCTCTAAGATGTCTTGTCCGATACTGAAGATGAGCGCCCATGGGAGGAAGAGGAGGATTCCAGGTACTTTTCTTCTGACGAGTCTTTTGGGATTCCTTCTGAACCTTCCCCTCCACCAGAAAGGTGACTCTCTCCACCGGAGAGTCTATCCTTTACCTCATTTGTCCGGGAAATGGCTGCAGCTATTCCCTTCCCTATGGAGGTTGAGGATGAGCCCAGGGCTGAGATTCTCGAGGTCCTGGATTATCCTTCTCCACCTAGAGAGGCTGCAATGGCTCCTTTGCATAATGAACTGAAGGAAGTCATTATGCGAAACTGGTCGTTCCTCTGTCTAACCCCGTGATCCCGAAGAGAACTGAATCCCAATATTGGATTCACGGGGAACCTGGATTGATGAAGTCTCAGTTACCTCACAGTTCCATGGTGGTGGACTCCGCTCTCAAATGGGCCAAGAGTACTAGGGACTATGCCTCGGCGCCCCCAGGCAAAGAATCTAGAACTTTGGACTCTTTTGGGAGGAAGGTGTATCAGGCCGCTATGCTCGTTGCCAAAATCCAGACATACCAGCTCTTCATGAGCATCCACTTGCGGAACTCGGTGAGGCAACTGTCTAGCTTGGTTGATGCACTCCTTCTGGAGCAGGCCGAGCCTTTTCGCCAGGTGGTCAGGCAGCAAAAGGCTTGTCGAAAATTCATGGCCAGGGGGTACGTTCGACACTTTTGACATAGCATCCAGAATCGCTGCCCAAGGTATAGTGATGCGCAGACTCTCATGGCTGCTTGACTCTGACCTGGATCATTCGGTCTAGCAGCGGATGGCGGATGTTCCTTGCCGGGGGGATAACCTTTTTGGTGAGAAAGTAAAGGATCTGGTTGACCAGCTCAAAAAGCATAATGATGCTATGGATTCTGTCTCCCGCCAGGCATCTTATTCTACTACCTCCTCATCTAGGATGTTTTTTGGAGGGAAGAGGAGTGTTCCCTATTCCCATGCTTAGGCGTAGGTACACTCCTCGGCAGCCTGTCCAGGCTCAGTCCCAGCATGCTCGTTCTCGTCAACAGCGTGCGGCTAAGGCCTCTGCAGCTCCCCAGCAAAAGCAAGGGACGGGCTTTTGACTGGCTCCAGATCAGCATAGCCTCAGAAAAAGTATCCGTGCCGGACGACTTGCCGGTCAGGGGAAGGTGGTTATTTTTTCACCAAAGGTGGCCTCTTATAATCTCCGATCGATGGGTTCTTCAGATAGTCCGGTCAGGATACACCCTCAATCTGGAATCCAAACCTCCAAATTGTCCACCGGGAGCTCATTCTTACATTTCCCAGCACAAACAGGTACTAGCAGAGGAACTCTCCGCCCTTCTACAGGCCCAAGCGGTCGAACCCGTTCCACCAAGGGAAGAAGGGCTGGGATTCTATTCCAGGTACTTCCTTGTGCAAAAGAAAACGGGGGGAATGCGTCCCATCCTAGACCTAAGGGCCCTGAACAAATTTCTAGTCCGAAAAAAGTTCAGGATGGTTTCCCTGGGCACCCTTCTTCCCATGATTCAGGAAAACGATTGGCTATGCTCTCTGGACTTAAAGGATGCTTACACCCACATATCGATACTTCCAGCTCACAGAAAGTATCTTCAATTTCGGCTAGGAACACAGCACTTTCAGTACCATGTACTTCCTTTTGGCCTGGCATCTGCGCCCAGAGTGTTTACCAAGTGCCTAGCTGTAGTTGCAGCATCGCTACACAGACTGGGAGTGCATGTGTTTCCTTATCTCGACGATTGGCTGGTGAAGAGTACCTCGGAGGAGGGTGCTCTGGAGTCCATGCGAATGACTAATTGGGTGCTAGAGCTACTGGGGTTCATCATAAATTATCCCAAGTCCCATCTCACTCCAGTCCAAAAATTGGAATTCATTGGAGCCCTGCTGAACACTCAGACAGCTCGCGCTTACCTTCCCGAGGCAAGGGCGGACAACCTTTTGTCCCTGGTGTCCATGGTTTGAGCGTCCCAGCAGGTCACGGCTCGGCAGATGTTGAGACTTCTGGGGCACATGGCCTCTACAGTTCATGTAACTCCCATGGCACGTCTACATATGAGATCAGCTCAATGGACCCTAGCTTCCCAGTGGTTTCAAGCTGTGGGGAATCTAGAAGATGTACTCCAACTGTTCACCAGTTTTTGAAATTCTCTTCAGTGGTGGACGACTCGATCCAATTTGGCCATGGGGGCGACCATTCCTAGTTCCTCAGCCACAGAAAGTGCTGACTTAGGGATGCATCTTTCCTGGGATGGGGAGCTCATGTAGATGGGCTCCACACTCAGGGAGCTTGGTCCTTTCAGGAAAAAGGTCTGCAGATAAACCTCCTGGAATTAAGAGCAATCTGGAACGCTCTAAAGGCTTTCAGAGATCGGCTGTCCAACCAAGTTATCTTAATTCAGACAGACAATCAGGTTGCCATGTACTACACCAACAAGCAAGGGGGGCACCGGATCTCGACGTCTGTGTCAGGAAGCCGTCCAGATGTGGCTTTGGGCACGCTGTCATGACATGTTTCTCTAAGCCACTTATCTGGCAGGTGTAAACAGTCTGGCTGACAGACTGAGCAGGATAATGCAACCTCACGAGTGGTCTCTAAACATGAGCGTAGTCCGCAAGATCTTCCGAGCGTGGGTTGCCACTCAGATCAATCACAAGGTCCCTCAATTCTGTTCCAGGCCCCAGGCCCATGACAGACTAGCGTCAGATGCCTTTCTCCTGCATTGGGGGACAGTCCTTCTGTATGCGTATCCTCCCATGCCTCTAGTAGGGAAGACTTTGCTGAAACTCAAGCAAGACTGCGGAACCATGATCATGATAGCACCTTTCTGGCCGCGTCAGATTTGATTTCCTCTTCTTCTGGAGTTGTCCTCCAAAGAACTGTGGAGATTGGATTGTTTTCCAACCCATCATCACTCAGAACGAGGGGTCACTTCTTCATCCCAATCTCCAGTCTCTGGCTCTCACAGCCTGGATGTTGAGAGCTTAGAATTCGCCTCCTTGGGTCTTTCAGAGGGTGTCTCCCGAGCCTTGCTTCCAGGAAAGATTCCATAAAGAGGTGTTACTCTTTTAAATGGAGGAGGTTTGCCGTCTGGTGTGACAGCAAGGCCATTGATCCTCCTTGTCCTACACAGACCCTGCTTGAATACCTTCTACACTTGTCAGAGTCTGGTCTCAAGACCAACTCCGTAAGGGTTCACCTTGGTGCGATTAGTGCTTATCACCATGTAGAGGGTAAGCCTATCTCTGGACAGCCTTTAGTTGTTCGCTTCATGAGAGGTTGCTTTTGTCAAAGCCCCCTGTCAAACCTCCGCCAGTCCAAGAAAGCACAAGGGCAGACGGTCTGCAAACTCCAAGATGGAAAATGCACAAAGCAGATCGTTAAAAAACGTAGTTTATTAACACAAATTCAAATAAAAATTATATATATATATACACACACACATAAATAGCCCGACACAGGCTGTGTTTCGCCCAGCAGGGCTGCTTCAGGGGCTACAAGAAATAACACAAATATAATTATACAGATACACTTCTAAAATCATATTTAAAATATGTGTATACACAGAAACCTAAGAACACTCCTAAAATAAAATACATGCAAAAAAATATACTCAATTGCATTGATCGGGAAATGATTAACATAAATATATGACACCAATATCCCACTCTGAAAAGGACATACATACAAGTGTGTGTACGGCCACACGAAAAACATTTTTCAAAAAAACATATTAAAAGAAATATGTATATTTAAATAAATATACCATCAGTATAACCTGATACACATATAATACTTAACATAAACCATATATCACGGAAAATACATTAACCATAAATATATGCCACCAATATTCACATAAATATATTAATATTCAAATCAATCCATAAAAACAATAAAAAAATAATAAAAACATAAATATCAACAGATTCAAGTCGAGAACTTAAAGTTAAAATTAAAATCAAGACACCCACCTACACAAAAATCCTTTATCACATATGAAAGATTGTGATGGATAATTTCTGAGATATGCTATAAGGAAAAAGAAAAAAGACGACATAAGAATCAGAAAACAAAAGAGAAAAAAATCATAAAAAGAAGAAACTCACATATACAAGCGATCACCGTTGGAAAAAACAGCTCTCCTAGAGGGGTCAAAAGGACCTGACCTAAATATAATCATGTAACAAAATTGAGCGGAAGCTATCCAGAAGGACCAGACCAAAGCCACAAATGTAGGAGCCAAAAAAAGTTTATTACGACCCAACACGGTCCGTGTTTCGGCCAAAAAGGCCTTCCTCAGGGGTATAAAACAAAGATACGACATATATAATAATGACATAATAAAACCATGATAAAAACATATAAAGGCACATATTGTGTAATGATGATAACTTTAAAATGACATTTTATATCTAAAATACATTTAACAATTTTATACTAACAATCCAGGTTTTAAATTTTCCTAATTATCGGTTAATTTTAATTAATTTCTGTATTATAACCTAAACTTACACATCCATATTAAAACATTACCATTATACCACAAAGCATAACTTTATTCAATTCAAATACCTACTTAATTAATGGAGATTAAACACACCACTGGAGTAAAGTATTTAACAACTCTGGCACTCTAAAGATTTTTTTACATATCCTGTAAATTTATACAACATACTCATGGTCAGTTGACTTATCTTTTTGTTGTCCTTCCAAATAAAGAGATGTTTGTATATTCACACGTATAATCCAAAAACGAGTGTCAGTAATATGTCCGTTGATAAATAAAGGAAATTTTCCAATATCCTCTTGAAAAGTCAGTGTCCTTAGAAACCAATGATTCCGCACCGAACCAGATCTTCTATCAAGTTCTTCTTACTCCAGTGTGAGAATCTCACACTTAACCACAATTATCCACAGATCTCTGACACAGGCCGTGTTTCATTACACCTTCAGCCACATTTCGACACCAAGCACAAAAACAGGAACTTCCGTCCTGATGATATCCAACAGCATGTCAGATTGGATATCATCAGGACGGAAGTTCCTGTTTTTGTGCTTGGTGTCGAAATGTGGCTGAAGGTGTAATGAAACACGGCCTGTGTCAGAGATCTGTGGATAATTGTGGTTAAGTGTGAGATTCTCACACTGGAGTAAGAAGAACTTGATAGAAGATCTGGTTCGGTGCGGAATCATTGGTTTCTAAGGACACTGACTTTTCAAGAGGATATTGGAAAATTTCCTTCATTTATCAACGGACATATTACTGACACTCGTTTTTGGATTATACGTGTGAATATACAAACATCTCTTTATTTGGAAGGACAACAAAAAGATAAGTCAACTGACCATGAGTATGTTGTATAAATTTACAGGATATGTAAAAAAATCTTTAGAGTGCCAGAGTTGTTAAATACTTTACTCCAGTGGTGTGTTTAATCTCCATTAATTAAGTAGGTATTTGAATTGAATAAAGTTATGCTTTGTGGTATAATGGTAATGTTTTAATATGGATGTGTAAGTTTAGGTTATAATACAGAAATAAAATACATTTAAAGTACATATATATAATCGCAAGTAAATTATACCGATGAATTATATTAAATAAAATCTATTCAAATTATTTATGTTTTAAATAATATTTAAACAAAAATATGTGTAATAATGTTTAAACAGAATATGTAATGTATATATAATACATGCAGAAGAGGACGTCATGAGCTCGAGTGTAGCTCGATACTGAAGCTCCGAGCCTAATCCCCTTAAATCATCGCTATCCACAATAAGAAGCAAGGCAGGGTACTTACTTTATATGGAAAAATTCCTAACAAGTTCGCCCACAACTATGGCGCAAAAAACATTAAAAAAAGATAGAAGTAAAGCGAGTAGCGGCGATGCTAAGACGCTGGAGGAAACCGCGCCATCAGGACCTATATTTACGGAGGCCCAACTCCACCAGCTGACACAAGCGACCGAGAGGGCCTGGGAACCCAAATGGATAAGTCTGAATAGCAAACTAGAGGCCTATCAGACGACTTTGGACGGCTTCAGTATCCGGCTTGGAGATCTAGAGACGAGGGTCTCGGCAACGGAGGATGATTCGCGAGGGTATGGCCCCGATATTGCAGAATTAAGACAGCAATTGGCGGAGCAGCGCAACCTCCTAGATGACTATGAAAATAGAGCAAGAAGGAACAACATACGTATTATTGGACTGGATGAATCTGTCCCTGAACGCAACCTTGAAACATGGTTGGAATCTTGGCTATCTAAAGAGCTAGCGCTCACGGACACGATGGGCCCAATGGTTATTGAAAGGGCACACCGCCTGGGCAGAAAAACGGAAGATAGAAATAGACCACGTGCAGTCATAGCGAAGCTAATGAACTACCGCCATAAAATAGAGATAATACAAGGCTTCAAAATTAAACGGGATTCGCTACAATATAATAAGAGGAACATTTTGATATTTCAAGACTACTCTACTGCTGTCCAAGAAAAAAGAAAGCAATACCATCCGCTCTGCTCAGAGCTGGCACAGAAAAAAGTCCGATTTCGACTACAATACCCAGCTCAACTAAAAATATATATACAGGAGAAATGGCAGTCATTTTCCACGGCAACTGAAGCCAGAAAACACCTAACGGACAATAAAATCCTGGAGGCAGCTTGATTTAGACTCCTTGCATAATAGAAATAATATGCAACTCACTGCAAGTATTACTGAATATGTGGATAGCAAGATTATTGTTTACTGTTTAAAATTTTGGGGAATTGGGAGCTTCAGGTGATCACCGAAGTCACAGGACATCCACCTGGAATATCCAGGCGGCTGTACAAAGGTTACATGTGTGGTTGGGAAGGTAGGGGGAGGGGGGGGACAGGGAAAGAAGAACCTACTCCAAATATGGTAAATGGGGGACAAAAGTTGGATCCTTTCAGAGACATTGTTGTAATGGTAAATAATGGGAATTTGTTGACCAAGATATATGCAGGGTCCCTTGCGGGCACAACTTTTATGGATCATAAGCGTAAGGATATATGTGCACCCATACAATTATGCCACTCAGAGTTATAACATGGAATGTAGGGGGCATAACATCCCCTGTAAAACGGAACAAAATACTTACAGCCCTCAGGCGACATCGGGCAGATATAGCCTGCATACAGGAAACACGATTAAATGATATAGAACATTCTAAACTACAAAGATTATGGGTTGGTGAATGTTATGCGGTAAATGCTCAAGGGCGAAAGGGAGGAATTGCAGTCCTAATTCGTAAAGGGTTGGCCTGTAAAGTAACAGTGGTAGAAAAAGGGAAACAGGGTCGATATATAGTGCTGCGAATATGGTTACAAGGGTTTGAATTCTACCTGATCGGGGTATATGGGCCTAACGAATATGACAAAGAATTTTACCGGACGCTGGGAAGTAAATGTCTCCAATACCAACAGGGTAAGATTTTAATACTCGGGGACTTTAACTTAGTTCTAAACCCAAGAGAGGATACCACTAACCCGCAGTCGGCACACTACTCAGGACAGCGAGCAGGAGAATTACAAATGTTTCTAAAGACCTTAGACCTGGTGGATGTGTGGAGAACACTACATCCTGGGGAACATGACTATACACATAGATCAAGGGCGCATGGCACACAATCGAGATTGGACTATATTCTTCTAGGCCGTGCCATGTTCCACCAGGTGAGGGGGGCAACCATAGGACCGGAGGAGATCTCTGACCATACACCGGTATGGCTGGATTTAGAATTACCGGGCGACAGGGTGAGAGGGGTAGGGTGGAGATACCCGGCATATCTGGACGGGGATCCTCAATTCCAAAAATATCTACTGGATAAATGGGGAGATTACACATTTCACAACAAAGAACATGCAGAGACAGATCCAATCTTATTTTGGTCCGCATTAAAGGCGGTTCTTAGAGGGAACATTATTGCTTATTGTAGTACCCAAAAGAAACGCCGAGCGGCGACAATACTACAATTGGAAAAACAACTCTCCAAGGCTAAACGCATACACATTTCAAGACCCACCCAGGTCACATTGGAACATTTAAAGACCATACAAGTCACACTCAATACTCTGCTCCATGAAAAAGAACAAAGGTCCGCAGTGTATTATAAATATAAATTACACCGATTTGGGAACAAAACGGGACGTTTACTGAGTAAAGTAATAAAACATTGGGGGGGCTCCCGGACGGTGGCGGCCCTGAGGGATGAACACGGCAACCTTAAAGTTACACAAAGCGAAATTGGGAGAATCTTCACTAAACATTTTACACAACTGTACTCAACAGAGAACCAAGTAAATAAGCAATTGATACAAGACTACTTAATTCAGGCGGGTCTGCCAACTATAACACCTGAAGACCTAGCTATACTTAATGCTCCGCTAACCCTAACGGAACTCCAACAGGCTATAAAAAAATTAAAGAACCGATCGGCACCAGGGCCAGACGGATACACTGGGGAATTTTATAAGACTCTACCCCTAGAAGCCCAAAAGACACTGTTGGAGTATTACGAAGAGGTGATTACCGCAGGAACATTTCCCAAATATGCTAACACAGCTTTAATTACATTAATTCCTAAACCGAGAAAATCGCTGAATAAAGCAGAAGACTTCCGCCCAATCTCCCTAATAAACGTTGATACCAAATTATTAGCAGGAATGTTGGCAGACCGTATGGCAAAATGCCTCCCTAACTTAATAAGCCCCGAACAAGTTGGATTTGTTAGAAATAGACAAGCAACACACAATGTTCGTCGGTTATTATTAGCTATAGCGTCATGTCAGGGGCAGGAAACCCCATCGGTAATAATGAGTGCAGACGCAGAAAAGGCATTCGACAGGGTGGGATGGGAGTCTCTCTTCCAGACCATGAGGACGATGGGGATTGAGGGCTGGTTCATGCAGGCAATTGAAACACTATATTGTAGGCCTGGAGCGAGCATTCTTGTCAATGGTATAAAAGAGACTGAATTCAAAATAATGAGGGGAACTAGACAGGGGTGCCCTCTATCTCCTGCCCTTTTTGTGATATCATTGGAACCACTGCTACATATATTGAGAAATCAGGCAACTATCTCGGGAGTGCAAATAGCAGGCCAAAATATAAAGGTACTAGCTTTCGCAGACGATCTAATGATGACCATAACAGACCCTCCTAGATCCATGGCCCTGTTGATACAGGAGATAGAGCGTTTTGGACAAATCTCAGGATTCAAATTAAACTTGACCAAGACAGTAGCCCTTGAAATAGTAAAATGCCCGCACAAGGGATGGACTGATGAATTTCCTCTTACCTGGGAACTGAATTCTATTAAATATTTGGGAGTGCATATACCGGCAGATCTTTCTCAGTTATACGATCTTAATGTAAATAACTTACTCACAGAGACTATACAGACTTTGCGGGCTTGGGGCGCTCTTCCAGTGTCCCTATTGGGTAGGATTGCACTCTTTAATATGGTTATTGCCCCAAGATGGACATATATATTCCAAACTTTACCTTTATACTTGAAAAAAAAAGATGAACGCACATTACACCGCCACACACAGCGATTCCTCTGGCGGGGAAAGAAAGCACGACTGCCGATCTCTATATTGACTATCCCGGTGGAATATGGGGGGCTGGGACTACTGAACATTCGCTTTTTGAGTATAGCTAATGGCATGAGACATATAAATGACTGGTTCAGGCAAACCAGCGATTATACTAATACAGCCCTGGAGCTGGGTGTGTCCCCGGGGATGCACTTTGGTAACTATCTGCATGGTACGGGAGCGGAGGTTCCATATCCCCTGAAGCATTCTGGGATAGTGACAGCTGCCAGGGCTGTCTGGGAATGGGTGTGTCGCCTTCATCATTTCTCACCTAGGGTGACACCATATTTGCCTATCTGTAACAATTATTCCTTTGTACCTGGACAAATGTACACTGTATTCAAGAGGTGGGAGAGGAAAGGTATGGTGTATCTTCTTCAGGTGGTGACTACCGAGGGCAGACTTAAACCATTTAATGAGCTGCAAAACAAATATGGCTTGCCTGCCAGTGATGAATTTTACTACAGACAGCTGCGACATTGTGTCATCTTTACCATGGACATCATTAACAGAAGATGTACAGGAAGAAATTTCCTCAGCTTATTCTCTGGAATCCCAACAAAAAGTACCCATGGCATATCATCATAGACACATACGAGACACGGCTTTGGAACTGGACTATGTCAAATTAGCACGTACCTGGACTCTGGATTTACAAATTACAATAACTGCACAGGTGTTACAAACCCATATATTGCAGATTCGGAAGACTACAAATGCAGCTGCACACTGGGAATTACAATATAAGGTGGCTCTGCGATTGCATGTTCCACCGAGAAGGGCATTCCACATGGGACTATCACCTTGGGGCGAGTGCCCAAAATGTGGAGCCCCGGGAGCTACAACGGGACACATGCTCTGGCACTGTAAACATACGCAAAGCTTTTGGCGGCAGATTGTGACCCAGGTGACCAATATGTGGGGACAAACATGGCATTATGATGTCCAATTATTATTTGGACACCCAAAATTGGGAAAAAGACCTAAACGAGGATATACAGCATTTGTGATGCGAACCACACTTGCAGGTAAACAGACAATACTGTCGGAGTGGATATCCCATCAACCTCCCATGGTGCAGCAGTGGAGGACACGCATGATACATATGATGCGCATGGAACGTATGGCTATAAGGGACCTTGACTCTACAGAAGGAACACAATTTCAACAACGTTGGAGCCCGTTTTGGACTACCATGACAACAGCAGCTAGAAGTCATATATTAAACCCCTGATAGTAAGGTTTTGAAACAGGAGGATGAAGGAGTAGGAAAGGGAGAGGGAGGATAGGGATGGGTGGGAGGGAGGAAGTTAAGGGAAGGGGGGGTGAAAATTAAAACCATTGTTTAACAAAGTATGGTTCAATGTGAACAATAGTGGAACTGGAAGAAACTATGCAATGTATACTTTCCATATGTTGTTTACTAATAAAAGATTTAAACATAATACATGCAGAAGAGGTACAAAAGTGTGGAGGAACATCAATATAAGCCAGTTTGAAGGTATGACTATTAATCAACACTTATGTAAAAGTTGGTGTCTGTATAGTTAATAATTACCCCCATATATGTTCATGTTTATTTATCTTGATATCCTGTTGCCTGCATCTCTACATGGATTTTTATTCATTTATTATATCCTTTATACATATTTTTAAACATATTTTATTGTTTAGTATATTATATATTACCACACTTTTGTACCTCTTCTGCATGTATTATATATACATTACATATTCTGTTTAAACATTATTACACATATTTTTGTTTAAATATTATTTAAAACATAAATAATTTGAATAGATTTTATTTAATATAATTCATCGGTATAATTTACTTGCGATTATATATATGTACTTTAAATGTATTTTAGATATAAAATGTCATTTTAAAGTTATAATCATTCCCCTCCGAAGGGACACCACCTTGTAAGTGGTGGAGGGGCTTCCGTGTTTCCATGACTCAGAGGGCTATGCTGAAGGGTTACCCATATCAGACAGGCCTCTGAGGAGAAACCAGACAGAGTGTCCCAAATTAGGGAGAGGGGAAAGATGGTGACCTGAAGCTCGTACACTCAACGGCCCAGCTGTCCTCTGAAGTTCAGTTTTTGTTCACTTGAAATTTCCTCTCTGCATTGCAGTTGCCTTAACAGAGGAAGGGGACAATGGGGGGTCAGCCGCCGATGAGCAGCGTTTTGTCCCCTGTGCAGCAAGTGTGGGACCGCTGTGTGACGAGCTGCCCATAGATGACTGGGTTGATGAGTCCTTTGATTAGCGCCGACGAAGGAGCGTCGATGCTCTTGGACCTGGAAACAACTTCATCGCTCAAAAATCATTTAACCACCATGCCCAAAGGAGTGGAGGAGTGAGTCAGGAGTGTATGCTGAAACAGAAGTCGTTTACAGCTGAACCCGTGTTGGCGGTGCTACTCCTAAACCCTTAAAGAGTTATCAGCTTGGAGTTTTTGGCTCCCGTGGAGGTTGCATTGAATGTCATCTGGAGGGTGCTCCAGGACCTGAGGGTGGTAGAGAATGACTTTGCTTCAGATATAGTCTTGTTAATGAGCCACATGGATAATCTAATCGAATCCTTTGAGAATATACAGCAAATGAAGTTCCACTGAAGTAGGAAACGGTTAAGATTTGAAAATGATAAAAGACCAGAAAAATTTGAACAAAATGAATATTGTTACAGATGATTAATATCGAGATTGTTGTTTTCCCAGAGTTCCGGGTATGACTCCTAATGTTTTTTTTTCCTCTGAAATGATTCCTCTTAATATATTAATTCAAAAGGAGTGAAGCCTGTGAAACTGGGATTACTTTAATCAGCGGGAATTGGATTGGAGATTCAAGGGTTTGTATTGTTAAACAATTTCTGGTTTTAAAAGGGAAAAAAATGAAATCAGGTGTATTACTTTCACTAATATTGGACAATAAGTATGTTTCCAATGAAATTGATGGACTATGCACCGTTATGGTCTTGAAGAAACCAACCAGATGATCAATGTGGAATAATGATTTAGATAAATAATAACTGGGGATAATCAGGTTAATACCACGTTTTCTTTGTTTGCTGTTTAATTGATCTCCTCGTCTTGTTTCACTCTCCCTATTTATTTTGTGGTCTAAGAAAGAGAAAGATTGTACAAAATCCATTTATCTTGTTGAGATTGTTTTCTTCTAATATTGTTTTAATGTACAATCATCTCTGTTTTACTGTTTTGCAAGTGATCCTTGTAAAATGAAAAAATTATAAATAAATGATTACAAAAAAAGTTATAATCATTACACAATATGTGCCTTTATATGTTTTTATACTGTTTTTATCATGGTTTTATTATGTCATTATTATATATGTCGTATCTTTGTTTTAGACCCCTGAGGAAGGCCTTTTTGGCCGAAACACGGACCGTGTTGGGTCGTAATAAACTTTTTTTGGCTCCTACATTTGTGGCTTTGGTCTGGTCCTTCTGGATAGCTTCCGCTCAATTTTGTTACAGTTTTGTCCTTTTGCGGGAGTTTTTGGACTCTCTTTGTTGTTGTTCTAAATATAATCATATCAATAGTTAAAAATGGCTTCCTAACAATGATGTACGTATATCTATAATGGTCCTTAGAATAAAATGTGTCTGCATGGTGCCTAATATAAATACTATAATCTTCTTATGCCCATAATAATAACACATAAGATATAACCTATGAATCTAACGACACCAAACATAAAGAGGCATAATAGCTCTTTGCGCTAAACCATATGTATGTGCAAGATAGCATACTTACTAGGGTCTCCTATACCAACATTTCTGACCCATAGTGTCAAAGAGTACTAACAGCCTCATGGCGTTAAAATACGTGTCTGATTGCTTGAAACTCTTAATAGGCATAGTGGCAAATCACATCCGTCCATATGGGCATATAGATAGTGGATCTATCCGTGAACGATACTAAACACACCCGGACTCACCAAACAATTTGTTATAAAAGTGGTCCTACGGCCAATAAGATGACACCCCTACTACCGTGTGTGTGTGTGTATATATATATATATATATAATTTTTATTTGAATTTGTGTTAATAAACTACGTTTTTTTAACGAAACCTCCGCCAGTGTCATGGGATCTCAACGTCGTTCTCACCCAGCTGATGATAGCTCCTTTTGAGCCACTGAATTCCTGCCATCTGAAATACTTGACCTGGAAGGTCGTTTTCTTGGTGGCTGTTACTTCAGCTCGTAGAGTCAGTGAGCTTCAGGCCTTGGTAGTGCATGCACCTTATATCAAGTTTCATCACAACAGAGTAGTCCTCCGCACGCACCCTAAGTTCCTGCCAAAAGTGGTGTCAAGAGTTCCATCTGAGCCAGTCAATTGTCTTGCCAACATTCTTTCCCCGTCCTCATACCTGCCCTGGCGAAAGCAGTTTGCACACCTTGGACTGCAAGAGAGCATTGGCCTTTTACATGGAGCAGACGAAGCCCTTTAGACAGTCTGCCCAGTTATTTGTCTCTCTTGATCCCAACAGGAGGGGAAGCGCCATCAGAAAATGCACAATCTCCAATTGGCTAGCAGATTGCATATCCTTCACTTATGCCCAAGCTAGACTGACTCTGGAGGGCCATGTCACAGCTCATAATGTCAGAGCCATGGCTGCATCGGTGGCTCACTAGTCAGCTGCCATTGTGGAGATTTGCAAAGCTGCAATGTGGTCATCAGTCCACACATTCACATCTCACTACTGCCTTCAGCAGGATACCCGATGCGACAGTTGATTTGGGCAGTCAGTGCTGTAGAATCTGTTCGGGGTTTAGAATCCAACTCCACCCCCCTAGACCCATTATTGTTCTGTTCCAGGCTGCACTCTTAGTTGTTTATGGTTTCAGGTCAATCTCTGTTATGTCTTTCGCCGTTGTGAGGCCCAGTTGACCAATGTTCATTGTTTTGAATGAGCCTGGTTGCTAGGGATACCCCACATGTGAGAACAAGCAGCCTGCTTGTCCTCGGAGAAAGCGAAGATACATACCTGTAGCAGGTATTCTCCGAGGACAGCAGGCTGATTCTTCTCAGAAACCCGCCCACCTCCTCTTTGGAGTTGTTGTTTTTGCTTTTTGATTAAACTAAGCGGGAACGCTCACGCGACGGACAGGAAGACGGTCGTGCACGCATGGTGTGCGCTGTTTGCGCGCCAGAAGATTCTGGAAAGGTTTTTTAATATTTTGCTTGCAAAATAGCCATCCAATTCCTGGGTCGACGCGGACGTCGACCCACGTGTAAGAACAATCAGCCTGCTGTCCTCTGAGAATACCTGCTACAGGTATGTATCTTCGCTATCCTTAGAGAACATAAACTGCATAGTCAGGACAAGGATTGGTCTGCGTATCATGTCATATTCATCCATCAGTACCAAGCAGCACATTTGAAAAAGCAGCTTTAAAAAAATGTTTTTTTTTAGAGCAGTTAAATTTTTAAGTGACAATTCTTCATGAATAAATGAGAAGATTATTCCAGAGACTAGGAACTAAGAAGTAGAGCAGAAAGTCTAGTAGACTCGTGCCCTTGTTGGCAGAGGACAAAATACAATAAAAAGCACCATGAGCCTTCAAAAATGGGACACAGTTCATTTAATTGTAAAAGTCAATCTTCCAATATAGACCTGACACAAGCCGTGTTTCAGCGCACAGTGCCTGCGTCAGGGGTTTCAATAACCTAATAACTCGGAATGCAATGTGAATACATTTAGAGATGTGTAAACCATTAATATAAGAAATAAAAATGAATGAAAAGTGCAATGTATAAAAGACACATATAAAATCTTTTAAAAATGAAATGTGCAAAATTTAGTCTTGCAACTAGATATGACACTATGAATTAAAACATGGATAATAAAACTTCTGAATAAAATTAATAGTACCATGTATAAATTAGACATGCATATAAAATCTATTGACTAAAAGTGATATACACACACACACACACATTGTGAATAAAAATTATTTAAACAGAGAATATTTTAACAAGATGAATCTTTCAACTAAATACATGTTTCTTTTTGAGCAAATGAAAGATGGTAACATTGTTGCCACTCACCAAATGTGTTCTAATAGAATGAATGTTGTGTGCAGCAACCAAACTACTTCCTCATGAAACAAAAAAAGAGTTCTGAAAAGCATTAAATTAAAAAAACATTAATGACTGGTGTGGGTAAGAAACAGTGTAATGAGAGGGTACTCAAAATATCCAATTGATAGAATTATGTGTAAAAACTCCACATTGTTGATGTAGATAAAAGATGCCCATAGCTGAATGTTGATTAGCTGCATCTTAGTAATGTATACTGGAGGCATTGTATCAAGTAGCTGTAGTGAAAACTGCTGTTTATCTAGAGACTAGCCGTTAAGCCCGTAAAAACGGACGAGTATTACTGCCCTCCTCTTTCCCTTGGCCTCCCCCCTCCCCCCATGTCCAGCTACCCTCATCGCCGCCGCTCCCTCCCCCCTCCGTGCTGGGCCCCCTGCACTGACTTGACAGCGCCTCTCACCTCCGTGTGAAAGCGCTACAGGCAGCAGCAGATCGCCCGATACAGAGGGGGGTGGGAGCGGCGGCGGGGATGGGGGAAGGGTGGAGGATGTTTCGCGCGATGTTCCTTTCCAGGCGGCAGCAATGGCGTCCGACAATTCGACTCCGTTTCCCTCTCTGTTCCGCCCTCTGACATCTTGATGCGAGGGCGGGACAGAGAGAGAAGTCTGTACTGCGCATTTGCAAGTGAGTATGGTCACTTGCCGTTTGTGTTTGATCGGATAGCCACCATTGTAACTTGTTAAAGCAGCTGATAATTAGGAGCACCTGTTTAAACGGGAGCTGTGCAATAATGAAAAAATCGGCTGCTGTTCACTTGAAATCAACTGGCTGCTGTAAAGGTTAGGATATAAAGCGCAAATTGCTTAAATAATATGACTGATATGAAGCGAGCAGGAAATAAAAATGATGTGCTCCTTGTTTATGAAGTCCGTTAAGGTGCCAAATTTGAATTAGAAGATAAAATAATGCACTGTTGAATTAACTATAAAATATCCTAGCCACATTGAAGGTAGTAACTATCCTGGGATGCGGCGTCCTTAGATTTAAAAATATAATAACAATTACTTAATTATTGAAGTGTATAAAGGAGTTAGTATGTTTGCCCGTATTGTTTAAAGTACTGAAAGAAAGTAAGAAAAGGTTGAAAATACAACTCGCCCATCCACTTTATAAAGTGAACGCTCGACACGTTAAGAACAGTCCCTTCGTTCTTTAATTTATTTATTAGGATTTATTAATAAAAGAAACAAACAGAAGTGCTGTTATGTTCAGTATAAATGTACAAATTTGGATGACGTGAAAGATGACTATGCTGACGTGTATGTGGGATCCAGGCTTATTAGCATATGGCAGCTGATGACTACACTGATGTGTATGCGATCCAATCTGATTACCGTATTTTTCGGACTATAAGACGCACTTTTTCCCCCCCAAATTTGGGAGGAAAATGGGGGGTGCGTCTTATAGTCCGAAGGTAGAGATTTGGCTGGCTGGCAGGCCGCCCGTCCGAGTTCGGGATCGCCGTCAGGGTTACCTCCTCCCCCCCCCCCGGCCCTGTCACCACTTCTCCCCTTTCTCACGCGATCTTCCCTGGTGGTCTAGTGACGTCGGGGCAGGAAAGAGCCCCCTCTTTCCTGCCCAGCGCGCTGCTCTCCATCCTCCTGTATGCAGCCTGACGGTCTCAGCGAGATTCAAAATGGCCGCCGAGACTTCAATTCTCGGCGGCCATTTTGAATCTCGCCGAGACCATCAGGCAGCAATTCATACAGGAGGATGGAGAGCAGCGCGCTGGGCAGGAAAGAGGGGGCTCTTTCCTGCCCCGATGTCACTAGACCACCAGGGAAGATCGCGTGAGTAAGGGGAGAGGTGGTGACGGGGCAGGGGGGGGGGGGGGGAGGTAACCCTGACGGCGATCCCGAACTTGGAGGGAGGGATTCGGACAAGACGCACCGGAGCACCTAGGTTTTAGAGGAGGGAAAAAGGAAAAAAAAAATTTCCCTTTTTTCCTCCTCTAAAACCTAGGTGCGTCTTATGGTCCGGTGCGTCTTGTAGTCCGAAAAATACGGTAGCTTAAAAAATAACAATAATAAAAGACCATTTATCTGCATCTAATAGACATCGTATTTAGAACTAAGTTAAACATTGTGGTGTTACTGTCCTACTCAGTATGATTATAAGAGGGTTGGTAATTACATGATTACGTCTGCACTAGCGTTAGTGTAGACTTAGAGATAATTAACATAACAGTGTGTTTTGCAATACATGAAGTGAATGAAAATTATAATGACGTTGTGAAATCTCTCTTGTGGATCATTTGGAATTATAATAGTCCCCTGCATGATAAACAATGTTGGATAGTGGGCAGGGTGCATCCATCAATAACCCTTTCTGTGTTGTCTTGTTGACAGAAGAAACACGAGTCGTCTGTTGATCTAAGTGCCTGATTTGGAGTGTAGAGTTAAATTGGTAGACAAATAATTTGGAACTCCAATGTGAAGAGCTTTGTGGGTTAGACATATTTTAAATAACATTCTATAATGAATAGGAAGTCAGTGTAGTTTTTTGAGAAATGATGTATTCTCATACCTGTGAGCATTGTAGAAAAATCAGGCAACCGTGTTCTGTAAGGTTTGCAGTGTCTTAAGTTGATAGTTAGCAATCCCTGCATAGGCATTGTTGCAGTAATCCAGATGCAAAATCAGGAAAGCATATGAACCCTTTATTACCCACCCTACGCAACTGCAGCCTAGTTGGAAATGAAGTCTTTCTCTTAATGTGTATGCTAGTCATCAAAATACATTTTTAAAACAAATTTTGTTACCTTTCGCTCACTTGCAGTCTCTTTAATTTTTATGTTAACCCTAGTGGCACTGGGTCTTTAATCATCTTAGGGTTGATGTTGGGGATTTAATTTAATATCAGAACTTGTATTCTGCTCTTTCAGAGTCGGGACGTACAGAGCAGCGTACAACATAATCAATACAGATAAGTCTTAAAACAGTGGAATATGAAACACAATTTAAACAGTGGAATATGAAACACAATTTATGTTTCAATACTTTTTATTGACAACAGTCAGAATAACAATTCACAAATCAAATCAAATACAAAATTGTCATCACAATTCTTCCTTCCCTCTCCCCCCCCCCCTTCCTTCCCTCTCCCTAATCCAATCTACTTGTTTGTACGCAAGCCTTCACAGGTCAGCAAATGGCTCCTAGCACCTGGCGTCAACGTGTTCCAAAAGGGGGTCCATATCCGCTGTAACTCTTCTCCAGCTCTGGAGTTTATCAGCAATTCCCATGCGCTCAATACGCAACAGGAATATCATACGTGTATGCCATTGTTGTAACGTCGGGTATTTATATGTGAGCCATTCCATTAAAATGACCTGTTGTCCCACAATAATTGCCTTATTAACAAAGGTTTTTAACCCCTTGGGGGTCGGATGCCCCAGTTTCAAATGTCCACAAAGTAAGGCAGGTTCGCATTTCCACCTTCTCCATATTTTGGACGTATGTTGTACAAGCTCTGTCCAAAATCCATGTATCCCTGTGCATGACCTGAACATGTGCCCAAGCGTTGCCCCGCTATCTCCACATTTCAAGCATGCCCCCCATGGCGACAGTCCCATATGAAATGCCCTTTTCGGTGGTATATACATCCTGAGGGCAAACTTGTATTGCTGTTCCCAATGTAAGGGCCATGTAGATTGTCGCTGAATTGATAATATATACGACTTAAACATTTCTTCCGTTATTGTATCGTTCAGTTCTTGCTGCCATAACTTAGATAATTTTAAATAGTCCAATTCTGCCATTGTATGTTTAATATGTCTATGGTGAAAGGAAAGAGGCACTTTCTGCTGTGTTTCCAACGAGAAAGCCGAAGCTAGTTCCACCTGGATGTCTTCCGTCAAGGATTCCCATGGCAAGGATATCACGTAATGTTTTAATTGAGCATAATGGAACTCATCTGTCCCTGGCAGTGCAAATTCTGCTTGTAAGTCCAAAAAACGTTTCATGTGTCCCTCCTCAGAAACTACCTGTAACAAATATTTAACTCCTCTTTTCCCACCTTTTAAATACTGAGTATATTTGTCCCAGGGCAAACCTTATATTATCACAAATCAACAAAAATGGGGTAACTTTTGAGGAAAATTTATCCATACGACATATCCACCTCCACGATGCTCTGGCAGTCTGCACAATTTGAGTAACCTTCAACACATATGGGACCGGAGCCCCTGATGTATGTAAATAGTTACTGAAATGCACCCCTGGTGATAGTTGCAATTCTGTCTCTGTGTTTGTATAGTCCTGAGTTGATCTAAACCAGTCGTTAATATGTCTCATACCACTAGCCACATTCAAGAACCTAATACTGAGCAGTCCCAGCCCCCCAAATTCCACTGGCATCTGTAATATCGTCATGGGGAGATGTGCTCTCTTCCCCCCCCACAGAAACCGCTGTACTATGGAGTCCAATTGCTTCTCATCCTTCTTTTTTTAGATATAACGGTATAGTTTGAAATACGTATAACCATCTGGGGACTGTCATCATATTGTATAGTGCTATTCTGCCCATTAGGGAAATAGGTAATGAGCCCCAAACTTGCAATCTGTTTTGTGTCTCTAAATAGCCTTGTTATGTTCTGATCATATGTCTTAGCGAGATCGGCAGGGATATAAACCCCCATGTACTTAATTTCTTCCCGTGCTCGTTGTATTGGAATATCTTTTTCGGGTTTCGTTGACTTTCAGGAACTACTGTAAGGGCATAGGATTTAGATAAATTTAACTTGAACCCTGAGAGTTGCCTAAATTGTTTGATACAATCAAGAAGTGTTCCTAGGGATCTGGTTGGGTTAGTCAACATTAGTAATAAGTCATCAGCGTAGGCAAAGACTTTTACCTCTCCGTCTACCAGTCTGACTCCCTCTATTCCTTTTAACGTTAACGTTCTAAGCAGTGGTTCTAGTGTTATCTCAAATAGTAAGGGTGATAAAGGGCATCCCTGCCTTGTTCCTTTACCTATCAAGAACTCTTCTCGCATGCCATTAATAAACACACTTGCCCTCGGATGACAATAGAGGGCCCCCACCACCCACATGAACCATCCCCTTATACCCATACTCGCCAATGCCTGGAACATAAAGTCCCAGCGTACCTGATCAAATGCCTTTTCTGCGTCGAGGCTAATCACCTGTGATGGTGCCCCTTTTTCTTTACAAGATGCCATCGCCAACAGGAGCCTAACATTGTGCGTCGCCTGCTGGTCCCGCACAAATCCCACCTGATCTGGTCCTATCAACTTAGGCAGCCACTGCGCTAACCGCTTGGCCAGCACTTTTGCCATCAATTTTACATCCAAGTTTACTAGGGATATTGGTCTATAAGATTCTGCTTTCTCTGTCGGTTTACTTGGCTTTGGTATTAAACTTATTAGTGCGACATTTGCGTGTTGTGGAAAAGTTCCTTCCTCAATTACTTTATCATGATATTCCAATAAGGAAGCCAAAGCCTCCAGGGGCAACAGTTTATAATACTCTCCGGTGAACCCATCAGGTCCTGGAGCTGAGTATTGCTTTAGGGATCTCACCATTCGCTGCAGTTCCGAGCGTGGGGCACCCCCTCGGTGGTTCTTTTTGCCACTCAGGACAATCACAAGGTCCCTCGATTCTGTTCCAGGCTTCAGGACTAAGACACACTATCGTCAGATGCCTTTCTCCTTCATTGGGGAACAGGTCTTCTGTATGCATATCCTCCCATACCTTTAGTAGGGAAAATTCTGCTGAAACTCAGGTAAGACCGCGGAACCATGATTCTGATTGCACCTTTCTGGCCCCGTCAGATCTGGTTCCCTCTTCTTCTGGACTTGTCCTCCGAAGAACCATGGACAGTTTTCCGACCCTCATCTCTCAGAACGAGGGGTCGCTTCTACATCCCAACTTCCAGTCTCTGGCTCTCACGGCCTGGATGTTGAAAGCTTAGAAGTTGCCTCTTTAGGCCTCTCAGAGGGTGTCTCCCAAGTCTTGCTTCCAGGAAAGATTCCACGAAAAAGAGTTATTCTTTTAAATGGAGGAGATTTGCCATCTGGTGTGACAGCAAGGCCCTAGATCCTTTCTCTTGTCCTACATAGACCCTGCTTGAATACCTTCTACACTTATCAGAGTCTGGTCTTAAGACTAACTCAGTAAGAGTTCATATTAGTGCAATCAGTGCTTACTATCAGCGTGTAGAGGGTAAGCCTATCTCTGGACAGCCTTTAGTTGTTCGTTTTATGAGAGGTTTGCTTTTGTCAAAGCCCCCTGTCAAACCTCCGCCAGTGTCATGGGATCTCAACATTCTCACCCAGCTGATGAAAGCTCCTTTTGAGCCAGTGAATTCCTGCCATCTGAAGTACTTGACCTGGAATGTCATTTTCTTGGTGGCTGTTACTTCAGTTCGTAGGGTCAGTGAGCTCCAAGCCCTGTTAGTTCATGCTCCTTATATTAAATTTCATCATAAGAGTAGTCCTCCGCACTCATTCTTTCTTGCTGAAGGTGGTGTCGGAGTTCCATCTGAGCCAGTCAATTGTCTTGCCAACGTTTTTCCCCTTCCACATACCCACCCTGGTGAGGACAAGTTGCATACCTTGGACTGTAAGAGAGCATTGGCCTTTTACGTGGAGCGGACAAAGCCCTATCGACAGTCCGCCCAGTTGTTTGTTTCCTTTGATCCCAACAGGATGGGGGTTGCCATCGGAAAACGGACAATCTCCAATTGGCTAGCAGATTGCATTTCCTTCACTTATACCCAAGCTGGTCTAACTTTGGAGGGCCATGTCACGGCTCATAATGTTAGAGCCATGGCTGTGTCAGTAGCTCACTTGGTCAGCATCCATTGAAGAGATTTGCAAGGCTGCAACGTGGTCATCGGTCCACACATTCACATCTCACTACTGCCTTCAGCAGGATACCCGACGCGACAGTCGATTTGGGCAGTCGGTGCTGCAGAATCAGTTCAGGGTTTAGAATCCAACTCCACCCTCCTAGGCCCATTTCTGTTCTGTACCAGGCTACACTCTCACTTAGTTGTTTGTTTTTTCAGGTCAATCTCAGTTATGTCCTCGCCGTTGCGAGGCCCAATTGACCACTGTTCATTGTTTTGAGTGAGCCTGGGTGCTAGGGATACCCCATGCGTGATGATGTCCAGCCTGCTTGTCCTCGGAGAAAATGAAGATACATACCTGTAGCAGGTATTCTTCGTGGACAGCAGGCTGGACATCATCACAACCCTCCCTCCTCCCCTTTGGAGTTGTTGTTCTTCTCGTTTGCTTTTTATATATAACTGAGGGAAGTGCGCGGGCGTCGCAGGCGGGAAGTCACTCATGTGCGGTGCGTTGTCCTCGCGCCCGCCTCGTCGCTTCTAGAACTTTTAAAAGTTTTTCTTTTTAATTGCGGAGCTCCTGGGCCGTCGCGGGGATGTGGTTTGTGAAGCAAGCCAACTGCGTGGTTGGAGATCAATATTTAACATAAGTTGGGCAGACTGGATGGACTGTGCATGTCTTTCTACCATTATCTACTATGTTATGTTTCTAAGTGAATTTGGTTGTCTGATTTGTGAATGTGTCAAGGAAGCAGTACTAGGCAACTGAAAATTGGTAAGATATCAGTGGGACCCATAAAGAACCCTCTTTTTTGTGTTTAGTATTCAAGATGATATACATGTGTGTTTAAAGTTTGTTTTATTGTTTGAAAGCTGCTTGTGTTTTAACTGTTCTTGTCTCAATTATGTGCTGCACCTGCTGCTGATGACCTAATCTAATCTACCTGCAGTCATTACACTGACATGTGGCAAGCAGAGTTAAAGCACAACGATTGGGGGGGGGGGGGGGGTCAGAAACTTGGGCCGAGCAATCATAGGGTTAGATCATTTAACCCTCACCTTCTCTTGGGGGACTGTGTCTACAGGCGGGTTAGTTTTTTCTACCTATGACAGGATGGATGGTACTTTCATGTGGGCTACCATGAAGATTTTATCACCAATATAGTTCAATTCATCTACATATCGGATTACTTTTTGTTCACATACTGATATTTGCCTCTTGGTCTGTCTCATCTTGTACCTGAACAAAACAGTTGCCAATGAAGAGGTACAAGCAAAATCTAAATAAATAAAATAAGTGAATGAATGTCTTGGGAAAGATCTCTGTGCCAAAGTAAACTACAGCTAAATGCACAAGACTGAAAGTTCTCTGGGAAGATTAAAAAGACTCCAACTGCTTTTAAACGCCAATGTTACCTGGAAATATACACCCTTCTCTTCAGCTGCCAGGTTTGTAGCTTGAGTTTTAGATTAGACTAAACTCAGTATTGAAGCTCAGGTACTGAGAACCACACTTTGAGCTACCATTGAAAAAGAAGTTTAAAAAATAACAAACATGGACTGGTGTGTGCAACTAATAGAGTGCATCAGCTCAAGTCTTATTGCAAGTAAATCTTTGCATTGGCTCCCAGTATTCCAGGATATGTTAAAAAAAAAAAAAATCTTGGTACTGTCCTTTGAGACTGAGGCTGTTCACCACACTTCTTCAGCTGTTACCCCATGTACACCATCATACTCTTTGCCACAAGTCTGCCTAGTCATGCTGGCATCTAGGAAACTGTACTTCATAAACAGCAGACAACCACCCCAGGGACATTTTCAGCCCTTCTACTTCAGACTTGCTCCTAATCTTCAAGTCTTCAGAAAACTATTGAAAACCTCATGCTTGAAACCGCTTTCAGTCCTTAAAGCTGAAATACGGTTTACCTTTTGAGCATTGCCCCCTGGCCCTTGGAACACTGTCAATAAATTATTTGCCCCTACCCTCCCTCTCAACAAGCATGATATAATCAGGCCACAAATGAGCAATGTCATTGCATGTGCTGAGACAGAGCCGTACTCCAAGAAATTATAACCATGTGGAAAGTTATGAGCACAATGCCATTTCCTGTATACAGTGATCTCTGTCCCCCTCAGTTTTGTTTTTCTGCCCTATAAAAATGCATGTAAAGACAAAGCTGTCCCAATTTTGAAAAGATAATCTCCAAGGACAAGCAAGCCTTCGTATCCTTACAGTTGAGTGACATCTGGCGGAGTTCAGTGTGGATGCTGACTAGCAGTATATATAGAGAAATTTCTAGGAGCATCCCACCATGCATGTGCTGGTGCTTTCCAGCCCGAAGCGTGAGCACAGGTCTCTGTTTTCGTTCTTTTGCGGAGCAGCGAGAATGCGCCTTCATGTTCTTCCCAGGTGCATATATTTTTCTCTCGTGCTTTCCTGTGCAGGTTTTTGGAACCCCTTGGATCATTTTTTTCCTTTAATTTACCCCCTTTTTTCAGTTACCCTTTTAATTTGTTTTAGTTTTTCGTCCCTTAGTTTCCTTTATTTTTCTGTGTTGCTAGACCCTTTTAGGCCATAACCAGACCTTGATTTAAACACTGCCCCTTTTTTCTGATTCAAAATTGAGTTTAATGTGTCAGCTATCCTTTTCTCAATATCCAAGATGACGCCCAGTGTAATTGGATTATTTCGATGACAGACCTGCACAACTGGTGCATCAGGTGCCTTGGACCTGACCATGAGCCTAACTCTTATTCTCTTTGTTTATAAATGCAGCTTAGGACACAGGGCACTGCGGGTTCAACAGGAGAAGCTTTTTGGCTCCTCGAAGGCCAGTACATCAGCTCTGGCAGTATTGACCTCGATGGCTGCTAAGACTTCAGCATCTGCTGGGAGTGCACTATCATCGATGAGGTCTCCTTCACTTCACTTGACATGGGGCACTGAAAGTAGACCCCGGGATCAGTCAGCATCAGACCCGACACAGAAGGCAAATACGGGTTCGACTTCCTTGGCTCCAAAGAACCGCGATTCTGTGCATTGGAGAAAGCACAAACTCATCTGCCTCAAAGGAGAGCTCCAGTCAAAAAGACTGGGAAGATGGGCTACATAAGGAGAAATTGTCTTACCTGATAATTTTCTTTTCTTGAGTCAGCATTACTGTTCTGAACCAGTGGGTGTTATCCTTTCCCACCAGCAGATGGAGGTAGAAAAAAATGAATTCTTCCTAGCATCTTGAATCATATATAGTGGACTTGAGCGAGGATTTTCATTTTTGTTTCTTTATTCTTAATGTTTTTAAAAGTACAATGGAAAATGTATCACTTCCTTGTCATCAAACAGATGAAGCCATTACGTATGGGTTGTGTCCATCAACCAGCTGGGGGAGATAGAGAGCACTCAACTTTTCGCAATGCCTCATGGCCAGCTAGCTCCACTGCTTGTTCAGTATTCTCTATCTCCCCAAGCAGGGTGACTGCAGCTTCTTCGAGCTCCATCAAACTCTGCCTGGGGGTGGCTCCTGGCTTGCCAGTTGTTAGCCGGGGTGTTAGAGGCTATAGCAGCTTCACTTTGAAGGCACATAGGTCAGCCCTTTCCCTGCCTTACCCATGCCCCCGTGGATGTGGACATATTAGCTTGCTTTTCCCTGTCCTTTCCCACTTATCTGAGCCCCCGGAGTGTTTTTATTTACCTCTTTTGCCTCCGCTTTCCTCACAGCGTTAAAAATAAATTAATTAATTAAAGTCGCGTTGCGCTTTAGCGCAGCGATCTTGGAAAAGAGGTTTTTTTCTTGAGATTCTTCTGCAGGACTGGAGCTGTGATACTCGGTCCAGTGAGGTAAGAGTGTTTTCTGACTCCTCTGGGGTGGGCCCGCGATGGGGATGTTTTTGGCGCGAACCGCCATTTTTTAAATTTTACCGCCGTTTTCAGCGATGGCTGCGGAGACTGTAAAGCGCTGTTCTAAATGTGGCAAGCGCAAATCAGCAGTGGTGCTCTGTAATTCGTGCTGTACAGACGCTAGAGCCGGCCCGAGCATGGCGAGCGGCGATCTTTCGCGCTCTGAACTGGCAGCAGACGCCATTTTGGATTTTCCACATGGCGCGGCCTCCATTGCGATGGAGAGTCCTGAATCCGGGGGGGGGGGGGGGTCCTCTGAGTGAGGCTAATAATAGAGCTGATAGCCCTGGGCAGGATCCGGGCGGTCAGGGAGTGGTTTTCTCCCCTGATTTTGTTTTAATGCTGCATAGGGCATACATGCTTAAAAGAGCTCTTCCACAGAGATCTTCGGACCCTCTGCCTGCCCCCCCTGGTGGATCCTGGCCTTTTGGAGTTGGCTTTGCCTGTTTCTTATCCTCCTGATAAACGCAGAAGGGCTATGAGGATTCTGAGGGGTCTGGCAGAACTTCTTGGGCTGAGGAGCCAGAGTCGGGTGCAGAATTGCCACAGGAGCTTGGTGATCCGTCTGCGGTGAGGATTTTCCACCGCGAGGAGCTGCCAGCGCTTATTTCAGATGCCTTACAAGCCCTCTAGATTGAAGATCCTGGGAGTGGCACAGCCTCCTCGGTTAATCCAAGGATGGCTAGTACCAGAAAGCCCGCTCGAGCCTTTCCTTCGCATGACTCCATCCAAGAGCTTATTTCGGCTCAGTGGGCTGACCCTGAGGGACCTTTGAAGGTTGCCAGGGCTATGGGGCAATTATACCCTCTGAGTGAGGAACATTTGGCTCGCTTTGCAATGCCTAAAGTGGATGCCCTGGTCACGGCTGTGACAAAGAGAACTACCCTCCCTGTTGAAGGAGGTGTTGCCCTGAAGGATATTCAAGACCGCAGGCTTGATTCAGCTCTGAAGCGGTCCTTTGATTTGGCAGGTCTTACTGTTCGGGCGTCTGCATGCAGTTGTTATGCTGCTAGAGCCTGCCTGGTTTGGTTACAACAGGCAGTGGAACAGCCCGGTGATGGAGCGGAGACCTTTTCTGAAGTGGCTCCACGGATGGAGTCGGCCTTGTCCTTTTTGGCTGACACCCTTTATGATATGGTCAGAGCTTCGGCTATGCACATGGCTGTAGCAGTGGCGGCTCGCTGCACTCTTTGGCTACGACATTGGGTCGCGGACATGGCCTCTACGCAAAGGTTGGTGAAGTTGCTCTTTCAAGGCCTTCTCCTGTTTGGTGAGGAGCTGGAAAACATTGTTAAAGGCCTGGGGGATTCCAAACCTCAGCGCTTGCCCGAAGATAGGCCGAAGCCTTCCTCTAAGGGTCAGGCGGTCCGCTCCTCTTATAGACCTCGCTTCCGTGAAGCTAGAAGGTACCGCCCAGGGCGTGCTACTGGGTTCACTTCGCGTGCCTGCTTTCAGCAGAGAAACTCCTGCCGCTTTGGTCTTATGGCATGGCGATTGAGAGGGCGCAATTGAGAGAGAGAGGCTACTGAAGGTAATTTCCACTCTCCTGCAGGCCCGTAAGCGCTCCACTTCCGTGGCTTATGCCAGGATTTGGCGCCAGTTTGAAGTCTGGTGTGTTTTCAAGAGCGCTTTCTCCATTGCGGTCCCCTGTCTCGCCGATTCTGGACTTTTTGCAGGATGGTGTACACAAAGGCTTGGCCTATAATTCCACTATTGCCCATTGGCTCAAAGGAGCTATCTTTTCAGCATATCTGCTGTCTGGCCGGGCTCCGCCTGAAGCCTTTAAGGCACATTCCACAAGAGCAATTTCCTTTTCCTGGGCGGAAACTGGAGCACTATCTCTTTATGAGATTTGCAGTGCTGCAACATGGGCTTCTACGCTCTCTTTCGCCCGACATTACAGGCTAATTTTCTTTCCTTTAGTCATAGCAGATGAAGCCATGAGCCCTCCCTGTATGATTGTCTGTATTGCAGTGATTCTGATTTTAGGTGCTGTTCTTGTTTCCTGAAGTTATATTCCTTCCTTGGGGAGTCGGAAAACAGTCTTCAGGATTCTTGTTACAGTTATAGGAGGATGAGTTCATTCCCTCCAGTTCATGTTTTGGGAGGATGTTTATTCCCTCCAGGAGGATGCAAGTATTTCCTCCGTTTATACAAAGTGGAGGACGAGTTTATTCCCTCCAGGAGGATGAGTTCATTCCCTCCTTTTTTGAGTTCATGCCCTTGTTAAGGGGCCATCGTTCGCTATGAGGAAAGTTCATGTTATTCTTATTGCGGTTTGCCATACTGCTTTGGAAGCTTCAAATACTGAAGAGGCAGTAGAGCTAGCTGGCCATAAGGCACTGAGAAAAGTTGAGTGCTCTCTATCTCCCCCTGCTGGTTGATGGACACAACCCATACGTAATGGCTTCATCTGCTATGACTAAAGGAAAGAAAATTTTCATGGTAAGAACCTAATTTTCCCTTTTCAAACAAGTTATGCTTGATTATAATTGTAAAATTGCTATTAAAAAAAAATTAATTCTACCAGTGACATCACTGGTTATAATCTGTAGTGCTGTCTGTAACAATCCAGTGTACATATGCCCAAGCAGCAGAAGGTCCCTTGTGTTGCACACCCAACCACATCAACCACTGCAGTTGCAATGATAAGTGAGCAAAACACCACAGAGTGGCACTCGCTACCCTGCATTTACTAGAGAATAGCCATGTCACAGGAACCCTGTATAGGTGTCAATTGTAATTTAATCTTTTTCCTGTTCATTTACTTCTAATAATGAAAGACAGAGCATACCCAGAACCCCGGGCCAAGGTCTTCCCAAGGTTTTGATTTCAGAACAGGGATGGTGACTAAAAAGAAAATTATCAAGTAAGACAAATTCCCCTTTCTTAGCGTCGGCTTACAGGGTCATTCTATGTCAGTTCAACCAATGGTGAATCTCCGGACTACATGTTCAATCTGATTGACCTCCCTACCAGAAATATGTCTGAATCTTCGCGAAATTACCTCAACCTGCATTACCCCAACTGCAAAGGAATTAAATACAAGACCTATTATGGATCTAACTTCTCCTTCCTTGGCAGCCAGCTCTGGAATGCTCTCCCCAGATCTATCCGATCAATCTGCGACTACCTACCCTTCCGGAAAGCACTAAAAAACCATTTATTCAAGCAAGCCTATCCAAACGATCCAGGTTAATCTTATGAACCAGCTACCTAACACACACCCATTGACCCAGACCACATCTCCCACCTTACTCCCCTTTCCATTGCCTATTTCTACCTACTCATCTCATCTATTATTCTGGTATATTTAAATTTTACCCTCTCTAACAATATTCTGTATTCCTTTTACTGTGTAAGCCGCATTGAACCTGCTTTGAGTGGGAAAGCACGGTTTACAAATGTAATAAATAAATGGTCCCAACCTCACCATTTCCATTTCTTGCACCTATTTATTGCGATCTAATATCACAATCCCCTCACCTTTGTCCACTTGTTTTATGACATCACGATTTGACGGTAGATGTACATGCCGTATTAATAGAGCAAATGGAATGTGAGTGTGACTGATGACAGTGCTTCTTGGCCTTTGCCCAAAGTGTGTCACCAAGGCTCCTCAGTGCCGGCAAGGACGACGTCTAATTCATATGTCGCCTCGGGGTCGGGTTCAACGGTCCCAGGCTCCCTGCACAGCAGGAGGCCTCAAGGCAGGTGGAGACCCACTTGAATCTTCACTGCTCCCAGTGTTTAAGGGTCTAGTAGCAGCCATGCTTACCAATGCTCGACATCGATTCTGATGCCTCTGACATCAGTGCTAATGTTGAAGAACCGGATTTGGCTCAAAAAAAATCTTCTCTCGTTAAGCCTCTCTGGGAACCTGGGTGTTGTTCATGTGAAGACAGAGAACGCAGCAGGGCTGTGGTCTGGCCCAAGACACTGCAGACACCAAGAATGGGATGTCTTTCCCAGAGACTGTATGATTGCACTGGGTACATCACTTGAAGCCACTGGGAATCTTCATGGACATGGATGGAAAAACTTTGGCAAAATTAAATGTCACGATGGTGCCTGAAAAAGGGGCAAAGCATGGCAAAAAGGAAAAGTCAGGGCCTAAAAGCGGCCTGGTGACGACAGAAAAACAAAACTTAAAACCGGGCAAAAAAAAACCCTAAGGAAATTAACAGGAAACAAAGGGTGAAAAAAAAAAACCCCAAAAAATAAATGGAAAGCACAAAAATAGCTCTCTAAGACCAAGCAACATGAGGAGATAAGAAAAACACTTCCTCCTCACGCGGAAAAAGAAGAACTGAGGAGATCACATTCTCGCAGCAGGCAGGAAGGCACTAACCTGAAAAACGCAGCTCCGTAGACAGCCATCTGCCATTGGCTGTCGTCTCTGCAGCCGGTCCTCCTCTCCCCTCTGACGTCGCAGCGCTCCTCCGGGGGGGGGGGGGTGGGGGGTCTTCTTCCAGGGGCAGTGACGTGCAGGGGAGAGGAGGAGCGGCTGCACAGACGACAGCCAATGGCAGATGGCTGTGTACGGAGCCGCGTTTTGCAGTTTGTTTTTTGTTTTGGGTTTCTTCTTTCTTTTTGTACTACTGCTACTACTTAACATTTCTAAAGTGCTGCTAGGGTTATGCAGCGCTGTACAGTTTAACAAAGAAGGACAGTCCCTGCTGTACCAGCCAGTGGGGGTTGCGGGTGGCGAGGGCCGGACTTGGAGAGGACAGGGAGGGCGGCGGCGGGTTTTCCAGGGCGGTTAGGGTGCGCGGGTGGTTTGGAACTCCGAGGTTGGCAGCCAGTGTGGAGCGATTCCTAGGCAGGGGGAGGAGTAGGGAAACACGCTCCGTGTGTTTCCCTACTCCTCTCCCTGGCTGCTGCTACTCCTGGCTGTGTCGCTGTTTGCTGCTGACGTCAGTTTGATCTACTCCATGAAGCAGACCACACCCGGCGGAATCCACAGTTCCAGGCAGCCTCAGAACGTTGGAGGTGAGAATTATTATATAGGAAGTTTCTGGTCTGTTATCATTTACAAAATCATAACCACTTCTTGCTCGTGTAGAATCATTTGTTATATCAATTTTTCACTCTCAAAGGGTTCAGTTAAATTGTCCATGTAACTCTCTAATAAAATTATATCTGAAACAAAATTATTTACCGCCACCGTTAGGTCCCGAGGCGCCTTCCAGATGGTATTCAGTGTAACCTCCACGGGAGCCAAAAACTCCAAGTTGATTTCTCTTAGGTGTTTAGGAGTGGTTCCGCCGATTTGGGTTCTGCTGTAAACGTCTCAGCAGCCATTTTAAACAAGCAGCTGCACTGAGAGAATTAGCAGCAGCGGGCAGGAAAGAGTGAGGATCTTTCCTGCCCCTTGTACTAGGCCGCGCATTTGATTCGCTATTCTCTAAACAACTTACGAATTTTATAAAATATTATAGAAAAAATAATTGTACAGGAATCAGAGAAGTCTTTTAATTACTCACCCACCAGCACAGCATTAGACATCAGTTTCAAGTTATAACAAACTTACAAAATCTAACATCAGTACCTCTGGTAATTATAAGTAATTACACTAATTATATAAAGAAGAGAAAAAAAAGGAACCCCCAGGACCCAGGACTATGCCCATGGGATCCTCGCTATCCCTGTTCCCATGCAGCTGTCTAGTACAAAGACCAAGGGACACTCAGTGAAACTGCATGGGAAAACTTTTAAAATAAATAGAGGAAATATGTTGCCTGGAGAATGTGGTAAAAACGGTTAGTATATATGGGTTTTAAAAAGGTTTGGATAAGTTTCTGGAGGGAAAGTTCGTAGTCTTTTATTTAGATGGACATGGGGAAACCACTGCTTGCCCTGGGATTGGTAGCATGGAATGGTGCTGCTATTGGGTTTCTGCCAGGTACTGTTGGAAGCAGGATTGGCCACTGTTGGAAGCAGGATACTGGGCTAGGTGGACCATTGGTCCAGTATGGCTATTATGTTCATATTTGCTTGGGTATGGCCTGTCTTTAGCATATCCAGTGCATTTAATTTTTCTTTTATCCATTGCTTTCATTTACCTTTAGAGAGCAGGATCAGGCGACCCTCAGGGGGAGGAATGCTAGCTTCGGCCTAACCCCTGGTAAGCCTTTTTCTCAGCTGAGAGGTGTCCAGCTCTACCACCGGCTGCCTTTCAGGTGCTGTGGAGGAATTGCAGCTCATCTGCATATCATTTACAACCTTCTCCAGAGTGACTCCCAGGTCCACTCCGATCCACTCAGGTTCTCCGCTCTAACGGCGTTCGGGGCATTTTTCTCTTTACATCTACTTTTCTCTCAGTTACTACTTATGGCTCCAGTACACTTTTTCTTCTTGGCACTGTCCCTTACTAATTTGTTTCTCCATCTTAAACCATGTACACTGCAGGAACACATTGTCCACAATCTGTACTCATCATCTCACCATCTTTTTCCTCTTCCTTTTTCTCAGCTCTCAACCTTAAACATTTCCTTCCTTCTATTCATCCATCTCCTTTCTATCTGAGTACATCTCACCTTCGTCGCTGTTGTCGTACCTTTCCTACTCTTCTCCATACTTTTATTCCTTCTGCTCTCCGCTGGGGACATTAATCCCAATCCTGGTCCTCCACATCAGCTCTCGTCCTATCCATGCAAACACCTGTCCTTGTCCTATCCATGCAAACGATTCCGGGATGTCTCCAATCTCATCTCTATTCCCCTCCTTCCCCCCCCCCCTCCCTCCCTTTCTCGTGTGCCCTGTGGAATGCCTGCTCGGTCTGCAACAAACTTCCCTTCACCCATGATCTCTCCATCTCCCGTTCCCTTCAACTGCTCGCCCTAACTGAAACCTGGCTCACCCCCGACGACTCTGCCTCAGTCGCGGCCCTATGCCATGGAGGTTATCTTTTCTCCCACACTCCCCGCCCAGTTGGCCACGGAGGAGGCGTCGGGTTTCTACTTTCGCCCTCCTATAGTTTTCAACCCCTCCTCATACCGCAGTCTCACTGCTTCTCATCCTTTGAAGTTCACTCCATCCGTCTATTCTACTCGCTGCCACTCAGAGTTGCAGTCATTTACCGCCCCCCCGATAAGTCCCCCGCTTCCTGCCTTACTGACTTCGATGCCTGGCTCTCTGTTTTTCTTGAACCCTCATCTCCGTCCCTCATTCTTGGAGACTTTAACATACATGCTGACGACCCATCTGACTCTTACGCTTCTCAGGTCCTTACTCTGACATCCTCCTTCAACCTCCAGCTGAGCTCCACCAACCCTACTTACCAAACTGGCCATTGTCTTGACCTCATCCTCTCCTCTTCAGCTCACCCTCCAATTTCTGTGCCTCTTCTCTTCCTTTCTCAGATCATCACCTGATCACCTTCACACTTCATCACCCTCCCCCTCAGTCCCGCCCAACACTAACCGCTACTTTCAGGAATCTCCAGGCTGTCGACCCTCCCACCTTATCCTCTTGTATCTCTAATCTCCTCCCTTTCATCATGTCATCCGAGTTTGTCGACAAGGCTGTCTCTGCTTACAATGCCACTCTCTCCTCTGCTCTGGACGCCCTTGCACCATTCATCTCCCGTCCCACAAGGCGTACTAATCCCCAGCCCTGGCTGACCCCTTGCATCCGATTCCTTCGCTCCTGCGCCAGATCTGCACCTCTGGAGGAAATCTTTCACCCATAGCGACTTCATTCATTACAAATTCATGCTATCCTCCTTCCAGTCCTCCCTATTCCTTGCCAAACAGGACTATTACACCCAATTGACTAATTTTCTCGGCTCCAACCCTCGTCTTCTCTTCGCCACCCTTAACTCTCTCCTCAAAGTGCCCTCTGCTCCCCCCCCCCCCCCCCCACACTCTCTCCTCAATCACTGGCTGACTACTTCCGCGACAAGGTGCAGAAGATCAACCTCAAATTCACTACCAAGCCACCTCTTCCTCTTCACCCTTTAACCCACTCCCTCAACCAACCAACCCAGGCCGCCGTCTCCTCTTTTCCTGATATCACCGAGGAGGAAACCGCCTACTTTCTTTCCTCCTCGAAATGCACCACCTGTTCCTCTGATCCCATCCCCACTAACTTACTAAACACCCTCTCTCCTACTGTCACCCCCCCCCACCCATCTGTCATATCCTCAACCTCTCTCTCTCCACTGCAACTGTCCCTGACTCCTTCAAGCATGCTGTAGTCACACCACTCCTCAAAAAACCATCACTAGACCCTACCTGCCCTTCCAACTACCACCCCATCTCCCTCCTACCCTTCCTCTCCAAGATACTTGAACGCACCGTTCACAGCCGCTGCCTTGATTTTCTCTCCTCTCATGCCATCCTCGATCCGCTTCAATCCGGTTTTCGCCCTCTACACTCGACAGAAACAGCACTCACTAAAGTCTGTAATGAACTGTTCCTTGCCAAATCCAAAGGTCACTACTCCATCCTCATCCTCCTCGACCTATCCGCCGCTTTTGACACTGTCAATCATAATTTACTTCTTGCTACACTATTCTCATTTGGGTTCCAGGGCTCTGTCCTCTCCTGGTTCTCCTCTTATCTCTCCCACCGTACCTTCAGAGTACATTCTCATGGATCTTCCTCCACCCCCATCCCGCTCTCTGTTGGAGTTCCTCAGAGATCTGTCCTTGGACCCCTTCTTTTTTCAATCTACACCTCTTCCCTGGGCTCGCTGATCTCATCTCATGGTTTCCAATATCATCTTTATGCTGATGACACCCAGCTTTATCTCTCCACATCAGACATCACTGCGGAAACCCAGGCCAAAGTATCGGCCTGCTTATCCGACATTGCTGCCTGGATGTCCAACCGCCACCTGACACTGAACATGGCCAAGACCGAGCTCATTGTCTTTCCACCCAAACCCACTTCTCCTCTTCCTCCACTCTATCTCAGTCGATAACACCCTCATCCTCCCCGTCTCATCTGCCCGCAACCTCGGAGTCATCTTCAACTCCTCCCTCTCCTTCTCTGCCCATATCCAGCAGACAGCCAAGACCTGTCTCTTCTTTCTCTATAACATCAGCAAAATTCGCCCTTTCCTCTCTGAGCACACCACCCGAACTCGCATCCACTCTCTCATTATCTCTCGCCTTGACCACTGCAACCTACTCCTGGCTGGCCTCCCACTTAACCATCTATCCCCCCTTCAATCCGTTCAGAACTCTGCTGCGCGTCTTATCTTCCACCTAGACCGATGTGCTCATATCACCCCTCTCCTCAGGTCACTTCACTGGCTTCCGATCAGGTACCACATACAGTTCAAGCTTCTCCTACTAATCTACAAATGCACTCAATCTGCAACCCCTCACTACCTCTCTACCCTCATCTCCTCTTACGCTCCTACGCGTAACCTCCGCTCACAGGACAAATCCCTCCTCTCAGTACCCTTCTCCACCACCGCCAACTCCAGACTCCGCCCTTTCTGCCTCTCCTCACCCTATGCATGGAATAAATTCCCTAACCCCATACGCCAAGCCCCCTCCCTACCCATCTTCAAATCCTTGCTCAAAGCCCACCTCTTCAATGTCGCTTTCGGCACCTAACCATTGTACCTCTATCCAGGAAATCTAGACTGCCTCAATCTTGATTAGCTGCACTTTTTGTCCTTTAGATTGTAAGCTCCTTAGAGCAGGGACTGGTAGCGCTTTAGAAATGTTAAATAGTAGTAGTAGCATTTGCTAGTGCTGTGCTTCAGCAAATTGTACAATGGATAAATGTGCACATGAATAGGAAGAGCCAATGGTTTATTGACCATTGGCTCTTCCTATTCATGTGCACTTTCTTAACTTTGTACGATTTGCTGAAGCATAGCATTAGCAAATGTTTTCTAAAGGTAAATGAAAGCAATGGATGATAAAAGAAAAATTAAATGCAACAGTGTGGACCTTTGGCTGTTAACTGCCAATTTAACTGAAGAGACTGAACAATAAATTAGGGTCCACGGGCTGTTTGCGTTGTATGCAGGTCCACATAACTATTTTGGGATTGCTGGAAACACATTTAGCTGGATCAAGGGTTTTCTAACCACCAGAACATACCAAGTGAAATCAAACCTAAACATACTACCACCTTGGAAAGCAGACCGTGGAGTACCTCAAGGATCACCACTATCACCAGTACTATTCAACATAATGATGATCCCACTGGCCAAATCCTTATTTAAGCAAGGCCTCAACCCATTCATCTACGCAGACAATGTCACTATATACATTCCCTTCAGACACGATCTAACAGAAATCACCAACAAAATCAAACTTGGATTGAACATCATGGACTCATGGGCAAACTGTTTTCAACTGAAACTGAACACTGAAAAAACACACTGCCTCATCCTCTCATCTCAACACAATACGTACAAACCCATAACCTTAACCGCTCCAGAACACACCCTCCCTATCTCAGACAACTTGAAAATACTCGGCATCACAATCGACCGCAACCTTACATTCGAGAGCCAAGTGAACTCCACAACAAAGAAAATGTTCCACTCAATGTGGAAACTTAAATGAGTAAAACCTTTCCTCCCAAGGGAAACATTTCGTAACCTAATACAATCAATGGTACTAAGCCACGCAGTTTATTGCAACGGAATGTATGTGGGATGCAAAGAACAACTCACAAAGAAACTTAAGACCGCTCAAAACATCAGCCAGGCCGATATTTGGGAAATCGTGATTCGAAAGTGCCAAACCCCTCCGAGAAAACCTGTACTGGCTTCCAATCAAAGAACGCATTACCTTCAAAATCTGCACCCTGGTCCGCAATATTATCAATGGCCAAGTCCCAGGCTACATGACAGACCTCATAGACCTACCAATCAGAAACATAACCAGATCGTCTCGAACATACCTAAACCTCCATTACCCAAACTGCAAAGGACTTAAATACAAAGCAGTCTATGCATCCAGCTTCTCCTACATAAGCACACAACTATGGAACGCATTGCCAAAAGCTGTGAAAACAACATACGACCCTCTAAATTTCAGGAAATCATTAAAAACCAACCTGTTCAAAAAGGCATACCCCACTGACCCAACATAACCACCTACACACTGCAACACAGCAAAACCAAAGATCGTAATGGACACTATACAACCTTCCTCTCCTTGATCCCCATTGTAATGGATACTATCTAACCTTCATCTCCTTGATCCCCATTGTACCTGAAACACATGTACCATATTCAACTATCCTGCTTATTTTCGAAGGAGAAGGCCAGCCATCTTCCGACACAAATCGGGAGATGGCCGGCCTTCTCCTAAGGTCGGCCAAATCGGTATAATCGAAAGCCGATTTTGGCCGGCTTCAACTACTTTCCGTCACAGGGCCGGCCAAAGTTCAGGGAGGCGTGTTGACAGTGTACCAAAGGCGGGACGGGGCTTGGTTAAGAGATGGCTGGTCTTGGCCAATAATGGAAAAAAGAAAGCCGGCCCTGATGAGCATTTGGCCGACTTTACTTGGTCCATTTTTGTTTATGACCAAGCCTTGAAAAGGTGCCCGAACTGACCAGATGACCACCGGAGAGAATCGGGGATCACCTCCCTTTACTCACCCAGTGGTCACCAACCCCCTCCCACCCAAAAAAAAATTAAAAAACATTTTTTCCAGCCTCTATGCCAACCTCAAATGTCATACCCAGCTCTCAATCACAGCACTATGCAGGTCCCTGGAGCAGTTTTTAGTGGGTACTGCAGTGCACTTCAGGCAGGTGGACCCAGGCCCATCCCCCCCTACCTGTTACACTTGTGGTGGTAAATGGGAGCCCTCCAAAACCCACCCGAAACCCACTGTACCCACATCTAGGTGCCCCCCTTCATCCACATCTAGGTGCCCCCCCCTTCATCCCTAAGGACTATGGTAGTGGTGTACAGTTGTGGATAGTGGGTTTTGGGGGGGGGGGGGGCTCAGCACCCAAGGTAAGGGAGCTATGCACCTGGGAGCAATTTGTGAACTCCACTGCAGTGCCCCCTAGGGTGCTCGGTTGGTGTCCTGGTGTGAGGGGGACCAGTGCACTACAAATGCTGGCTCCTCCCATGACCAAATGGCTTGGATTTGGCCATGTTTGAGATTGCCGCCATTAGTTTCCATTATCGGCGAAAACCAATGGCAGCCATCTCTAAGGGCACCCCAAATGTTGAGATTTGGGCGTCCCCGACCGTATTATCAAAACAAAAGATGGCCGGCCATCTTGTTTCAATAATAGTCGGGTAAGCCGCTTAACGGGGCCGTCATTAGAGATGGCTTCCCTTATAGATGGCCTGCCCTGTTTGATTATGCCCCCTATATCACCTTGTATTTGTTTCTCTATCGGACGTGGCGAATGCCTTTATGGTATTATGTAAGCCACATTGAGCCTGCAAATAGGTGGGAAAATGTGGGATACAAATGTAACAAATAAAATAAATAAATAACGCACCATTCCCTTTTACATTCTTCTTCTGTATTGTATTCTTCAAATTTGTGTGTTAAATTCTTGGGTATTTCTGATTAAGCACTGCATAACTCCTGGCTATCCCCAGCTCAAGCATACATGCTGAAAGGTTTCTGGTCACAGTAAAAGTTCATATATGCTCTTGTAAATTTAAACTGTATTTATGTATTCCGTAGGGGTGTAGCCATGAGTGGGCCCATGCCCACCCACTTTTATCTGAAGCCCACTCTAACTATCCCCAATCTAACATCTCTTGCTGCTTTCCCTCTCGCAGGTTTGGCCATCTGGGATTGTTGCCTCTTCCTGTTCCCCCCTGTCCAGCCACTGTCACGGTGCCTGCAGCTTTCATTTTCGGGCCGTTTCTATCAGCGATTCACACAGGCACTCCAGGGCCTTCCCTCAGCTGTGTCCACTGCTTGCATAAATAGAAAGTTGCATCAGAGCCCAACACAGCAGAAGGAAGGCCCCTGAAGTGCCTTTGTGAATCGCTGCTAGCGACAGCCGCAAATGAGAGCTGCAGCAGGCACTTCGGCGGATACAGGCTGGGAGAGGCAATGAACCTGGACAGCGGGACCTGTGGGAGGAAATGCAGCAAGGGGTTGGAAGAAAAGGATAGAGCTTTTCGATGTGGAGGAAGAAAAGGAGGAGTGGGGCTGTAGGGAAGGGGGAGAGCTGCTGGACTTCTGTGAGGAAGAGAAGGAGGGGAACTGGATTGAAGAGAGATGCTGGACATGGGAGGAGGCTGTAGGGAAGGGAGAGAATTGCTGGATGTGGGAGGAGGAGGGGGCTGGAGGGAAGGGAGAGAGCTGCTGGATTTCTGGGAGGGAAGAGGAGGGGGGTTGGAGGGAAGGGAGAGAACTGTTGGATATGGGAGGAGGAGGGGGCTGGAGGGAAGGGAGAGAACTTCTGGATGTGGGAGGAAGAGGAGGAGGGGGCTGGATTGAAGGGAGAGGTGCTGGGCTTCTGGGAGGAAGAGGAGGGGGGCTGGAGGGAAGGGGGAGAGGTGCTGGATCTAAGAGGAGGAGGAGGCTGGAGGGAAGGAAGAGAGCTCCTGGAACAGTACAAGGTGGGTGGGAAGGGAAACAGATGCCAGACCTCACAGCAGGGGAGAGGGTGGGCAGGCAGGCAAGCAAACCAGATGATGGGAAGGGGGGAGAGAGTGAGAGAAGCTGGATGGGTAGGGTTGGAGAGGAGAGATATATTGGCATGGGGAGGAAGAGAAGAGAGAAGTTGGACAGGGATTTATAGGGACACAGAAAGAGAGATGCTGAACATGGAGGAAGGTAGAGGCACAGAGATGGAAGAAGATGGATAGTGGACACAGAGAGAGTAGAAATGTCAAATGGACAGGAGACTTTGGTGAGTGAGTTAAGAGAGGACAGAGGGGAGCAGAAACCAGAGCCTGGGGCCAACATGATTTAAAAAATAAAATCACCAGACAATGAAAAGTACAAAAAATAACTTTATTTTTCCATTTTGTGATCAGAATATGTCAGATTTGAAATGTACATCCTGCCAGAGCTGGTGTTAGATATGGCTGGGGCCCAGGGTAGAAATTTGGGAGGGGACCCCAAAGCTTACTACTAGGCTGCACCTTCTTCAGCTTCCAGCTGGCCTGTGGCTCTCTCTGGCTAGGGGGCCAAGGGCAGTTGCCCTAGTTGTAACCCCCAACACCATCTGTGCATGTGATATCTTTATATTTTGCACAGTGTAGGAGAAAATGCATATCTTTCTAGTTCTTTGGTGCTGTACTGCTTGCAAGGTCTGGCTTCTTGGGATTTCAATTTCATTTGTTTATGGTTTGTGGCCACTTATTCTGTATTTGCCATTTGTTTTCTGTGTGTGTGGCCAAAGTATTGTTGACATGAATTTTCTATATAGTATTCTGTAGTAATTTGGCTTGTTCTGTTTTCTCGATAGATGGATTGATATTTTAGAGCCCCACCAAATTATTTTGGGCCTTAAAATATAGCTAGGATCCTTGTTTTGGATTAGTGCAGGCATGATAGATTTGCTCTAGGGTTTGAGTGACTTTGTTAGATTTTTATTGTACTATACAATATGCTTTGTTGTTGAGAATACTAGAAATAAACATTTTTGTATGGTAAGTTTTTTAGGGAAATGTCCTAGCTTTGCTCTGCATCCACTGTTGGGAGAGGGCCAGGGAGTTCTGTGGATGCAGAATATTTGGGGTGAAGCATATGTGTGTTGGAGAACCGTGGCTCGATGGAAGATGAAGAGCGCACCCTCCCCTTAGCCCTCAACGTCTGCAGCCACTGAGCCGGCAACTGCTACTCATTGAAGTTATTGGGAGTGGGGTAGGTGTGTGGTAGGGGTAGAGCATGGGTGCATCAGGTGGCAGGTGTTCCAGTGCCCACCCATCCAACCTGTTAGCCTACCCAAAAATTGCCTTCTGGCTATGCCATTGGCATTCAGAGAAAAAATAAAAAAGGAAAGGAGACTGAGGGTCAGCATGTCTTTGCTTTAAGAGAGAATAAGTGAAAGCTTCTGCTTTAATCAAATTAGATTTGCTAACTCTTGAATGATGACATCTTAAAGGATCAGTTTAAATAGACAGCATCCAGCAGCTTAGCTCTATTTTTGTGTTCAGGCTCTGCTGCCCCTTGTGTACATCATGCTGGCTTAGCATCACTCTTCCTACTGCCCCTGACATGGTTAATCTGAGATATTTAAAAATCGAAACCCAAAGTGTTCTCTGTACCAAGAAATGAAACTATAGTTAAATGTCAGAAATGAAAGTGAAACTTACTGTGCACCCATTGTGTGAAGGTAGTGGCTTTTTTTCTCCTCTGAAATGTATCACACATATTCCAGAATTTGGAGGCTTAGGTGTCTTTTTATATATGTAGATATAGATATATATAGATAGATATATATACACAGAGAAAGAGAGAGATTCACTCCTGCTAAAACTTTTGTGTTTTATACTTCAGATATCCAACTGAACACCACAACTCACAAAAAACATGGGAAAAGCCCCCTCACAAAGTAAGTGCTAGTTTTTAGTATAAGTCAGCCTTGTAAGCTGTTGTGAAGCAATGCAGGCACTTCTATCATGGCTTTTGGAGGGGTAGTGGGTTTTGCATGATTCAGAGTTTTGTTTTTTGTTTGGTTGTATGTGTTTTTTAAACCTGAGTATTAACTGTATGTGTTCACAGTTCTGTTCCAGATTTCACAACTGGGGATGGGGTGATATGGACTTAGCTTTATCTAGCTGTGCTTTTTCATTTTTAGAGGTACCAAGTGCAGTTGATGCTGTAGGCATTCATCCTATGGCCATATTGGTTGGTGAAAAAATAATTAGAGAAACTGTCTAGGAACAACTTAAAATGAGTTGCCATAAACCAGAAGACGACTTGACCGTGCAAATCCTTAAGGGCCAGACCAGGATTATTGGCAGATTCTCTGGGAAACGAGGAAAATTTTCTGTTTCTAGAATTCATGATTTAAAATTTGATGCAGGAGATCATGTTCCATACGCACATTTTCTCTTGTACTCCCTTGTCTAATTTGTCTCCCTGCAGCAGTTCTTCTCCTCACCTGATTTTAACCACTCTCTCCACCCAGTCCTCTTCCCCTTTCACTTTCCACAGCCAGTTCTTCCTCTTGTGCTTCTCTTCCTCCAAGCCAGTCTTCGTAGCCCCAAGCCAGTTGGTAGGAGGAGGAGACTGGCATTACCTCTAGTCATGTGTCCCTTGGTTTAACATAGAACCAGACTTGCAGTTTGAACCACTGGGATAACCTACCTTCTCCAAGTTCAAGCAGGCTGTTGGAGTGGCCTAGTGGTTAGGGTGGTGGACTTTGGTCCTGGGGAACTGAGGAACTGAGTTCGATTCCCGGCACAGGCAGCTCCTTGTGACTCTGGGCAAGTCACTTAACCCTCCATTGCCCACCGCATTGAGCCTGCCATGAGAGGGAAAGCGCGGGGTACAAATGTAACAACAAAAAAAAAAGCAGGCTGTTGTATTCTCACAGATAGGTGATGCACGGGTGCCTTCCCATCTGACACATGAGCGCCATCTCAGTCTTCATTTTTCCACAGAGATGAGAGGACCTATCTTTTCTTGGTGCTGTTTGTTTTTCTTCAAAGTGCAGTTCCTTACCATAGTTTTTGTTATTTTTACAAGATGTTTTCCTCCTTTACCTGTTTCCATTTTAGTTTTTAGCAGCATTTTTAAGTTTTCTAGGTTTTTTTTTTTTTGATCAGCTAGGCCCATTCGGCCGGAGCCCCGACCTCTATTTGGCCTGTGCCTCACATTTTCAGTCCAGGATTGAGGAATTTAATTTGGACTCGATACTTTTTTCAGTGTCCCAGAAGGCCCCCAGTGGCTTCAAAAGGTGTACCCAGTATAGTAGGGTGATTTGCATGACTGACCCACACTCTTGGTATATTGGGAGCCTTGGGACTGACCGTGACCCTAATTCTTGCTCTCTCTGTTTACAAATGCAGTTGAGAACAGAGAGCTCGCTAGGCCCAGCAGGAGAGACATTTTAGCTCCTTGTAGTCCAGTGAATTGGCATCAGAAGAATCATCCTCAGTGGCTGAGAAGACTTCCAACAAATACTGGGAGTACACCGGCATCGAGGCGGTCTCCACCTCTCTCGACATCAGGTGCTTATAGTAGGCCCCAGGACCAGTCATCACTGGGCCTTGACACCATGGCATGCATGGGTTCGGCGGTGTCCTTGTCGGCACCGAAAAACCGCAGTGCAGAGAGGAGCGTCTCTTCCCCCCCACCCCCGGAAGAGGTGCCAGTATGTCAGTCTCCAAGCAATCGGTTCCCAGTTTGACACCAACACCTCTTCGATTGCCACTTTACAGATGCCCTGGCCTTTGGTGATGCCCACCATGCTCAGGGAGGAGCTGGTGCAGATGCTGCACACACAAACTATTCTGGCATAAACAACGCTTGTGCCACAGGCGGATCATCTTCTGCCTCTCTCCGAAGAGCAACTAATGCCTGTGTGGAGATCCTCGACACCAGCACCTCAGTTGATACAGACATCAAAGCATTCAAGACTCCCCAAGAAGGTGAATACACAATACCATATCCAAAAGGCTCCAGGATTCGAGAGGGCACAATTGCCTTACCATTCTATGGTGGTCGAATCCACTCTCAAATGGGCTAGGAGTTCAGGTCTCATGCTTCGGTGCCCCCTGGTAGAGTCTTGTACCTTAAACTTATTTGGGTGAAAGACTTTTCAGTGTTTGATGCTTGTTGCTCACATCCAGTCCTACTAGCTCTACACGAGCCTATACTTTGAAGTCTTTGTTTAACAGTACATTCCATATCATCAAGCTGATCAATCCATAGACTGGTGGGTTGTGTCCATCTACCAGCAGGTGGAGATAGAGAGCAAACTTTTGCCTCCCTATATGTGGTCATGTGCTGCCGGAAACTCCTCAGTATGTTCTCTATCTCAGCAGGTGGTGGTCACACACAGCAGCAGCTCTGGCTAGGCCTCCAAGCCTAATCCTTAGGTTTTGTTGAGTGCCTGGGGTTGAGGGCTCTTTTGAGCAAGTGCAAACCTGGTGGTGCCAGGTCCCTCCTTTTCTCCCCCCTCCCGCTGGCTCCGTTTAAAAAAAAAAAAAAAAAAAAATATTTTTAAACGTCTTTAAAGGCGTTTAATTCGACGTTTCTTTAAACGTTCATTGCAGCTACTCACTGGGACACCAGTTCGTTACAGCTCGGAGCGGCAAGCAGGTAATTTTACCTTTTTATAGCGGGCAGGGGGTTCCCCGATTCTTCTCCTCGTGGCAATGGCGTCGGAGGGCGAGGGCGCAAAGGGTCGCTCCCCGGATCGCTGGAGCGCTTCTAGAGGGGATGCGGGGGTTTTACAACCTGATTCGCCCTTGATGGGTGATAGTTTAGTGACCGATGAATGTCCCGGTCGTTCCTCCGGCGTGGCGGTTTTTTCCCGCCATAAACGCCCATCCCCCGCTCCTCGCCTCCGCCATCTTGGCCGGCCACGCGGCTCGGACGGCTTCTTCGGGGCCGCCCTTGAGGTTGGAGACAATGCCATGAACGCCCTTAATTTGGGCGACGGCACAAAAGCGGCTAAAGTTAAGCGCCGTTCTTCCCGCGCGGCTCCTTCACGGAGTTTCGTGCCGGACGCCATTTTGGATGCGCAGCATGTCTCTCCCCCGCTATTGCGAGCGCCGCTTGAGAGTGCGTCTAGGGCTGTTGCCCAGGCTGCGGAAGTGCACAGTCTGGGGGGTTTCTCCCCCGAGTTTGTTTTGCTGCTGCATCAGGCTTTCCTCATGCAAAACGCTGCCCCTGCTCCCTCTTCTGATAAAGAGGTTGAGGTTCCCAGAGGTAAACGCCCTCGGGTTGATTTCCAGGCCTTGGAGGACTTTTGTCTCCTCCGATGTAGATGAGGGCAGCGTATCTGAGGTCTCCCAACGATCCTTTGCGGATTCCTTGGAGGAGATAGATCCCCGCTCGGCTGGAGCGGATGACCCCTCTGCAGCGCGGCTTTTTAGCCCAGAGGATTTGCCCAACCTGTTGTTACAGGCCATGGACACTTTGAAGATTTCCTCTCCGGAGGACGTCTCTCCCTCAGCCCCTGTTGGCTCTGCCATTATGCTGGGGACGAAGCGCCCGCCTAGAACCTTCCACGTGCATGATGCCATGCACACCTTAATTGCGGCTCAATGGGATGTCCCGGAAACGAGCCTTAAAGTGGCTAGGGCTATGTCCCGCCTCTATCCTTTGGCTGTGAGTGAACGTGAGGCCTATCTGTGGCCTACCGTGGATTCTTTAATCACTGCGGTGACTAAGAAAACGGCGTTGCCGGTGGAAGGTGGCACGGCCCTAAAGGACGCCCAAGACAGAAGATTGGAGGCGGCCTTAAGGTCGTCCTTTGAGGCAGCTGCTTTAAGTTTGCAGGCCTCAGTTTGCGGCTCCTATGTGGCCAGGGCGTGCCGGACTATGGTGCAGCGGGCTTCCCCCTCGGATCTTTCCTTGAGGGCTGATTGGCCGGCCCTGGAATCGGGCTTAGCCTATTTGGCAGACTTGCTGTATGATGTCTGGAGAGCCTCAGCTAAAGGCATGGCTCAGACAGTCTCTGCGCGGCGGTGGCTTTGGCTGAAACATTGGTCTGCTGACCACGCCTCTAAATCCCGCCTGGCTAGATTGCCTTTTAAAGGCAAGCTGCTCTTTGGGGTCGAGCTGGACAAAATCGTGACCGATCTCGGCACGTCTAAGGGCAAGAAATTACCAGAGGTCAGGGCTCGGGTTAGTACTCGTCCCGATACCTCCAGAGGACGGTTGCAGGAAGCCCATCGGTACCGCCCGGGCAAGTCGGGTTCCTCTGCCCCCTCTTCCTTCAAGAGGAATTTCTCCCCCAAGCAGCATTCCTTTCGCAGAGACCGCCGTCCCGGAGGTGCTCCCTCCGGTCCTCCCCCAGGGTCTCGTACCCAATGACGGGGCCTTGGTCCACGCCCCAGTGCAGATTGGAGGACGGCTGTCCTCGTTTCTGGGCGAGTGGACCACTATAACTTCAGACGCGTGGGTGCTGGAAGTCATCAGAGACGGCTACAAGCTAGAGTTCTGCCAACCCTTAAGAGACGGGTTTGTACTCTCTCCCTGCAAGTCTCCGGTCAAGCTGTGGTAGTGCAGCAGACCTTGGACAACCTGATCCGCCTGGGTGCGGTCGTTCCGGTGCCAAAAAAAAAAAAAAAAAAAAAAATCAGATTGGCAAGGGACGTTACTCCATTTACTTTGTGGTTCCAAAGAAAGGAGGTTCTGTCCGGCCTATCCTCGACCTCAAAGGGGTCAATCGGGCCTGGAAAGTGAGGCACTTTCGCATGGAGACTCTCCTTTCTGTTATAGCGGCAGTGAAGGCAGGAGAGTTCTTGGCTTCCTTGGACATCAAGGAAGCGTACCTGCATATTCCCATCTGGCCTCCTCTCCAACGCTTTCTGCGTTTTACAGTCCTGAGACGACACTTCCAGTTCAGAGCCCTCCCTTTCGGGTTGGCTACTGCTCCGCGGACCTTTTCCAAAGTAATGGGGGTCATAGCGGCCTTCCTGCTAAAGGAAGGAGTACAAGTCCATCCTTATCTGGACGACTGGTTGATCCGAGCCCCCTCTTATGCAGAGTGCGGCAAAGCTATGGACCGGGTAATTGCTCTTTTGAGCTCCCTGGGATGGATCATCAACTGGAAGAAGAGCCAGCTGCGCCCGACTCAGTCCCTGGTGTATCTGGGAGTTCGATTCGACACCCAAGTGGGCAGAGTGTTCCTGCCAGACAATCGGATTGTCAAGCTTCAGGCTCAGGTGGACTAGTTCCTAGTAGCCTCTCCTATTCGGGCTTGGGACTACGTGCAGCTGTTGGGCTCTATGACGGCCACGATGGAAGTAGTGCCCTGGGCCAGGGCTCATATGAGACCACTACAGCTATCTCTGCTGCTGCGCTGGACTCCGATGTCGGAGGATTATGCTGTGCGCCTTCCCGTGGACCCAGCAGTGCGCAAGGCGCTGAGCTGGTGGACGCAGACAGACAAGTTGTCTGCAGGATTGCCTCTGGTGACCCCGGAGTGGATTGTCGTCACGCCAGACGCCTCTTTGATGGGCTGGGGAGCCCACTGCTTGGGAAGGACAGCGCAGGGGCTCTAGTCTGCTGCAGAGGCAAGTGGTCTATCAACCTCCTGGAACTCAGAGCCATTCGGTTGGTGTTATTGGAGTTCATCCCGGTACTGGTGTTGAAGCCTGTACGGGTCCTGTCGGACAATGCCACGGCTGTGGCCTATATCAACCGCCAGGGAGGTACCAAGAGCGCCCCTCTAGCCAAGGAGGCTATGAGTCTTTGCCAGTGGGCGGAAGCGAACCTGGAGCAGCTTTCAGCGGCCCACATTGCCGGAGTCATGAATGTCAAGGCGGACTTTCTCAGTCGCCATACCTTGGAGCCCGGAGAGTGGCAACTATCTGCTCAGGCGTTCTTGGACATCACGAAGCGCTGGGGCCAGCCGAGCCTAGATCTGATGGCGTCATCGGCCAATGGCCAAGTGCCGCGCTTTTTCAGCAGAGGACGGGACCCTCGATCCCTGGGAGTAGATGCTCTTCTCCAACAGTGGCCGACACAAGAGCTCCTCTATGTGTTCCCGCCCTGGCCCATGTTGGGCAGGGTGCTAGACCGGGTGGCAAAGCATCCCGGCAGGGTAATCCTGGTGGGTCCGGATTGGCCCAGACGTCCCTGGTATGCGGACTTGTTCAGGCTCTCAGTCGACGATCCTCTGCGGCTGTCAGTGGAGCAGGGCCTGTTACATCAGGGTCCCGTGGTGATGGAGGATCCCTCTCCCTTTGGTCTTACGGCCTGGCTATTGAGCGGCAGCGTCTGAGGAAGAAGGGCTTCTCAGACAAGGTCATCGCCACTATGCTGAGAGCGAGGAAGCGCTCTACTTCTACTGCTTACGCCAGGGTTTGGCGTATCTTTGCAGCATGGTGTGAAGCAGGCTCACTTTCTCCCTTCACTGCTCCAATTTCTTCAGTGTTGGCGTTCCTGCAAGAAGGTCTGGAGAAAGGCCTGTCGCTCAGTTCCCTTAAAGTCCAGGTAGCGGCTCTGGCTTGCTTCAGGGGCCGCCTGAAGGGTGTTTCCCTGGCTTCGCAGCCAGATGTGGTGCGCTTTCTCAAGGGAGTTAATCACCTGCGCCCCTCCTCTGCACTCAGTGGTGCCTGCGTGGAATCTCAACCTGGTGCTAAGAGCGTTGCAGAAGCCGCCTTTGGAACCCTTGTCGAGGGCATCTCTGAAAGACCTGACGTTGAAAGCAGTCTTTTTGGTGGCTATCACTTCAGCCAGAAGAGTTTCCGAGCTCCAGGCGCTCTCATGTCGAGAGCCTTTTCTGCAGTTCACTGAGGCAGGAGTGACTATTCGCACAGTGCCTTCCTTCCTGCCCAAGATTGGTTCTCGCTTCCATGTGAATCAGCAGCTCTGTCTCCCTTCCTTTCGTAGGGAGGACTACCCAGAGGAGTACTCTGCTCTTAAATATCTGGATGTGAGACGAGTCATCACCAGATACTTGGAAGTGACCAATGATTTCCGGAAATCGGATCATCTGTTTGTCCTGTTTGCAGGTCCTCGTAAGGGTCTGCAGGCTGCTAAGCCTACAGTGGCAAGATGGGTCAAGGAAGCCATTGCAGCGGCTTATGTGGCCGCGGGGAAGGTGCCGCCTATCCAGCTGAAGGCTCACTCCACGAGAGCTCAGGCGGCCTCGATGGCAGAGGCCGGATCCGTCTCCTTGGAAGAGATATGCAAGGCGGCAACTTGGGCTTCGGCTCATACATTCTCCAAGCATTACCGTTTGACTGTGGCTGCACGGGCGGAGGCCCGGTTTGGAGCTTCAGTGTTGAGGTCAGGGATTTCTATGTCCCGCCCTGGGTGAGTACTGCTTCGGTACATCCCACCAGTCTATGGATTGATCAGCTTGATGATATGGAAGGTAAAATTATGTATAATCATACCTGATAATTTTCTTTCCATTAATCATAGCTGATCAATCCATAGCCCCTCCCAGATATCTGTACTGTTTATATTCTGGTTGAATTTTAGGTTCAAGTTTAGCCTTCAGTTACTTCAGGAGGACTTCGTGTTCAAGTTCTTCTTTCACTTGGATTCTTCAAGAGTTGAGACGAGTTTGTGTTACAGTGAGCTGCTGCATTCCTCTCCCCTCCGTTTTACGGGGCTGGATTGAGACATAAATTCTGCCGGCACTCCCTCCCGCTTCGTGCGGCTGTAGGGCAGCTTTGTACCCCTCCCGCTTCGGCGGTGTTAGGGTCAGTCAGCTCCTCCCGCGGTTGCGGTTGCAGGATAAGCCAGATCCCCCCGCATCGGCGGGTGTGGTGTCCCTCCCCCGCTCCGCGGGGATGAGCTGGACGGATTCCCCTCCCCCACTTGTGTGGGGATGAGCTGGGTTAATTCCCCTCCCCCGTTTCGGCGGTGGTGAGCTGGGCAGAGTGTCCCTTCGTGGGTGTAATTCTCTAAGTGCTGAGTCCTGCGGATGGAGCTTTGATATCGACATACTGAGGAGTTTCCGGCAGCACATGACCACATATAGGGAGGCAAAAGTTTGCTCTCTATCTCCACCTGCTGGTAGATGGACACAACCCACCAGTCTATGGATTGATCAGCTATGATTAATGGAAAGAAAATTATCAGGTATGATTATACATAATTTTACCTTGTCTGGCGGATCCACTCCCTAAGGAGCAGGACGCAGAGCTTCACCAGTTGGCCAGTAAGTAGATGAAGTGCAGAACATATCTGGCTAGGGGCGCTTATACTTCTGATATTGCGTCCAGACTCTCCGCAATAGGTGTAGCAATGCACAGACTCATTGTTATGTGTTTCTGACCTAGAATTAGTGGTTCAGGAGAGAATAGCAGACAAGTTGTGCTGAGGGGATAAAATTGAAGAGGATGCTAACTGCATCAAGAAGCATACCGACACCAAGCTTTCTTGCCACCCTCCATCTGCTACATCTTCGCTAAAAGATTTTTGAGTGAACCTAAGCAACAGACCTATTACTCTCAAAGGCTTAGGTTTCCACTACCACCTCATTCTACCCAGGCTTCCCATGTCTCTCGCCCTAGGCCTCGTCCTCGCCCAGAAGCCCCAGCAGGCTCCCCAGTCAAAGCATAGAATGGACTTTTGACAGACTCCAGAAGAGCATAGCCACTCCCCAAGTAACTGTCCCAGATGGCTTACCGTTAGAGGGGGAGGCTGAATTTTTACCATCACAGGTTGCCCCTTCAAATTTCAAATAGAATTGGCATCAAAGACCACCAAATTGCCCACCAAGAGCATCCGTACATCAGGTCTCAGCAAAAACAGGTACTTGTAGAGGAAATCTCCGCCCTTCTGCATGCCAGTGCAGTCAAACCTGTGCCACCTGGAGAAGAAAGGAAGGGACTTCTATTCCAGGTACATCTTTGTGCCCCAAAATGGGAGGATTCTGTCCCATCCTAGACCTAGGGGCTCTGAACAAATTTCTGGTCAGAGAAGTTCAGGATGATTTCCCTGGACACCCTTCTACCCATAATTTAAGCAAACGATTGGCTATGCCTTCTGGACTTAAAGGATGCCTGTACCCACATTTTGATATCTCTAAATCACAGCAAGTATCTTTGATTCTGTGTGGGGAAATATAACTACCAGTATTGTGTTGTGCTGTTTGGCTTTGCATCAGCTCTCAGGGTATTCACCAAGTGTCTAGCAGTAGTTTCAGCGTGTCTATGCAGACTTGGAGTGTATGTGTTTCCCTATCTAGACAATTGGCTGATCAAGACCACATCGCAGGAAGGGAACGACAGTCAATGCGCCTATCTATTCAGGTGTTGGAGCTACTAGGTTTTGTTGTCAACTACCCCCCCCCCCCCCCAGTCCCACCTTCATCTAGCTCACCAATTTGGAGTACATAGGAGTCCTGCTGGACACATTGCAAGCTCGCGTTTTCCTTCCACAAGCAGGGGTGGACACCTTGGGAATCTAGCTGATGTCATCCAGATTACCCCAGAGTTTAGTCACACCCTTCTGTAGTGGGTACATCCAACCTGGGATGGGGATTTCATGTAGATGGACTTCACACTCAAGGCATGTGGTCTGCTCAGAAGACTCAACCTCCTCAAACTCAGGGCAATCTGGAACGCTGTAAAGGGTTTCAGAGTGCCTGCAGAACCAAATTTTTCTTATTCAAACAGACAACCAGGTTGCAATGCTCTATATGAACAATCGGAAGTGGGGGCGGCGGATACTGGATCCTACACCTAGTGTCAGGAGGCAGTGGGGATGTGGCAGTGGGCCCTCCTTCATGGAATAGACCTCTAAGTTATATACCTGCTTGAGAAAGACAACTGCCTGGCTGACAAGACTGAGCAGGGTGCTGCAACCACATGAGTGGTCTCTCAATATTGGTGTGGCCTGCAAGATCTTCCGAGCATGAGGCACCCCCTTGGATTTTTTTTTTTGCCACTCATCTCAGCAAGGTCCCTTAGTTCTGCTTCAGGCTTGGATCACACATCAGACTAGCATCAGATGCTTTTCTCTTTCATGGGGGGTGGAGGGGGCTTCTGTATATATATCCCCCAATACCTCTCATAGAGAAGACTTTGCTGAAACTCAAGCAAGATCACAGAAGCATGATCCTAATTTACTCCTTACTGGCCAATGCTGATCTGGTTCCTTCTTCTGGAATTATCCTCCAAGGATTTATGGAGATTGGAATGTTTTCTGACCCTTATCATGCAGAACGAGAGTTCCCAACCTCCAGTCCCTGTCCCTCATGGTTTAGATGTTGAGAACGTAAAATTCAAAACCTTGAATTTGTTGGAGGGTGTGTCTTGCATCTTGCTGGTTCCAAAAAAGATTCCACTAAGAAGTTCTCTTTTTAAGTGGAGGAGGTTTGCTGTCTGGTGTGAGAAGAAGGCCCTAGATCCCGTGTCCTGCACAAAAACGGCTTGAATACCTCCTGTACCTCTCGGAGTCTGGTTTGAAAACCAACTCTGTAAGAGTTCATCTCTGTGCAGTTGTTGCTGATCACCATGTAAGAGGGTAAGTCCATCTCTGTACAGCCCATAGTTCACTTCATGAGAGGTTTGTCTGTCTCTCTCTCTTTCTCCCCCCCCCCCCCCCCCCCCCCCCCCCCCAAAAAAAAAAAAAAAAAAAATCAGATCTCCAACTGTGTTATGGGATCTCAATGTCCTCACCCAGCTGATGAAAGCTCCTTTTGAGCTGCTCGGTTCCTGTCATCTGAAGTATTTGACCTGGAAAGCTGTGTTTTTGGTGGTGGTCATTTCAGCTCGCAGAGTCGGTGAGCTTCAGGCCCTAGTAGCTGATCCACCTGACACTAAGTTTCACCACAAGAGAGGTTCTCTGCACGCACCCTAAGTTTCTTCCTAAGGTAGTGTCGGAGTTCCATCTTAATCAGTCACATTCTAACAGCCTTTTTCCAAACGCCACATGCCCATCCTGGTGAGAGTGTGCTGCATACCTTAGACTGCAAGCGAGTCTTGGCCTTCTATCTGGAGTGGACTAAAGCTCATAGACAGTCTGCCCAGCTTTTTGTTTCTTTTGACCCAAATTGGATGCGGGTGGCCATTGGCAAACATACAATTTCCAGTTGGCTAGCAGATTGCATTTCCTTCACTTATGCCAAGGCTGGGCTGACTCTAGAGGGTCACATCGATGTTCATAATAGCCATGGCCTCGTCAGTAGCCCACTTGCAGTCAACCTCCACAGAGGAAATATGCAAAACTGTAACGTGGTCTTCTGTCCACACATTCAAATCTCATTACTGCCTTGAACAGGATTCCTGATGTGACAGCCGGTTTGGGCAGGCAGTTCTGAAGAATTTGTTTGGTATCAGAATCCAACTCCACCCACCTAGGCCCAGTTCTGTTTTGTTCCAGGCTGCATCTCCACATCTAGTATGTAAATAGTTTCAGGTTAATTGACTACCAGTCCTCAACTTTTCCAGCCCTTATTCTCCTTGTGTTGTTTTCAGTGAGCTTTGTAGCTAGGGATTCCTATCTGTGCGAACAGCCTGTTTGTCCTCTGTGAAAGTGAAGTTACTTACCTGTAGCAGATGTTCTCTGAGGACAGCAGGCCAGGTATTATTCTCTCATACTCTCCCACCTCCCCCTTCAGTTGTATCTTTTAGCTTTTTGATCTGACTGAGGAGATGGCACTCTCGCATCGGGTGGGAAGGTACTCGCATATGTGTGCTGCGGTGCTCCTAGAAAGTGACTCACTTCCTAAGAGTATTATGCAGCATAGAATGTTCAGTATGTCTTCTGTCTCCCAAGCAGATAGATAAGGTCACAGCCCTCCTTCTGTCTTGGTTTATAACTAATTTCAGTTGAGCTTTTAACTACCTTTTGGGGTTTTCTGCTCCTGAGCCAGTTTTGTACTGAATCTTGGTTGAGCTTTGGGGGTGCCTATTCGGCTTGTTCTCCTAAACCAGCTTCTTAGCTGTGTTCCAATTGAGTTGGAGGAGCCTTCCAGGGCTTTGTTCTCCTGAACCAGTTTAATGCCTGGGGCTCAGTTGAGTTGGATTCTGCTTCTGGCATAATAAGCTCATGTTGAAAAAACAAAGCAACTGTAATATGGAACTGAGGTATATCTCAGAGGTCTCTGAGATCCTTACCACCTTCCCCACCTTCATCAAGACCACTGGACCACTAGACCACCATCATCTCCTGTAGGAGTCAGTCTGCACTGAGTGAGCTGTATGATCTATTTAGGCGCTTTGGTGTTTGTGCCTCTGTTCAGAAGTGTAGCCAGGTTGAGGGCGTGGGGGGAGTTGACTGCTGCCATTGTGTGTTTTAAATGTGACAGCTCAAGTGAAAAATAGGTGTTGTGCCGTCGGAAGTCCGTTTGGGGGAGCAGTTGCTCCACTGGCGACCCCTCTAGCTACACCTCTGCCTCTGTTCCTTATTAAGCTCTCACTGGTATCTGTCTTGACTTTCTCTCTCAGCTGGTATCACTTGCAGGAACCTTCATGAGCAGTGAAATATTCTATTTCTTTGACTCTTGTATGTGGAGGATTAACTCAGTGTGACATTACATTTTCCTCAGTGTTCCAGACTTAGAATTTTTCCCACTTTTTCCATTTCTGTCAGTTGGTGGGATTTTTTTTTTCCAAGTGTTGCCTGGCTGTTTGATTCACAGTAAGCAAATTCAGACTTTTATTAGCTCTCGTTTAAAAAAAAATAGATTTTACCCCTTACTAGGGCATGTGCTCCTATTCTTTGGTTCATTGCTGTAGTTTGATTTATCTTTGTAATTTCTGGTGCAATCACCTTAATGTTTATAGTAGCTACCTGAGTAGTAGATACAGAGTTCTTATTTGCAACAGTGATTAATTGCAGTTAATTGTATTTAGTTTTTCCTCTGGAGTTCCTAAGAATTAAACTGTTATCTTCAGCTAGCTGACTATATTTGCCAAGCTTGCTTATTTTCCCCATCACCAGTATTCTAGAAAAAAACAACAATAAAGAAAAACCTCCTATCTGGTCAAAACTGTACAATGCAGCTCTTGGCTATGTTGTACCAAATTTGATGGGTGCACTCTGTTTCAACGTGTTACTCATCTGGATTGCCAGATTCAGGATAATTGCATTAGTGTTTTCAGTTATAGATGATTCGGAGCTGGCACAATTTTATTTTCATTCAACTATGTTCACCTCCGCATGTAGTTCACAGTTTTTTCTATATCTTCCTGGAATTATCAGCCCCTGTGTGTATAGTTGTCCACCTGTGTTGCACACTTGCACCCACTGACACGGTTGCTTGGTGGCACTGGTATTGTTTATTCACATTTGATGAATCTCCTCTTTTACCATATAAATCAAGCCGATGTACAATAATCCAGTACACAACTAGCTTAACCAGAAAGGAACTCCATTAGGTATAAGATAGAACAGCAATCTCGCAAGAAACACACGCATCAGGCCCAGCTCAGTGACAACAGCGGTGTGAGCAGCAGCTTGTTTGCTTTACCCCCCTCACAGACCCCTCAGAAGCTCCCCAACCCCCCCCCCCCCCCCCCCCACACACACACACACACAAGTCCCCTTAAAAACTTTTTTATTGATGATTCTTAATGATTCATCATTAAGAATAGTCAGTAAAAGTTTTATTTTCACATTAGGTGTTCTTGGTCTATGTTTGGAGGGCCCAAATCAGTCTCCCACTTTTGTTTCCTGCTGCGTGCTTCTTCGTGGGATTCCTGTGTTCGTTTCACACCCGTGGATTGTTTGCATAGGACAAATAGAGATGGCAGCAAGCTCCACCCACTGACTTTAGCACATAGCATTAGCCTATCTAGCTCATTATATCTCCTGTTAATCAGCCTCCTTGTTGGGCACAGTAATATGTGTTTATCAAGAACATCTTTGGTTGATAATACCATATATACTAGAATATAAGCCTATTCAAGTAAAGCTGAGTTAAATTCCCCCCCCCCCCCCCCCAAAAAAAAATGGTTGGGGGGGAAGTGTTAACTCGAGTATAATGTGGGGGAGTTATTTTCAAATATAATCTTTCTTCCCCTGTAGTGTCTTGCATTTTTCACTTTCTCTTTCCCGTTTGGTGTGCAGCATTCCCCTCCCCGTCTGCCAGTGACTGCCACTACTTTCCCTTTCCTACCTATACAATTGTCAACAACCTTTGTAATGTTTCTCAATACTTGTAATGTGGCATTAATATCTTTAGCGCAGGAAAAATAAAACCATTGTATTATATTCATTCATAAAGACAAGCCTAAATTAATAGTGGTATTACAAACAGGCTGCAGACAAAAACAATCCCTGTGGTACTCCTTTCTCCATTGCAAGGCAACCTGAATTATCTGCTCCACAACTCAACTTTTACCCCTTTATACTCTTTATAATCTAAATTGGGTACAGATCATTTGCACTTGTTACACGTGAAAAGTTTTGCAGTATTGAGACTAGTTATGCTAGATGTACTTCTTGAAAGCTGCGCCAGGTATTTTTGCTCCTCCCCCCCCTGCCCAGTGTTCATTTATTTTTGCCTTATAATGTAGGAGGGGCCTATTTACTAAGCTGTTATGCATTAAAAACCTGCATAACACTGTGGTGCTTCCTTAACAATGCAGCACATTTAATTATCAGCACATCTAATTTCCATATTAAACACCTAACAAGGTAATTGGTATTAGGGAGCATTGGATAGATGAGAGGACTCTTAAGGCATATTTTCAAAGCACTTAGCCTTCCAAAGTTCCATTAGTTAACATGCAGACTCATTACCACACAGTACTTGTACCATGTTTTGGCCATATTAGCTGTTAACTACACCTTTAGTGATGTAGCCAACAGCATTCCACATTACTAGCATGCCTGCCTTTCCCAAAGTACTAAGAGGAATCCCAGCAGTTAGTATTGTGGGTTAACTTTTGGCATTAAGCTGTGTTAGCTGCAAAACCTTAAACTGACCTTGTAAGGAGGCCCCCCCCAAAATTCATTAAAAGTGTTTTTCTTTTTGTCCCAAGTGTACACACATCCATCTACCCCATAATGGCCAAATGAAAAATGTATTCCAAAAGTCTTTAGAAAATGAAATAGCTATTCCATTGCTTCTGTTTCCTATGTTGGCTAAGCATCCTCTCTCCTTGTACTTGTGTAACAGTCCTATATACTTCAAATACTATTGTAACCAGTTGCCTTCAAGAGCACAAACCAAATGAGTTGGCCCCACCTGTGTTAAATGATCCTGTCATGGAAATCAACACCAATTCAATAGTTCTGTTGGCTCTCTCTGCTGGGTAATACATTTCAAAGTCAAACATTAGCATCAGCCACCTGGCAAAAGAGCTTCAGGATAAATTTGTGAGAAGAGACAGATTGCAGTCCTTTTATATCTCTGACCAAGGTTGAGATGTTTGTTAAGAAGTGGAAGATGTATGGCACCTCCAAAGCCTTGTTGAGATCAATGTGCCCCTCCAGATTTGGGGCTTGATGCAGAAAGCCATGCAGCAAAACTACACATGACATTCTATAATCGAGTATGCAAATTACTGCCATGTTAAAAATGCAGCTGTAATCCGCAGCTTATTGCAGAGTTGCCCTTCCTCAGCAACCTTCCAGACTTGTCAAGATGCTTGGGTTATGCACACCTACCAGCAGAGGGAGACAACACATGACTTGGAGTGCAGTTCCCAGCCCATCAGTATTTCTCAGTCTCCCAGCAGAGGGCAGACATACAGTCCGAGCTGGTCTGGTAGACCCAGGGAGGCATCTTCTGGGTGTTTTAGGTCATAGTTTGGTTTTTTTGGAGGTTTTTTTGTTTTCAAAGCCTAATTTTTTAAAGGAATTTTTCTTTGGCTATACCTTGCTCTGAGTCCAAGTGCTTAGGGGGTGTTGGTCCGCGGGGCCATGTTTACCTCCTGGTTGTTACACCCAGGTGGCTGGGTCCCTCACCCTCCTCTGCCCTCCTGACTGGAGTGGACTACAGTGTGCCTCAGCTTCCATGTTCCACAGGAGCCTTGAGTGCCCCATAAACACTTTTTCATTGCCACACGTGTCGGGTGTTAAAATCATTGGGTGCACAATGCCAGCTCTGTGCAGGAGGTGGTTCCAGAGAGTGAGGTTGCCGAGTGTCCCACAGTGGCAGGTTCAGTATAGGCAGGCTCCTCAGTCCCAGTTTCAACAGGAATTGCCACCATTATTTATTTATTTATTAGGATTTATTTACTGCCTTTTTGAAGGACACTCAAGGCGCGATGTACAGTAAGAATAGATCAAGCATAAGCAATAGGCAATTACAGCAGTCAAAATATTCAAATACAAAGTATGCGTAGTATACTACTTACAATGTCAACACAATATATAATAGAACATTATAATTGATAGTGGGGTAAAGCAAAGATGGAACATATAGGTAAAAGAATAAGAAGAGTTAAAAAGTAGGTGACTGATTTAAAGAAAGTTGCACATAAAAGGTCAGAGAGATGGTTAAATATTATCTCAGCTAGGATAGGAGTGGATAAACATGTCCTGCTGCAGTATGTGCAGCCCAAGTCACTCCTTGTGTGTGTGAGTGAGACTAACACTTTAGTTACTTCTTCTATTAGAGGCCTGGTTGAACAGCCAAGCTTTCACCTGCTTCCTGAAATAGAGATAGTCTTGTGTTAATCAGAGCCTTTCGGGCAGTGTATTCGAGTGTGGGGGCTACTCCAGAGAAGGCTCGATTTGACCCAGTCTTCTCTGCCACTGCCACCATAGCTATTCTCTGAGACTCCCCTTCCAGGTTTTGCTTCGGTGGGGAGAGGTCTGGGGGAGTTGGGGTTTATTTGAGCACAGTTTTAGGCCTGGAAGGTGGGAGGGGAATGGGTCAAGGGAATACAGCTGCAGCTGTTCTCTTCAATGGCAGCTAAACATCCTCGGCTAGACTGGGAAGGTGATCTGGAGGAAGGTTCAGGCCTCTTCTCTCATAAGGTCTTTCATGACCAGGAAGCAGAAGACTCAGTGGCCCGAGATCTTGAGGGGGAGGCTCTTCACTTGAGGAAGATCCCTCAGTTGTTTGGATTTTTTTCATAGGGATGAGCTGGCTGAGCTGATTTCTTAGGTCTCTTCCATGCTTAAATATGAGATGGATGTGACCTCGAAAGGCAGTTCCAAGCAGGTAGATCCTTTAGTGAATATTAGGCAGCCGCCCAAGTCCTTTCCCATGATTCAGGACCTTCATGATAATGGTTCAGGTGGAATGGGCATCTCCAGATACCTGTTGCAAGGCTAGAGTGATGGACAAGTTTTATTCTATCCTGATGGAAGATGGAGATCCTGAAGCCTGCCATTGTAGATGCAGTGATGACGGCAGTTACCAAAAAGACTACCATTCTGGTGGACAGTGGTGCGGTGCTTAGAGAGGATAGGGAAACCCTTCTAAAGTGTAGTTTTGACCTTTCGGTGCTGGCTCTCCAAAGCGTCCATTTGTGAGGGCCTGTTTTCAATGGGCAAAAAAGGTGTTGGATAGCCCTACACTGGATTAAGGGTGTGGTGGTCCAGGAGGTGGCCAGGATAGAAATACGGGTGTCCTTAGCTGATGCTCTCTGATTTGTTGCGAACATCAGCAAAGAACATGTCTCTGGTGGTTGCAGCCTGCAGAGTGTTGTGACTTCGGGGATGGGCTGCGAATGCAGCTTCCAAGTCCAAGTTGTGTTCTCTTCCCTTTCACATGCAGGTCTGTGCTCTTCGGGGAAGAATTGGTAAACTGGTTTGAGGTCTCGGTGATGCCAAAGTTTCCCATTTACCTGAGGACGAGCCTAAGGTAGGAGGCCAGGGCTCTTGGTACACAGGAGGCTTAGGCATGCCAGGTGGACTAGTGGAACTCAGAGGGGCCACTTTTTTCAGTGAACTCGGCCCTTTCAGGGAGGCCGTCATGGAAGTCGAGACTCTGGCTCGGGCAGGCTAGAAGTTCTCAGTAAAGGTGTCAGGGTTTGTCCTCTGGTGCCAGTGGGCGCTCAGTTAAGGAAGTTTTACCAGAGGTGGACCCAAGTTTCTACAGACTAATGGGTTCTGAAAGTGATTTGCGATGGTTATTCTCTGAAGTCCAAGCAGCCTCTTCCAGATCTGTTTTTGGAGTCTCCCTGTCACTCCTGACTCAAGGTGGAGGCGATATGGGAGACTTTACAGCATGTGATTCATATGAGGACCATGGTTCCAGTGCCCAAAGAGGAAAGAAAAATGGGATGTTATTCCAGTTATTTTGTATTCCCCCTAAAAGGAAGTTTTCTAGATCTCAAATGGGTGGACGGGTTCCTCAAAGTTCCCCCTTTCGCGTGGAGAGACTGCGTTCAGTGATTATTGTGGTTTGGTGTGGAGAGTTCTTCACCTCTTTAGATTTAGCAGAGGCGTACCTCCACATTCCTATTCGACAGGCACACCAGCAGTTCCTTCATTTTGCTGTCTTAGGGAAGCATTTTCAGTTTTGTGAGCTGCCGTTCAGGCTTGCAACAGTGCCTCGGACCTTTTCCAAAGTGATGGTGGTTATAGCGACGCTCCACAAAGAGGGCTTTCTGATGCATCCCTCTCCGGATGACTGGTTGATTTGAGCAAAGTCTTCAAGAGAGTGAGCAAGTGACCATTCAGGTGTTGTGATTTCTGGAGTGTCTGGGTTAGATTGTGAACCCAGGTAAGAGTCACCTTTTAACCAAGCAGTCCCTTGAATATGTGGGGGGTCAGATTCGATAACTAGGTTGGTTGAGTTTTTCTGCCAGCTGCAAGAATCTGCAAACTTCAGGATCAGATGCACGCACGTCTCTGTCAGAGCTCCCAAGACGCGGGACTATCTCCAGGCGCTGGGATCAATGGCAACTATGTTGGAGGTGGTGCCCTGGGCCTGGGCTCATGTGAGGCCTTTGCAGTACTCCCTGCTCTCCCACTGATCTCCTCTGCAGATTTAAAGTTGTGGCTTCCTCTTCGAGGGGTGGCTCTGCAGCACCACTTTGGATAAGGAAATGGCTCTGGACCCTCTGGTATGAATTATGGTAATAATTGGATGCCAGTCTTATAGGCTGGGGAGCCCATTTGTCAGGGGGCATAGGGGCGCTGGACAATGGTGGAGTCTCAATGGTCAATCGACTGGAAACTTGGTGATTGGTCTGGTTCTGGAGCACTTCCGGCAACTCCTTGAAGGATGCTTTCTGACAACACTACAGCTGTGGCCTATGTCAACTGTTAGGGTGGCACAAAGTCTCAACCTGTGGCAGAAGAAGCAACATTGCTGGTGCAGTGGCCGAAGATTAATCTTCTGGATTTCTGTGGCACACGTGCCAGGTGTAAACAACATCCAAGTGGATTTTCTGATCAGACACACTTTGGATCCCGGGGAATGGTCTCTGGGCAAGGCATCTTTTGATAGCATTGTTTGGACATGGGGCAGGCCGCAGTTATGACTCATGGTGACATCCAGCAATGTGCAGGTGCCTCAGCTTCTTCAGTTGTTGAAGGGATTGATGCATTTATTCTTCCATGGCCGACCCAGATTCTGCTCTAATTTTTCCACCGTGGCTGCTGGTGGGTCAGGTCTTGCATCCTAGTCTGGTGATTCTGGTTGCCCTGGACTGGCTGCAGAGACTGGTTTAGAGATCTGATGCATCTGTTGGCAATCCTCTGCACCTTCAGGGTCATGGCTGACCTCTTTCAGGGTCCTGTCAGAATGCCAGACCTGGCTCCATTCTTGCTTACAGCTTGGCACTTGAGGGGATGCAGCTGAGGAAGAGATGTTATTCTGCTAAGATTATTTTCACCATATTGTAATCGCAGAGGAGGTCTAGTTCTTTGACCTATGCAAGAATCTGGCATATTTTTGAGAACTGATGTTAGGATAGGAATTAACAGCCCTCTGCATGCTTTGATTGCAAAAGATTTTGCACCTGCAGGATAGTTTGGATAAAGGTTTGGCGTTGGCCTCATTGAAAGTGCTGGTTGCAGCCTTAGCTTGTTTCCATGGTAAGATACAGGGGAAGGTCCTTATCAACATCTGTGGAGCAGCAGCTTTGAAGGCAACTATTGCTGGGTGGCTGAAGGAGGCCATCACATCAGCTTATCTTCTGAGTGGCCATTTTGTTCATTGTGCTTAAGGCTAATTCCACTCAGGTGGTGGCTACCTCCTGATCAGAGAGCAGTTTGATTCTGCCACAGGATATTTGTAGGGCAGCGGTTACGTTCTTTGCTACATTCCTTCGCGAAACATTATAGGATTGATGTGCAGGTGCAGCAAGAAGCTGTTTTGGGGGCAGTAGTTTTGACTTCGTTTTTGAGGGTTCCCGCCCATTGGAAGTACTGCTTTGGTACTTTCCAAGCGTTTTAACTGGTTTCTGGAGGGTTACTTACGGGTCGGGAATGGCACAGGGTTATTATGCAGTTTTCAGTCTCCCTCTGCTAGTAGGTGTGTATAACCCAAGTGTTTTGATCTGTCTGGGGTGTTTAAAGGAAAGAATCAGCAGTAAGGTCTAATTTCTCCTTCCTGTCAGTGACTGAGCGGTGATTGACTTAGGCACGGACAAGAAGGGTGGCGTGATTTTTTTATTTTTTTTTTTTTTGGTCTTCAATAGGTCTGCATGGGCCCCAAGCAGGCCTCCCCATCCAATGATCAGAAAATAATCCACACAAATACACCCTACCCCTTCCTCTGGTACCTTAACCCCCCCCCCCCCCCCCCAACTCCCATGTGCATGCAGTCTCAATAAAAATATTCCAGGTACGTGTTCCCTTACCTCGACGAATGGCTGGTGAAGAGCACGTCCGTGAACTGTGCTCAGGCGTCTGTGCAGAGGACTATTTGGGTGCTAGAGTTACTAGGGTTCCTTCTAAACTACCCCAAGTCCCATCTTCACCCTGCCCAGCAATTGGAATTCATTGGAGCCCTGCTAGATACGTAGATAGTTCGTGCTTTTCTCCCAGGGCCAAGAGCAGACACCCTAGTCGCACTAGCTTCTCAGGTTCAAGCTTCTCAGCAGGTCATGTCTAGGCATATGAGGTGGTTGGGCCACATGGCCTCTGCAGTTTGTGACTCCCCTAATAACACCTTCACATGAGATCTGCCCAATGGACCCTGGCCTCTCATTGGTGCCAAACCACGGGAGGTCTGGAAGATGTCATCCGATTGTCCCCAGAGCTTGCCCACTCTCTGTTATGGTGGACCATTAGATCTAATTTGAGTCTGGAACTTACATTCCAAATTCCTCAGCCACAAAAAGTGCTGAAGACTGATGCATCTCTCCTGGGTTGGGGAGCTCATGTAGATGGGCTTTACACTCAAGGTGCTTGGTCTGCCCAGGACACGGATCTCCACATCAATCTCCTGGAGCTTTGGGTGATCTGGAACGCTCTAGAGGCTTTCAGAGATCAGCTGTCTTACCAAATTGTGTTTATTCAAATGGACAATCAGGTTGCCATGTATTATACCAACAAGCAGGAGGTCATCCGGATATGGCATGTATCTCGAGCTACTTATCTGGTGGGCAAATACAGCCTGGCCAATAGATTGACCAGGGTTTTGCAACCCACACGAGTGGTCTCTCAACATGGGCATTGCCTGAGAGATCTTCAGAGTATGGGGCACCCCCTTGGTGGTTCTCTTTACCACTCACATGAATCATAAAGTCCCTCAGTTCTGTTCCTGGCTTCGGGCTCATGACAGGCTAGCATTGGATGCCTTCCTCCTTCATTGGGGGACAGGTCTTTTGTATGTGTATCCTTCCATTCCTCTCGTGGGAAAGACTTTGCTGAAACTCAAGCAGAACCATGATTCTAATCGCGCTTTGCTGGCCTCAGCAGATCTGGTGTCCTCTTCTTCTGAAGTTATCCTCCAAAGAGCTGTGGAGTATGTTCTGACCCTCAAGGTTCCATGTTAGGAGTTACGGACCAAGAAAGGGATCTGGGTGTCGTCGTCGATAATACACTGAAACCTTCTGCTCAGTGTGCTGTTGCGGCTAGGAAAGCGAATAGAATGTTGGGTATTATTAGGAAAGGTATGAAAAACAGGTGTGAGGATGTTATAATTCCATTGTATCGCTCCATGGTGCGACCGCACCTTGAGTATTGTGTTCAATTCTGGTTGCCGCATCTCAAGAAAGATATAGTAGAATTGGAAAAGGTGCAGCGAAGGGCGACTAAAATGATAGCGGGGATGGGACGACTTCCCTATGAAGAAAGATTAAGGAGGTTAGGGCTATTCAGCTTGGAGAAGAGACGGAAGAGACTGCTGAGGGGAGACATGATAGAGGTATATAAAATAATGAGTGGAGTGGAACAGGTGGATGTGAAGCGTCCACGCTTTCCAAAAATACTAGGACTAGGGGGCATGCAATGAAACTACAGTGTAGTAAATTTAAAACAAATCGGAGAAACTTTTTTTCTTCACCCAACGTATAATTAAACTCTGGAATTCGTTGCCGGAGAAAGTGGTGAAGGCGGTTAGCTTAGCAGAGTTTAAAAAGGGGTTGGATGGTTTCCTAAAGGACAAGTCCATAAACCGCTACTAAATGGACTTGGGAAAAATCCACAATTCCGGGAATAACATGTATAGAATGTTTGTACGTTGGGAAGCTTGCCAGGTGCCCTTGGCCTGGATTGGCCGCTGTCGTGGACAGGATGCTGGGTTCGATGGACCCTTGGTCATTTCCCAGTATGGCACTACTTATGTACTTATGTACTCATCACGCAGAACGAAGGATCTCTTCTGCATCCCAACCTTCAGTTTCTGGCCCTAGGTGTTGAGAGCCTAGAATTTGCTTTTTTGGGTCTCCCAGAGGGTGTTTCCCAGGTCTTGCTAGCTTCCAGGAAAGATTCCACTAAGAGGTGTTGTTATTTTAAACGGAGGAGGTTTGCCATCTGGTGTAAGGGCAAGGCCCTAGATCCTATTTCCTGTTCTACACTCTAGTCTCAAGTATAGCTCCGTAAGGGTTCACCGCAGTGCAATTCTTATCAACGTGTACGTGTAGAGGGTAAGCCCATCTCTGGACAGCCTCTAGTTGTTTGCTTCAGGAGAGGTTTGCTTTTGTCAAAGCCCCCTGTCCAGCCTTTGCTTGTGTCATGCAACCTCACCCAGATGATGTGTTCTCACCCAGATGATGAAAGCTCCTTTTGAGCCACTGAATTCCTGCCATCTAAAATACTTGACCTTGAAGGTCCTTTTCTTGGTAGCTGTTCAGCTCGTAGAGTCAGTGAGCTTCAGGCCCTAGTAGTGGATGCACCTTATACTAAGTTTCATCACAACAGAGTAGTCCTCTATGCGCACCCTAAGATTCTGCCAAAGGTTGTTTCGGAGTTCCATCTGAACCAGTCAATTGGCATGCCAGTGTTCTTTCCCCGACCTCATGCCCATCCTGGCAAGAGCGCATTGCACACCTTGGACTGCAAGCGAGCATTGGCCTATTCTCCGAGGACAAGCAGGCTGCTTGTTCTCACGAATGGGTGACGTCCACAGCAGCCCCTGAGATTGGAAATCTCCCTAGCAACAAAAGTTTGCTAGAGCCTTCGATCGTGCGCAGGCGGCCATCAGCTTCATGCCCGTCGTGCGAGAGTCCCATCAGTTTTTTTCTTTTTCCGTGGTAGAGAGTGGTTGTGTAGCTAGCCGTCTCTCTCTGTGCCCGAGAAAAAGCCTTCGTTTTTAGCCGCGAGTTCGCTCTTTTTTTCGTTTTCCTCTTGGAAAGTATTTTAAAAAAAAAAACTTTCTAGTAGTTCCCTTACTTTTTTTAGTTGGACCCTCTTAAGTTTTCTTTCGCTGTCGTCGCGGCCCCTTTTGGGCTGCGTGTTCGCGTTTCTCTATTTGTGCCCTTTTTTCTTGGCACCATCGCGAATTTTGACTTCGCCGCCGCTATTTTTCCGTCCATGACATCGAGGATTCCCAGCGGCTTCAAGAAGTGCGGTCGGTGCATCCCGGGCAATCTCAGGTACTGATCCACATTCGTGGTGTATCCAGTGCCTTGGGCCCGACCATCGCCCAGACACGTGTAAGTTGTGTCTTAGCCTTAAAAAGCGGACATAGGCATCGAGACAGGCTCAGTGGGAACGTCTGTTTAGAGCCTTGCCCGGCACTTCGACGTCAACAGCGGTACCAAGGTCAGCGGCATCGGCACCAGAGATGGCATCGACATCGGGAGAGCAGGTAATACCTGTCTGGAGACCACCGCACGCTGGGAGCAGTGAGCCGTTGAGTGGGTCTCCACCTGTCTCGAAGGCTCCTGCTGCAAAGGCCCATCAGGACCAACCACTTTCAGACCTGACCCCGAGGAGGCGTGTGGGTTCCATGTCCTCCTCGGTACCGAGGAGTATCGATGCCATGCATCGAGCGAAGGCTAAGAAGCATCAGCATCGATCTCCTTCCACACGCGGTACCGGGAGCTCCGGGGTGTTGAGGGACTCGGCACCCGAGAAACGTCGACACCGGGAGGTACACTCACCCTCCATCCAAGAGGTGTCGGTGCGTCGGTCTTCGGACAGTCCAGTACCGCCTCCTTCCTCTGCACAGGTTCTGCCTCTGGCTCCTGCATCGGCCCCACAGCCTTTCCCAGCAGACACGCTTGACGAGCGCCTCAGAGCCATTCTGCCAGGTCTCCTGGAGGGGCTGCTGCGCCAGTCTGTTCCTGTACCGTGGGTGCTTGTGCCTTCGGTACAGTTGATGGAAGCGGCAGCGAGCTCTGTGCCTGTGGTGCGGTCACCGATGCCGCTTGCGGCTTCGGCCTGAACTGCCACCCAGGTCGATTCCCCGTCGACATCGCTGGAGCGAGCTTCATCGCCGCCGGCACGAGAGTCGACTTCTCGACGTCATCGAGGACATGGTTCCTCGGAGTCGAGACTTGCCCGGTTTCGGACTGCAGTTCATGAACTCTTGTCCGACACCGAGGAAGGTGCCTCATGGGGAGAAGAGGAGAATCCAAGATATTTCTCTTCTGAGGAGTCTTGTAGTCTTCCTTCTGATTCCACTCCTTCGCCTGAAAGGAAGCTTTCTCCCCCGGAGAGTCTTTCTTTCTCATCCTTTGTGCGGGAAATGTCTGTAGCTATTCCCTTCCCAGTGGTATCTGAGGATGAGCGCAGGGCCAAGATGTTTGAGGTCCTTGACTATCCTTCACCACCTAAGGAGTCGTCCACTGTTTTTCTGCATAATGTCCTTAAGCAGAAATTTCTAAGAATGGGATGAAACCACTATCTAACCCCACCATTCCCAAAAAAGCTGAGTCCCAGTATCGAATCCATGGGGAGCCTAAGTTGATGAAGTCGCAGTTACCTCACGACTCTATGGTTGTGGATTCTGCTCTCAGGAGAGCCAAAAGTTCTAGAGATTTTGCCTCGGCGCCCCCGGGGCGGGAATCTAGAACTCTGGACTCTTTTGGGAGGAAGGCCTATCAGTCCTCCATGCTCGTGTCCAAGATTCAGTCCTACCAGCTCTTCACGAGCATCCACTTGCGGAACAATGTCAAGCAACTGGCGGACTTGGTGGATAAGCTCCGTCCGGAGCACGCCAGACCTTTTCAGGAGGTGGTTAGGCAGCTGAAGGCGTGTCGTAAATTCCTGTCCAGGGGTGCTTACGACTCTTTTGATGTTGCATCCAGAGCCGCTGCACAAGGTATAGTGATGCGCAGACTCTCATGGCTGCGTGCCTCTGACCTGGACAATAGGGTCCAGCAGTGGCTAGTGGATGTCCCTTGCCGGGGGGGATAATATTTTGGGCGAGAAAGTCGAGCAAGTGGTTGAACAGCTCATCCAGCGGGAAACCTCTATGGACAGGCTCTCCCACCGGGCCTTCAGCATCTACCTCATCAGGTAGACGTTTTTTCCGGGGAAGGCGGAATGCTGCCCATGCTTACAATAAGCATAGGTACAATCCACCTTCCCGACGGCCTTCTCAGGCTCTCAACCCCAGCGCGCTCTCTCATCAACAGCGTGCGCCTAGACAGGCCCCCGCAGCTCCCCAGCAAAAGCAAGGGATGGGCTTTTGACTGGCTCCAGCTGAGCATATCCCCTGTAAAAGTGTCCGTGCCGGACGACCTGCCGGTCGGAGGGAGGTTAAAATTTTTTCACCAAAGGTGGCCTCTAATAACTTCCGATCGGTGGGTTCTCCAAATAGTTCGGTTAGGATACTCCCTCAATTTGATCTCTATACCTCCAAATTGCCCACCAGGAGCTCAGTCCTTCAGCTTCCAGCACAGACAGTTACTTGCAGAGGAACTCTCCGCCCTTCTCAGCGCCAATGCGGTTGAGCCCGTTCCACCAGGGCAAGAAGGGCTGGGATTCTATTCCAGGTACTTCCTTGTGCAAAAGAAAACAGGGGGGTTGCGTCCCATCCTAGACCTAAGGGCCCTGAGCAAATACCTGGTCCGAGAAAAGTTCAGGATGGTTTCCCTGGGCACCCTTCTTCCCAAGATTCAGAAAAACTACTGGCTATGCTCTCTGTACTTAAAGGATACTTATACGCACATCCCGATACTACCAGCTTACAGGCAGTATCTACGATTCCGTCTGGGAACACAGCATTTTCAGTATTGTGTGCTGCCCTTTGGGCTCGCGTCTGCGCCTAGGGTGTTTACCAAATGCCTGGCGGTAGTTGCAGCATCGCTATGCAGACTGGGAGTGCATGTGTTCCCTTATCTTGACGATTGGCTGGTGAAGAACACTTCAGAGGCAGGAGCTCTGCGGTCCATGCAGATGACTATTCAACTCCTTTAGCTACTGGGGTTTGTCATAAATTATCCAAAGTCCCATCTTCTTCCAGTTCAGAAACAAGAATTCATAGGAATGCTGCTGGCTTCACGGACGGCTCATGCCTATCTTCCAGAGGCGAGGGCGGACAACCTTCTGTCTCTTGTTTCCTTGGCCAGAGCGTCTCAGCAGGTCACAGCTCGGCAGATGTTGAGACTACTAGGCCATATGGCCTCCACAGGCCATGTGACTCCCATGGCTTGTCTTCACATGCGATCAGCTCAATGGACCCAAGCTTCCCAGTGGTTTCAGGCTACAGGGGATCTAGAGGATGCAATCCAGCTACCCACCGAATTTCGCAATTCCCTTCAATGGTGGGCAATTCGATCCAATTTGACTTTGGGACGTCCCTTCCAAATTCCTCAGCTGCAAAAAGTGCTGACCACGGATGCATCTCTTCTGGGGTGGGGAGCCCATGTAGACAGGCTTCACACTCGAGCTTGGTCCCTCCAGGAATCAGGTCTTCAGATCAATCTCCTGGAGTTGCGAGCGATCTGAAATGCTCTAAAGGCTTTCAGAGATCGGCTGGCCAATCAAATTATTCAAATTCAGACAGACAATCAGGTTGCCATGTATTACGTCACCAAGCAAGGGGGCACCGGATCTCGCCCCCTGTGACAGGAAGCCGTCCAGATGTGGCTATGGGCTCGTGCTCACGGTATGCTTCTCCAAGCCACGTATTTGGCAGGCGTAAACAGTCTGGCCGACAGGTTGAACAGGATAATGCAACCTCATCCTGAGTGGTCGCTCAACTCGGGCATTGTACGCAAGATCTTCCAAGTGTGGGGCACCCCCTCTGTGGATCTTTTTGCCACTCAGACCAATCACAAGGTCCCTCAGTTCTGTTCCAGACTTCAGGCCCACGGCAGGCTAGCATAGGATGCTTTTCTCCTTCATTGGGGGAGAGGCCTCCTGTATGCATATCCTCCCATACCTCTGGTGGGGAAGACTTTGCTGAAACTCAAGCAAGACTGCGGAACCATGGTTCTGATAGCGCCTTTCTGGCCGTGTCAGATCTGGTTCCCTCTTCTTCTGGAGTTGTCCTCCGAAGAACCGTGGAGATTGGAGTGTTTTCCAACACTCATTACTCAGAACGAGGGGGCGCTTCTGCATCCCATCCTTCAGTCTCTGGCTCTCATGACCTGGATGTTGAGGGCATAGAGTTCACCTGCTTGGGTCTTTCTGAGGGTGTCTCCCGAGTTTTGCTTGCTTCCAGGAAAGATTCCACTAAGGGGAGTTATTCTTTCAAATGGAGGTTTGCCATCTGATGTGACAGCAAGGCCCTAGCTCCTCGCTCTTGTCCTATACAGACCCTGCTTGAATACCTTATACACTTATCAGAGTCTGGTCTAAAGACCAACTCCTTAAGGGTTCACCTTAGTGCAATTAGTAGTGCTTATCATTGTGTAGAGGGTAAGCCTATCTCTGGACAGCCTTTAGTCGTTCGCTTCATGAGAGGTTTGCTTTTGTCAAAGCTGTTGGATTATTTGTAGTAAATAATTAGCAGATTTTAGTACACACAGCTTCAGCTTTAGAAATGTTAATTTCTTTCTTCATCTCTCTCTCATTCACCCCTGAATAATTCACTGCTGAGTCACTTTAAAGTTGAAGTAACAAAACATCTGTTTACTCACAGTTTGTAGTTAGATTATAATCAGACAGGCTTATATATACATATTACTATACATTTGTCTTATCAGCTCCTTCCATGTGCTTAGATGGTAATGGATGCTCACACCACCATAGATCCTCTCAGGTTAGGAGAGATCATGAGCTCCATGTGCTCCATGTGCTGCATGTGCTGCATCTAACCCCCACAGGAAGTTACATAGCTGTGTGACCTCTCTAAGTAATTCACATCAGAGGTCACAGAGTAATCACAGAGAAATAATAAGTGACAGGCAATGCATGTAAAAATACAATTACATTCCAACAAACCCCTTCTCATGCATAACTGTCATGCAATTATTTATTCATACAAAGTCCAAGCTTTATACGCAGATTCACAAAACGTTCTCTGGGTAACGGTTTGGTCATGATGTCAGCTGTCATCTCACTGGTGTGACAATAGTGTAGACTGATGACCCCTTCTTTCGCCAACTCTCGCACGTTGTGGTATTTCGTTGCGATGTGCTTGGTGCGTGACTGAACCTTGTCATTCCGTGACAGTCGGATGCAGCTCTGATTATCTTCCATTATCTGGATTGGTCTCTTTTCAGCTATTCCAAAATCCAGCAAAAGTTTTTCAATCCACATCAGTTCTCTGCACGCTTCCGATACGGCCACGTATTCAGCTTCTGTAGAAGACAAACTCACAATACTTTGTTTATGACTGGCCCATGAAATTTGTACATTTCCATACATAAACACATATCCACTTGTGGATTTATAATCAGAATGATCCCCTGCCCAATCTGAATCACAGTAACATATTAGTTTTGGATTACTATTGGCTGAAATCTTTAATTTACAATCAATGGTACCCTTTAAATACCTTACCATTCTTTTAACTGCAGTCCAATCTGATTTGGTAGGTGAGCTGACCCTTCTGCTCAAAATTCCTACTGCATTTGCTATATCAGCCCTGTATGTGGTAGCTAGATATAAAAGCTTACCTATGGCTGATCTACATTGGATGTTATCTGGTAAAGGTTCTCTTACTGTTTCATCCTTCAGAAAATCAGTGATCATGGGAGTGCTTACAACTTGGGCATCTTGCATACCTAAACTTTCAATAAGCTCATTTATTTTCTGCTTCTGGCTTAGAAGATAAGAACCATCATTTTGTTTCTCAATTTCTATACCAAGATAGTATGACACATTACCAAGTTCTTTTATCTCAACATTCTGGTTTAAACACTTTACAATGTCCTTGTACTCTTGCTCACTTTTGCTTGCAATGAGCAGATCATCAACAAAAGCTAAAATGTATGCATATTGTCCATTTGTGCACCTAGTGTACAAGCATTTATCTGCTTCACCTTGTTTAAATCCTAAATTTGTCAATATTTCATGCAATTTATCATTCCAACATTTTGCACTTTGCTTTAATCCATAAAGACCTTTGTTTAATTTACACACTAGCTGTCTTTGTTTTGTATTTATGAAACCTGTTGGCTGTTCCATGTACAAGTCTTCAGTTATATCTCCGTGAAGAAACGCTGTTTTCACATCAATGTGGTTGACTTGCATGCCTTTTGAGACTGCAATGCTCAGAAGTGTTCTTATAGTCGTGTGTTTCACTACAGGTGCAAACACTTCATCAAAATCTTCTCCATATTTTTGAAGATATCCCTTTGCCACTAATCTGGCTTTATACCTTTCCATTTTTCCTTGTGCATTCCTTTTTAACTTGAATACCCATTTGCATCCTATAGCTTTCTTGCCAGGAGGTAATTTTGTAAGAATCCAAGTATTATTTTTATCCAATGCATCAATTTCTTCTTGTGCAGCTTTATGCCATTCAGCAGCTTCTTCTGCTGGCATTTTCTCAATCTCATCCCATGTTAAGGGCTCTTGAGCTTCTGCTGACTTTGTTAGGTAAGACAGTCTTGGGGGTGGAACACCTTTGTTTTCCCTGGATGAGCGTCTGACAACAGGTTGGTCTGACCTTTCCGCATCCTCTAAATCTGAGAGTCCTTCTCCAATTGATTCCCCTTCTCCAACTGTACTGTCTTCTTCAATGATCCTTTCTGTGTCTGTTTCCTCTGCCTGTTCCTCGTTAGATACAGGTGAGTTGCTTTCAGACATCTGCCTTGGTATGGCATTTATATACACTGGCATGTCTATTATGGTTCTAGTTTCATATTCTGGATGATAAGGCTCATCTGGGATAATCCAGCCTTTATCAACCCTTTTGTTTTCATCAAAACATGTAACATGTCTTATGCCAACAATGCCAGTTTTCAGATTCAAAATTCTATATCCTTTGTGTCCTGGAGCATAGCCAACTAAAATGCCCCTTTCTGTTGTGGAATCCAGCTTATGCCTTCTTTGCTTTGGTATATGAGCATATGCTGTACTTCCAAATGTTCTTATGTGTGACAGGTTTGGCTTCCTACCATGCCATGTCTCATGTGGTGTGCGCTCAGCGCCTTTAGTTGGCATTCTGTTTTGTAGGTACACTGCTGTGAGAATGGCTTCCCCCCATAGTCTTTTAGGGAGATTGCTATCTGACAGCATACATCTGGTCATTTCCACAAGTGACCTAAATTTTCTCTCTGCAACAGAATTTTGCTCTGGTGTATAAGCTACTGTTGTGATATGTTGAATGCCTTCTTGTTCTAGAAATGTGCGCATGCTTTGTGAAGTGAACTCACCACCATTGTCGGTCTGAAGAACCTTTGGTTTTCTTTCAAATTTGTTGCTCACCATGGCTACGTATTTCTTCAGCATGTCTGTGACTTGACTTTTTTCTTTCAGCAAATAGGCCACACAATATCTAGAGAAATCATCCAAGAATATTAGCACAAATCTGTTATTTCCCAATGATGGGATATTAAACGGTCCACATAAGTCACTGTGTATTAAGTCCAGTACTTTATTACTCCTATTTCCTGTGTATGCAGGAAATGAGGGTCTCACACCTTTTTGAGTAACACAGTCTATGCATTTCTCCATTTTACCAGCATCTGCACTTATCTGAATGCCGGTGGCCAGTTGCTTACTGTAAAGATCCTGGATCACCTTAGAATCACGATGTCCCAGGCGGCTGTGCCAGATTTCCAGACTACATTTACCATCATTCTTCCTTACTTGCGCCATATGTGAGGCTTCACCTGAAATGTTCAGCTTATAAACATCATTATGCATAAAAGCTTCAGCATACACTTCATCATTTTTAGAGATTGTGCACTTACTGTTTTCAAAATGAATCACAAATCCCTTCTTATCTAATGTAGATACACTAAGCATATTGCAAACTGCTTGGGGAATATACAAGACATCACTTACAGGAATTTCTTTAACTTCATTAGACACTTTGCATTTTAAGAATCCAATACCTTTTGCTTGGATCTTAGCAGTCCCTGCGTTTGCAGTTTTAAGAATACCTTCCTCTGGACACATTTCCTGAAAGAAATCCTTACAATTGGTTAAATGGCATGTGCTCCCCGAATCCAAAATCCAAGTACTTTCATTTGAATTATTATTTACCATAGTCAAAGATTTTTCTGCCATTAGAAAGCCCTTGTGTTTATCTTTGTCCTTCATACATTTCCTGGTTTGAAAATTCTTTAGTTCCATTGGCTTAGGTGAGCTAGAGGGAGTGTTTTGTGTTTCCTTACACCATTTAGATACATGTCCCTCCTTTCCACATGAGTAGCAAATCAGCTTGCCCTTGGGTGGAGTTTTCCCATAGCTCCGCCTTCCTCTGTTCTTTGCCAAGAAATTTGTTTCATTTCTCTCTGACTTGCTTTGAGAACACATCTCCTCAGAATCATTTATTATGCATTCCTGCCTTAGTTTTGATGTTGCCTGTTCAAAAGATTGCCCTTCAATGGCCTCATTTACAGACCTAAAAACATCAAACTTCTTTGATAGTGAGGTAAAAAGAAATGCTCTTTTCAATGCATCACACATGGGAATTCCAGAAAGTTCTAGCTTTTGAAATGAAGACATAAGATGCATAATGTGATCATTACATTTACTTTTATCCCTTAATTTGGTTTCATTCAACTCTGCCAGCCAAATTGGTTGCTGCTTTGCATATGTAGTTGCATACATAGTTCTCAGTTTATATAAAATGTCCTTTGGTGTATCTTTTCCCTCCACTAATATGGCTTGTTTCTCTGAGAGAGCTTCCAAAAGCATGCACTTCACATAATAGTTTGCATTGTCCCATTCAGCCATATTTTCAGCTGTTCTGTCTTGGTCTAAGCATATATTTAATCTTTTTGCTCGAAGGAGACATATGAATCTTAGTTCCCACTGCCGATAATTAAACTCAGTTAATTTAGGCACCTTGAGAGAGTAGAACAATGGTGAATTTCTTCCCTCAGCCATTTTCTTAGCCTTCTGTCTGCTGTGTGGGGGGAGAGAGAGACAGACTGAATCTTTCCTTTAAGACTTAAGAGAAAAATGTGGCCTTTTTTCTGCCTGGTAATATTTCTCTTCTTTTTCAATTCCTGAGCCCTGGGCCCATAACCCTTTTGTTGGATTATTTGTAGTAAATAATTAGCAGATTTTAGTACACACAGCTTCAGCTTTAGAAATGTTAATTTCTTTCTTCATCTCTCTCTCATTCACCCCTGAATAATTCACTGCTGAGTCACTTTAAAGTTGAAGTAACAAAACATCTGTTTACTCACAGTTTGTAGTTAGATTATAATCAGACAGGCTTATATATACATATTACTATACATTTGTCTTATCAGCTCCTTCCATGTGCTTAGATGGTAATGGATGCTCACACCACCATAGATCCTCTCAGGTTAGGAGAGATCATGAGCTCCATGTGCTCCATGTGCTGCATGTGCTGCATCTAACCCCCACAGGAAGTTACATAGCTGTGTGACCTCTCTAAGTAATTCACATCAGAGGTCACAGAGTAATCACAGAGAAATAATAAGTGACAGGCAATGCATGTAAAAATACAATTACATTCCAACAAAAGCCCCCTGTCAGACCTCCACCAGTGTCATGGGATCTCAACGTCGTTCTCACCCAGCTAATGAAGCCTTCTTTTAAGCCACTGAATTCCTGCCATCAGAAGTATTTGACCTGGAAGGTCATTTTCTTGGTGGCTGTTACTTCAGCTCATAGAGTCAGTGAGCTTCAAGCCTTGGTAGCCCATGCTCTGTATACTAAATTTCATCATAACAGAGTAGTCCTCCGCACTCACCCTAAGTTCTTGCCAAAGGTGGTGTCGGAGTTTCATCTGAACCAGTGAATTGTCATGCGAACATTCTTTCCCCGTCCTCATACACGCCCTGCTAAACGTCAGTTGCATACATTGGACTGCAAGAGAGCATTGGCCTTCTATGTGGAGCAGACAAGCCCCTTCAGACAGTCCGCCCAAATGTTTCTTTCGACCCCAACAGAAGGGGAGTTGCTGTTTGGAAACGCACCATTTCAAATTGGCTAGCAGATTGCATTTCCTTCACTTATGCCCAAGCTGGGCTGACTCTTGAGGGTCATGTCACAGCTCATAGTGTTAGAGCCATGGCAGCGTCAGTGGCCCACTTGAAGTCCGCCACTATTGAAGAGATTTGCAAGGCTGCGACGTGGTCTTCAGTCCACACATTCACATCTCATTACTGCCTTCAGCAGGATACCCGAAGTGACAGTCGGTTTGGGCAGTCGGTGCTGCAGAATCTGTTCGGGGTTTAGAATCCAACTCCACCCCCCTAGGCCCATTTTTCTGTTCCAGGCTGCACTCTGTTGTTTTCTTCATAGGTCAATCCTTGTTATGTCTTTGCCATTGCGAGGCCCAATTGACCTTTCTTTGCTGTTTTGAGTGAGCCTGGGAGCTAGGGATACCCCATTCATGAAAACAAGCAGCCTGCTTGTCCTCGGAGAAAATGAAGATACATACCTGTAGCAGGTATTCTCCGAGGACAGCAGGCTGATTGTTCTCACATACCTGCCCGCCTCCCCTTTGGAGTTGTCTTTTCTTTGCTTGTTATCAAACTGACGGGACTCTCATGCGACGGGCGGGAAGCTGATGGCTGCGCATGCGCAGTGTGCGCGCCTGCGCGCGATCAAAGGCTCTAGCACACTTTTGTTGCTAGGGAGATTTCCGATCTTGGGTGCTGCTGTGGACGTCACCCATTCGTGAGAACAATCAGCCTGCTGTCCTCGGAGAATACCTGCTACAGGTATGTATCTTCATTTTACGTGGAGCAGCCAAGGCCCCACAGACAGTCCGCCCAACTTTATATTTCTTTTGATCCCAACAGGATAGGGGTTGCCAGTGGGGAAACACACAATCTCTGGCTGGCAGATTGCATTTCTTTCACATATGCCCAAGCTGGGCTGACCCTGCAGTAGGGAATGACATGGGGACAAAGTTTGTCCCCTGCCCTTTCCTCATGGGTTCTGTCTCTGTTCCTGCCCTGTACCCACCCTGTCCCCATGGGCTCTGTCCTTATCTGCAGAAGCCTTGAACAATTATGATTTTGTATTTAAATCTTTTTATTAAAGTATAAAAAGGAACAATATGCTGTGCAACTACTGTGTATAAATTACAAATAGAAAACAATAATAACAGTGAACATGTATAATAACCCTCCTCACCACTACCCTCTACCCTTCCAACCCCAACAATTGCTGATTTCTGCTACCCCAAGGAATCCTAATCCACCCTGTTAAAATGTCCAGGGGTACAAAATACAACCAGTTCTGTATGCACTAGAGGGGAGAAATATGCCCTATAAAGCACTGTTATGTGGATGAATAAGTCATCAACAATCTCAGAATTCAGTCCAGCTCTCCTGTCTTCCATAGTCCTTCCTGCAGTAGAAGATGTCTTCTTAGAAGATGTGCTGGTAGCAGGATGTACAGGATCCCCCTATTCAAATTTTGCTAGATGTGGCCAGCATGTTTGCTTGTTTTTCCAAAACTTATCGTCTGCATCACTCAAACATAAATAACAGTCCAGTTCATTAACAGACTTCAAAGTAGAAAATTACATGTGGACACAGTTTGTCCCCATCCCCGTGGGTCCTTGTGCCCATCCCCGCGGTTACTGCGGATCCCCATCCCCGTGTCATTCTGTATCCTTGAGGGTCACATCGATGCTCACAATGTCAGAGCCATGGCTGCATCGGTAGAAGAAATTTGCAAAGTTGTGCCATGGTCTTCAGTCTACACATTCACATCTCACTACTTCCTTGAGCAGGATACCGACACAACAGTTGATTCAGGCAGATAGTTTGGGTTCTAGAATCCAACTCCACCTCCCTCGGCCTGTTTTATTCTGTTCCAGGCTGCACTCACACTTAGTTCGTTTATAGTTTCAGGTTAATCTGAGTTATGTCTTTGCCGTTGCGAGGCCCAGTTGACCAATGTTGTTTTTGGTAAGCCCAGATGTTAGTGAAACTCCACTTGTGAGAATTATAAGCCTGCTTGTCCTCGGAGAAAGCGAAGATACTTGCAGCAGGTATTCTCCAAGGACAGCAAGCCTTAGATTCTCACAAATCCACCTACCTCCCCTTGGAGTTGTCTCCTCCTCTTTATGCTTTAGTATTTAACTGCGGGAACTGTGCTTTCGCAGCGGGTGAGAAGGCACTCGTGCATACGTGGCGGAGCATGTCTTACGCTTCACAGAGCTCTTGTAAAGCTGTTATAAGCTCCGGACCGGGCAATACAGAACCATGTTACCCACTTGTGTGAATATAAGGCCTGCTGTCCTCTGAGAATACCTGCTACTATGTTGCTTTGTGCCATAGCTTTGTATCAGACTTGTAGAAGTGTCTTCAGAAGATGCAGACCTTTTGTACCAGCTGATGAGAGTGCTGGATTACCTTCATCTTGATCTAATATTTGTATTTTTATTTTAAATATTTGTTCCAATTATCTTTGGATGTACATCATAGTATTAACGTTCACACGTGTTAATTTTACTTGATTAATATTTTATTATAGAAAAAAAGATAAGACCTGCCATAATACTTTAAAACACAAAAGGATTAAAAACATGAATATTTGTCACCTTTTTTTCATATTTTTCTATCCCACTTTTTTTCTTTAACAGTACTATTGCTACAAGATGTACTTCACTTGATGGCCTTAACATGCAGCACTGTGAACAAAATGGAGTGGCAGAATGGAAGAAGAAAAGCTGCAGTTTACCACAGCACCCAGAACATTACACAAATTTAAACCAGGTGTGTATATGAATATGTGTGCATACACTTACGCCTGCTGGAATTCTGCACGACTGGAGCGCAGAATTTGTGCAGAATTCCTCAGTCACACAGAATTCACAATTTCTGTGCAGAATCTGCTCTCCCACCCGCTCACTCACCCACCCATCGCCTGGCCTACCTGAACACTCTGAAAACTCCCTGGTGGTTTAGTGGCCTCTTAGGGGCAGGAAAGAACACCACTTTTTTCCGCCTCGCTGCTGCTGCTACACTCTCGCTGTCACCGCGCACTTTTTCAAAATGGCCGCTGAGACTTGGTATGTTTGAAGTCTCGGTGGCCATTTTGAAAAGCACACAGTGACAGTACCAGCGAGAGCGTGGGGGCAGGAAAGAGTGGGGTTCTTTACTGCCTCCGAAGAGGTTTTCCTGTTGCAGCCCCTGGTTCTCCCGCTGCAGCTGCTCTTCCCTTCCTCACAGTTGAGTTCAGGGATGGCTGGAGGGAGGGGAGGGGCTGTAAAAAAAAAAAATGGGAGGGTGCTGTAGGTGGAGGGCTGCAAAGAAGGGGCTGATGCGTGGGGAAGAGAGGTGGCTGTAAAAAGTGATGCAGTGGATGGGAGGGGGCTGTAAAAAAAAAAAATAAAGGGTGATGTGGGTGTGAGGGTGCTGCAAAAAAAGGAGGATGCTGTGGGAGAAAAGGGGTTGCAAAAAAAATTTGAAAATGCGCAGAATTTTGCAGAATTTGTCAGCTTTGTGCGTAGAATTTTAATTTTTTTGGCGCAAAATTCTGGCAGGAGTAATACACTTGAATCATCATGTTAAGTGTTTGGATGTTCACTATGGCAGTTTAACAAAATTATTAATGGCATTTTGTCTGGCTTTAGTGATTCTGCAGGTGGCTTTCTAAAAAGGTGAGAGATGAACACCATAAGGCCTTACTTAATGAATCTCTTTGAGGTGGTGATACTGATGCAGTGATTTAGCCTTTTATTAACCACCTTTATAAAGATTCACCCAAGCAGAGTACAGCAGGTATGGCTTGACATAAAATAATAGTAAAATGACAGTTTCAAAAATAAAAGTATTTAATAGTACTGTAAAGCAATCATATAACAGAAATATGATAAATCTAATTAGAGTACGAATACTATAATAGACAACATGAAAGAACATTTATATAACGTATAGTACACTGGCTTCCTATAACATACAGAGGTCAATTCGACTCTTGTATTGACTCATCAGTGTATATTTGGGAGTGTTCCAGCCTATTTTTGAAATACTCTGCAATCATATACAAACCAAAACAAGCACTAAGATCTGAGACGTTCTACCAGCTCTGCTTACCTCCCGCTAAATCATATAAGTACGTAGAGACAAAATGGTGGGCCTTCTCTATCGTGGCCCCCTCCTTATAGAATGTTTTACCAGGATACCTAAGATCATGTATAGACACACAATTCAAATGGCTACTAAAAACCCATCTGTTTTTGAAAGCCCTTTTGGTAACATGAAGACTTGACTGCCTCTTTTTTCTTTTTCCATGAGTGTTTCTTTTTCCTGTTTTCTCTTATTTTGGTTAGAGCCATTTTATTGACCATGTTGTAGCATTGGGCGCTTAGCGATTGTTATGTGTTTAAGACTATGTATGTGACCTGCCTTGGATAAAGGCAGGATATAAGTATCTATATAAATAAAATCCCCCCTCAGACATTCTGAAGCTCACTCCATCTGTCCTGAACTCCTGTCCTCCTGGTAGGCTAGGCTTTTCGGACTACTCACCCTGTCTCAGCCACGCCCATCTGGGCCGTAGGCCACGCCCCATCTGTACATAAAAAGCACCCTCAACGTTCTAAAGCACACTCTGAGGCTTCAACAGTTCGTATGTTCGAAGCTCTGTAACCATTTTTAAGCACACTACATCTCTGCCCCGCCCTGACCTATCAGAGAAGGGAGGAGTGTCACAGCTGCACCGCTCTGACCTATCAAAGGGAACTGAAACAGGAAAAGGGAGGAGCGTCACACCAAATGACGGACCTATCAGAGGGAAGTCAAATAGAAGAAGGGAGGAGCGTCAGAGGCCAAGGGGACGGCCGTATCTACGTCTCATAGGTTTCCTTGCTTTCTTTTCAGTGTATTGCAGCTGCAGCCACTTAGGTAAGTCTAGCAAGCCTGTCAGCTACTGAATACAGAAAGCAAAAGATAGCATGTGGGAACTTGCTCCATTTTGTTCTCTGGAATGCAGTGATTATTATACAAATGGTCTTGCTTTCATTATTTTGGTAGGGGCTGCCTTCATGACTGTCCACAGTCCCCCCAGTCCTGACACCTGACAGGGGGGACAGGGAAGGACACTCACTGTCTCACATACACACTCTCACCCACTCTCTGTCACACACACACACTTGCACATTCTCACAGTCACACAGTCACTCTCACAGACACTCTCTCAAACATACACACTCCGCGCAAAACCTTGCTAGCGCCCGTTTCATTTCAGCCAGAAACGGGCCTTTTTTACTAGTAGTAAATAAATACAGTGAGGCATATTTTTAAAGCACATAGACTAATTGGGTTTCTGCCAGGTACTTGTGACCTGGATTGGCCACTGTTGGAAGCAGGATTCTGGGCTAGATGGACCATTGTTCTGACCCAGTATGGCTATTCTTATGTTCTTAACTATTAAGTTCTACCCTGTTATTGACCCTAATACAAGTTTTTCAAAGTCCAGTTTTCTATATTGACTGTTGTAACATACTTTATTACCAGTGAATGTAAGCCACAGGGTTGCTTCAATTTGCATATCAAAGTAAATGATGAGTCTAGCACAGAGGTTCTCAACCCAGCTCTTGGGACACACCTAGCCAGCCTAGTTTTCAAGATATCCACCATGAATATGCATGAGAGAGACTTGCGTGTACTGCCTCCTTTGTATGCAAATCTATCTCATACATATTCGTTGTAGGTATCCTGAATGCTTGACTTGGCTAGGTGTGTCCCAAGGACTGGGTTGAGAACCTTTGGTTTAGCAGTAGCCCAAGATTCCCCTCACCTCTGATGATAGGGGGCATTCATACTTCCACAAATAGAGTTTTCAGGTTAGGTACCTGTCCACTTGTTAGGAACCCACAGAATTTGCAGTTCAAGCAGGCCACATTTCTGCCTTTAAGATGATTGTCCTCCCCAAATTACTTTATTTGTTTTTAGTTATTCCATTATCTATCCCAAAATCTTCCTCCTTAGCTCTATTCCAAAATCCTCCTCCTTAGCCTTAACCATTTGCTTGTATTTGGAAACCGAAACCCCCTAGAGTAGAATATCAGATTTTATATCAGCTAAAGAATAGTGGAGGATTGGGGGTGCCTCACTTTGAATTTTATCACCAAGTGGCATTATTTCAAATTGTGGCAATTTGGCAACAAGATATCACTATTCCTTGGACTAGACTTGATCATCATTCCTTGGGATGGACCCCCTTGTGGGCTCTTCATTGGCTTCTTTTACCACACTTAAGGCAGTTGATAAATAGGATGGATGGTCTAATGAAAGCCCCATTGTTAATTTGGGTTAAGATAAGATCTCGGTTTTCTTCAAACCACCAGTACCATTTTGAACACCCATCCAGCATGCCCCCTGTTTTGTTCCTAGGTTAACAGATAAAACATATGTTCATTGGGGTACTAGATCTTTGCGTACCTTGTTACATGTCTGAGTTGAGGGTGAACTACTTTTCTTTCTATGTATGAACTATAAGGCAAATAAGGATTGCTGAAATCTGACTTATTTCATTATAGCATTTTACAAGATTTCTTGCTCTGCAGAACTAAGGTGGATTTATCTCTTGATTGAAACTGCTACAGAATAAGCCCCTGAGATCAAGTACGGGAAATGGGGGGGGGCCTCTAGATTATACAAAGCTCTGTTAAGAGGATGCGACTGTCCAGAAATTTGTCAGTAAATAGGAAACTTTCTTGTCTCTTACTTATGACCCTACACAGTGGGATAAAGTTATTCAATATTTGTTCAAGATTTCTATTGTCACCCCTATGATTGAAAATGGTTATCTTTTACCAGTGGTATTTGTTATACTCCACAGAGTCTATTCTGGATATACAAAACTGGCTCGTCACTGTGTTAGTGTAATTGTAGAAAACGAGGATCCTTCTTTAATATCTGGTGGGGGTGCCCAACAGTGCAAACCTTTTTGTCAGTGTTACTGAAGGAACTTAATACATTTCTGCTGGTCACCTACACATTTCATGCAAATTGTTGCTTACTACACTATAAAGTTGTGAGCATCCCGACAGGTGACACTGTGGATCCCTGTGGTGCCCTGCAGTTTCTTGCCCAAGGTGGTGATGCACTGTTACTGAACAGAATTTCTGTCTGACAAGTAGGGTTTGAACCATGTAAATACTGTCACTGATACCTGTTTCTGTCAGCCTTGTAAGCATGGTATTAAGTACATAAGTAATGCCATACTGGGAAAAGACCAAGGGTCCATCGAGCCCAGCATCTTGTCCACGACAGCGGCCAATCCAGGCCAAGGGCACCTGGCAAGCTTCCCAAACGTACAAACATTCTATACATGTTATTCCTGGGATTTTGGATTTTTCCAAGTCCGTTTAGTAGCGGTTTATGGACTTGTCCTTTAGGAAACCGTCCAACCCCTTTTTAAACTCTGCTAAGCTAACCGCCCTCACCACATTTTCCGGCAATGAATTCCAGAGTTTAATTACATGTTGGGTGAAGAAAAATTTTCTCCGATTTGTTTAAAATTTACTACACTGTAGTTTAATCGCATGCCCCCTAGTCCTAGTATTTTTGGAAAGCGTAAACAGACGCTTCACATCCACCTGTTCCACTCCACTCATTATTTTATATACCTCTATCATGTCTCCCCTCAGCCGTCTCTTCTCCAAGCTGAATAGCCCTAGCCTCCTTAGTCTTTCTTCATAGGGAAGTCGTCCCATCCCCGCTATCATTTTAGTCTCCCTTCGCTGCACCTTTTCCAATTCTACTATATCTTTCTTGAGATGCGGCGACCAGAATTGAACACAATACTCAAGGTGCGGTCGCACCATGGAGTGATATAACGGCATTATAACATCCTCACACCTGTTTTCCATACCTTTCCTAATAATACCCAACATTCTATTCGCTTTCCTAGCCGCAGCAGCACACTGAGCAGAAGGTTTCAGTGTATTATCGACGACGACACCCAGATCCCTTTCTTGGTCCGTAACTCCTAACGTGGATCCTTGCATGACGTAGCTATAATTCGGGTTCTTTTTTCCCACATGCATCACATTAAATGTCATCTGCCATTTAGCCGCCCAGTCTCCCAGTCTCGTAAGGTCCTCTTGTAATTTTTCACAATCCTGTCGCGAGTTAACGACTTTGAATAACTTTGTGTCATCAGCAAATTTAATTACCTCGCTAGTTACTCCCATCTCTAAATCATTTATAAATATATTAAAAAGCAGCGGTCCTAGCACAGACCCCTGAGGAACCCCACTAACTACCCTTCTCCATTGTGAATACTGCCCATTTAACCCCACTCTCTGTTTCCTATCCTTCAACCAGTTTTTAATCCACAATAGGACATTTCCTCCTATCCCATGACCCTCCAATTTCCTCTGTAGTCTTTCATGAGGTACCTTGTCAAACGCCTTTTGAAAATCCAGATACACAATATCAACCGGCTCCCCTTTGTCCACATGTTTGTTTACTCCTTCAAAGAATTGAAGTAAATTGGTCAGGCAAGATTTCCCCACACAAAAGCCGTGCTGACTCGGTCTCAGTAATCCATGTCCTCGGATGTGCTCTGTAATTTTGTTTTTAATAATAGCCTCTACCATTTTCCCCGGCACCGACGTCAGACTCACCGGTCTATAATTTCCCGCATCTCCCCTGGAGCCTTTTTTAAAAATGGGCGTTACATTGGCCACCCTCCAATCTTCCGGTACCACGCTCGATTTTAAGGATAAGTTGCATATCACTAGCAGTAGCTCCGCAAGCTCATTTTTCAGTTCTATCAGTACTCTAGGATGAATACCATCCGGTCCAGGAGATTTGCTGCTACTCAGTTTGCCGATTCACAGTATTGAAGGCTGCCAAAAAATCCAGTAACACTCTTATTGATGACGATCCTTTGTCACGATTTCTGTGGAAATTAAGTACACTAAAACTGTCCCCAGGTCTAAAGCCAGATTGGCATGGGTCTTGCCAGCTACTTTCATTAAGCCAGTTCAAGCTGAATGCAGATTATCTGTTCCATAAGTGCTGCCAGGGGGGGTTGTTAGAGACAGGTCATTAGTTTTCAAGCTTGTCCTGTTCAGGAGAGCCCTTTTGCAATATGCGGTGCACCACAGCCTTTTTTAGTGTTATTGGCAACTGCCCTTCGACAAGAGAGGAGTTAACAATTTTAGTAGCCACTTAAGTGAGGTCATTGCTTGCTAGCTGTACTATCTTTGCTGGGCAGGGGTCAAGAGGATAGGATGCTAGCCATAGACCTTTCAATAATTTTTTTCTCTGTGATTTGTCTGAGTCCCAGATGGCTGTGCAGGGGGAGAGAGAGTGTGTTCTTCTCATTAGCTGGTGGGAGGCTCAGTGGAACTGCCTGTAGGTCCTGATGGAGACCTTTTAATTTTATTGGCAACGTCATTACTGGTTGGTTGTGACTGGGAGTTTGGTTCTGTTGTGGGATTTGCTATTTTGAATAGCTGGTTGAATTTGCAGCCTGTTCAATATGTTGAGAGACATATTGTTTTTGGCTGTTAAGGCCTGGTAGTACATTGGCATGTATTTCTTACAGTTGAACCTGTCTTCATCTAGGTGACATTTCCATTATTTTCTTTGAGGCCTTAAGCGTCAAAGATATAAAGTTTAGTTTTAGAGAGATCCATGGGGAGTGATTGTGCGTAGAATGTAGGACCTTCTTTCATGGGGCCTTTCCCACCCCCAGTCCATTGTTAAATATTCTTCCAGATGTCATCCCATATGGGGGTAGGACATGGCTTCCAGGAAACTCTGTCAGATCTCATATGTTTTGTTTTTGTTACATTTGTACCCCGCGCTTCCCACTCATGGCAAGCTCAAATTTTCTTCCAAACTTTGATTGGGCCCATCTGTTTCAGGTAGTTCTTTTATAGAACATTTTATTAGAAATTAGTTGATTCATGTTGTATTAACTGTGCTTTAGGTAGAAAATAACTGTTAAGAGTGTGTATAAAGTGTTTTGTGTGTTTTCACCAGGGAAATGTACTAGAATCCTTTTAATGAACACCCTGGAGGAGTGTTGGCTAATTAAAGGGCTATGAAATGAACTGTGATGTGTTTTCCCCCCCTCCCCCCTGCTGAAAAAGGAAGCAGTGCATTGCATATACACATGCAAAATAAGATTCTAAGCTATAACACTTAAACGAGAATGTTTGTTATAAAAAATAAAAATCTGTTTCCCCAGGTCTACATCTTTTAAATGTTAAATAGCACTGATTGATGGCAGAATCTTCAGTAAAGGAGTTCATCATGGCAGCTGCATTTTACATTTTTTTTTTGGGGGGGGGGACAAAGCTTGAATTCAGATTGTCTGTGTATTGAGCAGCTGCATCATAATGTCTAAAGCTTCTTGGCTCACTGGAAAATAGAGTGGACATACAGGCTTGGGTTGGAGTGTGGAGGAATAGGCTTTAATTCTGTTCTTGGATTTGTAATTCAAAATAGTAGCGCATAACCCTCAGCAAGCCAGATACTACTGCAGCTTGCTTTCCAGATGGTTAACCCAGGTTGGAAAGCTAGATGCAGTCCTGTTCCTTTGGCTAGTATAGACTTGGGATAGCTTCATATACATTAGTTGTAGCTACTGATAGGGAGGTGTATCAGCAGTTCTGCAGCTGAGACTTAGCCAGCACATTTGCCAGGTTTTGTGGCTCAGGACCACAGGATTGTTACAGCAGTAACTGGCTTTATAGGGAGAAACAGTAGTTCTAGAAAGGCCACTCTCCAAATTAGGAAAAAAATCAGTCTAGGTTAGAAACTTGACAAGAATGCTATTCATAAGTCTGGAAGTACAGGAAAAAAAATTGAACATATATTAAAGATGGCAAACTGTATTTATTTTCTTGCATTCTAGACACTGACAAAAAGGTTTGCACTGTTGGGCACCCCCACCAGATATTAAAGAAGGACACTTGTTTCCCACAATTACACTAATACAGTGACGAGCCAGTTTTATGTATCTGGAATAGACTCTGTGGAGTATAATAAATGTAATCAGATGGAATGATTTTAATATCCAGCCTTTACACTGTAGAAGTCCACTTGTCTCGTTGCTATTTTATAAAGGATGATAACATGTCAACCATGTGACAAATTACACTTTAAGATGTTCTGAACCATTTTGCAGGCTATAACTGGACAACCGTTTGTTATGGAGTCTTTCCAACAAAGAGTACAACACTGACCAATCTGACATGTGGCATTAAAAAATCTCCTATGTCCAATATATAGACATTGACCTGACTGAGCCCTCTTTTTAGAAAGAAGATTTGGGCATGAACAAAACCTTTGCTTGCTGTCAAGCTCATTTCAGCTGCGCTCCTGGTCAGGTCTCTGATTTTTGATGTGCTCTTTGTTTTTCTTTCTTTTATAGCATGCTGCTGATAAGTGGAGCCGGTCCACAGTGAGCCCGAAGACGGGGAAACCTGAGACAGAAAAGTAGGTTTATTTGTGTGAAGAGTGTGAGCTACCCTATTTATTAACTCATTTTTGAGATGTCAGAAAAAGTAAATGAGATATGAGCTGCTTATGAATAATAAAAGCTTTTATATTACACTTTACTACAAACTGAGGTTCTTTTTCCATGCACCTCTTCTCCAGTACCCTAAACACCCTGCCAAAAAAAGCTGACCTCTCTCCTCTTTATTATGCATTTCCCCCAATCTGTTCTCACTTTAATGTTCTGGCTATCATGTGTCTCCAGTTGCCTTCATTTTTGTTTTTAATTTGCTAGTTCGGTGTCAGTTTTACAGATTTTTTTTTTTTTTTTTTGGGGGGGGGGGGGGTATTTTTTTTTTTTTACACAAGCAGGATAATTTGGTTCCACAAGTAAGAGGCATCTGATGCTGCTAACATGGATAGCTGTGAACAGTGAAAAGCCTAGATACTGCCAGTATCTCAGTAGTCCCCTTGGTCTGTTTTTGTCCATGCTGCTGTCCAGATTAATGTTATCTTTGGTCACTTGCCTCTGCAGAATATTTTTTTTTCCTTCTATCTTTTCTCTTGCTGTGCATTTTTTTTTCTCTCTGACTTCGTTTTCCCTTACCTCTGGCCACTCCCTCCCCCCCCCCCCCCCCCCCCTCCGTTCCGTCTTGAGGGAAAATAAATGTTTCCACTTGAAATTGAATTTGACCATGCAAAGTGCAGATCTAGTATGGTGGGGAATGTCAGGCATTATTTTTATAGGTTTCAAATCTCTTATCAGAAATGCCCATTAGAAGTGTTGCTACTGCCTGGATCTGGAACAGACTGTCTCATACAGCTCTGGTTGCTATTATTGATGAAATGCATAATGACCTAGAAGATGATGGACCTTCATTCCCCTTCAATTGACTCCCTTTATTTCCCAGAAAAAAAACTTAGAGGGTAAAAAAAGGTCAGACAGTGTTCCAGAAGCTGTGCAGGCCTGAGCTCTTTCTGTAATGTTGGCGAGAAAGATGATGCAGCCTGAAAGATTGTAAATCCTCAGAAGTGACACTGAACAGATGGCAGGTCAAAGAAAACCTGCTTGAAAGGATGTGTCTTTTACAAAAAAACGAAAAGGAGGGGGATAGATGTATGGAACATCCTCCTGGTGAAGATCCTAGAGCAGACTGTATCAGAATTCTGGAAAGAATAGGACTAGCACAGAAGTTTTCTGGAGGGAAAGAACTGGCTTGTAGAACTGAGCAGGTAGTGTGGTTAGGCCAGTGGTCGGCAAACTCATTAGTCAACAGAGCCAAATATCAACAGTGCAACGATTGAAATTTCTTTTGAGAGCCAAATTTTTTAAACTTAAACTATATAGGTAGGTACATTGTTATTAACTTAATTAGGGTACTCCTAAGCTGGCCTTTGCTAAAAACTCAGTCCTGGCCAGCATTGTGCAGTAGGACTGAACTCAGTTGTCTTGGCTATTTCAAAGTGCAAGGAACTTGTGCAAACAGTATCTACCATTCACTACTTTTAATAGAATTACAGCATTAAAACCAACCATTCAAGGAAACTGTATAACTCTACCCCCACCCCACGCAGCATGAGTTTAAGGTGCACTGCTACCCAGCCCGCCCCCACCTGCCCACCACCCTCGGCTCCCCAACAGCCCTCCTCTCTCCATTCCTGCCGGCCGTGGCCACCCAGGGTTTAAACCTTACCTTTTTATTTTAAGTCGCAGCGACTGACGGCTCACTTCCAGGCTCCAGCTTTTCCTTTCCCGCTCAGTGACTCCCGCCCACCCTCGCGGAAACAGGAAATACCTCATCAGGAAGGCAGGGCATTGAGCAGAAAGTGAGAGGCTGGAGGAGGTGAGCCGTCGGCCCGTCGCTGCAACTTAAAATAAAGAAGTTTAAATGCTGGGTGGCCACCGGCAGGAATGGAAAAAGGACGGAGGGCTGTCGGGGAGCTGAGGGCGGGTGCCTATGGACTGACTGTGAGCGCCGGACAGTGGCGTGGAGCGGACTCGCGGGAAGAGCCACACTCAAGGGGCCAAAGAGCCGCATGTGGCTCGCGAGCCGCGGTTTGCCGACCACTGGGATAGGCTGTATGATCTCTCTTGCTGTCGTGCTGTATATTTATGAAGCTAGATCCCAAAATATCCCAGGTCCTTATTGTAGGGATCTTCTGTGCAAGCATCAACTGCTGTACAGCTGAAGCTGCTGCCTATTGGGTAGAAGCAATGACACTGATGGGCCCTGCACAGATGTTACGTTGGAGGGGGGGGAGGAGAAACTGTGCAACAATTGTATGTTACAGTATACTTTGATCTGAATTAAAAAAAAAAAAAAAACTCATTTATTTATTGTGAACATTTATATCCCGCATAATCCCACCAAGACAGGCTCTATGTGGCTTACAATGTTTGATGAAAAATACAGCATAATAGTACTAGTGCAAAGCACAGAATAAAGTAGAGGAGGGGAAGAGAGGGAAACAGCAGGGGAAAGGAAGGCGGGGATGCAGAAGATCAAGCAGCTGAGGAGAATGATCGATCACATAGGTAGGTCTTTAGGGATTTCTTGAATAGTCTGTGATCGGTTGTGTCTTTTAACATTGATGGCAGAGCGTTCCAATAACGGGGACTCTGGAAGCAAAAAGAAGAGGCAAAGATCATAGGACTAAGTCTGTACTTTGTGGGGATAGTGTGTTTGGCACAGAAGTGCTCTATGCATTCAGAAAAGAGAGAGCAATACTGGATGCTGAAGTCACTGAACACATCTTCTGAAGTGCTTGTTCCAGAGGCTAATGCCTCCTTTCTCTTCCTGGATCACAGAATGTGATTGTAGATAAATCCAGTTGTTGCCGGGTATCTCACAAATGGTCTTTGGATGAGAAGATAGTGTAAGATCCTCCCCACTGCACTAAGATGATCATCCAATAGATCTGTTTGCTTTGGAAGACAAGTAGTTTGTTCAATTTTGCTCTAGGTAGTTATGCCAAATGAGATTAGGGTTGGATGTTTTGGGGCCTTTTCACATCTTTTCCTCCATTCAGCTAATATTCAGAAGCTTCCTAAATATGAAACAGGTTAAGACCTGCATAACCTCATTCTTCTCAAATCAAGTTTCCTTATCTATAGCTGCTGTAAGTTAAGATGACTGTCCATTTAGTAAAATCTTTCCTTGAGAATTGAAGATTGTCCATTGGATCATCCTCTTTGCTTGCAATAATTGCATGAATATTGAACTCTCATTAGTAACGTCCCTCCAACTTTCTCAAGACGTAACTGAAAGCCTTTTAGAAGCAAACCTCTAGAAAATCTCAATTTCTGATGGAAAGGTTCTTTGTATGGTCTGCAAGGGAAGTTTGACTCTCCACAAAGACTCTTTCAGTATTCCACATGTCGTCTGATCTCTAAGCACCTTAAAAAGGTACACATCTCTGTGATGATAGCATGTCATGTGCACATTAATGAAAACCAGTATCTGCTTCATCCTTCAGTGCATATGTCCATGCAGGGCTGGTCTTAGGCAGGAGCAACCGGTGTGACCACACAGGGCCTCGCTCTCCCAGGGGACCTGCGCTGCCAGTTAGTCCTGGCTGCACAGGAATGAGGTAACCTCGCCCAGGGCAGATCCAGCACCGATCTGATCCCTTCCCGCCATGTAAGTCTAGTGCCCCCCCCCCCCCCCCCCCCCCCCCCACACACACACACACACACACATGCACAAAACTGCCATGTGGGAATTCTCAGCTCACGCTTTGCTTCCCCTCCCAGGCTTTTCTGCCTTGGACATGTCACTGCGACATCACTAGGAATCCCAGCTCTGATTGGTGGGGTCACTGCATTTGATAGGAAGGCTAGGAATAAAGAACCACTGCTGAGGAGTGGGTCCCACTCCTCTTTGATGGTGGATGGCATGACAGCTCACAGAAGGCAAAAGAGCATGGGAGCAGAAAAAGCAGTTGCAGAGGAGGACAGCCGGGTCACAGCAGTAGTCTGGTTCTTCTCTGTGCCAGCAACGGTAACGGGAACAAGCTGTCTGGACCAACCAGGTCCTTCCCTCTGCAGCGTGTCCTGCCTGCATTTAAACAGGAAGTTACATAGAGGCGGGATGCTACAGAAGGAATGACTGGTCTGCCCAGACAAGCCCGTTGCCGCTGCTGGTACCAGCAAAGAAATCAGGTTTTGGATGATTGGAAACAGGGGAGGGAGAGGAACTGGATCCATAGTGGGAGAGAGAAGAAAACGGGAGGGGGGGGGACTGGATCCATAGCAGGAGAGGAAAGGAAACGGGAGGGGGGAGAACAGGGAACACAAAGCTGCTGGGCTATAAGGGGGAATGGAAGATATGAGACGATAAATGCTGGACCATAGGGGTGGAGGGAAAGGGATGGAGGACAAGTAAATGCTGGATCATAAGGGATAAGGGTGGGAAGAGGGGACAGGGAGTTGATGGACCCCAATTTGGGGTGGATGGGAAGGGAGAGCTGGACCATAGGAGGGGAAGGAGGGGGGGACAAAAAACGCTACACTAGGTGTGAAGAAGAGAGGGGGGTGGGCAGGGGAGAGAGGAGAATAACTGGACATGGAGGGGAGGGCAGGGAAGAGAGAATTGCTGGACATGAATGTAGAGGAGAGCAAGGGAGAGAGGAGAATTGCTAGACATGGATGGAAAGGAGGGCAGGGGAAAGAGCATAATTGCTGGACATGGACGTAGGGGAGAGAGGAGAATTGCTGGACATGGAGGGGAGAGGAGAAAATGCTGGACATGTATGGAGGGGGAGGGAAGGCAGAGGAAGGATGGATGAAGGAGAGGGGAGAGGAGAAATGCTGGATATGGATGGAGGGAAGGGAAAGAGGAAGGAGGTGCACATGGATGGAGGAGAGAAGAATTACTTGACATGGATAGAGGGGAAGGAATAGAGGAAGAAGATGCACTTGGATGGAGGAGAGGGGGAAAATGCTAGACATGGATTCAAGGGATGGGGAAGAGGAGACATGCTGGATATGGAGGGGAGGGAAGACAAAAGATGATGATGCACATGGATGAAGATGAGGGAAAGGGAAGAGAGGAGGAAAAATTGCACATGGATAGAGAAAATAGGCAAATGCTAGATCCACTCTATACCTCCTTCAGTCAAGTCCACAGAGGACCCAGCTTTTACTTATGGATGTAGAGCAAGAAATGAAGAAAGTAAAGAAAGAAATGGACAGGAAGCTCTGGAAGTGGAGTTAAGAGAACAGATAGAGAGTAGGAGAATCAGAGACTGGGACCAATATGATCAGAAAAAGTCACCAGACAACAAAGGTAGAAAAAAGTCATTTTATTTTCATTTTAGTGTTTGGAATATGTCCAATTTGAGAATTTACAGCTGTTTTTATTTTGCACTGTATAAGAGGAAACTTGTTTTTATGTTTCCTGGTATTGTGCTGCATGCAGAGTCTGGCGTCTTAGGATTTCAGGTTAATTTATGAAGAAAGGGCTATATCTGTTCTGCTGAATATGGATATGTTAGGTTCTGAGGTTTTGATAATGTGTTTCAGATTTGGCAAGACTCCTAATTCCTGGTCTGTGTGCTAATTTGTTTTGTCATTTTGGGTATTCTGTAGATGTGAAATTTTTTTTTGTCATAAATAATTTCTGTAAGCTGTTTTTCTTCTATACTGGTGTAATATTTTCAGAGATGTCTATTAATATGCGCCATGGGTGCGGCTACTGTGGGTATGGCTATTGCAGGAGTAGAGCCTTGGATAGTGACCCCAACCCTAAGATTACCCATCATGGGTACCAGTACCTTTTTTCCTTTAAAAAAAAAAAAAAAAACACAGGCTACAAGTGTGGGTGGAGAATGAGAGAGGAAATGTTGGAGTAGAAGTGTGTAGGAAGGAAGAGATGGGAGATGCTTGGCATGGTGGAACCATGTGGTAGAGACCATCAAGGTTCTCAGGGGAGATGAGTGATAAGAGGCTGGTGAATACAGAGGATAGAAGTGAGTCATCGGGGGGCAGGGCTAGGCAAGGGGTTGGGGGGCCCCACCAAACTGGTCTGCACAGGGCCCTGCAATTGCGAAGACCAGCCCTGTGTCCATGAAGAAGCTATGACATACAAAACGTTTAATTGGGTGGAATCTTCTGCTTTCATGGTATGTTAATATGATTCCAGCTCAGCTCATGAAACCACTGTTTTGAGCCAGTAGAATCTACAGTACTAAAGTATCTGACCTGGAAAGATTTTTTGTTGATAGAATTAACTTTGACTTGAATGGTAACTGGTCTTCTGTCACTGTTTGCTATTCATATCTGCAGTTCTTCCACAGTATATTAGTTCTGAAAACTTATAGTTCCTACCATAAGTGGTATCAACTTTTCACATGAAATCCATTTAGCTTAACTTTTTTCCCCAAGTTTTCATGTTCATAAAACTGATCTTCTCTTGGACACATGCAGGCTTATTTTCGAAAGAGAAGGATGCCCATCTTTCGACACAAATCGCAAGATGAGCATCCTTCTCACAGGGTCATCCAAATTGGCATAATTGAAAGCTGATTTTAGGCGTCCTCAACTGCTTTCCGTCGCGGGGACGACCAAAGTTCATGGGGGCGTTTCGGAGGCGTAGCGAAGGTGGGACTGGGGCATGCCTAACACATGGGTGTCCTTGACCGATAATGGAAAAAAGAAGGGTGTCCCTGACAAGCACTTGGACTTTACCTGGTCCTTTTTTTTTTCTTTTGACCAAGCCACAAAAATGTGCCCTAAATGACCAGATGACCACTGGAGGGAATCGGGGTTGACCTCCCCTTACTCCCCCAGTGGTCACTAACCCCCTTCCACCCTTAAAAACAATTTTTTAAAATATTTTGCCAGCCTCGGATATCATACCCAGCTCCATGACAGCAGTATGCAGGACCCTGGAGCAGTTTTAGTGGGTGCAGTGCACTTCAGGCAGGTGGACCCAGGCCCTCCCCCCCCCCCCCCCCCACCTGTTACACTTGTGGTAAATGTGAGTCCTTCAGAACCCGCCAGAAACCCACTGTACCCACATGTAGGTGCCCCCCTTACCCCTTAGGGCTATGGTAGTGGTGTACAGTTGTGGGGAGTTGGGGGGGGGGGTTGGGGGGCTCAGCACCGAAGGTAAGGAAGCTATGCACCTGGGAGCAATTTCTGAAGTCCACTGCAGTGCCCCCTAGGGTGCCCGGTTGGTGTCTTGGCATGTCAGGGGGACCAGTGCACTACGAATGCTGGCTCCTTCCATGACCAAATGGCTTGGATTTGGTCGTTTCTGAGATGGGCGTCCTTGGTTTCCATTATTGACGAAAATCGGGGACGACCATCTCTAAGGTCGACCTAAATGTTGAGATTTGGGCGTCCCCGATCGTATTATCGAAACGAAAGATGGATGCCCATCTTGTTTCAATAATACAGGTTTCCCTGCCCCTTTGCCGGGACGTCCTGCGAGGACATCCTCAGAAAAACTTGGGTGCCCCTTTCGATTATGCCCCTCATGGGATATAATAGTGATAATTCAGGTTTACTGTATGAAAAGAGCATGGCCATGTAATTAGCCCACTCAACCTTTTGTATCCATTGATCCTAACAGAAACCACAGTAATTATGGGGTAATGGACTTCATTTCCCACTGCTGTAGTCTAGCAAGATTAAAATTAACTGATAGTGGAAACAATAAGGATGTGAAGCCCCCTAATTTTCTCTTTCCTGTTTTTTTCTTATTTTATGTATATAAATTCAATTTTATATGTATTTATTTGTTTTATGTACAGAAAATGCACGTGTGCACAAAAGTTTTTTGTGCGTAAACAAAATGAAGCAAATACACATTGTCATAGCTGTGGCAGCATTTCCCATATGCACTCGGTTTCTGTAAAGATACAACATTCTTACATTCATATCGTCATACTTTACTGTTTGCAGTTTAGGTAGAAGTTCTATAGGGCCTTTTTAAGTTGACTCCCCCCCCCCCCCCCCCCCAAAAAAAAAAAAATATATATATATATATTTGGAACACAGGTAACAGGGTTCCTTGTTAACAAGATTAATGACAGATACCCACCTTCGTGGGGATTTGACTCATACAAAATACCTGTAATAGAAATTGTAAACCGCATAGTCGCCTCAGGGATCAGGTGCTGAAAATCTACTATAATAATTTCCACTTCCAACGTTCTGAAGCTGACTCTCTGTCTTCACTGAAGTGAAGGGTTCGTTAGGTTCGTCAGTCTGTCACCATCTCTCTCTGTCCTGCCCTTGCGTCAAAATGTGATGACGTCGAGGGTGGAACAGTGAGAAGCAAGGCAACCAACCAACGAAAATAGTTGTAAGCGCGCCGCCTACCCTCTCTGTGTCTCGCGGTAGTCGTTCGTTGGTTTTTGGCAGCCGAGCAAGCGAAGAACTCGGCAAACAAGAAAGGCGGTGTGGTGGTGAAAGCCACACGGAAATATCTAACAGCTGCATACGCGGAGACAAGACCGGGAGGCAAACTTTATCCTGCTGAGTGCCCGTGGCTGCGTCAGCCCCACCGTTGCCTCTCAATGTGTGTGAGACAGTATGAGGGAGCTCCTGCTGGCTGTGGGTCAGGCCAGGATTTAGCTGGTGGGCAGGAAAAGCACTGTGGTAGGGTGAGGACCATGAAACTCGGAGGGAGGGGGGGACCCTGAAACTCGGAGGGGAGAGGGGACCCAGAAACTTGCAGGGAGGGAGGGTGGTGACCCCTGGCACACCCACTCATTCTCACACCCACTCACTCTCTCTGTCACACACACACTCATACATTCACTCTTTCTCACACAGTCACTCTCACACATACACACTCCGAGGAAAACCTTGCTAGCGCCCGTTTCATTCGTGTCAGAAACAGGCCTCTTTTACTAGTATTTAAATAAATAAAAGTAAAAAATAAGCTCTACTGAGGGGCTGATGAGGCAGTGGCTACCTGGGAAGTCTTACACATACTCAGAGAAACTTGCTTTTCTGAACTCTGACAGAGCTATCTATGTTGGCATTATCAGATGACATCATTTGTGTGTCTGTGGAGAACTCAGTTAAGTAAATTTGCTTTTTAGTTTTACGGGCCATATCATCTTGTTTCTGTAGTGTATGCTTAAAAATTGTGCTGTGACTTACAGAAAGCAACCTGCCAGAGGTAGTGGTGGGAAACCAGATTTTTTAACTGGTGCCTTTTGTTACTTCATAAGTTGGACTTTTTGTATGAATGACAGTCATTTCAGTAGGTATTGCAGTGTATTAGCACTTTCATTTTCTGAACTGCTCCTTACCATTCTCAAAGATTCAGAATTGGATCTTAAAGCTTAAACAGTATTTGTTTTCTGTTTGTCTCTTCCTTTGTCCTTAAACTTCATCCATTTTCTTCCCATTTCTGGTGATTACTCAATGAGGAAAAATTTTATGCACAGACTTCAATAACATGGTCATGTACGCAACCATAAGAGTCTCTCATACATTGGCTTTGGGTTTCAGAAGGGCCCGGTGAATAGTTTGAGCTCCTGAGAACAAGTAACGAGCACCTCTTACAAATAGCTATAGAACGTCTACAGCCCCTTCCAAACTGTCTTTGTTGCCTTATAATCTGTTAAAATGCATTAAAGCAGTGCTTGTTTCATATATCTCTACATCTTGCCCCATAACCGTGACAAATACATGCAATACTTAGGAGTAGGGAGAAAAACATGGAACAGCTTGATTGGATAAGAGTTCGCTCTATTTGTTTTTCTGTAGCAATCCTAGGTATTTTATGCTGTAACAGAACATCTCCTTCAAAAGCATACTTTAAATGAATTGACTGTACTAGTGATAAATTGTACTGATTTGCATGATGACAGGATAAATTCATCAGATGGTTCCCTCCATTGGGTAATACATTTCAAAGCAAAGACCCAACTTTCAGCACCAGGGAGCTGACATAAGAACTCCAGAACAAATTAAAAGTTTTGAAAAGGTACAGGTTAGAAGATGGATTTAAATAATTGCAAAATCCTTGAATATAGAAGGGGCATTCATGGTCAGGATAATTAAGAAGTGGAAATTGTATGGCACCACCAGGATGACTAAGCAATGAGGAGTCTGATCAGAGAGGCAACCAAAAAGCCAGGATTCCGTGTGCAAAACTAGTCCAAGTACATGTGATGACAATAACGGAAGAATTCCACAAATTTGGCTTGTATGGTAGGGTGGCAAGAAGGGAGCCATTACTCAAGAAAACCTACCTTGACTCCCATCTGAGATATTCAAAGGAATACTAAGATTATGTAGCAAAGTGGCAACATTTTGTGGTCTAACAAAACTAAGTATATTTGTTTGGCCTGAAAATTGCTACGTCTGTAACAAACCAATGCAATACGTCACTCAGAGAACATCCATATTGTGACACATGATGGTGGTGGTGGTGGTGGCAGCATCATATTGTGAGGATGTTTATTATCATCAGGGTTTGGATAGTCAGGATAGAAGGGAAAACAAAAGGAGAAAAGTCCTTGAGAGCAAACCACCTACCCTCTGCAGGAATGCTGAAACTGGGACAGAAGTTCGTCCTTCAGCATCTGCACCTATACCCATCACAGTGGTCCAAAGCACACAGCCAAAGCTACAGTGTAGTGGCTAAGGGAAAAAACAATAAATGTTGTTTAGTAACTTAGTTGGAGCTCAGACTTCAATCCAATTAATAATCTTTGCTATAATTGTGTCGCATCAGTGATCCTTCGGGTACTTAACAGAATGTGAACAATAAGAATGGTCTAATAGTGACAAATCTAGATGTGCAAAGTTGGTGGTGGCCTATCCCAACAGACTCTCAGTTGTAATTGCTGTAAAAGGCTCTTCCACCAAATATTGACTCAGAGAGAGAAATTTAACCAGGGGTTCTAGCATTTAATTTTAGGAGTTTATTTTTTTGGTATATACTGTATACCATAATCATTTTTTAATCCAAAAGATGTGAAGGATAGTGTGTTGAGTGGAAAAAGTTTAAGTGCATGCAGGTCTGACACAGTGACTTGGCAAAATGTGAAAAACTTTCAAGGGGTTATAATCACTCTATCATGACTTTGTAATATAAATAAACGTCAACAAGGTGTAGGTGACTCAATGTGTTTAGCCTTTGAGAACTATGCTCCCTCTCTTGAGTTGGTGCATCGTTAACTGAATCTGCTCTGACATGAGAGGAAGCATAGCTGTTAAAAGCTATCACCTACAACAGTTTGCTGGCCATTATTTTTACATATGCAGACATTAATTTGAAGTAATCTTTCCCTTATATATATTCTATATTCCTTAACCCACACCATTGTTTGAACTGTGCTGGTGGGAGTCAAGGAAGAAAATTAGCCAGTAGGAATAAATTTTACCTTATGCTTTTTCCAAAAATAAAAATAAAAAAAGTCAAAATGCATTACAGTAGGAATTTCTCACTGACCTACCCAAAGTACTCTACTTATGCACTATCAACATGAGAACAATTCAAAAGCACTTTTCCAAAACTCACTCAGTCCATCAGCAGCAGTTTTCAGAAAAATAGGTAATAGCTTTTGGACTGTGTGAGTTTTGAATAGAGTATCTAACACAGTCGTTAACATACCATGAGTTAATGAGTTTTTGCATAGGAATAAACTATAGTAAATGAATCTTGCCTTGATGAGCAAAATTAATCACATAACTGAAAACTGACAATGAACTGAGTTTGGAAAAGTGCTCTTCAATTATATAAATATCAAACAAGCAAAAAAGAAGAAATCAGTCTTCGTTGCATAATCCTTCACATATCTTGACTTAGTACTCGGTGGAAGCCTCTTTTCTAACAGTAACAGTCATGAATTTTTGAGAGTAAGTGTTGATCAATTTTGCATGGTGGGATGATTCAATTTTTGCCCATTCTTGGCAGAATGGCTTGAGCTCTTGATTTGGCTGGGGATTATCTGGATGGCCATAGGTTTCTATTGGATTCAAATCTGACATTTGACTAAGGCACTCAGTCACTAAGCTGCTCCATTGTTGCTTTTGCTTTGTTCTTAGGATCATTGTCCTGCTGAAAGATGAATTTTCTCCCCAATCCCAGATCTGTGGTAAAATAAAACAGATTTGCCTCCAGAATTTGTCTTCGCGTTGTATCATCCATCTTTCCCTGCATTGTTGCAAGTCTTTTAGTCCCCAGGGCTGCCACCACCATGGGGATGGTGTTCTTTTTTAATGTCACATCCTATAGCATTGAGATCTGGAAGTATCACTTAAGGTTATGAGGCCATTTTAATATGAGTGCAGTGTTACTAAGTGTTTGCAAAAGTATGGTACATGATACAGCTCTTCAGCATTGTCTCCCTTGTTTGCTACCCTTTCATATAGGTAATGTTTGTGAACTGATTTTAAATTGTTGAACAGTCAGCATTTTCCCTATTCTCAGCCAGAGGTATCTGTAGTTCTTTTAAAGTAATCTTGAACATCATAGTTCTTTCCTCAGCAAGTTCCCTAACTCAGTGCTGCTAAACCCAGTCCTTGAGGCACACCTGGTGCAATATATGGCTAGTCTGTAAGTTTATCTATACTTAGGTTCGTTTTGAACTTATTTTTAATTTTCTTTTATTGTTTTATGATTATTATGGATTGGTTTACTTGGCTAGTCATATGGTTCATCTTAGAGGGGCAAGGACTCTATCAGTATAATGCTAAACCAATTTATTCAGATGTCTACATTAAGCAGTATTCTGCCAATTATAGGTATTTTATTGCATAATATTGGAACCCAAGTAGGTCATCGTCCATTACATCATATTAAGGGAAATGTTAATAGTAGGCACAAGGTATTGTCTAATCTGAAGTTATGTTACAAACCGAGATAGAAGTCTACCTATCCCTTGTGCCTATATTAATATAAGATCTGTAGGCAATAAATCATAATTAGGGATTTTATTACTACGCAGCAGTGAAACTGTTTTATGTTAACTGAGACCTGGCTTTTATCGGAAAAGGACCCAATAAATTTGTCACCTGTAGTGAAAATAAAAGGGATGGAGGTATGGCTTTAATATATATTTATTTTATTTGTTACATTTGTATCCCACCTATTTGCAGGCGCAATGTGGCTTACATAGTACCGGAGAGGTGTTTGCAGACTACGGTGTGAACAAATACGAAGTGATGTTGTGGTAAGATAAGGTTCATGTGGAACGGTCACATTAGGGAATCGTAAAGTGGAAGAATTGTGGTATGTCGTTACATACTTTAGTTTTGTAGTGTTGCAGAGTTCAGGCATTTAAGTTGGGTTGATTGGATAAGCCTTTTGAAACAGGTTAGTTTTTAGTGATTTCCGGAGGTTTAGGTGGCCGTATGTTGTTTTCAAGGCTTTTGGTAGTGCATTCCATAGTTGTGTGCATATGTAGGAGAAGCTGGATGCGTAAATTGATTTGTATTTAATTCCTTTGCAGCTTGGGTAGTGGAGATTTAGGTACGTTCGTGATGATTCTGATGTATTTCTGGTTGGTAGGTCTATGAGGTCTGTCATGTATCCCGGGGCTTCGCTGAAAATGATTTTATGAACCAGGGTGCAGATCTTGAAAGCAATACGTTCTTTGATTGGGAGCCAGTGTAGTTTTTCACGGAGGGGTTTTGTGCTATCAAATCGCGTTTTTCCAAATATAAGCCTGGCTGCCGTGTTTTGGGCGGTCTGGAGTTTCTTTAATGTTTGTTCCTTGCATCCCACATAAATTCCATTGCAGTAGTCTAAGTGGCTTAGTATCATTGATTGTATCAAGGTGCAAAATATTTTCCTCGGGAAGAATGGTTTCACTCATTTGAGTTTCCACATTGAGTGGAACATTTTCTTTGTTGTGGATTTCTCTTGGCTCTCTAGTGTTAAGTTACGGTCCAGTATAATGCCGAGGATTTTCAGGCTGTCTGAGATAGGGAGGGTGTAATCTGGGGTGGTGATACTTGAGGGGTTGTCTGCACTGTATTGGGAGGAGAGGATGAGACAGTGTGTTTTTTTCTTTATTGAGTTTTAGTTGAAATGCATTTGCCCAAGAGGCCATGATGTCCAAGCTGAGCTTGATTTCATTGGTGATTTCTGTCAGATCGTGTTTGTAAGGAATGTATATTGTGACATCATCTGCATAGATGAAAGGGTTAAGGCCTTGGTTGGATAGGGACTTGGCTAGTGGAGGTCATCATTAGATTGAAGAGGGTCGGTGTTAGTGGTGATCCTTGAGGTACTCCACAGTCTGCCTTCCACGGTGATGATGTGCTTGAGTTTGATTTCACTTGATATGTTCTTGTGGTTAGGAAACCCTTGATCCAACTAAGTATATTTCTACCAATCCCGAAGTAATCTTGTAGTTTTCGAATGCTCTAGACATGTCGAATTGGAGGAGGAGGATGCTTTTTGCCTGTTGCTATTTCCTGCTTGAATTTGGCTAGGAGGGTAATTAGTACTGTTTCAGTACTGTGGAGGGGGCGGAATCCTGATTGTGATTCATGTAGTATTGAGAATTTGTTTATGTAATCTGTACGTTGTTTGGTTACCATGCTTTCCATTAGTTTGATTACCAGTGGGATGGATGCTACTGGACGGTAATTGGTGATATCGTTTGCTTTTTTTCTTGATGTCTTTTGGTAATGGGGTGCGTAGGATGTTGCCATTTTCCTTAGGGAAGAGGCCTTGCTGTAGCATGTAATTTAGGTGGGATGTGAGGTCAGCTATGAAGCAGTCAGGGGCGGATTTTATTAGGTAGCTGGGACAGGAATCTAGTTTACAGTGGGTGTTGGAGAATCTGCTAATTACCTGGGTAACTCTTTTGACAGTGAGTGGAGCGAAGTTTGATCAGGTTCGGTCTGCTGGGTATTCTCCAAATGTTGGGTCCAGACCATTGAGGAAGTTTTCGATATCGATATTGTCTTGAGGTAGTGTGTTGCATAGGTTTACAGTTTTTTCATTGAAGTACTTAGCGAGTTTGTCTGCAGATGGGTATTGGTTTTAGTGACCAAGGTGGTGTCTGAGTTTGTTTACGAGTTGGTATAACGTCTTCGCATCTTTGTAGTCTGTCCCTATTTTGGTTTTATAGTATGATCTTTTGGATTGTCTTATTGTGTATTTGTATTTTCTCCGAGGACAAGCAGGCTGCTTGTTCTCACTGATGGGTTGACGTCCTCGGCAGCCCCCTCCATCGGAAAGTTTACTAGCAAAGGCCTTTGCTAGTCCTCGCGCGCCCATGCGCACCGCGCATGCGCGGCCGTCTTCCCGCCCGAAACCGGCTCGAGCCGGCCAGTCTTCTTTCGTCCGCACTCGGTACGGTCGTGTTACGCCGTTCGTGCCCCAGAGAGTCGACCTCACGCGTCCTTTTCGACGTGTTTTTTTTGCTGTTTTTTCCTTGAAAGTTCGGGAAGCGCTCCGGTAGTGTTCCGGAAGACCCTTTCGGGTTTTCTGCCCTTCCCGTATTTCTCAGTTTTTGCCCCATAAGTTTTCTTTCGTTGTCTGGGTAGGCCTCTTTTGGCCTCGGTCGAGATTTTTCTCCCTCTAAATTTTGGTGCTTCAATTTTCGCCATTTCGGCTTTTGATTTCGCCGGCGTGATTTTTCCGCCCATGACATCGAAGCCTTCCAGCGGCTTCAAGAAGTGCACCCAGTGCGCCCGAGTAATCTCGCTCACTGATAGGCACTCTGCGTGTCTTCAGTGTCTAGGGGCCCAGCACCGCCCTCAGAACTGCAGTCTGTGTTCCCTGTTACAAAGGCGGACTCAGGTAGCGAGATTAGCCCAGTGGAACGTTTTGTTCTCGGGCTCTTCGTCGGCATCGGCACCGGAGGCATCGAGTGCATCGACGTCGTCAGCGTCCGGACCATCTTCCTTGGCTGCCGCTCCATCGACTGCATCGAGGCATCGGACCTCTGCATCGGCGCCGAGGCATCGGGCGACTGCATCGACGTCGGTGGTACCGAGACTTCGTCTGCTGATGTCGTCGGACGGAGGTGCATCGTCAGGAGTGCAGGTGAGGGCTGTCCATTCCCCTGCTGGTGGCGGTGAGCCTTCGGGTGGGTCTCCTCCTACCCTGAGGGCTCCTGCGGTACAGCCCCCCCCCGGGATCGACCCTCTTCGGTCTCGGCCCCGAGGAAGCGACGGATGGATTCTACGTCCTCCTCGTCGGTGCCGGGGAGCTCCGGTGACATGCTTCGGAAGAAGTCGAAGAAGCATCGACACCGGTCTCCTCCCCATGTCGGCACCGAGAGCTCTGGGTCGCCGAGGGATTCGGCACCCAGCAGGCATCGGCACCGAGAGGACCGCTCACCCTCTGTTCAGGAGGTGTCGATGCGCTCCACTCTGGACAGCCCGGAACAGCCTCCTCGCCCGGAACAGGTTCTGACGTCGACGCCTGCATCGACCTCTCAGCCTTTCTCTGCAGCCGCTCTAAACGAGAGCCTCCGGGCCGTTCTCCCAGAGATTCTGGGAGAGCTGTTGCGCCCTACCCCTCCGGTACCGGCGGTGCTTGCGCCTCCGGTACCGTCGAGCGTGGCGCCGGCTGGCCCATCGCCCAGGTTGAGGTCCCCGACGTCGGTACCGCGTGCGGTGCCGACAGCGGCCACCTCCCAGGAAGGCTCCCCGACTACGTCGGCGGAGGGAGCTTCGCCGATGCGGGCGAGGGAGTCTCTCTCAACGCCCCCACCGTGGACGGGGTTCCACCGAGTCGAGCAGGGCGAGGTTGCAGACGCAGGTTCGTGAACTTGTGTCTGACACCGAGGGTGAGGCCTCGTGGGAGGAAGAGGAGGACCCCAGATATTTCTCTGACGAGGAGTCTGAGGGTCTTCCTTCTGATCCCACTCCCTCTCCTGAGAGACAGCTTTCTCCTCCCGAGAGCCTGTCTTTTGCTTCCTTTGTCCGGGAGATGTCTACGGCCATCCCCTTCCCGGTGGTTGTGGAGGACGAGCCCAGGGCTGAAATGTTTGAGCTCCTGGACTATCCTTCTCCACCTAAGGAAGCGTCCACTGTTCCCTTGCACCATGTCCTGAAAAAGACATTGCTTGCGAACTGGACCAAGCCACTAAGTAATCCCCACATTCCCAAGAAGATTGAGTCCCAGTACCGGATCCATGGGGACCCAGAGCTGATGCGCACTCAGTTGCCTCATGACTCTGGAGTTGTGGATCTGGCCCTAAAGAAGGCTAAGAGTTCTAGGGAGCATGCTTCGGCGCCCCCGGGCAAAGACCCTAGAACCTTAGACTCCTTTGGGAGGAAGGCCTACCATTCTTCTATGCTCGTGGCCAAGATCCAGTCTTACCAGCTCTACACGAGCATACACATGCGGAACAATGTGCGGCAGTTGGCGGGCTTGGTTGATGCTCTTCCCCCTGAGCAAGCCAAGCCTTTTCAGGAGGTGGTCAGGCAGCTGAAGGCGTGCAGAAAATTCCTGGCCAGAGGAGTTTGACACTTTTGATGTTGCGTCCAGGGCCGCTGCTCAAGGTGTGGTGATGCGCAGGCTCTCATGGCTGCGTGCCGCCGACCTGGAGAATAGACTCCAGCAGCGGATTGCGGACTCGCCTTGCCGTGCGGACAACATTTTTGGAGAAAAAGTCGAGCAGGTGGTAGAGTCTCTCCACCAGCGGGACACCGCATTCGACAAGTTCTCCCGCCGGCAGCCTTCAGCCTCTACCTCTACAGGTAGACGATTTTTCGGGGGAATGAAGACTGGTCCCTATGCTTCTGGTAAGCGTAGGTACAATCCTCCTTCCCGACAGCCTGCGGCCCAGGCTAAGCCCCAGTGCGCTCGCTCTCGTCAGCAGCGTGCGCCTCAGCAAGGCCCCGCGGCTCCCCAGCAAAAGCAAGGGGCGAGCTTTTGACTGGCTCCAGCAGAGCATAGCCGACATCCAAGTGTAAGTGCCGGGCGACCTGCCGGTCGGGGGGAGGTTGAAAGCTTTTCACCAAAGGTGGCCTCTCATAACCTCCGATCAGTGGGTTCTCCAAATAGTCCGGCAGGGATACACCCTCAATTTGGCCTCAAAACCTCCAAATTGTCCACCGGGAGCTCAGTCTTACAGCTTCCAGCACAAGCAGGTACTTGCAGAGGAACTCTCCGCCCTTCTCAGCGCCAATGCGGTCGAGCCCGTGCCATCCGGGCAAGAAGGGCTGGGATTCTATTCCAGGTACTTCCTTGTGGAAAAGAAAACAGGGGGGATGCATTCCATCCTAGACCTAAGGGCCCTGAACATATATCTCGTAAAAGAAAAGTTCAGGATGCTTTCCCTGGGCACCCTTCTCCCCATGATTCAGCAAAACGATTGGCTATGCTCTCTGGACTTGAAGGATGCCTACACACACATCCCGATACTGCCAGCTCACAGACAGTATCTGCGATTTCAGTTGGGCACACGCCACTTCCAGTACTGTGTGCTACCCTTTGGGCTCGCCTCTGCGCCCAGGGTGTTCACAAAGTGCCTAGCTGTGGTAGCAGCGGCACTTCGCAGGCTGGGGGTGCACGTGTTCCCATATCTCGACGATTGACTGGTGAAGAACACATCCGAGGCAGGAGCCCTGCAGTCCATGCAGATGACTATTCGCCTCCTGGAGCTACTGGGGTTTGTGATAAATTACCCAAAGTCCCATCTTCTCCCAGTGCAGAAACTCGAATTCATAGGAGCTCTGCTGGATTCTCGGACAGCTCGCGCCTATCTTCCAGAGGCGAGAGCCAACAACTTGTTGTCCCTCGTCTCGCGGGTGCGTGCGTCCCAGCAGATCACAGCTCGGCAGATGTTGAGATTGCTGGGCCACATGGCCTCCACAGTTCATGTGACTCCCATGGCCCGCCTTCACATGAGATCTGCTCAATGGACCCTAGCCTCCCAGTGGTATCAGGCCGCTGGGGGTCTAGAGGACGTGATCCACCTGTCCACGAGTTTTCTCAAATCCCTGTATTGGTGGACGATTTGCTCCAATTTGACTCTGGGACGTCCCTTCCAAATTCCTCAGCCACAAAAAGTGCTGACCACGGATGCGTCTCTCCTGGGATGGGGAGCTCATGTCGATGGGCTTCACACCCAAGGAAGTTGGTCCCTCCAAGAACGCGATCTACAGATCAATCTTCTGGAGTTGCGAGCGATCTGGAACGCTCTGAAGGCTTTCAGAGATCGGCTGTCCCACCAAATTATCCAAATTCAGACAGACAACCAGGTTGCCATGTACTATGTCAACAAGCAGGGGGGCACCGGATCTCGCCCCCTGTGTCAGGAAGCCGTCAGCATGTGGCTCTGGGCCCGCCGTCTTGGCATGGTGCTCCAAGCCACATATCTGGCAGGCGTAAACAACAGTCTGGCCGACAGACTGAGCCGGATTATGCAACCTCACGAGTGGTCGCTCAACTCCAGAGTGGTGCGCCAGATCTTCCAAGCGTGGGGCACCCCCTTGGTGGATCTCTTCGCATCTCGAGTGAACCACAAAGTCCCTCAGTTCTGTTCCAGGCTTCAGGCCCACGGCAGACTGGCATCGGATGCCTTCCTCCTGGACTGGGGGGAGGGTCTGCTGTATGCTTATCCTCCCATACCTCTGGTGGGGAAGACTTTGTTGAAACTCAAGCAAGACCGAGGCACCATGATTCTGATTGCTCCTTTTTGGCCGCGTCAGATCTGGTTCCCTCTTCTTCTGGAGTTGTCCTCCGAAGAACCGTGGAGATTGGAGTGTTTTCCGACCCTCATCACACAGGACGAAGGGGCGCTTCTGCATCCCAGCCTCCGGTCCCTGGCTCTCACGGCCTGGATGTTGAGAGTGTAGATTTTGCCTCTTTGGGTCTGTCAGAGGGTGTCTCCCGTATCTTGCTTGCTTCCAGGAAAGATTCCACTAAGAGAAGTTACTTCTTCCATTGGAGGAGGTTTGCCGTCTGGTGTGACAGCAAGGCCCTAGATCCTCGCTCTTGTCCTACACAGACCCTGCTTGAATACCTTCTGCACTTGTCTGAGTCTGGTCTCAAGACCAACTCTGTAAGGGTTCACCTTAGTGCAATCAGTGCATACCATTACCGTGTGGAAGGTAAGCCGATCTCAGGACAGCCTTTAGTTGTTCGCTTCATGAGAGGTTTGCTTTTGTCAAAGCCCCTGTCAAGCCTCCTACAGTGTCATGGGATCTCAATGTCGTTCTCACCCAGCTGATGAAACCTCCTTTTGAGCCACTGAATTCCTGCCATCTGAAGTACTTGACCTGGAAGGTCATTTTCTTGGTGGCAGTTACTTCAGCTCGTAGAGCCAGTGAGCTTCAGGCCCTGGTAGCCCAGGCCCCTTACACCAAATTTCATCATAACAGAGTAGTCCTCCGCACTCACCCTAAGTTCTTGCCAAAGGTCGTGTCGGAGTTCCATCTGAACCAGTCAATTGTCTTGCCAACATTCTTTCCCCGTCCTCATTCCTGCCCTGCTGAACGTCAGCTGCACACATTGGACTGCAAGAGAGCATTGGCCTTCTACCTGGAGCGGACACAGCACACCAGACAGTCCGCCCAATTGTTTTTCTTTTGACCCCAATAGGAGGGGAGTGGCTGTAGGGAAACGCACCATATCCAATTGGCTAGCAGATTGCATTTCCTTCACTTACGCCCAGGCGGGGCTGGCTCTTGAGGGTCGTGTCACGGCTCATAATGTTAGAGCCATGGCTGCGTCGGTAGCCCACTTGAAGTCAGCCTCCATTGAAGAAATTTGCAAAGCTGCGACGTGGTCATCTGTCCACACATTCACATCTCATTACTGCCTGCAGCAGGACACCCGACGCGACAGTCGGTTCGGGCAGTCAGTTCTTCAGAACCTGTTTGGGCTTTAGGATCCAACTCCACCCCCCGAGGGCCCTGTTTGTTCTGTTCCAGGCTGCACTCTCAGTTAGTTGGTAAATTTTTTAGGTCAATCTCATTAATGTCCTCGCCGTTGCGAGGCCCAATTGACCATGGTTGTTGTTTTGAGTGAGCCTGGAGGCTAGGGATACCCCATCAGTGAGAACAAGCAGCCTGCTTGTCCTCGGAGAAAGCGAATGCTACATACCTGTAGAAGGTATTCTCTGAGGACAGCAGGCTGATTGTTCTCACAAACCCGCCCGCCTCCCCTTTGGAGTTGAGTCTTCCCTTGAAGTGTATTGTCTTGCTACATACTGGACTGGCCGGCTCGAGCCGGTTTCGGGCGGGAAGACGGCCGCGCATGCGCGGTGCGCATGGGCGCGCGAGGACTAGCAAAGGCCTTTGCTAGTAAACTTTCCGATGGAGGGGGCTGCCGAGGACGTCAACCCATCAGTGAAAACAATCAGCCTGCTGTCCTCGGAGAATACCTTCTACAGGTATGTAGCATTCGCTTTCTTTTTGTTTGCTTCCATGTATTGAGTGTATGTTCATCTTTTATTTTTCTCCATGCTCGTTCGTGTTTTCTGGATTGTGTTTTTAGTTTTTTCAGTTCATCTTTAAACCATGGTATCGAGTTGTGTCTGCGAGAGGTTCATGTTCGTAAGGGTGCTATTTCATCTAGTATGCTTTTGCATCTTTTGTCCCATTCTATGAAGTGGCATGTGGAGTCCGTTTTTGCTGTTCAATCGTTATTGTATATCTGTTGCCAGAATGTTTCCGTGTCTACTTGGCCTCTTGTGCTGTACATTGTGTGTTCTTGTATGTGGTAGGAGTCCTTTCGCCAGTTTAGGGATAGGTTTAGTTTGTAGTGATCGATCCATGGTATTTCTGTCCATTTAATATCTGTTATTGTTAGGTTCTGGTCTGTTGACAGTTTGTGTGAGATGAGGTCGAGTGTGTGCCCTTTGACATGGGTTACTTGCATTTGTGGCCATTTGAGATCCCATAAGTGGAGGAATTCCTTGCATTCTTGTGCGTTGATTGAGTTTGGGTCTTCCAGGTGAAGGTTAATGTCTCCTAATACTAGTATATTGGAGGTGGTTGCACACGTGTTTGAAATGAAGTCCATGAAGTTAGTCTGGGCTTCGTTCCAATTACCTGGTGGTTTGTAAAACAAGACGCAGTTCACGTGATCGCGTAGGGTTTTGTTGTGGATTCTGATTGAGGCAATTTCAAGTTGAGGTGTGATAGACTCGGCAGTGGTTTCGATGGTAAAGTGGGATTGGTAGATTAATGCTATGCCTCCGCCTCTCTTTTCCTTTCTGGTCCAGTGTATGATTTTGTATCCTGGAGGGCATAGGTCTAGGATTATAGGGTCCTTTTGACCATGGATCCAGGTTTCAGTGATGAAAAGTAGATCAAGGTTTCCTGGCATGATGCAGTCTAATGTTGTTTTGTTTACAGCGGATCTGGCGTTGATATAATCCAGTTGGATTGTTTGATATGGGTCTTCTGTGTTTGGTGTTGTGTGGATTTTTGTTAGTTGTCGTTTCTTTGTTAGTGTGAGTTTGTTAGGACCTTTCTTTCCTTTCTGTTGTGGTTGTCAGCATGTTGGTATTCTTCCATTGTTAATGTTGTTGTCAGTTTGATGAGGTGAGGTTTGTCTGATCAGTCTTTGAGTATGTAATATGGGTATGGTGTTGCTTTCTGCGAGTGGAGCGGTTAGTGTTAGGGGGATGAATTATTAGGAGTAGTTTGAGGGTATTCATTTTGGTTTAATTCACTGTGAGCTACTAGTAAGTTGTGTTCGATAGGAAGCGTGATATGATTTAGGTCTTTGGGATGGAGTCTACTGTTTTGGTCTTGTATGTTTTTCGGTTTGCCTTTGAGCTGTTAAGGTCAGTGGTGGCTCCGGTTTCTGTGATATGTTTGTGAGTGGAGGAGGTTTGGGGGGGGGGGGAATAGTTCTGAGTCAGGGGTCCTCCTTTAATTTAATTTGCTTTCTATAAAGATTTTATTGATATAAAGCTATTGGATTCATATATCTCATCATATTTTGGAATAGCAGATTATCAAGTGAAGGATGACTCTCTGGTTAATACCTTCACGTGTATGATCTAATATAATTCACACCTCCAGCGTTCTGAAGCTGACTCCGTGGCAGTGAAGCCGTGTAGTGTTCCTGGGGTTCGTAATTGCCCCGCCCTCGAGAGAACTCTGTATAGTTGCCAGCCCCGCCCCCCTCTCCAACTTCCACGCCTCCCTCCCTCCCTCTCTCTCTGCCCTCCAAGCACGACCTGGCCTCTGGCAGCCTTCCTAAGTGCTGGCTGTATTTAAAAAATTCTTATCTTGGGGTGCGGCGTCCACAGTGAAGGCGAGCAGTGCTTAAAACTACCTTCGTGTCTCAGCTCTGCCTCTGGTCCCGCCCTTCCGGAAACAGGAGAGGGGGGAACAACCTTGCTAGGTCCCGTTTCATTTCTTCCAGAAACTGGTTTTTTTTTTTTTTTTTTTTTTTTGTAGTATTTTATATTCCTCCAGGACAATGTTCCAAAGTTCATGATATTTTCAATAATTTTTATCTTTCAGAATTCACTATATTCAGAATCGTAGCCTAGGATCTCAGTTATTTTCTTATCTTAATGATCTGAGTTATGTTTCTAAACCTAGAATTACACATATAAAGTGTCATCAGATTTAATTGCCTTGCTGCTAAGGATATTTGTTTTCCAGAGGGTCAATGGATGGAAATTCCTTGATCAGATCATTTTTTATATCATATAAACTGAAAACGGACAGGTAAAAGTGAATAGATTTGAGTAAAATATCTCTTGTTTCAAAGGGTTCTATAGATTTGTACTGTGTTTTGGTCCCTTTTTGATAAGAGTAATGTGTTTTTAGAATCCTTAGATTTTGCTAAAGATTGGTTATGGCTTAGGAAATTTTGGATGATGTGGCAAAAACAAAGGTGAAAATATGGTCTTCTAATAAATTGTTTGACTTTGAACTACTGGAACTGAAATGAAAATGTAGATCATTAGAAAAGTGCTGACAAAAGTATCCATCTAAGGTGAATAAGGAGAACTGGAAATAGGAATATAAACTCTGATTAAAACTAAAAAGAAAGAACTGTTACTCAAAATTGATTAATAAGACAATGGACACTAATATGCATTTTAAGATCTTTTATAATCTTACAAATACAGATATACATCTTTAGCTGCCTATAAACTGTCAGCAATTCAACTAGCAAATTATTTTAGTACTAAAATTGCCACTATTAGAGATCTTTTCAATCATACCAATTTGGATTGAGATTATTTTTGGAGTTCACATCAATTTCAACTGCAGTATGTAAAATTTGGAAAGATTTTTCTAGTATTTCATGGCCTTTAAAACATATGCTTCTTATTTTTAATTTGGATCCTTGTCCACCTTATATTATGCAAACAGCATCTAGTAAATTTAAAATATCATTGTTTAATTGGCTGCAAATATCCCTAGAATATGGGATTTTTCCTTCATTCATGAGACATCATTATCACTCCTGTTATTAAGAGCACTAAGGATTCCAGCTAATCGATAACGAACTACAGACCTATTGCCTTCATCCTTTTGTTAAGCAAGTTTTTGGAAGGAGTAGTAGCGTCCCAGCTCTCTGATTACTTGGATCAATATGATATTCTACATACATCCCAATCAGGGTTTAGGTCAAACTTTAGCACCGAGACAGTTATTGGCTCACTGTTAGATAATATTTGTAAAGTTTGTTCTGAGGGTGAAAAGGATTTGGTGATACAGTTTGACCTATCTAGTGCATTTGACTTAGTTGATCATGATATTCTTCATTTTTTAGACAGTATGGGAGTAATTTGTAACGTCACTAAATGGTTTTCAGTCTTTCTCAGGGAAGCCCAGACTAAATGCATTCCAGGTATTTGCAAAAGTGGAAAGAAGAGAAAACGACAGCCAGCATGGATAAAAGGTGAAGTAAAAGAGGCTATTACAGCCAAAACATTGCCCTTCGAAGTATGGAAAAAGGACCCAAATGAAGAAAATAAAAATTAACATAAGCACTGGCAAGTCAGATGCAAAGTATTAGTAAAGAAGGCTAAAAGAGAATTGTGAGGGAATCGCAAAGCAGCAAAAGGGACACTCAGGGAGGACAAAGCCATAACGGAAAAACTGAATGAATTTTTTGCTTCGGTCTTTACGGAAAAAGATGTAAGAGATCTGCCTGTAGGAACTGAAAGAAATCTCGTTGAACCTGGAAGATGTACTGAGCCAAACTGACAAAGTTGTAAATCACCTGAACCAGATAGCGTACTTCCAAAGGTGCACATGGAACTCAAACATGAAATTGCTGGTCTGCTGTTAGTAATATGTAACCTGTTGTTAAAATGGTCCGTACTACCTGAAGATTGGAGGGTGACCAATGTGACGCCAATTTTTTAAAATGGTTCTGTGGTGATCCAAGAAATTACAGACTGGTAAGCCTGACATCGGTGCCGGGCAAAATAGTGGAAACTACTATAAAGAATAAAATTACGGAACACATATAGACAAACATGGTTTAATGGAACAGAGTCAGCATGGGTTCAGCTGAGGGAAGTCTTGCCTCACCAATTCGCATCATTTCTTTAAAGGCATGAATAAACATGTGGATAAAGGTGAGCCGGTTGATTTAGTGTATCTAGATTTTCAGAAAGCTTTTGATTAAGTTCCTCATGAGATACTCCTGAGAAAAGTACAGCATCATGGGATAGAAGGCAAGGTTCCGGTGTGGATTAAGAATTGGTTATTGGACAGAAAATGGAGGATAGGGTTAAATGGTCATTTCTCTCAATGGAGGAGGGTGAACAATGGAGTGCAGCAGGGATCGATACTGGGGCCGGTGTTATTTAACATCTTTATAAATGATATGGAAATCGGAACGAGTGAGGTGATTAAATTTGCAGATGAGACAAAACTATTCGAGGTTTGTTAAAACACATGCGGACTTTGAAATATTGCAGGAAGACCTTAGGAAATTGGAAGACTGGGCATCCAAATAGCAGATGAAATTTAATGTGGACAAATGCAAGGTGATGCACATTGAAAAGAATAATCCGAATCATAGTTAACTGATGCAAGGGTCCTTCTTGGGGGTCAGCACTCAAGAAAAATATCTAGGTGTCGTCGTAAATACGCTGAAATCTGCCCAGTATACAGTGACGGCCAAAGAAACAGGATGCTAGGAATTATTAGGAAAGGGATGGTGAATAAAACCGAAAATACTGTAATGCTTCTGTATCACTCTGGTAGTTCATCTCTCTAGTTATGCAGATGATATCACGGTTATCACTTCTTCAGTTTCATCTCATTTAGAGCTACTTCAAAGCATTCTTAATAAGTTAGAATTGTGGATGAAAAAGCATAAGCTTAAATTCAGAAAACACAAAATTTCTGTTAATTAGCCATTCCACAGATATAGATGAAAAGAGTATTACGATAAATAAGACCTTATATCAGTGGAGGAGTAGCCTAGTGGTTAGTGCAGTGGACTTTGATCCTGAGAAACTGAGTTTGATTCCCACTGCAGCTCCTTGTGACTCTGGGCAAGTCACTTAACCCTCCATTGCCCCTGGTACAAAATAAGTACCTGAATATATGTAAACCGCTTTGAATGTATGCAGAAACCTCAGGCGGTATATCAAGTCCCATTTCCCTTTCCCCTTTCCCTTTCTTCATCTATAATGGTATTTGGGATTTGGTTAGATACCTAGAGGTTCAAATTAATAGTCTCATACAAAGATCATCTTTGCTGATGAGTAATTTGCGGCGTGCTCAGAAAATTCTATGACCAAAACCATTTCCGTCTTATAGTCCAAGCTTTGGTTTTAAGTTTACTTGATTATTGTAACATAATCTACTTGTGAGCTTCAAAACAAATACTAAAGAAACTTCATACCATCCAAAATGTTGCATTATGTTGGATTTACTCACTAAAAAGATTTCATAATGTTTCTTTGTATTATGAAAAATTCATAGGCTTCCTGTGCAGGCCAGGATATTGTTTAAATTTTCCTGTTTCATTTACAGAAGTATGGTTCAGCTCCATTATATCTCTTGGATCACTTTGTCTTCATGCAAAAATCTAGTTTCCAGAGCATTAGGTTTTTTTTTCACTTTCCCTCCTTTAAAGAATTTAAGAAGACAATTTTTTTTTTTTCTTATCAAGCAGTTCGTCTGGATAAGGCAGTTAAAGATATACTGTTGTCCAATGTTAATTATGTTCAGTTTTGTTAAATTGACTTCTTTATTTAGAAAGTTCTAAATTATAATGATTAGAATATGTTTAAGTGATTAATTTTCTTTGCTTAATGTTTTGTATCGCCCTGGGAATTCCCAATTTTCTTAGAGTATGTGGTCTACATTGAACCGAAAGGTATATGACAGAATATAAATTTATTGTTAATGTTAATATCCATAATATGCATGAGATATATTTGCATTCACTGTGTCCTTGGTATGTAAATCTATCTTGTGCACATTCATTGTGGATAACTTTGTGGGACTAGGTTTGCCTCAAGGACTGGGTTGAGAAGCACTGCTCTCACAGCTACTAACATTGGAGGTCAGCCTGATCAAGTCAGTGTCTTGGTGGTGCCAATTTCCACTTTGCAATTATGGACTTGACAGTGCCCCAAGGGATATTCAGAGACATTGAGATTTTCTTGTATCTTTTCCCAAACTGTCCTTTTCATAACTTTATCCCTTTCAGCAGAGTGAGAAAGTAGTCTAATGGTTAGAACAGCAAACTGAGAGCCTGGGGAGACCAGGGTTCAAATCCTACTGTCGCTGCTTTTGATCTTGGGCAAGTCACTTAACCCTGCATCACTTCAGGTTCAAAGTTACTGTGTGTAAGCCCTATGGGGACAAGGAAGTAGCCACTGTATCAGAATAAACTTGCCTTGCGCTAATGCAGAAAAAGGCTTGAGCTTCATCCGAAAACTCCTTTCCTTATGTTCGACATTTTTAGACCTACATAGTAGATGACGGCAGAAAAAGACCTGCACGGTCCATCCAGTCTGCCCAACAAGATACTCATATGTGCTACTTTTTGTGCATACCCTACTTTGATTTGTACCTGTGCTCTTCAGGGCACAGACAGTATAAGTCTGCCCAGCACTAACCCCGCCTCCCAACCACCGGCTCTGGCACAGACCGTATAAGTCTGCCCCGCCTCCCACCACCGGCTCTGGCACAGACCGTATAAGTCTGCCCAGCACTATCCCTGCCTCCCACCACCGGCTCTGGCACAGACTGTATAAATCTGCCCAGCACTATCCCTGCCTCCCCACCACTGACTCTGGCACAAACCGTATAAATCTGCCCAGCACTATCCCCGCCTCCCAACCACCAGTCCTGCTTCCCACCACCGGCTCTGGCACAGACCGTATAAATCTGCCCAGCACTATCCCCGCCTCCCAACCACCAGCCCTGCCTCCCGATCTTGACTAAACTTCTGAGGATCCATTCCTTCTGCACAGGATTCCTTTATGCTTATCCCACGCATGTTTGAATTCCGTTACCGTTTTCATTTCCACCATCTCCCGCGGGAGGGCATTCCAAGCATCCCCTACTCTCTCCGTGAAAAAATACTTCCTGACATTGAGACTGCCCCCCTTCAATCTCATTTCATGTCCTCTCGTTCTACCACCTTCCCATCTCCGGAAAAGGTTTGTTTGCGGATTAATACCTTTTAAATATTTGAACGTCTGTATCATATCACCCCTGTGCCTCCTTTCCTCCAGAGTATACATGTTTAGTTCAGCAAGTCTCTCCTCATATGTCTTGTAACGCAAATGCCATACCATTCTCGTAGCTTTTCTTTGCACCGCTTCAATTCTTTTTACATCCTTAACAAGATACAGCCTCCAAAACTGAACACAATACTCCAGGTGGGGCCTCACCAACGACTTATACAGGGACATGAACACCCCCTTTCTTCTGCTGGTCACACCTCTCTCTATACAGCCTAACAACCTTCTAGCTACGGCCACCGCCTTGTCACACTGTTTCGTCGCCTTCAAATCCTCAGATACTATCACCCCAAGATCCCTCTCTCCGTCCGTACCTATCAGACTCTCACCGCCTAACACATACGTCTCCCGTGGATTTCTATTCCCTAAGTGCATCACTTTGCATTTCTTCGCTTCAGATTCACATTATAGCAGAGAAACAGCTTGATTCTTTATCCAGGAATACTTAATCAGGGTGAGTGCTAACTTATGGGCTTTAAGGCAATTTTTAGAAATGGAAGCTAATTTGAGTTTGCAATCACAAAGGGTGTGGAGACTCGTGTAATAGACTTTTTGGCTTTTTACTTTCTGAATATTTCATGTTGAAAGGGTAGAGTATTTTGTGTGCACCAACTCCCACTTTAATGCATTTTGCAGTGCATTTTTTGGACAAAATGAGGTGGGGGATTGAAGGGCACAGTTTTTTGTGTGCATGCTAAAAATGCAGGAAGCAGTGTAGGTTTTAGTGTCTACCTTTTGCACTGGTTACACAAAGCTTGTTTAACTTTACATATGTTGTAAAGCGTTAATGATCTGATACTTAAACACCAAGGTCAGCTTTTGTTTTAAACACCAGCTTAGGTGCTTAAATTAGGCATGCATTTTCAACATCACTATCTGGAGCGGTGAGAACCACTGCTGAATAGGGAATTATGATGTTTGGCCTACTATACAGATAGCTGTCTGATAACTTTAGAACAGTGAGTCTTGCTGTCCTAGAGTTATCTGGATAGCAGACTGAATATCACCACTCTGAATAATCTTAACAGAATGCCTTCTCCCTGCCCCACATAATCTGTATAGTGCCACTGAAAATCACTAAATAGTGCAGGCTAGAACAGTTGTCCATATAACAGCTGCTGTTATCCAGATAATATCTGAATATCAGGGTTGTCTTTCTTTTCAAGGGCATGGTGGAGGTGTTAACTGAAAGTTAGGTTTCCTTTCAGATAATCTGATGTCATGCTCAGAACAGACTTCCTTCTCTTCCCTCATCCCTTCTCCACACTCATACCTGTCCTTTATACCCTCTTTCATGGTAAAACATTAGAAGACTTATTTTGAGCAAATTTGACTTAAATAGGACTTTGTTTTTTTAGAGCCTGAGTCTGAGGTTCCTGCATGTTGGGGCCACTAGAGGGTGGAATGAGGCAATTTTCAATGTTCTGCCACTGACACACAATGGATGCTTAGGCCTTTCCTGGGTTTAAAATCAGACTGTATTTTATCAAATTTCTTGATAAAATAAAGGCTACTTGCTGTACAGTCACATTAAAATATGATTGGCCAAACACCCTCTTTACAGGAAATCATGTTTGTTTACCTGTTGTCTAAGATTTAATTTTGTAGAAAGTGGAGTCCTTTGGTATGACTTTGAGTTGTAGTTGCTTATTGTTGGTCCATTCTTCAGGAGCATCTTTTATACCTGCATTAGTTCAGTTTATGCTCATTTATAATTATACTTCTGGTCCGAATTAAGGTTTGTATCCATTTGTGATGCTACCTCGATCTTTCATGCCTTTGCTTTTTCCTTTCCTAGCAAAGTGAAAGTAGAAACTGACCCTCATTGCTTTATTATTTCCTTCTTTGTGCATGTGTTCCTATGTGTACGTATATACATATGTATTAAAAAACCTGACAGTCTATAAAGTGTATGTTATCTGCAATTAGTTTTTGTGCATCAGTGTCACCATAAGCCAGGTTTACTCTCCACAACTGTAGAATCAAAACAGAACCACTGAAATCTTGTAAGTTTCCTGACTGACACGTTGTGGTATTGCTAAGTTCTCCCCACCCCCACTTCCAGTTCAGAAAATATCTGCTGCTTTGTATATTGAAAAATATTAACATGTTTAATATGTACTAAATTCAGTATTGTAATATAGGCATTTGTTCTTAACCTGCTGCACATAAAGGCACAGGCAACTTTAGTTTTAGACTGATTTTTTTTTTTTTTTGCAAATAAAACTTGAGTGCTCTTACCATCCAGAGACTTAAGTTTCTTTTTTGATTCAGACTTTTAGAATTAAGACTGTGTAAAGAACAAACTCTTGGTTTATATAAAAATGGGAACAAAACTTAGAACAGTTCTTAAAAGCACCTTTTACTTCAAATTTTTTTTTACGAATGGGCTGATGATTGAGCCCTTGACTGACTTGCAAAAGAAATAACCACAAAAAAACAAGTGTAATTTTCAGAAAATATAGTGAAGCTATATCCAAAGGTTCACACAGAATCCCATCAGGACATTTAACACACAATTCAAACTGCAAATGGAGATGGATTGGTTAAACAGAAAAATGATAGATTCTTTAATGTCAGTGACAGTGAAGATATCTTTAGTGCTTTCCACAAGTGGTTGAAACTGCTACGGTCTGTAGCTTTGAAGAAAGGCTGTTGGTCCCATATGCAATCAGTTGAAGTAAAAACTCCAAAAGCTGTGTTAACCAAAGTTTCTATAGCCGTCAGTAGTTTCATAGTAATGTAAATTTTGCCTAAATAGAACAATGTACTCCGTTAATGACCTTTTTCTTGGCTTTGGTTAAAAAAAAAAAGTGTATTAAATGCATTTGAATAACTTTGCCTCTCAACTTCCAATTCCATTTTGTGCCATCTGGATGTGTATGAGGGATCTAGACCTCAAATGAGAATTCCTTCTTGTCCGTGAATAATGTAAAGATTTCTTGACTGATGATTGGTCTGACACTACAGCCTTCTGAACTGGTATGGAATTGCCTCTAGGTTATGGACCTGAGATCTTGTTCTATAGATACAATATATAAAGAACCTCTTGGAAACTTAGTCTAGTGCATTTATACCCACTGTTGAGAATCCAGACAACTGCTGTGGCAGTGCTTTAGCTTTATATTGTAGAAAAATCTCAGAAAAGTCTGTTGGTTTAACTCTTTGGACCTATTTGCTAAAATCAGATCACTCTCACTTCACTTAAATGTGAGCTGTTGAGGGTATTGCATAGATATTTTGCTGCTCAGCAAGACCATTCTTGAGATAGGCACAAGAAATTGGAATGTTAACATCTATTAATACATTGCTGGCATCAAATTTGATTGTATCTGTACTCTTGGTTTTATTATTGCTTTAAACCTGCATTTCAGAAAGAAATGTATATGTTTTGACATCACCTGTCATGCAGTGATGGTTTGCATTCTACCTTTAAAATTTATGTGAGGGCTTTATATGAAGGCTGACCCAAGAACACTGTCTTGGAAGCTATTAGCCTAAGAGTTGCCAACATTGGCTTATCATTACCAAATGAAGAGCTTGAAAATCAAGCGCTTTTATTTGTCACTTCAAATCCTTCTAGTTGGTGCTTGTCTTGTGTCAACTATAACACTTCTGCCAATTAATGATCTATGTGTAATCTCAGTTTGTAACCCGATCTTTGGCTTCATGTCTCCTGAAAGAGCACTGCTTTGTCTAGAGGATAGCTGATATATATGGGTGTACACAAACCCTCTAATATTCTAACTACTTGGAGAGAGGCCTGTGGCTTTATAGAAAGCTGTTAGAGCCTTTGTAGTCACGTGGAAGTCCTCCATATTGAACATGGCCCTAAGTAGCATAACAGATACTACTGTCAGTGTATAGATGTGCATATTGTAAATCTAGTCTTTCTATTTAAAAGAAAAAAAATCTGATTGCTTGAATAATTAAGTAAACTTCTAGCTTGTATCTGTAGCAACTGTGAAAGTGTAAGTGGTTAAACTGATGCAACACCACCTATTGACCTCTCTTTCTGAATATCAAGAGACTGTAGCAGTGAGAGATGAACATTAAATCAGCCTGTAGAGTCCCCTCTCCCACACTACAGAGGCTGCAGTGGGTGGAAAGGGCACTTAATCCTTTTAGATACAGAGCTAAACCCAGAGTTTGGATCCTGCATAAAATTAGGGGAAAAGAGTTCAGCAGTACTGTGATACAACGCATAATTTGATGGTCCACCCTCCCCCCCCCCCCCCCCCCCCCAAATCATCCTAAAGATCTGAATCAATAGCAGAGTCATTTTTAGGCAGTCCATGAAACTGTAAAATGTCTTGACTATTTTTCTATTAAAGCCCGTTACAACAGACTACAGAACCTAATGAATAAGGTTGTCTGACTTCAAGCTGCCATTATAGCAAGTCACTGAGCATCCAAATTGCTGCCTCTGACTGAGGAGCTCCTTGTATTCTTAATATGTTCTTTTACTGTTGGTCATAGGACCTTCAGTTCTGAACATCAAACACACTGTAAGCAGTATCCACTGAAGCTGATTCTACTGAATTTAGTGTTTCAGCAATGCCAAAAGCTACTGTTGTGCAGATGGACTCCTGATCCATTTTAATAAGCTGAGGAATGCTGCTATTTCCCATTACTCCTGGTTATTCCACACCCCACTGCGATGATGACCTGATGTGATGGAAGTATGAGAAAGGGTTCTGAACTCTAAAAGCCTGTAGACTACTGGGGAGAAGTAGATTATAAGTCCATTATGAGCCACTAGGAACAATTGTATGGGGTCATGGTGATCTTTATACTGCTGCTGTGGAGAGTAAACCCTAGGGCCAAGAGTGGTGTGAGAATGTTATAGAATTAACTATTTCAGAAAAGTGGACAGCAAAGTGTGTCACTCCCACCTTTCACGTTTTATCAAGACCCATGGAAAGAAATGTATACAATAATAACATATGAACAAAATTTCCATTTGTAGAGATAAGGTACAAAAAGCTGAGAGCAGAATGAGCTGTAACGGTAACTGTGTTAGAGTTACAGCAGCACACCACCTCCGGACAGGCACTACCAAAGGTAAGAACCACTCAGATAAAATACTTACAGCACTTTTTTTATTTGCATGACTAACATATTTATGGGAGTTGTAGTCTATTTATTCAATGTCTTGTTAAATCTGTACTTAGACAGAAATGGCACCCCCTTTTTTTTTTTTTTTTTTTTTTAATTAAACATTTCAGCTTACTTGTGGTGCCCTGGGGTCCATGTCTTAGCTGTGGTATGTCTTGAGCAGTACAGGAGCTCCCTGTATCTAGAACACCATGCATGTTCATCTTAACAGAAAACTTAATTGAGGTTGGGCATTTATAGAATTTGAGTTTTCACTTTGTAACATTATGGGCAGTTGAGCTAATAAGTATTGGGTAATATATTTTGAATTTAAAGCTAACAGTAATATTTGCCTTTTTGGTATAACAGGGTTTGGTTTTCCTTTTCTATAACAGACTATGTGCATCTCAAACTTATGTCTTTACAATCTCTCTCCTCCTGCCATGTACTATTATTTACTGCATTTGTATCCCACATTGTCCCACCTCTTTACAGGCTCAATGTGGCTTACATTATGCCGTGATGGCGATCGCCATTTCCTGAAGGAGAAATAGAGTATTATTGCATTTAAAGTACAGAAAATATAAAATAAATTAGAAGTAAATAGAGATACAAATCATTTCAGATATATGAGGTGATGCGTAACATTCAATAATGACATTGTGGTTAAAGTAAACAAATAAAAAGAGTTCAATGATAACTTGTTCTGTTAAAAGTTTTAATGTCCATTTATGAAGGATCCTTATGATAATTCTCTCTGAACAGGTTAGTCTTTAGTAATTTCCGGAAGGTTGCTAAATCGTGTGTTGTTTTTATGACATTTGGCAGTGCATTCCATAGCTGTGTGCAGATGTAGTAGAAGCTAGATGCATATGGGGTAATGGCTGTGGGTCATGTTAAGGAGTGCTGGAGCACTTCCTATATCGCCGTGATGCTGAGGCATCAAGGGTGCTGACTATGGGGCCATCCTGGAGGCCCATGCCCAGCTTCTAATATTCTCGTACAGAACTTGTATTGTTTTTTTACTATGTAAGCCGCATTGAGCCTGCTATGTGTGGGAAAGCGCGGGGTACAAATGTAATAAAACAAATAAATAATGGCGGTTCAAGAATGTGCGTGATTTTTGTGTTCTTTGTTGGTAGGTCTATGAGGTCTAACATATATATCGGGGCCTCGCCATGAATAATTTTATGAACCAGGGTGCAAATTTTGAATGTAATTCGATCTTTTAGTGGGAGCCATTGTAATTTTTCTCTGAGGGGTTTGGTGCTTTTGTATTTCACTTTTCCAAATATGAGTCTGGCTGCAGTGTTTTGGGCTGTCTGGAGTTTCTTAATAATTTGTGCTTTGCAACCGTCATAGATGGAATTGCAGTAATCCAGATGGCTTAGCACCATTGACTGCACCAGATTGCGGAATATCTCCCTTGGGAAGAACGGTTTTACTCTTTTGAGTTTCCACATTGCGTGAAACATTTTCTTTGTTACATTTTTTGCGTGACTTTCTAGTGTGAGATATCGATCAATTGTGACTCCCAGAAGATTCAAGGTGTCAGAAACAGGAAGAGTAAAGTTTGGGGCATTAATATTGGTATAATTAATCTTGTTGTATTGCGATGAAAGAATAAGACATTGTGTCTTTTCTGCATTAAGCTTTAGTTGAAATGCATCCGCCCATGAGTTCATTATTTGGAAGCTGTGATTGATTTTATTTGTGATTTCTGTTAAATCATTTTTAAACGGGATGTAAATCGTGACATCGTCTGCATAGATGTATGGATTGAGGTTGGATAATAACTTGGCCAGTGAAGCCATCATTAAGTTGAAAAGAGTTGGTGAAAGCGGCGATCCCTGAGGCACTCCACGTTCAGGTTTCCATGATGATGATGTAGTTAACTTTGATATCACTTGGTATGTTCTTGCAGTTAGGAAGCTGCATTTGTGTAATCGGTAATTTGTGACATCACTGATCACCATAGAAATGATTGGCATAATACAAACAGAAACTTGACGACATACAAGTGAAGGTGGATTATAAAGGCATCTACCTCTGTCTTGACATTGGTTCTTTGAACAGATTGTTAGCTTGTCACTGAGAGGAATAGTTATAGTACATAAGTGTAAAAAAAATTCACTTGCATATTCTGGGCCAGTTTTGCAGTATCAAAAGACTTTTCATCAAAGCAGATGAATCCAGAAACAAAGTGGGTTATGACAGTCTACCAGCTGGTGGACTGTATAGAAGGCAAAACTGAACTCTGGTAAGCAGCCTGGTCAGACAGTATTTTCCTCTATCTCAGCAGGTGGATAAGTGGGGTCCCAGCAGCTCCTGGATTCTTCTGCCAGTGGTTCCTGTTCTGGTTCGCCGGTTCAGTTGAGCCCAGGGGTATTAGGTTTGCTGCTCTGGTGCCCTTTGGGGTGCCAGGTCCCTTCTTCCCCTTTCCAGCCACAGAGCTCTCCCTCGCGGAAGGAAAAAAAAGGGCTTTGCCTTCAGGTCACAGCTTCTTGGTTTGAGTGGCTTCCTATTGAAGGGGGTTTGAGTAGTTCAAAATTCAGCAATTCTCAGGCAGCAAAGTGGAGAGTTTCAGGCAGAGATTTCACCAGGGTGAGTACGCCTTTTAAATTGGCATTAGGAAAGTTGCGCTTTGCTTTTGTTTTCTTGCTGGCAGGGCTTGTTTTTTTTTTAGCATTTCCCATTATGTGCTGCCCTTTAGGAGTGTCGGGGCTCGGCTGGGGTGAGTTCTGGGCCTGTTCCCTCGGCAGATACAGCAGGCTCCGTCAATTTCCACGCAGGTCTTAGTGCGATTCAGTCCCCTCATGACTCTGCTGCAGAGTCAGTGTCGGCAGCTCCAGTGGCTATTTTGTATTCTCATGGGGCTGAGGCTGCTTCACCGGTTCCCTATCGAGTGTTCCTTGCTTGGGGGGGGGGGGGGGGGGGGGGGGGGTCAGGACCTCCTTTCTCTGCACTCTCTGCAGATGGGGGAACTCAGGAGCCATTTTCTCCCAAGTTTAGGGCCTCTTTCTCTGCACTCTTTGCAGATGGGGGAACTCAGGAGCTATTTTCTCCCAAGTTTATGCCGCTCCTTCACCTAGCATTTTTGTTTAAAGAAAGCTCAGACTGGGATTTCCTACTAGGACCCCAGTGTCCCTGTTGTACAATCAGCCAAGCAAGAGGCACTTGGGGTCCTTTGTAGAGATGCCCTCCCTTGGGGGGAGGGGTTTCTGCTGCATCCCTGCAGTCTTTGCTGCCTGAGGGACTGGAGGAGGTGGAGTTGCCTATGGATGAGTGATGTTCCTGTAGCTATCAGGGTGTTCCTTAACTGCCTGTCTTTATTGCTAATTATTACTAAGGCATTTAGAAGTATTCAACATCTCTTCTCCCTCTTCTGTCGGCCTCAACTTCAAATCCTATGATGGCTAGCACCAAGAGACCCCCCCTAGGGCTTTTCCAGTACTTAAGGCCATACAGGAGTTAATCTCTGCTCGGGTCACTCCAGACGCGAACCTTCGGTTGGCCGGGGCTATGGCATGCCAGTATTCATCTCACCTGAGGAACTGGAAAAGTTGTAGTTGCCCAAAGTGAACGCCTTGGTGACGGCTGTTATCAAGACCATGTTTCCCATGGAAGGTGGCATTTCTCTTAAGTATATCCAAGATAGGAAGCTGGAGTCTCCTTGAGATATCTACCCTTTCTCTGCAAGCGTCTGTCTGCAGTTCTTCTGGTACTAGGTCTTGCTTATCCTGGATTCAGAAGGCAGCAGATTCTCTGGGGGATTCAGTCTTCCTGGCTGCTCGGGATTTTCCTTCAGTGGAGATGGGTCTGGCCTATTTGATTCCCTATGACTTGGTCAGGGCATCTACTAAACAAATGATGGTGGTGGTGGTAACGACCAGATGCTTGTTATGGCTTCGCCACTGGGCATTAGATGCACTTCCAAACAGTGCCTAAGCTTCCATTTTTATTTATTTATTACATTTGTACCCCACATTTTGCCACCTATTTGCAGGCTCAATGTGGCTTACATAGTACCGTAAGGCGTTCGCCAAGTCCGGTTGAGAACAAATACAAGGTTATATTGTGGTCGAATAAGGTAGGTGTGTTTCAGGCACCATGAGGGTTGAAAGGAGGGAAGATTGTATATTGTCCAGTATGATCATTGGTTTTGCTGTGTTGCCAGGTGTGAGGATTTACGTTGGATTGGTGGGGTAAGCCTTTTTTAAGAGGTTGGTTTTTAGTGATTTCCTGAAGTTTAGGTGGTCATAGATTGTTTTCACAGCTTTTGGGAGTGTGTCCCATAGTTGTGCGCTTATGTAGGAGAAGCTAGATGCATAGGTTGTTTTGTATTTGAGTCCTTTGCAATTTGGGTAATGTAGGTTTAGGTATGTTTCTGATGATCCAGTTCTATTTCTGGTTGGTAAGTCTATAAGGTCTATCATGTATCCTGGGACTACGCCGTAGATAATTTTGTGGACCAGTGTGCAGATTTTGAAGATGATCCATTCTTTGATTGGGAGCCAATGCAGCTTTTCTCGGAGGGGTTTAGCACTTTTGAATCGTGTTTTACCAAATAGCCTGGCTGCTGTGTTTTGGGCGGTCTGGAGTTTTTTTGTGAGTTTTTTACATCCCACATAGATTCCGTTGCAATAATCTGCATGGCTTAGGACCATTGATTGTATTAGATTTTGAAAAATTTCTCTCGTGAGGAAAGGTTTTAAGCGTTTAAGTTTCCACATTGAGTAGAACATTTTCTTTATTACGGCGTTTACTTGGCTCTCAAGAGTAAGGTTGTGATCGATTGTGACGTCGAGTATTGTTAGGCTGTCTGAGGTAGGGAGGGTGTGTCCTGGGGTGTTTATGGTTGTGGGTTTGTACTTGTTGAGATGAGAGGATGAGACAGTGTGTTTTTTCAGTGTTCAGTTTGTTGGAATGAGTTTGCCCATGAGTCCATGCCTTCATTGATTTCATTGGTTATTTCTGTCAAATCATGTCTGAAGGGAATGTAGATTGTAACATTGTCTACATATATGAACGGGTTGAGGCCTTGATAGGATAGGGACTTTGCCAGTGGGATCATCATTATGTTGAAGAGTATTGGTGATAGTGGTGATCCTTGAGGTACTCCGCAGGCTGCTTTCCATGGTGGTGATATGTTTGAGTTTGATTTTACTTGGTATGTTCTGGTGGTTAGAAATCCAATTAAGTATATTTCCATCAATCCCGAAGTGGCCAAGGAGTCTTAGTAGTATACTGTGGTTTCTCCGAGGACAAGCAGGCTGCTTGTTCTCACTGATGGGTGATGTCCACGGCAGCCCCTCCAATCGGAACACTTTCTAGCAAAGTCTTTGCTAGTCCTCGCGCGCCGATGCGCATGCGCGGCTGTCTTCCCGCCCAAACCGGCTCGTGCCGGCCAGTCTTCTTTTGTCCGCGCTTGGTACGGTCGTGTTTCGCCGTTCGCGCCCCAAAGTTGACCTCGCGTGTCGTTTATCGACTTCGTTTTCAAAAAAAAAAAAAAGGTGTCGGAAGGAGACCTTTATGGTTTTCTCCCTTCCCGTACTTCTAGTTTTGCCCTGGTAAGTTTTCTTTCGTCGTCGGGGTAGGCCCTATTTAGGCCTCGGTCGAAGTTTTCTTCCCCCTATTTTTGTGGTGCCATTTTCGCCGTTTCGAGTTTTGATCTTGCCAGCGCGATTTTTCCGCCCATGACATCGAAGTCTTCCAGCGGCTTCAAGAAGTGCACCTAGTGCGCCCGGGTAATCTCGCTCACTGACAGGCACGCGTCGTGTCTTCAGTGTCTGGGGGCTGGGCACCGCCCTCAGGCCTGTAGTCTGTGTTCCCTTTTGCAAAAGCGGACTCAGGTAGCGAGATTAGCCCAGTGGAACGTTTTGTTCTCGGGCTCTTCGTCGGCATCGGCACCGGGAGTATCGACTGCTTCGACGTCGTCGGCGCCCGGACCTTCATCCTCGCCCCTGATTGCATCGAGGCATCGGCCCTCTGCATCGGGGCGACATCGGAGGGCTGCGTCGGTGGTATCGAGACCTCCTCATCTGCTGATGTCGTCGGACGGTGGTGCTTCGTCTGGAGTGCAGGTGAGGGCTGTCCATTCCCCTGCTGGTGGCGGTGAGCCTTCGGGTGGGTCTCCCCCTACCCTGAGGGCTCCTGCGGTACAGCCCCCCCGAGACCGACCCTCTTCGGCCTCGGCCCCGAGGAAGAGACGGCTGGATTCTACGTCGTCCTCGTCGGTGCCGGCAAGCTCCGGTGACGTGCTTCGTTCCAAAAAATCGAAGAAGCATCGTCACCGGTCCCCTTCCCGTGTCGACACCGAGAGCTCTGGGTCGCCGAGGGAGTCGGCACCCAGTAAGCATCGGCACCGAGAGGACCGCTCGCCCTCTGTTCAAGAGGTGTTGATGCGCTCCCCTTTGGACAGCCCGGAACAGCCTCCACGCCCGGAACAGGTTCTGACATCGACTCCTGCATCAGCTTCCATGTCTTTTTCCACAGCCGCTCTGCACGAGAGCCTCCGGGCCGTTCTCCCAGAGATCCTGGGAGAGCTGTTGCGCCCTACCCCTCTGGTACCGGGGGTGCTTGCGCCACCGGTACCGTTGAGCGAGGCGCCGGCTGGCCCATTGTCCGGGGTGAGGTCTCCGACATCGGTGCCGCTTGCGGTACCGAGGGCGGTAGCCTCCCAGGAAGGCTCCCCGACTACGTCGGCGGAGGGAGCTTCGCCGGTGCAGACGAGGGAGTCTACCTCTCGACGCTCCCGCCGTGGTTCCACGGAGTCGAGCCGGGCACGGTTGCAGACACAGGTCCGTGAACTTGTGTCTGACACCGATGGTGAGGCCTCGTGGGAAGAGGAAGAAGACATCAGATATTTCTCTGACGAGGAGTCTGAGGGTCTTCCTTCTGATCCCACTCCCTCTCCTGAAAGACAGCTTTCTTCTCCTGAGAGCCTGTCTTTCGCTTCCTTTTTCCGGGAGATGTCTACGGCCATCCCCTTCCCGGTGGTTGTGGAGGACGAGCCCAGGGCTGAAATGTTTGAGCTCCTGGACTATCCTTCTCCACCTAAGGAAGCGTCCACAGTACCCATGCATCATGTCCTCAAAAAGACATTGCTGGCGAACTGGACCAAGCCTCTAAGTAATCCCCACATTCCCAAGAAGATCGAGTCCCAGTACCGGATCCATGGGGACCCAGAGCTGATGCGCACTCAGTTGCCTCATGACTCTGGAGTTGTGGATTTGGCCCTAAAGAAGGCCAAGAGTTCAAGGGAGCATGCTTCGGCGCCCCCGGGCAAAGACTCTAGAACCTTGGACTCCTTTGGGAGGAAGGCCTACCATTCTTCTATGCTCGTGGCCAAGATTCAGTCCTACCAGCTCTACACGAGCATACACATGCGGAACAATGTGCGGCAGTTGGCGGGCTTGGTGGACAAGCTCCCCCCTGAGCCAGCCAAGCCATTTCAGGAGGTGGTCAGGCAGCTGAAGGCGTGCAGAAAATTCCTGGCCAGAGGGGTGTATGACACCTTTGATGTTGCGTCCAGGGCCGCTGCTCAAGGTGTGGTGATGCACAGACTCTCATGGCTGCGTGCCTCCGACCTGGAGAATAGAATCCAGCAGCGGATTGCGGACTCACCTTGCCATGCGGATAAGCGGATAATATTTTTGGAGAAGAAGTCGAGCAGGTGGTAGAGCAGCTCCACCAGCGGGACACCGCATTCGACAAGTTCTCCCGCCGGCAGCCTTCAGCCTCTACCTCTACAGGTAGACGATTTTTTGGGGGAAGGAAGACTGTTCCCTACTCTTCTGGTAAGCGTAGGTACAAAGGTACAATCCTCCTTCTCGACAGCCTGCGGCCCAGGCTAAGCCCCAGCGCGCTCGCTCTCGTCAGCAGCGTGCGCCTCAGCAAGGCCCCTCGGCTCCCCAGCAAAAGCAAGGGACGAGCTTTTGACTGGCTCCAGCAGAGCATAGCCGACATCCAAGTGTCAGTGCTGGGCGACCTGCCAGTCGGAGGGAGGTTGAAAGCTTTTCACCAAAGGTGGCCTCTCATAACCTCCGATCAGTGGGTTCTCCAAATAGTCCGGCAAGGATACACCCTCAATTTGGCCTCAAAACCTCCAAATTGTCCACCGGGAGCTCAGTCTTACAGCTTCCAACACAAGCAGGTACTTGCAGAGGAACTCTCCGCCCTTCTCAGCGCCAATGCGGTCGAGCCCGTGCCATCTGGGCAAGAAGGGCTGGGATTCTATTCCAGGTACTTTCTTGTGGAAAAGAAAACAGGGGGGATGCGTCCCATCCTAGACCTAAGGGCCCTGAACAAATATATGGTCAAAGAAAAGTTCAGGATGCTTTCCCTGGGCACCCTTCTCCCCATGATCCAGGAAAACGATTGGCTATGCTCTCTGGACTTGGACGCCTACACGCACATCCCGATACTGCCAGCTCACAGACAGTATCTGCGATTTTAGCTGGGCACACGTCACTTCCAGTACTGTGTGCTACCCTTTGGGCTCGCCTCTGCGCCCAGAGTGTTCACGAAGTAGTAGCAGCGGCACTTCGCAGACTGGGGGTACACATGTTCCCATATCTCAACGATTGGCTGGTGAAGAACACATCCGAGGCAGGAGCCCTGCAGTCCATGCAGATGACTATTCGCCTCCTGGAGCTACTGGGGTTTGTGATAAATTATCCAAAGTCCCATCTTCTCCCAGTGCAGAAACTCGAATTCATAGGAGCTCTGCTGGATTCTCGGACGGCTCGCGCCTATCTCCCAGAGACGAGAGCCAACAACTTGTTGTCCCTCGTCTCGCGGGTGCGAGCATCCCAGCAGATCACAGCTCGGCAGATGTTGAGATTGCTGGGCCACATGGCCTCCACAGTTCATGTGACTCCCATGGCCCGCCTTCACATGAGATCTGCTCAATTGACCCTAGCTTCCCAGTGGTTTCAGGCTGCTGGGGATCTAGAAGACGTGATCCACCTGTCCACGAGTTTTCTCAAATCCCTGTATTGGTGGACGATTTGGTCCAATTTGACTCTGGGACGTCCTTTCCAAATTCCTCAGCCACAAAAAGTGCTGACCACGGATGCGTCTCTCCTGGGGTGGGAAGCTCATGTCGATGGGCTTCACACCCAAGGAAGCTGGTCCCTCCAGGAACGCGATCTGCAGATCAATCTTCTGGAGTTGCGAGTGATCTGGAACGCTCTGAAGGCTTTCAGAGATCGGCTGTCCCACCAAATTATCCAAATTCAGACAGACAACCAGGTTGCCATGTATTACACCAACAAGCAGGGGGGCACCGGATCTCGCCCCCTGTGTCAGGAAGCCGTCAGCATGTGGCTCTGGGCTCGCCGTCACGGCATGGTGCTCCAAGCCACATATCTGGCAGGCGTAAACAGTCTGGCCGACAGGTTGAGCAGGATTATGCAACCTCACGAGTGGTCGCTCAATTCCCGTGTAGTGCGTCAGATCTTCCAGGTATGGGGCACCCCCTTGGTAGATCTCTTCGCATCTCGAGCCAACCACAAAGTCCCTCAGTTCTGTTCCAGGCTTCAGGCCCACGGCAGACTGGCATCGGATGCCTTCCTCCTGGACTGGGGGGAGGGTCTGCTGTATGCTTATCCTCCCATACCTCTGGTGGGGAAGACTTTGTTGAAACTCAAGCAAGACCGAGGCACCATGATTCTGATTGCTCCTTTTTGGCCGCGTCAGATCTGGTTCCCTCTTCTTCTGGAGTTGTCCTCCGAAGAACCGTGGAGATTGGAGTGTTTTCCGACCCTCATCACACAGGACGAAGGGGCGCTTCTGCATCCCAACCTCCGGTCCCTGGCTCTCACGGCCTGGATGTTGAGAGCGTAGACTTTGCCTCTTTGGGTCTGTCAGAGGGTGTCTCCCGCATCTATCTTGCTTCCAGGAAAGATTCCACTAAGAGGAGTTACTTCTTTCTGTGGAGGAGGTTTGCCGTCTGGTGTGACAGCAAGGCCCTAGATCCTCGTTCTTGTCCTACACAGACCCTGCTTGAATACCTTCTGCACTTGTCTGAGTCTGGTCTCAAGACCAACTCTGTAAGGGTTCACCTTAGTGCAATCAGTGCATACCATTACCGTGTGGAAGGTAAGCCGATCTCAGGACAGCCTTTAGTTGTTCGCTTCATGAGAGGTTTGCTTTTGTCAAAGCCCCCTGTCAAGCCTCCTACAGTGTCATGGGATCTCAATGTCGTTCTCACCCAGCTGATGAAAGCTCCTTTTGAGCCACTGAATTCCTGCCATCTGAAGTACTTGACCTGGAAGGTCATTTTCTTGGTGGCAGTTACTTCAGCTCGTAGAGTCAGTGAGCTTCAGGCCCTGGTAGCCCAGGCCCCTTACACCAAATTTCATCATAACAGAGTAGCCCTCCGCACTCACCCTAAGTTCTTGCCAAAGGTTGTGTCGGAGTTCCATCTGAACCAGTCAATTGTCTTGCCAACATTCTTTCCCCGTCCTCATTCCTGCGCTGCTGAACGTCAGCTGCACACATTGGACTGCAAGAGAGCATTGGCCTTCTATCTGGAGCGGACACAGCCCAACAGACAGTCCGCCCAATTGTTTGTTTCTTTTGATCCCAACAGGAGGGGAGTGGCTGTGGGAAAACGCACCATATCCAGTTGGCTAGCAGATTGCATTTCCTTCACTTACGCCCAGGCTGGGCTGGCTCTTGAGGGTCATGTCACGGCTCATAATGTTAGAGCCATGGCAGCGTCGGTAGCCCACTTGAAGTCAGCCACTATTGAAGAGATTTGCAAAGCTGCGACGTGGTCATCTGTCCACACATTCACATCTCATTACTGCCTGCAGCAGGATACCCGACGCGACAGTCGGTTCGGGCAGTCAGTGCTTCAGAATCTGTTCGGGGTTTAGAATCCAACTCCACCCCCCTAAGCCCAGGTTTGTTCTGTTCCAGGCTGCACTCTCAGTTAGTTGGTAAATTTTTTAGGTCAATCTCAGTTATGTCCTCGCCGTTGCGAGGCCCAGTTGACCATGGTTGTTGTTTTGAGTGAGCCTGTGGGCTAGGGATACCCCATCAGGGAGAACAAGCAACCTGCTTGTCCTCGGAGAAAGGGAATGCTACATACCTGTAGAAGGTATTCTCCGAGGACAGCGGGCTGATTGTTCTCACAAACCCGCCCGCCTCCCCTTTGGAGTTGTGTCTTCCCTTCTCTCTGTCTTGCTACATATGAGACTGGCTGGCACGAGCCGGTTCGGGCGGGAAGATGGCCGCGCTTGCGCAGTGCGCATCGGCGCGCGAGGACTAGCAAAGGACTTTGCTAGAAAGTGTTCCGATTGGAGGGGCTGCCGTGGACGTCACCCATCAGTGAGAACAATCAGCCTGCTGTCCTCGGAGAATACCTTCTACAGGTATGTAGCATTCGCTTTACCATGTCGAATGCGCTCGACATGTCGAATTGGAGGAGGAGTATGCTTTTACCTGTAGCTATTTCCTGCTTGAATTTGGCCAGGAGAGTGACTAGGACAGTTTCAGTACTATGGTGGGGGCGGAATCCTGATTGTGAGTTGTGTAGTATTGAGAACTTGTCCATGTAGTCAGTAAGCTGTTTGGTCACCAAGCTCTCCGTCAGTTTGGCTACTAGTGGGATAAATGCAACTGGGCGGTAGTTGGTGAGATCATTTGTGGTTTTCTTGGTGTCTTTTGGTATTGGGGTGAGTAGGATGTTACCATATTCCTTAGGGAAGAGACCTTGTTGTAGCATGAAGTTTAGGTGGGATGTGAGGTCTGCTATAAAGCATTCAGGGGCGAATTTAAGTAGATGGCTGGGGCATATATCCAGTTTGCAGTGGGTGTTGGCGAACCTAGTCGCTTGTGTAACTGATTCAGTGGTGAGGAGAGTAAATGTTGACCATATACGGTCAGCTGGGTATCCTCCAAGGGTTAGGTCCAGGTCTTTGATGTTGGTGTTTGCTGAGGAAGTATGTTGTATAATTTTATTATTTTTTCATTAAAGTAATTAGCAAGTTTGCAGATGGGATGTCTGTCTGTGTTGGTTGTAGTGATAGGGGTGGTGTCTAGTAGCTTATTTACGAGTTTAAATAGTTTCTTCAGGTCTTTGTAATCCGGTCCTATTTTAGCTTTGTAGTAGGACCCTTTGGTCTGTCTTATTGCATATTTGTATTTTCTTTTTCTTTTCTTTTTTTTTTTTCTTATTTATCATTTTACTTAATTACATTCACATTTCTCACATAAATGTAAAGAAATACAGAAATTAATATAAAAGGAAAACATTTTCTCTCAACAATATATATTTACATAATTGTCCACAATTGGAAGATCCAAGATCAGGAAAAAAATCTTAAAGAAAATAAGAAAAACTCAAAATGGTTAATATTACACTTCACATTTTCTGAGGGAGGAAGGTTAATCGGTTATTGCAGCCGGTACAGTGGTAACTGAAGGAAGTTGCTGCAGAGGATTCTTCATCTGTTTCCACAAACTCTTATAATTTCTTAGGTTCAAACAAATAAGTAATAAGGAAATAAAACACTTACAAGGGAATCGTGCTAGGAAGGTCCCACCTAGGGCAATGATTCCTGGCTTAAAAGCCAAGACCTCACATCTCCCAATCTGCGATTCCCTTGATGTGTCAGGAAATATATGCATCTTTGAACCCAAAAAAACTATCAACCATGTATCGGAAATACAATTTCAAAACATTGTTCCTATCTAAATCAAAGACGAAAGTCACTAATAACTCTATAACTTCTGAATTTTCCAAAATGTCAGTTAAACTTACATCTCTTTTCTCTGATAAAGAAGATTTAAAAGGAAACATAATTTTAGTCACCAAAAGGTGGCTATCAGAAGGTATTAGCAAAGTATCAGAGAAATATTTCTTCAAGAATTCAGTAGCTGATATATAGGATATTATAGGTAAATTTATCATTCTCAAGTTATTTTCCCTTAATTGGTTCTCCAGAAATTCCAATTTTTACAAGAAAGATAACTATTCTTCATTACCAAATTATCTGATTTTCATAGAGAAGCCATTTCCGTAATCAAAGTCTCTATTTTTATATCTTGGACTTCCACTTTGTAAGATAAGTATTAATATAAATTCTTTAACTCACATAGTGAAAAATTTTAAACATCTGAAGAAGAGAGTTATTCACATTCTACTGCAGTTCCTATAGTATGTCCATTATGACATTATTGGCTTCACCAAGTCCAATTTCTCCACAGAAACTGCTCCAGATATCTTCGGGGGGAAGAGCTCACTCTCCAATCCCCCAGTAGGTTTATTATCCGAGTCGATGCTGCGCCAGGACCTCCTCGGGTCACATGAAAATCCTAACCCACTTCGGGCGTTTCCATTATTGACCTCCATAGCGAAGCATTACTTATTTCTGGGTCTTGGAGGGGTCGTGCCAACAGGGACTCAAAGTCACTCCCTCCACTGAGATTCGGCAATAAAGCCTTGCTGTTCCCCGAAGCAAGAACCGATATCCCTGACGTTATGACCCCGAATCTCTCCAAAATAGACTGAGAAGTGGTGGGAACCCCAGCCGTGTTCGAGGAGGACAGCACCACAGCTTTGCCTTTTCTCTTCCCCATTCTCTGGGGAGCGCGCCCTCTTCTTCAGGCATTCTGGTATAAAACGGGAACTCAACTAGCATACGTCCTCCCTCAAAGCCATCTTGGATCCTCCAGGTTGGGACACTCTTTGTCTGGTTTCTCCTCAGAGGCCTGTCTGATATGGGTAACCCTACAGCATAGCCCTCTGAGTCATTGAAACACAGAAGCCCCTCCACCACATACAAGGTGGTGTCCCTTCGGAGGGGCATATTTGTATTTTCTATGTATTTGTTTCCATGCATTGAGTGTATGTTCATCTTTTGGTTTTTTTTCCATGCTCGTTCAAGTTTCCTGGATTGTGTTTTGTTTTTTTTAATTCGTCATTGAACCACGGTATCGAGTTTTGGGACCACAAAGTAAACAGAATAACGTCATTTTAAAGGTAAACTTCTGTTTGGGGAGGACTTTAAGTTGGTGAAAGACTTGGTTGATTCAGAGTCTCATCATTTTCCCGAGGACAAGCCTAAAGGCTCATTTGGGTCTTTCCAGGTGCATTCGCGCTTTAAGGACTCCAAGGTGTAGGCCTGGTTGCTCCCAGGTCTACTAAAGGCTGAGATTCCAACAGAAGCCGTCCTTTCACGATGACAAGCGTAGCTGTGCTCAGTCCAGCCAACCTTTTTCAGCTCCCCCTCCTCCCCGTTTTTCACAGTAGCGGTGTTCCAGTCCACACTCCCCTCATGTTAGTCAGGGCCAGCCTGGGCAGTTTGGGGATTTGTTTTGGTTTTTTTTGCTAACGCTGCCCCCCCCCCCCCCCCCCCCCCCCCCCGACTAACAGGAGGGAAGAGTGGACTGGAACACAGTTACTGTGAAGAACGGGGGCCTGAAAAAGGTTGGCTGGACTGAGCACAGCTGGAGTTTTCTTTTTTGTTTGTTTTGAAGTGGGCGAAGATCACATCAGACCAATGGGCCCTAGATATCAGAAGGGGACTACAGATTAGAGTTCTGTGCTCCAATCGCCAATTATTTTCTTGGAGTCTCTGTGCAAGTCTTCACTGAAATGGCATTCGGTGCTTTCCATCTTACAGGTGTTGCAAGAGCTGTGGGCTTTAGTTTCAGTTCCTGCTTCCAAGCGAGGCACATGACATTATTCTGTTTACTTTGTGGTCCCAAAGAAGAGAGGTACATTTAGGTTGGTTCTTGACCTGAAGCGGGTTAACAGGTCTCTGTGGGTCTGGCATTCCGCATGGAGACTGTGCGTTCCATTATAGTGGCAGTTTAGTCTGGGGAGTTTCTCACATCCTTGGATCTCAAGGATTTTCAAATCCCTATTTGGCCTCCTCATCAGTAGTTCCTTCAGTTTGCGGTGCTGAGAGGGAATTTTCAGTTTTTAACCCTGCCATTCAGTCTCTCTATGACTCCACAGACCATCTCCAAGGTCATGGTGGTGGTGGCAGCCTTCCTCCACAAAGAAGGGATCAAGGTGCACCTTTATCTGGATGATTGGCTGATCAGGGTGTCTTCTCGTCAGGAGTGTGTGAGTAACCACTCAGGTGATTACTCTGCTGCCGTCCCTAGGTTGGATTATCAATTTTGTCAGTCTGGTGCCGCTGTCCCGGAATCTGGAGTATCTAGGGATACGTTTCAATGCTTGCCATGGCAGGGTGTTCCTTCTGGATCTCTGAAGGGAAAAGCTGCAGTCTCAGGTTCGCCTGTTGCTCTCTTTTAAATCGATGCCCAAGTACTGGGGTTGATGGTGGCAACGTTGGATGTGGTTCCCTGGATCAGGGCGCACACATGAGGCCTCTGCAGTTCCCTTCTGTCGCTGTGGTCTCCTGTCTTTCTTGGCTTCCACAAGTGAGGTCCAGCATGTGGTGGTTACAGGCTGCCCACTTTTGCTGGGGCGCTCCTTTGGGTTCCCCACAATGGATGGTAGTGTGGTCACAGATGCCAGTCTCTTGGACCGGGGTTGGAGGTAGAAGAGCAGTGGCCGATCAGTTGGCTGGAGCTCAGAGCAGTTCAGGATGTTCTGTAGGGGGCTCCTGGTCTGGGTTTTCTCAGACAGTATGATCGCGGTATCTCGCAACAACAGACAAGGGGAGACTCACATGATTCAATTGGCGACAAAAGCCTGGCTTCTTCAGTGGGTGGAGTGCCATGTTCCCATTCGCTAGGCAGTTTACTTCGCTGGTGTGCTAAATGTCCAGGTGGACTTCCTGAGCAGACACTCTCCCTAGACACGGGGAAATGGGAGCTGTCTCTGGAAGTGACTTCACATTGCAATGCAAAGTTGCCTCAGTTCTTCAGCAGAAGAAGAGTTTGGATCCATGGGGATCAGTGCGATCCTTCAGTCCTGGCTGAAATCTGACCTCCTTTACGTCTTCCCTCCTTGGCCCAACGAGTGGCAGAGTACTTCACAGGATCCTTCTCCATCCCAAGCAGGTCATTTTGATAGCCGCTTTTATGCAGCTGCTGGTGGATAAGCCATATCAGCTTCCACCAATCCTGGACCTTCTCTCGCAGGGTCCGGTTCTCATGGACAATCCATCTGTTCGGTCTTACGGTCTGCCTCTTGAGCGGTTGCAGCTAAGGAAGAAAGGTTACATGAAGAATGTGATAACTATCTTATTGCAGGCATGGAAGCGATCCACGTCTTCAACGTATACTCGTTTTGGAGGCTGTTTGAGGCATGGTGCTTGGAGCAGGCACTTTCTCCTTTGAAGTCTACTTTGCCCCACATCTTAGCCTTTTTGCAGGATGGTTTCAAAAAGGGGTTGGCATACAACTCCTTGCAGGGTGCAAGTAGCCACTTTGGCCTGCTATCGGGGGCAAGTGGGACATTTGTGCTTGGCCTCTCATCTAGATGTAGTCCATTTTCTTAAGGGGTCATTCATCTTAAACCCTCTCTGTTACCAGTGTATCCTCCTTGGAGTCTTAATTTGGTGCTCAGGGCATTCCAAAAGGCTCCTTTTGAGCCCTTGAGAAGGGCTACCATTATGTTGAAAATGGTGTTTCTGTTGGCAGTCTTTTCAGCTAGGCAGATTTCGGACCTGCAGGCTTTGTCTTGCAAAGATCCCTTTCTCTCCTTCTTAGAAACAGGTCACCATTCGTACGGTGCCTTCCTTTTTGCCAAAGGTTGTCTCTGCCTTTCATGTTAATCAGCTATTGTTCCTGCTGTCCTTTAAGCAGAAGGACTAGGCAGTGGATTTTGCTTTGGTGCATCTCCTTGGTGTTTGGCGGGTGCTGTTCGCTGAGTTTCACTGTTCAGATCATCTCTTCTGTTTGGAGACCCAAAGAAAGGGGATGTGGCCTCTTAAGGCGACGATTGTGCAGTGGATCAGGCAGGGGCGTAACTACGGGTGACCCAATTTCAGCTCTGGCCCACCCACCCAAGCGCACAGACACTGCCCGCCCACTTTTCCTCCAAGCCCGCACCAGCTCCCATTGCCGGCCACTGCTGCTTTTCATATTGAGCAGCAGGGCCGGTGCTACAAAAAGAAGCGCTCAGCTGAATGAGCTGAGCGCTAACAACAAAAAATATTGGAACAAAAAAGCGCGGCACCTCCGCAGGCAGCCTTGAGGCATTGGCTGTTGGCTCTGCAGGCTCCTCCCGTCTCTTACATCACTGCCCCTGCGTCGCTCCAGGGGCAGTGACATAAGAGATGGGAGGAGCCTGCAGAACCAGCAGCCAATGCCTCAAGGCTGCCTGCGGAGGTGCCGCACTTTTTTTTTTTTTTTTCCAATATTTTTTGTTAGCGCTCGGCTCAGTCAGCTGAGCGCTTCTTTTTGTAGCGCCGGCCCTGCTGCTCAATAGGAAAAGCAGCAGTGGCCGGTAATGGGAGCTAGGGCTGGCGCTGGCGGGCCTGAATTGGGAGAGGGAAAAAGCAGATGGAAGGATGGGGAGAGAGAGAGGGAAAAACAGATGGAAGGATGGGGAGAGAGGGAAAAACGGAAGGATGGGGAGAGAGACACTGGATGGAAGGATGGGGAGAGAAAGAGGGGAGATGGATGAAAGGATGCAGAGAGAAAGGGGAGAGACTAGAAGGATGTGGAGAGAGAAGGGACACTGAACAGAAAAGGGTAGAGAGATAGACATTGGTTAGAAGGAGGTAGAGACATTAGATGGAAGGATCAGGAGAGAGGGTAGATGGGTGGAAGGATGGGGAGAGAAAGAGGGAGACGCTGGGTGGAAGGGTAGGGAGAAAGAGGGAAGACGCTGGATGGAAGGGTAGGGAGAAAGAGCTGGATGGAAGAATGCAGAAAGAAAGAGGGGAGACTACTGGAAGGATGGGGAGAGAGTGGGGCGAGAAAGAAGAGAGCTGCTGGATGGAAAAGGAGAGTAGTGAAAGACTGGAGAATAAGAGGAAGGGGCATGGGGAGAACAAGGGGGAGAAAAAGATGAAAAGCCATAAGTAGATGAAGGAAATTAAAGAATGAATAGTAAGAATGAATTAAATCTGGACAGAGAGAGAGAGAGAGGGGCAGAAAAATATTGAAGAAAGCAAAGAAAAAGGAGAGAAAAATGACAAATGGCCAGGAAACCCTGGCAGAAGAGTTAAGCGAAAACGAAGGAAAGCAGAATCTAGAGACTGGGAGCAACACAATGAGAAAAAGTAAATGGCCATACAACAAAGGTAAAGAAAATAAATTTATTTTTAATTTAGGATAAAGTAATATGGTACCTTTGTTAATAAAGTTTCAGAGACCAATACTTCCTTCCTTAAGTCAGGAGAGGATACCGTAACAGCATTATACTGACCTTAGGCAGGAGGTTTTGGCCTCTGAAAACTCATTGAAAAGGGTGTTAGGCTATTAAATAAATTGTCTGAAATCTGATGCACTGAAAAGCAGCACTTTACCCTGTGTGACAAATGCATCTGATTAGTGTGACTAAATTTTGCTGGGGGAGGGGGGTAGAGAGAAAATTTTGTGCCCATCCACTTTGGGTTCAGGCCCACCCAAAATTGGCAGTCTGGCTACGCCACTGGGATCAGGGAAGCCATTGTAAGTGCCTATGTTCTTGCTGGCAAACATCCCCCAGCTTTGCTGAGGGCACAATCAACCCAGGGCTCTCTGTACCTCTTGGGCTAAGTCCCAGAGGTTTTCATTAGATTAGATTTGTAGATACGCCATATCGTCTTCCTACATTCCTTTGCAAAGCATTACTGTCTAGATGTGGCTGCTGGGTCAGTCACATCCTTTGGAGCGTCTGTACTGTCGTTTGGTGCTTTGGTTGCCCACCCTCATTGAAGATTGCTTTGCTACATCCCACTGATCTCTGAATTAATCTGCTTTGATGAAAAGGAAGGAAAACTGGCCTTACCTGATAATTTTTTTTCCTTGAATCATAGCAGAGGACTCCAGGGTCCCACTCTGTGTGTGTTCTGTGTACTGTTCTCAGCTTGTGTCTGTTTAGTATTGATGCTGAAGATTTGCATTTGTCTGGGAAGTTCTACTCTGAGTCATTCTCTTCTGAGTAGGGAGTGAATTCCTTTTGGCATGTTATCCTTCTGCTTTGTTATCTAAAATATTGTCTGGCCAGGCTGCTCACCGTTTTATATCAGTGTTCAATATTGCCCTCTATCTCCACCTGCTGGTAGACAGTCATAACGCACTTGTCGCTGGATTTGTCTGCTATGATTCAAGGAAAGAAAATTATCAGGTAAGACATAATTTTTCCTTAGGTATAAAGAAATATGTGGGGAAATAATCTATAGAGAAAAATACTTTCTCCAAGTAATACCTATGTTCGAAAAAAAATTAATGTAGAGAGTTAAGGACCACAGTTTGACATGGTGTGTTACATCAAAGATAAAACTGTCATTTGCTATACAGATCAGCACTGATATGCAATTTTCTTTGCTTGGCATTAGTGCACTGGCTTTTCTGTGTTTATAAAGTGAATTAAAACTAGCAAACTAATCCGTTAATAGTGCCATTAACACATACTGTTTCTAAAAGGAGTGAAGCCTTAGTCCACTGTATGCTAAAGGCAGTTTTCTGTCTTAACATAGAGGAATTGTAAGCACAAACGTTTGACAACTTCAACTCAAATGAGTTGAAGAAAATTTTGGTAACCTTGCATTCATGAACTGATTGTTTTTTTTTACATCTAATTAACCCATTCTTAGTCTTGCACGCACATTAGCGGCAGCATAGAGTGGGTACATTTCAGTGCATTGACTGTCTAATATAAAACAGAATATAAGCAGATGACAGTCTCAGCTAGTTGCTCAGTTTTTCTTTCTGCAATGCAATAGACCAAAGGTGTACAACTTTTTTTTTTTTTCTGCTTAAACAAAAAAGTGCCCAATGAAACTTTTTAGGAGGTGTTCGCTTACTGACTACTGCTTCAAAAGAAGGGAGGATAGGCCCCATTCTTTTCTGTGCCTGCCTCTTCTATGAGTGATGTCACGTTTTTCAGCACTTTCAGAGATATGAGATTGTCAGTTTGACTTCATGTCAGTATTCTGTTTTTAGCATCTCTGCGCTGTTTTTTCAAATCAAGGTGATCTTTTTTACATTATACATCAGCACACTCAAAAATTACATTTGTCTTTTAACAATCTGCTCTGTTCATTTTCCATCTTCTATGAGTAATGAAATTATACTGCCTCCTCCCCTTGCTGGATTCTCACAGTAACATAAAAGTGAGTGCAGGACTGAGCCCCATCTCCAGATCCTGTGAACTCATCTTGTTCATGTACTTGTAAAACTACCACTGAAAGAGTGGACCCATATACTGTATGACATTAATCATGATGATGTCCAGTTTGCCTTTTTGACAGTGTGAGCTTTCTTATATTGCAGAAGTTTAAAAATTGGCAGTAAAATAAAAGTACCAGAAAGAAGTGCCTTTACATGAATGAATTAAAATTTGTGTTTTCTGATTTGTGATTTATTCATTAAATGATGATTGAAATAGAACTTTATCACATTCTTCCCCTCCCTGTTGTTTCCTCCAGTAAGTACATCTAAACGTTTAAGCTTCTGTAGGGTTTTGTTCCAGGGCATATGCCATCATTTTGGTTATATAAAAAAAAAAAATAGAACAGAAAAAGAGACCTTTTTTATTGGAATCACTCATGTGTTTGTGACTAGTTTTTGAAGGCCACAACCACCACCTTCAAATTAAGAATGAGCAAAAAATGACAGTATAGAGAAGCATAGAAAAATGAAGGTAGATAAAGACCATATAGCCTATCCAGACTGCCCATCCATGATCTACTGTCTTTCCCTTAAAGATCCTGTATACTTGTCCCAAGCTTTCTCAAGTTCAGATAGTCTTCACCTCCTCCACTGGGAGGCCATTCCACAAATTCATCACTCTTTCTGTGATGAAGTATTTCTTTAAGTTACTCCTGAGTCTGTCCCTTTTCACCTTCATCCTATGCCCTTGAGACTCACATCCTGTGCATTTGTGCCACAGAGGAATTTAAGCATAAGTACATAAATGTTGCCATACTGGGCAAACCGAAGGTCCATCAAGCCCAGAATCCTGTTTCCAACAGTGGCCAATCCAGCTCACAAGTACCTGGCAAGATCCCAAAGTATCTGTATCATATCTCCCCTCTCCCACTTGACAATATCAGAATATATAAGTGAAACCTAAAAACATTCCAATTAGTCTTATGGGGCAAGGTAGGGGTGAGGAGGCAAGAAACAGGGAAGAGGGATGGATGGATGATCAGAAGGTGGAAGTCCTGTCAGGTTGGTGTCGAAATATTTCATCATCTTAAATTCAAGGTCTTACATTCCTGGATTGTTTTAAAATTTCATCTTAGTATTCTGGCCAAGAAGTCATTGATATGCATACTCTGGTCCCGAGAGACTGACACAGAGGTTTCACCTTGGCTTGCTGTGTTGTGCCTGTGTGAGTTGATTCTTGAGCCTTAACATCTGGCCCATCTCCCCAGTATAGCACCCTTCACATTTTCTGCATTGAATGATATACAGTGGGGGAAATAAGTATTTGATCCCTTGCTGATTTTGTAAGTGTGCCCACTGACAAAGACATGAGCAGCCCATAATTGAAGGGTAGGTTATTGGTAACAGTGAGAGATAGCACATCACAAATTAAATCCGGAAAATCACATTGTGGAAAGTATATGAATTTATTTGCATTCTGCAGAGGGAAATAAGTATTTGATCCCTCTGGCAAACAAGACCTAATACTTGGTGGCAAAACCCTTGTTGGCAAGCACAGCGGTCAGACGTCTTCTGTAGTTGATGATGAGGTTTGCACACATGTCAGGAGGAATTTTGGTCCACTCCTCTTTGCAGATCATCTCTAAATCATTAAGAGTTCTGGGCTGTCGCTTGGCAACTCGCAGCTTCAGCTCCCTCCATAAGTTTTCAATGGGATTAAGGTCTGGTGACTGGCTAGGCCACTCCATGACCCTAATGTGCTTCTTCCTGAGCCACTCCTTTGTTGCCTTGGCTGTATGTTTTGGGTCATTGTTGTGCTGGAAGACCCAGCCACGACCCATTTTTAAGGCCCTGGCGGAGGGAAGGAGGTTGTCACTCAGAATTGTACGGTACATGGCCCCATCCATTCTCCCATTGATGCGGTGAAGTAGTCCTGTGCCCTTAGCAGAGAAACACCCCCAAAACATAACATTTCCACCTCCATGCTTGACAGTGGGGACGGTGTTCTTTGGGTCATAGGCAGCATTTCTCTTCCTCCAAACACGGCGAGTTGAGTTCATGCCAAAGAGCTCAATTTTTGTCTCATCTGACCACAGCACCTTCTCCCAATCACTCTCGGCATCATCCAGGTGTTCACTGGCAAACTTCAGACGGGCCGTCACATGTGCCTTCCGGAGCAGGGGGACCTTGCGGGCACTGCAGGATTGCAATCCGTTATGTCGTAATGTGTTACCAATGGTTTTCGTGGTGACAGTGGTCCCAGCTGCCTTGAGATCATTGACAAGTTCCCCCCTTGTAGTTGTAGGCTGATTTCTAACCTTCCTCATGATCAAGGATACCCCACGAGGTGAGATTTTGCGTGGAGCCCCAGATCTTTGTCGATTGACAGTCATTTTGTACTTCTTCCATTTTCTTACTATGGCACCAACAGTTGTCTCCTTCTCGCCCAGCGTCTTACTGATGGTTTTGTAGCCCATTCCAGCCTTGTGCAGGTGTATGATCTTGTCCCTGACATCCTTAGACAGCTCCTTGCTCTTGGCCATTTTGTAGAGGTTAGAGTCTGACTGATTCACTGAGTCTGTGGACAGGTGTCTTTCATACAGGTGACCATTGCCGACAGCTGTCTGTCATGCAGGTAACGAGTTGATTTGGAGCATCTACCTGGTCTGTAGGGGCCAGATCTCTTACTGGTTGGTGGGGGATCAAATACTTATTTCCCTCTGCAGAATGCAAATAAATTCATATACTTTCCACAATGTGATTTTCCGGATTTAATTTGTGATGTGCTATCTCTCACTGTTACCAATAACCTACCCTTCAATTATGGGCTGCTCATGTCTTTGTCAGTGGGCACACTTACAAAATCAGCAAGGGATCAAATACTTATTTCCCCCACTGTATACATTTGGGAAAGATCACAAGTAGGATTCCTTTGAATGTTTTTCCCATGTGGATAGCTGCAAGGTCCAGTGATGTGTTGTCACAATTTGCAGCTTGGTATATTGCAGGCACTTTGCCATTCTGTTTTTGGAGCTCCTGTTGGGAGTTTGCGTTTCACTAATTTTTGCTTCAGATTAGATGGTTATTGAAAGGCATGCAATGGTGGAACTGACAATCTTTCGGCAATTAATCCTTTTTTATTGTATTTTTATAATGCAATTTACTTTTCTCAACAGGAAACATGATGTAGTACAGAGAATAAGAAACCAAATTATATTATACAAGGAAAAAAATAGAAAATGTAAGAAAAGATAAGTTATTGCTTAACAGCCTACAATTCCGGTCCTTAGTCATTTCCACTGTCCGTTTGCTGGTGCTTATGTTACACAGTTGCATGTTAATTGGAGACTTTTGGAAGTACAAAGTGGATCAAAAAACATTAGGTTGGGTGATGGAGCAGGGATTTTGGTTGTTGGAGGAGGAAAAGAAGTGGTAGAGACAAAAACAGTGACAGAATTCAAAATGGTGTAGGATAAACACAGAGAACCTCTAATTAGAAAATGAATGGTATAAAAAAATCTAAACTTAAATGGCTGCATGGGTGTGGATATGATGAGTGACAGTGACTCCGGCTGTGATGAACTAGGGCCAGTGCCAGGCAGATTTGTGTGGTTTGTATCACGTATATGCAATCCAGTTTAGGATGGATTGGAAAGGGCTTTGATAGCAGCTTCAGTGACTGAAACCTGAGGACAATGCTGGGCAGACTTATTTATGGTGTGTGTCCTGCCAATGACAAGACAAGGCTGGAGTGGGCTTTGACAGCACCTCTAGTATTTGGAACGGACAGGGCCGGGCGGACTTCTATGGTCTGTGTCACAGAAATACCAAAGAAAGACCACCATCATGTATTTTACATCACATTCATTGTTGATTTAATCATGAATTGATAGTTTGTGACAGTTGGGCAGATTGAATGGACCATTCAGGTCTTTATCTGCCGTCACTTACTATGTTACTATATTAATTCAAAGGGGGGGGGGTCATTTTCCAGTGACATATACAAAGAATTATATACAACCATTCCTTAGCATTCCTCCAGACCAGCCCAGAAAGTGACTGATGGGTTGTGCACGCCTTCCAGCAGGTGGAGACTGAGAACTCTGACTCTAGAGAGAGCCAATAAGAGCCCTGGCTAGCTAGAGGAGGATTTAGTATTCTCAGTCTCCAGCAGGTAGAAGGTGGTGAGCCCTTCAGTCTCTTACTATTTCTTGTTACTCCTAGCTTTAAAAAAAAAAAAAGGGGGGGGGGTTACTGTTTAATTCTGTGCACCGGTGTTTCTCTTCGCAGTCGGAGGCTGAGACCCATGGGGATTCTTGGTAAGCCTCGGGGTTATCACACTCGGGAGGCTGAGTCCCTCCCCCCACTAACTCCTCCCGAGTTTTCTTTTTAGTACTGGCATCTATAGGAGAGTATTGCACTACCTTGGCCCCTTCGCAAGAAGGGTGCTCTGAGGGTTGAGAAAGAGCCACGTTAATCTGTACGAAAAAAAAAAGCACACGAATGAGCAAAGCTGCTCTGCTTTAGGCTCCGTTTTATTTCTTTACTGCAGCCATCCTGTGTTTTTTGGTTGGGTGCTTGTTGTCTGTCTTTTCCTTTCAGGAAGAATCTTTCTGATATATATTTTTTTTGTTTGCAATCTCGCACTATGGCGGAAAAGCTTAGGTTCTACGTGGTCTGTCTGTGATGGGGTCTTACGTCAGCCGGAGTTTGCAAGTTCTTCACTGCTAAGGAAATACCACCAGTTTCACTTTCATCTGAGCCCTCATGCTTGTCTGCCTCCACGGTTTCTCCTCAGTTCGATGTGGGTGCTCGTGTCTCAGCAGCTCTGGTTTTGGTGGGAAATTCTGCCATTTTGATGTCACAAGGAGACCAATTCCTGTTCAGGAATAGTTGTCAGTGACTTATTTGATGCCTTCACCTGAGCAGAAGGGAGTTCCTGAGGGGAGATTCCCTTCTGAATTTGTTTTACAGATGTATTGGGCTTTTCTTTAACATATAGCAGCTCCTTCTGTATCAGAGAGGGTTTTATCAGTAGGATGAACATGCATCTGACACAGATCCTGAGATGCCCCTCCTTGAGGAAGATTCTGGCTTGGGGGATACGGAGTTCTCCGAGGACACTTGTCCTGTGTCTCCAGTTGAGGATGTGCTTATGCCTGGAAAAGATCCCATAGTAGTATGGATTTTTCGTAAGGAGGATTTATAGGAGCTCATATCTTTAGTTTCTTCCACTTTAAATTTTGAGGAAGAATCCTTTGCTGTACAGCAGCGCATGGGCAATCTTTTAGTCAAGGGCATCAGAAAGACTGGTAAAACTTTTTCTATGCATCAAGATATTGGAGATATTATCCAAGCACAGTGGGACATACCAGATGCGTTGTTTAGGCTTTCAAGATCCACAATTCGTCTCTATCTGGTCCCTGAACAAATTTCTTCTTAAACCTCCGGTGGTGGATGCGGTTTCTTCGCAGTTAACAAGAATACTGTACCTGTGGATGGCGGCACGACTCTTAAGGACATTCAGCCCTTGGCTTATCCTTTCCAGTGAAGGTTTCCAGGCCCAACCTCTAATTCCTGTAGGAGCATGCTTAGCTCAGTTTTATTGGAGGTGGGCCCAGATTACCTCAGATCAGTAGGTTCTCGAGGTTGTTTGCGACAGGTGAGTCTTAAAAGTTAGCGCGGCAGCTACCAGAAGCCTTCCTGGAGTCTCCCAGTCGGTCTTGTCTCAAAGTGGGAGCAGTCAGGGATACTTTACAGAGGCTTCTCGAGTTACAGGCTGTTTGCCCGGTTCCGCCTTCTATTTACTTCGTTGTTCCGAAGAAAGAAGGGTCCTACCGGCTGGTTTTAGATCTCAAAGAAGTCAACCAAATGCTGAAGGTCTCCAGTTTTCATATGGAAATACTTCACTCCGTCATAGTCACCATGTGCTCAGGAGAGTTTTTAACATTCTGAAGTTAACAGAAGCTCATCCCGATTCAGACTAGCGACCTCTTGGTGGGGCCTTGCCTTTTCGGCCTTGCTACGACTCAGACATTGGCGCGAAGGTCATGATGGTAGTGGCTGCGGCTCTCAGGAAAGAGGGCATACTAGTTCATATTTACTTGGACGATTGGTTGATCGGAGCAAAGTCATACCAGAAGAGTCTGCAAGTCATGGCTCAGGTTGTCCATCTTCTTCAACCCCTCAGATGGGTGGTAAGCCCTCTCAAGAGCCATCTCATACCCTCAGTTATCTCGGAGTCTCCTTCAGTATTCTTCAAGGGCAAGTGTTTCTCCTGCAGAGCAGAATTGTCAACCTTCAGGATCAGATTCATACTCTCCTACGCAAGCCAGTACCATGTGCGAGAGACTATCTTCAGATCTTAGGCTCCACAACAGTGACGATAGAGAGAGTTCTTTGGGCCAGAGCGCACATGAGACCTTTACAGAAGTCCCGTTGGTCTCTGCAGATGGACTCACTGCCTGTTAGACTACTGCTCAGAACTTTTGAGCGTGGGAGTCTCCGTTGGTGGCTTCAGACACAAAATCTGACCAAGGGAGTTTCTTTGTATCTGCCTTGGTAGATAATGGTAACAACTGATGCCAGTCTTAATGATTGGAGAGCTCACTATGCGGCATCTGGCTCAGGGCCTTTTGTCCCAGAAGGAAGCATGTTGCTCAGTCAGTCTGCTGGGAACACAAGCAATTCGTTTGGCCTTGCAGGCTTTTCAGTATCTAGTTGGAAACAACCCTGTGCTCATTCTCTCAGACAATGCAATGGCTTATGACAATTAGCATGGACAAGGAGTTGGCTGTTGGAATAGGAAGCGGTTCTTCTCATTGCTTGGGCAGAACATCATCTCTCAGAGCTGTCGGCATCTCTTGTAGCAGAGACAACTAATATTCAAGCATACTTTCTCAATCGGTACACTGTAGACCGGGAAGAATAGGAAATCAGTGTGAACACATTTCAAGCCATTCTCAATCACTGGGGTCTTCTGTCATGGATCTGATAGCGATAAATCTAAACTCCAAGGTGCTGCAATTCTTCAGTCGCGGGAAGGATCACAAAGCGGAAAGCATAGATGTTCTTCTTCAGATTTGGCCATCTGAGCTTCTGTATGCATTTTCTCCATGGCCTCTTCTAGGGAGACTCATTCAAAGTATTGAGGCACACAGAGGGCTCCTAATCTTGGTAACGGCGGATTGGCCCCGCAAACCTTGGTATGCCACTCTCATGCGCCTTCTGGTGGACTCTCCGTTGAAGCTTCTGGAGTCTCCCGGCCTTCTGCTCCAGGAGCCAGTGGTTCATCCAGATCCGGATCGATTTTGTCTTAGTTTGGCTCTTGAAGGGGCATGGTTGACGAAGAGGGGTTAGTCTGTCAATGCGATTGTCATGATGCTTCATTCACGGCGTCATTCCACTTCACTGAATTACTTTTGTTCTTGGTGCATTTCGAGTCTTGGTGTGCTTATCGGGCGATTTCTCCATTTTGAGTTTTGGTAGCGCAGATTTTAGATTTTTTTTCAAGATGGTTTTGATAGACTTGCCGCTTCTCTAAAGGTGCAGATAGCAGCATTTTCTTGTTTTCACAGTCATATCAAGGGAAGAAATTTTGCTAGCCATCCAGTTGTTGCCCATTTCCTTCAGGGAGCGAATTTAATTCATCCTCCTAGATTGTTTTCCTACTTGGGACCTCAATTTAGTGTTTTCTGTCCTTACTAGACCTTCTTTTGAGCCTTTGACAGCTTGCTATCTAAAGGATTTGACACTCAAAACAGTATTTTTGGTGGCCATTGCTTCTGCTAGACTTGTATCGGAATTGCAAGTATTTTTCTGTTGCTCTCCTGTTTTGGAGTTTTAAGAAACAAGTGGTTTTTGCGTCCCATTCCTTCTTTCCTTACTAAGGTCCTGTCGAGATTTCATTTGAACCAAATGGTAGTTTTGCCAGTATTAGGTTCTTCCTCTGGATCAGAAGACCAGAGGCGTTTGCGTAAGCTGGATGTCACGAGAGTTGTGAAACAATATTTACAATCTATACAGGAGTTTAGACAATCGGATCATCTCTTTCTGCTGATTGGAGGGTTGGTGGCATCTAAACCCACCATTTCTAGGTGGCTTAAGGAGATGATTGCTTCCACTTACCTTTCTTTCCAGGAAACCTATTCGGGAGGGAGTAAAAGCCCACTCTACCAGGAGGCAAGCAGCATTATGGGCTCAGCGTTTTTTTGGTGCCTCCTTCGGAAATATATAAGGCAGCAACATGATCTTCCTTGCATTCCTTTTCAAAACATTACAGTCTGGATGTTCAGTGTCATCAGGATGAGGTTTTTGGGGCAAGTGTGCTAATGGCAGGATTGTTAGGGTCCTTCCCATGAATGTACTGCTCTGTTACTTCCCATCAGTCTCTTTCTGGGCCAGTCCGGAGGGACTAAAGGAAACCAAATTAGCAGGTAAGATCTAATTTCTCCTTCCTTAGCGTCCCTCCGGACTGGCCCAGATCCCTCCCTATGAGGTCGTTTTCAAGTACCTTATTTCCAGTTCTTTATGACTAGGTTAGTTTACAGGTTCTTTAGGTTCCAGGTTAGAGTGGCATTGTTTGTGATTTGTGATGAGTTTATACAGAAAAAAAAAAAAAATATATATATATATATATATAATATATATATTGCAACTGAGCAGCTACATGCCTTATCCTGTATGCTCACAATGGCTGTTTGAGTTCTTCAGTTGCACAGAAGTTGCTTTCTTTTTCTTTTCTTGTTTCTCTCCTGCTTTGTAAAGATAATACTTAATCCTCCTCTAGCCATCCAGGGCTCTTATTGGCTCTCTTGAGAGTCAGAGTTCTCCGTCTCTACCTGCTGGAAGGCATGCACAACCCATCAGTCACTTTCTGGGCCGGTCCAGAGGGACTAAAGGAAAGCAAATTAGCAGGCAAGATCTAATTTCTCCTTATAATCAAAATAGGAAAAATTGTTCCACATGAGAGAGAAGCTCCTCCCTTAACTCTAGCAAAATAGTGATAAACTAGAGATAGGTGTTCATCAGTCAGCCATTCCCAACCATCACTAGGGGAACCCTACTAGAAAGCCATTTAGTAAGCAGAGTTGCCTCATAAAAATGTATTTTGCATATTTATCCACATGTTTACAAGGAAAATTGAGTCAAAGCCCCAAGCTGCAAAACCCCGGGCCACAAAGAAAAATCTTTACTCTTCTGGCGGGCTACACCCAGACCTTCAGACCATAGAACAAGGATTCAGAATGTAAAGTCCTCATCAAAAAAACTGAGTATAAGAGCAGGATAACAAGGGTAGATGGATCCAGTTTCTCCTGAGACTTCCAGAAACCCAGTAAAATTTAACATATTTGCAGTTTAATGTGTTTCTGAATTGAAAGCCCCTCAGACTTTCTTCCGCCTAAAAGGTGGAGGATAGTAGATTTTGGAGAAGACAGGTATAGCTCCCTTTGGCATATGAAGAATTTCCACAGTATACTTCCTTAACATATCCCACAGTGATATCAACTTTTTATCAGTCTCAGATTTTTCGTACAGATTTGGGGGGGGGGGGGGGGAGTTGAAGGGGGAAAAGGAATTTCTGGCCACCAAGGCAGGAAGTAGTGGTTGAAATGGTGCAGGGGAGGAAGGTGATGCTGGTTGCAGGGGAGAAGGGTCATGAACGTTCAGCACTGCGTGCATCTGGTAGCACTATATAAATGCTATTAGTAGTAGTAGTAGTGAAGGGAAGAGAAAATGGTGTACAGGGAGGGGGGAGGACACATGGTGGAAGGTTCACCTAGGGCATCAGATACCCTTGGGCCAGTCCTGCCAGTGCAAATATGGGTTTTGTGCCCAAGCTAACTGCACACAGTCATGCGTACATAGCACAGCACATTTGTATTCAGGTTAATGGCTATATTAGCTATTCTGTGCAGATGCAGAGAAATGCAAAGAAGACCAAATGTCCGATCATAATGATAGGGCTATCACAAGATCTGAGCAGGCATAAAAGTTAGCCCAGTCTTCTGCAGACAGCACTAGTGAGGTTTCATGCCTATATCTTCTACAGATGCACAAGACCTGCAACTTTTGACCTGTGCTTTTATGGAAGCCAGAAAAAGACATCTGGGGAGGGGGTTGCGATAGTATTACACTGTCAAGAGTTGCTTGCATACACAGCACAAGAAATTATATTGGCACATCAGAGTTGTATGCACATACAACAGCAGAAGTGCTATTCTGTGCATACATTTTGATATTGTAAAAATTTTTATACACAGTAGCATTCCAGCACAGTGCAGGTGTGTGTACATAATGCTCCAAGTGCTGATACACTTTTTTTGTGTTGAAGATAAGCTGCCAGTAGAGCCAGCCCTGTCTGTGTTCTCATTCACTTGATGTGCTGTCCCGTATTAGTGCACGTTTATTTACATACAATTTGGTTACTGCATTGGGGATCAAAACTTTGGCATTACTCTTGCTTTATGTGGCTGTGTGCACTAAGCAATAGCACACAGCTCTAATACAATTGCTGCATTGGCCGCTCACTTTTTACCCTTTGCACTATGAATGAACGATATGTATCTGCAGTCTTACCTCACATTTTGTCATATGGGTCTTCAGTTACATATAGACGGCCTGTTCTGTGCCATGGTTATGTCCTACCCTACTCTGTGCCCATGCTGTGGCCAGACTGTGACCTGGCTACATCTATCAGCAAACCACACACCATCTTGACCTGGTGTGTACATTTATACCAGCTGGTATTTTATAAAAGGCCTTTTACGCACATAAGGGGCAACATAGTGAAAGACAACCTCCAAAATGCACAATTTTACACATAGAGGATTACATGATTACTCATTTGCCAGCACTGCTTCTTTTTTGTGTATTGCTACAGATAAACAGCTTCTAAGTGGTGTTCAATTAAATTTTTTTTTCTGATGGTGTGCTGTGTTCTTTTGTAAAAGTATCTGAGTGGCAGCCACATTAGTTTGTATGCTTGACTATGTTTGCAGCGTCTGACATATTTCTGTTATTAAATCATCCACTATAGCTTTTAGTGGGCTGAAGCTGTTCTGTTTTTTTTATTTTGGCCAGGGCTAAGTGGTTTGACCATTTTTTTGAAAAGAGATGCATGTATTTTTTTGCTTTGTTTGTCGCCCTTGGTAAGAGTGTTAGTGGTGTAATACATAAGTAGGGCCCAGCTTTTAAGTAAGGCGCTCGTAGGCAGCAGCATGATGTGGCCTAACCAATGTTTTGCCCAATACAGTATCAGTAACTAGAGGGCATGGGGATGAAGTTGGAAATTGGTTTACTTGGCCCCTTCAACTTAAAAGGTGCTCTGCTGCCCCTGAGCACAGACCTTAAAATTGGATTTTTGTTTGATATGTAAGCATGTACCTACATTCATAAATCTGAAGTGTTCAGTTTGTTTAAATCTGTGGTTTGAGCCATCTCAGTATCCTTGAGAGATGTTTTCTAGTTGCCTGTTTCAGAACTGAGGAGTGGGGACAGAGTGGCTTGAGGCTCCATTGGCTCTTGGATGCCGTTCCATCTCAAGTTTTGATTTTTTTTTCCTTTGTTTTTGTTGTTGTCTGGGTCTCTTGTCATAGTTTTGTTAGAACAATCACATCCTGTTCTCTCCCTTTCCTCTAAACTTTTGACTAGACAAGCTTGCAGTTTGGTCTACTTTCCCAAGCCTGTCTACTTTCCCAAGCTGCAGGGATCTGAGATCCTTGGAAAGTAACATTTAACTGCCACTTTGTTGATGAGGGAAGGGGGGAAGATAAGGGCAAGGAAGGGCTTACACAGTGGTTAACCAATTAGGTCATGGTGAGCTGTTGTACCAAAAAGAAACAGAATTTGGACTTGAACAACAAAGCAGTGAGCACAGCTGGCTGCCTGATGCCGATTGAAAAGGAAAGTTCTTTCTGTTTTTAGATCCGAGTTTGGACACTGGATCTGGACAGGACACATGTGGAGAAACCTCTTCAGAGAGTTACAGTTCCCCGTCTAGCCCACGGCATGATGGGAGGGAAAGCTTTGAAAGTGAAGAAGAAAAAGACAGAGGTTGGCTTTGTGGCGCGCGCTGTTGATTATACAAGCGCGTGCGCATTTCCTCATTTGTTTGATCAGTTATCATTGTGTAGAGGTTTGGTAAAAGCCTTCAGCGAGCTTTCTCGCTTGCTCCTTTAGTAGAATATTGTGGTACTAGTTTGATTTGCTTTTGCTGTGAGGATTTTTTTAAGTTTATTTTTTCCATTAAAGTTCAGCAAGTCAAGCTTTGTTTCCTATAGTCATGGTAGTAATCTTGGGAGAATTATACAAGTTCACAATACAGAATCTGTCTTCTAACGAAGGTCAGTTATGCAGCCCTAGATATTTTCACTTAAAAAAAATTGTGCTTGTGGCCATTAGTTGCCATCAATACCTATCAAACATATAAACGGCGAGTGACCGTACTCACTCGCAAATGCGCAGTAGAGACTTTTCTCTCTGTCCCGCCCCCGCGTCAATACGGGAGGGCAGGACAGAGAGGGAAACTGCGCGAAGGGGAGGGAACCGCCGAGGTCGCCACCGCTCCCCCTCCCCCCCTGAGGTCACCGCCACTGGTACCCCCCCCCCAGAGTCGCCGCTGCCGCCACCCCTCCACGCGGCCCGTCTCGTCGCTATTCAACTTACATCTCCGCAGCAGGCAGATCAGCTGAGCTGCCGTTGGCCTTCCTTCCCTGCCTGTGTCCCGCCCTCGCCGACGTTACGTCACACGAGGGCGGGACACAGGCAGAGAAGGAAGGCCGAAAGGAGCTCAGCTGATCTGCCTGCTGCTGAGACGTAAGTTGGATAGCGAAGAGACGGGCCGGGAGGAGGGGCAGCGGCGGCGACTCGGGGGGAGGGGAGGGGGCAGCGGCAACCCACTAGCCCGTTTTAACGGGCTCAACGGCTAGTAAATTATTATTTGGGTTTATTGTACCATTTAAAATTTTACTCATTCCCAATCTTATTCAGTATATAACAAAATGAGGGGCATGCTTACAAAGCAGCACATGCTAAAGTACATTAGAGTGTGCTATCTGCTGTCACATACATAGGAATAATGGACACAGCAGCAGCACGTGCTAGTTCCTGATAGTGCATATTAATATTTCGTGAACACACTCCACAGTGACCACTTGAGGGCAAGTAATGTCAAAAAGTTTGCTTTTGTGTCATTTTTAAGAGTTTTCACAAAATTCTACATGAATGTGTTGAACGATCCAAGAAAATGTCCAAAGTAATATGCGCAAATCAACTGTTAATTTAAAGGTTAATGCATGTTAAATCAACTTAGTGTAATATACAAAATTTAATGTGCGCAAATGCACATCTATAGCAGGTAATGGCCTACAACCCATTTCTTGACATTTTGGCTGAAGGAATAAGGAGACATTTTTTGTACACAGTGATAGGGAATTCCCATAGTCCCAGACAACATCCTGACTCAGACATGTTTTAAACACACATACTTGAATATGCTTGCTAAGAGGGGCATGATTTTCTACATGCACACTTAGTTCAGCACCCTAGTTTAATGCGTTGTAATCAACTAAACTTGAGAAGTGGTGACACTACACATGCGAATAGCACAGCAACTTCATTTTTCTTTTAAAACTTCCATCCTGAGAGGTACTTTATACACATATTAACAAGAAATAAATTATTGTCAGAAAGCAACCATATGAAGAAATACATGAGAAAATACTGAAAGTTGGTTTGGGGGGTGGGGGTCATTGCTGAGAGGATGCAGATCGCAAATCCAAGTCACTTGGCAAAGAAGCAAAAATGTGCACTAAGTTGTAATCCTGACTCTATTTTGGTACATCTGTCTCAGCCCTTCCTGGAGAAGGAGCAACAAGGTAAAGGGAACTTCCATATCATCAAGCTGATCAATCCATAGACTGGTGGGTTGTGTCCATCTACCAGCAGGTGGAGATAGAGAGCAAACTTTTGCCTCCCTATATGTGGTCATGTGCTGCCGGAAACTCCTCAGTATGTTCTCTATCTCAGCAGGTGGTGGTCACACACAGCAGCAGCTCTGGCTAGGCCTCCAAGCCTAATTCTTAGGTTTTGTTGAGTGCCTGGGGTTGAGGGCTCTTTTGAGCAAGTGCAAACCTGGTGGTGCCAGGTCCCTCCTTTTCTCCCCCCTCCCGCTGGCTCCGTTAAAAAAAAAAAAATTTTTGAACGTCCTTAAAAGCGTTTATTTCGACGTTTATTTAAACGTTTATTGCAGCTACTCACTGGGACACCAGGTCGTTACAACTCGGAGCGGCAAGCAGGTAATTTTTACCTTTTTATAGCGGGCAGGGGGTTCCCCGATTCTTCTCCTCGTGGCATATGGCGTCGGAGGGCGAGGGCGCAAAGAGTCGCTCCCCGGATCGCTTGAGCGCTTCTAGAGGGGATGCGGGGGTCTTAAAGCCTGATTCGCCCTTGTTGGGTGACAGTTTCGTGACCGATGAATGTCCCGGTCCTTCCTCCGGCGTGGCGGTTTTTCCCGCCATAAACGCCCTCCAGACACAGCCAGTCAGGTTTTCTGGGTGTTCATAATGAGTATGCATTAGTTAAACTTTCATACAATGGAAGTACTGTATGCAAATTAATCTCATATATATTCATTGTGGGTATCCTGAAAACCTGATTGGCTGGGTGTGTTCCAAAGACTGGGATGAGAGCAGCTGCTCAAAAATATTGTTGTTGGAATTCATTAAAATTGTCAACACCTAAATACCTAGTGCTTTTCATAGAAAACGAGCCCCCAGCTACAAAATCCATTGGCCTCTACCAAACATTTTCTGAGCTGCCTTTGCAACATCAGAAAACAAATGATTCCTTGTCATCAAGCAGATGAAGCCATCAACCAGCAGGGGGAGATAGAGAGCACTCAACTTTTCTCAGTGCCTCATGGCCAGCTAGCTCCACTGCTTCTTCAGTATTCTCTATCTCCCCAAGCAGGGTGGCTGCAGCTTCTTCGAGCTCCATCAAAATCTGCCTGGGGGTGGCTCCTGGCTTGCCAGTTGTTAGCCGGGGTGTTAGAGGCTATAGCAGCTTCACTTTGAAGGCACATAGGTCAGCCCTTTCCCTGCCTTACCCATGCCCCCATGGATGTGGACATATTAGCTTGCTTTTCCCTGTCCTTTCCCACTCAGTGGATGCAGGCACATTGGTTCGCCTTTCCCTGCCTTTCCCACTTATCTGAGCCCCTGGAGTGTTTTTATTTACCTCTTTTGCCTCTGCTTTCCTCACAGCGTTAAAAAAAAATAATAATAATAATTAAAGTCGCGTCACGCTTTAGCGCAGCGATCTTGGAAAAGAGGTTTTTTTTCTTGAGATTCTTCTGCAGGACCGGAGCTGTGATACTCTGTCCAGTGAGGTAAAAGTGTTTTCTGACTCCTCCGGGGTGGGCCCGTGATCGGGACGTTTTTGGCGCGAACCGCCATTTTTTAATTTTACCGCCGTTTTCGGCGATGGCTGCGGAGACTGTAAAGCACTGTTCTAAATGTGGCAAGCGCAAATCAGCAGTGGGGCTCTGTAATTCGTGCTGTACAGACGGTAGAGCCGGCCCGAACATGGCGAGCGGCGATCTTTCGCGCTCTGAGCTGGCAGCTGACGCCATTTTGGATTTTCCACATAGTGCGGCCTCCGTTGCGACGGAGAGCCCTGAATCCGGGGGGGGGGGGGTTTCTGAGTGAGGCTAATAATAGAGCTGATAGCCCTGGGGAGGATCCGGGCGGTCAGGGAGCGGTTTTCTCCCCTGATTTTGTTTTAATGCTGCATAGGACATACATGCTTAAAAGAGCTCTTCCACAGGGATCTTCGGACCCTCTGCCTGCCCCCCCCCCCCCCACCCCGGTGGATCCTGGCCTTTTGGAGTTGGCTTTGCCTGTTTCTTATCCTCCTGATAAACGCAGAAGGGCTAATTCCCCTTATGAGTGAGGGGTCTGGCAGAACTTCTTGGGCTGAGGATCCAGAGTCGGGTGCAGAATTGCCACATGAGCTTGATGATCCATCTGCGGTGAGGGTTTTCCACCGCGAGGAGCTGCCAGCGCTTATTTCAGATGCCTTACAAGCCCTCTCGATTGAAGATCCTGGGAGTGGCACAGCCTCCTCGGTTAATCCAAGGATGGCTAGTACCAGAAAGCCTGCTTGAGCCTTTCCTTTGCATGACTCCATCCAAGAGCTTATTTCGGCTCAATGGGCTGATCTTGAGGGACGTTTGAAGGTTGCCAGGGCTATGGGGCAATTATACCCTCTGAGTGAGGAACATTTGGCTCGCTTTGCAATGCCTAAAGTGGATGCCCTGGTCACGGCTGTGACAAAGAGAACTACCCTCCCTGTTGAAGGAGGTGTTGCCCTGAAGGATATTCAAGACCGCAGGCTTGATTCAGCTCTGAAGCGGTCCTTTGATTTGGCAGGTCTCGCTGTTCGGGCGTCTGCATGCAGTTGTTATGCTGCTAGAGCCTGCCTGGCTTGGTTACAGCAGGCAGTGGAACAGCCCGGTGATGGAGCGGAGACCTTATCTGAAGTGGCTCCGTGGATGGAGTCGGCCTTGTCCTTTTTGGCTGACACCCTTTATGATATGGTCAGAGCTTCGGCTAAGCAAATGGCTGTAGCAGTGGCGGCTCGCCGCACTCTTTGGCTACGGCATTGGGCGGCTGACGCCCTCTAAGCAAAGGTTGGTGAAGTTGCCCTTTCAAGGCCACCTTCTGTTTGGTGAGGAGCTGGAAAACATTGTTAAAGGCTTGGGGGATTCCAAACCTCAGCCCTTGCCTGAAGATAGACCGAAGCCTTCCTCTAAGGGTCAGGCATTCCGCTCCTCTTACAGACCTCGCTTCCGTGAAGCTAGAAGGTACCGCCCGGGGCGTGCTGCTGGGTTCACTTCGCGTGCCCGCTTTCAGCAGAGAAACTCCTTTCGCTCTGACAAACGTTCCGCAGCTGCCGGTTCAAGGCCTGGAGTTCAGGGGCGACCCTCTCAATGATGGTGCGCCGGCCCTCTCCTCGTTTCCGGTCATCGGAGGAAGACTTTCCCTCTTTTTCGAGGAGTGGGCCAAAATCTCCGCAGATCAGTGGGTCTTGGACCTGGTGAGAGACGTGTTTGTGGAGTCTCGATGCGGTTCTGCCGCCAAACGAGCAGCGGTAGAGGAGACTCTGCACTGTCTGTGCCAGGTAGGGGCTGTGACCCCGGTGCCTCCCGCCGAACAAGGTCTAGGCCGCTACTCCATGTACTTTGTGGTGCTATGAAAAGGCGGGTCTTTTCGCCCGATCCTGGACTTAAAAGAGCTAAACAAGTCCTTAAGAGTACGGCATTTTCACATGGAAACCCTGCGCTCCGTCATTGCGGCGGTACAGCCAGGAGAGTTTCTCACGTCTCTGGACCTGAAAGAAGCTTATTTGCACATACCAATTTGGCCCCCGCACCAGAAGTTTTTGCGGTGTTGGGAAAACATTTCCAGTTTCGGGCCTTGCCACAGCTCCCCGAACCTTCTCCAAGGTAATGGTGGTGGTAGCTGCCTTTCTCAGGCGAGAGGGTATCCAGGTTCACCCGTACTTAGATGACTGGCTCATCAGAGCAGACTCAGAAAAAGAGAGTCATCTAGCTACAGCCAGAGTGGTTTCAGTCCTTCAATCTCTGGGCTGGGTCGTCAATATGGCCAAAAGTTACCTGATCCCCTCGCAATCTCTAGAATATTTGGGGGCCAGGTTTGACACAGCCTCGGGCTATGTGTTTCTTCCCGAACAAAGGCAGTGCAAGCTTCAGAATCAGGTCCATCTGCTCCTGAGGATGCCCCGCCCGCGAGCTTGGGACATTGTCCAGCTGTTGGGATCGATGACGGCCACCTTGGAAGTGGTGCTATGGGCGAGAGTGCACCTGAGACCTACAGTATTCTCTACTTCAACGATGGTCTCCAGTATCTCAGGATTATCAGTGCAGACTTTCTTGGCTCCCTGCGGCCCGCCTCAGTATGGAGTGGTGGCTCTCGGACAGCATGTTGCGGCGGGGAATGCCGCTGGCGCTCCCCGATTGGTGTCTAGTGGTGACAGATGTCAGCCTAAAGGGCTGGGGCGCACATTGCCAGGGGAAGCATGCCCAGGGTCTGTGGACGCCCGACGAGTCGGAGTGGTCTATCACCCGCCTGGAGTTGAAAGCGGTGTTTCTGGTTCTTCTGGCCTTTCAAGTGACCCTGGAAGGATTGGCTGTCCGAGTGATGTCAGACAACACGACAGCAGTGGCCTACATAAATCGACAAGGCAGCACTCAGTGCAGAGCTCTCTTTCGCCCAACATTACAGGCTGGATGTGGCTGCCAGGAGGGATGCGCATTTTGGAGCACAGGTGCTAGCCCGTGGTGTGGCTTGTTCCCACCCTATTTAAGGATTGCTTTGTTACATCCCATACGTAATGGCTTCATCTGCTTGATGACAAGGAAGGGAAAATTAGGTTCTTACCATGATAATTTTCTTTCCTTTAGTCATAGCAGATGAAGCCATCTCAGTATGATTGTCTGTATTGCACTGATTCTGATTTTAGGTGCTGTTCTTGTTTCCTGAAGTTATATTCTTTCCTTGGGGAGTCGGAAAACAGTCTTCAGGATTCTTGTTACAGTTATAGGAGGATGAGTTCATTCCCTCCAGTTCATGTTTTGGGAGGATGCAAGTATTCCCTCCGTTTATACAAAGTGGAGGACGAGTTTATTCCCTCCAGGAGGATGAGTTCATTCCCTCCTTTTTTGAGTTCATGCCCTTAAGGGGCCATCGTTCGCTGTGAGGAAAGTTCATGTTATTCCCATTGCAGTTTGCCATACTGCTTTGGAAGCTTCAAATAGTGAAGAGGCAGTGGAGCTAGCTGGCCATAAGGCACTGAGAAAAGTTGAGTGCTCTCTATCTCCCCCTGCTGGTTGATGGACACAACCCATACGTAATGGCTTCATCTGCTATGACTAAAGGAAAGAAAATTATCATGGTAAGAACCTAATTTTCCCATTCTATTAAGAAACATTCATCCTTCTTTTGAAAGAACCACTTGAGAGCTCAGTTTCTGTTAGGATCCAATTTATATATACAATGTAAAGGTGCAAAACAGATATCCGTTTCCCCCATTGTATTCATTTCATTTATTAAAATTTATATTCTGCCCTTTTCCAGGGCAGATTATGAATAAACATATACAGTCAAAATAATACATCAAAATTATAACAGCACAAATACCCATAATACTGGTCAATATTGACCATCTGCTACACACTCATTTCACTCGTCATATATCCAATCTAAACAGAGAGCAGTCAGTCACAGAGTCCAGAAGCTCTAAGCTGCTTGTGCTAACAAATATTGCCACAACTATCTTTTTAAACCCCTGATTGTTCGTTTGTCTTCTAAGGAGGAGAGGCAGTTTATTTCATTCTGCCAGGCTGGCTATTGAAGATGTCATTTTCCTTGTAGATTCATTTCAAAGTTGAAAATCTGGTATGCCCAACAATTGAGATGTTTCCAAGCGAAGCGCTTGTGCAGGCTTATACCAGTGTAAACAATCACTCAAATACCTTGATGACTCCTGATGCAAACTCTTTATCGGGAATTTAAACTTAATTCTCTCCAACACAGGCAACCACTTCAATTTCCTACGATATGGTGATATATGCTCATTCTTAGCTAGCTCAAACAAAAATCGAATGACAGAATTTTGAACAATTTGCATGGATTAAATATAAATGGCTGGCAATCCAACATATCCAATACTACTGTAATCAAGGCCTGTCAGTACTAAGCTCTGTAACACATTCTGAAAATATCTGTGCAAAATTAATGGTCACAATTTACTTAAAAGCCTTATTTTAAAATAAGATTTTGAGTAAATTGAGACCAGAAGAATGGTGCTGAATCCAACAGCACTCCTAGAGTCCAAGCTTCAGTTGGATTTAGAGAGTGAAAAGGGAGAGCCAAGAGCTGTAGTACTCGCCCCTCAAATTCCTTTGTATAGATAGTAAGTGCTAGATACAGGAGGCCAAACAATTCAATTTATTTTATTATTTTTCTTTTTTTTAATTTTAAAATCTCAGAAAAGTATATTTTTAATTAAATCCAATGGAAAGGTCAGTGGCGCCTTTAGGAAAGTTAATAAAACAGAGTTTATCTTTGCATATTCTCCAGTATCTCCATTTTCACCTTGAGGGCTCCAGTTATCTTGCATCACTGATTTATTCTCTTCTGATTTTCCTGATCTTACTTGCCACAGTTTCCAGTCCCCAAGTCCAGATCCCAGATTCTTTAATTTTCCCAGAAAACTCTGAGACTGCTGCTAAGAGACTGTTTTAGCCAGTGCATTTTGTCTAGCAAAAAAGGTGCCGGTACTCAAATGCCAGGCCTTCAGGGGTGGAGTGATCATTGAGGGACCCACCCTACAATAGACAGGACCCCTGCAACCAGTCATAGAATCTATGACAAGGCCGAATTTGTATGTAGAACCTGAGCTCTCTCATTAAAATTCGAGAACCATGGGTCAAGTTTAGCAGACAGTGGAAAAGGTGCCGGTACTCAGTACCTCCCTCAAAAAAAGCCCTGGTTTTAGCAGACAACTTTTCCAATCCAGCAATAGCCTTCTAAATACTCTCTTAACTCAAATCTATAGGTCATACCAGTGCAGGTTTACAAAGATCTTTAGTTATCGCTGTTCCTGCAGTTTCAGAAAATTTGCCTTAGCCAGGTCTGGTTTCACAATATCTTCTACAAAATGAATTACTAGGTTCCTGTAATGTCGGTAGAAGCATCTCTCTCCCACCCACAGTCTACTGACATCTCTCAACCTCTGCTAGAGCAGCTACACTGACATCTGTCTGTGCCAAGCCTACAGATAAAGCAGGGCCTATCTGCAGCTTGGGCTGCATCAGGGAAATCCGTAACTCCATTATTAAGGTTGCACCTTGGTCCAAAGAGCCCACAAACCTTCCTTTGCAGAGATCTCTAAGGGCATAGCCCATGGAGCTGTCAATAAAGGATCTGAATAGGTAACAAAGGAGTCGCTAGGGCCTGTTACTTGAGGGGTGCCTTTCTTTGCAGGGTAGATCCAGCCTCTCTCCTTCATTTTACCAAGCAACAAAATGATCTGGGCTAACAAACTCCCTTCAGGTAACCGCTATACAACAGCTGTCTTGGATTTTCTCTGTTCATCAGGAGGTTCTTCTTGACTCTACATTTCTCTAACCTTATTTACTCCAGTTTAAAAAAAAAAATGGGGAAGTTTAATAATTAATCTCTGGATATATTTGAGTCAGTGAAATACACCGTTGACTGCAGTTTCATCTTTTTCGTTCTCTGTAACATTTCCAGCCAGCATTAGAACCCACATTAGAAACCATTTACAAATGTGATCCAGGTCTCCCGTGTGGTACTACACAGTGCTGCTACACACTGTCCAGTGCTAAAGCATTTATTTCTTGATATGAAGGTGTTTTACTGATGTTTTTGAGATGCCTTGTTGGGGGGGGGGGGGGGGGGGTCTCTGGGAAGTGATTTAGGGGTTCTTTTATTCCTATATTTGATTTTTGTAAAAAAAAAAAAAAAACGTTTTTATAAATTCTGCTTCTCTTGTGGTTTATACTGGTAAATTGTGTAGATATTGGATATTCTTTATACATGGTTTGTTTCTATTTTGATCCCATATCCGTGTCTCAATGAGCCTTGGCAAGAAGGGTGAAATTTAAACTTGCTTTTACTCGGTCATCAGCAGAGTTTCACAGTGTTAGTTGTTGGAGCTGCCAGTGCGTACAAAGGAAACAAAACAGGGGGTGAATAGGAAGTGCATTGTATATCTGCCAGTAATCGGGAAAACAAGGTCTGCAAAACCAATTAACAAGAAAATTGTATGGATACTTAAATATTGCAAAACCGTATGGGCTGGATCTTTAGGTAATTATAAGCGCTTTCATGTATTGTCCTAGACCTTTTCGACTGCTACAAATGATTTAGAGCCCAAAATTATGCATGGGAGCTATAAACCATTGTGGCTGCCGGTTTTTACTGTCTCTGATCCCTCCCTCTCTCAGCAGTTCCCCTCAGAAGCTGGTGCATCTTTGGATAGGGCAGTAGGTATTCATGCCTAGCAGTAAGCTGTCTACATTAAGGCTACCTCCCATGAAAAGCCATGTTAAGCCAGACTTTATTTCATCAAGCCCAGCATCCTGGCTCTGACTGACTAGTCTAGGTCACAAGTACTTGGCATATTAAAAAAAAAAAAAAAACAACATTTATTTATCATAGTTAATGTCCAGGAATGGACAATGGCTGATGGACTTTTCTTCCAGGAACTTGTCCAAACCTTTTTTTTAAATCCTTTTGGTTGCCTTGACCACATCCTCCAGGAACAGATGCATGGTATGATGAAAAAGCTTTCTAGGATTTGTTTTCAGCTACTTATTAGTGTTTTGAAATATCCTCTTGATTTTGTGTTGGACCTGTTAAAGAACCATTTAACAATTCCACCCCGCTCATTTTATAAATGTCTACCATAATTCATTTCTGTCATCTTTTCCTTCAAGCTGTGAAAAACTCTAACCTGTTTAGCCTCTCTTCCAAGGTGGTTGGTCGTCCCAGTGCTTCTAGCACTAGCAAATATCTTGTGAAGAAGTTATAGGAAATTAGTCTATCTTCTCTCCAGGAAACAGTTTTTCCTTTGGTCTTACAGTATCAAAAGATGTTTTTCTTGAGTGCATTAGTCTTTGGACTATATTCTGTATTTATTGATACAAAGAATTAAGACGTGGGACTAGTTTTAAGTGGTTTCTCCTATTTCATGCCTTTTGAGAAACATGACATAGTACATCTGGTTCCTGGAATTCTGTTAAGTATTTCAGGAATGCATGACAGAGCTAGGAGTAGCTGGAGATCATGTTACATAACTGTTTTGTACTGTAAATCCCTTTTATATAGATAGACTTTTTAAAAAGTGAGAGAGCTGAGTTTTCAAACAGGCATTTTCTGTGGTCGTGCATTATTATTTGGCCCAGTAGTTTTCTCCTCCTGCCCCTCTTCCCCCCACCCCCTAATCATGCAGAACCAGTGCTGAGATCCTATTGTGAGGACCCTGTATGCATAGCAACCTGATTAAATTTTTTTCTCTGTTTTAATCGTTCTTTCACAGTTTCTATTTTAGGCTTTGCTGCAAAGATAGTGAAGCCAGGAACTTCCAGAAATGTGTTATGTGCTCTAAATTCGGTCACCCTTCAGGGATTCTTCTCACTCCCCCCCCCCCCCCCCCCCCCCCCAAAAAAAAAAAAAAAAAAAACTACCTGGGCTGTGGGCATTCGAACACAGCATTCTTAGGCCTAGTAATCCAGGATGCAGAAGATACAAATCAAACCAGGGACCATAAATTTTACCAATAATCCTTTATAATAGGAGATTCAATTTTGTTGCTAAAAGTAAATATTTCAACGAAGAGAGGATTATTTTTTAACATGTGGAGTTTGTTGTAAAAGAGGCAAATTTAACAGCACTGGGAATGAGCATGTCTATCCCTTGAGTAACTTCAGTCCATATGGATGTACAAGAATCTCTGTACCTTTATTTTTGTGCTTCAGGCTTGCTCTGAACAAACTACCTTTATAAGCACTGACTTGACAGTTCTGGCTGTCTTTCCTGTTTTTAGACACTTGCAGACTGAGGTGTACCTCCCTTCCCCCCAACACACACACACACAAAATGAATACCATGGACTCTGCAGGCTGTTGCAAGTAAATGCACATTGCACCTTGTCGCACACTATATTCGATATATTGATGTCCTCTCTTGGTCAGGTATTAAGTACCACTGGATTTAAAGTTTTTAGTTATGCAGATATTACAATTTTATTTCCTCCTGTTCAGTCTGCAGAAGGAACAGTATCTAGGATAAAAGGTTGTATATCAACGATAGAAATGTGGCTTACTTAAGTCACTCCTTCAAACTTAAGGATAGAACCAAGTTTCCTTACTAGGTCAAACAGAAGATATATAGAATGATAATATACTGAAACCAAGTGGTTGTTTTTATTTTGAAGATTCCATAAAGGTTCTAGGTGTCACATCTGGTTCCCTTACACTTGAAACTCAGGTGAATTCCCTCATTAAGAGGATTTTTCTTTTGATGAAAAAATTAAGGGGAGTTCTTAACCTGATATATTCAAACTAGTAGTCCAAAGTCTACTTTTTTCCATTCTAGATTATAGCAACAGTATCTATACGAGATGTCAAAAGAACCTGCTAAAGGAGATTAAGTTGGTTCAGAATATAGCAGCTTGCTTGATTTTCTGTTCCCATAAAAATGATAGCTACTCCTTTATTAGTGGTTTGTACTATGATTTTTAAGATCCTTTATGGACCAGCTTATTTGTCTAATTGGACACAAATTACTGCTAAAAGGCTTGTGTGATAATCACCTACATTTCCCCAATCCCAATAGGTTGAAAAATAAAACATTTTTTTGCTTTAAGTATTTTATATCAAGCTCCAGCTATTTGGAACTCTATTCCGCTCCATTTGAGATTTCAAAACTATTTTGCTTTTGTAAAGTATTGAAAATGTTTTTTTTTTCAGAAATATTTCTCTTGAATTGCCTGCAGATCACATCTACTGTAACATTGTAAGATCATTTAAAATATGACTGTTAGCTCGCAGGTATGCCTCTCCCCCCCCCCCCCCCCCTCCCGTTATCCACATTGAATCATTTGGGCATTTGCAGAATGCAAGTAGCAAAGTAAAGTGTCAGTCAAGAAAGGCAATTGCATCAGTTTGTGATGAATTTTGGTAAGGTGGGCTCATGTTGTGAGCTGAAAAACAGCCTTCATGTAGGCCCACAAAGCGTAATGATTTTCACTATTGCCTGAGCTGACTTGAACCAGAAACCGTTAGAAAATTACATACCAAACTCTCTAATCTTGTGGACCATCTGCTATTCCAGAAAAACTTAGAAGTTGAAGGCATCGGATTTCAGATTGTACTGCCTGAAGCTAGCACTTACAGCTATACCTGCCTACCCACCCTAACAATCTCAAAAAATTTGAGTATGGCATAGTTCTCATTTTGTGGACATGTTGTAGACTCTTTGTATATAGTGTAAGAGAACACTACTTGACTGTTAGCAGTGATCTGTTTGTGAGAGCTGGCAGTAACTGTGAGTAAAGTGAAACTCAAACTATACTCATTGGGGGGAGGGGGTATAGTGAGGAAGGCATTATTAAAAGTAGTTGCATATTCTATTGCTTTGGTCTTTAATATATATTTTGGTTAGATGAGGAGAGAGGGTTTTTAAAAAAAAATAATCATCAGGCAACGTTTTGAACATAGTTTGTCCTGAAGCTTAGCAGTGGTTAACTGTGTGAGACCACTATTAAAGACCCCACAGAATGACTTCTGAATTGCAGGTACTTTCATGTAGATCAAATAAAAAAAAAATTCCACATGAATCTTAAGGGATGAGTTTTTGAAGGTGTCAGAAAATGGGATCCTCTATGGATGGTGGTTCTCTAGAAGGTTGGGGTGGGGGTTATTCTACAGCTCAGCTTTTCAGGATAATCAAAATAAACATGTCAACAACTAAACATTAGAAAATCTATTTCTTTGGTGTTATCCTGGATATATATATATATATATAGTAGGAAGATCAGAAGAGTTGCGCTGACTGCTTGCTGAAGTCAAAACTAGCCAAGGACGCATGCAGTGTGCTGATGCACTTTTAGTTTTTAAAAAAAAAAAGTGAATTTTGCTCTCCTAGGATTTGGGGGGGGGGGGGGAGGGAGAGTAGTGGAACTTGCTTCAAAGATACTGCTGTTGATTGTGAAGTGGAGGATGAGAGGAATTAATGAGCGTTTGTGACTTTATGGCTTGTGCATTTGAGGATCAACACCATCTTGAAACGTTTTGTTTAATATTTATTTGCTGCATTTGTATCCCGCATTTTCCCACCCATTTGCAGGCTCAATGTGGCTTACAATATGTTACAACGACATTCACATTAAAAGAATAAGAATTTCAGAATATAGATACAGATAAGGTGCATAAGAATATCATGGCAATCATATTAACGGAATAATATATTTTATAAACTATTTCCTTCAGATTTCATATTCCATGTTTTTAACTTATGGATTTGTTTTGTGAAGATTTAATTAGTCTGAGGCAAAAGATATAAGGCATTTTGTACTAAGCACAGCAAATAACATTGCAGCATAGAATGTTTTGATGGCCTATGTGCGCTTCTTTTGTCAAAAGAGCCAAGTTGATGGTATCTTCTTATTGGATTAACTTAATGCATCTTTAATAAGTTTCCAAGAGTTAAGCCTTCATCAGGTCCATGGAGAAGAGAGAGATGGTTAGTCCAGTAAAACGATATCGCCTAGAACTTGATGGTTGACCCTTATTTCCATATATCCAAGTGGACTAACACCTTCGACAATTCTGTCAAAACACAATTTTTTATTAAAAAAAATTTTTTTTTTAGACACTGCTACTGAAATTTAAATGATGGATGAGTGCCATTACCTTTTGTTTTGGATTTTTGTAGGGGCTGGGGATATGTTATATATAGAATGCAGTGTATTTAAAGGTTTTGCTCATTTAATTTGTTTTTCCTCTTCCCCCCCCCCCCCCCCCCATTACTTTCCCTTCAACAGACACAGACAGCAATTCTGAGGAATCTGGGAAGCCAAGTATGCCTGTATTTACAGGTTATGGTACTAGTGATCCCTCACTTGCCAAGCCACCTGCTAGAATTTCTTCAGTGGTCAGTGAAGAAGGAGATGTTCTAGACAGTTCCTTAAGTTCTCAGACATTTCAGCACATTCCTTTCATGCATGCCTTGCACTGTGTCATGCACAATGGCGTACAGAAACCTGAAGCTATGATCCCTCCACCCATACCTGTGGATAAACCCGTGGGCATGCTCATTGCTGGTCCTGTTGCAGTGTCCGCGGTGAAAGAACCTGCTGCTGCTGAACCAGAAAAACGCCTTGACGTGTTGACTACTTCTGTACCTGCCCCATCCCCGTTTCTTCCTCATGCTGTCCAGGGTAGCAACCCTGCTTTGCACCTGTCAGTTCACAGACTGAAAGTGCCATCACCGCAAGGAGCCACAGAAGGTTGCACAGCCAGTGGTTCCCAGCATGCAACAGGAAATGCGAGCATCGGATCACCCAGTGCGGCCTTTATTCCAGTCCACAACCCAGGTAGTTTTCCAGTAGCCCCAATATCTACCACTGATCCAGTTGCAAAACCCACATCACAAATAGTAGGACTTGGTCAAATGGTGCCTCATGCTGAAGGACTTGCAGGTGTAATCCCTCCACCCACGAACTTAAAGCTAGTTCTTCCAGCAGCTGGCCTCTCAGCAGCACCACCACCACCACCAGCTTCCTTCAACTTACCAGGAGCATCTGCAGCAACTCCTAGTGCTCAACAGCCAGCTGCTGTTGGTGTTGGCCCAGTCCAGTCTCCTGTTCCTCCAGCAATTCCTACTCACACAACAGGCCCTGCCCCTAGCCCAAGTCCTGCCCTAACTCACAGCACTGCACAGAGTGACAGTACACACTATATAAATACTTCTGGAAATACTAGCAGTAATGGGACAGTCTTACCACCCCAGCAGATAGGGTCTGGGGCTTGCGGCTCTTGTGGCCGTAGGTGCAGTTGTGTGACCAATGGAAGCCTTCAGATTAATAACTATTTTTATCATAATCCAATTCATGGACAAGTCTATAGAGTCTCACCTTTCTTTACCTTGCCATCTCTTTGCAATGGTAGCTACCTCAATCAAGCACATCAGACTAATGGAACACAGCTTCCTTTTTTCCTGCATCAGACCCCGTATGCCAATGGACTGATGCATGAACCACTTGGAAGCCAAACCAACTACAGTATGCAGCAGATGAGCGGATATGGAAGGTACTATCCAATGTATCCATCACCTAACGTAGTTGCCACCACAAATGGATCTGGACCCAAAAAGAATGGAAATATTTCATGTTACAACTGTGGCATAACCGGACACCATGCACACGACTGTAAGCAACCATCCATGGAGGCCAGTCAGCAAGGTAATCATGACAACTCCCAAAGGACTTGTTTTTGACAGTCTTTTTGTCTTTTTCTTAGTGAATTCTGTCCTTGTAGTATGATAACGTGTGTGTGTATGCGTGCGTGTGTAAATGTGCGCTAGCAATCAACTGTTACATGCAAAAAAAAAAAAAAATGCCAGACAGGAGACTATAGTTGAGATGTTATTTACCGGCACTCAGTTGAATTTTTATAGGTGAAATGAAATACAAAGGGGGACTAGCAAACAAAAAACTAGACTCTAGAACTCCAGTTGGCCAGTTTCATCTGATGATTTGACATTCATATGGCTGGAACCTGAGTGCCACCATATCGGCTGTAATTTTGTCAGATGGGTCAAATAGCCAAAAAAAAAGAAATAAGCCTTTTGGGTTGTGCATGAGAAACTAGAGTTTGAGTGGTAGTGTTTGTGTTAACTAGTTTTTGGTGTAATACTTTGTCTTGTAGCTTGAATGAAGTACTGGGAAAAGAGGATTTTTATACCTCCCCCATGCCTACAAACTTTATCTACTGTTTGTACTTTGGAACTTAGAAAAGAGTTCAGGGTGATACTGTGCCTTTCTTGAAAGCTTAGAAGAAGGTGACCTTTTATTTTGGTATTTTCTAGTAATAGTTTAACTATAAGCACTGACTTGGCAGTTCTGTCTTTCCTGTTTTTAGGCACTTACAGGCTGAGGTATGCACCTCCCCCTGCCCCTTCCCATGATACCCTGGACTCTGCAGACTGAAAGTACACACATTATCTACTTGACACTGAAGCACGGGAATGTGGGCTTTCCCTGAGTCTTTAAGACTTACAGGGGGCTTTGTGTCTTTTTTCCTTTGGTCAGCGTTAACTCACTTTCCTCACATCTGTTACAAATGCCACCATGAAGACGATGGTTTCCTGGCCTCATAGTTGGATAGAGCACCTGTGTATCTCTTAATGTCATTCAAATTAAGAGTAAAAAAAGGAAAATCTTTTGAGCAACTCATACTGAAGACTGGATACACATGCATTGTGTACTGCGGTGTCTTTTGCGTTAATCTCGCTTGGCTTCTGATAGCACTGACAGAGCAGAACATCCCATTGGAAGAAGCCTGCTCCTTTTGTCCCCCAAAAATACCTCATTGCCCTTTTAACACTCACTGTATTGCTGTTTTTCATCAACCTTGGGCCCTTCCATCTGTGTCATGAGACTGAGTGTGAAAGCATTTGGACGACAAAAAAAAAAAAAAAAAGTTATATCCCATAAAATAATAAAGGGAAGGAATGACAGGGCTGAGGCATTTTGGCTTCTCACGAAGGCACCAGATCAGGAACTTTGAGTGCCTGTAAAGGTGTGTGTCTAAGATGAAACATTTAGAAAGCAGGGAGAGGTAATCATTTATGAACATTTTAAACAGGTTAATGAGTTAAAAATGATATTTTGGAGAAGTATAAAAAAATGTTTGTCAGTTGTACAGGCACTGTAGATTTTAGCCATTAAAAAAAAACAAAGTGAACAAATCTGTCTGAATGTTGTACTCTGCATTTGCATTTTTAACTGATCTGCTAACTTTATTTTGGGGCTTTATTTTTGCAAAAATCAACCTTGTGTCAATTAAAAAAAAAGTAATAATAAGCAAACCCCAAAAAAGTAAGTTACAATACTTGATTTTCATTTATTAAGCTCCATATGTATTTAGAATGTATACGTTTGTCAGAATACACACAGCATTTGTGTTTTCCTACAGGTCAGTTGGTTTATTCATGCAATTCCTCTGCCAAGTTGTTAACGTGTTTCATAATCATTTGCCACTAGCCAGAATTCCTAAGGCTGAATGTGAAAGGCTGAATTTCTGAGCGTCAAAGGAGGAGAAAAAGCTGGTGTTAACCAGGGCAGTGTCATGTCACAATCTTTAATGCTGCTGTTTATATATAAAAAATATATATATATATTCAATGTATGCACTAATTTATGCTTCCAGTTGATTTTGATTGAAGTGCACTGAGATTGTCTGGAAGTTGGGTGTGTTTCTGATACCTGCTGCATTCAGCTGCAATGAGCAATGTCACTGTAGGTCTATACTGTTAGTGGGTTGGGGGGGTTTTTTGTTGTTGTTTTGCATTCCTTATACGGTTCAAAATGGAAGCAAAGTTTAACTGAAGAAGAAAAATTCTTCAGATATGCAGCAAATAGGAATTTCAGCCTTGTTTTCAGGCGCTTCATAAACAGCTAAACAAAAGAAACTTGAAAAAAAAAATCTTCATAAATAATGTTTTATATTTATAGCACCAAGTCTACATTTTTTGAAACTTTTTCATGGAAGGGGAGGGGAAAGAGTAATAGGTAAAGTAGATTAAAAAAAAAAGCTTTAATTTAATCAACAAAAAATTTTAGTAGTGAAATGGAAATTATTTTGATTAAAAATATTTTGTTTTGGGTATTTTTGGACCACAAAATTAAATGAATTATTAAGCAGCAGTTGAGTTGTCTAAGAATAGTGGTTGTAGCTGCCACACTTACTCTACTTACCTGCCAGATGTACTTTATGGAGCTTATTTTATGGTTTAAAATATTGTACTGTAAATAGAAGGTTTGCCACCTTCTCTTTATTTGTATGTTTACCATATACTTTGATATTATTTACTGGAAAACATTTCATGTATTTCTAGAAGAGATGGGATTTTATGCAACCTTTTTTCTTCCTTGAAATAACAGCAATAAAATACCCAAAAAAAAAACCTCTCCAGTGTGTGTACAACTTTTTCTGTCTTATCATAGTAACAGTGAAAATTTTAGTGTGTTCCCAGTTGTGTGGAACACTCTGGTACATACTGTGTGATACTGAGGGAATGTAATAGGTGATGAACTCTATGCAAAACTTTCTTGGTATTTGTTACTAACATTTTACAAGACAACATGCTGTCAATCTTCATAAGCCGAGGAAATGGTTAATGCGGATGACATTGAAGGGAGCTCTGTCCAAGAGCACATCCCAAGTAAGTTTTTCTAGCAAGCAGGCTTGGCATTGCCACTACCATGTCCAGGAGGCTTCATGATAGTGCATCAGGGAATTTTGAATCTGAGTCATGACACAATGTGAGGGTTTACTTTTTCTCATCTACTTCATTGCTTTAGTTAACACTGTTTCTCCGGGACTTTTTTTTATAAGATGATGTAAGCACATTTTCAGTCGACAAGCAGGATGGCATCAGGCACACAAGTGGGGAGACATCACTAGCACAAGGGTGGAAGAGCTCTTAGAGTCAGTACTATGTATGGTTTTGAGTGTAAGTGCTCTTCTGACACGAAACGGTCTCAGGGAAAGATGCACTAAAGACTCGTTAAAGCCCTTTCCTTACCGATTCCCTTAGCGAAATGTTAAATAGTAGTAGTAGTAGTAGTAGTATTACACTGACGAGCACTTTTTTTCCCCAATTTTTTTTTTAAACTTTTGTAGCAGTTTTTCAATCCCGCGCAGCCTCAACGAGAGAGGTACAGACCTCTCGTTAGATTTTCCAGCGTTAAGGCAATCGGAAAAGGTTAGTGCATCTCATTACAATAGGGTTTCTACACAATTTCCTCATCTGCATTCCGTTTTCGTTAGCTGCTACCGTCGTCAGAAAAAAGTCTTTAGTGCATGCCTGGGTTTACTACTTGCTCGTTAAGTTTAGTGCATCTGGACCTCAGTCCCTTATTTTTCCCCACTCTGCTGAACAGACTTGAAAACAAAACTCTCCCATTGCAGGAAGAGATTTATCTCTGCTTGTATCTGACCATTTGTATAATGTCTATTTCAGCTAGAATAAGTGAACTTCAGGCCTTCATTTCATCACAGGGTTGTACTTTGTACTAATCCTAAGTTCTTACCAGATGTAGTCGCACATTTTCATGTAGGCAGCATGAGAAAATAGGCATCAGATGGTTGTGTAGAAACAAGCTTAGGAAAGTTTAGTAAACAAAGATTTAAATGTCTATCCTGACGTAATTCCAATTTACAGTGAATTTGAATCTTACCTTTAACCAATACAACTACCACCTTGGATTTAACTTTTAAAGATTTCTCAGTAGTTCCGAGTCTCCCTTGATGGTCAGCTTCCATTTTCTCATATATGAGCTAACACAGCATAATGATTGCTTGTTTGATATTGCGTCTTTAAAACAACGTGAAACTAGAGTTTCTCCGAGGACAAGCAGGCTTCTTGTTCTCACAATTGGGTCAACGTCCGCGGTGGCCCAGGAACCGGTAAAAATTCTGTAAGCAAAATAAAACAAAGTCTTTGTGGAGAGTTCCCTCGCGCGAGCAACAGGAACCACCACGCATGTGCGAACATGCCTCTCTAGTTTCTTTTTCTCTGCGGTGAGGTGCAGTTCATTTTTCGTGTCGCTCCTCTCTTAGGCCCAGTAAAAAGTTCTGTGAGACTTGTTTTGTTTCTTTTGCTTTCAAATATATATATATATATATATATATATATATATATATATATATATATATATATATTTAAAGTAGATTTAGTTCTTGTACTTTTTATATTTTTTCCCTGTTAGTTTCCTTTTCTTTTCGATTCGGCCAGCCTTTTGGCCGCGCAGTCGGGTTTTTCCACTTTTTTTGTTCTTTTCTTTTTTGGCACAATCACGTTGTTTGATTTCACCGAGGCCGTGTTTTCTTCCATGTCATCGAAGACACCCAGCGGCTTCAAACGTTGTACTCGGTGCAACTGGACCATCTCAGGTACCGATACCCACGCTTGATGTATCCAGTGCCTTGGGCCCGACCATAGTCCAGCCGCTTGTAGTCTGTGTCTTCATATGAAGAGGCGGACCCAAGCGTCTCGAGAAGCCCAACGGGGAAAGCTTTTTGGGGCTGAGTCCGGACCATCGACATCGGAACCGAGGACATTGACAGGAGCATCGACGTAGGGGAGCAAGGTAATGGCTGCTGAGAGACCAACTCGCGCTGGGAGCAGTGAGGCATCAAGGGGGTTTCTACCTGTCTCGAGGCCTCCTGTTATGCAGGGCCCCCGGGACCGACCTTCATTGGACCCAGCCCCAAGGAGACGTGAGGATTCCATGTCTTCCTCTTCGGTACCGAGGAGTCTCGATGACAGGCATCAAGCGAAGGCTAAGAAGCACCATCATTGTTCTCCTTCGACACACGGTGCCGGGAGCTCTGGGGCGTCAAGAGAGTCGACACCTGAGAAGCGTTGGCGCTGAGAGGACCGCTCCCCCTCGGTGCAGAAGGTGCCAATGTGGTGGTTTCTTGGCAGTCCGGTACCTACTCCCAAACCTCCACTGATTCTGACACCGCCTGCTCTACCGGCCCCGCAGCCTTCTCCGATGGCGGTTCTTGACGAGCGTATCCGGACCTTGCTTCCAGAACTTCTGGAAGGCTTACTGTGTCGGGGTGCTTGCGCCCTCTCTTCCATCTGCTGTAGCGGTGCCTGGCCCTTCACCTGTTGTGAGGTCTCTGACTATGGTGCCGCCTGCGGCGTCTGCTGCCACCCAGGTCGACTCCCTTTCGACATCAGTGGAGGGAGCTTTGCCACAGTCGGATCAGGCATCGACCTCTCGACATCGCCACAGAGGACATTGTTCCTCGGCATCGAGACAGGTCCAGTGTCAGAGTACCTTGACACAGGTAGTGTCTGACACTGAGCAGGAGCGCTTGTGGGAATCAGAGGAAGATCCCAGGTACTTCTCTTCTGATGAGACTTTTGGGATTCCCTATGACCCTTCCTCCTCCGCTGGAAAGAAGAATCCACCGGGGAGTCTGTCTTTTTCCTCTTTTGTCCGGGAAATGTCTACGGCTATTCCTTTCCCTGTGGAGGTTGAGGATGAGCCCAGGTCTGACATGCTGGAAGTCCTGGATTATTATTCTCCACCTAAAGAGGCTGTGACAGTCCCTCTCCATAAGGTACTGAAGGAAGTCCTTATGAGAAACTGGTCCGCCCCTCTGTCTGGCCCTGTGGTTCCCAAGAAAGCTGAGTCCCAATACCGGATCCACGGTGAACCTGGATTGATGAGGTCCCAATTACCCCACAATTCCATGGTGGTGGATTCCACTCTCAAAAGAGCTAGAAATACTAGACTATGCTTCGGCGCCCCCAGGCAGAGAAGCTAGGACTCTTGACTCTTTTGGGAGAAAGACGTATCAGGCTGCTATGCTCGCTGCCAAGATCCAGTCATACAAGCTCTTCACCAGCTTACACTTGCGGGACTTATCAACTGTCCAGCTTGGTTGATGCACTTCCTTCGGATTTGGCCGAGCCTTTTCACCAGGTGGTCAGGCAGCAGAGGGCGTGTCACAAGTTCCTGGTCAGGGGTACTTTTGGTACTTTTGACACTTTTTGATGTGACATCCAGGATTGCTGCTCAGGGTATAGTGATGCGCAACTCTTATGACTGTGTGTCTCTGACCTGGATCATTCGGTACTACAGCGGATGGCAGATGTTCCTTGCTGGGGGGACAATCTTTTTGGAGAAAATGTAGAGGACATTGTTAATCAGATTAAGAAGCATAATGATGCTATGGATTCTCTCTCCCACCGGGCGCCTTCTGCTACAGCCTCCTCATCTAGGAGGTTTTTTGGAGGGAAGAGAAGTGCTCACTATTCCTACTCTAGGTGTAGGTACAGTCCTGCTTCTCAGCAGCCACCCAGGCTCAGCCCCAGCGCGCTCGTTCCCGTTAACAGCGTGCGTCTAAGGCCCAGTCTGCTCCCCAGCAAAAGCAAGGGACGGGCTTTTGACTGGCTCCAGTTCAGCATAGCCTCTGTAAAAATGTCCATACCGGACGACTTGCCGGTAGGGGGGAGGTTGATGTTTTTTCACCAAAGGTGGCCTCTCATAACCTCCGACCGGTGGGTTCTTCAAATAGGCCGGTTAGGATACACCCTCAATCTGGAATCCAAACCTCCAAATTGCCCATCAGGAGCTCATTCTTACAGCTCCCAGCACAGGCAGGTACTTGCAGGGGAACTCTCCATCCTTCTGAAGGCCAATAAGGTCAAACTTGTTCCACCAGGGGAAGAAGGGCTGGGATTCTGTTCCAGGTACTTTCTTGTGCAAAAGAAAACGGGGTGGGGGGGTACGTCCCACCCTAGACCTAAGGGCCCTGAACAAATTTCTAGTCCGAGAGAAGTTCAGGATGGTTTCCCTGGGCACCCTTCTTCCCATTATTCAGGAAAAACAATTGGCTATGCTCTCTGGACTTAAAGGATGCTTACACCCGTATCTTGATACTCCCAGCTCACAGGAAGTATCTTCAATTTTGGCTAGGAACACAGCACTTTCAGTACTGTGTAGTGCCCTTTGGTCTGGCATCTGCACTCAGGGTATTCACAAAGTGCCTAGCTGTAGTTGCAGCGTCGCTATGCAGACTGGGAGTGCATATCTTCCCTTATCTTGACAATTGGCTGGTGAAGAGCACATTGGAGGCGAGTGCTCTACAGTCCATGCGAATGACTATTCAGGTGCTAGAACTACTGGGATTCGTCATCAATTATACCAAGTCCCATCTCACCCCAGTTCAAAAATTGGAGTTCATTGGAGCACTGTTGAACACAAAGACAGCTCAAGCTTTTCTCCCCAAGGCAAGGGCAGACAATCTCTTGTCCCTAGTGTCTATGGTTCGAGCATCTCAACAGATCACGGCTCGGCAGATGTTGAGACTTCTGGGGCATATGGCCTCCACGGTTCACGTGACTCCCATGGCACGTCTACACATGAGATCGGCTCAATGGACCCTAGCTTCCCAGTGGTATCAAGCTGCGGGAAGTCTAGAAGATGTGATTCAACTGTCCACCGACTTTTGGAATTCCTTGCAGTGGTGGACGATTCGATCAAATTTGACTTTGGACGTCCATTCCAAATCCCTCAGCCGCAAAAAGTGCTGACGACGGATGCTTCCCTCCTGGGGTGGGGAGCTCATGTAGATGGACTTCACACTCAAGGAGCTTGGTCCTTTCAGGAAAAAGGTCTTCAGATCAACCTCCTGGAATTGTGAGCGATCTGGAACGCTGTAAAGGCTTTCAGAGACCGGCTATCCAACCAAAACATATTGATTCAGACAGACAATCAGGTTGCCATGTATTATACCAACAAGCAGGGAGGTACCGGATCTCACCCCGTGTCAAGAAGCCGTCCAGATGTGGCTTTGGGCACATCACTGCGGCATGTTTGTACAAGCCACTTATCTGGCAGGCGTAAACAGTCTGGCCGACAGATTGAGCAGGATAATGCAACCTCACGAGTGGTCACTGAACATGGGCGTAGTCCACAAGATCTTCCAAGCGTGGGGCACTCCCTCGGTGGCTCTTTTTGCCACTCAGATCACAAGATCCCTCAGTTCTGTTCCAGGCTTCAGGCCCATGACAGACTAGCGTAGGGTGCCTTTCTCCTGCATTGGGGAACAGGTCTTCTGTATGCGTATTCTCCCATACCTCTAATAGGGAAGACTTCACTGAAACTCAAACAAGACTGCAAAACCATGATTCTGATAGCTCCTTTCTGGCCGCGTCAGATTTGGTTCCCTCTTCTTCTGGAGTTGTCCGAGGAACCGTGGAGATTGGAATGCTTTCCAACCCTTATCACTCAGAACAAGGAGTCGCTTCTACATCCCAACCTCCAGTCTCTGGCTCTCACGGCCTGGATGTTGAGTGTTTAGAATTCGCCGCCTTGGGTCTTTCGGAAGGTGTCTCTCGAGTCTTGCTTGCTTCCAGGAAAGATTCCACCAAGAGGTGTTACTCTTTCAAATGGAGGAGGTTTGCTGTCTGGTGTGACAGCAAGGCCCTAGATCCTCTTTCTTGGCCTAAACAGACCATGCTTGAATACCTTCTACACTTGTCAGAGTCTGGTTTTAAGACCAACTCCGTAAGAGTTCATCTTAGTGCGATTAGTGCTTATCGCCGTGTAGAAGGTAAGCCTATCTCTGGACAGCCTTTAGTTGTTCGTTTCATGAGAGGTTTGCTTTTGTCAAAGCCCCCCAGTCAGACCTCCACCAGTGTCATGGGATCTCAACGTTGTCCTCACCCAGCTGATGAAAGCTCCTTTTGAGCTACTGAATTCCTGCCATCTGAAGTACTTGACCTGGAAGTTTATTTTCTTGGTGGCTGTTACTTCAGCTCGTAGGGTCAGTGAGTTTCAGGCCTTGGTAGTGCATGCACCTTTATATCAAATTTCATCACAACAGAGTAGTCCTCCGCACGCACCCTAGGTTCCTGCCAAAGGTGTTGTCAGAGTGCCATCTGAACCAGTCAATTGTCTTGCCAACATTCTTTCCCCGTCCTCATACCCGCCCTGGTGAAGGCAAGTTGCACACCTTGGACTGTAAGAGAGCATTGGCCTTTTATGTGGAGCGGACAAAGCCCTACAGACAGTCTGCCCAATTGTTTCTTTCGATCCCAACAGGAGGGGAGTCGCCATCGGAAAACGCACAATCTCCAATTGGCTAGCAAACTGCATTTCCTTCACTTATGCCCAAGCTGGGCTGATTCTACAGGGTCATGTCACGGCTCATAATGTTAGAGCCATGGCTGCGTTAGTGGCCTACTGAGCTTCCATTGAAGAGATTTGCAAGGCTGCAATGTGGTCATCAGTCCACACATTCACATCTCACTATTGCCTTCAGCAAGATACTCGACGTGACAGTTTGGGTAGGCGGTGCTGCAGAATCTGTTCGGGGTTTAGAATCCAACTCCACCCCCTAGGCCCATTTTGATTCTGTTCCAGGCTGCACTCTCAGTTGATTTTTGGTTTCAGATCAATCTGTGTTACGTCCTCGCCGTTGCTAGGCCCATCCATGTCCAGCAATTCTCTTCTCTCCCCTGCTTTCCCCTCCATCCATGTGCATCTCCTTCATTGTTTTGGGTGAGCCTGGATGCTGGGGATACCCCAATTGTGAGAACAAGCAGCCTGCTTGTCCTCGGAGAAAGCGAAGGTACTTACCTATAGCAGGTATTCTTCAAGGACAGCAGGCTGATCTCACAAACCTGCCCTCCTCCCCTTTGGAGTTGTTGTTGTTCTTGTGTTTATACTTTTTGATTAGAGAGGCATGCTCGTGCGGCGGGCAGGAAGACGTTCGCGCATGTGCGGTTCACGTTGCTCGCGTGAAAACTCTCCAGAAAGAATTTTGTTTTATTTTGCTTGCAAAATTTTTGCCAGTTTCTGGTCCGCCGCGGATGTCGACCCAATTGTGAGAACGATCAGCCTTTTGTCCTCGTAGAATACCTGCTACAGGTAAGTATCTTCGCTTTCTCCAATCTAGCCTGCACACTCTAGATTGCAGTTATCTCTCTAGTAACTGGAGCTTCTGATGACCCACTGAATATTGGAGCAGAGCTCTCCATGGATGACACAGCTAGTTCATTTGAGGCCAACAGTGCTGGATAGTGTATCATTCCAGTCTCTCCCTCTCCAAAAGTCTCCAGGCTGCTTTTATCATCACTGCGGCAAGTCTCTGCGATGGAGTAACCCACCTGCAGATTAGTCACAGCAAACCTTTCCAGGTTAGTGGGACTTACCCCATCATTTGTCTGCAGCTTAAATGAAGTGGGTTCAGATTTTTGTGGGGCATGTGCAAAACCTGTCTCCCAGACAGCTCTGAATTTCCATTATTATGGGCTATAGTAGGGGATTCACTACTACTCCCCAAATGGAAAAGCAAGAAAGCCTACAATCTGCTGCTGAGTCACTAGAAGGGCTGTGGCAGCTGGTGGGTAAGCTCACACTTTTCCCCTTTGCTTAGGTGCCAAAATTTAGAAAGGGAAAAGAAAAATCAATGATTCAAGCTGCGGCTTCACACATATAGCCTGTGCCATCACCTTGGTTCTGCTCCCTATCTTCTACTTTTATGAACAAATGGGGAGAGCATGCAATGCATAGCTCGTTGAATTCATTTCAGCCTCATGTATGTATTTCTGTATGGGGATAGTTTGGGGGATGTTGGGGTAGTTTAGGGGACTATGGGCAGTTTAGAAATAGTAGGGTAGTTGCCAGGGATGATGTGTTTGGGTGTGTGGGCAGTTTGGAAGGTCAGATGGGGCAATTGGGAGGTCAGGGGAAGTTGCAGGAGAGAGAGGTTTGTGGGTGGTGAAATAGTTGCAATGGTTTGAGGCAGAGAAGGTTGGGGTAATTACAAAGGTTATTTTATAAGTTTGAAAGGAACAGTTCCCTAACAGCAAAGTTTCACTGTAAGTTCTTATGCTGCAGAATCTGCTTCTCCTATCAAAATATATTGGACCATTTGGGGAGGGGCCTATTTCTATGATGTAAATACATTGTTTGAATACAAGCCAGATCAGACTGGAGGGGGGGGTGATCCAGTTTTATCCCATTTTGTGTTTTTATATATATTTCCCCCCCCCCCCCCCCCCCCCCCTCCCCAGGCAGCTGGACACAAACATTTCTCAACTTCCGTTGGGTTAGAAAGAATAATAAACTAGTAGCCAGTAAAATCAAACTTCACCAAATCAGAGCCACTGCAGCTACTCATGGTATTCAGTGAAGCAATTTTCATTTGCAAAGCAGTGACTTTGTCCTCACTTCATACCTTCAAATTGCACTACGTTTTGAACCAGTGCATTTGATTAAGGTGAGCTGACCAGCCTGTTTTTGTAACAATGGCAACTAATGGGGGGTTTTGGTGGGGGGAGGGGATTGGGCTACTCCTGGAAAATGGACAATTTTATAGCTAAATTGAGCAGCCTTGCGCTTGTTCACCCACTTGTATGCATAATTCAATCCTACTTGTCAACAGAAAAAGCATTGGTTTCTCACCTGTAACAGATGTTTCTCAGAGGATAAGCAGGATAAATATTCTCACTTGGTGGCATCGCTGACTGAGCCCCGAGGTGGACATTGCTCAGTGTTCTATTGTTTCTAGAGGCCTTTTGCAGGCCCCTACTGTGTTTGTGTGTGTAAGTGTCTTCCCACCTGCCCAACATGTGCGGGTCCCGCAATTTTGTTTCTCTACGGAACAGTGAAGAATGTCTTCTGTTGCACTTCTTTTTCTCATCTGTTTCTTGCCTCCTGCCTTTTCTTCTATTGTGAATAGCGCAAGAACACCTTTTTCTTTGATTATTCCTTCTCCCAGGGCCATGCCTAGGGTCTCTGGTGCCCCCCTGCAGACTATCGGTTGGCGCCCCCCCCCCCCCCCCCCCCCCCCCCGTCCAGCAGAGCAGGAACAGTAGGGAGCAGGCAAGTAAGCCGGACCTCAGGAAAAAATAGCACTGTATGTATCCCTCATTGATAAGTCTCTGACTCTAAAGTTTAGCAATTTCATTAAAGCAAAATGTATTTTCACATATCACATCCTATCCAAGGAGAATGTTTTATATATGTCACCCGTCTGTGGTAAAACTTCACACAGTATCAAAATACCTCTAATATGTAGTCGTGCCAGCCGAGGAAACTAACTGTGCTCAGCTCACAAGAGACAGAGTGAACATAAAATAAAACTTCATCCTTAAAAGATATCGGATGAATGCATGAAGGTGAATATGAATTCCTGTGAATGGAATCAATTTGATTTACAATAAATCCAGATACTACTCCCTCGTATATATAACAAAAAATTATTTAAGTGGAATGGAATTATTTGACTGTACTGGTAAACAGAAAGAAATACTCTATTGCATTCTAATCTCTGCACCAAAGGATATAATTCAGATCAAACATTTATCTCTGATCAACTATCTCAGATCAAATATTTATTTCAGATCAAATATTAAGGTTTCCTTGCTTACAGTCACTTAAATCTACCTAGCCTTTATATAGCTTATAGGATTTAAACACTCTTAAACTGAAATGCACCCTTTTCTATTCTTCATAAACTTCAAGTAATCCTGAAATATTCAGATCCTTTTCTCACTAGAGAAACTTCAATCGCCACCAATCTCTTTTCACTTATTTTCTCATTTACCACAATCAGGTACTCTTTTATAACTTCAGTCAACAAACACAGGAAGTCACAGCTGGATGTCTCTCTTGGCAAAGGACAGCTCTCACTCTGTTCACTTCCCGGGCAGATTTCTTAACAGAAGCTGATCATCCAATCAGAGAGCTCTATTTGAATGCAGATTAACATACAGACACTCATGGGAATGTTTAGTGAAAAACACCGGACTAATTTGCATATGATTTAAACAAATGTGAGCATATGATAACCAAGTACAGACTCCCAGCACCTGAATTCTGCAATTAGATTTAAGGCAAATACTTTTAAAACTTATTTTTAACACTTTTAAAATTTCAGGTTCTCTTTAATTTGAATGCTGTTTCAAGCTCTGAAACTCACCCTGACTGAGGAGCTAGCCCCAAACCGAAGCATAAATAGCAATCTGGCTGTATTCTCATGTAACTTGAAGAGCGTGCCTGTCTCAATTAATACTGCTCCTTTGTATGAAAAGCGAAGGGCAGCGGAGATAGGAGAATCACAAGTTCAGGTGAAAGATTTTGCAAGTGAGCAGACTGACGGCGCAGGGCAGTGGTGCCCCTCGAAGGCAAGCGCCCCCCTGCGGTGCTTACCTCGCTTACCGCATCAGCACGGCCCTGCCTTCTCCCATAGTTTTCTTAGTTTTTTCTGCCCTTTTTAGTTTGCTTTTTCCCCACCGCTGCTTTAGACTTGAGCAGGTATTTCTTTTGTATTTGAAAAAAAAAAATTTCCTATAGAACTGTTGCTATTCCAGGACCCCATGTCTGTGACTGACCCACATGACTTGTGTCTAACCTGTCTGGGCCCTGATCACAAGCCCTCTCACTGTTCTCTTTGTGCTCAAATGCAGAAAACGGCCTATAAAAGTCAAGGCCCTGCATGAGAGACTTTTGGAATGCAGAAGTGTGGCCCATTGGCATGGAAAACATCGGCCCCCATGGCTTCAGGAACTGCACCAGACACTGGAGATGCATCGAAGAGGTCTCCCCCCGCCTTGACGTCAGACACCAGTAGTGCCCATTCAGGCTGAGCATCCTTGGACCCATCGAAGACCCATGTATATTTCACTTTGTCCTCATCAGCACCAAAGGACCCTAATGCTGGGCATCAAGTGAACACAAAGAAGCACCAGCATCGGTCCTATTTGAAGCATGATGCCAGGATCCTCCAGGGCACTAGCATTGTCAGTACTCAAGAAGGCAGAGGACTGCTCCCCCGCTTTGTAGAAGCAGTGCTGATACACCATTTTCCCCACACCCACACCGTCCCAGCCTTTATCAGTGCCTGCCCTTGGTGTAGCTCTGGGTCATTTTACAGAAAGAGCTGGGGCACATCTTGAATCGTATTGACACCGAGGCATTGAGGGTGCTGGTGTTTCTCTAGGCATCGGGGCTGGCATTGACCGATGTGGTGGTCCTTTCCAGCCTGTCTGGGGAGGAAGTGACCCCCCCCCCCCCCCCCCCCGGAATCCAGAAGAGGATCTTCATCTTGGTGCTCTTGCCCAGAGCCTGGCCATACATAGTAACATACTTCCAGTAAGATGAGGCAGGCACAGACTCTGGCATCTCGTGAGTACTTTACTAAGTCAGACCACTCTTGGGGATCTGAGGTTGAGCCAGAGGACTTCTCTGAGAAGTCCCTTAGCCTATCTTCAGACCCCTCCCCACTTCATGAGAGGAGGAAATCTCCTCCAGAAGAACTTTCATTTGTTGGTTTTTCCATTTAAATTGGAGGTTGAGGACAAGCCCAGGGCTGAGATGTTGAATTTCCTTGATTATAACTCCCCTCCTAAGGATGCTGTGATAATGCCTGTTAACAACAACCTTAAGAATACACGGATGAAAAACTGGGAGATTCGCACAGTGCAGGATGTTCCTAAGAAGGTGGACGCCATGTATCGAAGCCAGAAGTTCACAGACCTGTGCCTCAGCTCCCCCTGGCAGCTCATACTCTGGAATCTTTTGGGAAGAAGGTTTTTCAGGGCGCAATGCTAACTTCCCATATTCAGTCATAACAACTTGAGTTTGCAGACACGCTTTTGCTGGAGCAGGTCATAGAATTTTACTAGGTAGCCACTAAGCAGGAGGAGTGCAGAAAGCACCTGTCTCAGGCCACTTTTGATACTTTTGATGTGGTATCCAGACTTTCCACTATAGGTATTGGCACACGCAGACACTCGTGGCTGCATGTTTCAGACCTTGAACTAGCAGTTAAGGAAAAGTTGGCGGACATCCCTTGCCAAGGAAACCAACCTTTTTGGGGACAAGGTGGAAGAAAAGTACTGATGCCATCAAGTCCCTTTCTCAGCCCCACTCCTTCAGCCTCTACGTCTTGGAGGTTTTCGGGGAGAAATAGGACAAGTGCCTACTATTCTCAAAGGAGTAGGTTCACGCCTTTATCCTATTTTTCCCAGCAGGCCCAGCAGCAGCGGACTCTGAAGTCCCCAACCAGTCCCCCAGTCTAAGCAAGGGGACAAGCTTTAGACTGGCTCCAGTAGAGTATAGCTGCAATAAAAGTATCCATCCCAGAAGACCTACCAGTAGGAGGGAGGATGAATTTTTTTTCCCAAAAAAGGCAGTCCCTTGTAACCTCAGATCAGTGGATTCTGCAGATAGACCCGCAGTTGGCGTCAATCTCCTCCAGATTGCCCACCAAGAGCATCAAGGTTCAGCTCTCAGTATCAGGGAGGTTTTATTCTTGGTGATGGTCACTTCAGCGCACAAAGTTAGTGAGCTTAAGGCCCTAGTAGCTGATCCATCTTACACAGTTCCATCATAATAGAGTAGTTCTCCACATGCATGTCAGAATTCCATCTTTATCAATTAATTGTCCTTCAAACATTTTTCCCAAAACTTCATGCCCATCCTGGTGAAAGTGCACTGCCCACCTTTGCAAGAGAGCCTTGGCCTTCTTTCTGGAGCAGACTAAAGCTCTGTACGGTCTTCCCAGCTTTTTGTTTCTTTTGAGCCAAATAGGATGAGGGCAGCTATTGGTAAATGCATTTTATCCAGTTGGCTAGCGGACTGCATCTTGTGCACAGGCAGGGCAGACTCTTGAGGGCCATATCACTGCTCACAATGTCAGAGCCATGGCTGTGACAGTAGCCCATTTAAAGTCAGCCTCCATTGAGGAGATTTACAAGGCTGCAACATGGTCTTCAGTACACCCTTTCACATCTCACTACTGTCTTGAGCAGAGTACTCAGCATGACAGCTGGTTTGGTCAGATAGTTCCACAGTATTTGTTTGGAGTCTAGAATCCAACTCCACCCTCCTAGACCCATTCTTTTTGTGTTCCAGGCTGCACCTTCACAGCAGGGCTGCTTGTGTTATTGGTTCTTGTTGGCCTTGCTGTTGCAAGTCCCAGTTGTCCATAGTTTGTTTTTGGTGAGCCTGGTAGCTAGGGATTCCCACTTGTGAAAATCTGTCCTGCTGTCCTCAGAGAACACCAGCTACAAGTAATTTCACTTTCTCTGAGAGCACACGGCAAGTATTCTCACATTCCCTGCCACCTTCCCTAGGAGTTGCATTTTATGCTTCTTTTTTTTGTAATCCAACTGTGGGTCTGGCATGTCGGGCAGGTGGGAAAGGTACTTCCGCTTGTGGGGTGGGGGCCTGCCAAAGGCCTCTAGATACAATAGAACTCTGGGCAATATCCACACTGGGGCTCTGTTAGTGATGTCACCCACATGTGAGAATACTTTTTCTGCTGTCCTTGGAAAGCATCTGCTATGGGTGAGCAACTTTGCTTTTCTTTTTTTCTTCTTTTTTTGTAGTCAAAAATTAAACACACAATCCCTTGCACCTTTCCCTTGAGCTATGGAACTAACTGAGGTGATCACTGTATACTGGAAATGCCATGCTTGCTTAGATCTTTAAAGTAGCAATGAGCTCTGGAAGAACTGTTCTGTCTTGGCACCATTAGGTGTCATCCACTTGTGTGTTCCTGATTAATTCTGCTGGCTGTAGAAGAAACATCTGTTACAGGTGAGAAACAATTCTGTGTGGTCTAAATTAGCATGTACATTTTTGATAGAATTCAGGGTTATAATACTGTTTATTTCTTTAACCTTTTTGTACAAGTGTGCAGTTACTTCCTTATTGGGTACACACCTGATACTTTTTCTCCACCATTACCTGGCATGTGATGAAATGGTGGAGCTGTCCTGCATTTGACTTGAACGTTCAATTATGCTATAGAAGCACTGGGAAAATATTTTTGATGTGTGTGTGAAAAAACTATGTAATTATTTTGACCCACTTTACTCGCTCTTCCACATCACAAGTCTAAGAACTTCTACAGTCACTTCTTCCGCTAGATACAATAAAGTGGTATGCTTTTTATTTGGTACAATATTGTGCTTTATAAGACATAAGCATCGCAACACTGGGACAGACCAAAGGTCCATCTAGCTCAGCACCCTGTCTCCGACAGTGGCCAATCCAGGTCACAATCACCTAACAAGATCCACGGAGCAAAGCATTTTGAACTGATTGTCCCAGGAATAGTGGATTTTTCCCTACATTCCTTTAATAACATTCTGTGGTCTGTTCCTTCAAGAAGCTGTCCAACCCTTTCTTAAACTTTGCTAAGCTAACCGCCTTAACCACATTCTCCGGCAACGAATTCCAGAGTCGAATTATGCGCTGTTTAAAGAAACATTTTCTCTTATTTGTTTTAAACTTACTGCACTCCAGCTTCATCGCATGCCCCCTTGTCCTAGTATTTTTGGAAAGCGTAAACAGACGCTCTATATCTATCTTTTCCACTCCACTCATTATTTTATATACCTCTATCATATCACCCCCTCAGCCGCCTTTTCTCCAAGCTGAAGAGCCCCAGCCGCTTTAGCCTTTCCTCATAGGAAAGTCACCCCATCCCCTTAATCATCTTTGTCGCCCTTCTCTGCACCCTTTCCAATTCCACTATATCTTTTTTTTAAGTGCGGCGACCAGAATTGAACACAATACTCTAGGTGCGGTCGCACCATGGACCGATACAGTGGCATTATAATATCCTCATTTTTGTTTTCCACCCCTTTCCTATTAATACTTAACATTCTATTTGCTTTCTTAGCTGCAGCAGCACACTGAGCAGAAGATTTCAACGTATCATCAATGATGACTCCCAGGTCCCTTTCTCATCCCGTGACTCCTAACGCTGAACCTTGCATGATGTAGCTATAGTTTGGGTTCCTCTTTCCCACATGCATCACTTTGCACTTGCTCACATTGAACGTCATCTGCCATTTAGACGCCCAGTCTCCTAATCTCGCAATATCTTCTTGCAACTTTTCACAATCTTCCCGAGATTTGACGACCTTAAACAATTTTGTGTCATCAGCAAATTTGATAACCTCACTAGTTACCCCCACCTCCAGGTCATTTATGAAAATGTTAAAAAGCAACGGTCCCAGCACAGATCCCTGAGGAACCCCACTAACTACCCTTCTCCATTGTGAATAGTAACCATTTAACCCTACTCTGTTTCCTATCGTTCAACCAGTTTTTAATCCATAACAATACTCTACCTCCGATCCCATGACTCTCTAACTTCCTCTGGAGCCTTTCATGAGGGACTTTATCAAATGCTTTCTGAAAATCCAGATACACAATATCCACTGGCTCACCTTTGTCGACATGTTTGTTTATCCCTTCAATGAAATGCAGTAGATTGGTGAGGCAAGACTTCCCTTCACTAAATCCATGCTGACTTTGTCTCATCAGTCCATGCTTTAGAATGTGCTCTATTTTGTTCTTAATGATAGTCTCTACCATTTTGCCCGGCACTGACGTCACACTCACTGGTCTATAACTCCCCGGATCTCCCCAGGAACCTTTCTTAAAAATCGGCGTTACATTAGCGACCCTCCAATCTTCCGGTACCACGCTCGATTTTAAGGATAAATTACATATCAACAACAGTAGCTCCGCAAGCTCATTTTTTAGTTCCATCAGTACCCTGGGATGAATGCCATCCAGCCCAGGAGATTTGCTACTCTTTAGTTTGCAGAACTGCCCCATTACATCCTCCAGGTTTACAGAGATTTCATTAAGTTTCTCCGACTCGTCAGCCTCGAGTACCTTGTCCGGCACCGGTATCGCAACCAAATCTTCCTCGGTGAAGACCGAGGCAAAGAACTCATTTAATCTTTCCGCTATTTCTTTATCTTCCCTGAGTGCCCCTTTTACTCCCCAGTCATCCAGTGGCCCGACTGATTCTTTTGCCGGTTTCCTGCTTTTTATGTACCTGAAAAAATTTTTACTGTGTTTTTGCCTCTACCACTATCTTCCTTTCAAAGTCCTTAGCCTTTCTTATCAGCGCTTTGCATCTGATTTGACATTCCTTATGCCACTTTTTATTATCTTCAGTCGGTTCTTTCTTACATTTTCTGAAGTATTCTCTTTTTGTTCCAATAGCTTCCTTCATCTGTCTTTTTAACCATGCCGGTTGTCGTTTGGTCTTCTGCCCTCCTTTACTGATACATGGAGTATATTTGGCCTGGGCCTCCAGGACGGTGTTTTTGAACAGCATCCACGCTCCTCTAAGTTCTTTTTTTACCATTCTCCTCATTTTATCATAGCTCCTTTTTGAAGCTAAACACCAACATATTTGACTTCCGTTGTCTACTTTTTTGAAAGCAGATTTCAAAGCTGATCATATTATGATCACTGTTATCAAGCGGGCCCCGCACCATTACCTCCCGTACCAGATCATGTGCTTCACAAATGACTAGATCTAGAATTTTTCCTTCTCTCGTCGGCTCCTGTACCAGCTGCTTCATGAAGCAGTCCTTGATTTCATCAAGGAATTTTACCTCCTTGGCATGCCCTGATGCTACATTAACCCAGTCTATATTGGGGTAATTAAAATCACCCATTATTATCGCGCTGCCCATTTTATTAGTGTCCCTAATTTCCTTTAACATGACTGCGTCCGTCTGCTCATCCTGGTCGGACGGAGGGTAGTACACTCCTACCACCGTCCTTTTCCCCTTGACACACATGGAATTTCGAGCCATAATGATTCCAAAAGGTCGTTTGTGTCCTGTAAAATTTTCAGTCTATTTGATTCAATGCCCTCGTTAATATACAATGCTACTCCTCTCCCAATCCGGTCCACTCTATCACTGCGATACAATTTGTATCCCCGGTATGACAGTGTCCCACTGGTTATCCTCTTTCCACCAGGTCTCAGAGATGCCTATTATATCTATTTTTTCAATATTCCAATTCTCCCATCTTATGTCATAGGCTCCTAGCATTTGCATAAAGACACTTCAAGTTATTCCTAGTCACATTATGTTGATTACTTGACAGTATTAATTTACTATCTTCCTGATTTTTATTATGTCTGTTTACAGGCGAATCTATTACGGTTGCCTTTGCAACCTCACCATCAGGAACCCCCATCCTCCCTGTTTACGCAATATCTTTACAAGATACCTCATTCCGAACCATACGCTGTTGTGCACCTGTCAGCCTTCCCCTCATTTCTAGTTTAAAAGCTGCTCAATTTCTTTTTTTAAATGCTGATGCCAGCAGCCTGGACCCATCCCGGTCAAGGTGGAGCCCATCCTTTCAGAATAGGCTCCCCCTTCCCCAGAATGTTGCCCAGTTCCTAACAAATCTAAAACCCTCATCCTTGCAACATCGTCTCATCCACGCATTGAGACTCCGGAGCTCTGCTTGTCTCTTGGGCCCTGCGTGTGGAACGGGTAGCATTTCAGAGAATGCTACCCTAGAGGATCTGGATTTGAGCTTTTTACCTAAGAGCCTAAATTTGGCTTCCAGAACCTCTCTCCCACATTTTCCTACGCCATTGGTACTTACATGTACCAAGACAGCTGGCTTCTCCCCAGCACTATCTAAAATCCCGTCTAGGTGACGCATGAGGTCTGCCACCTTCGCACCGGGCAGGCAAGTCACCAGGCGATCCTCCAATCCACCAGCCAATCAGCTATCTATATGCCTAATGAGTGAATCACCTATTACAACAGCTGTCCTATCCTTTCCCTCCCAAACCGGATCCTGCAGTGCCTGCTAGACAATCTGTTAATGCAAATGAAATGGCTTACTTCACTCGGTAGAGAAGAACACAGTTCCAGAGAGCACCTTTAACACAACTTCAGCTCAAAGAATAGGAAATCACCAGCACAGCAATTCAATTTAAAGAAAAACCTTCCAGCCCAAAATTGAAAAACTAGTAATTTTAGATTAAGTAATAGGATAGACCCATAGCAAAAGAAAAAACAGCGGGGGTGGGGGGGGGTTCTCTTAAAGTTTGTTTTAGATAAGATATATACTCAAACAGTTATAGAAGAAAAGTTTTAGGACTCTGGCAGCCTCAGACCGTCAAACAGTTTAGTAAGAAAAGATTTAGAACACAGGCAGGCTCTGCTACCAATCCAAACCAGCTCTAAGAATCCCACAGGTTCAAGGTAAGTGAAGCTATATTGCACTGACTTTTGTGATTATATTTTTGTGTCTTTCAGGAGCATGTTCTTTCATGCTCTTATTGAAGAAAATAGGCAGTTTCATCAGTACTGTCAAAATAAGAGGCTCAGCTTTAAGGGTAATACTGTAGAAGACAGCTTCTGGTCTGCATTGACTAGGGTGGCAGTGGTGATCACAACCTTTGGGAGCAGAGAGGGAGTCTCTGCTGTTGTATAGGAGTGAAGGCCGGCTGCTCAAAATCGGGATGTATCTATGCCAGGTTCTGGAAAATGCAGCTGTCAGTGTCCCCTAGCTAAGTACTTTTAACGTGGTGGTCCTTCAATTTGAATATTATTCCCATAATGACTTACAGAAGGAGAATTTTTTTAATTAAAAGGGAAAAGCAATTTCATAAAGCAGTATTGTAAATTCATTGTAGAAGTCCTGAACAAATTCGTTTTCATCTTATTAAGAACATAAGAATAGTCATGCTGGGTCAGATCAATTATCCATCTATCCCAGTATCATGCTTCCAACAGTGGCCAATTCAGGTCACAAGTACCTGGCAGAAACCCAATTAATAGCAACATTCCATGCTACCAGTCCTGAGGCACCAGACTATGGACATTTCCTCCAGGAACGTGTCCAAACCTTTTTTATACCTGGATACGCTAACTGCATCCAGCAGCAAGTTCCAGAGCTTAAAAATACTTTGAGTGAAAATAATATTCCTGCCATTTTAAAAGTATTTCCATGTAATTTCATTGTGTCCCCTGGTCTTTGTACTTCTTGAAAGTGAAAAATTTGATTCATTTTCACCTCTCTACGCTATTCAGGATTTTATAGATCTCAGTCATATCCACCCTCAATTGTTTTCTTTTCCAAGCTGAAGAGCCCTAACCTTTTTAGCCTTTCCTTTTATAGGAGGAGTTCCATCCCTTTTATCATGTTGGTTGCTCTTCTTTGAACCTTTTCTAATTACGCTGTATCTTTTTGAGATAAGGCAACCAGAATTGAGCGCAGTACTCAAGGTGAGGTCACACCATGGAACGATAGAGGCATTATATTATTCTTGATCTTATTTTGCATATCTTTCCTAATAATTCCTAGCATCCTGTTTGTTTGGCCGCCACCACACACTAGCCAATAGATTTCAGCATATTGCCTGCAATAACACGTAGATCTTTTTCTTGAATGCTGACTCCTAAGGTGGACCCATAGCACGAAGTAACTATAGTTCGTTTTATTTTTCCCGATCTGCATCACTTATTGTTCACTTTAAATTTCATTTGCTGTTTGAATGCCTAGTCTTCCAGTTTCCTAAGGTCTTCCTCTTATTTTCACAATACACGTGTGTTGAAATTTTTAATAGTTTTGTGTCAGTCTGCAAATGTAATAACCTCACTCGTCATAACTGATTTCCAGATCATTTATAAATGTTAAATTGCACCAGTCCCAGTACAGATCCCTACAGCACTTCACTATTCACCCTCCTCCATTGAGAAAAATGGCCATTTATCCCTACCCTCTGTTTTCTGTCGAATAACCAATTTCTAATCCACAAAAGGACATTGCTTCCTATTCCATGATTCCTAGAACATAGTACACACTCTTAGCAAGTGACCCTAAGTATTAATGTATGTTATTTGCCCCAGGGTCCATTACATAAAATAGGTCTTGTACATGTAGCAAACACTGGCATAGTTAAGGTGCATTAACTTAGTAAATGACCTGAATGTCAGTCCTTTCATTTAACAAAGAGGACAGGGTCAGGCACACAAGTGACTGACCTGATGGCTCAGAGATGAACATGCTGTCCTGTAACTCAGTACTTCAACGTTCTGAGCGTGTGCAGCTCTTCCATTCTAGGAAACTAAGGTGAGTCAAAGCTCTCCCTCAATTTAAAAAAGTGATTGCTGTATTCTGGTAGTTTTTACCTTTTTTCCCCCCTCAGCAAAACATGTTATATTTCTTTTAATACATGTATATTAATATATTAGCACCATCAACACTGAACACAAATATACAACAAAAACAAGTAGTCCATGTACAACCATTCATTGCCCCATCTACAAAGGCAAAAACTCTGGTAATGATGAATGCACTTTTATATTTCTTTCCACCCATCCAAAAGTAAACTCATACAGAAGTCCATCTTCTTTACCTTAGCTGAACCAAAGAAAATAGCCCCCCACCCCTCCATCATTCACAGTACCTGTTACCCATTTACTGTTTGAGTATGTTCTTCTGTGATTATCTGTTCCCTATGTCCAACTTATTCGTGCGGTACATCACCCTGAGTAAATTTGTTTTCAAAGAAGTGGTAAATAAATCCTAGTAAAGTAAATGTTTAGAAATATCTTTCCCCCTAATTAGTAAACCCTCCTGTTAGATCACTGGCCCATTTAGTACAAGTCTGGTCTGACTTTCAATTAAGAATAAAATGTTGCAGTACTTTTTTGATATAGTGTTAATTGAGTCTTAGTAGTACTGTTTTAACAACAAAGTCTCTTGCACCATATCGCACAGCTCTTCATCTAATTCCCAGGTATTTAAAGTTTGTAAATAATGCTGCACCTGCAAATAATTAAACCATTCTTTATCATCCAGTCCAAATTCCCTTTTCATTTTATCAAGATTTACATTTTCTCTTCTTGGTAACAAGATCTGCCATGTGCTGGATCCCCTCTGACTCTTTTCCTTTTTAACAGGATCCAAAGCTATCGTGCCTACCAAGGGGCGTAACTTTAGGATTCATTTTCATCCATTTACATTGTTGGAAGATCAGTTTATATCTTATTAGGCATTACCTGAATACCCTCCCAATGCTATGCTTATATAAGTGAGAGGTGCTCAGTGCATACAGCTTTGCTTGGGAATTAATGTATGGCTTCTATTTATTTCAGATTAATAGGTTCACAGATTCATTTTTAATTAAGGTCTAATTAAAGGAATATGTAGAAACTTTCAATCTCTGCTTCAGTAAGATGTTAGGTTTAAAAATTTTTCACACAGTCAATACCACAGATTTACTGTAGCTTACCACCCCCCCCCCCCCCCCCCCCCCCCCCCTGTTTGGTGAATGGACTTAGACTTTGCTAATTGCTTTCATTCCAGTACTGTTCCAAAAAGTCTGATTTTAAACAGAATTTCACTGTAGCAGCATTTCTGATGTTAGATGAGTTTGAATAGGAATTTCTCACCTCTGCCCAGGGGAGAGATCCTTGGTTTCTACCCCCCCCCCCCCCCAACTTTGCATAGACATTTTTCTCCATCGCACATCTTTCCAGTCCCTCTGCTGGGCTGGAGTCCACCATTTTTCACATACTCCAACTCACTCTTGCTCTATCTTATCACTCTCCCACTCTCGTGCATTCTCTCACACACTCTGGCTAATATCCAGGAGGGAAAGTTTAGGATGACTTTTAGTTGGTGATTCGATTATTAGGCATGTGGGATGTGAGGATTGTGACTTGCCTGTCTGGTACGAAGCTGGCGGACCTTACGCGTCAACAAGATAGGGTTTTAGACAGTGCTGGGGAGGAGCCAGCTGTCTTGGTACATGTGGGTATTAATGGCATAGGAAAATGTGGGGCAGGGGGGAGGTTCTGGAAGCCAAATTTAGGCTTCTAGGTAGAAAGTTGAAATCCAGATCGTCTAGGGTCGTATTTTCAGAAATGCTCCCCATTCCATGTGCAGGCCCAAGAGACAGGCAGAGCTCCGGAGTCTCTATGCACAGATGAGACGATGGTAAAGGGAGGAGAGTTTTAGATATGTTAAGAACTGGGTAACATCCAGAGGAAGGGGGAGCCTATTCCGAAAGGATTGGCTCCAACTTAACCAGGATGAGACCAGGCTGCTGGCATCGGTATTTAAAAAGGAGATAGAACAACTTTGAAACTAGAAACTGGGGGAAGGCTGACAGTCGCTCAAAAGGACATGATTTGGAATAAGGTATATTTCAAAAATATCATCAAAACAAGGAAGATAGGGCATCCTGATAATGAGGTTGCAATAGAGAGCATAGTAGACTATTGGGCTCATTTTCGAAAGAGAAGGACATCCATCTTTTGACATAAATCAGAAGATGGATGTCTCCCAGAGACATCCAAATCGGTATAATCAAAATACCCGATTTTGGATGTCTGCAACTGAAGTCCGTCTCAGACGTCCAAATTTCAAGGGGGTGTGTTGGAGGAGTAGCAAAGGTGGGACTTGGGTGTGCCTAACACTTGTATGTCTTTGACCCATAATCGAAAAACCAAGGACATCCATGGTGAACACTTGGACGTTTTCACCAGGACGTTTTTTTTTTTTTAAACAACTAAGGCACAAAAAGGTGACCAAATGACTAGATGACCACTGGAGAGAATCAGGGATGACCTCCCGTTACTCCCCTGGTGGTCACCAACCCCCTCCCACCCTCATAAAACATCTTTAAAAATATTTCGTGCCTGCCTCTATGCCAGCCAGCTTCAGATGTCATACTCAGGTCCGTGATAGCGCACAAAGGCCCCAGGAACAGTTTTAGTGGGTACTGCAGTGCGCTTCAGACAGGCGTACCCAGGCCCATACCTCCCCTACCTGTTAACATTTATGGAGGAAACAGCGCGCACTCCAAAACCCACCACAAACCCACTACCCATATATAGGTGCCCCCTTCAGGCCCCAGGAGCAGTTTTAGTGGGTACTGCAGTGCACTTCAGACAGGCGGACCCAGGCCCATACCTCCCCTACCTGTTAACATTTGTGGAGGAAACAGCGAGCACTCCAAAACCCACCACAAACCCACTACCCATATATAGGTGCCCCCTTCACCTGTAAGGGCTATGTTAGTGGTGTACAGTTATGGGTAGTGGGTTTTTTTGGGGGGGAGGGGCTCAACATACAAGGACATATGAGTTTATCTTGTTGGGCAGACTGGATGGACCGTGCCGGTCTTTTTCTGTCATCATCTACTATGTTACTATGTAAGGGAGCAATGTTCCTGGAAGCATTTTATGAAGTCCACTGCAGTGCCCCCTAGGGTGCCCGGTTGGTGTTCTGGCATGTCGGGCAACAGTGCATTACAAATGCGGGCTCCTCCCACACCCAAATGGCTTGCATTTGGACATCTTCGGTTTCGAAAATTGCCGGAAGTCAAAGATGTCCAAATTTAAGGACATCCTTGGATTTGGACGTCATTAACGGTATTTTTGAAATGAAAGATGGACATCCCATCTTGTTTCGAAAATACAGTTTTCCACGCCCCCGGATTTGGATGTTTTACAAAGATGTCCAAATCCAAACCTAGATGTTTCTTTTGAAAATGCCCCTCTAGGTGTCTTTAAATAAAAAGGAGACAGATTTTCAAGATTGCACATTACCACTGTCAACTGCTGAGCAAAATGTAAATAGAAACAACAAACATAGTTTGAAATGTCTGTGCACGAATGTCAGAAGCCTATGAAATGGGAGAGCTGGTGGAAGGAGGATAACCAATGAGACTGTCATACCAGGATACAAATTATATCAGGGTGATAGGGTTGACTGAATTGGTGGAGGGGGTAGCATTGTATGTTATGGAGGGCCTTGAATCGAATACACTAAAAATTCTACAGGACACAACACTCATCTTGGAATCCCTATAGATTGAAATTTCATGTGTAAAGGGGGAAAGGATAGTGATAGGGACAGCATCTCTCCCTCTCTCCACTGCTCCCCCTTCCCTCAGTCCAGCAGTTCTCTCTATCTTTAGGTCCAGGTCTCTCCCATTCTTCCCCTCTGCTTACACCCCCACCTCACCCCTTTCCTAGCATCTAGGTTTCTCTCCCCCTCCCTCTGTGGCTCAAGCATCTTCCCCCTGCCCCTAGCATTTCTCTCCTGCCCATCCCCATGGTTAGGTCTCCATTTCTCTTCCGTGATTCATTTCTCCTTCCTCCCTGGGTGCCCCCTCCCCTGCGTGGACTGGCACATCTTGTTTTCCTTCTAGTTTGTTGCTAGCAGTGTCAGTGATCACCAGTCGACTCTGGAAGCATTGTTTCTGCCTTGTCTCACCTACACAGGAACATAAAGTTGTATCATAGGTGGGATACAGCAGGGATGAGAATTCAGGGGTCAGCCAGTGATCACCGACGCTGCTAGTGATGAACTGGAAGGTTGGAGGACCACCAGAAAGGAGGGGGAGGAAGGGAAATGAGGATGTGCCAATCTGCTCTGGGAGGGGAGGTGGAAGAGGGAGAGATGCTTGACTTCAAGGGGGGTAGAAGATGCTTGGAAAAACGGAGGTGGAAAGGGGGTACCAAGACATTTTGGGGGGGGGGGGGTGGCACTTGCCACCCTGTAGAGACACCTATGAGTCTAAATTTGCTTGCATGCTGTTTAAGCTGCTCTTGGGTTCATGCAAAAAGCTAGTGCAGGCAGAAGTATGCAGTTAATAAGCATTCTACATGCATATTACTAGGTGTATGATACAGAATGGGGTTCACCCTGGCAGTTAACTCCTGTGGTACACATGGGCTATTTCTCTGCAATGCACAGAAATAAACGGGATTTTAATATGCACCAATGCAAGGTTTCAGAAAATAATTTATTTCATAGCCTAACACCCTTTTCAGTGAGCTTTCAGAGGCCAAAACCTCCTGCCTCAGGTCAGTATAATGCTGTTACGGTATCCTCTCCTGACCTAAGGAAGGAAGTATTGGTCTCTGAACCTTTATTAACACAGGTACCATATTACTTTATCCTAAATTAAAAATAAAATTATTTTCTTTACCTTTGTTGTATGGCCATTTACTTTTCTCATTGTGTTGCTCCCAGTCTCTAGATTCTGCTTTCCTTCGTCTTTCGCTTGCCAGGGTTTCCTGTCCGTTCATCACCTATGGCTTTTCATCTTTTCCTCACCCTTGTTCTCCACATGCCCCTTCCTCTTATTCTCCAGTCTTTCCCTACTCTGTCCTCTCCCTCTTTCCATCCAGCAGCTCCCCTCTTTCTCTCCCCATCCTTCCAGTGTCTCCCCTCTTTCTTTTGCATCCAGCGTCTTTTTTCTCCCTACCCTTCCATCCAGTGTCTTCCCTCTTTCTCTCCTCATCCTTCCACCCATCTACCCTCTCTCCTCATCCTTCCATCTAGTGTCTCTATCTCCCCTCTCCTTCTATCCAGTGTCTATCTCTCTACCCTTTTCTGTTCAGTCTCCCCTCTCTCTCCACATCCAGTCTCTCCCCTTTCTGCATCCTTTCATCCATCTCCCCTCTTTCTCTCCCTATCCTCCCATGTCCAGCAGCTCTCTCTCCTCCAGTCCCTTCTTCCTTTCTCCCTTGTCCAGCAGCTCTCTCCCTTCCATCCAATCCCCTCTTCCTCTCCATACCATGTCCAGCAGCTCTCTCCCTTCCCTCTAGTCCATTCTTCCTCCCTTGTCCAGCAGCTCTCCAGCCTCTTCCTCCTCTCCCTCCCATGTCCCAGCAGCTTCTCCCTTCCCTCCAGCCCCTTCCTCCTCTCCCTCCCATGTCCAGTAGCTCTCTCCCTTCCCTCCAGTCCCTTCTTCCTCTCCCTCCCATGTCCCAGCAGCTCTCTCTTCCTCTCCCTCCAGTCCCTTCTTCCTCTCCCTCCCATGTCCCTGCCGCTCTCTCTTCCTTCCCTCCAGTCCCTTCTTCCTCTCCCTCCCATGTCCCAGCCCTTTTGTCCCGCGGAGGCAGTGTTCAGCATTTCCTTCCTGCTGCCCTGTCTTCTCCCCAGGCTCTGCTGCATCGTCCCTGCAAGTGGAATCGTTTTCCTTTTCGGCCGTCGCGCTGCGCTGCCATACACACAGGTAGCTTCGCTCCTCCCCCACCGCGTTCATCCGGCCCTAACAGGAAGTGCATCAGTAAGGGCCATAATGGACGCGGTGGGGGAGGAGTGAAGCTGCCTGTGTGTATGACAGTGCAGCGCGATGGCCGAAAAGGAAAACGATTCCACTTGCAGGGATGATGCAGCGGAGCCTGGGGAAAGGACAGGAAGGGAACGCTGCCTCTGCGGGACAAAAGGGCAGTGACAGCGCACGAAGGTTGTAGATGGGCGGGCCTGGAGGGAAAATGAGTGGGCCTTCTGGTTCCAGTGACTTTAAGTGAAAAATCCACTTCAGTGGGAACAAGAATGGATTTTTCGCCTAAACCCTCCATTGGCCCAGGTACAAACACTTAGATTTCATGCATATTCATTGTGGATATCTTGAAAACCTGACTGGCAAGGGGGGATATTCCAGGACTGACTTGGTAAACACTGCTCTACAATTTAATCCACTTTGCTATTAGTAAAGTGGAGGTGTGGCCTAGTGGTTAGGGTGGTGGACTTTGGTCCTGGGGAACTGAGAAACGGAGTTCCATTCCCACTTCAGGCACAGGCAGCTCCTTGTGACTCTGGGCAAGTCACTTAACCCTCCATTGGCCCAGGTACAAATAAGTACCTAAGCTGCATTGAGCCTGCCATGAGTGGGAAAGCGCGGGGTACAAATAAAAAAAAAATTGTTGAAAATGACTGTCACTCATGCACATGTGCTTGTGAGTCATTAATCCAGTACAGCTAAATAAGTTCAACAACTGCACTAGCAAGAAGTGGATTGTTCAGTTTGATAAAATGTTCCTTCAAGTCAGGCCAGGTTGCAATATTACTGATGTCTTCTGACTGGGTCTGCAGGTTATGATCGAGGGAATCTCTGAAACACTTGACTTCCATATAGCAAAGAATAGTTTATCATCTGCATTATAAATAGTGCTAATTCATCACTTGCTAATTCATCTTCATTATCATCATCATGCTGTCCAATTGCAAAGAAGGCTTTCACAAAGTTGGAATTGTTCTAACAATTTTTCATTTGATAGTAAACTGAATATGTTTGAGAATTGATGCAAGAATGTCAAATGTGTGGGAGCCCTTCAGTCTTAATGCCAGATGACCAGACGTCCTGTTTGAAGACTCTATCAATCCAGTGGACAAGGGCCGATGAGCACTCTGTTGTGATTGCTACCAGCTTCAGCTTTATCTCTGCTTCAAAGTGACCCAACTCATCACTGTGCTGTTTGGCTGGAGACTAGTAAGCAGTTCACTAAACACAGGCAACTCCACTGTTCTAGTAGGTTGTACTCACCAAACAGCAAAATTTAAGAGGACATGTTCCACTGTTTCTGTGATAAGGTTTGCAATAGCAAAATCCTGTTCCCAGTTTTGCTGTTTCATTTGTTTTTGTGAGGAATCTTCATTTACATCTCCCTTTCATTTTTACTTTTAACTGAAAGAATCAACTATAACTGAGTAAAAGTTGTAAAAATTGGCAAAATTATTACTTCAGTAAAAGTAACAACTCTCCTGTACTTTACAAGTAAAAGTAACTAGTTACATTTAGTTAGTTACTATACACACTACCTACTGTCAATCCCATGGTCTGTTACAGACTCATCTTTTGACTCACAGCCAGTGAGATTGAGAAAAAAATATGAATGTTCTTTTCTCAGCAATAGCAACTATGTGCAGTGTGCAAGCCACTAAATGGTTCTTGATGAACATTGCAAATGTCAGTTTTTGCAAAACAACTTAATACTCTCAAAGTCTTTTGTCTCTCTTTTAGCAGTGATTACAAAAAGCACTCCAGATGTGTGGCTAAAATTTCCATCCCAATGTTTCCAGTTCAGTGCTGAATCTATGAATCCTGAGTGATAAAATTAGGCTTAGGTACTAAGAGGCATATTTTCTTAGCACTTAGACTTACAAAGTTACTTTTGTAAGTCTAAGTGCTTTGAAAATGAGTCCCCTAGTATCCTTACAGATACAAGTTTGTATTTAAAATAGTAAATAGAAGGCATTATTGTCTTAGCTTTTAGCTTGTAAAACTACCCCCTTAGGGGGTAGATTTACTGAAGTATGCTACCATATTAGCAATTAGTGAAGAAGTCCCATTGCATAAAATGGAATCTGTGGTAAATAATGCATGTTAACACATGATAAGATGGTAGTGCCACGATTTTTAACATCTAGGAAACTGCAACTTTGAGCAAATGAAAATGGAATTTTTCACAGTTGAACAATTTCCAATCTCTTTATTTAAAAACAATATTTGCAATATGTGACCCCCCCCCCCCCCTGAAAAAAGTGTCTGCACTATAGGCAGAGGGTGAGAGGATTTTCTGGGGATCATTATGGCAACAAAGACTGGTAAAGTTGGTCAGGTACATGGAAATGGGGGAAACCCAGGTTCTGGAGGCGAGGCGGAGAAGTGGTAAAAGGGATTGTGAAAAGTGGATCTGGATATGTGGTTGCCTTACCCTGGCTGAGACCCTGAGTGGGAGTCCCAGAACTGAACAGGTGAACTTTGCAGTGGCTGGTTGTTGGAAACCTCTGCCAGGAGGGCAAAGGGAGTTTACGTAGGGTCCCCATTAAGACAATTTGTGAGGAAAAAGGAAGAGTGCCTGTTGGAAAAAGACACTCCAGGTGCAAGGAATGTGCATGCAGAGGAGCCCCACTCCCATTAGGACTTGCCAGCCAGCCAGCCAGAGGATTCCTAATCTGGGATGAGACCGACCATATCATGGACATTGATTGGATGTGACTTTGGCTTCTTATGCATTTAAACTGAAGAAATGGGTGTTGATTGATATTGATCCAGTAAACGAAAGTTTAAAGTTTATCTTCTATGAGGACAAGCAGGCTTATAATTCTCACAGGTGGGTAATGTGCAGTGGTGTGCTGGTAAATGTTTAACAGGCTCTCTCCCCGGTCCACCTCTGTGCCCCCCCCCCCCAAAAAAAAAAAATTGCAGAGCTGGCTATAGCCGGGGAGTCAGCCTGGGGGTGGGGCAATGCATTACTCCAGGAAAAAAAAAATAAAATGATCCCAGGTTCCAATCTAATTCATGTTTAAAGTGGAATAAAATGCCATAAATAAGTAAATAAATATAAGCTTTTAATGTTGAGCACCTGATTCTCAAAGTGGACATATTCCAAACACTATAATGAAAATAAAATTATTTTTTTCTACCTTTGTTGTCTGGTGACTGTGTTTTTCTGATCATGCTGGCCCAGTATCTGATTCTGCTGCTATCTGTCCTCTTATTTATTTATTTCTTTACTTTCCGCCTTTCTTCTTAATTTCTTGCCCTACATCCGTAAGTAAAAGCTGGGTCCTCCGCAGACTTGACTGTCCAGTGGATCCAGCTTCTGCCTATTTTCTTCATCCATGTGCAGTTTTTCTCCTCTCTTCCTTTTCCCTCATCTCCTTCCTCACTCTTCCCTCCCCTCCATCCATGTCCAGCATTTCTCTGTCCCTTCCCTCTCCTCCATCCATGTCCAGCAACCCTCCTTTCCCCTGCCCTCCCCTCCAGCAACCCTCCTCTTCCCCTCCCCTCCATCCACCCATGTCCAGCAACCCTCCTCTTCCCCCCTGCCCCCTCCATCCACCCATGTCCAGCAACCCTCTTATCCCACCTGCCCTCCCCTCCATCCACCCATGTTAACCATCTCCTTCCAGCCTCTCCCCCCCCCCAGCAGCCCATGTCAACCATCTCCCTTCTAGCCCCTCCCCTACTCAATGCCAGACATTTCCTGCCTTCTTCCAGCCCCCCCCCCCCCCCGATTCCTTGCTCCCCAGGTCATCCATCTTCTCCTGTCTGCCCTCAGCTCCCCGATAGCCCTCGTTTCCTTCCTGCCACCGCCCTGCTTTTAAATATTGTATTTTTCCTTGAGTCGCGGTGCCGGCATTGAAAGCAGCAGGCTCGGCTCCAGCCTTCCCTCGCATGGTTCCACCCTCTTCTGATGTATTTCCTGTTTCCGTGAGGGCGGAACCATATGAGGAAGGCTGGAGCTGAGCCTGCTGCTTTCAATGCCGGCACCACGACTCGAGGAAAAATACAATATTTAAAGGCAGGGCTGCGGCAGGAAGGAAACCAGAGCTATCGGGGAGCTGAGGGCAGACAGGCGATGATGGACGACCTGCGGAGCGGGAGAGCCTGCAGCTCGTGGGATGGGGGGAGGAGAGGCAAGCCAGCTCGCAACATGCCAATAAATTTAACAACCGGCTCTTGCGAGCCGGCTCCAGCACACCACTGGTAATGTGGGTCTGTGTTGCTGGTCCAGAGCATATAACAAGCATAAAAACAAAATAGGTATTAGAGTGTGAGATGTGCTCCATTGTGCATGCATGAGTGCCTTCCCACCCCCGGTGAGAGCACAGGACCAGCAGTTCTTTTTTTCTGTGGTGAGGAGAGGATGTGTTGTTATACTACTACTAATCATTTCTATAGCTCTACTAGACACATGCAGTGCTGTACACATCATATGCAGGTAGTTTCTCTGTCCCTAGAGGGCTCACAATCTAAGTTTTTGTATCTGGGGCAATGGAGGGTTAAATAACTTGCCCAAGGTCACAAGGAGCTGCAGTGGGAATTGAACCCAGGTTGCCAGGATCAAAGTCTGCTGCACTGACCATCAGGCCACTCCTCCCTTCTCCATGCCTCAGCTGGTTCGGATAGTCTTTTTGTGCCTTCCTTTTTTTCTAATACCTTAAAAAAAAAAATGTTGATATACCACTATATCTGGATGCAGGTCATAGCAGTTTACATTACAATAATTCAGAAAACTTACCACACTGTAACAGCCCCAACCCACCTATGAAAAGACTGCTGTAAATATTACAGTGGGCCCTACAGCACTTACCTGTTATTGGGAAACTGGAACAAGTTGGACTATTAGAGTCCTGCACAGACACTACACGCTAGCAGAATCCTTCACCTTAGCTGTACATGCAGATCATGGACAGAGCCTCACCTGGTACAGAATAGAGAACCACAAAAAACACACAGACAAAACCAGCCCCGGCCTAAGAAAGCTAGATTCTATAAGCAGTGTAATACTAATAAAAATAAACAAATTTATTTTCTCCTGTACCTTGCAAAATAAAAATTGGAAAAAAATGTACATTTCATAAAGCAGGCATATCTCAGTCCTTAAAAAATATTAAATAAAAATAGTTCTCTACCTTTGTTGCCTGGGCATTTTATTTCTATAATTGGGTTGGTCCCATTCTCTTTTCCACTTTCTATGTGCCAGTCTTCTCTTAAATTCTTTTCTGGGTTGACCTTTCCATTTCTTCTCTCTTTCTTTCCTTCTTTACATCTGTCTGGCACTGATCTTTCATTTTACGTCTTTTTTTCACCCACTTTTCTCTTCTGTGTGTTTATCAGCCCATTTGATTTTAATCTCATTCTCCCTTTCACCTTCTAGTCTTTGTCTCCTTTTCGCTTTTCATCTACCTACTGGCTTTTCCTGTCTCCCTCCCATTGCCCCCCTCTGTTCTTCACCCACTTCCATACTCCCTTTTTCATCCTCTCAGCCCCTGCTCCATCCCTGTCTCACCTTCCCTTGCCTCCAGGTCTTTCTTCTATCTCTTACACTATACCCCATGTCCTACTGCCTCTCTTTCAACATCTTTTCACCCCCATTTCCACCCTCATTCAATCTCTTCAGAGACCCTCCTCATCTCTTTTGAATGCCACTCAACCTCTTGTTAATTATTCTGCCCTCCCCAACCCAAAAGAATGCTCCACACACTCATACAGTTAGGGAAAGAAGAAGTGAAGGCCACGCAAAGATAAGAAAATATTATTTTTTATTACTTACCAAGCTAGAAAACAAGCTATAATTCTTTTCTCATGGGAGAGTTATAACAAAGCTGCACAAAAGTGCTGTCTCTGAGTACATCTCCAATTTCGTCTGGCTAGCAATATTTTTTTTATACTCTTCTAACATTATACAAGCTCAAACAGTTCATTAGCATTAGTTTCAACCACAATGTTGATAGTTATTAGTTTCGACCACTGATCAAGATTATTAGACAGGGCTAAAGTTGCATCATACTGATTAGCATGTTCCATTTCACCAGCAACCATTTATCTATGTTCCAGGCCTGATAATAGAAAAAGTCCCCTTTACCACATTCTTTAGTAAACACCTTGCGTGGAAGATTGCTTCATGCTCTTCTTTCTGCAAGCCTGTCAGCAAGACTGTCACCAGAGCTCATGAGCCTCTGGGTCACACAGAGGGTATGATTTTTAGGTCTGGCTGACAGATTCAGGCCTCTTGACCTGTTTTTGGACAGCCCTAGTTAGGTTCATTATATATATTTCCCCCCTTGAAGGCCTGCGTAAGCAAGGGCTTCACAAGTAGGGATAACACAATGCTCATGGTGTTAGGAAACTTCCCAACATACACAACAGTACAGTCCTGCAACTGGGACCATGGGGGGACCTCAATTGCAACACACAGCTGCACATGAATGTTAGTGCCCCGGTCATAGGCTGTCTTAGGTTGCAAGTAGAGCAAGTTCCCTTAGCAGGATGGGAAGAAGGTGCTTATCTTACCCATCATGGCCATACAACCTCAAGAGCACTAAGATGAAGGCACAAAGATAATTTACCCAGGAAGGTAGTTCAGGTGGGGCAAGGGTGACAAAACAATGTGGTTATAATGTATATTACATGGATTACCCCCTATTGGGAACCCCCCCTTGGGCCTTATATCGATTACAACCTTATACCCATCCCGTGGTTGTAGGGGAAGAGGACCAGGCTAGGAAGAAAAAGATTAGGTATATATTATCAACTTAATAGCATAATAGTAACATAGTAGATGACGGAGGAAAAAGATCTGCACGGTCCTTCCAGTCTGCCCAAGAAGATAAATTCATATGTGCTACTTTTTTATTTGTACTGTCCTCTTCAGGGCACAGACCGTATAAGTCTGGCCAGCCCTATCCCCGCCTCCCAACCACCAACCCCGCCTCCCACCACCGGCTCTGGCACAGACTGTATAAGTCTGCCCAGCACTATCCTCGCCTCCCAATTATCAGTCCCGCCTCCCACCACCAGCTCTGGCACAGACCGTATAAGTCTGCCCAGCACTATCCCTGCCTCCCACCACCGGCTCTGGCACAGACCGTATAAGTCTGCCCAGCACTAGTCCCGCCTCCCAACCACCAGCCCCAGCACAGACCATATAAGTCTGCCCAGCACTAGCCCTGCCTCCCAACCACCAGCTCTGTCACCCATTCTAGGCTAAGCTCCTAATAATAATTAGCAATGCAAAATCAGGAAGCATATAAAAAAAACTATAAATTGATAATAACACAATATGTATGACAGCAAAAATATGCATTCACATGTAATGTTTCATACAGGACAAAAGTTTGTCCAGTAGGTATTCTTCCTTTCAAGCAGTTTCAACTAGATATATTGGCTTTTGAAGCAAGGGATTACATATTATTCTAAAAGTAGTATTACATGTTAGTATCCATATTTTCATAGTCATCGGGCACATTACGGCCCAGTTCATCATAGAGTCCAGCGTTTTCATTGCGAATCAGTCTCTCATACAACACATACTGTCCAGTGGGATCCTTCTTACTTAGGGCCGTTTTGATTAAGCATGCCACAAGTCTCCTAACAGATGGTAAAATGCAGCAGCCTACAAGTACAAAAACAGCAATAACGATAAGCAAAGTTGTAGCTGCGGAGAGGAAGAAATTTTTAAGGCGCTGTCCAGCTAGGGTGGTACATCCTTGCAAAGCTTTGGTTATAGTCCCATGCTAAAATAAAAGTAAAGCAAAAGTCCAGGAAGAGTCTAATGTCTTTTAAGTGAACCCAGGAAGTGTGATCCTGTAGCCTGGCTGCTGTAACGGTTACAGCTTCAATTTTGAATGGATCAACGTGAACAGGATCCTTCCAGATCTTATGGGTGCGGTATTTTCTGTGGACCAGGTCTGTTATTTTCAAGGCCTTGGGATTTTCTGAACTATCCAAACTATACCCCCTTCTGTCTGGCAATTTCCTGGGAAATGTAAGACAGAGACGTTATAAAAGATTGTAAATAGTCCCAGTACAATGGGATGGGATACCACAGAATACAAACAGTAAAGTAACATCAAGGAATCTAGTAGAAAGATAAGGCATGAGTAAAAAGTACAAAACTTAAGTCCAGAAAACTAAAGTCCATGTAACAGATGAATTTACAGCGGTCAACGTTGGTTCTCAGCATCTTCTCTTTTCTGGTATCAGGAAGTTGGCACAAAGTTGCATTAGAGTGTACACAGTCAGGGTTTCATATATGAAATGGCATGCAGCTTCTGGAAGGCATCAATGTGGAGTAAATAAGAATAGGGTGAACCTGTAGCATGACTCAAAGGAATAAAATATATAAATAGAGCAGGGCAAAGAGGGCCACAGTTTAGGCCTCAGGTCATACAAGATAACAATTCACGTAATGTGTGCCCAATTCCTTAATTGAAAAACATTATGTAGGCACCTTTCAATTATGGAAAAGCTGAGTAGAAAAATAAAATCATATCAGTATCCTGTTACTAACAGTAGAAATTAAGGAAAATTAAGTTGTAAACGTGTCCTAAGAAAACTAATTAATAGCTTGCATGATAGATAAAAATAGTGCACCAAGTAATCAGGGAGGTACGTCTGTACCCCATTTATATAAAACAAAGCTGGAAAGACACAGAAAGCAAGAGAAAAGGGTAACATTCTAACTGTTTATAATGAGTATCGAAATTTTAGATATGTGATTTAGAAACATCCCTCTTGTTGTTGAGATAAGGAGGCAAACAATAGTTACTTTGTAAGGTAGGGGGGAAAGTGTTCAAATTCAGGTAATATAAAACAATAAATTATGAAAATTTGCACTCAGATAATGGTCCCAAATAAGAAAGCTAACAATGTATCTCTTAGGGCAAACAGGCAGTTGCCTAAAAAGGCACTGTCTTTGTTCTAGGACAGTATAAAATTTTTTCTTTCTAGGTACACAAAATATCTGTAGCTTAATATCTTATAAATTTAAACATTCATCTAGATTTACCTTTCCTGTCGGGCAATTTCTCTGGGATCTCAGTCATCTGAGGTCTCACAGTTGATGTAAAATTTATCCTTGTATGAAAACATATCAAGTTTTGAATGCAATGCAACAAAAATCAGCTTTAAAAAAGAAAAAAAAAATCCTAAAGAGGCAGATAAAAGTTGCATCCTTGATTGACCTTTACAAAGATACCCAGAGATCAATCAAGAAATATAGGATATCCAGTGTTTTAAACTGTACAACAAACAGCACAACTGTAAGACGAACAGCACAGCTGTAAGTTCTGCATTTGGAGTAGTGTAAGAATCAGGAAGTCAGTATTGCACGACTTCAATGGGGATTTCATCAGGAGTGTACTGGATAGCAGCAAAGCCGACATTACCATTTTGACAAGATGTCCGTAAACCAGACTGGTCCCGTTTGCAAATTTTCAAAGTGAATGCTTAAAGAAACAGGCAATTAGGGCAATTGGGCAGTACACTAGTGAGGAAATAAACCACATCGTTCACCACATAATCTGTAGATTAAACAAGGTGTTATATACAAGTAAGTAAGATAAGTTACCAAAATAATGTTCTAGGGCTAGAAGTGGAGGAGTTGCCTAGTGGTTAGTGCAGTGGACTTTGATCCTGGGGAGCTGAGTTCAATTCCTACTGCAGCTCCTTGTGACTGGGCAAATCACTTAACCCTCCATTGCCCCTGGTACAAAATAAGTACCTGAATATATGGAAACCGCTTTGAATGTAGTTGCAAAAACCTCAGAAAGGCGGTATATCAAGTCCCATTGCCCTTCCCTTCTACCAATCATTGCCCACATTCTCCACAATTTAAAAAAATGTAAGAAATAATATATATATATATATATATATATTCTAGTCTATTTCTCCACCAATTAAATATAAGGTAATATGATAAGAATAAGGATATGTAAGAAAAGGGAGAATTAAATACTATATTTGTTGAATTACATTAATCTGCACTGTAAGGTTTAAAGACATGTACTCAGAACATAAAGACCATATATTTAACTTTAAAATGTTTATTTACAGTACAGGTAATGTAATAATGTTACAAGAGAGAGGCAGGTTTTAGGAATCTTTCACAAGGGGAAATGTGCTTTCAAGATAGCAAATCTGAATTATAAATTAAGCTGGATAATGGTAACTCACTTTGATGGAGGCTGCTGGTTGGAATGATGAAGGAGATCCTCACTGGAAAAGAAGTCTTTTTGTTGCAGAGTTGTTGCTGGAGCCTGGAGAAACTCTTATTTCAAATGTGTGTGAAGTCCAGCAGAGAGGCAGGAGGCAGAGCGAAGACAGAGAAGCAAGAGCGAAGAAGCCAGAGCCCAAGAGTGAGCAAACTGGGCATTTTCTAGGCTTTTTCAAATCTCTTGTTGGACCATAGGCTGAAGTCAGGTGGGGTGTACTTGATCCAATGAAAACTCAGGGATAGCTGAAAACTGGTTTCATCTAGTTTTGAGATGGAGCATGGTAACTGGTCACATGCTTAATGACATCATAAGACTTTCTGTCTGGACATCTGCTGTGATATACATCCAGAAGGCATCTGACAGGATTAAAAGAGTCTTTGTCTGAGAGTAAGTAGGCTTCTTTTGCCTGATTAGATAGGTAGATGGGCGTTTCAGTCTGAGTCATTGTCTGAGAATAGGTGGTGTTTCACTATCTTTGGTTAACTCCAGTCTCTGTGATTGCTGTCCATCTTCAGAGTTTTGTTCTTTGGAGATGTGTTGATGGACTTACAGTAGGTATCCACTCAGCTAGTTTTTGTTATCAGTAGTTTCCAGGGGGAAAGTGAAAGTAAAGTCTTTGCATCTGTATATATTTTATATATATATTTGTATCTGATCCAGCAAAATCAATAACTCTGACAAACTCATTATCATGCTACACTGGGACTTACATTTGAAAAGGAGATAGAGCAGCTTTTAAACTAAAATGGGGGGAGGGGGAGCTGAAAGTTGCCCAGGGGCAAATGGTTCAGTGTGGTGTATCCTTGAAGGATACTACTAAAACAGGACATTTAGGGAATTCCAAAAGAGAGCTTTCAACAATGGTGAAAGAAAGCCAGGAGTGTTAAAGGGGAGAGCAGAGCAAAGGTTGCTAAGTATCCCCATCAACTTCTAAACAGCTTGTAGATGCAAGGAATAAACCTGTATTCAAATGCTGGAAGCCTAAAAATAAGATGAGAGAATTATAGCACTAAATGATGGGGTAGATATAATAAATCCAATTAAAGTGGTCAAACATAAAGATTTCACCTTTACACACAAGGCGGGGGCCAGATTAGACAATCAACAACTCCGTAAGAAACCCAGCACCTGAAATCTTCCAACTGAATTTTCAATACAGAAATTTTCAATAAGGTAATTTTCAATGAAGCAATTATCTATATTTTGTAGGATGGACCTCAGCGGCACTTATTGTGAGGTGGTGATTAATTTATTAAGAGCTAGAAATTCTCTTAATTTGCCTTATCTCTTCTCAGGTCCAAATTTTTCATATTAAAATTTTCCAAATTTGTTTATATTTCAATTATATATGTATCTTAAAGCTTTGAAAAGGAACTTCGCTTTAATGTAGTTGTGAACAACGGGACTACTGGCCGACATACGGCATGTTTCGCTAAAGCTGCATCACGGTCGGATCCACTAAAAAAGCAAAATGAACAAAAAAAAATATTATTGTAAAAAAATACTAAACCTAAAAATTCTATCTGCAATCTATTCATAGAGTACAACTTACCGCTTTGAGCGCCATCATTAAACTTCACTTTGAATATGGCGACAACGTAGGTTATTGGTTAAATACTTCTCCTCACGATTCCCCACCAATCAAAACATAACTCTATTATCCAATCAAAAGTCAGAACAGAATTACATCACAAAAGGGATCCCTGGTCTAATTGGCTATTGAGGCCCTGAGGAAACAATGTATCAAGAGTAAATATCCAGCGTTGCTCTTTGTAGTTGAGTAATTTAGCAATGTTGCCCCCCTCCCTACCCACATGTCAATAATTCTCCAACGTATATCAGATAGCTTGTGAGTCTTATCAAGCCAATGTTGTATGATAGGAGCTGTCAATGTCCTGGTATGAATTCAAGATTTGTGCTCAGCTAATCTATATTTAATAGGGTGCAATGACTGTCCCACATAAATCAAGTCAGAGGGACAAGTGATAACATATACAGCATTACCAGTTTCACAGGTGGAATTAACTCGAGCAGTAAGTTTTATTTTTACCAGGTATTGTCCAACACTTTCAAGTAATTGTAGTTGAACACCATTGGCAGTGGGTACATGCCATATGGCCTATCACGAACTGGAGTTTCATGATCTAAACGTTTCCCAATAGTCTTTCCTCGACGAAAAGCCACAATAGGATGTTCCTGAAAACAAGAATGCAGAGACAGCACTTCCCAATATTTGTGCAATAGTGAGGTGACATAAGCAGTTCCATTATTATAAGGCAATACTGCCACTAGTCTATCCTCAGGTTCTTTTGGCTTATACTGTAGTAGTAACTCCCAATTACCAAATTTAGCTTGCTGATATGCTGTCTTAATAATGGAATGAGGATATCCTCTCTCTATTAGTCGATCTGTCAATTGTGCAGTATGGAATTCAAGCTGATTGTTATTACAGCAATTACGTCTAATTCTCAGAAACTGATTAATTGGCAACCCCTTTTTGAGACTGTAAGGGTGAGAACTGGTAAAGTGTAACAGAGTATTACGCGCCACAGGCTTATGATATAAAATAGTTTGAATTGACAAACCATCTCGCTAACAATATCCAAAAATTCAGTTCGCTGTTTATCAAAACTCATTGTAAATTGCAATGAAGTTGTTAGAGAATTTAACCATGTCTGAAATTCACCTAGCTGTTCAACCGAATTCTCCTTTGGCTCAACAAGTCACCTCTTATCTAAAATATATCACGCATTTGCTACGGGAACTTAAAGATGTTGAATGGACTGAGAAGTCCATTTTTGTTTTGCTTGATATGAACTACACAGTTCTGATAGCTTCTTGTCTATTTATACCACTTGGGGATACATAGTTTCATGGACCTATTCTAGCAATTTGTTGTTCCCACTTCCCCTTATTATCTATTTAGTAGATTATACACTCAAATACGCCAGGATGAATTGCTTGTTGTTATAAAAGAGGCGCTGGATAAGAGACCACCTACTCCATAATGAATCTCTTCTACTTTTTTTGTTGAAATTGGCAACACTGGTGATTGAGAAGAATTATTTTCTTTTTGGTGATTCTTACATACAAGAAATAAAAGGGGTGACCATGGGGGTGTCATTGGCCCCCTCAGCGGCCACACTGTTTGTTGCCACTTTTGAGGAGAAATTTTTGTATCTTTCCAGTTGGTTCACTAAAATCAAAATCTGGCGCCACTTTTTAGATGACATCTTCATTCATCAGGGCCTCAATAATCAATTAGACTGGAGATCCCTTTTGTGATGTAATTCTTTTCTGACTTTTGATTGGATAATAAAGTTATGTTTTGATTGGTGGGGGTATCATGAGGAGAAGTATTTAACCAATAACCCGTGTTTTCTAACAGCGGCCAATCCAGGTCACAAATACCTGGCAAGATCCCAAAAAAGTTCAAAACATTTTATGCGGCTTATCCCAGAAATAACCAGTGGATTTTCCCCAAGTCTATTTAATAATTGTCTATGGACTTTTCCTTTAGGAAGCCGTCCAGACCTTTTTTAAACTCTGTTAAGCTAACCGCCTTTACCACATTCTCTGGCAATGAATTCCAAGGTTTAATTATACGTTGAGTGAAGAAAAGGTTTCTCCGATTCGTATTAAATTTACTACTTTGTAGCTTAATTGCACTTGAAGTCCTTGGTGGGCAGTGTGCTCGAGTTTGCAGATACTGTCCCACCAGTGCAGGCTGCACACCTTTGCCAGATATCTAACAAGTGGAAGGAGTGCAGAAAACCTTGGCTAGGGGTACTTTTGGTGGAGGAGTGGCCTAGTGGTTAGGGTGGTGGACTTTGGTCCTGAGGAACTGAGTTTGATTCCCACTTCAGGCACAGGCAGCTCCTTGTGACTCTGGGCAAGTCACTTAATCCTCCATTGCCCCATGTAAGCCGCATTGAGCCTGCCATGAGTGGGAAAGCGCAGGGTACAAATGTAACAAAAATAAAAAAATTAAAATTAAATTTGATTTCGTGTCCAGGCTCTTCACCTTAGGTGTCGGAATGAGCAGACTCATGGCTGTAGGTTTCTGACCCTGGAACCAGTGATTCAGGAGAGCCTAGCAGACATTCCCTGCTGAGGGGACAACCTTTTTGGGGACAGGGTGGAGGAAGAGACAGACCTCATCAAAAAGTGATCTGACACCATCAAGTCCCTCTTTCGGCCTGCCTCTTCTGTGCCTTCTACACCTCGGAGGTTTTCTGGTGGGAACCATAGGTCTTCCTACTACTCTCAAAGGCATAGGTACACTTCTACTTCCTGTCCTCAGCAGCAGTCTCATCCTCCTCACTCCCACCCTCAGCAGCAGCATGCCCAGAAGGCTCAGCAGGGTCCCTAGTCTAAGCAGGTGACAAGTTTTGATAGGCTCCATCAGAGCATAGCTGCCATAGAAGTAGCTGTACGGATGACCTGCCAGTGGGAGGGAAACTGAATTTTTTCCAAGCAAGATGGCCCCTTGTAACCTCAGACTCCAAATTGTCTGGGTAGGTTATGCTCTCAATTGGCAACAAAGACCATCAAATTGCCTACTGAGAGCTTCATACCTCAGCTCTCAGCACCGGGAAGATCTTGCAGAGGAACTCTCCTCCCTTCTCAAGGCCCATGAGGTCAAACCTGTCCCACCAGGAGAAGGGATTCTATTCCAGGTACTTCCTGGTGATCAAGAAAATAGGGAATTCCATCCCATCCTAGACCTAAGGGCCCTGAACAAATATCTGGCTTAAAGGAAGTTCAAGATGATTTCTGTGTGCACCGTTCTTCTCATAATACAAGAAAATGATTGGCTGTGTTCTCTGGACTCAAGGGCCATTACTCAATCTTTATCCTTCTTGACCTATCCACTGCTTTTGATACTATTGATCACCACCTGCTCCTTGATATGCTGTCTTCACTTGCATTTTGGGGCTGTGTTCTGTCTTGGTTTTCTTATTTATTTATTTATTGCACTTGTATCCCACATTTTCCCACCTTTTTGCAGGCTCAATGTGGCTTACAAAGAACTGTTATGGCATTGCCATACCAGGGTAAAGGATACAATTGTTATTACAAAGAAGTCACAGAAGACAAGAGGATCTGGTCAAGCAGTTATTGAAAGATACATTCTGGATACAGGTGGAGAGGTTTTGTGTTAAAGTTAGTTAAGGGTTCTCGTGGTAGGCCTTGTTAAAAAGAGAGAGGTTTTCAGAAATTTGCGGAAATTAATTAATTCTTTAATCGTTTTCAAGTGAGTGGGGAGTGTGTTCCATAATTGCGTACTCATGTAGGAGAAGCTGGTCGCGTATGCTAGTTTGTATTTCAATCCTTTACAGCTGGGAAAGTGTAGGTTAAGAAAGGTGCGGGACGATCTTCTTCCATCACACTCATACTATATGCTCTGGTGACCTTTTCCACTGCTATCCCACTATTACTTGGTGTACGTCAGAGTTCTGTCTCAGGACATCTTCTCTTTTCTTTCTATACTTTTTCCCTTGCCACTTTGATCTCTTCCCATGGTGGTCAGTACCTTCTTTATGCTGATGACCCTTAGATCTACCTCTACACACCAGATACTTCACCGAGAATCCAGGCCCAAGCCTCAACCTGCTTGTCTAACATTGTTGCCTAGATGCTCCACCGCTATATGAAACTGAACTCTGACCAAGACTTAGCTTCATATCTTTCCCCTCTAAACTCACCTCTCCTCTCATTCTCTGTTGCTGCGAATAACACTCTCATCCATCCTGTCTTCTCAGCTGGTAACCTTGGGGTCATCTTTGACTCTTCTCTCTCTTTCTCTGCACATATCCAACACACTGCTAAAACCTATCACTTCCTTCTCTATAACATCACCAAAATTCTGTCCTTCCTTTCTGAACACACTACGAAAACCCTTATCCATGTTCTCATCACCTCCCACTTAGACTACTGCAACTTGCTCCTCACTAGTCTTCCTCTGAACTATCTTTCTCCCCTTGAATCTATTCAAAATTCTACTGCATCAGTTGTCTTCTACTAGTGTAACTACATTCCCATAACTCTTCTCAAGTCATTTCATTTGCCCCCTATCCATTTCCACAGAGTTCAAATTCTCTTACCAACTTACATTTCTATTCATTCTTCAGCTCTTCTCCCTCTCTCTCCCTCTCTCCAGGAAATCAATACATCAAATAAATTGCTCATATCTGCGTTTTCCTCTTCCACTGCCAATTTCAGACTCCTTTCCTTCTATATTGCTGCACTGTATGCCTGGAATAGATTCCCTGAATTAGTATGTCATTGTTCTGTCACTGGACCTATTCAAATACAGGCTAAAAACCTACCTTTTTGAGGCTGCTTTTTACTCTTAGTTCCTTATTCACCTGTTTAATACCCATGTTATTTTATGTTTCAACGTTTTTATTGATGACAAAATAGATATAATATACAACTGCTGAAAAATACAAAACTGCTGTTGTACAGTGATGCTTCACAAATAATTGTTAAACAGGCCATCATCAGAAATTTTTATATTTCCCCCCCCCCTCCCCACCCTCTCTTCCACCCTCCCTCCCCCCCTTTTTCTTTGGGTTCCAACCAATATTGGGGATAATGGGTTTAACCCTTCAGACCTTGTGTACTTCCTCGGTAGTTACAATAGATTAAGGAGCAAGCTTCGCCCCCGTGGACTAAGTCCTTGTATATATCGTCCCCATATTGACATGAACTGCTTTTTTCGTTTTGGGACTCCCTTTGCCTCTCTGGCTTCCCAGGTGGCCAACTCATGTATCTGATTCCTCCAGTGCCAGTATACTGGTGGGTCTGGTTCTATCCACTTCTGAAGAATAGTCTTGCGTGCCACTAGGCATACCTTGCGACACCAAACTCTCTCGTTTTTTGTCTGATTCGCAAAAGCTGCCTGTGTGTCTAAGACATAATGGTCCCAAGTTCCACCCACTGGGATCTGCGTTATGTTAGTCAGATAGCTCTTTATTTGTCCCCAAAATGTATGTATCCTTGGGCAGCCCCAAAAAGCATGGTACAGGTTATGAGGTGTATTATTGCATTTTACACATTTACTGTCGTTTGTGGCCCTCATGTGTCTCCATTGTTGCCCTGACATGTATGCTCGCATGACCACCCTGTACCCACATTCTCTCAACCTCTCGTCTATAGTAAGTGACGGAATGCGTCTCAGTGTTGCCCTGACGTCCCATCCTCCCAAAGAAGTCCCGGAATCTCTTTCCCATTTTTGTATAATATATCCTAGGTTGTTTTGGGTGGCGCGTGGCACTAGCGCTCTGCATAGGGTTGAGACTGACATTCCCGTGATCTCTAGATTTTGAAAAAAAGTGTTTACCTCGCGTCCAAGTTTCTGTCTTAGGCAGTGCTTTTTTTGTGCCGGTACGCAACGGTACGGCGTACCGGCACCTTTTTTTTTTGCTCCCCCCGCCCCGTGACGGACGTTTTCTTTGTGTAGCGGCTGCTGCTGCTCAACAGGAGAAGCAGCATTCTCCTGTTGAGCAGCAGCAGCCGCTACACAAAGAAAACGATTTTAAAAAAACTTCAAACCTGGCTGAAACGCGGCACCCCGGCACTGTAGACAGCCATTAGGCATTGGCTGTTGTCCCGCAGCCGCTCCTCCTCTTGCCTCTACGTCACTGCGCTCCTCCGGGGTCTTCCTCCAGGGGCAGTGACGTAGAGGCAAGAGGAGGAGCGGCTGTGGGGCAACAGCCAATGCCTAATGGCTGTCTACAGTGCCGGGGTGCCGCGTTTCAGCCAGGTTTCAATTTTTTTTTTTTAATCTTCTTTTTCTTTGTGTAGCGGCCGCTGCTGCTCAACAGGAGAAGCAGCAGCGGCCGGAAATAGGGGCTGGTGCCGCGTGCGTCGCGACTTCGCGCCGTTCGCGGGAAACTTGGCAGGGAGAGGGAAACCAACAGAGGGAAGGATTGGGGAGAGAGAGAAAGAGGGAAACCAACAGAGGGAAGGATTGGGGAGAGAGAGAAAGAGGGAAAACAACAGAGGGAAGGATTGGGGAGAGAGGGAAAACAACAGAGGGAAGGATTGGGGAGAGAGGGAAAGAGGGAAAACAACAGAGGGAAGGATTGGGGAAAGAGGGAAAACAACAGAGGGAAGGATTGGGGAGAGAGAGAAAGAGGGAAAACAACAGAGGGAAGGATTGGGGAGAGAGAGAAAGAGGGAAAACAACAGAGGGAAGGATTGGGGAGAGAGAGAAAGAGGGAAAACAACAGAGGGAAGGATTGGGGAGAGAGAGAAAGAGGGAAAACAACAGAGGGAAGGATTGGGGAAAGAGAAAGAGGGAAAACAACAGAGGGAAGGATTGGGGAGAGAGGGAAAGAGGGAAACCAACAGAGGGAAGGATTGGGGAGAGAGGGAAACCAACAGAGGGAAGGATTGGGGAGAGAGAGAAAGAGGGAAAACAACAGAGGGAAGGATTGGGGAGAGAGAGAAAGAGGGAAAACAACAGAGGGAAGGATTGGGGAGAGAGAGAGAGGGAAAACAACAGAGGGAAGGATTGGGGAGAGAGAGAAAGAGGGAAAACAACAGAGGGAAGGATTGGGGAGAGAGAGGGAAAAACAGATGGAAGGATTGGGGAGAGAGAGGGAAAAACAGATGGAAGGATTGGGGAGAGAGGGGAAAAACAGAGGGAAGGATTGGGGAGAGAGAGAAAGAGGGAAAACAACAGAGGGAAGGATTGGGGAGAGAGAGGGGAAAACACAAATGGAAGGATTGGGGAGAGAGGGAAAAACATGGAAGGATGGGGAAAGAGAGAGGGAAAACAGATGTAAGGATGGGGAGAGAGAGGGGGAAAACAGATGGAAGGATGGGGAGAGAGAGGGAAAAACAGATGGAAGGATGGGGAGAGAGAGAGGGAAAACGGAAGGATAGGGAGAGAAAGAGGGAAGACGCTGGATGGAAGAATGCAGAAAGAAATAGGGGAGACACTGGAAGGATGGGGAGAGAAAGCAGAGCTGCTGGATGGAAAAGGGGAATAGAGAAAGACTGGAGAATAAGAGGAAGGGGCATGGGGAGAACAAGGGTGAGGAAAAGATGAAAAGCCACGGGTAGATGAAGGAAATTAAAGAATGGATAGTAAGAATGAATTAAATCTGGACAGAGAGAGAGCCTGAAAAATATTGAAGAAAGCAAAGAAAAAGGAGACAAAAAATGACAAATGGCACAGAAGAGTTAAGCGAAAACAAAGGAAAGGAGAATCACAGACTGGGACCAATATGGAAAGAAAAACAGTCACCAGACAACAAAGGTAGAAAAAAATCATTTTATTTTCATTTTAGTGTTTGTAATATGTCCAATTTGAGAATTTACATTGGCTGTTTTATTTACTGCTACTACTTAGCAAATCACGTTATTTTTTTCTCCTATAGTACTGTAATATTTTCAATGATGTCTGTTTATATGCGCCATGGCTGGTATAGGGGGTGTGGTTAATATGGGTGTGGCTATCATAGGGGTGGAGCCATATGTGGTGACCCCGCCCATAATGAGTACCGGCACCTTTTTTTCTACAAAAAAAGCACTGGTCTTAGGGCTTGCTGGTTCAGATGGAGAATATAATGCTTAACTTGAGCATAGGCAAAGCGGTCTCCCCATGTATTCCCTATCTTATCTCTCAGTTCTTCAAATGATAGTATGTTCCCTTCTGGTCCCATCAGGTCCTCTACCCTTGCGATTCCTTTGTTTCCCCATCTTATAAATGTAGTGCTACTCTGCCCTGGCTCAAAATTTGGGTTTCCTCTGAGTGCTAACAGTTCAGATGTTGTTGGTGTGCCCCCCATGTTGATGGCCAGCCCTCTCCAAGCCCTGCGCATAGGTTGTAACAATCGACAATGCTTAAACTGGATTGGAACCTGTCTTTGATCGAGGTGTAGGAGGGTGAGAACATCAAAGGGGGCGAAGTATTCCCGCTCTTCTTCCATAGGCGTAAATATATTGGTTTGTCCTATCCAGTCTCCCACATGTCTCAGTAGGCAGGCCTGGTTATATAAGGCTATATCAGGCATTCCCATCCCCCCCCCTCCCCCCCCGGTGCCAACCTCCCAGTAACCTTTTAAACTGTAACTTAGGCTTCTTTTTCCCCCAACAAAATCTACTAAAAAGTTTTGTGACCTTCGCTAAATCTTTTCGTCGTAGCCAAATGGGAAGCGTTTGCATAAGGTATAACCACCTGGGGAATATCACCATTTGGATTAAATTTATCCTGCCCCTCAAAGATAGCGGAAGGCCCTCCCACCCCTCTAGTTTGGTTTTTGTCCCTTCTAACAACGTATTGACATTTAAATCATGCAGTTTCTCTAAATCCATGGTCAGCTTAATCCCCAGGTATTTGAAAGATCCTTCTGCCCAACTTAGTGGAAAGCTTTGACCCCATAGTGATTTCACTGTCGGTGAGGAAGCTAAAGCTTCTGACTTAGTCAAATTCAAGCTAAATCCTGCATAGTCACCGTATTCCTTGATCAACTCCATGAGTGCCGTAAAGGATCTCTGGGGTTCTGTCAGCAATACCAATAGGTCATCTGCAAAAGCCGCTATCTTAAATTCGGTCGTACCTACTCTAACACCTTGCACTGTTGGACTAGCCATTATATCTCGAATCAGCGGGTCTAGTGACAACACAAAGAGCAACGGGGTCAATGGGCACCCCTGACGGGTCCCTCGGCATATCAGAAACTCCTCAGATTCCATCCCATTAACCTTTACCCTTGCTTTCGGATTACAGTAGAGAGCCCGCACCGCTGACAGAAATCTACCACCAAACCCATATTTCTCCAGCGTGGAGAACATAAATGACCAATACACCTTATCGAATGCTTTTTCTGCATCAAAACTAATAAGCAAAGAGGGGGTGCCCTTCCTTCGTCTCGTCTCCAATGCCCCTATTATTTTCCTTAAGTTCTTGGCTATAACTCTACCCTCCACAAATCCAACTTGTGCTTCATGCACTAGTCTTGGTAATACTTTTTTCATTCGGTTGGCCATAATTTTTGCTAATAGTTTAATTTCCACATTTAAAAGTGATATGGGGCGATATGACTCTGGTTGTTGTGGGTCTCTGCCTGGTTTTGGAAGTACCACTATTTGTGAATACCCATGTTATTTTAATAGTTCCCATAACAAATAGGACAAATAAAGAGATAAGCGTGTTCTGTTTGTGTTGAATAGATTGAAAGTTCTGTTTGTCTCTTTATGTGTTTCTGTAAATTTCTGTGTAGGTCTAGTAGCCCTATAGAAATCATAAACAGAAGTAGCAGTAGTAGGTTCCCTTAATGATGACAATGAACTACCGCCTCCCACGCAGAAGCTTTGAATGCTGCCTCCTCGACATTTCTTGCTGCAGCTGCCACAAAGTGAAGAAGACCATCAGATTTTCACATAGAGATACTGTAGATAGCTAGAAATAGATATCGTGACTGACCTCTAGGTGGTAGTATAAATCTGTTTTTAAAAACTCACTGGAACTATTTGCTATTATGCTGGAGGAAATGTGGTGAGATGAGATTGATGCTGTGGATAATACAGTGGGCTGTCTTGCTTCTCCAAGATTCAAAGATTCTGGGAAAGGGTAAAGGAAATTAAGAAATTACAGGAGAGGGACTATGAAGATCTTGCCTGTCTTGCTGCTGGGGTGAACATGGTTGGGAGGCGGGGATAGTGCTGGGCAGACTTGTACGGTCTGTGCCCTGAAGAGGACAGGTACAAATCAAGGTAGGGTATACACAAAAAGTAGCACATATGAGTATCTTGTTGGGCAGACTGGATGAACCGTGCAGGTCTTTTTCTGCCGTCATCTACTATGTTACTATGAAAACATAAATCAATCACTCACCTAAAGCAATGCATGCAGCAAGGTAATCTGTACTGTAGGAAGCCATTAATAAGAGCAACCTGCAGCATATGTTGCTGACTGGTTTAAGAAGATTTTGGATATTACCATGGAAAAACTGACACAGATAAGTTTGGGCAAAGAAATAAGCACTATAAACTTGGAGCCTAATATGTAAAAAATGCTGAACACATAAATTTATAATCCTAAATTGGCCTCCTAAATGTGTGCCCTTTTTCAGCCAATTTAGAAGCATAACTTTTCAGCTGAAAATTCATTTTCATTTAGGAGTTTAAAAGTTATGCTCATAATTTTAGACTTGCCATTCATTTGCCTAGATTTTTGAGCCTAATTTATGAGCCTAGTGCTCAGAATGAGTGCTAAGCTCCTAACTTCTTTTCCCTGCCCTAAATCTGTCCCTGTTGCTACCCACTTTTTATGCTCCTAAATTTACGAGTTTAATGAAATTTTGAGTAAAAATGTACACACTCAACCCTAGTAAATTTTCAAAGTTGCCAGTTTATGAGCACAATTCTCAACAAATCCTTTGAATAATTAGGCTCTTGTTGTCCTTTCAAAAGCATTTACTGAAAGAGAGCAAATACTAAGGGGCCAATATTCAGCCATTGTGGTCAGCTTCCCCCCCCCCCCCCCCCCCCGAAAAAAAAACCTTCTGGATATCCAACTGGTATCTGGATACTGGCCAGAAATGAATATTCAGATCGAATAGTGACCAGTGACATTAATGAATAGGCCTCACTAGCTAGATAACCAAATAAAGATAAGGCAGTTATTTTTGCTATCCTAACTTTATCCAGATAACTATCCTGTCAGTGGATTGAATATTGCCACTAACCTTACTATCCAGATGGTGCTGGAGCGGAGCAAGGTGGCAGTTTGTAATGATTTTCAGTGCATTATCTAGGTAGTGCTTCTGAAAATCAATGGATGGGCCCACTCAGCAGCACTCATCTGGACAGCAGGTACTGCTATTAAGATAAGTGTGTGAATATCAGGCCCTGGATTTCAAACTGGCATGGTCACTGGCTTAAATTAAGCAACAGTACTGACGTTTAACTTTATATTCAGTGTTATTATTCATATAACAGACCTTTTACTAAGTTGCGTTAGTAAATCTAATGCAGCTTAAAATGGCACACCATGGGATGTACTTAGGCGTCCTGCGCTAAGTGGCAAATCAGCATGGGGTAGCCATGCACTAAATAATAGGGTTTTTTGAGGGGGCATATCTTGGGGTGGAGATTGGACATTTCTGCGCTAGTCAGCCCAACTACATTATCATGTGCTACCTGGAATAAGGTGAGCCCTTACTTCTTACAAAAATGGGTGTCAGTAGGGGCACATGTGCTAATGATTGCGTGCAAATGGCAACATTAGCACATGGTCATGTCAATAATACAAAAAATAGAAAAAGACCATTTTTATGGCTTCAGTAAAAATGGCCTCAGAACACAGGAAAAACCTGCGCAAGGTGTGCTAAGGCCACATTTTACCACAGCTCAGTAAAAGGACCTTTTAGCAGCAGTGAATATATATATATATATATATATATATATATATATATATATTGGTCGATTACCATTCGTATGATGATCATGTGAGCAATATCTATTTAGTGTAGGCATTAAAACTAGACATTTATAAGGAAGAAGTGATGTCATCATCACAAATGACAGCTTAGTTCCTGCGCTCACAACCCACCCCGGTAAATTTGATAGCAGCCAGACAGTATTGGGACCATCCTTTTTACTAACTTAGCAAAGAATGGATGGCACAGAAAGGAAAGAAAGCCAAATTGCATGGCTTGGCGAAGACCCCCTAACTCGAATGGGAGGGTCATATCCCACCAGTCGTCTCCAGTGCACAAGTCAGCATCCAATACTGACTTGCTGTTATATGCGATCAAAGCGAGAAGGAGAGGCCTAGTAGCCTTGCCTGTGTTACGAGAGTTGAAACAGGAGATCAAAAAGATATGTGCAAAGATATTGTGGACAGAATAGAAGCTGTGCATGCAGACTTAAAGATGCTCAGGGGCCACACCGAGGAACTTGAAGTGGGTGCATTTGTGTGTGTGTGGGTTTTTTTGTGTTAAATGTATATAATTTTATTGTTATATTGAATGATACAACAAGAAAACAGAAACAAATCCTAAATAAGATAAACCAATATAAAAGAAATTAATAAATAATTCAACTAACCTACATCTTGGAGTGAGAAAAGGAAAAAAATTACAAAAGGAAGAAAAATATAATCAAGTCAAGAAGAGAAAATTTCCTCTTCACTATAGGTTATCAATAGAAATCAAACAAAATAAAACATGGAAAAGAAAATAAGATGATACCTTTTTTATTGAACATAACTTAATACATTTCTTGATTAGCTTTCGAAGGTTGCCCTTAAGTATTAAGTTATGTCCAATAAAAAAGGTACCATCTTATTTTTTTCCCATGTTTTATTTTGTTTGATTTCTATTGATAACCTTTAAGAGTGGACTAACACGGCTACCACACCTCTCTACTCTTCACTATAGAGTGCTATGTAATTCAAAGGACCTTCTAAACTCAACATCTGGAAAGTACTACTTTACATGCTCTTAACAAACATTTCTCTAACTGAATAGGATCCACAAAAACATACTGAGTGCCCTGCAAGGTAATTAAACACTTGCAGGGGAACTGAATAAAAAAAAGTAGCATTTAAAGTAGCATTTAAAGCCAGGACCCTAGGCTTCAGTATGAGAAAAGCTTTCCTATGAGCCTGTGTTGCTTCAGAAACATCAAGAAACACCTGTATTTTAGCACCACAAAATAAATATCTTTCTTTTTCAAGTATGTTCTCATAATCAAACTTTTATCTTTATTTGTAGAGAAAGTCACCAAAAGGGTGGCTCTAGTTGGTATATTATCAGAAGAGTCTTCAAGAAAACCTGTTAAATTTAGGCTGTGCTGAACAAGAATGTCAGCTGCCTCTTGATTAGAGCCACCTGCTCCAGTCTTAGTAGGAAAGTAATAATAATTAGAAATAATCATAGAATCAGCTGTAGAAAGGAGGAGAGAACCTCCTTCAAGTACTTTTGTAAAAGAATCTCTACAGATAATGTGAACAAGAGAAATTCAAAAAAATGTATTTTCTACTCCTGCTAGCATTCTCCAGCATTTCAAGCTTTAAATGAATTATATGAGAATCTTTAATAGCTGAAGAAGAAACTTCTTGCAAGGATGAAACTCACAGTTCTAAAGTGATAATTTGATTCTGAAACAGTCTTAAATTTGAATCGACATTAGATAACTTTGACACAGTATCTTGAGAAAATGAGCATACATACTTGAGTAGTGATATCACAGAAAGTCCCCTCCAAAACGCTCATAGCTTGCCACAAATCTGTTTCTCCACATCCAAAACTGCCGTTTCAGTCTCAGGAACAGGTATTGCTTTTAGAAGTGAAGCTCACACTGAGAGGTAATATGATGGAGCTGCTGATGAACCTCTCTTGCTGTTTCCCTAGGGGGTTAGAAGTGATGTGTTGGGACCACCAAGCTCCTCTTGTGGCTGTGGAGGCAGAGCTGGCTCAAGGGACTGTGGTGCCCTGAGCCAACTTTTTTTTATTGCCCCCCTACTTGCAATCTACTATCTGTGCCTCTACTCTTCCCCCACTCCTGCCTGTGATCCAGTATCTTTCCTCTCTCTCTAAAGTCCCCTCCCCCTCCTGCTGGATTAGATGGATTGGATTGGATTGGCTCTGGGCATTGGTGATAGAGTGTCAAATTCCAAGTCCAGTATCTATCCTTCTAGGAGTTTGAAGATAGACTGAACTAGGATTTTGCCGCCCTTTATCACCAGCACCCTGGGCCAGTACCTCACCTGGTCCATAGGTTGAACTGGCCCTTTCTGGGGGGTAATATGTAGGGGCCACTGAGCCCTTCTTGCTGTGTCTTTAGGGGGTGAGATCCTCTCATCTTGAAAGAAACAGCAAAAGGGGCTTGACAGAGGAAAGCATAAACCAGAGACTGGGACCGACATGATTAGAAAACTGGCCAGTCATCAAAGGTAGAAAAAGTAATTTTATTTTCTATGTCATGATTAGAATATGTCAGACTTTGGAATGTATATCTGACAGAGCTGTTAGACATGAGTACGAAATATAGCAAATCATGCTACCTGTGCTATTTATAATTTTTTTAAGTACAGAATGCTGAAAGAGGTAACAGGCTACACTTTGAGTTTAAGTGGCTGTGATTGCATACTCTTCTGTGTCATTATTAAATGCCATTTATTTTTAGTTTTCATTTGGTATGTGCATAGAAAGGTGCCTTGTTTCACTGGGGCCTATTTATGAAAACAAACTAACAAAAAGGTTCTTCACAAAAGCAGAGAAACTGCCTATAATGACCAATCAAGTTTCATCTTTTATTCTCTGGGAAAATGAAACAAGGAATCTGATTGGTCTCTATGGGCAAGTTCTCCACTTTTCTGAAGAACTTTCTTTTCTCCTGTCTTTATAAACAGGACCCATCTGTAAGTCTCATTGTTCAATTGTACTCAGTTTGTAAGAACAACACACCACCTATCAAGGGGCCAGACAATTTATATGGGAGTGAAATATAACAGATAATATGAATGGTGTCTTGTTCTATATGGCATTTCCAATGAGCTGTATTTCTTATTATGTTATCAAGTTAGTTAACTGTTTAATAATACATCATCCATTTCAAAATATCTGCTGATTGGAGGTTGGGAGTACACAGTTGAAGTTTTTCAACTTAGGGAGTACTTGGTTGAAGAAGTTGGGAAACACTAAAATAAAACATTTTTTTTGTTACATTTGTACCCCGCGCTTTCCCACTCATGGCAGGCTCAATGCGGCTTACATGGGGCAATGGAGGGTTATCCAGGTACTAAAATGGCCAACAAACTCTAAGAGTAAAATTCATATGAATTCAATAAGAAATGCTATTCTTTAAGTGCTCAAAAGTGTGTCAGCCAATCAGAAATGCTGAACATTGAGATACATTGAAAAGGTTTTTTTAAAAAGCACATAAAATGAGAGTGCATACTTAAATTAGCTGAAACACTGCTATTTTGTTTTCGGGTTTTTTTTAAATTTATACTTTCATAATATTTACACAAGCAACAGACTTGTTACATGAAATTCAGAGATCAAAAAGAGATAATTATACATTAAAAAAAAGGTATACACTCTTATATAGAGATATCATCTAGGTAAATTTTTTCACTTTTGTCCCTTCCTTAGACAATTTGAGAGGGGGTTGACAAATAAAACAGGGATATTACTAAGAAAAATAGAAAGAAGAAAGGCTATATGCCCACCCACCTATTAATATCTAGCCACTATGATATTATGACCCCGATATCTTCTTCAGGTCTATGAATATTCTAAGTTGATCTGGAGAAAAAAAAACATACTTAACTCCCAAATATCTCACTATACATTAGAGAGTTGCACGGGGACAGAAATCTTACCAATCCCCGCCCGTCCCTGCTGGAATCTTACCCGTCCCCACCCATCCCCGCTGGAATCTTACCCATCCCCACCCATTCCCGCAAACATTTAACCCATCCCAACCCGTCCCCGCAAGAATTTAACCCATCCCCACCCATCCCCGTAAGAATTTAATGGTACATAAAAGAAAATTCCAGTCAGCTCCCTCAGTCTGTCTCTGGATTTGAGCCACAGCACTGTAGGCAAGGAAGGAATGGAAGCTGGAACACTCTGGTGCGCACATGTAAGACTTGTCTCTGATTCACTTGCACTCTGTGCTGAGAGGTCGCCACATGCACGTGCCAGTAGGTCAGGTGACATCTGATTCTCATGCCTGTGTCAGAGCTGAGGTCTGTGCACCAGCCTGGTAGCAAAGAGGATTAATAGTAACATAGTAAGTGACAGCAAATAGACCTGAACGGTCCATCCACTCTGCCAATAGTCACACTCATGATCAATTCATCATTAAATCAACGAGTGTGATATTATATACTTGATTATGGTCTTTCTTTTGTGTTTCTGGAACAAAGGCCACAGAAGTCTATCTGGCCCTATCCTTATGTTCCAACTACTGGAGTTGCCGTTGAAGCCCACTCCAGTCTATTCGTCTTCTCATTTGTGGGACACAGACTGTAAAAGTCTGTCCAGCACTGTCCTCATTTTCTAGCCACTGAAGTTGCTGTCTAAGCCCTTTCCAGCCCACCCTAAACCAGATTGCCATGTATGAGACACAGACCATACAAGTCTGCCAGGTATCAGCTCTAGTTCATCACAGCCAGAGTTGCCATCTAAGCGTCACTTGACACATCCACACACATGCAGCCATTTAAGGTTAGGTTTTATATAACTTCCATTTTCTAATTAGATATCCTCTGTGTTCATCCCACGCCTTTTTGAATTCCGACATCATTTGTGACTCTACCACCTCCTTAATGGAAGACTTTCCACATTTGTGCTGTTAAAGCAAGGAAGAAGAAGAGAAGGAGAAGACAGCACTCAAAGAAATTGGTATTCGGTAGATGAGAGGCTGGTGCAGGTGCAGCTTACACTTCTACGAGAAGACCGCAGAACTGCTTCCATCCCTGCGGGAACCCTGCAGGAACTGCCCCTGTCCCCGCGGGAATCCCGCAGAGCTGCTTCCATCCCCATGGGAATCCCGCAGGAACTGCCTCCGTCCCCGCGGGAATCCCGCGGGTTCCGCGGGATTCCCGCAAACCCCATTCCCGTGCAGCTCTCTACTATACATTTACATGGGTATGCTAGTAGAAAAGTTGCACCCAAAGCCTTCGTTTCCTCTCTCATCTCCCAAAGGTTTTTTCGTTTTTCTTGAGTAACTTTGGTGACATCAGGAAAGATCCATAGTTTTTGTCCACAAAATGTTTGATGCATATTCTTGAAGTATAGCTTAAGTATAGCATTGAAATCTTGTTCAAATACAAATGAAATCACAAGTGTAGCTCTATTTGTAACTTCTGATAATGAGTCTTCTAATATTAGAGAAATATCTTTTAAGTCATCGTTCTGATCTTCTAGTTGAATTTGTTCCAGTTCTTCAGGGATTCCTTCCTGATTCTTTTTCACAGGAAGAAAATATATCTTATTTAATGGAGGAATATTTTGAGAAGAAATTTTCAGAATCTCAATGAGATATTTCCAAAGGGAGGATCCCTACTGGTTTAGGAAAATTCAAAATCGTCTATTGTAATTTTCAATGTGTTCTATTTTATAACGAATACTTAAATTATCTTTCATAAGCATTGATACATTCTCTTTTATATTTGAAGTATCTTTCTGAGATCGCTGTACCTGGTCATCGAAGTCTTGCTTCAGTTTATCCATAGATTTGAAGAGTTGTTCTACTGTGGAAACTAAGTTCGCTGTTTCCTGGGTTGATTTTATAATCAGGGAGTTCATGTTATCAATAGTCTGCCAGAGAGTATCGAGCATCACCACCATGGGGGGATTCAAAGATCCTTTTCTTTCCAAGTTCTCATCACTCGCCATTATCTGCACCGGGGGAGAGGCACCACCACAGGCCCCCAATCTTGCGCCATCCGCCTCTAGCGGGCCTGTCTTCTCCTCCCGAGTTACGGCGGGGCATGGTGGGATTGCTAGCTCCGGAGGGGAAAGCGTGGTCTCGAGTTCCACCGACATCGGACTCCCTTCTCCGACGTCTAAAGGAATCCCAGCTCCGGTCTCGATCAGTGGGTGTCGGAGGGTGAAGCTGTCCAGCGTTCGCTGTTTCAGTGAGGATACCAGGGCTGGAGGCAGTAATGCCCTAATAATCCCTTTTCTTTTAGTATGTGGCATACTAAGTTTAGAGGATGAAGAAAATAGTAGAATCCTCCAGCTAACGCTCAGCAGTCTCACCCTTCATGGTGCATCGACGCCATTTTTTTTTACTTAGAATCATATTAAAACACTGTATATTGTGCTTTATTGCTCAAAAATGTGCCAGCCAATCAGAAATGTTGAAAAATTGGGATATATTTTTTAAAAGTTTACACAAGGCGCACACAAAATGAGAAAGCATACTCAAATTAGTTGAAACTGCTATTTTGGGATTTTTACAGTTCTAGAGTCACTTAAAACCTTGTTAAACTGTTTTATATTTCCCTTTCAATTCCTAAATCATGAATATGTATTTCAATGCTGTTCCAATGTCGTCACTGATTAGGAAACACTATTCAAAGCAAGGAAATCATAGAGGGAAGTTTCCTAATAGATTGAAAATTGGTTTGAAGCAAAACAACCCCATTTAAAAAGGTGAAAAATGAGACTAGTGCCTTTATAGTTAAGCAATTCAAAAGCATATTGAAATAGAGCCTTATACATAGATAAATGATTTAAAAATGACAGTAAACATATACCAATAGCTGTAATACCAAAAGATTATAAAAACACAGATAAATTCATGTCCTGGTTAAGACCATATTGTGTTACTGTATTGAACTTAAAAATAAGTCTCTGTTTTGACCTTAAGAACAGTTTATCAATATCTCACCTCTCCATGGAAGAGTGGGTTTATACAGAACACAGAACTTAAAATCTTGAAGGAATGGTACATCTCTGTGGATTGTTCTAAAAGAGGTTTACCTTGTCTTGATTTTCTAAGGCACTCCTGTTTTCCGTAATTCTGATGTTTAACCTTTGTTTTGTCTTGCCAATGTAGAGAAGTCCACAGAGACATACAGTGATGTATACAATACCAACACTTCAGTTGGAAAAGTGTCTCAGTTTGAATACTTCTGCTGTTCTGGGATGTTTGAAGGTACCAGACTTCATATTTGCACAACAAACTAATCAAGCACCACATTTAAAATGTCCCATGGGTGACTTGACAGACGATGTGGGTTGTGGTAGCTCCAGGGTCATAGCTACCATTGAGCAAATCTGGCAAAATGTCCAGGGCCACCCAATGGTAGGGCCACCTGAAGCTTCTCTCGCCCACAAGTCCAGCATACCTACCTTCCTCTCTCCTCCTTCTTGCCCCACGACTGGCCCAACATCTTTCCATCCTGCCTCGGTCTCTCTGGACAGAGAGACAGGGGGAATGCAGGGCAGGAGAGATGCTGGGGGAGTGGGTGGGGAGAGAGAGAGAGAGCGCACATAGAGGAATGAGAAGAGAGGGGGAGTAATGCTGCACCTTGTGGAAGGAGAGGGACAAATGGAAGAGTAAGAGAGAGACCTGGACCAAAGGGGACAGAAAAAAGAGGGGGCAGATGCTGGACTGGAGGGGGTGGAGAACAGATGGAAGAGAGAGACCAAGACCTGAACCAAGGGGGACGGAGTAGAGAGGGGGCAGATGCTGGACTGGTGGAGAACAGATGAGAGAGAGAGAGAGAGAGAGATTTGGACCAAAGGGGAGGGAACACAAGAGAGGCAGATGCTGAACCTGAGGGGGGGAGAGAGACTGGACCAGGGAAGACAGGGGTAGAGATGTTAGACCAATGGAAGCAAGCAGAGAGAGATGCCACGCCCAGAGGGTGGGGGGTGCAGGAGAAAGGAAAGAAGCAGACATACAGATGAGATGCTGGCTATGGAGGAAGCAGAGGGGCAATACTGGACACTAGGGAAGGGATAGGGACAAAGGAGAGATGCTGAACATGGGGGAAGGATAAGGACAGGGATACAGAGGGGAGACACTGGACAGGATGGATAGAGGGACCATAAGTGCCCCATATAAGAGGCTTAGGGAGGCCAAGAACACCCAGCCCCAAGTCCAATCTCAAATTAAAAACAGCAGCACACAAGCCAGTCCAGGTACTGGTATTTTTCCCTCTCCCCTTCATTCCCCCTCCCCACGGTCCATGTCTTGATCACTGCTGGTAGCAATACCAGCAGTAGGTTGTAGTAGTCAAGGTGAGAGGTGATGAGAGCGTGGATGAGAGTTTGGGTGGTGTGCTCAGAGAGGAAAGGGCGAATTCTTCCTCTTTAACATCAGCAAAATTCGCCCTTTCCTCTCTGAGCACACCACCCGAACTCTCATCCACGCTCTCATCACCTCTCGCCTTGACTACTGCAACCTACTCCTCACTGGCCTCCCACTTAACCATCTATCCCCCCTTCAATCCGTTCAGAACTCTGCTGCACATCTTATATTCCGCCTGAACCGATATACTCATATCACCCCTCTCCTCAGGTCACTTCACTGGCTTCCGATCAAATACCACATACAGTTCAAGCTCCTCCTTCTTACCTACAAATGCACTCAGTCTGCAGCCCCTCATTACCTCTCCACCCTCATCTCCCCTTACGTTCCCGCCCGAAACCTCCACTCACAGGACAAATCCCTCCTCTCAGTACCCTTCTCCACCACCGCCAACTCCAGGCTCCGCCCTTTCTGCCTCGCCTCTCCCTATGCTTGGAATAAACTTCCTGAGCCCTTACGCCAAGCCCCCTCCCTACCCATCTTCAAATCCTTACTCAAAGCCCACCTCTTCAATGTTGCTTTCGGCACCTAACCTTTATACCTTTCACGAAATCTAGACTGCCCAAATTTGACTACCCCTACTTGACTGACTGTACATTTGTCCTTTAGATTGTAAGCTCTTTGAGCAGGGACTGTCCTTCTATGTTAAATTGTGCAGCGCTGCGTAACCCTAGTAGCGCTTTATAAATGTCAAATAGTAGTAGTAGCAGTGATTAAAACAGGCTGCTTTGGGGCTTCAGGGCCTTCCTTCTGATGCACCCTGTGATGCCACTTCCTATTTTCATGCAGGACAGGGAGAGGTGCTGGATCTAGGATGAGCGAGATGGAGAGAAGCTGGATCAGGGAAGAATGGAGGGGAGGGAGAGATGCTGGAAGGGAGGGAGAGAGACTGGATCAGGGAGGAAGGAGGCAGATTCTGGGCAATGGGGGGGCTGCAGGAAGAGATAGTGGCCCCAGGGTGGGGGGGGGGGCGGGGGCGGGGTGTGAGAGGAAGGGAAGAGGGGAAGTGATAAGGGAGACAGAGAAGAGATGCTTAGCATGAAGGGAGCATAGGAACAGAGAGAGGCAGTGCTGAAGAGGGGATAGGAACACAGAAACAATGCTGAACATTGGGGTGAGATGGGACACAGAGGGGCAATGCTGATCTCAGGGGAAGGGATAGGGACAGAGAGGCAGATGCTGGACAGGGCAAGATAGCGACACAGATGGAAGATGCTGAATATAGGGGGAGGCTAGGGACAGGGATACAAGGAGAGATGCTAGACATGGGGGGGGGGAGAGACAGGGAGAGAGGCTGAACAGGATAGATAAGGAAACAGAGGGAAGATGGATGGTGGACAAGAAGAGAAAAGAAATGTCAAATGGACAGAAACCCTTGAAAGTGGAAAAAACAGAGAAAAGCAAAAAGACACTGGGCTTAAAACGAATGATAAAATGCTCAGACCATAAAGGTAGAAAAGTATTATATTCAGAATTTATTAATTTGGAATGTCAGCTGTGTGAGGTGTGCATCTCTGATATCTTGTATTTCAGTTTCTGTTTCTCTAGCATTGTAAGTGGAATGTGTAGTATTGCTGTACATGCAGAGTCTGACGAGGTTTCTATTTCAATTTTTGCCTCCATATCTCTATTAGCAATCTGTGGCCCCTTGTCTGTGTTTTTGCGCATGTGACCAAAATATGATATTTTTCTAGCATATACGCTAGTTTCAGTGCAAAGATCTTGTTGCAGATCCATCTGTTCTGTTTTTTAAGTTTCTGCTGTGTTCGAAAGGGCCCCCCCCTGTCCCTATAAATGTTCGCTGTAACAGAACAGTGTGCTTTAAGCCTGTAAAATTGCCTTTATTAAATCTTGAAGTGCATTTCTCTAGTTTGGCCAGTAGGTGGTGCATGTTATTTTCTTAGTTAACACAGATAAGGAAATGCCTGAGTAATGTAACCAGCTTTTTTCAAATGTTGTTGTTAACTGGGCTCTAATTGGCCCAGGAACTTTTTTCATTTCAATTGTACTGGCTGTTGCTTCAGTTTCAGCCTGGGAGAATAGAGAGAGAGACAGTGCTTTGCTAAAGCCCTGTAAAAAAAAAAAAAACAGTTGTGTTTGATAACTGGTGAACAGTTATATGTCCTGATCTCCCCAGGTACTTTTTAGGAAGTAAACAAATGTTTAGTTAGTGTTATAATTGATCCATATTTCAGTTACCTGTTATTGTTTGCTGAATGCACTATTTTGTTCCACTGTTCAATTTTTTAAAAGACAATAAGCAATCTCTGTCTAGACTGATAAAGAATCCTGGTGGTTTGTGTATTGGGTTTGTGAGTGCTTTCTAGGAACTGTGGGACCACTGGGAGTGTGGCTTCAGTATCCTAGAAATCACTGGGAATAATTTGAGAATGGGAGACTTGCCGAGAGGTGGTTGTGACCCAGTTGGTGGGAGGAGGGTGCTAGTGTAGAGTACAAGTGGCAGATGCAGGCTGACCTGAGCTATGTTGGGGATAGACCCTCTAAGTGATCGTAGGGTAACCCCAGGCGGGGGGTGGCTAGGTGTTTCATGACATTCACCCTAAAAAAACCAAGTTGTATTTCTGCCCCAACAACCCCACTCACCTCTTTCCTCTCTCTGATTCATCTCCAGCTGACACAAGAGTAGTATTTTGAACTGCCACTTAACTTTCACCCAAACCTCCTACCCCTGGTTTCTGCTTCTCTCCTGTATGAGTCAAATAATCAGAAATGTGAACTACATGGGCAAGTGAGAAAGAGAGGGACAGACAGACTGAGGGCAGATGAAAAGTGAGAGAGAGAGAAAGAGGCAGATTGACTGCAGGTTTCTATGACGGTATACACATCGCCTATGAACACTTTTTTTCAATCTGCTTTAATTCAATTGCCTAGGAGATATATATATATATATATATATATATATATATATATATATATATATATACACTGAAGTTTGCACTGTTTAATTTTCTTGCCACGTAATTAGGCATTTGGTAACTTATATTAAATTTAGATATTGAATATATATTACCTGCAACTATTATGCTGATCTTTCGTTCTAACATTGTCAGATAATTATGGACTTAGGCTTTGCCCCAGCCCCCACCCACATTAGCCTGCCCAAACAGCAGATCCATTGACTGCCTATGATAGAGACACGCAGAAAAGATGGATGATGGACATAGAGACTGATCCTGGAGAGAGTTAAAAAAAAACAACAGAAAAAAGCAGAAGAAGAAAGACACCTGGACCAAAGCGTTGCTTAAACAACAAAGGTAGAAATAAATTCCCTCTTAATTTATTAACTGTAATATGTCAGCCTTAGGAAATGTGTATCCTCTCCCCCCCCCCCCCCCTGTCCCCATCACTTAGGGAGCAATGGTGTTATAGGGCCCCACCTCTATTTTTCTGGCCGGGGGCCCATTCAGTCCTAGCTACACCACTGGGTAAGGCTGACAAACAAGTCACTCAAATGATGTTCTTTTGTTATATGCCACTATGAAAAATCATCCAAATTTTGGACAATATTCCAATTTTTTTTCAATATCTTTGATAGCTATGTGAATGGCATGGCACGGACTATTGTCTTTTTTTTTTTTTGAACTTTTTCAGTAGGTTGTAAAAGAGATTGTCTATTAGCTGCAATGGCTCTCTGTAGCCTCATGTCCTCATTTCTACAGAGTATTTTTTAAACAGGTAAGATTTAATACAAAGTCTTCTAAGTCTCAGAAATTGACTGTATGGCAAATTGATCTTAATTGCCTGAGAACTGACAACCTTTTCAAACAGTTTTCCTAATCTTATCTGAATTGTTGGTTCCAATGTCTATCTCGTCTCCTGTCTTGTGTCCTTAACAGAGCATCTCTTCCTCTCCCTCTGTATACTGGAAGATTCTCCTTGAGCTGTTTCATTTACAAAGGATTATATGCGATTGACCCTTTCCTCCATAAGCCTCCCAGCCAAAGAAACTTGATGGGAGACATTATGCCTGGGCAGGATAGTGTACAAAGATTCTGATGGATCAAAGACCTCATCAGAGTCACTCCTAATTATTATTTTTTAAATTTCTGTTAATAGGCTTCTTGTCCATTGATTTTCTTAGATTTCTCTTGGTTTAAAACTCTACAGGGCTCATTTTCAAAGAGAAAACTTTCAAAAAGTGGCATAAAGCGACATTTGGACATTTTGCTTATCAAAATGTTCAAATCAGTATTTTCAAAACCCATATTCTAAACGTTTGTTGACAGTATGTTCAGATCACAAGGGGGCATGTCGGGTGTGGGTTATTGGTGTTCCTAAGACTTGGACATTTTTCTGCCATAATGGAACAAAACAAAAATGTCCAGGGCTACTGTTTAAACATTTTGGTCTAGACCTGTTTTTATCACAACTAAGTCAGAAAAAGGTCACTGACTCCCTCCCACCTCCCAAAGATGTGAAAGAAACAGTACATACCAGCCTCTCTGACATCTTCAGATGTTATACCCAGTTCTATTAGAGCATAAAGCAGGTCCCTGGAGTAGCCTAGTGGTTGGTGCAGCGTACTGTAGAGAAGGGGACCCCGGCCCATATCCCACTCTGTTACACTTGTGGTGGAAAGTGTGAGCTCTCCAAAACTCACCAAAAACCCACTTTACCCATATATTGGTGTCACCTGCAGCCATAAGGGCTATTGTAGTGGTGTACAATTGGATACAGTAGGTTCTTGGTGGGTTTTGGAGGGCTCACCGTACAAGATAAGGGTGTAATGGTGAGATGTATACCTGAGAGCATTTATTTGAAATCCACTGCAGTGCCCCCTAGGGTGCCTCATTGCTCTCCTGGGATGTCAGCGTGGTCAGTCTGCTAAGAATGCTGGCTCCTCCTACATCCCAATGGCTTGGTTTTGTGCATTTTGCACTTGAACATTTATTTTTTCAAAAATGGTCCAAAAAGATAGATACAGCGAGCCCAAAAACATCTTGCAAGTGGCCATTTTTTGAAACAGAAAGATAAACCTTTTTCTCTTTCAAAAATCACTATTTTCGCTACTTGAATTTGAAACGTTTTGATCAACACGTCCAAAGCTGGATTTAAATGTCATACAAGAATGCCCCTCTAGGTTTATTAAATGTAACCTATTATTTCTAAATCTTCCCTATTTACTTTGCCAAGGCTAAACAGTTGAATACCTATAGTCTGTCTCATCTCATTTTAATTTCTCTAATTTAATTTGTTTCACTTCCCTTCTGAAATGATCTAGCTGCTTGTTATAATCTTCAAATAAAACATTAAAGCAAGTGTCATGTTCCTTAAGGAATTGTAATTCCTTTTCTATATCCTCTTACTTTGTATGCTCTTTTATTTGAAGTTTTAATCAATAAGATCATGAGCTCCAAAGAGCACTTGTTTAAAATCACTTCCCATTTGGTCATAAAATCCATATCATCATTAAATATCCTTGTTTCCTTAGTGATCTGCAATCCTCTAGGAATCACCTTACATCTACAGTATTCCAATAAAGTAGAGGAATGCAGTTCAGTACGTGCCATTCTTTTATTTAATTGAATAGATCTTCCAATATCATCATCATCTTTTCTTACAAAGGTACATTTTGGAAGTAAATCTTGTAACTGAGCATCTGTGAAGTTCAGGATGCTCCTCCAGGGTGAGAAAGACATGTTTCCTCAGTAGTAACTGGGAACAAAAAGAGGCAGAGGTCTGCAATGCTTCAACCAGCAGGAAGAACAGCAGATCACAAAAAACAATGAATAAAGTGAAGGCATATAAAGAAGCAGTGTTGCATCAAGATGTTTCGCCTGGACATGGCTGCATCAGGGGCAAGAACTGTGAACCAGACATAAGAATAGAGCCCCAGAATTAGCTGGGGTGGCATAACATATGCATTGCCATACTGGGACAGACCAAAGGTCCATCAATCGCAGTATCCAGTTTCCAACAGTGGCCAATCCAGGTCACAAGTACCTGGCAAGATCCCAAAACAGTAAAACAAATGTTATGCTGCTTATCCTAGAAATAAGCAGTGGATTTTCCCAAATCCATCTTAATAATGGCTTATGGACTTTGCTTTTAGGAAACTATCCAACCTTTTTAAAACTCTGCTATGCTAACTGCTTTTACTACATTCTCTGGCAACAAATTCCAGAGTTTAATTACACATTGAGTGAAGAAATATTTTCTCTGGTTTGTTTTAAATTTTACTATTTAATAGCTTCATTGCGTACATGACTGTTCACCTACCAACAATTGAAAAGTAGGGATTTGATTGGTGGTGGTTGGAACCAATAGTGTGGCTGAGATTTGGGCAGCATTTTTTTCGAGTTTTGCAGCGGGAGGTTTTTTCTTCTTTTCTCTTCAAGGTGTATTTTACAATAAGAATTAATTGTAGCTTAAATTTTAGGGCAATATTTTGACAGTAAATGGTGCTTACCTTGTTCCGCAGCAGGGTGGTCTTGTTTTAATGGCAGTAACGCAGGCAGGTAAGGTTACAGTGCGTGGCAGTACTTGTTTTCGTTAGTGTGGTATTTCTGCTGATAATAGCTTGCTGAAATGCTGGTGTAACCCTGTTCCACTGGCGTAGCCAGACAACCAATTTTGGGTGGGCCTGAGCACAAAGTGGGTGGGCACAAAATTTTCTCTCTCCCCCTCTCCCCCAGCACTTCCCCAACTCAAAATATAAATACTTTAGCTGATGAGGATCCCCAATGTCTGTCAGCTGGGGTCCTCCACTAGAGATGGCCAGAACTCCTCTCCGCCAAGCCCAGCAGGCAGCAGCAATTCCTCGAGCCACTGATGCCAGCACCCCATACATGCGTAGTTGTCAGTGGCTCCAGGATGCTGCCCCCATCTGCCAAGCTCGGTGGAAGGCAGCTCTGGCCAGCTTCGGAAGAGATCCCAAGCTGGTAGAGCTTGGGGATCCCCACTAGCTATAGCAAGGGTCAGGGCTGCTGTTAACCATGCTGGTGACCAGGGCAGAAAATAAAGAAGCCCCTCCCCAATTCCCTCTCCTCTCTAATCTCTTCATCTGCTGTTACAGTCACACTGACAGACCCTCACAAATTACAGAACAAGGGATCACAAATTAAAAATAAAAATATGTAGACAAAATTGAACTGGGAACCTCAGCATGCACTGCAACACTGGAGAAAAAAAAAACAAAAGCGCATTTCCTTTTCTACTTAACACGATAAAAAGACATCCACCATGCACATTTCCCAAAGTTAACATATTCCATTTAAAACATTCAAAATAAAGTGATTTTTCTACCTTTATTGTCTGGACATTTTATTTTTCCATCATGTTGGTTCCAATTTCTCTTTCCAGCTTTCCTGTCTTCTGCTAATTCTTCAAGCGGCTGTCCATTTGTCTTTTTTCTCCTGTCATTTCATTTCCTCACTGCACCTGCCTCTAAAATATTGATCTTTCTTTTCTTTCTTTCTTTTCTGCTTCTGTACACTCAAATTTCATCCTCTTTCTAAATCTTTTCCTTCAGATATCTATCACATTTCCATTTCCTTTCACCCACTAGCTCTCCCATTCCCCATCTCTCTCCTTCCCAGCCTATCATTCCTGTCCATCTTCAATCTACGCACCATTACCATATTTCTACCTCTCTAATCACTGTTCTCTCATTTATTTCCTTGCCATCTCCACTCCCTGGGCCTCTCCCCCATGCTTTCCACCATTCCCAGTGTCTCCCTCCCTCCACCCTTCCAGCCCAGCATCTGTTCCCTCTTTCTCATAGCCTGATATCTCCCTATCCCTTTTACCACCAGCATTTTCCTGTCCCATCTCTCTCCCCTCTCCTCCTCCATTGTTCAGCATTTTGCCCTTTCTCTTCCCTACCATCCATTGTCCATCTTCTCTCCCTGGATTCATCTTCCCTCTTTCTCCCCTCCCCCGCTTGTGCATCTCTCCTTTCCTGTCCTCCACTTTCATGTCCAACTTTTCTCCCTCTCCCTGCCTTGAGCCCCTGGTCTAACATCTCACAACCACCCCCCCACCCGCCCCGCCACACAGCATCTCTCCATATTTCCTTCCCCTCACCTCAATGCCATGTTCAACATTTCCCCTCTCTTCTCTCCCTCCTTTTCTTCCACTTCCATGTCCAACACTTTTTTTTTCTCTCTGGTCCTTTACTACTACTACTTAACTCCTATGCAGCCTTTCCCTCCCTCTCTCCATCCCATCCCACCCCTATCCAACAATTCTCCCTCTCTTTCCCCTTGCAGCATCTCTCCATCCCACCCCCCACATTGAACAATTATTCCTCCACCCCATCTAGCACTACCCTGTCTCACTCCCTACCCTCATCCCAAGGGCTCCTGTCTCTCCCTCTCTCCTTGATCCCTCAAGAAAACCTGCCAGCATGCTGTAGGTTTATTTCTCTCCCTCCTCCCACCCGCTGACATGCTGCACATTTTTCCCCTCCCCCCCCAGCCAACCACTGCAGTTTTTGCTCTCTCCCACCTCCCAGCCACCCGTGACCCGCCAGCGCACTGCAGGCCTTCTTTCCCCTCACTCCCCTTCCACCTCCATCCATCGGCGATCTAACTCTGCAGCAGTGTAGCGGAGCCGAGCCGCTATGTGCCTCCTTCCTTCCGGCTGGCTTCACATTCTCCGACCCGTCCGAAGTTGAACTCTCTGAAGAGGAGGCGGGGCCAGCGCCGCGGCGGAAGAAGCATATTTTGTAGCAGCGTGCAGTTAACACACAGCTGCCCGACGACGCGGATGATGGGAGGGAGCAGGGAGGGAACAAAACCTGCGTGCCGGCAGGTGGCTGGGAGGAGGGAAAGCGGAAGTGACGGTAAGCAGCAGCAAGGGAAACATCGTTTGGGCTTGAGGTGCACCGTTGCTGGGCGGGCCTGAGCCCAAAGTGGGTGGGCCCAGGCCCACCCGTGGCTACGCCCCTGCCCTGTTCTGACCATAAAGTTCCAGGTATCTCTTCAGGTCAGCACCTGAACCAGAGTCTCTACAAAAGTTTTATTTCTTTCTGAGTTGGGTGTAGGCCAGGGCTGGAATTTCCGGTGGGCCATAGGGTTTTAAGCCACTCTATATTACTTCTCTTTATCAGTCTGAGAGCAAATTAACTTCACTCTCACTCCAAAGAGATTCTTCACTCCAGGTTTTATGAAACAAATGCAAAACTTTACTGGAATACTGCAATAGGCAGCTATCCAAATTCATACTTTCTTTTAACAGAAACAGTCGACTCGAAGCAAAATTTAGGCTCTTAGGTAGAAAGCTGAAATCCAGATCCTCCAGGGTAGCATTTTCTGAAATGCTACCTGTGCCACGCGCAGGGCCCAAGAGACAGGCAGAGCTCCAGAGTCTCAATGCGTGGATGAGACGATGGTGCAGGGAGGAGGGCTTTAGATTTGTTAGGAACTGGGCAACATTCTGGGGAAGGGGGAGCCTATTCCGAAAGGATGGGCTCCATCTTAACCAGAGTGGGACCAGGCTGCTGGCATCGGCGTTTAAGAAGGAGATAGAGCAGCTTTTAAACTAGAAATGGGGGGAAGGCCGACAGTCGCTCAAAAGAGCATGGTTCGGGATAAGGTATCTTTCAAAGATATCACCATAACAGGGAAGATAGAGTATCCTGATAGTGAGGTTGCAAAAGAGATTGTAGTAGATCGGGTATCTTTAAATAACAATAAAAATCAGACAAAAGATTGCCAATTAATACTGTCAAGTACTAAGCATGATGTACTTAGGAACAACAAACATAGTTTGAAATGTCTATATGCGAATGCCAGGAGCCTAAGAAATAAGATGGGGGAGTTGGAATATATTGCACTAAATGAAAAATTAGATATAATAGGCATCTGAGACCTGGTGGAAGGAGGATAACCAGTGGGACACTGTCATACCGGGGTACAAATTATATCGTAGTGATAGGGTGAATCGGATTGGTGGAGGGGTAGCATTGTATATTAACGAGAGCCTTGAATCAAATAGATTGAAAATTCTGCAGGAAACAAAACACTCCTTGGAATCACTGTGGATTGAAATTCCATATGCAAAGGGGAAAAGGATAGTGATAGGAGTGTACTACCGTCCGCCTGGCCAGGACGAACAGACGGATGCGGAAATGTTAAAGGAAATCAGGGACGCAAACAAACTGGGCAACACAATAATAATGGGGGATTTCAATTACCCGCATATAGACTGGGTTAATGTAACATCTGTACACGCAAGGGACATAAGATTTCTTGATGAAATCAAGGACAGCTTCATGGAACAGCTAGTTCAGGAGCCGACAAGAGAAGGAAAAATACTAGACTTAGTCCTTAGTGGTGCTCATGATCTAGTGCAGGGGGTAACGATACGAGGGCCGCTTGATAACAGTGATCATAATATGATCGGTTTTGATATTGGCATTGAAGGAAGTGAAACTAGGAAATCAAGTACGCTAGCGTTTAACTATAGAAAAGGTGATTACGACAAAATGAGAAAAATGGTGAAAAAAAGACTGAAAGGAGCAGCTCGCAGAGTAAAAAACTTGCATCAGGCGTGGATGCTGTTTAAAAACACCATCCTGGAGGTTCAGGACAAATATATTCCACGTATTAGAAAAAAGGGAAAAAAGACTAAACGTCAGCCGGCGTGGCTAAACAGTAAGATAAAGGAAATCATTAGAGCCAAAAAACAATCCTTCAGAAAGTGGAGAAGAGAACCAACTGAAAGTAACAGGATAGATCATAAGGAATGCCAAGCCAAATGCAAAGCGGAGATAAGGAGGGCAAAAAAGGACTTTGAGAAGAAATTAGCGTTGGAAGCAAAAATACATAGTAAAAATTTTTTTAGATACATTAAAAGCAGGAAACCGGCCAAAGAGTCGGTTGGGCCGCTGGACGAAAATGGTGTTAAAGGGGCGATCAAGGAGGACAAAGCCGTAGCGGAGAAATTAAATGAATTCTTTGTTTCGGTCTTCACCGAGGAGGATTTGGGGGGGACACCGGTGCCGGAAAGAATATTTGAAGCGGGGGAGTCGGAGAAACTAAACAAATTCTCTGTAACCTTGGAGGATGTAATGGGTCAGTTCAGCAAGCTGAAGAGTAGTAAATCACCAGGACCTGATGGTATTCATCCCAGAGTATTAATAGAACTAAAAAATGAACTTGCGGAGCTACTGTTAGAAATATGCAATCTGTCCCTAAAATCGAGTGTAGTACCGGAAGACTGGAGGGTAGCCAATGTTACTCCGATTTTTAAGAAGGGTTCCAGAGGAGATCCGGGAAATTATAGACCGGTGAGTCTGACGTCGGTGCCGGGCAAGATGGTGGAGGCTATTATTAAGAATAAAATTGCAGAGCATATACAAAAACATGGACTGATGAGACAAAGTCAGCACGGATTTAGTGAAGGGAAGTCTTGCCTCACCAATCTAATGCATTTTTTTGAGGGGGTAAGCAAACATGTGGACAATGGGGAGCCGGTTGATATTGTATATCTGGATTTTCAGAAGGCGTTTGACAAAGTGCCGCACGAAAGACTCCTGAAGAAATTGCAGAGTCATGGAATCGGAGGTAGGGTATTATTATGGATTAAGAACTGGTTGAAAGATAGGAAGCAGAGAGTAGGATTGCGTGGCCAGTATTCTCAGTGGAGGAGGGTAGTTAGTGGGGTCCCGCAGGGGTCTGTGCTGGGTCCGTTGCTTTTTAATGTATTTATAAATGACCTAGAGATGGGAATAACTAGTGAGGTAATTAAATTCGCCGATGACACAAAATTATTCAGGGTCGTCAAGTCGCAGGAGGAATGTGAACGATTACAGGAGGACCTTGCGAGACTGGGAGAATGGGCGTGCAAGTGGCAGATGAAGTTCAATGTTGACAAGTGCAAAGTGATGCATGTGGGTAAGAGGAACCCGAATTATAGCTACGTCTTGCAAGGTTCTGCGTTAGGAGTTACGGATCAAGAAAGGGATCTGGGTGTCGTCGTCGATGATACGCTGAAACCTTCTGCTCAGTGTGCTGCTGCGGCTAGGAAAGCGAATAGAATGTTGGGTGTTATTAGGAAGGGTATGGAGTCCAGGTGTGCGGATGTTATAATGCCGTTGTATCGCTCCATGGTGCGACCGCACCTGGAGTATTGTGTTCAGTACTGGTCTCCGTATCTCAAAAAAGATATAGTAGAATTGGAAAAGGTACAGCGAAGGGCGACGAAAATGATAGTGGGGATGAGACGACTTTCCTATGAAGAGAGGCTGAGAAGGCTAGGGCTTTTCAGCTTGGAGAAGAGACGGCTGAGGGGAGATATGATAGAAGTGTATAAAATAATGAGTGGAATGGATCGGGTGGATGTGAAGCGACTGTTCACGCTATCCAAAAATACTAGGACTAGAGGGCATGAGTTGAAGCTACAGTGTGGTAAATTTAAAACGAATCGGAGAAAATTTTTCTTCACCCAACGTGTAATTAGACTCTGGAATTCGTTGCCGGAGAACGTGGTACGGGCGGTTAGCTTGACGGAGTTTAAAAAGGGGTTAGATAGATTCCTAAAGAACAAGTCCATAGACCGCTATTAAATGGACTTGGAAAAATTCCGCATTTTTAGGTATAACTTGTCTGGAATGTTTTTACGTTTGGGGAGCGTGCCAGGTGCCCTTGACCTGGATTGGCCACTGTCGGTGACAGGATGCTGGGCTAGATGGACCTTTGGTCTTTCCCAGTATGGCACTACTTATGTACTTATGATATTTAAAAAAAAAAAAAAAAAGTTCAGTTTGCTGAAAGAGGTTTTTGTGCCAGTGCAAGACTATTGGGAAAAATACTATGCACTAAAGTATCAGTTTCTTATAAATCCTAGGGTATTTATGTATTTACAGTCCAATACCCATCCTTAAGGGCAGAATAATCCAAGGCTTTGCTTACAGCATTTATGGCAGCAAGCTGTCCTGCTGGGCTTTGTCCAGCTGCCGACTCACTCAGGAGCAGATCTCCCTGTCTGTCCTTCCTTCAAAGGTGCACTTCTTCGAGCTGCTTCCTCTGGTACCGAACAAGCTCTTCCCTGTTCTGCTCCCAGGCTAGGTATAACCCTTTCTACCCACCTGGAGCACTCCTCACAATCCAGTTAATGCTTTTATTGGCTAAAACCTCCCCTATATTCAGGCTTAGGTTATTCGGCCTTTCCAGGACACCCCCTTTCCTCACAGGCCCTGGCAGGGATGAAAGCAACCAGAAACCATGTGCTCACCCATCCCTTTTGTTTATTTTGTTTTATTTATTTATTTTTTCACAGCACTTGATATACCGCAAGGTCATAGGTAGACAGGCAAAGAAAAAAAGAAACAGATCAAAACAACACAAAGAAACAAGGCAAAGCAGGATTAGGATGTAGGCATTGCAAAGGCCTTGGTAAACAGGTGAGTTTTGAGAAGTTGTTTAAATGTATTGAGAGGATATTCAGAGTGGAGCTATGCTGGGAGGGCGTTCCAGAGGAAAGGTCCGAGATGTCAGGAAGTATTTTTTCACGGAGAGGGTGGTGGATGCTTGGAATGCCCTCCCGCGGGAGGTGGTGGAGATGAAAACAGTAACGGAATTCAAACATGCGTGGGATATGCATAAAGGAATCCTGTGCAGCAGGAATGGATCCTCAGAAGCTTAGCTGAAATTGGGTGGCGGAGCAGGTGGGGGGAAGAGGGGTTGGTGGTTGGGAGGCTAGGATAGGGGAGGGCAGACTTATACGGTCTGTACCAGAGCCGGTGATGGGAGACGGGACTGGTGGTTGGGAGGCGGGAAATACTGCTGGGCAGACTTATACGGTCTGTGCCCTAAAAAAGACAGGTACAAATTCAAGATATGAGTTTATCTTGGGCAGACTAGATGGACCATGCAGGTCTTTTTCTGCCGTCATCTACTATGTTACTATGTTACTATGAGATAGCTAAAGGCTGTCTCATGAGAGATATCTAGGTGAAGAGCCTGTGGTGAGAGGAGAGCAAGAAGTTTAGAGGAGGAAGAACGACCAGTGAGTGAAGGAGTATAAGGTATAAGAAGATTATGCATCACTTTTATTACCTACTAACCCCCTCCCAACTTTGACACATACTATTCATTACTCAGTGTAAATCCTTCCTCTGTGTTGGGCTCCACTCCTACCCACTGACACTGTTCTCTCTCCCACCAGCGACTCTGGAGAGCTGTCCCCTGAGGAAAACAAATCCACGAGGGGATTACACTGGCGTGAGGTGGGGTAGTGAGGTTTGCAGGGTCCTTGCAGGGTTCATTTTTGAATGAATTGTGTGGCAGCTGAAAAGCAAGGAAGGCAACCGAATCTTGTTCTGTTTAGCTGTGGGGTGGTTCTGATGTGTGTAATATTGTTTAAGGCTGGCGCAGTAAAGTGTAAGTGTTAATTGAGGTGAGAATATGATTCCTAAGAGGAGTAGGCGGGGAAAGGGAATAATGTCAGACTGGGACAGTGAAAAAGAAGTTATAGGAGCCAGGAAGTGCTAAGCAAGCTGAGGATAAAAGAAAGAGGAATAGGCTGGATATGGGCAGAAGGTCAGTCAGAGAGAGCATATTCAAAAGAAAGTGAATAAGAATGTTAAAGCTGTGGCTGTGAGAGGTAATAAAGGAAAGGCTGTTAAGGGACCTATTGTTTGTGAATCAGGAACATCAAGTGGGCAAGCAGGGTGGCAGAGGAACCAGTCCGAATCAGATGATGAGGAAGAAGAATATTTGGAGTCCGAGAATTCTGATGATGAGGATTCTGAGTTTGTGAAGGTGTATTGAAAAGGGTGGGGAAGGATGTAAGGAAAAGAAGGACAAGGGGTTGTGCAAGCAATTGAAATGTGAAATAAAAATTATAGGAAATTTGTGGCATGTTGTAAAGCATCTGGATACAGAGAAGCGTAAGAGGAGGGTGGTTGGGGAAATTTCCAATAGATGTTTGGGAGTCTGTAGGTTCATCAGTCATCTTCTACCTCTAGCTTTGAGGAGGATTACGATGAAGATTGTCATTTGATGCAGGAGAAGGCAAAAAAGGATTCTCAAGGCTCTAAAGGTGTGGAGAGATGTCAAGGAATTAATAAAAGTGGTCATTCCTTTAGTGATATAGCCCTTTAGGTACTCATGTTCTTTTAAAAGTTAAAAGAAAAATTTTGAGAGGAAAGCTTGTTGATTTGTTTGCAGTGGGAGTATAGTCACTGCGGTGCAACAACCAGTTTCCCAAGTGTTACAAAAGGCAAGCGTAATTATAAAACTGCAAAATCAGCAGACCTAATTTCCCATTTTGCCAGTTAAATATGACAATCATAGCTTGGATTGTCCCCCCCCCCCCCCCCCCCCCCACAACAAACTTTAACCACTATCCAATCAACAAGATAGAGATCCCTCTTTTAATACTTTATTTTATTTATTTATTAGGATTTATTTACCGCCTTTTTGAAGGAATTCACTCAAGGCGGTGTACAGTAAGAATAGATCAAACATGAGCAATACACAATTACAGCAGTAAAAATATTCGAACAACAATACAAAGTATGGCATGGTATATTACTTGCAATGACAACACATGTACTAGAACATTATAATTGATAGTGAAGGGTAAGGCAAAGTTGTAACATATAGATGAGTAAGAAAGTAAGAAGAGTTAGAAAGTAAGGTGACTGATTTGAAGAGTGTTGCACGTGAGGTCAGAGAGATGGTTAAATATTATCTCAGCTAGGGTAGGAGTGGATAAGCATATCCCGCTGCAGTATGTGCAGCCCGAGTCAATCCTTGTGTTTGTGTGTGTGTGTGTGTGTGTGTGTAAGTGAGACTAACAAGTTAGTTACTTCTTCCATTAAAGGCTTGGTTGAAGAGCCAAGCTTTCACCTGCTTCCTGAAGTAGAGATAGTCCAGAGTTTGGGGGCTACTCTGGAGAAGCAGGGCCGTGCCGATGCGGTAAGCGAGGTAAGCGCCGCAGGGGGGCGCCCACCTCTGGAGGGCGCCGCCACGGTGCTTACCCTCGCCCCGCGCCGCAAAGGCCTTTAAATATTTTACCTGGGTCGCAGCAGCGTCAGTGAAAGCGCTGCCGACCAGCAAGGGCGGGGCGGTGGGGGCGGTCCGCCCCGAGTGTCATCAGAAAGGGGGGTGCCGCCGCTCCCGCTGCTCTTCTTCCTGGCAGCCCCTCCCCCGCACCAGCCCTTTAAAAATAAATTGCCGACGCGAATAGCGAGCGCAGCACCTCGTGTGCAAGTAAAAGAAGCGGATCCGATCATCTCATTGGGCCTTCCCTCACTGTCCCGCCCTCCTCTGACGCAACTTCCTATTTCCTCTAGGGCGGGACAGTGAAGGAAGGCCCAATGAGATGATCGGATCCGCTTCTTTTACTTGCACACGAGGTGCTGCGCTCCCTATCGCGTCGGCAATTTATTTTTAAAGACCGGGTGGCAGGGAGAAGACGAGGCAGGGTGAGGGTGGGGGACAGATGGGGTGAAGGTGGGGGGACTCGGATAGCAGAAGGGACTGGGTGGGAGACAGATGGGGTGAGGGGGACTCGGATGGGCAGAAGGGACTGGGTGGGAGACAGATGGGGTGAGGGTGGGGGGCATTTGGATAGCAGAAGGGACTGGGTGGGAGACAGATGAGGTGAGGGGGACTCGGATGGGCAGAAGGGACTGGGTGGGAGACAGAGTGAGGGTGGGGGGCACTTGGATAGCAGAAGGGACTGGGTGGGAGCCAGATGGGGTGAGGGGGACTCGGATGGGCAGAAGGGACTGGGTGGGAGACAGATGGGGTGAGGGTGGGGGGGCACATGGATAGCAGAAGGGACTGGGTGGGAGACAAATGGGGTGAGGGTGGGGGCACTTGGATAGCAGAAGGGACTGGGTGGGAGACAGATGGGGTGAGGGGGACTCGGATGGGCAGAAGGGACTGGGTGGGAGACAGATGGGGTGAGGGTGGGGGCACTTGGATAGCAGAAGGGACTGGGTGGGAGACAGACGGGGTGAGGGGGACTTGGATGGGCAGAAGGGACTGGGTGGGAGACAGATGGGAGAAGGGGCATGGATCTGGAACTGGGGTCTGAAAAGTGAGCAGGAGGGAGAATGGGGTCATGCCTGGGGCAGGGGTGGATGGGAGAATCAATGGATTTGGAACTAGGGGCAGCCGCAGGTGGGAACTGGGAGCCGAAAAGAGGGGGCATTGAGAGAGGGGGGATAGATCCTGGATGGAATGGGGAGTGAGAGGGAGGGCAGACCCTGAATGGATGGGAGGGGGAAAGAGAGAGGGCAAATGGTGAATCGAAGGAGCAGAGAGAAAGGGCAGACAGTGGATAGAAGGGAGTGAAAGAGCAGACAGTGGATGGAAGGGGCAGAGATAGAGGGCAAATGCTGGAGGGAAAGGAGAGAGAGAGGGCAGATGGTGGATGGAAGGGGGAGAGAGAGATGGCAGACTGGGGCAGATGGTGGATGGAAGGGGCAGAAATAGAGGGCAGATGTGGATGGAAGGCACATTAGAGAGGGCAGACACTGGATGGCAGAGAGAGAGCGAAGACAGATGCTGGATGGAAGGAAGACGGTGAAAAGAAGATGAGGAAAGCAGAAACCAAAGACAACAAACTGTAAATATATATTTTTATTATTTTGCTTTAGGATATAGTATTTTAGCTGTGTTAATAAATGTTTATAAATAGAACATGTAAATAAGGTAATCTTTTTATTGGACTAATTTTAATACATTTTGACTTAACTTTCAGAGAACAAAACCCCCTTTCTCAGATCAGGATAGGATACTGTAACAGCACTATACTGTATTGACCTGAGGAAGGAGATTTTGGCCTCTGGAAGTTAAATGTATTAGTCCAATAAAATGGTATTATTTTATTTTCTGTATTTGTTTTATTTCTATTTGTTAATTTGTAAAGTGGTGATTGGTATTTGTTAGTTTTTTCAAATTTACATCTGCTGTCTTTATATTTTGCACAGTACTAGGAGACATTTTCTGTTTCTGTGGCGTTGCATTGTATGCAGAGTCTGGCATTGGGGGTTCAGTTTAATTTTTGTCTAAATAGAAAGTTTATGATTACTTATTCTATAGTGGATTAGGGTGTATCTGTGTTTGTGAAAAAGACATGGCTTTCAGTTGGCATTGACTGTGCAGGATCGACGATCTGTACTATTCTGCCTGGTTTCATTTTACAATAGGTGAATTGATGTTCTAGTGCTCACTGTAGTGCTTAAGATGCTTTCCTTTTCCTTGTGTGACTCATAGAAACGACTGCTTATGGTATGGTAAAATTGCTCTATAGGTCGTGTTTTGTATTCTCGGTATGCCTAGTACTGGATTTGGGGGGGGGGGGGTGTTAAAAAAATGACCGGCCCCGGGTGTCAACTACCCTAGCTACGCCACTGCTGCCGACGTCTCCCTTCCCTTGCACTCGTTGGTTCCCTCAGTGTCCCGCCTTCTTCTGACGTCAGAAGAAGGCGGACACTGAGGGAACCAAGAGCGCAAAGGGAAGGGAGATGTCGGCAGCGCTCCGCTTTCACTGATGCTGCTGCGACCAGAAGTAAAAGATTTAAAGGCCCCAGGGCGCGGAGGGAAGGGCAGAGAGGCATGGATGGGAGGGCAGAGAGGCATCGATGGGAGGGCAGGGCCCAGGGAGAGGACAAATTGCTGGAAGGGGAGGGGAGAGAGGATTGCTGGCTATGGATGGAGGAGGGAAGGGCAGAGAGGGACAAGGATGGACATGGGGGCCCAGGGAGAGGACAAATTGCTAGAAATGGAGGGGAGGGGAGAGAGGAGGATTGCTGGCTATGGATGGAGGAGGGAAGGGCAGAGAGGGACAAAATGGACATGGATGGGAGGGCAGGACCCAGGGAGAGAGGAGAAATTGCTGGAAATGGATATAGAGCAAGAAATGAAGAAGAAAGGAGAAAAGTAAAGAAATAAATGGAAAGGAAGCCCTGGAAATGGAGTTAAGAGGACAGATAGCAGCAGAATCAGATACTGGACCAGCATGATTGAAAAAAGAAAGTCACCAGACAACAAAGGTAGAAAAAAAATCATTTTATTTTCATTTTAGCATTTGGAATATGTCCACTTTGAGAATTTACATCTGCTATCTTATTTTGCAATGTATACCAATTTGTTTCTAAGAATATTGCTGACAATTCCTTTCAGTGTGGCAAGTGGTGAGCGATCATTTTCATGGGGGGGGGGGCGTGATCATTTTCACGGGGGGGGGGGGGGGGGCGCCAATTGATAGTCTGCAGGGGGGTGCCAGAGACCCTAGGCACGGCCCTGTGGAGAAGGCTCGCTTGCGGGTAACACATCGTGTAATGCCTTTCGGAGATGGTGTAGTTAGTGAAAGTCCTTGAGAGGACCTTAGTGTCCTAGGCGGTGTGTGGAGGATCATCCTATTCTTCAGATACTCGGGGCCATTTCCTTTCAGGGCCTTGAAGATCAGACATAGAGTTTTAAATTTAGCCCTGTATTGTACTGGTAGCCAATGGAGTTTTTGCAAAAATGGTGTGATGTGGTCACGTCGCTTGCAACCTTCTATGAGTCTTGCTGCTGCATTCTGAATCAACTGGAGCTGGTGCAGGCCCTTTGTAGCCAGACCATTGTATAGTGCATTGCAATTGGAGGGGCAAGACCTGCAATGCATAGCGCTATTTGTAGAAAATCACCATACAATATGGGCTAATCTGACCTGACAATGACAGTGGTAAAGAGGACCAGTTTTCTAACTGTTGGTTTGTAAGGTCTAAAAATTCCCATATTGATTGCAACAGCTTGGTAGAGTAAGGCAGTTGAATTCCTAAGTATCTGAAGAACTGTTCTGCCCATTTCAATGGGAAATCTCCCCTCCAGTGTTGTTTCACTGACCCTTCAGTTGGCAGCACCTCCTATTTAGAAAATTTCAATTTAAAACCAGCGTAGTCCTAATATTCTGTAAAGGTTCCTAACAATTCCCCAAGGGAATTCTGGGGGTTGGTCAGATGGACCAACAGGTCATCTGCAAAGGCTGCTATTTTAAATGTAGCACACACACATACACACACACGTGTCCATGTGTCTTTTATCTCTGGATTAGCAATAATGTCTTGTATTAGGAAGTCTAACATAAGAAGAAATATTAGTGGGGATAATTGCCAGCCTTGCTGGGTTACTCCATGTATATTAAAGTCCTCCATTATGTCTCCATTGACCCACACTCTGGCTCTTGGAGCAGAGTAAAGCATGTGAATAGTACCTACAAAGTGCCCTTCAAACCTCTTTAATACAGCATACATGAAATCCTATTTTACGCTATCAAACACTTTTTTCTCACTGGTTACCCATTAAAGATCATATTTTATTTAAGATTTGTTGTCTGATTTTTAATATTCTGGAAGGTCGTCTACTGAGAATTTATCTTTTTCTCTGCCTTTACTACACTCAAGTTTCTTCCAGTTAAAGGTCTGAGGTTTAAAACTTTCCACAATGGCACTTTTTTATTTTGTTAATCAATCAGATAAGGTCTGAAATTCTCTATCATATGAAATACATTCTCGTAATTCTAACCTTCAATTTCCTAAATTTTTGAAGACTTGCTTGTTTAATAAACATTTTTTATAACTAATCTGTTTGATTTACAGCCTGTTCTTAAATTTTGATGTCTATATTTCTTATTGTTACCTTGCTCTGAACCCTTTGTTGGGGAAAAAAGTCAAAAATAATAAATTAGCCATCCAATCACGCTTGGGAACATAAGTGAATCTCTTACCAGAAGAAGTCTCTGATTGGTAAAGAGGAAAGAGATCTTACAGAGGAATGTCTTAGTGTGAAAACTTCTTCTTACTTATTATAGACATTGTGTCTGGGCACAAACATAAATGGTTCCACTGTAAGTTTACCATTTTTCTCTTTAAAAGGTTGGAAGTGCAGAGGCCCTCAAGTTCTGCCTGCTAAAAAAAAGAGAAACCCAGTTCAGCAGAGACCCCTAGTGGCTCAACCTGGTTAGGGCGTGATCTTTTGACAATACTCTTACAGCTTCTAGAACATCACAGTGGTAGGAGGAGAGACACCCTTTGGAAGGAAGCTGTGTTGGTATAAATACAATCGTGACTGAATAGATATGGATGGGCTGGAGTGTAAATTTTAAGGGGCTTTGACATTAGCTTCAGAACTTTTAGTACAGGAACAGTGCTGGATAGATTTTTACGGTCTGAGTCCTGAGAAAGGCAGGGACAAATCAAATTCGAGTATACATATGAAGTATCACATACCATGTAAAATGAACTTATCTTGTTGGGCAGACTGGATGGACCGTTCAGGTCTCTTTATCTGTCGTCATTTACTAAGTTACACTGGGAGCAGCCTTGTCTTTGGTTCCAATTTCCTGGCCATTGCACCTAATATACATCTACTGAGAGAAAAAAGGGTCTCTGACTACAGCAGCCACTACACCTGGAGAAACAAGGAGTTGCATGCATCTAACAGAACCAGTGTTGCCAGGTGGAAAATTTTTTTCCCACCCAATCTAGCACAAAAACCGCCCAAAACCCGGCCAAACTCAAACCCCGCCCCTGACACCCCCACCCCGCGTCATCACCCCGCCCCCGCCGTCATCAACCCCGCCCCCGCCGTCACCGGCCCCGCCTCCCCCGTCACCGGCCCCGCCTCCCCCATCATCGGCCCCGCCTCCCACGTCATCGGCCCCACCTCCTACGTCATTAACCCCGCCGAAAAACGTCACTAACCCCGCCCCCCGCGGCCAAAAAAGCAGCCCAAAAAACCGCCCTGAAGCCCAAAAAGCAGCCCAAAAAACCGCAACCCGCCGCGGGCAAAAATTTCCCGCGGCGGGTCGCGGAAAACCGCCCAATTGGGCGGTAAAACCGCCCACCTGGCAACACTGAACAGAACCTACACAGCTGCAGAATCTGTGAGAGAAGCTAGAATTAGGAACCAGCCTCCTGCCAGGTGAGAAAAAGTAATAAGATCAAGCCTAAAGAAACAAGAGGGGTCCCTGGAGAAACAACAGAACAAATAACCCCAGTAGCAGTGTGCCCACTGAGGAAGGGATCACTTACAAGGACTTTTTATCTGAAGGCTCAGAGAGCCCTACTACCAGATAGAGACAGCAGCTCTTTTCCAGAGGAGGAGTCCACAGAGACTAAAGTTATAAAAGATTTCTATGAAGAATGTCTACAAGGCAGGGTGTTCATAAGGCAACCTATCAGACTGTATTTGAATTACTTTACTATTCTACTGACTGTATATAGTTAATGCTGAAAGATTGTCTTGTATTTTTTGTTTTGTTTGGGTTTGTTTGTTTGTTTGTTTGTTTTTTTTGCATCATCCAAGTTTAAGTAAATCTTCTAGAACTCCATCTTCTGGCCTGAACTGGTTTATTGTATCAAAGGAGAGTACCAAAGTGAGTGAATTACTGTTGCAACTGACTTGCGATCTCTTGTTGGTCCTAGCACTTACCTCCCTACAAACTCTTAAATTTACTTATAGTAACCGGCACGGGTGCTCACCTGGCAAACATGGGTTACAAAAACAGCTCTAAACTGTCAGGGGATGCTACCTCATCCAGACCCTTTTCAATCTGTTTTCCTTCAACCTTAAATATAGAAACAAAATATAGTTCAGAAATTTACAGAAGAAAATTAAGTAGCTCCCGAAAAAATTTCTTTAGCAATTCCTAATAGAGATCATAAACTTGTCTTAGGGAAATTCAGAAAACATAAATGCTTAACTGGTGCATTGCTATCAACAGTTTCAAATTGATGGCTTATTAAATTATCCTTGATAGTAGTCCCACTTGTAGCTTGAATGGTACCAACCTGAAACACCATCTTGTTAACAGAAATTTCAGTGTGGCCCCGCTTCCTTTCTTGATTCTCCAATTTAGCCACAGTCTCTTTGGAAAATAGAGCTAGCTAGAAACTAAAAGCCTGAAGCAAGGACTCCATATGTGACACAATTTTCCAAATATCCACCCAAAAAAATATTGTCCTCTATAGACTGAACCAGGTCCTTCTGTGTGACTGGCCTCTGATAGGGAACACTATTATCATAGGAAGAGTGATCATACCTGAGGACTTAAAGTGACTCATTATGCTTGACTCACCACCATTCACAGATGATCCTTCCAGCCATTGATGCAAGCGAGGGAATTCTAACCTCTGGGCTAAAAGAGGCACCAGAGGAGTGAAGGGATTCAGCCACTTGAGCAATCCCCCCTCCCCCAATCTGGTTGAAGATAAAAATCCATCATTCCTTGAATCACAGCTGAAGCCCAAGTACCATTAGGCCACACTTTAATTTTCCTCTTCACCATACTTTTGATGTACTTCCTGGGCCCCTCTCAGGCACTGAAGGGGCACCACCAAAGGGATGTTCCCCTTTGGGCATGTGCCTGCCAGGGGCGTATCTGGACTCCGGCGGTAGGGGGGGCCAGAGCCAGAGGGAGGGGGCACATTTTAGCGCCCCCCCCCCCGCCCCCCCCGCCGCCGCCGCCGCCGAGCCCCCACCGCCACCAATAACTTAGTCTCTCCACCCCCCTCCCGCCGCCAACCCTCCCCCGCTGCCGTTCTTACTTTTGCTGGCGGGGAACCCCAACCCCCGCCAGCCGAGGTCTGCTTCCACCTGCCGCTGCCTTCAAAACTTCTTCTTCAGCCGGCGGGGGACCCCAAACCCCCGCCAGCCGCCCCGCGCTGTTTAAAATTCATCTTCGGCCTCCGTGGCCGTGCTGCTGGGATAGGCGGCGCTGTTGAAATCCACTTCGGAGTCTGACGTCGCAGCACGTACAACGTACAACGACGTCAGACTCCGAAGTGGATTTCAACAGCGCCGCCTATCCCAGCAGCACGGCCACGGAGGCCGAAGATGAATTTTAAACAGCGCGGGGCGGCTGGCGGGGGTTTGGGGTCCCCCGCCAGCAAAAGTAAGAACGGCAGCGGGGGAGGGTTGATGGCGGTAGGGGGGGCCAGGGCAAAATCTGCGGGGGCCCAGGCCCCTGAGGCCCCACGCAGATACGCCCCTGGTGCCTGCAGCTACAAGCCATAGTTGTAAAGCTGTTAAATAGAGCAACTGGTGCAAAAAGATGACCACAGCACAGCTCAGTCCCAACAGCCTCATTCTCCTGGCCTCTCTAACCATGATAACTAATGGGTTATCATTCCTGTAGCTCTCACAGGCTCCAGGCCAAATCATCATCTCTTTCATCACCAGCAGCAGTGCTTTTCTGGAGCCATCAATTTCTGAGAGTAAAACTTATATGGATGAAACATTTACCATGATGCCTTTCTCTGGAGCAGAATGGACTCTGTGGCTAATCCTGATACATCTGTTTCTACACAAATTTGTTGTTTTGGGTGTTCCAAAGTTAGGAAAAAAGTGAACAATGTATTTAGTTGTTTGAAAACCTATTTATTTATTTGGATTTATTAACCATCTGAGATTTATTAACCATCTTTATGAAGAGACTCACCCAAGGTGGTGTACAGAAGGTACAGTTTAACGTAAGACTTATAATTTTGTTAGCATAGCAATAGTAAACTAACCAAGAATAAACATAAAGACATTCCAGGAACTCATGTGTGAGTGGAAGAGGATGCTGATAATGGATAGTGATTGTATTGAGGGCCCAGTTATCCACACAGGTTCAGAGAAAGCCATCTTCCTTTGGCTCAAAAGATTGGAGCACCTGCTAGGGAAGTTGAAGGCCACCTGATCATGTTATCTTGAAAATATTAATGTAATGCCTTTAGCTCTGATTCAAAACCTCCACTCTTGGTTAAAGTTTATTAGGTAGTCATAAGGCCTATGAGGAGGTACTATATCTACAACCACTTTATAGAATACATTCAGAAGCTCAGAATATCTCTCAGGTAATTTTCCTGCCTCTGCAGTAGTTGCCAAATACCTGATTACCTAAGTCCTCTCTTCTGGCTCATTGTTCTGTGGTTCTAAATTGGGCAGATAATTTTGTTGGCAGAAAGTCAGCTGGTGCATTTCCCACTGGATATGTGGATCATGACACTCCAATCACAGTAATCCTAAAATGACTGCAAACTATGGAGCATGGATAAGATCAAAGCATATTACTTCCTAATTGTCATGAATTGCACTTATTATCAGTAGTCCAGCCCCAGAACCTAATAAGGGAGAGTCATCAATAATCTACTCCCATGTTCCAGGGGCGTAGCCAGACAACAGATTTTGGGTGGGCCTAGGCAAGAATTGGGTGGGCACCAAGTGTTCTCCCCCCCCCCCCCCCCACACCCCAAAAAAAAATTATCTCAGCTGGGGGGAAAACGCTTCTTTTCACCTTGGCAGCAGGAATGCACTGAAAACTGAGCATGCGCAGGTGCCAGTGTCATGGAGAGTAGCATTTTAGTTACTATCAGGGGAAAATCTTCAGCTGGCGGAGCTTGGGATTCCCACCAGTTACCACTAAACATGTGCTACTGTTGGGTGGGCCTGAGCCATAAATGGGTGGGCCCTGGCCCACCCAAGCCCACCTGTGGCTACGCCACTGCCATGTTCATTCCTTCTCCTGTACGGGAACCGTGTACTCCTAGGCAAATGTGAGGTTCATGAAACACACAGAATTAATCATAGCAAGGGCTTATAGTTGAGACAGCAAAACCAGAATGGTGATGTGGGTGGTTCAGGTTCCCAGTAATGTACCTGATACAGAAGGATTTATCTATATCTGTTTCACACTCCCTATCTCTTTCCCCCACTAAAGTTGAAACTATTCCATTTTGAAAGTACAAACTCCCCCTCAAATCACAAGTCAGGAACCTTGGAATAGATTAGATTCAACATTCACTCTGATTCCCCAAATCCAAGCAACCTTCAACCTTCAACCTTACATCGAGAAAGTAAATCTTAACCCAGTTGTACATGCCATGATAGCATCAAGACTGGATTACTGCAATGCACTATACAATGGTCTGACTACAAAGGGCCTGCACCAGCTCCAGTTGATTCAGAATGCAGCAGCAAGACTCATAGAAGGTTACAAGTGACGTGACCATATCACACCATTTTTGCAAAAACTTCATTGGCTACCAGTACAATACAGGGCTAAATTTAAAACTCTATGTCTGATCTTCAAGGCCCTGAAAGGAAATGGCCCTGAGTACTTGACGAATAGGATGATCCTCCACACACTGCCAAGGACACTAAGGTCCTCTCAAGGACTATCACTAACCACACCCTCTCCAAAAGACATTACACGATGGATACCTGCAAGCGAGTCTTCTCCAGAGTAGCCCTCACACTCTGGAATGCACTACCTGAAAGGCTCAGGTTATCACATGACTATCTCTACTTCAGGAAGCAGATGAAAGCTTGGCTCTTCAACCAGACCTTTAATGGAAGAAGTAACTACCTTGTTAGTCTCACTCACACACACAAGGAGTAGGGTTACCATTTTGTGTCCTCTGAAAAAGAGGACACATGCCACACCCCCTGGTCCGCCCCATCACACCCCCTGCCCCGCCCCTGCCCCTTTTGGATCCTCGTTCCGCCCCCTATTCCCCTCCCCCGTCACATAGTCCCCTTCCCCGCCCCATCACCTACCCCACGCACCCCCCTGTCACATACTCCCCCCCCCCCCGTCACATACCCCCCCCCCTCACTTACTATCTAGCCCTGGTGGTCTACCACCTCATTTTGAACTAAAGGTTCACATTATGATATTATGAGACCTTTTCCCCTCTCACTGAATGAGCAGTTTGGAGTGGTACATATAACTGCTTTTGAACTGGACTATGTTGGCACATTTAGACTGGACAGAACTTATGCATGAAGGAGCCCCTATAGACAGCCCCTCCAAATATGACACCATTAGTACTAATGATGAAACCTATCCTTCCTCTTTGTACATCCGTATGCTGCACAAGCGACCATGTCTGAAAATATAACTGAGATTAAATAAAAATGCTACCAACAATAAAGAACGACAACAACGAGGATGCAGCAGCTCATAGGTTTGCTTTCTTTGTTTTGAGTGTACCAGATGATGGCTGCGCGAGGAAGAGGAAACAGAGGCTAACCTAAGTGACTTCAACGTTTTGACGTCATGCCATCTCCAGTTTTTTTCTTCAGTCCCTTTGGTTTTCATTGCCGCGTGGACGCACCCACTTACGCTGGACGGCATGATGACATCTAATTTTTTTAAACCCGCGAGCGCCTTTTTTTTTTTTTTTCTTATTTTGTTCCCTGATGCTGGATTCAGAGAGCCTGTAAGTTGTTACAACAATGTGCTTTACATTTGGTCGTTTTGTATAGCTTCATATGGTACTCGGGTGAATGAGGAGGCTGCTCCTACTTGCTCGCTAGGATCGGGGATTGATTTTCCGCCTTCCTCGTTCGAGCTTCGAGGAGATGACGTGTCCCATAGCAGTCGGAAGTGCAGTGCTGGTAACGGAGCGCAAGAACAGGGGAAGGAGTATGGCGCTGATACTGACCCGTTTTTCATAGTAAATGAAGAGCGGAGTCGGCGGACCCTCTCGGCAACGGCCACGTTACAGGATCGCGGTAGGTAGGGTTACCATTCGTCCCGACGAAACCCGGACAAATCGGGGAAATGCGGAAATCTGCCCGGACTCCCCACGGCGCCCTCAAAAAGAGGACATGTCCGGGGAAATCCGGACGAATGGTAACCCTAACAAGGAGTGCCTCGGGCTGCACATACAGCAGCAGGACATGTTTATCCACTCTTTATCCCTAGCTGAGATAATATTTAACCATCTCTCTGACCTCATGTGCAACATTCTTTAAATCAGTCACCTTACTTTCTAACTCTTCTTACTCTCTTATCCTATAATAATTCTCAACTCCAACGTTCTGAGGCTGCCTGGAACTGTGGAAAAGGAAAGTGGAGTAGATAAAAGTGATGTCATTCCTGAAGTGCCACTGATTGGCTGCTATGACATGCTGCAGAACGTTCAATAGACAGGAGTGGAAGTGAACAAAGCAAGTCTATGGTAAGCAAGGAAGCCCATTGGTTAATCTGTGATTCAACTCCCCAAAGCAGCCGTCATTCCTATACACTCAAGAAAAAAAAAGGAAACCTAGGAGCTGCTTCTCATTGCCGTTTTTACAGCTGTTTCCACTGGACAAAAGGAGGGGGGAGACACACAGATCCTGCAACTGGGAGGGGGAAGGGGGACCCTGGGGGGGACCCTGCAACTGGGAAAAAGGGAGGGGGGAGGAGGACCCTGCAACTGGGAAAAAGGGAGGGGGGACCGTGCAACTGGGAAAAAAGGAGGATAGGAGGAGGGGGTACCCTGCAACTGGGAGGAAGGAAGGGAGGGAGGGAGGTGGGGACACCCCTGCAAATGGGAGACATACCGGGGGGGACGACCCTGGAACTGGGAGAGAGGGGGGACCCTGGCACATACTCTCATTCTCACACACACACTCGCACATTCACACTCTCTCAAACATACACACTCTGAGAAAAACCTTGCTAGCGCCCGTTTCCTTTAAAACAGAAACGGCCTTATTTACTAGTCTATCTATATGTTACATCTTTGCTTTACCCTTCACTATCAATTAAAATGTTCTATTACGAATTATGTTGACATTGTAAGTAGTATACTATGCCATACCATATTTTGTATTGTTTTTTTGAATATTTTTACTGCTGTAATTGCCTATTGCTCATGTTTGATCTATTCTTACTGTACACTGCCTTGAGTGAATTCCTTCAAAAAGGCAGTAAATAAATCCTAATGAATAAATAAATATTTGCTGCCCCCATTGGGTGGTCTGGTAAATCTGTAGCCTGTTCAGGTAGTTGATTCAGTGGGGACCCACAAGGCATAGACCTTCTCAGTGTCAACCTTTCTTTTTCACTACTGACACTGGTCATGCTATCAATAATTGTGGGCTTATCTGAAGATCACTGCCACCCAATACTCTTCACTCAGGACTAGGACTTTAAGAACATAAGAATAGCCATACAGGGTCAGACCAATGGTCCATCTAGCGTAGGCCAGTATCCTGCTTCCAACAGTGGCCAATCCAGGTCACAAGTACCTGGCAGAAACCCAAATAATAGCAACATTCCATGCTCCCAATCCTAGGGTGAGCAGTGGCTTCCCCCATGTCTATCTCAATAGCAAACTATGGACTTTTTCTCCAGGAACTTGTCCAAATTTGTTTTAAACCCAGATACGCTAACCGCTGTTACAACATCCTCCAGCAACGAGTTCCAGAGCTTAACTATTCTTTGAGTGAAAAATATTGCCTCCTGTTTGTTTTAAAAGTATTTCATGTAACTTCATTGAGTGTCTCCTAGTCTTTCTACACAACACAGGAGACCATGAAGGGCTACTAGGGGAAAATTATTTTAAAAGATTTTTTGTAGCCGCTATGGTGTAGGTGTAGGAATTGCAAGCTACATGGAGATGTGTCAGTGCAGACTTGTATGTGCCTGCTGGTTGCCCTGGTAAACATTCTAGTGGCTGCCATTGTTTGCCAATCTGTTGGGAGGGTACGCTGGAAGGAGGCAGGTGTCTGAAGGAGCTTCCCTCGGCTTGCTGTTGCTGATGTCTGCCCTAACTGTCCTAGGGTAGACTATACTTAAGCTGGCTGCCGATAGGCACTCTTGAGAGGGTCTGACTGTGACTAGGGTGTCCCTCCCCCCTTCTTTTGTGACTGGGCATACACTCTGTCACTCATATCCCCCCTCCCCCCAGCCATCTCCTCTCTGAGGAGCCCTAAGCTCTTTAGCCTTTTCTCATATGAGAGGAGTTCCATCCCCTTTAACATTCTTCTTTGAACCTTTTCTCTTTTTTTAGTTCAATATTTTTTTTTATTAGAGTTTCAGCAACAAGCAGAGCAGTCATAACATGAGACAGGGCAGCAGCCCTGATATACAAGAGTGAACAACTCATATCAAGAGAACAGTATTCAATAAAGCAGAAAATAAAAGTAAAGTTATAAGAAGCAACTTCTGTTATACAAGCTAGCAGCAGTGTCAGCATGACCTGCATTCAGTGGCGTTCCTTGCCTGGATGGCACCCGGGGCGGAGCGCCGATGTGCCCCCCCTGGGTGCAGCGCACCCCCCCCCCCCACTAAATTACAAGTTCCCCCCCCCCTCTGGCGAAATGACACCCCTCTCCCGGGTGCACACCGCTGGGGGGGGGGGGGTGCTGCGGCGCGTGCCTGCTCCGAGTTTGCTAAACTTCTTTGCTCGTTCGCCACAGCTCCCTCTACCCTGGAACAGGAAGTTACCTGTTCCGGGGCAGAGGGAGCTGCAGTGAACGAGCAAAGAAGTTTAGTGAACTCAGAGCAGGCGCGCGCCGCGGCACCACCCCAGTGGCGTGCACCCAGGGCGGACCGCCCCCCCCCTTGGTACGCCACTGCCTGCATTAACACTGTATAAATAACAAGAACATAACATGGTAGCGCAACAGGTAAAACAGAACATTGCAAGCTGAGAAAAGCAGTCATGGCTCTCTGGCCACATTAGCGGGGACCAAACCGTCTGGTAACGAATAAGTGCACATCACTGTTCTGCAATGCGGTATTCATACTGAGCAATTTGTCTCAAATAGTTCCACCAGTGAGACGAAGATGCTATAGTAGGAGATTTTCAATGGCTTAAGACTGAAGCTCAATGGACTCAGTTCTGGTTGCAGATCAATTGTCCTTTGCGGTCAGCCTCTCCCTATATATTTTGTAATTCATAAGGCCATCTGGACCCTGGTCAAGTCTTGTTCGGCTAATTTCAAAACGTAATCTCTCTCTTGGAGATGTTGGAACAATGTCAACACTTTTCTTTCAACCTTTTCTAATACTGCTATATATTTTTTGAGTTACAGTGACCAGAATTGAACGTAATACTCAAGGTGAAGTCACAGCATGGAGCAATACAGAGATATTATAATGTTCCTGGTCTTATTTACCATTCCTTTCCTAATAATTCTTAACATCCTATTTGCTTTTTTTAGCCACCACCACTGCACACTGGGTAGAAGATTTCAGCATATTGTTTACAGTGACACCTAGATCTATTTCTTGGGTGCTGACTCCCAAGTTGGACCCTAGCATCAGGTAACTATGATTTGGATTGTTCTTCCCAATGTGAATCACTTGTCCACATTAAATTTCACCTGGTATTTGGATGCCCAGTCTTCCAGTTTCCTAAGGTCTTCCTACAGTTTTCCTCAGTCCCCATGTGTTTTGACAACTTGAATAGTTTTGTGTCATCTGCAAATTTAATCACTTCACTTGTTGTTCTGATTTCCAGATCATTTTTACATATGTTAAATAGCACCAATCTCAGTACAGATCCCTGCGGCACTCCATTATTCACCCTCCTCCATTGAGAAAAATGGCCATTTAACCCTACCCTCTGTTTTCTGTCCAATAACCAATTCCTAATCCACAGAAGTACATTGCCTCCTGTCCCGTGACTCTTTAATTTTCTCAGGAGTGTCTCATGAGGTACTTTGTCAAAAGCTTTCTGGAAATCTAGATATGTTTATTTATGCCTTTAAAAAAATGAAGCAAATTGGTGAGGCAAGACTTCCCTTGGCTGAATCCCTGCTGACTCTCTTCCATTAAACCATATTTATCTATGTGTTCCGTAATCCTATTCTTTATAACAGTTTCTACTATTTTGCCCAGCACTGAAGTCAGGCTTACCACTCTGTAATTTCCTAGATCACCCCTGGAACCCTTTTTAAAAATCATCATTACATTGACCATCCTCCAATCTTTGTGCCTTTTTCCTTGGTTTATTTTGTGAAGCATCTTTTGATTTTCACACAAGAGATGATCAGGGTTTCCAGCCATTACCTCATCCTTTATATGGCTTGCAAGGGCCTGAAGCACTGGTTCTTTTCTTGCAGATCAGTGACCCAGTGGTAAAACTCGGCAATATACTCTTCAACTCTACATTGGCCCTAGTGAAGAAGGATCAAATTACTTTTTGCTAACTGGACCCAGCCTGGTTACCTTAAGGCCTGGGAGAAGACATCTGTAATGATCCAGAATTGAATTATCCTGTTCTACCAGGAGTATGAGACAGGTTGTGGCCTTCCAAAGGTGTGTCTGTGTCTCACTCCTTGTCACATGGAAGCCAAATGGTGTCTGGTTTTTAATCTATTCTGAATCGCCAGTGGTTCTGAGGCAGATACCTGGCTTCTGCTCTCTAGGTTCAAATCCTACTTACCCCAACATAGATGTTTCACCTGCTGATAAGCCTCTGTTCTATTGAATCAAGGCTAAAAATGTGTAACTGGAAGAGGCAGTATCTTGATCATGTGACCTTATACAGAGGAAAATGTGTCTTCAGTCTTTATATAATAATTGTGGTTCTTTCAAGTTCACTACAGAATCACAGGCAGAGCTGCATGGGTTTTTTTTTTTTAATTTTTAATTTGTGTATTTATAAGGATGATCTTTCCACAGTACTTTGTTCCAAAATATAACAGACTGTAATGATTTACTTAGAGCTAATAGCTTTCATCCAGCCCATTTGACAATGTTTCACACATGGTAAGGATCAAAGGGGAACCATAAAGAGACACATTAATTTGCATACTTCTTTGAAATGAATGTCACTAAGGCTCTGTGATTGAGAACAAGGAAATCATTGTGTTTCTTTTTTTTTAATATTGAAATCATTGTGTTTCTAGAATACAGTCTATAGCTAAGCAAATACAACAGAAAAAAAAGCTGACTTATTCTACTCTAGAGTCACACTGCATGAGTATGGCATGATCTTCATGTCTACTTATTCAAAGTTTGCTCTCTAAAGCTGACAATATTTTTGGTAAACAGTAGCATATGCCTATGGTTGAACCAAAATTGTATCCACCTGTTGAGGTTCCTCCTAGATTTGTTGACAGATGGTCTCAAAACATCAGGACATTGTCATTACCACAACACTGGGGCATTTATATGTGACTATTACAAACAAGGAAGAAGATAAAACACCCTTTGGTTTATTAACTACCTCATTGCAGGAATTGTTTCTGTTCTTGAGGCTGTGCGGGTTGTTGTTTTTTTTTTAGGTTGGTTGTGCTACCTGAAGGTTGAGAGACACAATTGGGGTCAAATTTGGGGAGCAAAATCCTGGTGGAATGTTTTAAGCAAGGAAGTCATCTCCTAGTTCTCCAGGGTGTACTGGAAAACTGAAGGCATATGGGAAACCATGTGGTCCAAATGACATCATCAAATCCTGGTTAAAATGGTGACCGTTGCAAACCAGACTTGGCTGTCCTTAAATCCTGTTTTGAATCAGCAGTTCGAGCTACAGTTACCACACTGTCAATGTCTTTGTTCTGGCCTTGTTTACAGCGCCTTTACTCTTACCTACCTCTAGGTCTTCAGTTTTCTTTAATCCTAGACATAGGCGGTCGGTGGCCCAACTGTTTGGGGAGGCTAAAGGGGGCGGAGTTAGGGGCGGTGCCAGGGATGGGGCTTATATCCATAATTATCTGACAACACACAGAAAAAAAACAAAGTAAAAGTAAAATAGTCACAATTAATACCTTTTAATACATTTAGATATTAAATATGTACCATATGTCAAAGAATAAAGTGGTTGTTCAAAGCACATATTAACCATTGTATGCTATTCAAAAATGTTATCAATTATTAAACACTGCTATTTCCATCCATTGAAAATCCCAAAATGAAATGGTCACATTAGTGAAGTAACATTATGCATGAAAAGGCAGCACTGTAAATATGACACTGGGCAGACCCTAATACACCAATATACCACCCATGCGGTAAACACAGACCATCAATATTGTTTATTTATTTATTACATTTGTATCCCACATTTACCCGCATAGCAGTAGGCTCAATGTGGCTTACAATATGAAACAATATTTCAATATGAAACAATATTTCAATATGAAACAAGGGATCATAATATCACAATTCCTCATGTACAGCCACAAAACAACCTATTAGGGTGGATAGTGTTCACAATGAACTCCTTCTACTAACGGCTAGATAGAGATAAGAGTTTTCAACTTTGGTACAGTATAAGTCATCACAAGAACAAAATATAAGAAAACCAATGTAATGCCTTAGGGGCTTATAGCCCATTTAGTTATGTTTAAACAAAAGAGATCTGCATGAAACAAAATATTTATTTTTATTTTAACTTATAAAACCTCTCTCTCTCTCTTTCTGCCCCAATCCAGTATTGCCCCACTGTCTTGCCCCTCACCACCATCCAACATTGCCCCTATGCCTCCCCATCTCTCTCTCCTCCCTTCAACATCTAGCATCATCACCCCATCCCCTCACCACTTGTTCAACAAAGCAATAAGACTACATTACTATGATGTTCTCTATGTAGTATTATGTGGGCCCAGAATTAACTTGGATGGGCCCTTCCACCCCCCCCACCCTGTAGATGCAATATATTGTTACCTTCCCCTCCCCCAACATTTCTCCTTCCCTGAGGAGAATCTCATGCACGTAGATACATAAAATATTTTTTAACCTTCCATTCAGCTTCTGCTTGTCTCACCCCACCAACATTTCGCCCTCTCTCCCCAATCCCCCCACCCGTAGATATATAAAATACAGTTTATACTTTCCCTCCCAATCCCCATTTCTTCCCCAATATCCCCTCTCCGGCCCAGCAACTCCCTCACTCTCTCTGAAGTTGACCGACCCCCCCCCCCCCCGGCCCAGCAACTCTCTCACTCTCTGAAGTTGACCCCCCCCCCTTCCCGAAGTATTGCTCTCCACCAAAGTTACCTTTCTTCTTCTTCTCCTCCGCCGGCGGCCTGGTATCTTCCCCCCGTCTCGATGTACCGCAGAGGCGCTGCCTGCAGGGATTCATTTTTGCTGTTTGTACCGGTCCAGCCAGAAGGTTTCACGTCTCTGTTGCATTGTGCAAGACTGCCTGCGGCCGCCTCTGGGTGGGATGTTACTTCCGGCAGCGCCAGAACCGTTGGGGAAGGAGCCTATCGAGTCAGAGGAGCAGCTGCAGCCGGTAAGAAACGAAAAGAGCCGGGGGGGGGGGGGGGGGGGCAAGCGTGCGCCAGCAGGGAGCAGAAATTACAATTTTGTTGTTCCTGGATGCCCTGCTGAATTTGAGAAGGCAGGGGAAGCAGGTCACAGTTGGGCTGGGGAGGCTTAGCTGGGCTGGGGAGGGAATATCAGCCGCCCATTTCACTTCCAATGTGAACAGTGCTAGGACAGTGTATCAGCTATTGATAAATAACACAGAAGTCATGGGTTCAGTTCTTTTTAATATTGTTTCAGATGGAATCCAAGTATGGAATCTCTGTATACCACAGTGATATAAAGCATGACAAAAACCCAGACTGATCTCTCACTGTTAGTACAAAGAGAAGGAGCAGAGGGCAGGTGTTAGACATGAAAAGCTGTAAATACTGAGTGATAGTGGGAGAGAGCTTTGCTACTCCATGCTGCTTCATTTTCTCCCTGTCTATGATCCAGGATCCACACGGCAGAGAGATCTGTGGCAGCAAAACTACATATATTTCTACCCCTGGAGCACAATTTCGGTCACCGACTCTAGGCTGTCTCTATATCCAGCTTCCAGGGCACAGTCTGTGTCACTCTCTAGATTTTGTCTCTATCCAGCTCACATAGCACAAGTGTGGACCAGTAGTTTTCAACCCAACCCTTGGGACACACCCATTCAGGCAGGTCTTCAAGATTTCCACAATGAACATGCATAAGATGGATTAGTATCCTCTGTGTCCATTGTAAGCAAATCCATGTCATGCATATTCATTGTGGGCATCCTGAAAACCAGATTAGCTGGATGTATCCCAAGGACTGGGTTGAGAACTCCTGCTCTCAGGGCCAGTCTTAGGCAGGGGCGACAGGGGTGGTCACACAGGGCCCCGCGCTCCTAAGGGCCCCCACATCTCTGGCACCTTTGTTCTCCTGGCTCGGAACACCTCCGTACCTTAATGTGTATCCACATTTCAGGAGAGAGCATCGGGCAGCGGCAGCAATTTTCATATTTTGTCAGCTGCCAAGCCCAGAACCTCCTCGCTGCTACGTCCCACCCCATTTTGATGTCACTTTCTGCTTCCGCAAGGGCAGGATGCAGCAGCGAGGAGGCTCTGGGCTCAGCAGCAGACAGGATATGAACATCGCTGCCACTGTCTTCTGTTCTGTACTGAAACGTGGTGGATGCACATCAAGGTACGGAGTGAGGTGGGGTTCCGAGAGCTCTAAACCTCCTTTTAAACTCTGATAAATTATGGTTTATGGTGGCGGGCGGGGGGACAGAGGGCGTGGGGGGTGGGAGGTGCAGGCGTGGGGGGCCCCACTGAACTGGTCTGCACAGGGCCCCACAATTGCTAAGACCAGCCCTGCCTGCTCTGGGCCAATTCCCTGCTCCAGCTGTATCCCATTCCTAGTATTGCCTTGATCACAAATGTAGTCAGTCCTCCCATTGAAGGGACTCAGGGTGACCCCTGAGGCAGGCACAAATCACAATTTTGATATCTGTAGCCAAAATCATCTCCACCATTTATTTCCTCTGCACACAGGAAAAAAAATGGCTATTGCTGTTTGGGTTAAAATACTCTGGACTTTCTCTGGGCAGGTAAAAGAGACTCCCGCTTGAAAAAGCAAGGGAGGCTGATAGGGATTTATTTTAAAATACTGGTTTATTAGGCACTCCCCAGGAGAACAAACGTATAAAAGTAGGGCAATGGAAATATTGACATAACAGTCCAGAAGAATAAGTAAGGTGATGGCAAAAGGTATCCAAATTTGCTCACAGTTCTGGTGTCTCTTAGTCTTTTTCATTGTGGATAGCTACTGCTACTTTCCAACACAGAAAAAGCTGCAAATTACAAGCCAATAAGCCTCACTTCGATTATTGGAAAAGTAATAGAAGTGATGCTGAAGGAAAGGATAGTGAATTTCTTGGAATCCAATAGGTTACAAGATCCGAGACAGCATGGTTTTACTCAAGATAAATCGTGCCAAACGAATCTGATTGAATTCTTTGACTGGGTGAAAGAGAATTGGATTGAGGACGTGCGCTGGCTTCTGCTATCTCTGAAACCCTCACATCAAGATCCAACCCAATCAATGGGAATGAACACTATGGGCCCTAATGAACAAGCTGAAATTGAACACCCAAAAGACTAAGATTCTCTGGTTCTGGAAAATTTGCTAATTGTCTAGGGATAGTATCGACGTTTATGCAACCCTCTGTGTTTAAAAGTTCCCCACCCCTGGTGAAGACAGTGGCATGGGGGCAGTGAGAAACGAGGACTGGAAAGACCCTCTCCCCCTCAATAGATAAAGAGAGAAGAGGCTTCACGCAGCACACCAAGAGAGGAGATCTCATGTGTTAGCTCACCATGCCAGAAAGGGCAATGGTTAAAACTAGGGGAGTTTATGTACCGAAGTACCTGTGCTGTGAGTATTAGCTTAATCTAAAATTATCTCCTGAAAGACCAGAAATCAGGTGGCCAGGGTAATTATAAAGATAGCTATAAAGCAAAGTTAAGGTTAAGTTGGCAGGACATGTGTTCAAAGGAAATTGATAGGGACAACCCAGTGCAGTTTCCCCATGCCACAGACATCTAACACTGCTTCGATAGATGAGACATAGAAGTGGACATAGGAGCCAACTCTTTAGGTGCCAGTGGGTCCAGAGCACCCCCAATATTTAGCAAGCTCCTTCATTGCATCAAAGGAGAGGTAATTTGTATTGTGGTTGCTATTCCCATTCATCTTCAAATATTGGCGTCCATAAAAGATAGTAGTACTAAGGAGGAAAGAAAAGGCCACCTTGTGGCCCAGAGCTTTCTCAGTGTAGTTTTCTATGGTTAAGTCTTCAACCCTGCAGCTCTCTTCCCCAACATCCTTTTGCAAGATACCTTGGCTGAGATTTCTAAGGTCTTTGTGGAGTGTGGCACCCTTTCTTTTTCTGGGACTCTTATCATACCAGTGATCCATTAGCATGTCATACTGGCCTTGTTGGAGCTGTCCTACATTGTATTTGGCCCTGGAACTAGCATTATTAAACCCCTGGGATTCAGGTTATACTAGGGTTACCATATGGCTCCAGAAAAAGGCGGACAGATTGGGCAGTCTGGGTTTTACTTCCATTGCTTTCAATGGAAGCAAAACCCGGACTGGATCAATGTGTCCTCTTTTTCTGGAGCCATATTGTAACCCTAGGTTATACTATGCAGGATGTATAGTGGACAGATTCATAGACCTACAACATGAAAAGGAGCTCAATGCAGAGCATTTCCAAGTTTGCAAACAGCAGAGATAAGCATGAATTATGAGATCTGAGTTCAGGGCCCATGCAAGATTTATTAGGCAAACCTTTACTATTATCCACCTCCTTATATTTACTGCCCCCCCCCCCCCCAGGTGTTCATTAGTGTCCATTTGCTGTGATAAATTCAAAGAATGAATGATACACAGAGGGGGACGTAACAAATCTTTATACATGAGCTGAAATGGTTCTCACTCCTGCTGATTCTATATTTGCTGTGCAATTTTAAGCAGGTTTCATTATTGATATTTATTTGTTTATCTACATGCACAGCCCTGAGGGGGTCTCCCTGCTTCTGGTATTTATACTCTCTCCAAATGTCTGCCTTCACTTTACAGCACAGATCAGAAATGGGAGCAGGAGAACTTCCTTCCTCTTTACAATGAGGCTGCTACAGACTTTGTTATTCTGTATCCTGCTCTTCATTGCATGTATGTATGACATTAAAGGTTTATAAACTGGATTATCCATAATAATAATAATAATAATTCTTTTTGTTCTGGCTTGCAGATGTTCAGTCTCAGGCATCTCTGCTTTTTCCATCTGTTCTCTCTGCTAGACTTGGGCAAAGTGCAACTTTTAACTGTGATATTGGAGTTAAGGATGAACACTATATATACTTCCTGAGACGCATTCCAGAAGAGGTGCCATCACAGCTTATCCTGACTCACAATACCAAAGTACGGACTGGGAATATCACTGCCACTAGGAACAGCACTGCGACAGTGTATCAGTTAGTGATAAATAATGCAGAAGTTACAGACACGGCTCTTTATTACTGTGCAAAATGGTTTAACAGTATCTCTACAATACCACTATGATACGTACATTGACAAAAACCCAGATAGATCCAATACTATTAACACAAAGAGGAAGAGAAGAAACCAGGTGTTAGACATGAATATCTGTAAGCACTGAGACCTCGATGCAGAGCTGTGTGTTGGAATGTATGCTAAACTCCAGCACACAGCGTTCTAACATATGCACAAAAAAATATATTTTTACTCCCAGTATGCAAATTAGCATGCATTACCAGAATAAAACAGCAGGTGATAAATGTCTCCCTACCTGTCAATGCATGAACAAGGACTGGCTCACACATTGACAGGAAGGGAGATAAATATCTATATCTATCTATTTATTTATTTTTTAAAATGCTAGAGTCCCCAAATCCTGTGCACCCCCCCACCAACACAACAAATGTCCCTGGTGGCCCATGGCCTCTGTATTAATTTGTCAACATTTCTATCCTGCATATAAAGTGTGAGACTATTTTGCAGTATACATTAAAACACCCTGTAAAATGCCCGAGCGGGTTTGGGCATGGCTAGATAAATAATACAGCCAAACTGGAGATATAAATTCAACATAAAAGTATTTATTTACAATAACAAAGTTCCCAGTCCTATTAACTCACAGGGCTGAATCATAGCAAGGTCTTTCTCTGCACACATCCAAGTCTTCTATAGTTCAAGAACCTAATTATTAGTTTTATATTGAAGTTCTATATTCATGCATTCTCAGGCTCATTTCCTCACAGAGCCCAAGGCATAAAGAAGGGTGCCACCCCGGCAGTTCAGCAAGCAGCAGTAAGCCAGCCTCTGGTGGCGGCTCAACACATGGTCCTCGGCTGTGGAAATGGTTTCTTTTTCTTGTGGTTCAGATCACTAGTCTTCAAACCACATTCAGTACATGGAAATGGTTTCTTTCCACTCTTCTTAATTTTGGAGGATTTTTCTTCTAGGTGTCGCTAGGGATCAGGGACATCCGTGAACCCTCTTCCACTGTTCTCCCATTTATTGACTCTATCCTTTGAGTCACTTACAGGACAGGGTTGCCGAGAGGGGAGGCAGGGAGGGCAAAATTCTCCAGGCCCGGCCTCCAAGGGGCGCCTGGCGCCAGGGTCTCCCTCTCTCTCTCTCTCTCTCTCTCTCTTTCCTGCTCCTGATGGGACCTGGGTGATCACATCCCGACAGGAACAGGAGAGAGAAAACTCCAGCGCCAGACCCCCTCCAGCACTGCTCTTTGCTCTACCTCTACCACCATGCTGGAAACTGCTTGTCCCCTCAGGCGCATGCTTGGTTTTGAAACCAAGCATGCACAACAAGAGAAAAAAGCAGCCGCAGGGCAGGCATGGAGTGAAGAGCAGCGCTGGATTCTTCCGCTGGCAGGGCCTTGGGATCCCTGGCAGCCCCAAGGTATTTGAGTTGTGGCAGCGATCCTGGGGGTGGGAGCGACGATCCTGGTGGGGGCGGCAGCCCTGCCCTGGGCCCGGCTCAGTGTCTCGGTGGCCCTGTTACAGGATCTCTTAGCTCCAATGATTCCTGTTCACATTTCTCTGTCTTGGAATTTTCCCCTTTATTATTATTGTTTCTTGACCCTCTTGCACCTTGCCAGCCTCTGCGCTGGGACTTTGCTGCCATTTGGTCAGTGCCTCAATATTTATTAATTGTGGGGTCAACAGTCTATTCCCCTCCATCAGCGCTATATCTTCTTGCAGCGCTTTTAGCTTATTCTGGAGGTCTAGACAATAGAACTTTGCTTCCTGGAGGTCCTGTTGTCAGTCTTGCTCCTCCTGGAATAGAATATCCACCCTAAGGGTCAATATCCGGCATTTCTTCTCCAGGAATCGCTTATCTTTTCTTAATTCTTCTTCCACTTTTTTATGTGGGTCAGTTGGGTTTTTAATTCCTCCTCAGCCCATGTCCATGACTCTCTCATTTCCTGAGACTGGACTCCGTGCATCATTCTGGTCTCTTCCAGTGTTTCTTTACACTGATAGGCACTTCCGGAGATTCTGCTCTTGAGCTACCTCTTGGCTCAAGGCTCTTCGTGCCTGTTCCATTCTCTTTAACTCTTGCTCCAACTCCTCCTTATCTTGGGCTAAAGCCTTTATACTCTGGGTTACCTCTTGGTTTAGTGCGCTCCAAGCTCTCTGCTAACTTCGTGGCTTTTCCAAGCTTCTCTTTTATCCTGGTGACTACCAAGGTCTGTTCTTGCTGGCTTTCCAGCACCTGCATCTTCAGTTGCTACCTTTCCTTGGAAAAGGCTTCCTGTATCTGGCACATTTCTGACACAGCTTTCTTGTGTTGCTCCACCATTGTCTGAATGAACTCTTTCGCTTCTTCCAATTGCTCTTGCTCCCATTTGTACAGGGACACAAGGAAGGGCTGCTTCAGCTTGCAACCCCTCTAGTTCCTGTTGCTTCAGGACTTCTAATTCTTCATTCTTCTCCTGTTTCAGGGCCATAAGTAAGGTAATCTCCCTGGTGTATTCCTCATTCCTGGTAGCTAGTAACCTGCTCTGTACTTGCAGCTGGGTTGGCACCTCTACCAGTTTCAGGTAAAGAGATTTCTTCTCCTCCCGCAAACCACGTGCATAAGCTCGTCCCACTCAGACATCAAGAATTGAACATAGTTTCTAGCATCCTCCAACTCCTCTTGCAGACTTGGTGATTGATCGGATCCCTCTTCTGGCAAATCGTGAAATGCTTTCACTTCCAGGTTGCTGTTCAGTTTGTCATCAGCATAACCTAGTTCTGGCTTCTAGAGGTGCTACCTTTCACCACAGTCATCTCTTTTTATCTCAGGGAGTTTTAACTCTCTCTGCAGAAGGTTACCTCCCCTTCCTCCTGGTTGAACCACCATTGCAGAAGAATAATCGGGAACTGTAATCCAGGCACTATCATCCTGATGCTTTTTCATTCAATTGGTGGCCCAGAGGGCAAAAATGTACTCTTTTGTCCCCTCATGGCCTGGACCTGGCCACATAACTGCTTTTCTTCCGGGACCTCTTGGAACTCCTCAGGATGGTTCTGACTGATTACTCCTTGTGCAGGGTTCCTGCCTTTTATTTTCTTTCCTTTTCTTCTCATCTATAGTGCCGCATTCCCACGGCCTGTAATTCTCCGCCTTTACTGGCCGCTGTTGCAGGATTAGCCAAGCTTCTTGTCATTCCTGCTCCCAGACTCCCATTGTACAGCTGTCTTTTACTCCCTGGCAAATCGCTATGCCAATCTGAGCTTTAGCAATGCTCCCATTGCCCACCTGCAGTACAGTAATTCAACCTTTAACAGCAACAGCAGTTTCCTATCTAGTTCCAGAAACTCCAGAGTCTGGACCCTGCTTTGCAAACTGCTCCAATAAGCGCAATTCTTCTCCTTCACTTGCAACTACGCATCTCCTGTCCTTGGAAGCTGCTTTCTCACTCTCTTCCTGACTCCTCCAGGCCAGGGTGTGTGTGGGGTTTTTTTTTTCCCTACTGCAGAGCAACCCCAGCCCTGCAACACTTTTTCACCTTCACAGAGAGAAAGGCAAATAAAGAAAAAAAAATCCTGCTTAACCAGCTCTATCTGTTTGTACTTTCTCTCTCTGCCTAAGGCGGAGCTTCTCTCCTTTGCCTTTTTCACCCAAACCTCCCTGCCAGTTGTACAGAGGCCCCAGCCCTGGAGATCTGTGTGTCGCTCCTTTAACACAGGTGCAATAATCCCACCACTGCCACCACTCGTAAGACACCCAAGCAGGTTTGGGCGTGGCTGGGTAAATAATACAGCCGGACAGGAGGTATAACTTCAACATAAAAGTATTTATTTACAATAACAAAGTTCCAGGTCCTGTTAACTCACAGGGCCGAGTCATAGCAAGGTCTTTCTCTGCACACATTCAAGTCTTCTATAGTTCAAGGACATAATTATTATCTTTTGTATTCATGTATTCTCAGGCTCATTTCCTCACAGAGCTCAAGGCATACAGAAGGACGCCACCCCGGTGGTTCAGCAAGCAGCCGTAAGCCAGCCTCTGGCAATGGCTCAACACACAGTCTGTGGCTGCAGGGTTGCCATGCCCAAACCACAGTCTTTCACTTCTACTTTGTGGGCCAGGGTCTTATCCAAGCCTGGCCTCCAGCACTCTTACACAGTTCAGCAAACAGTACTAATGGTGCAGTACTCTTATACAGTTCAGTTCCTTAACTCCCACACATACACTGGCATATCATAGCTGTACAGTAATTGCATCTCCTCAGGGCTTTATGGTAATTTGTTTGTACTCAGGGCTTATGGTAATTCTCAGCCTGAGTCATAAACAACTCAAAGACACTCCTGGTTTACCTCATCCAGATCTCAGAACTTCAGACATCTCAATTCACCCACTTCTTTCTCTCAGGCTCTCTCTTTCTCTCTCCAAGGTCTCTACATCAGGACCTGGCTCCTCCTGGGCTTTCTCCTCCCAGGGCCTCCCCATTCTGCTCTGACCTTAGGCAGACCTGCCAAGTCTCCCGCTTTTGTACCGGAGTGCCGGGATCTCCCGCTGAACAGCTCCATTTCCACTTTCGAGGGAAAGCAGGAAATGCGTTCGTTAAACGTCATCTCCTGCTGCCGCTGGTCTCGCAGCAGCAGGAAACGATGTTTTACAAGGTGTCTCCTGCTGTCACTGGAAAGGGAGTCTGTGCAGGGGCAGAACAATGGTAGTTCTGGGTAGAGCTGTGGGCGGGCTGGACGGAGCTATCGGCAGGTTGGGGCGGAGCTATCGGCAGACCCTAAATCTCTCCGGGAGGCTGACCCCCTTGGCAGCTCTGCCTTAGGGCTTTTGACTTCCTGTCTATTGTAAGCCACTCCCTCCTGAGCAGGCAACCTCACTTCCCCATAATGCACTGGTTCCTACCGTAGTAGTTCTGCAATTCAGCCATGGACACAGCAGGTCCAGAAGGATGGCTGAAATGCATTTCCCTATAGGGAATATCTTTAGGGACATCTGCACTAAGTCCCTCACTGCTTCACACACCCCTAACAAAAATATTTAAGAAGAACTGACAAGCATAAACAAACCCCTACCACTCATCCCGAAAAATTCCCTCGTAGCCCCTTGTACCTTCCTCCTCCCTCTTTTCACTCCTCCACCAAAAATACATTGTGGGCCTAATTAGTCCCCCTATCATTCCCCAGAATTCCTCTGTGCACTTTTAAGGTTGAGAGGCAGGAGTAATGACCAGTCACTCCTGCCCCTTCGCTGCTATATTAAAAAATGGTGGTGCTTAATCTTCGTGCTGTACATCCTGGAATGCAATCAATCTGTTTCTTTTCCTGTAAATCTCTTCATTGTCTTACAGGAGGCGGCATGATAAAGAAAAGGATGAGAGTACAGCAAAGTTTGCTCAGAACCAAACCCATGTTTCTGCGCTATTGGCTTACCGTGAGAATTCTGAGCATTGGCCTAAGAGTGCAGCTGTTTCTATAGAAATGTCACTAAGTCCTTTGCAACAGCAGGTCCTGACTGAATATCAGTCACCTCTCTAACACACTCATGGACCAATGCTCAGAACCAAACACAAGCACATGAGGCGACAGTCCACATTAGTGAGCACAGAATGCTCAGAGGTTCTAGTGCAGGAGACAACGTTTGCACCAAAGATTAGCGCAAAAAGCATGCTAATGTAGTCAAACGGATGTTAATGAGGTCATTTCCTATTCCTTGCCAATGCTCAGAGAACAGCGCACAAAAGAAAGTCGCCTTATCACTCAAAAACTAACACCAGCTCGGAGGGTGTTTGAAGAGAAGATTTCTCATGATTCATTTTTTTTTAATTTGCTAGTTTTTATATAATTTGAAAGCAGTAGGAAGCTCCTGTAAGCCCCTAAGCACTAGTATTGAGAGACGAATGTATGCAAATCAGTGCAAACCGAAAAGTGAAAGCACACATTGGCGCCTGTTTCCTGCGAATATAAGCCTTCGAGTAAGAAAAAAAACAACAACATTTGAAACATTTATATTTAAAGGCACAAAAAACCAAACCCAATGCATGATTCACTTTTGGGTTTGCCAGGTGCATGTACACAGAAGCTGAACTTACCGTGAAACTCTTCTGTGCATGCACCAAGCACGTTCCACCTTGCTTTCACTTTTATAGTGCACATATAATTTGAAGACCATTTCCTCTGAGCATTGGTGAGCTAGGTTTCTGCGCTGTTCCATCGGTATTGTTTCTGCGCTTTTGGCTTACCGTGGGAGTTCTGAGCATTGATGTGTCAGTGATCTCTCCTGACACGTTCTCCATATCCTCTCCCATCCACACACAATCACTGATCTTTGCAGACCCCCCTCCATTCCCCCAACACAATTACATCCCCCTTGCAGTACTGCAAGACTACCGCTAGTAGTACCATGACCTGTTCCATATATATCATGTTCCATGTATGTTACCATGTATGTATGCACCTTAACGCAATACCATTTGTAATTCTGTTACCTGGAAATGGCAACCGCAATTACGGCAAATGTAAGCCACATTGAGCCTGCAAATTGGTGGGAAAATGTGGGATACAAATGCTACAAATAAATAAATAGTGGGTTATAGGCACCATTGTGGGATCTGGGGTCAACCCAGGCAGTAGTAAAGGAGGATTGCCTGCCATCCAGCCACACTGCTCTACCAAGTCAGGCCCCTTGGTAAGCCCCAGGGAGGATGGGAGTAAAGGTAGGGTGAGGTATGGGGGGAAAGGTTTGCTGTTTGGGGCTGTTGATTTGGTGGGGTTTGGGGCCCGGATTCAGGGGTTAGTCCATTGACTGGGGAGTGTCAGGTTTGAATCAGAGGGTGGTTGCAGGGTGAAGGGGGATCAAAATCTGTGGGGTTTGCTAGGGGTATCAAAGGCTGGCAGGATAGAAAAGTGTGGGATTTGTGCAGGTCAGGTAGAGAGAATCAGTGGCTGGGGTTTGAACACTTGCTATAAACATGTTTTTAAAATATTTTTTTGTGATTCTTGATTGACTACCTTAGAAATCACCCCCCCCCCCCCCTCCCTCTGAATGCAGTCAGTATAATGATCATTGTATGTGCTGACTGTTTGGGGCATTTTCAGGAACATTCTTTTGGGATTTAAGCATATGACACTGGCACTAAGACCTGCACTAGAGTATGTACACATGGGGGTCTTAGGATTTCAGGGCCTTTGTTTGTAGTCCTCTGTCGCTCAAGCACTTTCCCTAGAGCTGAGCAGAGTGGGGGTCTGTGCTGTTTCTGTGCCTCTAATTGCTCCCTGATTGATCTCTGATGAATGACAGCTGCACCTTTGCTGTGATTCATCACTTATAGCCAAAGAACTAAGTATATAATTATAACTGTTCTTTGGTATCTGAGTGAGTTTGTTTACACCTAGCAGGAGAGATACATAAAGAATGTTAGGCTGCCGACCACAGCCTTCATCATATGGTCAAAGCCCCAGACATGCAGAAAAGCCAACATGGTTTTATACTTAGGGGGGTTTCTGCCAAGTTGTTCCCTTCTTCTGATTGTAATATAGTAATTCTAGCTATTCCCTTCTTTCTGAAAGAGGTTAGAATGTCCAAAGTACAAGTGTTTCTGTGCCTGACAACCACTGAGGTCAAAGGAAAAATCCTATTACTGGAGTGGTGGCCCTGGGAATCTGGGCAGGCACCCACACTGCAAGATTCTCAGATGCCCTACCTCTCCTCGGTCTTTGCAATAAAAGCCTTGGCATTGTGCTCAGACTTTTGGTCTTCTATGAACTTCTCTGCATCTGTGCTTAACTTCATTAGCATGGATTTAAGTTGATTTAACTTTGCTGTGCACTGGTGTCTACATCTAATCTAATCTAGGCATATATAGGTTGCTAAATCCGAACATTGTGGTCCAAAGCAGTTGTGTTAGCTCATGAGCAAAGCTCTTGTTACATTTGTACCCTGCGCTTTCCCACTCATGGCAGGCTCAATGCGGCTTACATATTGTATACAGGTACTTATTTGTACCTGGGGCAATGGAGGGTTAAGTGACTTGCCCAGAGTCACAAGGAGCTGCCTGTGCCTGAAGTGGGAATCAAACTCAGTTCCTCAGTTCCCCAGGACCAAAGTCCACCACCCTAACCACTAGGCCACTCCTCCACTCCACTTTTTGCATTGTTGGTCCACAAAATTGTACACGAAAGCCCAGCTGCCATGCGCTGGACAAGCACACTTTACTGCTACAGCACTAGAACCCCATCAGCTCTCATGCCAAACTCTCCCCTCACAAGCTGTGCTGAATCAATCAGTGCACCTCTGCATGTAGATTATATATGAGATGGGTTTATAGTACTGATTGCTTATGTACTGCCTGTGTAATCCTGAGGATCTCATTAATACTAATGATTTGCATATTGCCAAATATAATACTATATGATTTGCATGTGTATCACTGGGGGATCTTGACAAAATGTACTAGCAATGTACCTATATGGCTGTGTAATCCTGGGTGTATTCTTATTAATGTGTATGTTTGCATAATCTCCACTACCCTAGCTGCAAAGGCCTAAAATATAAATTAACATATGCTTCCAGTTTCTTCTATATAAGCACGCAAATATGGAATGAATTACCAAAATCCATAAAAACAACACACGACACAAATAATTTCCGAAAATGACTGAAAACCAACCTATTCAAAAAGGTATACCACAAAGATCCATCCTAAATATCAGTAATAACATTTACACCAGAACTACACAAAACGTAATCCTTTATTTTCTGATTGTTCAAACTAATCTACCACGATTGAAGTGTAATATTCCTAATTAATCCCCATACCTTTTATTTCTTATTACGAAAATGAACTTTCTTCACCTGTATTATCTAATCCACTCTGTCACCTCCATCTTAACTATGTATTTCTCTTTTCCGGAATTGGTTTATCAGAATGCTGGCACCTGCACACCAGCAGATACTGTTTTTAAAGAAATACCGACCATTCAATCATATTGTTTAACCCTTGAGGGTCCATTGTATTCAAACGGTAGATCCATATTTGTTCACGTTGTGTTAATCTTCTATCCACATCTCCTCCTCTGATATTGGGGAGTAACTGATCAATAATGATGCAAATGAAAACATCAAAATTATGTTGTAAAGCTTTACAATGTGATACTAAAGGAGCCGACTCCTTTTGATGTTGGATATTAAATCTGTGCTCATTCATTCTAACGTGTACTGGACGTATCGTCTTTCCAACATAGACTTTGCCAGAGGGACACTGTAATGTATATATCACATGACTTGATCTGCAATTCGTTTGATAAGTTTAGTTTGTAAATTTTAGCATCACTGGGATTAATGAATTCAGCAAGATTTGCAGTGACCATACTTGCTGGGTTTCCCCTCAGCTTCAATAGTGTGCATAACAAGTAAAACTGTGGGACTCAAAATCTCTTTCAAATTCAAACTATGCAAATATGCTATTCGCAAAAACCTTGATTCAAAAACAGGATGTGTTGTCATAATATTCCAGTGTTTTTTTTTTTTTATAATGCTCGCTACTGCTTCGCTACTGACTGTGTATTTTAGGATCAATGTCTGCATTTGTCTCATCAATATGTTTATTTTGTAACAACCAACTTCTATCATTAAATCAAGCTCTTGTGTGGGCTTTATATAACACTTTTTTGGCATAACCTCTACTGTCTAAAGCCTTGACCAGTTCAACAGATTATCTCTTAAAATCAGTTGTTTCCATACAGATCCTTCTATATCTAAGAAATTGGGAATATGGCAGACTCTCTTTCAGCTGTTTAGGATGGCAGCTCCCATATTGAAGCATGGTGTTCCAATCTGTTGATGTCTTTATACACTGTGAAGCATGAAAGAAGCCAGACAGCTGGAAAATCTACTGAAAGATCTGAGAAACATGGGCTTTCTGAGTCTGGACCAGTCAAACTTATAACCATGTACATTCCCCTCTCAACTCATTCTTTCCATGAATACGAAAGCCTGATGAGCCAAAGTGAAATATTCAGAGAATATATACAGAAAGAAGCAGAACTCCTCTACATGTAGAATGTGTAAAATGGGTTTTACTAGCACTGAGTTATTGGATTTTATTGGCTGCAAGACAACTTTTAAATGAATTCACATTTTTAATTGCCTTTTTGCTGCACTGACTTCATGAAATTTGAAATGTCAAGGTTACAAGGCTCCATTGTAAGCAGCAAACATAACTGATAGGAGGTCCATTTTACAAACTGTACGGTCTTATAATTTATTTATTATTTGTTACATTTGTATCCCACATTTTCCCACCTATTTGCAGGCTCAATGTGGCTTACATAGTACCGTTAACGGCGATAGCCGATTCCGGTATGAACAAATACATGGTGTGAATAATACAAAGTGATATTGTGGTGGAATGAAGTACATGTATGGTAGGTTGGATTGGGGGGTCTTAGAGAGGGAGAGGTGGGGGGGAGAGAGTCAGGTAATGTTCATTAAGGTCTATGGTTTCATTGTAATGTAGGTGTCCAGGTATTTTATGTTGAGACGGTGTGGTATGCTGTTCTGAACAGGTCTGTCTTTAGTGCTTTCCGGAAGTCTACATGGTCGAGCGTAGTTTTTACTGCTTTTGGCAGTTGTCAAGACTCTTGAGGCCCCAATATCTTGGAGTATAACCTTGGCATACCAATCACCAGAAGTCTCTATTATTTTTATGGTCTCTTTTATTGAATAAATCACAGATAATTTACTCACAGAGGTGCTGGTCCAGGACACAGAGACTCCTTAATCTGAGAGCTGTTGGGGGTGGAGATCTGAAGAGAGGTAGCTATATTGCAGGGGGGAAGGATAGTTGAAGAGGTAGAAGTGGTTCAAAGCTGGGTGACTGGAATGTGCGATATCTCATTAGGGAGGAGATATTTTCAAGGTAAAAAAAAACAGGTTTGTACAGGGAGTTTCAGCAGGACAGAGCTGTCTGGAATAAGATAGTACATCTCCATGTCTTTGGCTAGGTGGTGGGAATGCCTCATGGCTGAAGGGACAAAGAGGTGTTGAGGCTTCACATGGGTTCAGGGAGGAGCAGATAGAGACCAATGAGGACAGAGCTTGCCATCGGGTAGTAAGGGGTGGTCCTAGAAGACGGCTGTCGATTGGAGGGAATGGTCATACCTCGCTGACCTCCCAGGATAGAGATAGTGACAATGACCAGGAAATGATAGCAGGAAGACGAAAGAGCCAAGCTTGGCAGAGAGAGAGAGGAGGTCTGGGCAGCCTCACAACCAGTGGTAACAGTTCTTACACAGCCAAGCAAGTGTGGTTGCACTGCCTGTGAACTACATTATCCACAGTGCATTGCTCATGTATCTTTGCAGTGAGAAACTGCAGCAATGATAGAACTGAGAATAACAGTAAAAGCATTTCACACATTTTAGGATCACATTATAAACTAGTGTGAGGCTGTCGGAGGACAGAACAGCAGTGCATTCCATAGTTGTACGCTTAAATAAGAAAAGCTGGTTGCATAGATGGATTTGTATTTGAGTCCTTTGTTGCTTGAGTAGTGGAGGTTTAGGTATGATTGTGTAGATTGTGTGGTGTTCCTGGCTGGCAGGTCGATGAGGTCTGTCATGTATCCTGGTGCCTCGCTGTAAATTATTTTGTGAACAGTCGTGCAGATTTTGAAAGTGATGCGTTCTTTGATTGGTAGCCAATGCAGTTTTTCTCATAGTGGTTTGAAGGAGTGCAGATACGGCAAGTCTTTGTTAGACTCAGTTCGTAAAACTGGATCTCAGGGGTTTAAAGTTTGCATTGACAGTTTCCTAATGTTCTATAACATCCTGATTTATAATCCTGAATATCAAATGTGATTCCTGTGTGCCCTTAAAGTAAGTCAAGATCTGGAAATATTTTATGGCAAAATTCGACGTCTCAGGGGCTGTAACAACAACCCATCAGCTAGGAAGTTCATTGCAGCTGATAGAAAAATGCTTGTGTGTAATGATCTGCAAGATATTCTCCATGATAATCTCCTGCCTCTAGAAACTGTTCCCATTTGAACCATACCAAGCAATTATATTGCCAAAAAAAAACCACCTTCCACTTCAGTCCTTAACAATTCTATCATTAGACACAGTCTCATTGATGAAAGTGTAATACCAGACCATGATTACACTTATATCCCAAGACCTGTCCATAAAACTTTGTTGTTTATATTGCTGAATTTGTTGTTTTTAAGTTGAAAACATCTCTACATTGTGAGCCCTGGCCACTGCATAAACAATTTGGGTGATGATAATGGCAGCAAACTATGTTCATTGATAACACAGAAAGGTAAAGGTGGCGTCATTTTTCCCTCTACAGACGTTATTGAAATTTGTATTAAGTGTGACATTTTTTTTAGACGCTATGTTTCAAATCCAGCTAGCCCGGAAACTTCCCTTTCTCAGGTTTCTAGTTTTGAAGTAGTGCAGTCTGTGTTAAGCAGCTTCTCAAACAGAACTATTTTCTCCATTTTGTCAGGTCACACATGTATGATCCAGTAGGAAATCATGTGCTTTTGTTAATTAAAGGTGCAGCAGAAAAGTGTGATTTTATTATGTAGATTATCAATACACTGTCAAACCACAAAATAGCAAGCAGCACACTATTAGCCAACAAGTTCATACAAAGTTAATTATTTTCAGTGGAAAATAAACCTGTTGGGTGCCTGCTATGTGAATATTCCATCACAGTTTCATTATTGCTGCCAAGTATTACATATTTTGGGAATTTGATTGAAACTGTGATGGTTTTAATTCATTTATCCAGACTTTACATGCACATGGCATTACTTGTTAACCTCAAAGGCAAAACCTAAGGCTGGCTAATTGGGTTTCTTCCAGGTACTTGGGTTTTGGAAGAATGATAGTGGGCTAGATAGACTATTGGTTTGAACCAGTATGGCTATGCTTATGTTCTTAATTAAATATAAAACTGTGTTATTTAAGACATGACTTGTCTCAGATTGCTTTGCATCCTACTGAACTGTACAGCTGTTATGTTATTTTGGCAGATGTAAACAGACAAGTGGGCTTATAGGAAGGGAGGGAGGGGAGAGCGGAAGGGGAAAGGTTCTTGGTGCATGTTGCTCTGTAACAGTTTATATTATGTCATGTTGGATGGTTCACTGGTTTTCTTGTTCTGTTTGATGCTTATCTACCAACATGTGCTTTAAATAAAGATGTTTTTAAACATAAAAATTAAGTTTTGCATGTACTCTGTTGAAGCTGTTGACTTTGGCAATGTGTGTATGGATTCCTCTTCTAGCATGTGCATGTGATATGTTTGAACCACTGTCTAGACTTATTCTGAATATGCGGCACAATTAAAGCACAGACTTTTACAGGCTCAGAAAGGTGGATAGTGTTCACAGTGAGCTCCTTTTATTATCAGCCAGAAAGAGATAAGAGTTTTCAGTTTTGACACAGTGTAAGTCATCACAAGAACAAAATGTAAGAAAGTCAATGAAATGTATGAGGGGCTTATAGCCCATTTAGTTATGTTTAAAAATTGAGAGATCTACATGAAACAAACTCTTTCTTTTTATTATTTGTACTTATAAACCCACTTGTCCCTGAAACATGTTCAGAACAGAATAATCCATATGTATCTAAAATGTAAACTTCTAAAAAACAGATGAAGTGAAGGTGTGATTCCATGGGCCCCAACAAAAGGGGAGAGTTTAATTTTACTTCCATTTAATTCCAATATATCCCATCTTTGTAACACCAGGCTTCCCAAGGCAGATTACAACAGTTAAGATGAAGCCATCAGAAAACAGGATCTAACTGAAATTTGGACATATAGTACTGAATTGTACTGAACAGTGTAGAAAAGTGAGCACAAAGTACTGACAGTTTATTACTGCTGTTTCTAGCAGCTAGAATTGTTTTTTTATGTTGATTAAGAGATTTCCATATGTACATATGGGAAGTTTCCAAATAAATAAAAGAGCTGTCAAAAAATCCACACATAGACAATCATAAGCGTTGGCTATTCTTCTTATACAGAAACTAGTAAAAAAAAGCCCGTTTCTCATTGAAATGAAATGGGCGCTACTGCCATTAATGTTTTTAAGGGCTCTCCACTTGCCTCCTCCTTTGTAGTCTGTACCTTGCAGTTCATTTTCAGAGAGTGGAAGAGAGAGATACACATGGAGGGGCATAATCGAACGGCACTGGCCATCTATATGGCTGGTGCCGCAAAGAGCGGTCCCGAACCGTATTATTGAAAAAGATGGCCAGCCATCTTTCATTTCGATAATACGGTTGGGGCTGGCCAAATGTCAGAGATGACCAGATTTGAGATGGCCAATATCGGTTTTCACTGATAATGGAAACCGATGCCGGCCATCTCAAACCCAGCCAAATCCAAGGCATTTGGTCGTGGTAGGGGCCAGCATTTGTAGTGCACTTTCCGTACCTCGGAGTTCAACTTTCTTGAAAGTGAGAGTCCTGTCAGGCAGTTTGTGTGCTTCCCACCACCGTGGTCCTCTGTTCTCTGGTCATGGCGTTACTATGCAGCCTTCCCTTCCCTCTGAGGGCGGGACAGTGAGAGCGAGTGCGATTGCCTGTGGTTGGTCCCTTCTCCTTCTGACGTCGCGTTTGTTTCCCTGGCAACTATACAGAGTTCCCTCGAGGGCAGGGCGATTACAAACCCTACAAACACTACATGGCTTCACTGCCACGCTGCCACAGAGTCAGCTTCAGAATGTTGGAGGTGCGAATTATTATATTAAATATCTGTCAAAATAAGCAATAATAAAGTGGAGGAGTGGCCTAGTGGTTAGGGTGGTGGACTCTGGTCCTGGGGAACTGAGTTCAATTCCCACTTCAGGCACGGGCAGCTCCTTGTGACTCTGGGCAAGTCACTTAACCCTCCATTGCCCCAGGTACAAATAAGTACCTGTATATGTAAGCTACATTGAGCCTGCCATGAGTGGAAAAGCATGGGGTACAAATGTAACAAAAAAATAAAATAAATAAAATATAGCACAGCTCTGAAATCCACCATCCAGCATTGCAAATAACAAAGCAAGCTCTGGAGCCCTCCCCCCCCCCCCCTTCACAGACCCCTCAAAAAAGTCCCCCCTCCACAAAAAACCCTCCTAAGATAGAGGCAAGACTCTGTCCACCAAGTTCAACCCACACAATGGTCTACATAGGCAGCTACAGGAAAGAAGGTTGGAACCAAGCTTTAATCCATGCAAATACATAATCAACTAGGGGGTTTGTCTGAAACTGTCCTTTTGATCGCACTGCGATGTTCATTGATACATTTGTTAAACTTGAGTTTAGTCTTTCAAACGTAAAGCATTTGGATGGGTAGACCACTACATAAATGTGTTGTCTTACAACTGAAATACTGATGTAATTCAAAAACATCACTAACTGGATGAAGTGTTTGGTTTTAGAGTTAACATGACAGACTGAGCAATTAAGGCACAGCTAATGTCCCAATACTGGTTCTACTTTTCTTGGAACCCTTAAAGCAGAGGGTGCTAACATATCTTTTAGATTCTTAATTGATTTGTTTGTTTTTATTAGTTATTACCCCCTGATACAGCCCAAAGGCAAAATGTGGCCATGTCGGGTTACTGTTTGAATAAACACAGCACCTCTGATCTTTTGGTCTACTGGAATACCCCCTTGCCAGTGTATGCAGCCTGTCCATGTTCTCAAGAGGACTGCCAGAATTTGGACTCCAAGCCAACTGATTTGTTATCTGCATACGGCACTTCCTTTTAGATAAGACCCAAAATGAAGTCCACCTGATGAACATGGCAAGAATCAAACTACCTTCAATACAAAGCAGAGCATAAAATTAAATAAAAATCCCCCCACCCCCACACACACACACAAAAAAAGACATAGAGGGCCATTTTCGATATGACATCTAAGTCCGACTTTGGATGTTTTGCAAAAAAAATGTCCAAAATCTGAAAAGGAAAGAAGGTCATTCCCCCCCCCCCCTCCCCCCCAAAAAAAGGTCTATCCTTTTTTCTTTTTTTTTTTTTTTTCAAAAATACTGTTTTGAACAAGGTTTGGTGATTTGGACGTTTTGTTTTTTGGTCCATTTTCGAAAAAAAAGTCTAAGTGCAAAACGCACAAAATCAAGACATTGGAATATAGAAGGAGCCAGCATTCTTAGCAAACTGGTCCCCCAGACATCCCAGGAAAGAAATAGGGCACCCTAGGGGGCACTGCAGTGTACTTCATAAAATGCTCCCAGGTACACATCTTACCATTGCTCCCTTATCTTGTCTGCTGAGCCACCCAAAATCCAGTACCCCTAACTGTACACCAAGGGGGCACCTATATGTGGGTACAGTGGGTTTCTGATGAGTTTTGGAGGGCTCACAATTTGCTCCACAAGCGTAACAGGTAGGGGGATGTATGGGCCTGGGTCCACCAGTCCGCAGTGCATTGCACCCACCACTAGACTACTCTAGGGACTGAATGCTGTTCTAATGGACCTGAGTATATCATCTGAGGCTGGCAAATAATGTTTTAAATCACATTTTGGGGGTGGGGGGTGGGAGGGAGTTAGTGACCACAGGTCATCCCTGATTCCCTCCAGCGGTCTTCTGGTCATTGAGGGCACCTTTTTGTGCCTTCTTCATTATAATAACAGGTCTAGCTCAAAATGTCTTAGTTTTTAGTCCTGGATGGTTTGGTTTTGTTCCATTATGGCTGAAAAACATCTAAGTATTAGGATCCCGCCCTCTTGTGATTTGAACGCACTTCTGACAGACATCATAGAAAAATGTTTTTGTGAGAAAAACGTCTAAATGCAGATTTCTGTCAGTTTCTGGACATTTTTATCTTCTGAAAATGAGCTCCTTAGTGCATCTGATTTGATTGCTGAATGTTTATTACTAGTACAAATTCAGACACTAAAGAAAGGCATTTCACAAAGTGTTAAACCTGCCCTGGCCAGCAATTTATTCTTATGGAGAGTAGTTTAGAAAATTAACGTAATTATTTTAAAAATTAGTCACTTGAAGATTCACTTGACTAGTTCTGGTGAAGCAAAATAAAGACAACCCCCCCCCCCCCCCCCCACACACACACACACACACTAATATTCAGCTGGCAGCGGCCAGCATTTTTTAAAATGCTGATAATTGCTGGCTAAATTATCCCGATACTCAGTGCTAGGGGATCATTTGGGACGGGCAGGCTGCCGAAGGTTATGTGGGCCTGGCCAATATTCAGCTGGGGCCACATCAGCTGAATATCAGGCCGCTTTGGCCCGCATAACTTTTTTGTTGTTAATTTAAAAAAAACCAAGACACCCCTCTTGCCCCAATATCCCCTCCCCCGCAAGACCCCCTAAACCCCACCTTCCCTCCCTCCCAACAGTGAAGGTAAGCCCTCAGGTTTACCTACATCCCTGGTGGTCCAGCAGGGTCGCTGGGGCCAGGAGCACAGCTCCCTCACTCCTGCCTCTTGTGGTGCCTTGGTAAAAAGGCTGCTTCAACCTCTCATGGCACTACACAAAGTACTGCAAGAGGTCGCAGAAGTCATTTTACCAAGGTGCAGCTAGAGGCAAGAGTGAGGGAGCTGTACTTCTGCCCCCAAGGACCCCACTGGACCACCAGGGATGTAGGTAAGCCCGGGGGCGGAAGTGTCTTAATACGCAGTGGGGGGGAGGTGGCTTTTTAAAATATTTATTTATTTATTATTTATTTTACAGTGCTTATATCCCACAATTTCCCACCTCTGGCAGGCTCAATGTGGCTTACAACATTTGAATGACAAATAGACAGGGTACAATATTTGGAAAGGGGCAAGTAGGGTAGAAAGGTAAAGATAAGTAGATGGTAAAGAGTTGTGGGTGGTGGTCTGATATTCAGAGCCGGCACCCACATAACTAAGTGGTCTTATTTAGGACAGCTCTTGAGCCGTCCTAAATGAAGCTACTTAGCTATGCGGGTGCCGGCACTGAATATTGCAGGCACCCGCATGAACTGGGGCTCCTCCCCAGTGCCAGCCCTGACCTGCCCGCTTTGTTTGGATGGTCTCAGGGGATATTCAGCAGCACTGTCTGGTTAAGTGTTGCTGAATATCCCCGGTTAGGTGCCAGGAAGCTATTTAAGCAGGCAGGAGAGACTCCTGCCTCCTTACATTGCTTTGAATATCAGCCTTGATGTGATTAAGTTATGCACAAACTGGCAGCCTTCCTCACATTAATGGAATAAGCTACCTCTCCTACACTGAACCATTGTTGCAGTATGAAGGCCAGTCTAAGTCAGAAGCTGAAATATCAATGCTGATGAGGGGGTAAGTATCCCTCTTCTACAGCCTCATGAAGAAATACAAAACCACATCCTTTGTCTAGGTGGCTTTACTCATTAAGGCATAAAGAGTTCTCGGCTGCAGGTTTTAAGATGAGTTTCCAGATCAGCTGAGAAAGCAGGTAGTACCATATCAACACTATCAAAGATGAAAATACTGGCCTCCAAAGGAGAATGCCAACAGATCACAGTAAATGCTAACAGCCACAATTCAGTAGATCATCAATTCAGCTTGTCTGCTAGATAGTAACATCTGTTATTACATGAGCAGATGTTCTCTTTAGGCTCTGTCTTGCTGTCTGGTTTCTTCCTCCACTTTGTGTTCTGTATGCTGCAGTTGACTGTAGAAGGGTATGTTACCAAGATAATCATTTGTTTCATTCAAGGATTCCTTCATTTTCTTCAGCTGTCCTTTGCTGGTGCTAAGTTGCTCAGACATGTCCCTCAAGGTGGTGGCATAGTAGATGCTCTGGTAAAGATTTTCAGTCATTTTGAAAACCTGGTGATTTGGTCCTGGATGTTTTGGGGGTAAGCTTTGGATTCTGGTTACCAGACTGAGGAACCCTTTTACTACACCAAGGTAAAATATGGCCTGCAGCAGTGTAGGCATGTATATTAGGAGTGCACCAGGCCAGGTTTTACCGCATCTGCAAAAAAGGTTGTTGTTTTTTTTTAATGTGATAGGAAAAGGGCATGCAATAAAACTGAAACCAGTGCACGCCTAAAGCTGACCTGAGCCCTTAATGCCACCTAACGCCACCTATTGATCCAGTGGTGAGGGCTCATGTGCTACACGAACGGTGACTGGTTGGCACACACCAATTGTCAATTTAAACGGCGTGTGTGGGAGGAAATACATAATTCATCCTGGTGTTATGGGTGCATGCCAAATCTGAAATTACCGACAGGTGGGCACGCTGGCCTGGCAGTACTCTCATTTGGACATGCGCTGCATGCGCATAGAGCCTACCGCAGCTTAGTAAAAGGGCCCCTGAGGCAGGTGAATTAAGTCAGACTACAGCTAGGATGTATGATTCAGTGTGGAAAAAAGATAGAAGAGGTGAATGTTAGGATCAAGCAACCTGATAAAATTCTTAATTTGAAAAGCTACCTCTTTCCCCAACACCACCAAAACAGCTTACAACTGAGTGAAACACAACCAGTTGGTACAAACATTCCCCTGTTAACTAGTTCCTGAACTTCTTTACACCAAGATGGCCACTGTTCTTAGGGGGTAGTTTAATCAAACTCTAGAACAGTTTGAACCCCTGTGTTTAGATTGCCTGTGGATTGTTATGTAGGTAGAAGCAGGTGCTCCAAACATATCTACTTAACTACACTTAAGTGTCCCTAGGAGTGATAATGAGAAAGGGGGCCATGCCAATTTACATATGCCAATTTCTACTGACAGATGTACAAAATTACTCTTGCCTTGGTGCAAGTGTCACTGCAGGAACATAGGCAAAGTCACAGTGCTCTCCATATACCTTTGGAGCTTCACAGCCTAGGTATAGCATTATGGCACCCTTTATGAAGATAAGATACTTCTATACAAAGCCCAAAAGATACCACAAACCTTTTCATGGCAGATACTACTGGTATATTGATGGCATTTTAATGATTTGGACTGAGGGAGAAGAAAGAAGTGTACAATTGTTTTGAGTCTCAATGTCTACCATCCCTTACTCCACAGAAGAAGTCAGCTTTCTAGACCACAGTCTATCAACAATGGCTATATAAAAACATCTATATACAGGAAACTAACTGAAAGATGCAGTTAACTCCACATTTCTAGCTTCCACCCATCACACACAAAAAAATCCATTATACACAACCAAGCCATAAGATACCACAGCTCTGCTCTGACCCTAAAGACAGAGAGAAATGTCTCAAAAACTCTAAATGAATCCTTCATACAAAAAAAAAAAGGATACCACCCCAAAATCTCCAAGAAGATTGCCTCTTCCCTTAAAACACCCAGAGGAAAAATAAATAAAACAAAAACTTACTGCAGTACAAACAAAAGAAAAATCACAAGAGTGTCCCTTGTAGTGATATACAATCCGGAGATAGAAAAAAACTGAAAAGAATTATAAAACAAACAAAAAAGCTACAGCCGCTACTCCAGGAGGACAAATTACTGGTAGATTCCCAGCTCACCTATGCTGGCCTTCCAACCACCAAATCTGAAACAAACATGAGTGAAAACAAAACTCCAAATAGAAACCACAAAAGACAATGGTATAAATCCTTGCAAGATATCAAGCTGCAAACTGTGCCAACACATCACAGGACCCCACAGTCACACACATGGGAAAAATATTCAGCATACAGGATCTTACACATGCTCTTCAAATGCAGTGTATGTTATTCAATACAAAAAATGAGAAAAAGGATACTATGTTGGAGCGACAGGCCAAGTGCTTAAGATGAGATTGAATCTACACAGACACCACATCAGAAGCTATAGTGCTAACCACGGTGACACCTCTGTAAGACAGCATTTTGCCAGATCAGAACACTGCACTATTGACTTTATGGTGAGAATACTAAAAGAAATTTTCAAAAACCATCCAGGTACGTAAAACCTTTGAAATTAAAAATGATGACATGTTTTGGCACCCACCAGACAAGACTTAAGATCTGGATTTTCTGTCACATTATAAACCATATTATATACTGCTTTGTCAACCTCTGATCATCCATCCCTCTGTTTCTCACCCCCCTCCCCACCCACCCCTATCTTCCCCATGAGACTCATTGGAAAGTTACGTTTGCAGATATTATGTCATCATTTGCTCATTTCTGAAGGGTTCCTTTCAAAAGCTCATCAAAAAATGCATTAAGGGCCCCTTTTACTAAGCTGTGGCAAAAGGGTGTCTGCGCTGGTGTTGGTGCATGTTTTTCACGTGCGCCGAGGCCCCCTTTTACCACAGCAGGTAAAAGGGAAGTTTTTCTTTCCTATAGGAAATGGCTATGCGGCAAGTAAAGCACTCCCCATGCAGCCATTTCTGGGGGGGGAGCCCTTACTGCCACCCACTGAGGTGGCAGTAAGGGTTCCCGTGCTAACCTAGTGGTAACCAGGCAGCGCCGGGTATATCCTGGTGCTACAAAAATAAATACATTTTTGTAGCACTGGATATAATGGTGTGCTGGGGGTGGGAGGTGCTGCCAGGCTGCTGTGGTAGGGGAAAGGGGACTTGATATACTGCCTTTTTGAGGTCTTTGAAACTACATTCAAAGCAGTTTACATATATTCAAGTACTTATTTTTGTACCAGAGACAATGGAGGGTTAGGTGATTTGCCCAGAGTCACAAAGAGCTGCAGTGGGAATTGAACTCAGTTCCCTAGGATCAAAGTCCACTGCACTAACCACTAGGCTACTCTTCCACTCCCGGTGGTATTTCCTGTTTAGTGAGCAGTAAGCCCACACCCGCCACTTAGTAAAAGGGGGCCTAAGTTAGTCCAATAAAAAAGTATCTTTTTCTTTTCTTTGTTTTTTATTTATTTATTAGCAAGAGAAACAGCACATAGACCATAAAACTAGTCAGATGCCATGACAAACATCAGTGTCCCCTCCATAAATTAATGGATTTACTATGTCTTGCTTCAATACAAGGCTACCTTTTACAGCGCTGCCTCATAGGAAACACAGATAGGCTCACTGTTAAGATAGGAAAAGCTTAGATCCAGCCATTTGTAAAAAGTAGACTATTTTAAGTGCCAAATTCATCAAGAGACTACAGCAAGATGGTGGCAAAGTTTCTGTACCTCCCATTAGGTGAGAAAGCAGCTAAGTAGGTCACTGAAGTAACCTATAGAACTTTGTAGGTCCAAGTGCTTTGAAAATGAGCCCCTAAGTAAACTAGAAACCTGCTTGCTAGAATTACACAATATCACCTGAAATGGAATAAACAGGATGTGGTAGGAAAGTATGTTCAAGAGGACATAGGAAATAACACGTTCCATGTTTTCACACTTTCCCTGAAAGGACAGAAAAAAAAATAGCAAAATGTTCTCATATGTTGAGTGTCCCCACGCCCACCCACCCCCTGTTTGCTCATTCGGCAGGGAGAATTTGAAAATGACATTATACAACTACAAAAACTGTGGCATGATTCTTACCAATATTCAAGAACAAGATCATTCATTGCCATACAATGATCATGAAAATTAAGCTCTTGGGAGCAGGGGCGTAGCCAGACACCCAATTTTGGGTGGGCCTGGGCCCAAGATGGGTGGGCAGAAGAACTCCGCCTTGTCCCACAAGTGACTTGGTCTCTCCCTCTCTCGCCTGCATGCCACATGGTCTCTCAAACATCCTCCCCCCGCATACCTTTTAAATAGATTTTCACCGGCAGCGAGCAGCAACTAATACACACTGCTCATGTTGGCCCTACAGCATGTATCAGTCGCTACTTGCTGCAGGTGAAGATCTATTTACAAGGTATGCAGGAGGGACAGTTGTTGGGAGTTTTCGGCTAGTGGGGCTTGGGAAGAATGCCTGCCAGCCACATCATAGGGATAGGCCTGAGCCCAAAGTGGGTGGGCCTGGGCCCACCTGGGCCCACCCTTGGCTATGCCACTGCTTTGGTGCAACCATTACGTGGATTCCTGAGAGGAAAAATGAGTTGATCTGGATTATAAAATTGTGAATGGAAAAAAATACAAAACCTGAAAATTCCCATAAACAAAATATGTAGACTATACAACCCAAGGATGTAGAACATACACTGAGCTGCTGAGTGAACACTCACCCAATAGGATGTGGCTGTCAAAAATCCAACCAAGTTCTAATAAGCAGTTGGAGGGGATTTTACCAAGTTTAAGCCGTTGAGATTTACATAAATGCTTTATTCCACCCTCCTGACCATTTTACTTCCCATCATTCTGTATGTATTATAAAAAGGGCATTAATGATCTGAGCTGGGTAATAGCCCAGTCATTTGAGTTCTGAGAGATTAGAGCAATGATCTGGGATCCTGGGTAATCCTGCTTCTTCTATTTGCAGTTGTATAACCTGGGACAAGGCACTTCAATAGATGCTTTAGGAATCCAATTAAAAAGCTTTTTTATCATCTTTATATAGCAATTTGTGATTCTTACAAATATTCAAACACAAGAACCTTGATCCACTTTTGAATTTTGTTTAAATATTACATTTATGAACATTTAGCTTTAGACATTAAGCAGAAGATATCCTGGGAATAAACTGAAATGTTCATAGAAGTGAATTTCATAAACAGGGGGTCAAAAATGTAACTGTTTTACACATTACACTATATGGACAGGACACCTGCCACCATCTCCTCCCTATTTTGAATAGTGCAGTGAGTAATTTCATCCTCAAGCCTTCTGATCTCTCCTTCAGATCACAGATACTAACATTTCAAAATGATGGGGTATCACACAGGAGCATAGCGACCTAGAAACTCATCCTGGGCAGTGCACCCCATGGTCTCCTTGCCCACTGCATCACAGCCAAGCAAGGGGGCCAATAGACAGGTCCAATTTTGGCACACGCACACGCCTCCCAACTAGCTATAGCCCAGGTAGCCAACAAAACAAATTACTACCCTGTGGGCAATCTCCTTCAAAGGGAGATGCTAAGAACCCAGAGAGCTGGCACCCGGGCCCTACATTATGAGCCTTTACAGTAGGCAAATTTTTTTGTTTTAATACTAAGAGGCTGTTGGTCCCAGGATATTCTATTCTATGATAGTCTGTCATAAGGTGTGCTTGTATGACAAAAGTCACCTACATAGATGAACAGGTCACATCACTTACTTTGTGGCTCCAGGGGGTTAAAGAGTATCACTGCTGCAGCCCTCACAAGTACAAAGCCCTTCTCTGCCACCTCATAGGCAGGCTTCAGGTATGGATGGTTCTCTTTTGTGCTGGTGTAAGCAGACAACACCAAGTCACTGGTAGAGCTCACCAATGGCAGGCTAGCCACCCTCTCTATCACATTCTGAGTAGTAAAAATGTATGTGGTATTAGAAATCCAGCTGTTCTAGGACCCCAGCAAAACAAACATAGGTAAGTCTTTACATACCTGTTGTTATACAGCTACTACTGAAGCCATTTCCTCTAGAAAGTCATCAAAGCAAGGACAGGGCCATTAGCTTAGCAAAACTGCTATTTTTATTTCTGTTTATTAACAGGATATTAATCCACCTTATTCCCAAAATAAATTATAAAAAAAAGACTCTCTGATCTTCCCCTCAGATCATTGAGAATGATGTTACTTTCTAAATTATCCAATTAATCTGATCATTACAACAATAAAACTGCATAACCACACCACAATTTCATTTCCAAGTGCCCAGTTTGATATATAAGACCAGGAAAGGGGCAGTGCACTTACAGTAAGATTTAGATACTATTAGTGGGTAGGTTAACATGATCAGTGCTTTCTAATCTAGCTTTATTAAGGACAATCATACCTATTGTGAGTAAACTACTGTGAAAGTTAATGTGTTTAACTACAGAGTTAGACTAGATACCACCATTATGCAATCAGCCAGGAACAGAGCCACTAAGCAGCATGCACACCAGAATCCACCAAGTCTTAGTAGGATCATAGGCAGAGCTTGTTAAGGGTTCCAGCTTATCAGAAAACCTAGTACCCAGTCCTAGGCTACACGTGTATTGCACATAGATAAGAGAGGCCTGTGTGGTATACTTCAGTGGCGTAGCTAGGTGTTGTAGCACCTATATTCCTGACATTCCAATGGCCCTTATATTTGTTTGCTATGCTGCAGAACTCTTTCCTGTGTTGCAAAGCATGTTGGGTGAATCTCTTCATAAAGGTGGTTAATAAATCCCAATAAATAAATAAATATTTTGTTCACTAACAGTCTATGGTTGCCATTTGTTGTTCTCTGCTGCTATTAAATGGGTTGGATATCACTTGAGATCTTCCATCTTGCCGACCTCCTATGTTTTATTGTTGGGTTGTCAACAGTAGTACAATAACATGTCTTTCTGGGCAACCTAGGCTTGGTAATTACCACAAGCTGCTTCCTGCTCGTCCACAGAGAAAGCAAAGTTGCTTCCTTATAGTGGTGGTTCTCTGTGGACAGCGAGGGAATGCAGCCACACTTATCCTTCCTCCTTTTCCTCATAAGTTAAAATGGCTCTGTGGCAGCTAAACAAATACTGAAAGGGAAGCAGAGAGGGTGAGGGAGCTTAGGTATTTCCCTTACATACTCAGCAAGGCCTAAAGCTTTTCCTGAGCTTGCCTAGCACTGGATCTGTCAGTATGATATCATCCACATAGGATGGCTGCATTTCCCTGCTGTCCACCGAGAACCCAAAACACAAAATAGTAGATTTTAGAAAATATCTTATGCATGTATGTATTTATTAGGATTTATTTACTGCCTTTTTAAATGAATTCACTCAAGGCTGTGTACAGTAAGAATAAATCAAACATAAGGAATAGAAATTACAGCAGTAAAAATATTAAACTAACAATACAAAGTATGGCGTGGAGGGGCATAATCGAATGGGGTACCCAAGTTTTCCTGAGGACGTCCTTGCAGGACGTCCCGGCGAAGGGGCGGGGAAACTCGTATTATCGAAACAAGATGGGTGGCCATCTTTCGTTTCAATAATACGGTCGGGGACACCCAAATCTCAACATTTTGGTCGACCTTAGAGATGGTCGTCCCTGGTTTTCAGCGATAATGGAAACCGAGGACGACCACCTCAGAAACTACCAAATCCAAGCCATTTGGTCATGGGAGGAGCCAGCATTCGTAGTGCACTGGTTCCCCTCACATGCCAGGACACCAACCGGGCACCCTAGGGGCACTGCAGTGGACTTCACAAATTGCTCCCAGGTGCATAGCTCCCTTACCTTGGGTGCTGAGCAGTTGTATGCTGGAGCCGGCTTGCTCCGGCTCGCAAGAGCCGCTTGTTAAATTTTGACAGCTCTTGCGAGCCGTTTGTTCTTGGGGGCGAGCTGGCTCCATTACAGGAGGTAAGCATGGCAGGAGGGCGCCATCACAGGCCATGCTTACCTCCCCTCCCGCTCCCAAACATTTCCAACGATGTCCTTCACCCCCACCCTACCCTCCCACTCCCATCCGTCAGTTTGTATTACCTCCGTTAAGCGCCGCATTATTTAAAGCCCTGCTGCCCATCTCCAGCCTTCCCTGCTTGCTTCTGATGAGTTTGTGCCCTTAGGTCCCGCCTTCTGACGTCATTCTGACATCATTTCCTTTTTCTGCGAAGGCGGGACTGAGGGAACGAACATCATCACGAAGCAAGCAGGGAGCAGGGGAAGGCTGGAGATGGGCGGCAGGGCTTTAAATAACGCGGCGCTTTGACGGAGGTAATACAAAAAGATGGATGGGAGCGGGAGGGGAGGGTGGGGGCAACGGAGAATCGCTGGACATGGATGGGAGCGGGAGGGCAGGGGAGGGAGAAGAATCGCTGGGCATGGATGGGTAGAGGGGGCAGGGAAGAGAATTGCTGGGCATGGATGGGTAGAGGGGGGCAGGGGAGAGAATTGCTGGGCATGGATGGGTAGAGGGGGACAGGGGAGAGAATTGCTGGGCATGGATGGGTAGAGGGGGGCAGGGGAGAGAATTGCTGGGCATGGATGGGTCGAGTGGGGCAGGGGAGAGAAGAGAATTGCTGGGTATAGATGGATAGAGAGGGGCAGGGGAGAGAGGAGAGTTTCAGGACATGGATGGAGGGCATGGCAAGAGAAATTCTGGACATGGATGGAGGGGAGAGAAGAGAGAGAGAAGAAATGCTGGACATGGAGGGAAGATAGAGGAAGGAGATTAGATGAGGGAAAAGGAAGTGAGGAGAGAAACTGCACATGGATGGAGAAAATATGCAGAAGCTGGATCCACTGTACAGTCAAGTCTGGGGAGGACCAGAAATGAAGAAGAAAGGAGGAAAGAAAATAAATAAATGGAAAGGAAGCCCTGGAAACGGAGTCAAGGGAACAGATAGAGAGCAGCAGAATCAGATACTGGGCCAGCATGATCAGAGAAACAAATTCACCAGACAACAAAGGTAGAAAAAAATAATTTTATTTTCATTATAGTGTTTGGAATATGTCCACTTTGAGAATCAGGTGCTGAACGTTAAAAGTTTATATTTATTTACTTATTTATGGCATTTTATCCCATATTAAACATGAATTAGATTGGAACCTGGGATCATTTAATTTTTTTTTCTGGAGAGAGTAATGCATTGCCCCCCCCCCCCCCGGCTATAGCCAGCTCTGCAATTTTGGGGGGGGGCACAGAGGTGGGTGGGGGGGCGCAGAGGTGGAAGGGGGGGGGCACCGAGGTGGACCGGGGAGAGAGCCTGTTGTTAAAAATTTACCAGCACACCACTGGTGCTGAGGCCCCCCAAACCCACTCCCCACAACTGTACAACACTACCATAGCCCTAAGGGGTGAAAGGGGGTACCTACATGTGGGTACAGTGGGTTTGTGGTGGGTTTTGGAGGGCTCACATTTACCACCACAAGTGGGTCCGCCTGCCTGAAGTGTACTGCACCCACTAAAAACTGCTCCAGGGACCCGCATACTGCTATGATGGAGCTCGGTATGACATTTGAGGCTGGCATACAGGCTGTAAAAAATGTTTTTAAATTTTGTTTTTTTGGTGGGAGGAGTTTGGTGACCACTGAGGGAGTAAGGGGAGGTCATCCCCGATTCCCTCCGGTGGACATCTGGTCAGTTCGGGCACCTTTTCAAGGCTTGGTTGTGAAAAAAAAGGGACCAATTAAAGTCGGCCAAGTGCTCGTCAGGGACGCCCTTCTTTTTTCCATTATCGGCCGAAGATGCCCATGTGTTAAGCACACCCCAGTCCCGCCTTCACTATGCTTCCGACATGCCCCTGGGAACTTTGGTCATTCCCGCGACAGAAAGCAGTTGAGGACGCCCAAAATCAGCTTTTGATTATGCCGATTTGGGCGACCCTGAGAGAAGGATGCCCTTCTCCCGATTTGTGTCGAAAGATGGGTGCCCTTCTCTTTCTAAGGGCTATGGTAGTGGTGTACAGTTGTGGGGAGTGGGTTTTGGGGGGGGGGCTCAGAACCGAAGGTACGGGAGCTATGCATCTGGGAGCAATTGTGAAGTCCACTGCAGTGCCCCCTAGGGTGCCCGGTTGGTGTCCTGGCAAGTCAGGGAGACCAGTGCACTACGAATGCTTGCTCCTCCCATGACCAAATGCCTTGGATTTGGTCATCCTCGGTTTCCATTATCGGCGAAAACCGAGGTCGCCCATCTCTAAGGTTGACCATCTCAACATTTAGGTCGACCATCTCTAAGGTCGACCTAAATGTTGAGATTTGGGCGTCCCCGACTGTATTATCGAAACGAAAGATGGACGTCCATCTTGGTTCGATAATACGGGATGCCCCTTATACACTGTTTACGAAGTCAGTGCTACCAAAAATAAAACACCTCCCTTAACTGCAATTTACAGCAGTAACAAGTGAAGTGAATTAAGTCAAATGCAGTCACTGAATGCCTGGAGCGCTAGCTTACAATTCTTAAACATTAGAATGCAGAACGTCCTCTAAAGCTCTGAATCAGCAGGTTGCATTCAGGTAAGTAACGTTCACAGGCTATTCTGAAGGACATATTTACAAGTCCAAGAATTTGGACTTTTGCTGGCAAAAGAAGGATAAACAAAGAAGTCAAGATTTAATCAATTGGGGAAATACTCATTCATACACGAAGTAGCTAGAGAACACACTACATTTGGCTCCCAGAAAACAACAAACTCCTCTCCTTTTGCCTGTTTTATTAAACCTCCCATAGAACAACCCGCCCACCCCGTCACCACCACCTTACCAGAAATAGGTATTGGTGCCATCGTTGTAGACCTCGGAAACAGTCGCCCTCCAGAGACCGTCCTCCCACAGGACCTGCTTCAACTGGCTCCGAGGCTCGCCTGCTTGCAGAGCTCCATTGGGCTGCTCCTCCACGGCTCCCTTCTTGACTGGGAGGCTACCTCTCCTATCGTTCCGGCTCATTGCTGGAAACGGCGACGAAGCTGAACCGACGGTTACTCAGCAGCGTCCGCGCAACCAAAGACTATAATAACCGCACCACTGATATCACGGCACTCACCCCGCCCCCATTTCCTTCACGGAGAGGAGTTTGACCTCGATATGCAAAGGCGGACGACGTGGAATGAATCAAGGCCGTCGTCCTTAACTGTTTTACTCTCCCTGGCAGCAATGTCTGTGAAGAAAAAGGCACTGCAGGCTCGCCTCCGGCTCCAGCTTCTCCCTTCGCTCTTCACACAGTGTCCCGCCTTCGCGGAAACAGGAAATGCATCATAGCGAAGGCGGGACACTGTGTGAAGAGCGAAGGGAAAAGCTGGAGCCGGAGGCGAGCCTGCAGTGCCTTTTTCTTCACAGACGTTGCTGCCAGGGAAAGTAAAACGGTTAAACGCGTGGGGGTTACGTGCAGGGGAGCTGCCAGTCGGGGAGAGCAGGAAGGAAGGAGGGACGGTGGGAGAGCTCCCTGGCTGCTGTGCAAGCCCTGTGTTTGTGAGGGCAGCAGCCAGTGGAAGGTCAAGATTGGGCTGGGGAGGCTTAGCCTCCCCAAGCCTCTTATACAGGGCGCCTATGGCCCCACCCATTTGCGGGGACGTCCTCAGAGATGGGCGCCCTTAGAGATGGTCATCCCCATTTGATTATGCCCCTCCCTGTCAACTAAAATCTTCCAGCTGGGTTTTCTTTACAAAAGAAATCAAAATAGCAAGATAATGCTCACACACTTAACTCCATACGTTCAATGGGATTGAGGTCTCCTTCAGTCTCCTGGCAGTTTTTCTCCTCCACTTCCATCTTTACTGAGCTTTAGTTTGGTTTAAAAGGGGTTTGTTCACAGACCATGGGCTCAAGATCCTCTCCTTCCTGTTTCAACTTCTACTTCTGTCCTGCTATTGGGCTGAGGGGGGCATACCTCTATCTCCCAGGATTCTCTTTCCCTTGAGGGCTGTCCCTAGGCTGAGGTTTACTCTCCCCTCCCCTTTTCTTGTTTCTATTGCTAAATTTAGGGGTCTTCCAGGGATACCTTTGCTGTTCTTCCCCACAGTGTGTGTGTGTGTGTGTGTGTGTGTGTGTGTGTGTGTGTGTGTGTGTGTGTGAGACTAACAAGTTAGTTACTTATTTTCATGTCTTTGTTTTATTTTACTTCTACTTATTACTTGCAGTTTGGTATTACAGAACCACTCACCTTATTATGCTGGTCTCCAGGGCCAGTCAAACCCGGTAAGCAGGGTAAGCACTGCAGGGGGGCGCATGCCTTCAAGGGCATCACTTTGCAAGCAGTCAAGCTCTGCTGAGTATCTAATCTCTGCTGCTCATCTCAGTCTGGCTCCAAAGCTGTCAGCTCTCTGTCCCGTCCCCTCCCCCCTCCCAAGCAGAGAAATATCCTCCTTGTGTTTCTCAGAGGACGTCACTGCTCCAACTGAATCTGGCTCTGAAATAACTTGTGGGAGCTGAGCTAACCTCTGTCCTCTGCCCAGAGAGGGCTCAGACAGAGACAGCACAGCAAAGCCTGGACCCTTGTTTAGTGCTGCACCTGACCCACCCTTTTCCACCCCACCCCCAACACAGCAACTCACAGGACAGGAGGGCTAGATGCCTGCTTTCAATTCCTAACCATCACCTATCTCTCATTCCCACTTCAGTAACTCCTGTTAGTCTGTCCAACTGAGATTGTAGAATATGTTAGTTTATGCTGATTAAGTCTGTCCTAGCTAGATCCTAAGCTGTGCTCGATGGGAAGGCTATTGTGCTGCATGCTATCTCTGTTCTACATGTGTGACTGCAAGGCCAAGTGTCTGAATAGGGATCTGTTTGTTAGATTCTGAAATTTTGATAACATATTGTTTTTCAGAGTTGGCAAGACTGTCTGTTCTCCTAATTCCTGGTCTGTGTGTTAATTTATTTTTCTTCTATACTGGTGTAATATTTTCAATGATGCCATGGCTGGTAAAAGGGGTGTGTCTACTGTGGGGGCAGAGCCATAGTGATTCTGCCTCTGGATGGGTAGGGGCGCTGACTAATAGACTGCAGGAGGGCGCTAGAAACCCTAGGGCCAGCCCTGTTGGTCTCAAAGTAACGCTAATAGAAAGCAAGAGTTTCTGACTCTTTGCACAAAAGACACTGTTCCGTTTAGGGTCCCCCAAATTTCAGAACCTTGAGACTCACTCTTTGGGCCCAGAACTCATTGACTCACTCCAGTATCAGCTCATTGACTGGTTTTGCAGACCTCCTCCACCGACCACGCCCATTCCCAAAGCCAGCTCTTTGGGGGTTGCATCTATCTTTGGGGGTTGCATCTAGTTCACCTGGCCAGCAACAATCCCACAGTTTATCTTGTGGAAATTGCATTATAAAGTATTATATAGCACAGGCTTGTCGAATCTATGGCCTGCCGGCTAGAATCTGACCCACCAAGTGCTTATTTTTCTGGCCCTTGAAAGCTTGGCAATTGTTGTAGTACTTACAGTGGGATTCTTGCTTCACCACCATTACCCAGCTCTCTGTAAGTTTGAGTCATGTGATACCAGATTTTTGGATTGATCTTGTGGTTTCAAGTCCCAACTGCAAGACCAACCCAAACTTCAGGCACCATGCGGCTCAAGTTTGTGGTGGAGAAGCAGAAATCCCGCTGCTGCTTCTTCTGCAGCTGAAGCTGGGTGAGAGGAAAGAGAGTGGGTGAAGACTGGGGGGTGGGTGGTATTATAGAGGTTACATTGTGCACCTGTGCTACTGGTACATGAAAGCCTCTTTGCTCATGGCACCACAACTCAGTCCCCTTATGAGAGCTCCCCATCCAATCAGAATCCCTGTTGGAGACATAACAAGATCCTCCTGCTATCTGAATCCCCTCCCATGGTACTTACAGGGGAAGCTCTAGAAGTCTAGTGAATGGGACAACAGCATAAGCGCCCAGTATAAGAGGCTTGGAGAAGCTAAGCCTCCCCCCTGCTGCAGCAGAATGGATCAGTTGTGGAGTCCAGCTGCTCTGAGGGGATTAAATTGTTGATTTACCTCCATCCTCACAGCAGGAGCTGCAGTGAAAGCCCTCTAGCAGTTGTAGAAATTGATTTATGTTTTTTTTACCTTACTGCTGGGAAAGCAGTGGGGGGTTGGCTGGAGGTGACCTGGGTTGCCAGGGAGATATTTAAGGAGGATGACTTCCTGACCTGCACTGAGGACAGATAGCAGCAGAACGGATACTGGGCCAGCATGATCAGAAAACGTCACCAGACAACAAAGGTAGAAAAGATCATTTTATTTTCATTATAGTGTTTGGAATATGTCCACTTTGAGAATCAGGTGCTCAACATTAAAAGTTTATATTTATTTACTTATTTATGGCATTTTATCCCACATTAAACATGAATTAGGGTGTTTTGTGGCTCTACATGAGAATTGTGATGATATGATCCCTTGTTTCATATTGTTGATGGTCTGCATTTTCCGTATGGGTGGTATATTGGTGTATTAGGTCTGCCCAGTGTAATATTTATGGTACAGTAAGGTTCTAATTGTGTTTTTGGACAAAGTTGTGCATAGTGTTTTGCAGTTGAGTGATTGTGGTTAGAATATGCTTTGAGCAACCACTTTATTCTTTGACATATGATACATATCTAATATCTAAATTTAATAAAAGGTATTAATTGTGACTTTTATTTTTATTTATTTTTTCTGCGTGTTATCAGACAATTATGGATTTAAGCTCCACCCCTGGCCCCACCCCTAACCCTGCCCCCCTTAGCCTCCCCAAACAGTTGGGCCACCGACCGCCTATGGACAACAGTGATCCCCCTCTGAACCTGTCCCTTTTGCTGGCTAGATTCAAAATGGGAGCTCTGACCCCTAGTGGTAATATATAATAGTGTGAAGCCTTCAAGGATTTTAGCATTTTTCTATAGTTTTTCTTTTTTTTTTTTTTTTTAATGAGGGACATTGTCCTTTGTACAAGCATGTTTCTACATCTTGTTTTTTTTTTTTTTTTAGTGTTTTGATATATTACATATTTTTTGTATGCGATATCTGATTTGGCTTTGTTTTCCCTTGCTCTCTTATCCTTATTATCCTTCTTATACTTATTTTCTCAACTTTTCCATTTAACCTTAGCTTACCCACTTCTTAATTTTTGCTGCCTCTTTTTTTGTGTATATTCAATTCGTAAGCGTACATTGTTTGAAACATTTTTATCTTTATTGTATATTTCTTTACATTAGTCAGTTTAGTTAACGTGGGTTTGTTTTATTAAGCCATTTTTTAAATTTGCCTCTTTTACATTTATTTATTAATATGGGGTCCTTTTACTAAGCTGCAGGTAACAAATCAACTTCGCATGCCCTTATGCGAGTCATTCCTGCATGCTAAGGTCATTTTTACCACAGCCATAAAAAACGAGATTTTCTATTTATTTCATTAATGGCTGATCAAGCTGAAATCATGTGTGCTGGCAAGAGAGGCATCCTTTTAAAACTGCTACTGATTCTGTCAGCAGCTCTTGTTTCAAGCTTCTATGCTTCAAGCCAATGGAAAGTGACTTTCTGCTTATTCATTTCTGATCTCCCATAGGTGATTTTAGAATTTCTCACTTTAGTTTTCCCAGTGGTTGTTCTTTTATTTTTAATATCTTTCCTTTGATGATGGAGGTTGGTTTCTAGATCAGAGGTTCTCAACCCAGAGCCCAATGCTCAAAGCAAACCAGGCTTGCAACATTTTGTAGACTGATTTTAGCCAGTCTAAATTAAATGGGGTTTTTTCCGTGCAGTGCACAGAGGTTTTCAGCCACTGCTGTACCGTGCATGGAAGGAGGGACTGAAAGTCCCATGTTAATGAGCTTGATTGTATTTAAGTGAGCTCATTAGCTAATCCATGCAACACACAGAAAGCTGGCCCAAGAAAAAAAGGCAAAAAAATAGTGATAGCTCCAGAGCTGCCTTTGGGCTTCTCATGCTACTTTCTTGTCAGTACCCGAGCGCTGATTGGCTCAAGAACTTACAGAAAAGTCTGCTGTGCAGCCCTCCACCCCCAAACCCCTCCCAAGCCCGAGACCAAGCCTCCCCCCTAACCTTTACAAAAACTCTGGTGGTCCAGTGGAGTTCCCAAACTTGACAGCTTCCCAGGGGATCCCTTCCTGCCTCTAGGCCTGCCCGCTGCAAAATGGTGGTGCCCTGCTCCTGCCCGGTGCATCCTGAGATGCACTGTGAGGGGCTGAGTTCCATATAAGGAATGCACCAGGATTCCCAGGATACACCAGGCAGGGACAGGGCACTACCATTTTGTAGTGGGTAGGCACAGAGGCAGGAGGGAGTAGACCTCCTTCCTGCCTCTGACTACAGGTATTGGGGGGAGGTCTGGAGGGGATAGACCACAAGGGCCCAGTGTTAAATTGGGGGGGGGGGGGGAGCAGTGGGCCCACTGGACCTCCAGGGTATGTTTTGAAGGGGGAGGTCAGAGCATCCACAGGACCTCTCAGGAAGATGTCAAGTTTGGGGAGGGGGGTCTGGCAGTCCACCAGACCCCCTGGAAGCTTTCAAGTTTGGGGGTGGTCATGAGGCCAATGCACAAAGCTGTCTGGCAGAACAGTCCTGTTCTGCGCGTGTGCTAGGTGCCTGAGTTGCAAACAGCGACCAATGCAGAAAAGGATTTTCATGATCTCATTTGCATGCCATTCCCTTTGTGCATCGGTCACTATTTACAACTTACAAGTTCTCCTGTGGCTGCCGTATGAGCTTGATTTGCATAGAATAGAGATAGTGCAAGCAAATTAATTTCTTGCATATTCATTGTGGATATCTTGAGAACCTGACTGGCTAGGTTTGTCCCGAGGACTGGGTTGTGAACCCCTGTTCTAGACCATTGTAACCTGTATCAGATGTAGGGCTGGGTTATTGTTCAGCATGATTTTATTTAAATACACAGTTACAGTTTGTCCTTATATTTGAAGTACATTCTACTTGATGTCTGCACAGGTCGTGTAATTTATTTGGATGTGTAAAGAGATGAACCTCTGGATGAAATGTTTTTTCACTAGTATCCGAATATTTTTTGAGCCCTTGGTAGTTGTAGTCATGAATTGGTGTTTAGGTTTGTTTTGTACATTTCTATATGGATTTCTTACTTCAGGTATATAAACAACCAATATTGAACATAGTCTTGCATTTTTCTTCAGCGTCTTTATTTAAGCTTGTTCTTTGATTTTAAATACATTCACTTATGATGCAAATGGTTTATAGTTTAGCTTAGGGGTGAGCGCAGCTGGATGAGCCTCTGAGTAGACTGTTCAGATAGTGAGTTCTGAATGTACACCGCTTCAATAGTCTTCAGATTTGCAGGTGGTATATAAGAAAATAACAATTTAAAAAAATATATTTATTCACAAGAGTTCCTACAATTTTTTGGACCATTGGCACCCAGTTCTAGGCTGGAGCTTTAGGAAAAAGTTTTGGATTTCTGACCACCCTGTCCTTCAGTGAGGACGTAGGAGAAAAAGTGAGAGCAAAAGGAATATCGTTCAGGAGATGAAACCAGATGGAGAAGGAAATGCTAAAGTTCAAACAGTATATTCGAGAATAAGGGGCCCTTTTACTAAGGTGCGGTGAAAAATGGCCTGCGGTAGTGTAGACGCATGTGTTGGGCGCACGCAGAATTATTTTTTAGCGCACCTACAAAAAATGTTTTTTTGTTGTTTTTTTGCCGAAAATGCACATGCGGCAAAATGAAAATTGCCGCGTGTCCATTTTGGGTCTCAGACCTTACCGCAAGCCATTGACCTAGTGGTAAGGTCTCATGCGGTAACCGGGCGGTAATGGTCTATGCGCGTCAAATTCCACTTGATGCATATAGCTGCTGTGTGTCAGAAAAGACAAAATATTTGTCAGATGCGCGTAGTGGATGCGTGCCAAAATTGAAATTGGCCATGCGGTAACCGGGTGATAACTCCTATTTGGTGCGCATAGACGCCTACGCAGCTTAGTAAAAGGGCCCCTAAGTGTAGATGATTACAAGCAGCTCTCTTGAGAAATTTCTGTCCTTTGATGTTCAAACTAGAAGGTGAGGGTGATGGGCCAAAAGCAAGGACATAAATGTTGGTGAAGTCAACGCTTTCCTATTTACTAAGAGGCCCTTCTACTAAGATGCAGTAAAAAGGACCCTGAGCTAGCGGCAGCGGCCGTTTTTGCCTTGCGCCAGAGCCCCTTTTACCGTAGTTGGTGAAAAGGCCAAACAAAAAGAAATAGCTGTGTGGTGAGCTTGCACTTGCTGTGTGGCCATTTCGGTGGGAGCACTTACCATCACCCATTGAGGTGGCCATAAGGGCTCCAGCGCTAACCCAGCAGTAATCCCTATGCTAGAAAATCAGACCTGACACGCGCTAGGGGTGGAACTACTGGCACCTGTATTGGAACAGCAGTAATTTGGGGTTGCCTTGTGGCAACCCTTTAGTAAAAGGGCTCCTAAGGCAACAATACCTAACATCTTGGTACAACTGAAAACAAGGGGACCTGCTAGTTTTGAACTCCTTCAGTGGGATTTACCCTAGGAGATGCAGTCAGCAAATCTTCATTGAACCTGTTGAAATAGAAGTACCTAACAGAGAGAGGAGCAGATGCTGTGCCACTCCTCAAGTATGGGAACAAAGATTGATAATGGAAATCCTAGTGAAGGATTAAATCGTTCAGTGTCTTCATGATAGTGGGTTACATGGTCATAAACATTGTTTCAGCAAGAGAAATCACTCCAAACGAGATACAAGATATTTGATGGGACTAAAGTAGTGGATTAGGGAGATCAAAGAGGCCACATCTACTGTAAGAAAAGCCTTAGACTGGTGAACAACTTAGCCAGGCTGAGAACTAAGATAAAATTGTAAACTGGTTAAAAAGAAATTGGTTGATTGAGCAATGTAGCTGTTAGGCAATGGGATGCATACTGGTCAAGGGGAAGGGCTAGCCCAGAGATTGCTGCTGTGACCAGTCGTCTTCATTGTTTGTTTAAGCAGAACTGGGGAAAGGTCAAAAGGGAAAGTACAAATGTTTAGATATGAATATATTAAGGGTAAAGTGTGGACTTGTAGTCTGTGGATTGTAACTGAAGTTATGCATTGCTGACAGATAGCTACACCTGAATGTAACTTCCTTTGTGCTAAACCTGAAAAAGGTGTAAGGAAAATCCCCCCACCCTCCTCCCCCTCCCCAAAAAAAACTATTGGTAGATATGAAAGTTGCCAAAGACATGGGATACAACAAAAATTATATAATGTAATATAATTATTGCCTTTCCCGTGTATGTGTACATTAAGATTTGTATATCACTGTAAATATCTCTGACTGAGATGGTGATATGAAAGTGTTCAGCAGTATCCAGTTAGTGACAGGACAGTATATGGGCAAAGTGGTAAATTATCTGGAGCATGGTAATATTCAGGGGCTGTTTTACTAAGCAGTGGTAGGCACTACTGCTTGCCTACTATATGCCAAAAAGCACTGCTGCAGGATACGTTGAGCTGTCCAATGGTAGTTTGCCGATTGCTGCTCGCCAATCCCTTGCTAAAAAATAGATTTTTATTTTTTAGCATGTGTATGGGCAGAGAGTAGGCATTCCCTGCGCTAATCAGTTAGCACCAGATTAGCATGGGGGCCCCTAGCGTCTACAAAATAGATGGTGGCAATGGCTCTTACGATAATGACCACATGCTAATTGGGAAATTAGTGCATGGCCATAAATGAAAAACATAGAAATGTGGCCATTTTATCATCACACTAAAAGTGGCCTTGGTGTGCTGGAAAGCCACACATTAAAGCTATCACAGGCCACTTTTTAGCACAGATTTGTAAAAGGGCCCTTTAGTCTGCTATCTGGTTATTCATCCGCACACAGTATGAAATTTTAAAAAATGTAGAAAACCAATGTAACACCTTTCCAACAATTTAATTTAATTAGACTATTTCTATTCCGCTTAAACTCCAGGTTCAAAGCAGACCACAACATAAAATAAAACCACCATCACTCCTACAAAGCACCACTATATTCCTCAGGAATATCACCAGCCCATTTCAATTGCAGAGTGAACAGTGCCAGGACAGTGTATCATCTACTGATAAATAACACAGACGTTACAGACACGGCTGTGTATTACTGCATGAAATGGTGTGAGAGTATCTCAGTCCACCACTGTGATAAAGTGCCTGATAAAAACCCAGATTGTTCCATAACTATTAGTACAAAGAGGAAGAGCAGAGAGCAGGTGTTAGACATGAATGACAGCCCTCCGGAATGGGCGTATTCTAGCTTATCATGAAGTCTGGGACTGTTATGCTAAGTGGAAATTGGACTCTAATATCTCCTTGGCATCATTTCGGGGTGGGGGGGGGGGGATACATCACTCTACCACACCATGGGATGTCAAGGATTACTGAGGGGAAGGGATATTGGGACCTCTTCCTCCAACCTGCCCCACACACTTTGTCTCACTCACTCACTCTCTTCCTCCCTCTCCAAAGCTAAAGGAAAAAAGGTACAGTATTGGGGCCAGTCGAGGAAGCCATCTTCTACTCCAGATGCAATGGAAAAGAAGTAAGTTCAGCAAGTGGGGAAAGCATATAGAACATGGTTCATGGAAACTTTTCCAACCCACATTTCAATTAAAATGTTTAATTGAAAGAATAAAAGATCTTACTACATCTGGAGTGGAGGAGTGGCCTAGAGGTTGGAGCACCAGTCTTGCAATCCAGAGGTAACTGGTTCAAATCCCACTGGTGCTCCTTGTGATCTTAGGCAAGTCACTTCACCCTCCATTGCCTCAGGTACAAGCTTAGATTGTGAGCCCTCCTGGGACAGAGAAATATCCAGAGTACCTGAATGTAACTCACCTTTAGCTACTATTGAAAAAAAGTGTGAGCAAAATCTAAATAAATAAATACTACTAATCATTTCTGTAGCACTAGTAGATGTATGCAGTGCTGTACACATATGCAGGTACTTTCTCTGTCCCTAGTGAGCTCACAATCTAATTTTTTTTGCACCAGGAACAATAGAGGATTAAGTGACTTGCCCAAGGAGCTGCTATGGAAATTGAACCCAGTTCACCAGGATCAAAGCCTGTTGCACTAACCATTAAGCTACTTCTATTTCTGCCCTCCCTCCCCTCAGCCCTCCCCCCAAGTCCAACATTTCCCCCTTTGTCTTCCACCACCCAGTAGGCACAGAAATAAAACTCCTCTGTAAGCTTCTCTCTATCACTCCCAGAGCACACCAAGGAGGTTAGATTGAGACAGGAGATGGCATAAGCCTATCTAGCTCATTATGTGGGCTGAAGCCAGTAGGTGGAGCATATTCAAAAGCATGGAATAATGAGACAAAGCCAACATGTGAAGGGAAATCTTGCCTCACCAATCTATTACATTTATTTGAAGGGGTGAACAAACATGTGGATAAAGGTGAGCTGGTCGATATTGTGTATCTAGATTTACAAAAGGTGTTTGACAAAGTACCTCATGAAAGACACCAGAGGAAATTGGAGAATCAAGGGATTGGAGGTAGTGTTCTATTGTAGATTAAAAGCTGGTTAAAATATAGAAAATACAGTAGGGTTAAATGGTCAGTGTTCTCAATGAAGAAGGGTAGATAGTGGGGTTCCCCCGGGGTCTGTGCTGGGACCGTTGCTTTTTTACATATTTATAAATGATCTAGAGATGGGATTAACTAGTGAGGTAATTAAATTTGCTGACGTCACAAAATTATTTAAACTTGTTAAATCGCAAGAAGATTGTGAAAAATTACAAAAGGACCTTATGAGACTGGGCATCTAAATGACAGATGACGTTTAATGTGAAGGGGGGCAGACTCAAGAAAAATGTCAGGAAGTATTTCTTCACGGAGATAGTGGTGGATGCTTGGAATGCCCTCCCGCGGGAGGTGGTGGAAATGAAAACGGTAACGGAATTCAAACATGCGTGGGATAAACATAAAGGAATCCTGTTCAGAAGGAATAGATCCTCAGGTGCTTAGCCGAGATTGGGTGGCAGAGCCAGTGGTGGGAGGCGGGGCTGGTGGTTGGGAGGCAGGGATAGTGCTGGGCAGACTTATACAGTCTGTGCCGGGGCTGGTGGTTGGGAGGTGGGGAAAATGCTGGGCAGACTTATACAGTCTGTGCCAGAGCTGGTGGTGGGAGGCGGGGCTGGTGGTTGGGAGGTGGGGATAGTGCTGGGCAGACTTGTACGATTTGTGCCCTGAAGAGGACAGGTACAAATCAAGGTAGGGTATACACAAAAAGTAGCACATATGAGTTTATCTTGTTGGGCAGACTGGATGGACCGTGCAGGTCTTTTTCTGCCGTCATCTACTATGTTACTATGTGATGCATGTGGAAAAGAGGAACCCGAATTATAGCTACGTAATGCAAGTTCCACATTAGGAGTTACCGACCTGGAAATGGATCTAGGCATCATAGTTGATGATATGTTGAAACCCTCTGCTCAGTGTGCAATGGAGGCTAAGAAAACAAATAGAATGTTAGGTATTATTAGGAAAGGAATGGAAAACAAAAATAAGGATATTATAATGACTTTGTATCACTCCATGGTGCGACCACACCTCGAATATTGTGTTCAATTCTGGTCACCGCATCTCAAAAAAGATATAGTGGAATTAGAAAAGGTACAGAGAAGAGCGATGAAAACAATAAAGGGGATGGGGCGACTTTCCTATGAGGAAAGGCTAAAGCAACTACGGCTCTTCAGCTGGAAGAAAAGATGGCTGAGGGGGATATGATAGAGGTCTATAAAATGAGTGGAACGGGTAGACGTGAATCGCTTGTTTACTCTTTCCAAAAATACTAAGACTAGGGGGCAGGCAATGAAGCTACAAAGTAGTAAATTTCAAACGAATTGGAGAAAATATTTCTACACTCAAATGTGTATTTAAACTCTGGGATTCATTGCCAGAGAATGTAGTAACAACAGTTAGCGGGGTTTAAAAAAGGTTTGGATGGCTTCCTAAAGGAAATGTAAATAGTCCATTACTAAAATGGACTAGGGGAAAATCTACTTCTTATCTCTAGGATAAGCAGCATAAAATGTATTGTACTTTTTTGGGGATCTTGCCAGGTACTTGTGACCTGGATTGGCCACTGTTGAAACAGGATACTGGGCTTGATGGACCTTCGGTCTGTCCCAGTATGTTATGAGTTTGTTTTTCAGTTTCCCTGAGGGAGATTTTAGTTTAATTCTGTAGGGGGGGGGGATTATTCTGTTTTTGCATATGTTGTATATGCTTAGCAACTTGTTTATGGTTTGTATGAGATTTTATTTTTTGTTAATAAACTTTTGAAACAAGTATTCTGTTGATTGTTAAACTGGCTGAGGCATATGTATCTGAATTACTGTCAGATTATTTAATGAGATTTGATTGTCTGCATCTTTTATAATTTGGTTTTAGACCATACCACTCAACAGAATCTATCCTATTGGCTATTGTTTCTGAGATTAAATCCTTTTTTGCTAATGGTAAAACAGCTATTTTATTACAATTTGACTTTACTGCTGCATTTGATACAGTTGATTATGATAGATTATTGTATTATTGCATGTGGAGGAGTGGCCTAGTGGTTAGAGTGGTGGACTTTGGTCCTGGGGAACTGGGTTCAATTCCCACTGTAGGCACAGGCAGCTCCTTGTGACTCTGGGCAAGTCACTTAACCCTCCATTGTCCCAGGTACAAATAAGTACCTAAGCTGCATTGAGCCTGCCATGAGTGGGAAAGTGTGGGGTACAAATTTAAATAAATAAGTTGATTTCATTGGGAATCTCTGGTACAGCTTTGTCTTGGTTAGGAGAATTTCTTTCTTGTCGATATTACAGAGTTAAAATGGCTGATCAAATTTCCACCAGCTGAGCTCCACCTTGTGGCATACCTCAGGGATCCCCATTGTCTCCCATATTATTCAATATATATATGACATCTCCTCTGACACATCTTTTACCTCTCTTTCTCTCCAATAATGGAGTTCTTTTTCTGCCCTCCCCCGTTCTATTCCTTCTTTCTCTTAAATTCTGTTTCCACTATTTCTTATATATTGTAGTATTGTATTGTAAGCCGCATAGATATTTTTTGATGTGGGATAGCGAGTATACCACAGGAATCAGTCCTCAGGCCATCTCTTTTTAACATCTTTGTGAATGATATTGCGGAAGGGCTGTCTGGTAAGGTTTGTCTCTGTGCGAATGATGCCAAATTTACCATAATTTACTATAATAATCAATAATAGGAATTCCAACACATCACTAATTACTTGATAATCTGTATGCTTTATTGAATTGATTATGTCCATCATGTTACACTTGTTTTTATGTTACCAATTGTTTATCTACTCTTGATTGGCGCTTGTCATGATGTATTATTGTAAGCCACATTGAGTCTGCAAATAGGTGGAAAAATGTGGGATACAAAAGCAACAAATAAATAAATAATAAACCTGAAATCTGAAAAGATGTAAACACTGAGTGATGGAAGGAGAGAGCTATGCTGCTCCCTGCTACTTACATACATTTCCTTCTGTTTTGGTGCAGGATTCACAGGGCTCTCAGATATGTGGAAGAGAAACAGCTTCTATATCCCATCCTCAAGGCACAGTCTGGGGCACTCTCTCCAGCGTTTATCCATATCACACCCCAAATGCAACAGTCTGGATATTTCCAGAGTGAGAAGATTCTAAGCTCCTTAGCTATGAGGGTAAAGTCTGGGGGGGCCTGATCCCACACGCCTTTGGTATCTCTGTGCTACTTATGATGTAGCAATTTCTAGCACAGCGGCGACTCCAACCAGAAGTACTAAAAACTTTTGGATAAGTGACAAAAAGACCATAGGAGATTATAATTAGGGCTTCTGATTTTAGCTTTTCACCGATAAAAACCCCCAAAGATAAATCACCCCAAGGCAAAAAAAAAAGAAAAAAAGAAAAGAAAAGAAACGAAAGTAGGTCTTTATTGGATAAATAGAAAAACATTAGTTCTGCTAGGACTCTCATTTCTTCTTTGGTTTAGCTTGCTTCTGCAATCAGATTTTATGCTCCTTCTGCGTTGAGACTCCTGAGTGACACAAACATTTATATTTGATTCCACCTAGAAAGGTACCCAAGAATAGTATCTGTGGCAGCAAATGGACTTTTTTTTTTGTTGCCAAAATGTCCAAATCGGTATTTTCAAAACCCATTTTAAGACATTTTTCTATGTAGTTCATATGCAGTGCATCCAAATCACAAGGGCTTCTCAGGGTTGTGTTGGGGGCAGGATTTGGGCATTCCTAAAACTTGGACGTTTTTCTGTTATAATGAAAGAAAGCAAAATGTCCAGGGCTAAATGACCACTGGACAGATTACGGAATGACTCCCTCCCTTACTTCCCTAGTAGTCACTGACCCCCTCCTACTCCCCAAGATGTAAAAGAAACAGTACATACCAGCCTCTATAACAGCTTCAGATGTTATGTCCAGGCTTATTAGAGCAGCAAGCAGGTCACTGGAATAGCCTAGTGGTCAGTACAATACACTGTAGAGAAGGAAATCCAGGCCCATATCCCATTCTAACTATTACACTTGTGGTGGAAAGGGTACGCTGTCCAAATCCCGCCAAAACCTACCGTACCCACATATAGGTGACACCTGCAGACATAAAGACTATTTTAGTGGTATACAGATGGGTATAGTAGGTTTTTGTTTGGTTTTGAAGGGCTCACCAAACAATATAAGGGGGTAAGGGTGAGTGAGATGTGTACCTGGGACCTCTTATGTAAAGTCCACTGTAGTGTCCCCTAGGGTATCCCACTGCTCTGCTGAGATGTCTGTGTGGCCAGTCTACTAAGAATGGTGGTCCCCCAATACATCTCAGTGTCTTGTTTTTGTGTTTTGCCCTTGGACTTTTTTTTTTTTTTTTCAAAAATGGTCCAAAAAGATAGACTCACTGAGCACAACAACATGTAACAAATGGCCATTTTTTAAACTAAAAGGTGGATAATTTTCTGGTCCGACAATCATTATGGGCCTCTTTTATCAAGCCATGCTAGTGGCTCCTGGTGTGGTACTAACAACAAAACCTATTCACTTTGAAAGAGCTCTGTGAGCATTGCTGCACAAGAACCGCTAGTGTGGCTTGACATAAGAGGCCCATAGTGATCTTCGAACCAGAAAAATATCTACCTTTTAGTTTCAGAAATGTTAATTTGCTAGATGTTTGGAGGATCACCAGCAATGTTTCCTCTAAGAAGTAGCCTGGTGTGTGCAAAATTTTTTTATTTTTTTTGTGTGAGCAACAAGTTTTAAAAACCAACAGATTTTTGAGTGCCAGTATTAGCATTGCAATTATGTATATAGCACAAAAAAACATTTGGGTGAGCAATAACCATGTAAAATCTGTGAGCAATGCTCCTAAAATGTGTAAGTAATCACTCATGCGCTTCGGTTAGAGGGAACATCATTGGTCAACAGGAAGAGGGTGAAGAAGAATGAGAGATGCCAGACTGCTGGCTGGGGGAAGGGGGACAGGCGAAAGAGAACCCTAACCCTGGGGGTGGGAGAGCTACAACAGATGTGGAATTGGGGAGTTGTAGTAATCAGCAGTAAATGCCGTTATTTTGTTTTACCACAGGAAAAATGCGTTTTACCATTCCCACAGGGTGGCAAAAAGATTTTCTTCTGCAATCATGGTAAGCCCTGCAAAATACGTACCATTACCGCGAATTACCACGTGTCCCCATCCCCTTCTCTAACCCAATGTACCTGAATATAACTCACCTTGAGTTATGAATGAAAAAGGTGTGAGCAAAATCCAAATAAAAAAATAGATAGTTGCCTCAGGTTATATGACAATTCTTTATGAATTAGTTATATCACGATTATATTACTGCAGTGTTGCTTTTGCATATCTTCCAAATTATCGCCTTAAATGTCTTCAATCTGTCCACAAATCAGCTATCTGCATCTATTTGTATGCAAAGAGATTTGATCATGTCACTTCCCTTATGATTTGCCAGCATTGGCTCCTGGTTTAGTTTAGGACCCAGTTTCAAGATCTTAACCCTGATAAAATTCTCTAGGCTGTGGCCCCTGCGTATCATATCTCTGGTTGTTCCATATGTCTCAGTCCATTCCTTCTGCTCAACTTATGAATCTCATCTATCTACTCCCTCTGTACTTTCGTCACAATTTGCATCTTCTAGACAATCATCTTTCTTTTATACTGCTCCAGCATTAATTATTTCATTTTATTTGTTACATTTGTATCCCACATTTTCCCACCTATTTGCAGGCTCAATGTGGCTTACATAGTACCGTAAAGGCGTTTGCCAATTCCGGTATGAACAAATACAGTAGAATAAGGTTCGTGTGTAGAGACACATTAGGGAATTGTAGAGAGGAAGAGTTATTATATGTCCATTACGAGCTTTGGTTTCGTTGTGTTGCAGGGTAAAGGCATTTAAGTTGGGTCAGTAGGGTATGCCTTTTTGAACAGGTTAGTTTTTAATGATTTCCAGAAGTTTAGGTGATCATAAGTTGTTTTCACGGCTTTTGGTAATGCGTTCCATAGTTGTGTACTTATGTAGGAAAAGCTGGATGCATAGGTTGATTTGTATTTGAGTTCTTTGCAGCTTGGGTCGTGGAGATTTAGGTATGTTCGTGTTGATCCTGTTGTGTTTCTGGTTGGTAGGTCTATGAGGTCTGTCATGTATCCCGGGGCTTTATGAACCAGGGTGCAGATTTTGAAAGCAATACGTTCTTTGATTGGGAGCCAGTGCAGTTTTTCTCGGAGGGGGTTTGGCGCTTTCGAATCGTGTTTTTCCAAATATAAGCCTGGCTGCCTTGTTTTGAGCAGTCTGAAGTTTCTTTATAATTTGTTCTTTGCATCCCGCATAAATTCCGTTGCAGTAGTCTACATGGCTTAGTACCATTGATTGTACCAAGTTGCGAAATGTTTCCCTCGGGAAGAATGATTTCACGCGTTTGAGTTTCCACATTGAGTGGAACATTTTCTTTGTTGTAGATTTCACTTATAACCTTACATTTGGAGCACTCTTATTTAAAATTCAGATCAGGATTAAAAACCTTCTTCTTTCAGAAAGCCTATAGAGCAAGGTAGTCTAACTTCGGTCCAGGAGGGCCGAAATCCAGTCGGGTTTTCAGGATTTCCCCAATGAATATGTATGAGATCTATTTGCATACACTGCCTCCATTTTATTCACACAGATCTCATGCATATTTATTGGGGAAATCCTGACCTGGCGAGGGCGGAGGTTAGACACTCCTGCTATAGAGCATTGCCTACGAGTTGGTCTCTTGGGTCAGAAGGCTTTGGATAAGTCTTTTGTCTGCTCTATGTGTTTTTACTTTCTTCCTGTACTATCCTGTCCTATCTCATCATTAGCATTCCTTTTTTTTTTGTTTTGTTTTTTTTTTATTTAGTATACACACTGCCTTGCTCATCCTCTCATTTGGCGGTATATCAAGCGATTCTAAACAATAAACAATTTGGAATCTACCAATTTATTTTTATATGCATAATGTTGAAATTCTACTTTCATGTAAAGATGAAATGCAGTAATCTTTCAGATAGAAAGATGAAAGCCTCACCCTCATGAGTGAATCATCAAGTTGGTGCACACAAGCCCACTGTTTCAATCATGTCCCAGTCTTCCTCCTCACCTCTGCTGTTTTTACATCTCTTATCTCTATAACCTTCAGCAGCTGCCAGTGAGGTGCTATCAATTTCTTATCAAAGGGCTTTCGCCAGCTGTCCTTTCCACTGGGTCGGTCACTCTTTACATTCACAAAAGAATTTAACAAAGAACGTCTGAAGACCGCTGGGAGTACCCTGCAGCATGTCACTAACAGCTGAGCTCTAACAATCACTGGCAGTAATTCAGTATAATTGTGAAGTTACAGTAATAAGTATTTTGGGCCTGGGCTATTTTCATTCTCCTCCTGCTTTTAAAGGTTGGTGCATGGTCTGTTTATGTATACAGAAACCTGTCTCATGCTACTGTCTCTGAAATAAAAGACAATATACTCTAGTCTATCACATGGGTTTCTCTATTTCAATTTAGTTGCACAAATTTTATATAATCATACTCAGCAACTATGCAATGTGTAACAACTTTATTCCAGTTTACAATTTTAAATTACAAAAATTACTTTTTTAAAACATGTTATTCCTATCACGTACTCGTACTAATCACCTTCACACCATGAAATACTCACTCTCTCACCAATCACTCATAAAAACCATCAATCCCCTGCATCCAGTCTTTCATAATAGTGGAAGACTCAGTACTTATCTTGGAAATAAACACCCTAGATCATCAGTCCACTGTGGAAACACCTTGAATCTTCAAAGTTGAATCGCTTGTATAATCCACTCCACAAGTCTCAATTAAATGTTTCCACTCAAACTTGTACATGTATTCTCTCAATATTATGTTGTGAGTCCTCCACAGTTCATCAAAATTCTTTTGAAACAGTCTGGTGCACAGGGACAGACTTTTCAAAGTCTTAACACAGTTCCACTGCTAGTAATCCCATTCTGCCATGACCCAACACAGATTGTGTTTCGCTATGCTGGCATCTTCAGGAGTTCATGTTCGGCATAATGGGCAGCTAGGCACTCCCTCTGGCTCTCATGCTGTGGCGCCAAACCTGGAGTCAGAAAAAATGTACCAACTCCAACTCTAGCTTCAAAATAAAAATTTACAGCAATATAATATAACGGTAAAGTTATAATTTTATATATCAACTAGTAAAAAAGGCCCGTTTCTGACACAAATGAAATGGGCGCTAGCAAGGTTTTCCTCGGCTCCCCTGCAGCCACCCATGTTCAGCGACCCTCCTCTCCCCTGCACCCACTGCAGCCGCCCATGTCCAGCGACCCTCCTCTCTCCCCTGCCCCCCTCCAGCCACCCATGTCCAGCGACCCCCTGCCCCCCTCCAGCCACCCATATCCAGCGACCCTCCTCTCTCCCTGCCCCCTCCAGCCACCCTTGTCCAGCGACCCTCCTCTCTCCCCTGCCCCCCCTCCAGCCACCCATGTCCAGCGACCCTCCTCTGGACATGGATCAGCTGTGAGGCATGTTTTTGTTTTTTCCCCCGGGTTCTGAAGTTGACATCATAATGGCTAAGGTGATGTCAGCCTGATCTACGGAGCCTAGCAGACCAACTTGGAATGAGCCACGGTCCCAGGCAGCAAGTCAGAACGTTGGAGGTGAGAATCAAACCTATAAATGGCAAGTGACCGACTCACCTGCAAATGCGCAGTAGAGACTTCCCTCTCTGTCCCGCCCCCGCGTCAAGACGTGATGACGGGAGGAGGGGGGTGGGACAGAGAGGGAAACTGCGCGGAAGGGGAGGGAGGGAACCGCTGACGTCGCTACCGCTCCCCCCCCAAGGTAGCCGCTACCACCCCCCCCGGAGTCGCCACCACCCCCCTTCACCCGGCCCGGGCCCTCTCTTCGTTATTCAACTTACAGCAGCGCCGAAACAGCAGCAAGCAGCTCAGCTTCAGCTCCCGTCGGCCTTCCTTCCCTGCCTGTGCCCCGCCCTCGCCGACGTGACGTCACATGAGGGCGAGGCACAGGCAGTGAAAGAAGGCCAACGGGAGCTGCTGCTTGCTGCTGTTTTGGCGCTGCTGTAAGTTGAATAACGAAGAGAGGGCCCGGGCTGGGTGAAGGGGGGGCGGGGGCGGCTACCTTGGGGGGGGGGGAGGGGACATGGGAGGTCTCAGAAGGAGGGGGGGCCTTGGAGCTGGGAGGGCTGGACTGAAGGGGGCCTTCCAGCTGGCTGGGAAGAAGGCACGGGGGGGGGGCAGGGGGCCTTGGAACTGGGAGGGAGGGCAGGGGGGCCCTTACAGTTGTGAGGGAATGGGGCCCCTTACAGTTGTGAGGGAGAGCAGGGGGCCTTGAAACTGGGAGGGAGGGAGGGAAGGGGGCCTTGGGAGCTGGGGGGGAGGGCCTGGGGCCTTGGAACTGGGAGGGAGGGAGGGAAGGGGGCCTTGGGAGCTGGGGGGAGGGCCTGGGGCCTTAGAACAGGGAGGGAGGGAGGGTGGGCAGGGGGCCTTGCAGCTGGGAAGGGGGGAGGACTGGAGCCTTGGAGCTGGGAGGGAGGGACAGAGGGGGCCTTGGAGCTGGCAGGGAAGGAGGATGGCAGGGGGCCTTGCAGCTGCAACGGGAGGGGGGCCTTGGGAAAAAAAAACATTCCAATACGCGCCCGTTTTAACGGGCTTAACGGCTAGTCAAACATATAAATGGCGAGTGACTGTACTAACTCGCAAATGCGCAGTAGACTTCCCTCTCTGTCCCGCCCCCGTGTCAATACATGATGACGGGGGTGGGACAGAGAGGGAAACTGCACGAAGACGCCGACGTCGCTACCGCCCCCCCGAGGTCGCCGCCCACCCTCTCCACCCGGCTCGAGCACTCTCTTCGGTATTGAACTTACATCGGCAAAACGCAGCAAGCAGAACAGCTGAGCTCCCGTCGCCCTTTCTTCCCTGCCTGTGTCCCGCCCTCGCCGATGTTACGTCACATAAGGGCGGGACACAGGCAGAGAAGGAAGGCCGACGGGAGCTCAGCTGATCTGCGTGCTGCTTGCGTTTCGCTGATGTAAGTTCAATACCGAAGAGAGGGCCCGGGCCGCGTGCAGGGGTGGTGGCGGCAACTCCGGGGGGGGGGGGGGAGCGGCGAGGGGAGGGGGCCTTGCCAAAACCCCATACTAGCCCGTTTTAACGGGCTCAACGGCTAGTCAAATATATAAATGGCAAGTGACCGACTCACCTGCAAATGAGCAGTAAAGACTTCCCTCTCTGTCTCGCCCTCGCGTCAAGACGTGATTACGTCAGAGGGCGGAACAGAGAGGGAAACGGAGTCGGACTGCGCGCACCAACCTCCACCCTCCCCCCCATCCCTGCCGCCGCTCCCGCCCCCCTCCGTATCAGGCCCCCTGCACTGACCTGACAGCACCTCTCACCTCCGTGTTGAAGCGCTGCAGGCAGCAGCAGAGCGATCTGCTGCTGCCTGTAGCGCTTTCACACGGAGGTGAGAGGCACTGTCAGATCAGCGCAGGGGGCCCGGCATGGAGCGGGGAGGGAACGGCGGCGGCGAGGAGGGTAGCTGGACATGGGGGGAGGGCAGGGGGAGAGGGCATGGTTGCTGGACATGGGGTGACAGCAGGGCAGAGAGGAGGGTTGCTGGATATGGGGGGAGGGGGGGAGGCCAAGGGAAAGAGGAGGGTTGCTGGATATGGGGGGGGGGGGGGGATTGGTGGACGGGCTGAGGCCAGGGGAGAGAGGAGGGCTGCAATACTTGCCCGTTTTTACGGGCTTAACGGCTAGTTATTATATAGGTTGTCTACATCAGTACTTTAGATTTAGAACAAATAATTTAAAACCTAATATCAGTCCAAGTCAGAGTCAGACAGTAGAAAAATAGAGGAGTCGAAGTCAAAGGTGTTGGGGTACCAATTCCACAGCCCTGCTCGTACTGAGTACTATCACCTGCTAACCTGTCCTTGCACAATATCTAGACAAAATCTCAGGAAGGTGACCAATATTATTGTGGTATGAAAGGAAGAAAGTTCTCCGGACTAAGTTTTTTTTCTTGGAATATCCAAACAGCAAGATTAGCAAGTACAAGTAGTTGTGGACTTTGCACCTTTTATTGGCATGGGGGGGGGGGGGGGGGGGGGAGGAGGAGAGGTTGGGCAGATGTTGGGAAGAGGGAGAGAATTGGAGCAGTGGTGCTAGTCAGGTTTCCATGTATATTACCTAGGAAACTGGAGGCAGAGACTACAGCAGTGTGGCCCTGCTGAAGAAAGAAATGTGGAACTTGTAATGGGGCAATAGCAAGGCTGGGCATTCAGTAGTGACTACAATAAAAGATGAGGAGGGGTGAAGAGGGAGAAAGAGAAAGCAAGAGTGGGTTGGTAGGAATGAGCAAGCTGAAGAGAGAAATGGAAAAGGTAGGCTCATGCCTGGATGTAGGCATAGGTAATGCTGGCAACTTCCTCTAGCACCAAACTTGATAGTCACCAGTAGGGGCCGCAGCACGTCTTTTTGGATAGAAGGGACAAGAACTTGGTATATAGATGAGCTGGTATTGTGAAAAACTTTGCAGGTGAAAGTAGGAAGGTCTGCACACCAAAAAATATAAGGAACCATAGGTGCCACTTCTGTGCGTGCTGAGCACCCCTTGTATTACAACTTCGGAGCCCAAGGAGGGATAATTATGCATTGTGTTTAGCACCCTTAATCGTTTTAAAAAAGCTGGTGCCTGAGAGTTAGGATCAAGCCGAAACTCTCCGATCTGTGTCTGGGGAGCTTCAAGGTGCGGGTCGGCGATACCAGGCAGAGAGAATCCTCCAGTTCCTCACCATCCCGTTCTTCCTGCCACCGCTGATGATAGCGATGATGGACTCCGGGGTCAAGAGTCTGCAGCAACCATCGTTCTCGGGCTTCGGACCGGGAGAGGAGGGGGTGCAGAGAGGGGTACGGTGGGAGAAGGAACCGCTCCAGGGCCCGGCACCCTGACGTCTGCCGCTACACCTGCTCCCCTTCCCCCCATCCACCTGCGCCGGAGCAGGCGGCGTCAGTGTGAAGGGTAGAAAGGACAGTTGCAGTTCAGACAACCCTGAAGTATTTGAATTTTAATAAAAGCAACGAAAATGTAATTTGAAGTTTGCCCTTTAATTTTCAAAGCATACAACACAAAAAACATATTGTTCATTTGGCACTACATATCACTCTGGGATGAGCAAATCTGTTGGACGTATATTTACGGTATGCATTTGCTGTGAACTCCGGTTTGGATAGGCCAAAGAAGGTTTTTTTTCGAGGATATGCAACAAACTACGTGTCGCTGTCTTCTAGGAAGCAGGTTCCCTGAGCTCTTATCGGGCGCTGCATGGGGATGGTGGTGGCTATTTGCCAACATTTAGCAGGCACGCTACTGTTGTAAGCAGCAACCACCTTGCGGCGCGCAACAGCAGGGGGCGAACTCCCTCTTATTTAAGTTAACCCATCCCACGGCGACAGTAGGAAGGACAGCACGCGCCAGCAGAAAACATTTCGCAGCGTCGTTTCCTACGTAGGTAACTACGTTTCCCAAGATGCTCAGCGGCGTAGCGACGACTCTCTTGCTCTCTATTCACGCTCTGTAGTTTTGAGCCGCCGTCGCTCCTCCTCCCCCTGTCATAACGTCACGAAAATAACCCTGCTGCAACAACTATAATCGCGGCGCGCTACGTTCTCTTCTGTTATCCTTCCTTCGGTCCGTCCCCCCCCCCCCCCCCCCCACTACGCCTCCTTCTGTTAATATTCATGAGGATCGACGAGCTCTCTGCACGTAATGGCGTTGGCAGCTACAGCTGTGGAAGGGCCGCGAGTCGGGTAGTGCACAGCGGCGGAATGCTTCGAATTCCGTCATAAAGCGTCGAACCCGCGCGGCGGCGGCGGTGGTAGCCCATCGCGGTTTGTTTTTTTTGAGGGGGGGTGGGGGGGTTATTCGGGGTTCGTGGAGGTTTTTCCCTCTGGATTCTAGAACGCGGGGCTGACCATCGGATGGAGCCCGCTGAGGGGCGAGTACAAGCACCGGGTAACAGGGAGCGGTCCCCGGCCGCAGCTGTTGCAGAGCAGCCACAGCCACCCCTGGACTCCAGCAGCAGCACCAACGCCTCCGCTCCCCTCAGATTGAAGTTAAAGGGCGGGGCGCCCGCCGGGCAGGCAGCACCAGCAGCAGCAGCACGGCAGGCGGGAAATTCGGTGCCGGCTCCTCTTCTCCTGCACCTCAATGGAAGTCAAGTCCCCGGCGGCACCAACGCCAACTCCCTGCTGTTGAGGCGACGGCGGCTAAAGAGGAACTTATCCACGGCCGCCTCCTCTTCCTCGGCAACGGCCCCGTCCTGGTCGTCGACGTTGAACAGCCGCAGCCTGGACAGGAAGGCTCAGGGCAAGACACGCCAGGCGCTGCCCCTGCTGCTGCCCGCTGACCGCGAGTGGGTGAGGACCGCACCGGAGCGGGGCTGCGTGCACTTGTCTGAGCGGCAACTCTCCTCCGGCCTGAGGCCCGTCCTTTGTACCCTTCACACCGACGCCGCCCAGGTGGCTGCCCGCCTGCTCCGGCACAAGGGGACAGGGGGAGGAGGAGGAGGTGTAGCGGCAGCCGTCAGGGTGCCGGGGAGCGCAGGAGCGTTTTTCCCCTCTCCCACCGCACCGAGCAGCCGCCTCCTCCTCCCTCCCCCTCCCGGTGACCCGGAGCCCGAGAACGACGGTTGCTGCAGACTCCTGACCCCGGCGTCCATCGCTATCAGCAGGAAGACGAGCGACTGCCGCCCGGCGGCGGAGGAGGAAGACTTAGGGGATGAGGATGATGATGATGAGGAGCTGGAGGATGCTCCCTGCCTGGTCCCGCCGCCCCGCACCCTGAGGCTCCCGGACTCGGAGCGTTTGGGCTTGATCCCGGACGGGCTGGATTCCGTCACCCCGGGCTGCCCTTCGGATCCGGAGCGCTCTCCGGTCATCGCTTACCCGCCGCTGCCGGAGAGCGACCCCCCACTGCAGGCCGCCCGCCTGCCCGCCCTGTACGTGCAGTTGCACGGGGAAAGTGTCCGCCGGCTGGAGCCGCACGAGCGGCCGCTGCAGATCCAGAACGACTACCTGCTGCAGCTGGGCTTCAGGGACCGCGGCCGGGTGCAGGAGGAGGGCATGGAGGCCGAGATCGGCTGCCTCATCCGTTTCTATGCAGGTAAGGGCTTGGGTGGTGTGTTCTGCATTGGCACCCTGAACCTGATTTAGGTGACTTGTGTGACAGGTTTATGTTTAGTTATTTCCTTTTCTTGGAGGGTTTTGCCCTCCCCCAGCATTCTGGTGGCTGCTACAGGCTCGCTTCTCCTTTGATTGTAAAGCTGGGTTTTCCTGCTTGAGGCAACGGTGTGTCGGTATTTACGACTGCTAGTGAGCTTGAATTGCATCTCTTTGCCCAAGGTGTTTTTTTATTTATTTATTTTTTATTAAGTGTTAAGGCCCTAAAATGTGCTTTCTAATTTGTGTGAGCAGCTTGATTAAATTGGAAGGGTTTTAAGGTTCAATGGTTTGGTAAGATATTTGTCACAAACATTTTTTTGGCCTAACAAATTTAAGGGAATGAATACATTGGGACAGGAAAAGTAATGTGTTTGGAATAAAACAGTTTCTGAATAGCTTTGCGTTACGCTCGTCTGGTTCCCCCCCCCCCCCCTAAAAAAAAAAAAAATACATATGTGAGATACATAGTTGATTTGCTTCTGTGTGACTGATCAGATATAGCTCTGCTTTTGTTGGGTAGAAGGCTTTCAAATTGGGTTATAGGGTATGCAGTAATGTTCATTTGAATGCCAGACTATTACTGAGCTACTGTGAATTGTAGGAGTGGGAGACCAGAGTTTTTCACCCACCGGTTTGGCATAAAATAGTATTTAACCTGGCTTGTGTCCCATGTTTAGTCTTATGGAAGTTTTGGGCCCCTTTTACGAAGCTGTGTTAGGCACCAGCGCATCCCTTACAGGAAAAAGGGCCTAATGTGGGATGTGCTAAAGTGTTTTGCATTTAGTGTTGCCATCTGTGCACGCTAAGCGCTTGATATTTTTGAGGGGGTTTGTTGGGTGGAGAATGGGTGTGGATGGCCTAATTATCTATCATGCTGACATTACTGCTGTTCTAACTAGGTAGCGTGCCCTTAGCGCTACCTAAATAGGATGAGGTAAGTGTTCCTGCAGTAGTTTTAAAAAATGTGGCAAACTTAGCATTCTGGAAGTAGAAAAAGGATGTGCTAAGCCCATTTCTTAGCGCAGCTTAGTAAATGGGCTCCTGTGATTTTTAAAGAGTTTTGTTAGTGTTTAGCTTGCACCTTTTTCCAAAGCAAGCTTTTATTCAGGTACAGTAGTATTTTTCCTGTCCCTGGTGGGCTCAGTGTTTGTACCTGAGGCAGTTAAGGCTTAAGGGCCCTGTTTACTAAGCTGCGCTGTAGGCGTGCAAACTTCTTAGAGCGCACTAATGCTGGAGGTACCCATAGGAATATAAAGGGTATGTCTATTAGCGTGTGCTAAAAAGTTAGCGCGACTACAGCACGGCTTAGTAAACGGGGCCCTAAGTGACTTGGCCAATGTCACAAGGAACCACAGTGGGATTTGAACCGAGTTCCCTGGTTTTCAGCCTTCTGCTATAACTATTAGGCAGCTACTATGATGGATCGAGGGGTGATACTTTAAACATTTTAATCAAATCATTTTTTTTTTGACCCATAGTTGCAGCAGTTTCTGGATGAATCAAAATACTTAAGATTAATGTAAGCAATTAAAAAATTGCCCTTTCATAACATGCCATTACTCCCCCCTTTCACAATTCATGGTTTGGTGGGGGTGGCCCAGTATATCTGACTTGAAGTAATGGGTTAGATTATATAGACTAGTTTTTTGTAATGTATGACTAATTTATTGTCGTGTTTTTATGTACTCTGCATAGAATAGTAGATGGAGCGGACTATAAATATTTTGAATGAATAAATACATGAAGCTCAGCAGAGTCCATGTTTGGAAATCTGAATCGGGGTTGGTGAAAGCTAAAAGTTGTTTAAACAACTTTTGAAAATTTTCTTCAGGAAAACATTCGGTGCCCTGATGCAAACTTCCAGAGGAGGCCCATGTTAGACTGGACTTTCACTCTCCTGGACTTTGTTTTGAACAGATAAGATGCTGAGTGCTTTATTTTCCCAACCCTGGTTGAATTAAAATCCATAAAATTAATGGAACTATGGACTGTTGATTAGATAGGATTAAACTATAAACCTTTAAATCGATTTGTCATAGGTCATTTCAGTCTTCATGAGGGTTTTTTTGTTGTTGTTTTGCACTTGCCATTCACCTTTTTCAAGGAACACACAGACTTAAATTGACAGGGTTGTTTTTGATGTGCAAGAGGACCTGCTGGGGGAATGAGCAAGAGGGTACAACTTTGTGGGTGTGTGTATATGTGTGTGTGTAATTGTAGTTATATCTATATGTCATTTTTATTTTTATCTTGAACAAGGAAGTTTGAGGTTATAATGGAACACTTGCGTAAAGTGACTGTGATATTTCTATGTAACAATAGCCAGTTGACCAAGTGGGTACAAAAGTTGCCTAGAGAATTAGCCGTACATCCACTAATTTGAATTTTGATAGCAGTGAACCACCACCAAACAGCTACTCTTAACTTTTTGTTGTTGTTAACATTCATTTAAGCAATGATTAGGCATTGCAATGTGCTTCTGAAACATTTATCTCACCAGTTGTGTTTTCACATAGATTGACTGTGTCATAGCCAGAACATCTGTGGTGGTGGTGTGGGGGGAATCTCATCGGGAAAGAAATCTTAGCTTGGTATTGGGATTGTATTTTCCAAAACGTTCTTGTTTAAGGCCTCGTATCCCATTGCTGTCCTGACCTAAGGTGTGTGTATTCATTGCTCAGTTGGGGATATTTAGTTCTTAGATTCTTTTTTTGTCTTAATTTGAATTTGTCCCATACCGGTAGCTAGGCTCTGTTGCTCAGGCATGGTCTCAGCATGCTCAGTTTGTCATGCTGCTGTCATGATATTAAGCCCAAAGTGATGAGTATTGCTTCTCTATGGTGTGTTTTATCCTGAGAGTGCTTGGCTATAAGTGAACCTCAGCTTGAATGTGCCTTCTATCCAAATAGTAGCAGCTGTGCAATTCATGATTTAAATATCTGGGAAAGGTGTATTGGGTATAATATCTGGCTGCAAAAAAGAAAAAGTAAGAATATCTTGCACTGATCTAACATAGCACCATAGAAAATCTCAGCAGCTATAGACCTGCACGGTCCGTCCAGTCTGCCTAACAAGGAGGCCACAGATGAATCTGGCACTCTGTACAGGTTCCACTTCATTCTTAAACACTGATATACTTAATCTCTGTCTCTCCTTGCCAATTTTGGGGCATAGACCGTAGAAGTCTGCCAGTCATTGGTCCTACTTAACCAGCTATTGGAGTTGCCATTGAAGCCCATTCCAGCCTTGATCTGTTTTTGTCATTTATGGGACCCCAGACCATAAAAGTCTGCCTGGCATGGGAGTGACTTTTCCCATGGTCACACTGAGAGCTAGTTGTCTTGCACAGGGTCACACAACTTTTCTTGAATTAGTCTAATGTTAAGCACTGAGAATAAAACTTTGTGTAGTAACTGGAAGATATTAATTGAATGAAAAAAAAATCACTGTCTTTTAGGGTCTGTGGACAGGTTGTTGGGCGGGTTTTCCTATGAAGTAACCCTTAAGAGCAGTTTTGCTGGTATTCCTGCCAAAGTAGGAATGAAGCCAAGAGGAAGACAATGTTTCTGGCCCTGCCTTGCTCCCATGACACTGGAGGAGTGTTGTATAGGCAGTTTGTTTACTGGTGTGAAATGGAAAAGTTTTGAGTGTTTTGGCAGGTTTCTAGGTTCACCTGTAAATGGCAGCTTCATTTGACTTTCATCTCCCCAGTGTTTGGGAACTGCTGTTTTTGGAAGTTAAACCAGCTGACTGGGGGGGGGGGGGGGGGGGGGGAAGGGTGCTTTCAGCTCTTTCTTCTAGGGGTGAAAGAGTTCAGTGTTGGAACCTTCTCAGTTCCAGTGGTATATATTGGTAATAAAACAAATAAAGGCACATTTCCAATTGTGACTCTTTTTTTCTTGTGCTGCAGACATAAGGACATTTTGTTTCCAGTATGAAATATTTCAGTATTTGTATTTTAGAGGAAATATTATTAAGTTTTTGAAAGCTGCCCTCGGTGAATTGGGTGCTGCTGCCCTATTCTCATTGCCGTCCCCAGTGAGCATCATGCAGAGTGAGAAAAACACTATAGAGAGCTGGTGGAAGTGGGGGTGAACTGAAACTCCTGAAAGGAGATCTTTATGTTGAAACCTATGGGTTCATAAACAGTGCCTCTCTTTTATAGGCTTATAATTTTGGACTAAAAGTGCATATGCTGTCCTTCTGTTCTTAACTTAATATAGTATTAATGGTGTCTTTTCATGTTGGTGCTGTATGAATGATGTTTGACATGCAGGAGATCGAGTGCTTGAGACCACAGCAGTGTGTATTTTTGGGTGCAGAGTGGTGGTTACTTGGGTGGGGAATTGTAGGATTATGGGAAAGTGAGCTAAGAGATTCAATATCGCCAGTTCAAAAGTTAGGATGGAAATTGTTCTCCATGTGCAGACTGTTTTCTCCAGAAAGTGTACATATTGGGTATGTAGAATAAAAAATTTAGAGACAATAGTGAGGCAGTTAAGCTCAAGGGCTTCCTTACCTTTTCCAACTGGTGGTGTTGGTTCAGAGTTTACAGCCAGAAACAAAGTGCAGAAAATAGTCTTACATGGTTAAGCCCCTTGAATAACTTCTAAAGAAAAGTCATGTGGAAAGTCATTTGATTTATGCATGTATCTAAAACTTTAAGGATATGTGACAAACTTTTTATAAAGTTGTTGGGATTTTTGTTAGAAAAGCCCGATAGTAGCATGTCTGATTCATACATGTTTTGTTAGTTCTGTGCAAGCAGGATGACAATTTTGAAACTGACTCAAAGTGAGCGGATTGTAGCCCAATTTGTTTCAGAAATTGAAGTGGATTTCTTTTGCAGTGTTTCTTGTTCTCTTGTGTGGCATCCACGAAGAGATTTGTAATTTGATTAAAAAAAAAAAAAGCAGTGAGGCATGCTGTTCCCAGCTCCCACCTTCCTCCATGAGTGTGGCTTCTGCTCCCACCTCCCTTTTACTTTGTCATCCTTAGACTGGGGTTTGCTGGAAACAGATGGATATGTGTTAGAGTAGGATGATGGGGAAAATGAATGATTAGAAACCGCAGTTGCTTCTGTTGATAGAAGTTTGAGAATCAAGCATCTTTTTGTATGTGTGATTTCACTGTGTATCAGATGCCTTATTGCAAATGCTGACATTCTAAAGTGGAGAAAGTGAAAGTTACCAGAGAGAAAAATGTAACCAGTGATGTTAAGTTTGGCCATTTTGTGCTATATATTTCAATCTCCTATGTATAAAACACTTAATACGGAGCAGTTTAAAGAAATTAAAAATGTATATGTATACAGGGGAAAAGACCTCAAAAGAATAGATTCAGCTGTTATCGATCTATATAACCCTGGATCATGGAACTTGGTGCCTATCCTGTTGATAGTTAAAATTGATGATCAAATCATTTGTAGGTATTAAAAAAAAAAGTAGAAATGTTTTTCTCAATTATGGAAAAGCCTTCACTATTCAGAGATCTGGAAACCACCAGCACACACACTATTGGAGACATTGTTCAAGTTTATGAAGCACTTAAATAAGGATCACCAGCTTTCAGTAATGGAACTCCTGTCAAGACTATATACCAAATCAGTTCAATAAGGACATATCTCATTAACATACAAAAATGTTGTTCAAAATATTTAAACTAGTATTAACTTTCAAACCCTACTCAAATATCTATACCAACAAAAGTGAATCATAGACAAACTTTTCTTAGTCTCTTCAGAGATGTTGAGGATGAAGAGACTAAGGTAAGTTAAGGGGATATTTTAAGAATCATGTGATGTCCCTATTGAATTGATTTGGTATGTAGTCTTTTGACTGGAGTTCCATTATTGACTGCTGATCTTTATTTTAAAAAGATTTCACTTCTTTAAATTTGAGTAGTGTCTCCACTATTGTGCATTGGTGATTTCTTGATAACTTATTATTATTATTATTTGCCTAATTGGTCTAAAGAAGTTGAAAAACCATACGGAGTAGGGTTAATGAAATTCTTTCCAACCTATGTGTGTAGCTGTCTTTTTAGTGTGTTTGTCTGACTTGGAAGGAGGGAAGGGTACAACTTGAATGCTGGTAGGCCAAAAGCATGTTGGTTTAGATCAGGGGTTCTCAACCCAGTCTGACTGTTGCACCCAGCCAGTAAGGTTTCGGAATTCCCACGACGAATATACATAAGATAAATCTGCAGACACTGAAGGTAGCATGTGCAGATTTTTCTCATGCATATTCTTCATGGATATGCTGAAAACCTGACTGGCTGGGTGTATCTTGAGTACTGGGTTTAGAAACCCTAGTTTAGATATAAAATTACATGGATTCAGTGACAGCAGCAGGTTGTGAATGGGAATGGAGACTGTCCAATGACATGCTTCAAGTGGAGTGGCCTAGTGTTTAAAGTGGTGTGTCTGTGGGGTGGGCAGGTGTCTGCGTCCAGAAGAGGAAGTATGAAAGGCACACTTCTTAGCGTTGGCTCCACTGTACTGAACAAACGGGTGTTATCCCTTCCTACCAGAAGGTGGAGGTTAAGCCTAAGCGCTGCTCCCAGGCTTATGGATTTGTTGCATGCCTGGTTGAGCGTGGAGCTTGGCTTCACAGCCCCCCAGTTTGCACTTAGTGCCACTGGTTGTGGCTTTGGCTTGGTCTCATGGGACCTTGCCTGGGGGGTGAGGGTCACCATTCCCCTCACCTTCGCCTTGTCAGGTCATCTCCGTTGGTGTGGTCACTTCCCCTGGGTTCCCCTGCAGCCCCCTGGTGAATTCTAGACCTGGCTGCCATTTTTCTTGTATTGGGAATACGGTTCCTTGAAGAGGCTCTCTCAAAAAAAAAAAAAAAAAAAAACCCCACTGGGAAATCCCTTTCCACTTAGGATGTAATACAGGGAAATCATCTATATACTAAGAGAGCTGGGGGAATGAGAGATGATGGGACCTCAGCCGCAGTAAGCCCAGAAGTTAGACAAGCTCATACATGCCTGCCACATGGTTGAAATGCCGGCGGGCAGGTGCTATGGGACTTCCGGCAGCTCAGAACAGCTGCTGACTCCATTTGTGGGTCTGGCTCTGCCTTTCTTTCTGTCAAGACATCAGGTTCTGCAGCAATTTTAAGTAATGCTGCTGCTTCTCCTTTTTTTTCTATGTAGCAGGATCCATCTCCTTCCATGTCCAGTGTTGTTGAGGGGGGGGGGGATTCCCTTCCTCCTAACTCCCTCGGGTCCACTTGCGCGTGTGTGTGTGTGTGGGGGGGAGGGCTGCTGTGGCCCCAGGTGGCTTTTGGCTCAAGAGCTTGGCCCAGATGGTCAAGCAAGCCCTGTTGGTGGGCAGTGGGTTCCTCCCTCCAGTTGGGGGCCCCTGGGGGTCAAATGTCACAGGGCTGAATGCCAGGCTTGGGAGGCATCGGTGCCTTTTTGAGGAGCAGGAGCATATGTGGAGGTCCTGTCAGACTCTGTTCTATTCAGATTTGGAGGATTCTGCCCCCCCCCCCCCTCACAGATGCGGAGGAGGTGGATTGTTGATGAGGTCATTCAGTCTTTAGCCATGCTCAAGCCTACTACAGACCCCTTGGAAGGGGATCCTCTGCTGAAGGGACCTGTGGGGCCCTGAAGCTTTTTCCCCTGCGCAAGACCCTGTTCTGCATGATGTTGGTGAAGTGGGAAACTCCCAATGGTCCTTTTAGAGGTGCCCGATTTTATGGACCATCTTTACTGACTTTCACACCTGAGGAATTGGCGAAGTACTGGTCATTTCTTAAGGTAGATGCTCTGGTCACAGTGGTCGTGAAGGTGACCATAGTGCCAGTTCAGGGGGCTTTGGCCCTTAAGGAATACCACGACAAGAAGGTGGAACTGCCTTGCCTTTTTGGTGGGGGCGTCCAGCATTCAGGTGGCTGTTTGTGGTGGCTATGTAGTGAGCACTATGCTGTGCTGACTGCAACAGCCCCCAAAGTCTCTGGAAGTGGCTTGCCTAGTCTGGCATGGCCTTTTTGGCAGATGTTCTTTATGATCTGGTTCGCCTTGCTTCCCAGTCTGTAGCCGCTTTGGTGATACACCACTGGGTAGCAGATGCTGCCTCTAAAAGTTGTTGCCGGTTACCCTTTAGGGGTGCTTGCTCTTTAGTGAGGACCTCGAAAAGGAGGTGAAGGACATCGGGGAGGCGCTCCTTTTCCAGTTCTTGGAGCTTCAGCAGAAGGGAGAACAGTGCTTCTCTGCGTCCAAGGAGCGCTCTAAGGGGGTGGGTCATTTTCAGTCCAGTCAATTCTCTTCGGGTCAGGGAGGGGGGCCAGAGCAGATTCTTTCAGTAGGGCTCCTTCTGTGACCCAAGGAAGGCTGGTGCCACAGGTTCGTTAGGGGAGCTGTGGCTCCATGGCCTGGTCAGTGAGGATGTGTCAGGCTCCTTGTAGATCCCAGTTGAAGGCAGGCTGTATCTCTTATGGTGCGAGTGGGCCTGCATTACTACTACTACTACTACTACTGTTTAGCATTTCTATAGCGCTACAAGGCATACGCAGCGCTGCACAAACATAGAAGAAAGACAGTCCCTGCTCAAAGAGCTTACAATCTAATAGACAAAAAATAAATAAAGTAAGCAAATCAAATCAATTAATGTGAACGGGAAGGAAGAGAGGAGGGTAGGTGGAGGCGAGTGGTTACAAGTGGTTACGAGTCAAAAGCAATGTTAAAGAGGTGGGCTTTCAGTCTAGATTTAAAGGTGGCCAAGGATGGGGCAAGACGTAGGGGCTCAGGAAGTTTATTCCAGGCGTAGGGTGCATCACATCAGATCAGTGGATTTTGGAGGTGGTTGATCCAGTCCTGGGTTTACCCTGTTTGAAAAGCAAAATTAAGTCCCAGCATGCACTAGGGTAAACCCAGGTCTCGATCAACCCTGTCTTGCAAATCTGGATCCAGTTGGCATCTTAAGCCCTAGCTACTTTAGCCTTTCCTCACAGGGAAGAATTCCATCTCCTTTATCATTTTCATTGCACTTCTCTGTACCTTTTCTAATTCCACTATATATATATATAAAAATTTTTTTTGAGATGTGGTGACCAGAACTGCACACAGTATTCGAGGTGTGGTCACATCATGAAGTGACTACAAAGGCATTATAACACTCAGTTTTGTTTTCCATTTCTGTCCTAATTCCTACCATTATATTTGCTTTCTTAGCCACTGCTGCACATTGAGCAGAGGGTTTCAACTTATCAACAATGACATCTAGATCCTTTTCCTGGGTTGTGATTCCTAATGTGGAACCTTGCATCACGTAACTATAGTTTGGGTTCCTCTTTCCCACATGCATCACTTTACACTTGATCACATTAAAGTTATGTCATTTGGATGCCCAATCTCATAAGGTCGTCTTGCAGTTTAACAACTTTGAATAACTTTGTGTCATCAGCAAATTTAATTACCTCACTAGTTATTCCCATCAATAGATCATTTATAAATTTGTTAAAATCTGCGGTCCCAGCACAGATCCCTGGGGAACCCCACTATCTACCCTTCTCCATGGAGAATACTGACCATTTAATCCTACTCTGTTTCTATCTTTTAACCAGTTTGTAATCCACAATCAGACATTACCTCCTATCCCGTGACTGATTTCTTCAGGAGTCTTTCAAGAGGTACTTTGTCAAATATGTTTTGAAAATCCAAATACACAATATTGACCGGCTCATCTTTTATCCATATGCATATTCACTTCTTTAAAGAAATGTAGTAGATTGGTGAGGCAAGATTTTCCTTGACGTAATCCATATTGGCTTTGTCTCATTAATCAGTGCTTTATGTATATGCTCTGTAATTTTGTTCTTTATAATAGTCTCTACCATTTTGCCCGGCACCAATGTTGGGCTCACCGGTCTGTAATTTCCCGGATCACCTCTGGAATCCTTTTTAAAAATTAGTGTTACATTGGCCATTCTCCAGTCTTGATTTTAAAGATAAATTACATATTGCTAACAATAGCTCTACAAGTTCATTTTTCAATTCTATCAGTACTCTGGGATGTATCCCATCAGGTCCAGGTGATTTTGCTACTCTTCAATTTGTCAAATTGCTCCATTACATCTTCCACGTTTACAGAAATTTGATTTCAATTTCTCTGACTCGTCAGCATTGAATACCATTTCTGGCACTGGTTTCTCTCCAGTGGAAGGAAAATAGGAAGTGGACCGATGACTCGAGATCAGGACAACAGACTATATTATTCACGATGGTTTATTGTAGACTTGACACAGATCGGTGTTTCAGCCATAGACCTGCCTCAGTTGTCTTTGTTGTCTGCGTGAATAAGTAAAACTCCAGAAAGGAGTTAAGTGATGCACTGTGGTCTTGAGAAAGAGCTTTAGTAAAAACGACAGACTCCTGATGCTGGCCTGTAGCCGACACACACACACAGAAAATTTTGAACTTTAAAGGCAGGCGCTCTTTTCAGTTCATTGTACGGAATGCTCGTTTGAATACAAAAGAGCTTGTTGTAATATATTTGCCTAGGATTATTGGTAACTGCTACTGTGAATGGTAAAAGCAACGTAGAACCCTTTTGTACATTTCAAAGTGAATAACATGGACACTAGACTGAATACAACCAGTCTAAATCAAACCTTGCAAGCTCGTTAACCTTTGAGCATCGGGGACTTTTCTGTGCCATACTGAAATGCTAGAAAGTGACCTGGACTATCCCCTTCTTAAATAGTGAGCTGGCTTTGGAGGATGAAAATAAGGGTGTGGAAGAAAATGCAGGATGGAGTGAGGGGTGCAGAGACGGGAAGGGCTGTAATAATGCTGTTGCAGTTCTTCTGTCTGTCTTTCATTTCTCTGGTGTCTCGAACATCATCTCTTTCACCAGACCTAAATGTATGTGTGACCGTAGGCACCCGTGATAGAGTGCGCTAAACACAATACAAATTACCACTCCCTGGACACGATGAAGGAGCTTGTTCAATATTTGAGGGTATTCAGCACCCTCGGAGCTGACTCCTGTGTGTGTGTATGTGACTGGCTATGGAATGTTGTGCTCCTTTCATGCAGAATTAGTTAAGCACCATATCTTTCTGCTTCAGGTTCTGTTTTTTTACATTCCTCTTAACTCATACAAACAAAATTTGAGCAGTACAGAGAGTGTTGGCGGTTCTCATTAAGACTGCAAATAGGCATGTTTATGAAGGTTTTGATGTAGTGCAATGTCTGCTCTGCTGGGTTAAATATCCCTGTAAACAATTTTCACTGTGGTTATGCAATGTTGCAACTTTGCACGTGGCTTGTTATGTAAGCAGCATTTAGTTTTATAATTTTAAATTTTTTGTGGTAACTGTCCACCACAAATGTATAGATAATATCAAGTTGTTCTCCCTATGTTGAACAGTATGCAGCTCGCTATAAAGCCAAAACCCAAAGGGTCACAGGTATCTTATATGGCTTCTCCAATCTGCGTTGTAATCAGTACTTTTAATCATAAATGTCTTCATTTCATATAAATTAACAGTATAAATGATATCAAAGATTGCATGTATTGCCACACAGCAAAGGCTTATTTGAGCAATACCTTGCTATAATCTAAAATAAATATGTATATATAAATATCAAATTCAACATAATACTGCCCAACGTACCTGTTGTAATTTGTTTATTATAAATATCAAGTTCCTTAGCGTCAGCAGCAGAGGAATCCAGAGACTTGTGGGTTGTGCCCATCCACCTGCAGGTGGAGATGGAACTGAACTGTCTCATAGGACAGAATGCTCCTTGGTCAGTCAGCAACTCTAGCAGGTGGATGGACGGTCTCTTGTGAGCTCCTGGTCTCGCCTTAGCTGCTCCTGTTCTGTATCTCAGTTCAGTAGTGTTATGAGGTGTGTGGCTAAGCGGTGCTGCCTTTAGGGGGTACACCTGGTTGCACAGGTCGCTCCCCCACCCTGTTGCCCTCTCCAGCCCTTCTCCATTCTCCTTCCTCAGATTTCTTACCACAGACTAGTGTTTGGGTATTCTATGTTGGCTCACAATGGCTTCTGGAGAGATACTGGTGCTCCCAGTAGCAGGATTGAGAGAGGAAGTGGGTTAGACCAATGGTCTATCTAGCCCATTATCAATCTTCTAACAGTGACCAATCCAGGTCTCAAGTATCTGGCAGAAACCCAATTAGTAGCAACTTTCCATGCTAGCAAACCCAGGGCAAGCAGTGATTTCCCCTATGTAGGGTAGCTGTGTATCGCTAACAAACCTGAAACAGCAGGCAGGTCTCCAGAAGTCTCCCTGGGCTAAGTTGAGTTAAGTTTCATTTATTTCTGAGCAGCTTCCTTTGGTCACGGTTTTGTTTTGTTTTTTTGTAAGCAGGTTGCAGAGGTGATTTGCCCTCTGCTCCCTCTGTGGAAGTGGTGAGCAGTGCTGTATCTTGGTCCAGCCGGCTGTGTCTCTTCAGCATACAGGTTGTGATCGGGGCCAGGGGCCTTACCTTTTTCCCCGCATGGTGCTGACAAAGAGTTCTGTCAGCCATCTTGTTCTCGCATGAGCCAGGGGTGGCAGTGCTGGCAGTTCTCATCCCTCCTTTGGTGGTTCTCTCTGCTTCTGGTGTTCCAGGGGTTTTTCCATTGGGGGGGAGTTGTCTGCTTCGTTTTCCCCCGGGTTTCTTTTACTCCCGTGCACCTGTCTTTAAAAAACAAACCCCCTCCCCCCAAAAAACGTCCGAACAAACTAACCGCAACTTCCTTAGCGTCCCTCCGGACCGGACCAGGATTGGACTGTTGGGTTGTGCCCGCCTACCAGCAGGTGGAGACTGAGAAAAACTGACTCTAGAGAGCCAATAGGAGCCCTGGCCATGTGACCTTAGCCTCAGTATTTTCTCAGTCTCTCAGCAGGTAGGAAGTGAGCCCATTAGTCTGTCTCTCTCTTTTTCTTTATAAGATATTACAGATATATTTATACTTCTTCTTCTGTGCCTGGAATCGTAATTAGAGGCTTGACAGGGTTTCTTTTCTTTCTTTGACAGCCTCTGGGGTGTTAAACTCGGGTGTCTCGAGTCCACCCCCCTTCCTCCCCATCTCCCTGGCTTAGCAGGGAAGGGCCGTCCCTTTCTCTGGAAAGGTGTACCGTCTTAGGGAGAGGCAGCCACTTTTAATAGGCAGCTGTTTTTAAATAATTAAATCAAGTAAAAGAAAATTAAAAGAATTAATTCAATTGAAAGGAATTTAAAGGAAGTAGTTTTTGCTTTCCACAGGCTTATAACGAGCAGGTAGCTCTTCTGTCTGAAGAGTCTTTATTTTCTTTTCTGGCGGAGCTATTTTTAAAAAAAAAAAAAAAAGATAGGCGGGAACTGTTAAGTGCGTGCTCGCTCTTGGACAGGTCTGTATAGCTTGGGAGCTGTATTGACTGTTCCTGTTCGGGCCAGAGGCTAAAACCATGTTTTGTGCGGCATCGGAGGCTATCTGTTTTTTGGTGGCACGGATTTCCTGCTTCTTTGTCGGTCCGGTCAGTGGTTTTCTCCCTCGAACTTTATTCTTCTCATTTTGGCGCGCTTGGCCGCCATTGTTTTGCTTGCAGCTGCAATTTCATTTGACGCGGCAGCGTTTTTCTGCTTTTACTGTGTTTGGCTGTTTGTGCAATGGAAAGGAGATATTGTTTCTCCGGTAGTTGGGGCAATTGGTAGTATATTTGCCCCGCAATTAATTTTTACATGTATTTTTCAAGCTATTTAAAAAAAAAAAAAAAAAAGAAATGCTACAATGCGAATGGCGCTCATTTTGTTTTTCCCTCTGTTTTTTCTCCGTCGGGGACTTTTTGGTTGCTAGCAATTTTGTGAATTAAAGTGCAGCTCAATTGGCGATTTCTTTGTTCTTGGCAAGACTCCGATTCAAAGTGCAGCTCAGTCGGGAATTCTGTTTTTGACAATTGGACGAATTAAATTGTATCTCAGCTCCAAAATAACCATTTTCCTATTCCTTTCCCTTGTGTGTGATGTTTGGAGGAAAGGTCTTCGCTATTGTCTAGCGCAGTTTTTATGGGGGTCCAGTGTACGTCACTCTGTGTCTTTCTCATTTCCTGGTGAATAGGACTACATTTTCTAATAGTCAATTGATTAGTACTTTACAAATCTGGCCATAATATCTTAGTTCCTTTCAAGCATTTCCCTTCATGGCTATGATGTTATACAGTGTTTTTAAGAACTTAACAAACATTTTCTATGGCATAGGCTATCTGGTTCAGGTGCCATGTGGATAGAACTACATTGCCGGATAGTCTATTGTTTGGTACTTTACAATGCTGGATATAAGATCTTAATTCCTTTCAGGAAATTTTCCTCCATGGCTATGTTCTTATACAGTGTTTTAAGATCTTAACAAACGTTCTCTAGAGCGTAGGCTGTATGGTTCAGATGCCGTGTGCAATGAAATACATTGTCTGATACTCAATTGTTGCGTACTTTGCAATTCTGGACATAAGGTCTTACTTCCTTTCAGCAATTTTCTTTCATGGCTATGCTTTCTCTTTGGCATAGCAGATGACAGCTGCATAGGCTACATGGTTCAGATGGTTCTCATATTCTAGGAGACTCAGTCCTGTCTACCGAGCACCCAGTTTTCTCAGCTGCTTTAGAAGGCATGTTTTATTCACGTCTTCTCTACTTTCCAACTGTCTTGGAGTTTCTCATGTGTTTATCTTAGTTTTCTTCTAGGACTTACAAGATATATGTCCACTTAGGGAGTAAAGTTATCTGGTCAATTTGCATTTTCTCCCACTTAAGGATAGTGGGAGGTCATCACGCCATCTACTTGTATTTTTGTTTCCTCTATCTATTCAGCCTGGGCACATGGTAAACATTCTGGTTTTGTCCAGTATGACCATCCATAACATCTGCTATCCCTTTCTCTTCTTTACAGATTTTAGGGTCTTGTTTCAAGCTTTCTTGATGTCAGGTACAGTCTTGTCTCCTGTGGCACAAATTCACCACCTTTTCCGTAATAGGTATTTTCCAAGTCTATTCCTTTTCATTTTCATTTTATTCTTCCTCTCTCCAGAGTTTTTTCTCTTGGAAGGAGATTCACTCATTTTCTGTGCATTTTTTGCCATAAGGGCATAAGTGTTGCCATAATGGGAAAGGCCAAGAGTCCCCATCCTGTTTTCAGATGGGGTCAATCCAGATTGCAAATACCACATTCATATCTCGTGAGTGTGCGTCTGTTCATCTCTGTACATCTCAGTGAGGAAGGAGGCATGACATGATACGAGGTTTGGGGAGATCCGGTAAAATTAAAGGCCAGTGTGTCTCAGTCCACGCTCAACATATGGTGATCCTTTCATTTTCATTCTATATGTCCTCACTCCAGACCTTCCTTTCAATTGGAAGGGGATTCTTTCACTTCCTGTGCATTTTTGCTATTAGTATATGAGTATTGTCATACGGGGAAAGTCTAAGAGTCCATTAAGCCCAGCATCCTGTTCTCAGTTGTGGTCAATCCAGGTTGCAAGTACCACATTCATTTCTTATGGGTGTGGGTTGGTACATTTTAGTACATCTCAGTATAGGAGGAGTAATGTCCACGATACGAGGATGATGAGAAGGTCCTCATTACCAGTTTTCTTGCCCTGCTCTTCGGTCTCGCGTCGGCTCCGCGCACTTTTTTCTTAAGTTATGGTCGTAGTAGCAGTGGCGCTCATGAAACAACGTCTCCTCGTTTCATCCTTTCCTAGATGTCTGGTTCATTACAGACAGTCTTATTGGCAGAGTTGTCAGGTCAAGCAACGGGTGGTGCATTTCGGGCACACTCTAGGTTACGGGGTGCATGTAGCCAGGTCTCTCATTTGATCTCTCTTTTGAGCTCTCGTGTGATCTCATTAGATTTCGTAGCATGTCTCTATTTTTTCTCTCTTTGTTTACTCAAGTTGGCGCAGACTGTTTTTTTGTCTTCTCTACAAGCGTCCCACTTTCTGTTTTCCCTGGATGTTCTTGGGCCTTCGGCCATTACCTTGCTCTATTTTGCAGAGTAAAATTTTACTTTCTAGCTCCCAAGAAGGAATTTTTTCTTCATTCTCTTTGGAGTCTCGGTAGTCTTTTTTGGCAGATTTTCACTCCGTCAATTTCGTGACCATTGAAAAAAAAAAAAAAAACTTCTGGGAGTTCTCAGTGGATAGTACCTTAAGGGGAGGTCCCAGTTCTAGAACTATTTCTTTTCGCTCTGACCTTCCATGTGCCTCGCTTACTCTCTTGCTAAAAAAACTTGTCAGCGGCAGAGATAGATGCCCTCTTGTATCCAGATATTTATCTCTGATGGAATCCCTCCGCTCAGTTGGCCTCTGTATTCTCACTAGTGCAGCACTTGGGTCTGGTGGTTGAGATTGAGCATTCTTCCTGCAAGTATGCCGGGAGCATATACACAGTGAGCAGTTTTTTGATAGCTGCATCTGTGAAAATATATATGTATATTTATAGTTCTACTACATAAGTACATATTTAATTCCACACTGGGAAAAGCTCAAAGGGCCTATCGAGCCCACCTTTCGGTCCACGGCCAATCCAGACCATGAGCACCTGGCTAGATTCCTAACGTACAAACATTCTATACGTGTTATTCCTGGAACTGTGTAGTGTTTTATGGACTTCTATATGTATCTAACAGATGAAAGGTACTAACAAGTGTCTGCTGTTGATTTATTCCCGTTTTCACTAATTGGGGTCTACGACAAGAGTCTCAGGTGATCTGCTTGCAGAGGCAACAGCTACAGATGATTCTTTCTCTCTCATTTGAATTGCGCTCTGAGATATGTTTTCTTCATGTTGGGTAACTGCAGCGGCTTTCAGTTTATTTAGACCTTCAGTCTAGTTTGCAGCAGGGATTTAGGTACCTTCTTCTTCCTCATAGTATTTAACTGCATTCTTGTTTTTACCTATTTAGCTTCTAGTGATCAGGTACTTTCTCACTGACAGGCTTTACATACTTCCAATCTGTTGCTAGGTCAGCAATAGTCTACGATATCTGGAGTATTGTACTTCAGGATCTCGGTTTCCACTTTCTCAGCTGAGGTAGATTCATTGCAGTTTTTTGTTTCCAGGCGGCTCTGCTTCTACCTTTGCCATCTTTCTTTCAGTCGTTTTTTTTTTTTTCTCGAGTCTCTCTGTCCTTTGCGCTGCACTGATAGTGCGGTAGGGGACAATGTTCAGCATCGCTTGGACTTTTCAGCTTTTTTGCTTTGTAGTCATTCTATTTAGTTTATTGGCGGTTCTTGGATCATCAAGCTTTTGGCTTTGTATTCATCCTAGTTTGGGTGTTTTCAGGGACTCTACCGCATTCTCAATGTCTGTCCCTCCCGTAAGATTACTGCTTTGGTACTTCCCAACAGTCCAATCCTGGTCCGGTCCGGAGGGACGCTAAGGAAGGAGAAATTAGATCTTACCTGCTAATTTGCTTTCCTTTAGTCCCTCCGGACCGGACCAGGCCCCTCCCATGTTCTATCAACTCTTTAGATTCTTTTATTAAGTTTGGAAGTGGAATGTTTAAAAAAAAAAAAAAAAAAAAAGACTTTGCGTGTCCATACCACTTCTCTGGTGGTTGCTGGTGAGCTTGGTTGCTGGAATATATATACAGTGGGGGAAATAAGTATTTGATCCCTTGCTGATTTTGTAAGTTTGCCCACTGACAAAGACATGAGCAGCCCATAATTGAAGGGTAGGTTATTGGTAACAGTGAGAGATAGCACATCACAAATTAAATCCGGAAAATCACATTGTGTAAAGTATATGAATTTATTTGCATTCTGCAGAGGGAAATAAGTATTTGATCCCCCACCAACCAGTAAGAGATCTGGCCCCTACAGACCAGGTAGATGCTCCAAATCAACTCGTTACCTGCATGACAGACAGCTGTCGGCAATGGTCACCTGTATGAAAGACACCTGTCCACAGACTCAGTGAATCAGTCAGACTCTAACCTCTACAAAATGGCCAAGAGCAAGGAGCTGTCTAAGGATGTCAGGGACAAGATCATACACCTGCACAAGGCTGGAATGGGCTACAAAACCATCAGTAAGATGCTGGGCGAGAAGGAGACAACTGTTGGTGCCATAGTAAGAAAATGGAAGAAGTACAAAATGACTGTCAATCGACAAAGATCTGGGGCTCCACGCAAAATCTCACCTCGTGGGGTATCCTTGATCATGAGGAAGGTTAGAAATCAGCCTACAACTACAAGGGGGGAACTTGTCAATGATCTCAAGGCAGCTGGGACCACTGTCACCACGAAAACCATTGGTAACACATTACGACATAACGGATTGCAATCCTGCAGTGCCCGCAAGGTCCCCCTGCTCCGGAAGGCACATGTGACGGCCCGTCTGAAGTTTGCCAGTGAACACCTGGATGATGCCGAGAGTGATTGGGAGAAGGTGCTGTGGTCAGATGAGACAAAAATTGAGCTCTTTGGCATGAACTCAACTCGCCGTGTTTGGAGGAAGAGAAATGCTGCCTATGACCCAAAGAACACCGTCCCCACTGTCAAGCATGGAGGTGGAAATGTTATGTTTTGGGGGTGTTTCTCTGCTAAGGGCACAGGACTACTTCACCGCATCAATGGGAGAATGGATGGGGCCATGTACCGTACAATTCTGAGTGACAACCTCCTTCCCTCCGCCAGGGCCTTAAAAATGGGTCGTGGCTAGGTCTTCCAGCACGACAATGACCCAAAACATACAGCCAAGGCAACAAAGGAGTGGCTCAGGAAGAAGCACATTAGGGTCATGGAGTGGCCTAGCCAGTCACCAGACCTTAATCCCATTGAAAACTTATGGAGGGAGCTGAAGCTGCGAGTTGCCAAGCGACAGCCCAGAACTCTTAATGATTTAGAGATGATCTGCAAAGAGGAGTGGACCAAAATTCCTCCTGACATGTGTGCAAACCTCATCATCAACTACAGAAGACGTCTGACCGCTGTGCTTGCCAACAAGGGTTTTGCCACCAAGTATTAGGTCTTGTTTGCCAGAGGGATTAAATACTTATTTCCCTCTGCAGAATGCAAATAAATTCATATACTTTCCACAATGTGATTTTCCGGATTTAATTTGTGATGTGCTATCTCTCATTGTTACCAATAACCTACCCTTCGATTATGGGCTGCTCATGTCTTTGTCAGTGGGCAAACTTACAAAATCAGCAAGGGATCAAATACTTATTTCCCCCACTGTAAAACCTTAAATATGTCATACCACTTCTCTGGTGAGAGTTGCTGGTGAGCTCAGTTGCTGGAATATATATAAAGCCTTAATGGGTCATACCACTTCTCTGGTGAGAGTTGCTGGTGAGTTCAGTTGCTGGAATATATATAAAGCCTTAAATATGTCATACCACTTCTCTGGTGAGAGTTGCTGGTGAGCTCAGTTGCTGGAATATATATAAAGCCTTGAATATGTTATACCACTTCTCTGGTGAGAGTTGCTGGTGAGCTCAGTTGATGGAATATATATGAAACCTTAAGTGAGTCATACTACTTCTCTGGTGAGAGTTGCTGGTGAGCTCTAATATGAGTGGGCCATGCCACTTCTCTGGTGAGAGTTGCTGGTGAGCTCTAATACAAATGGGCCATACCACTTCTCTGGTGAGAGTTGCTGGTGAGCTCTAGTACTCGGTTTTGCCGAGGAATTTGTGGCTGCTAGGATTCCATACGGCACAGAAGTTCTTTCTTTCTTTCCTGCTTTGTTATTCAAATACTGAGGCTAAGGTCACATGGCCAGGGCTCCTATTGGCTCTCTAGAGTCAGACTTTTTCTCAGTCTCCACCTGCTGGTAGGCAGGCACAACCCAACAGTCCAATCCTGGTCCGGTCCGCAGGGACTAAAGGAAAGCAAATTAGCAGGTAAGATCTAATTTCTCCGTGTCCCTGATGGTGCCTGTTCACCACGGACAGGGGCACCTTCTGGGTTGATTTCTGCCTCCCAGCCTATCCTCTTGGCACCTTCCTCAGTGCAAAGTTTGGTTCGGTTGGGACCCAAGGAGGGGGTTTCTTTGGGCCCTCTTCCCCCACTGCTTTCTCAAGGGGTCTTGCTGGGTAGTCTGTATCTGCACCATTGCAGGAGAACTTGGAAGATGGTGAGCTCTTCCCAGTGGAGCCTGGTAATCCCTCTGTGGTTCGGGTATTTTGTCCTTCAGGGTTGCCTGGGTTTATCACGAGGCCATTTTGTGGGCTTCTGGTCTCCTTTTCTAAACCTGCTTTTCCTTATCATCAAGCAGATGAAGCCATTACGTATGGGTTGTGTCCATCAACCAGCAGGGGGAGATAGAGAACACTCAACTTTTCACAGTGCCTCATGGCCAGCTAGCTCCACTGCCTCTACAGTATTCTCTATCTCCCCAAGCAGGGTGGCTGCAGCTTCTTCGAGCTCCATCAAAAATCTGCCTGGGGGTGGCTCCTGGCTTGCCAGTTGTTAGCCGGGGTGTTAGAGGCTACAGCAACTTCACTTTGAAGGTACATAGGTTAGCCCTTTCCCTGCCTTACCCATGCCCCCGTGGATGTGGATGTATTAGCTTGCTTTTCCCTGTCCTTTCCCACTCAGTGGATGCAGGCACATTGGTTCGCCTTTCCCTGCCTTTCCCACTTATCTGAGCCCCCGGAGTGTTTTTATTTACCTCTTTTGCCTCTGCTTTCCTCACAGCGTTAAAAAATAAATAAATAATTAGTCGCGTCGCGCTTTAGCGCAGCGATCTTGGAAAAGAGGTTTTTTTTCTTGAGATTCTTCTGCAGGACCGGAGCTGTGATACTCGGTCTAGTGAGGTAAGAGTGTTTTCTGACTCCGGGGTGGGCCCGCGATCGGGACGTTTTTGGCATGAACCGCCATTTTTGAATTTTACCACTGTTTTCGGCGATGGCTGTGGAGACTGTAAAGCGCTGTTCTAAATGTGGCAAGCACAAATCAGCAGCGGGGCTCTGTAATTCGTGCTGTACAGATGGTAGAGCCGGCCCGAGCATGGCGAGCGGCGATCTTTTGTGCTGTGAGCTGGCAGCGGACGCCATTTTGGATTTTCCACATGGTGTGGCCTCCGTTGCGACGGAGAGCCCTGAATGGGGGGGGGGGGGGGTGTCCTCTGAGTGAGGCTAGTAATAGAGCTGATAGCCCTGGGCAAGATCCGGGCGGTCATGGAGTGGTTTTCTCCCCTGATTTTGTTTTAATGCTGCATAGGGCGTACATGCTTAAAAGAGCTCTTCCACAGGGATCTTCCGACCCTCTGCCTGCCCCCCCCCCGGTGGATCCTGGCCTTTTGGAGTTGGCTTTGCCTGTTTCTTATCCTCCTGATAAACGCAGAAGGGCTAATTCCCTTTCTGACTGTGGCGCACCCCCCTTTCCCCCCCATGGTCGGGCTATGAGGATTCTGAGGGGTCTGGCAGAACTTCTTGGGCTGAGGAGCCAGAGTCGGGTGCAGAATTTCCCCAGGAGCTTGATGATCCGTCTGCGGTGAGGATTTTCCACAGCGAGGAGCTGCCAGCGCTTATTTCAGATGCCTTACAAGCCCTCTCGATTGAAGATCCTGGGAGTGGCACAGCCTCCTCTGTTAATCCAAGGATGGCTAGTACCAGAAAGCCTGCTTGAGCCTTTCCTTTGCATGATTTAATCCAAGAGGCTTATTTCGGCTCAATGGGCTGACCCCGAGGGACCTTTGAAGGTTGCCAGGGCTATGGGGCAATTATACCCTCTGAGCGAGGAACATTTGGCTCGCTTTGCAATGCCTAAAGTGGATGCCCTGGTCACGGCTGTGACAAAGTGAACTACCTTCCCTGTTGAAGGAGGTGTTGCCCTGAAGGATATTCAAGACCGCAGGCTTGATTCAGCTGTGAAGCGGTCCTTTGATTTGGCAGGTCTCACTGTTCGGGCGTCTGCATGCAGTTGTTATGCTGCTAGAGCCTGCCTGGCTTGGTTACAGCCCTCCATGTTTTGGGAGGATGAGTGTATTCCCTCCAGGAGGATGCAAGTATTCCCTCTGTTTATACAAAGTGGAGGATGAGTTTATTCCCTCCAGGAGGATGAGTTCATTCCCTCCTTTTTTGAGTTTATGCCCTTGTTAAGGGGCCATCGTTCGCTGTGAGGAAAGTTCATGTTATTCCCATTGTGGTTTGCCATACTGCTTTGGAAGCTTCAAATACTGAAGAGGCATTGGAGCTAGCTGGCCATGAGGCACTGTGAAAAGTTGAGTGCTCTCTATCTCCCCCTGCTGGTTGATGGACACAACCCATACGTATTGGCTTCATCTGCTATGACTAAAGGAAAGAAAATTATCATGGTAAGAACCTAATTTTCCCTTTCTGCCTTGCAGATTCTTCTTGGCGCACACTAGGCAGCTACCTAATTGCTTTCCAAGGTAGAAGGTGGTGCAGGACACCACATCGAGCTAGTGGGTCGATGACACCTCTGTCGTGCTTTCACCTGTGTCCATTTCTGGGCTGGGATGGCTGAGTTGCCTGAGGTGCTTTGGTTGGGAGCAGCAGTCACCAAATGGCCTTGCTGCCTGTGGTGAGTTAGGCCCTTCCTTATAGTCAAGAGTAAAGTAACTGCAGCTCCTGGTATGTGGGCCAGAGAACAGCAGCAAGGCAGTACCCACTTTTGGATTGAGACCCCTTTCAGGACCTGTTTAGGGTTTCCATGTTCTGCTTTACCTTTCATTTTGGGAGCTTTGGGTACCTTCAGTTTCGTTTTTTTTTTTTTTTTTTTTTTTTTTTTTAATCAGAGGGCAGTTACTTAAAAAAGCAAACAACCCCCCCCCCCCCCCCCCAACACACCACCTGAGCAGTTTTGTGTAGTTTCATGTTCAGAGCTGTTGGCTCCGGGTTTCGGTGAGTCATTTTACATATTGACTTTTTTTCTGAGGCTGGTGCACTGTTCCCATGGCTTCAGGTGTCCATGGTGGTTGTGGAAGAGTAGGACCTCTGTGCTGTCGGTTCTCCACATGCAGTGTAAACTGTGCTTTGAGAAGCACAAATGGTTTGTTCTTGGCAGTGGCTGGCTTGCAGCCTGAAGGTCTCGGGTTCAAGTCTGGTTTGTCCGTAATATTGGAAGCTATGGGCATGTTACCCTTCACTCTGCTGTGTTGCTTCACATGGCTAGGTCAGCTAATGCTACCCTGCAGTGCTAAAGGTTAGCTCTGTTGCCTTTCCACAGCAGCTCTGGTATTGTAACACTACCACTGGACAACCTATGGCATACCAATTCCAGCCACCACTGTCTCAGTGGCACCGCTTGCAGTCTGCCATAGTGTCTCTAAATGCTTCTCTTGCCTTTTTGCACCTTTTCATTGTCTTGGAGAGCTAGCGCTATTGTAGAACTATTTGTGTGGAGGACTAGCTTACTGGTTAACACACACAGAGTGAACACAGGGATTCAGAGGTTTCTGATTAGACTCCCACTATAGCTTGTCATCCATAGTGCACAGTGGTATAAATGGCCATGTTCTACTACAAAGGGCCTTTAAAAACGAAAGGGAACAACGTTCTTTCATCAAAAAAAACTTTTTAATAGTGAACTTTGAAGGAAGACCCGACACGGGCCATGTTTCAGTGCTACCGCACCTGCGTCAGGGGTCTGCATTAAACACATTATAGTAAACAATCAAACAAATAATAATAACATAATCAACTAAATAAAAGTGCAAATACAAAAATCACTTTGATAGGAACCAAAGAAATATCCTATATAATAAAACTCACCCTCAAAGTTCTGAGGACATTGACGTCACTGTCAGGTCCTCCGGGCACTTCCTTCCGGTTCGAAGGGTTCATGGTGGTGAAGCCACCGAAATCACTGTGTTGGGGTCCTGCCCTCATGTCAAATGTGATGACGTCGAGGGCGGAGCAGTGGCGTCAGTGGCTTCACAACCAACGACTCAGCAGATTGAAGGTGGCGTGCGTTGACGAGGTCCGCAACAATGGCGGTCAGTGCCTTCACAACGCCGAAGGGGTGAGTAGGGAGGGGGGGTTCGGGAGGAAAACTGTGCTAGCGCCCATTTCATTTGCGCCAGAAACGGGCATGTTTTACTAGTGTGTGTGTGTGTGTATATATATATATATATATATATATATATATATATATATATAATATAAAAAAAAACAGATGCATACATGAAATAGTGAAATGGCTTCTAAGTCGCATTTATCAGGCTGCCTTTTAGATGTAAACTTTTGGAAGAAGTTGGTTGGAGACCTAGGGGATACCAGGTCTCGGAGATTGCTGGGGGGACAAACCAAAAGATGCTGTTGCATCTTCTCAGTCTTGTCTTAGGTTTTGTGAACAAAAGGTTAGAGGCCAAGCATATCTACCTGTCGGGGTTCCCAATTCAACAGAAACAAGCCTTCTTCCATGCTGAAAGCTATAGAAATGATAAGTAGTAGTTTCAAACTCCAGGTATACCAATGCTTCCTGCACCTCCCCATGTGGGGGCTCGGTTCACTCCTCGGTTTTCCTAATGGCAGGACACCTCTCCATGTCCCATGTGGTGTGGATCTACATTTCCTTAGACCAGTGTGTCTTGGCACTCATGCATGGTTGCAAACTTCAGTTCTCCATTCCTTTGCAGATTGTTGGAATCTCCATGCAGGCTCTGGCCCTGGAAAACACTTTCATTTAGGTACGGTAGAGCCTTTCCCCAGAGGCGATTGGGGAATGGGACGTTATTCCATTTACTTTGTGGTTTCCAAGCCGGAGGGGGGGGGGGGGTCCTTCCTTCTGCATTTGGACTTCAAGAAGCAACAGGGTGTTAACAGACCAACATTTCACGATGGGACCTCTACAGTTTATGCTAGTTTCAGTCCAGCACTGAGAGTTTGTAACACCCCTGCTTCTCAAGGAAGCATACTTTCATATTACTGTTTGACCTCCTCAAATGGGATTTCTGTGATTTGCATTCCTTGGAGAACATCACTTTATGTCCAGGCCATTCAGCTTTTTCATAGTCGTGGTAGTAGTGGTGGCCTTCCTTTGCATGGATGGATTTTAGGCTCATCCATACCTCAGTGATTAGCTGTTTGTGACTCTTTCTGCAAGTTGCATCCCGGATGGTTCTCTCCTTCAGTCCTTGGGTTTAGTGTTCAATTTCACCAAGTGTCGGTTGAGTCTACTGTAAATCTTGTATCTGGGAGTGAGATCCGACATGTGCTTTGGGAAGAGATTTCTTCCTGTTGCCTCGCAGCACAGCTCCATACCCAAGTCAGGATCTTTCACTTCCATGTTGTAATATGTTCAAGTTGTGGGCTCAATGGCCTCTGTTTTGGACCTCCTTCCATGAACCAGATTTCATCTCTGACCACTTCAGCAGTCCCTTCTCAGCTGTCAGTCTCTCTCTTGGACCCTCCATCTCAGACCACTTCAGGGGTCCCTTCTCAGCTATTTTTCTCTCTCTTGGACCCTCCAAGCTAAGTTCAGTCTCAACTGGTGGATTCTGTGCACCCTTTCTCTGCAAATTTAGAAGGGCTCTCTCTCATAGACTAGTATCTGCAGCTCATATGCTGCTAGGACATGCTTTCGCTGGGCACCACACATTCCTTCTAGGAGTCCGACTGTTAGCCTACTGCTGAATTGCTGGCTGTGGAGAGAGGACTGGCATTTTGCGACTCCCTGGTCTGACTTGGTTCAGGCATCGGCCAGGCAGCTGTCTGTGGTGGTCTCAAGCCTGTTGTTTGCTGTGGCTGCTCCACTGGGCATTAGATGCAGCTTTGAACAGCAGCTGGTTCAGTGCTTTTTTTTCAGGGCCAGCTGTTTAGCAAGGACTGGGAGAAGTTGGTGGAAGATTGAGGTGACTGAGTCTCAGCATCTGCCTGGGGACAAGTCCCAACGTTCTTTCTGGTCAGGCTCGCCCTTGCTTTCAAGATACCAGGTGCTATTGTCTGGGGTGGTCTTCTTTTATTTGGCAATCCAGGTGTTCGCTCAGGCAGGGTTCTGACGCTCCAAGCTTTGTCCTACCACTGCATCTGAGGCCAGTGGAGGGACTGTATGGGGAATAGAATTAGAGTAGTAATCTCGTAAGAGTTTGGACTTTGGCTCTCTAGGTTAGAATCTCTCTCCTGATCTCACTTTTGGCTTTGCCATAATGTTGATATGCTGCAGAGCTGTTCCTTATTTTTAATGTTTTTTTCTTGTCAGAGATACAAGGATGGGAAATTGATCTGTACCAGTTTGGTTGGGGGGGGGGGGGGGGGGGGAGGAGGTGAGGGCAGATTTGTTGTCTTGTGAAATCATGTTTTGCTGTCTCTATTCTCCAACATGACTTGAAGAGTAATGCTCAATTTGACAGCAGTACAGTACAGCACAGCTCTGTTTCTGCCAGCCGTTTTTGCATAAGGAAGCTACTAGGTATGGAGTGAATCAGACCTAATGGTCCGTTAAATCTAGTAGCCTGTCTTCAACAGTGCCAGCCCTTGTCAGTTGGACATACCCAGTGGGTCTTAATATAAGACCCATTGGGTACGTCCAAGTGACAAGGGCTGGCACTGTTGAAGACAGGATGTCTCCACATCATGCTTCTTGGAGAGATAAGCTATTGACTTTTTTTTTTTTAATATTTCTCCATGAAGCATGATGTGGAGACATCCAGTTCTATCTGACTGATAGTTATGAATATGTTCTCAAAAAACTTGTCTCCCCTCCCCCTTTTTTTTTTAAACTCTTATACTGGTGTCCTTAACCACATTCTCTGGCAATAGCTTTAAAGTGTGCATTGATGAAAAAAAAATGTAAGTTTAAATCTGCTACTTGTCAGTTTCATGAAAAGTCATATAATCCTAGTATTACGGAGTAAATAAGCCATCCCTATTAACTTTCTCTGTATGGCTGATTTTTACAAATCTGTTAGTGTATGTGTGTGAAAATCTATAATATGATGCCCTGTGTGAAGCAATGGTTCACATGGGAGCAGGGGGTATAAAGAGTGTGCCACTCTCTGACCTACCTCTTATGGTTATCATGGAATAGGGGATAAGGCTGTGATCCTTTAAATTATTTAAAAAAAAGAGGAAGAAAGTGAGGTTTTTATTAAATAAAATACATAAAACGGTGAATCTCACTGAACTAAAATAACACGCCCTCGCATTGAATTATCTGTAATAGCAAGAAGTAGTAAACAGCCTGTATATAATGTCATACAAGCAAGTGTCAAAATAGCTAGAACTAGTTTAGGTGTCCATGTGCTTTTATATTCCCAAGGATGGGCAGCATTTGTTTAATTGCAGTTTTCCTTTGGGGATTGTAAAATAGATTAAGACCTGATTAGTTTTTTGGCATGCCCCATTGGCTTCAAACTTGCAGATAATTTATCAGTTTAAATTTGGCATAACAGTGGAACCACCACTGACTGCATCATGTGTTTTTGAGCTCTGGGTGTGGGGTGAATAGCTGCAGTTGGAAGGAGACAGTGTGTTTGGCACAGATGCAGGAATAAGTGGAATAAATCCTAGTTTCTATATAACTGGATTCAGTAGGAGTACTGTATCTAGAGCTGGGCCTGCTAGAGGCTGGTATATTGATGGCTTTGTTCTTAAAAGTTTCACCTTAATTAAAGCAGTTCTTTTCCTTGCTGTGGTTGATGGCAAGATTCATTCGCTGGAGGGCTAACGAGATGGTGGTCTTGGTAGACTGGTGTTGATCAGGAAGGGACAATAAGTTCCTGTTTTAACACCAACCTCATGTAAAAGCACTTGCCCTATTTTTCTGGGGATTATGGTGCTATTCTCCTGATACATCTTCTTGGCCAGGAGTGGCAAACACCTAGCAGCCAGCTTGTCTTGGTGCTTAAATTGACGCCTGCTGCTGTTCTTCAAGCCCAGGAGGCGGCACCTCTACTGTTGGAAGCAGTTGTTGGGAGGTCAGAGCCTGAAGAGAGGCACTACAGAGCACTACCCTTCCTTGGACAAGTGTGGTTTTGCTTGGGGTAACTCTCCTTTTCTCTTCCCTTCTCCCCCTCCCCTACCATTGGTTATTTTTCATACATTTCTGCTAGATTCTTGGGTCCCATGCTTTTTTCACCTCTTTTAGATAGACAGGGTAGCGCTCTGTGGTGCCTCTCTTCAGACTCTGACCTCCCAACAGCTGCTTCCAGCAGTAAAGTTGTCGCCTCCTGGGCTTGAGGAACAGCAGCAGGTGTCAATTTAAGCACCAAGACAAGCTGGTTACTGGGTTTTTGCCACTCCTGGCCAAGAAGATGTATCAGGATATTAGCACCATAATCCCTAGAAAACTAGGGCCAAGTGCTTTTACACGAGGCTAATGTTGAAACGGGAACTTGTCCAAGAAAGATAAACGCAAGATTCTGAGGAAAAACTTAACATTTGGAGGATTGCCCATGGAACGCTTTCCAAATTCTTCATGTCTGTTGTCTCTGTGTGTCTTTAACCTAGAGGAGATTGGGGGGGAGGGGAAGGGAGGAGCTCTTATTCATAGTCCAACCCCTTCACCTTTCTAAAAGTATATAGGGAAGATGTAGGGGCCTGGTTGAGAGCTCAGTGGCAGCAACAGCATATTGAGTAAGCCTAAGGATACAAGCACATGCTTTGTACGGAGTGGCCTAGAAGGCTGAAAACCAGGGAAGCTGAGTAAGTCCTTTTCATCCTCCGTCACCAGGGCCGTGCCGATGCGGTAAGCGAGGTAAGCGCCGCAGGGGGGCGCCCACCTCTGGAGGGCGCCGCCGCGGTGCTTACCCTCGCCCCGGCGCCCCAGCCCAATCGTGGACTTCTTCAGACTTCCCTGCTGCCCTCACAAGCGTAGCGCTTTTGTGAGGCAGCTCGGGCTCTCCCTCCTTCCTTACTTGGTTCCCGCTCTGGCTCCCCGATCGGCAGCCCCCCCCCCCCCGCGTGTTTTAACCTTTACTCTCCGACGTGGGAGCGATGTCAATCAATGAAGAATGTAGAGCAGACTCGCTTCCAGCTTCTCTCTTCACAGTGTCCCGCCTTCAGCGTCAGCGATGATGCACTTCCTGTTCCCGCGAGGGCGGGACACTGTGTGAAGAGAGAAGTTGGAAGCGAGTCTGTTCTACGTTCTTCATTGATTGACATCGCTCCCACGTCGGAGAGTAAAGGTTAAAACACGCGGCGGGGGGGGGGGGGGCTGCCGATCGGGGAGCCAGAGTGGGAACCAAGGAAGGAAGGAGGGAGAGCCAGAGCTGCCTCGCAAAAACGCTGCAGCCTGCCACATGTAGGGGGGAGGGCAGGGGAGAGGAGAATTGTTGGCCATGTATGGATGCAGGGCAGGGAGAGAGAAGAAATCGCTGGACAGGAGGGGAGAGGGCAGAGCAGGGGAGAGAATTGCTGACATGGATGGAGGGGAGGGCAGGGAAGAGAGGAGAATTGCTGGGCATAGATCGAGGGGACAGGGGAGAGAGGAAATTATCTGGAGATAGATGGAGGAGAGGGCAGGGGAGAACGGAGAGTTCCTGGACATGGATGGAGGGGAGGGCAAGGGAGAGAGGAGAATTCTGGACATGGATGATGGGAGATGGGAAGATGGGATCCTGAGATGGGAAGGCGGTAGAACAAGAGGACATGAAATGAGATTGAAGGGGGGCAGACTCAAAAAAGATGTCAGGAACCAAGTGTTCTTGTAATAATTTGTTAAAACTTATAAATAAAATAATAAAAAAAAAGATGTCAGGAAGTATTTTTTCACGGAGAGGGTGGTGGACGCTTGGAATGCCCTCCCATGGGAGGTGGTGGACATGAAAACGGTAACGGAATTCAAACATGCGTGGGATATGCATAAAGGAATCCTGTGCAGCAGGAATGTATCCTCAGAAGCTTAGCTGAAATTGGGTTGCGGAGCAGGTGGGGGGAAGAGGGGTTGGTGGTTGGGAGGCTAGGATAGGGGAGGGCAGACTTATACGGTCTGTACCAGAGCCGGTGATGGGAGACGGGACTGGTGTTTGGGAGGCGGGAAATACTGCTGGGCAGACTTATACGGTCTGTGCCCTGAAAAAGACAGGTACAAATTCAATATAAACTCATATCTTGGGCAGACTAGATGGACCATGCAGGTCTTTTTCTGCCGTCATCTACTATGTTACTATGGCTGGATGAATGGGGACAGGGGAGAGAGGAAATTTTCTGGAGATGGATGGAGGAGAGGGCAGGGGAGAACGGAGAGTTCCTGGACATGGATGGATGGATGGAGGGGAGGGCAAGGGAGAGAGGAGAATTCTGGACATGGATGGATGAATGGGGACAGGGGAGAGAGGAAATTTGCAGGATATGGGTGGATGGATGGAGGAGAGGGAAGGGGAGAATGGAGAGTTGTTGGACATGGATGGATGGAGGGGAGGGACGTCAGGAAGGAGATGCACATGGATGGAGGGGAGGGAAGAGAGGAGAAATGCTGGACATGGATGGAGTGGAGGGCAGGGAAGAGAGGAGAAATGTTGGACAAGGATGGGGGGAAGGAAAGATAAAGGAAGGAGATGCACACGGATGGAGTGGAAGGGAGAGAGGAGAAATGCTGGACATGGATGGAGGGAAGAGAAGACAAAGGTTGTAGATGCACATGGATGGAGGGGAGTGAGGAGAAATGCTTTATATGGATGGAGGGGAAATTGCTGAATTTAAAGGCTGGATTGGAACACTTTGAGGGCAGATGTTGAAACTGGAGAAAGGATAGGGTGGTAGACAGGACGCATAAGGACACAGAAAGATGGTGGACATGATGAGAGAAAAAAATATCAAATGGAAAGAAGACACTGGGACCAAAGCTAATAGAAAAACTAAATGCTCTGACAGCAAAGGTAGAAAACATTTTTTATTCAAAATTTATTAATTGGAATATGTCAGCTTTTGGAAATGTACATCTGTGATATTTTGCATGTAAGTTTCAATGTTTCTAGTATTGCTGCATGCTGAGTCTGACTTCTTGTATTTTGCCTTCATATCTGTTAAGCCATGTGTTTTTCATGTGTGATCAAGATGCAGTATTCTGCTAGCGTGAAGTATTTGCAGCCCTTTTTGTTTTATTTTGGTTTCACTAGGTTGTGTACTGGTGTTTTAGAGCCCGGTGTAATTATAGTGCTGCCTTTCCACACATAAAGGTTGTAGCTCGTCCTGTCCTTGGAATTAGTGCTGTTATGGTTTGGTAAGGCTATGAGTGTGTTTTGCACAAGTTTGTATATAGTGTTTTGCAGTGGAGAGATTGTGTGTTGGCCTTACTAAGTTGGCACCAAAACACCAGAAAGGGTGTACAGCGTAAATCATGACACACTACCTCTTGAAGGATCTACATATGGTCGTTAATAAAAGGAGCTCATTGTGAACACTAGCCACCCTAAAAGGGTGTTTTTTGGCTCTACACGTATCATGATATTATGATCCCTTGTTTCATATTGTTGACGGTCTGCATTTTCCGTATGGGTGGTATATTGGTGTATTAGGTTCTGCCCAGTGTAATATTTATGGTACAGTAAGGTTCTGAGTGTGTTTTTGCACAAAGTTGTGCCTAGTGTTTTGCAGTTGAGCGATTGTGTTTAGTATATGCTTTGAGCAACCACTTTATTCTTTGACATATGATACATATCTAATATCTAAATTTAATAAAAGGTATTAACTGTGACTTTTATTTTTACTTATTTTTTTCTGTGTGTTGTCAAACACTTATGGAGGTAAGCTCCGCCCCTCGCCCACCCCTAACCCCGCCCCCTTTAGCCTCCCCAAACAGTTGGGCCACCGACCGCCTATGGCAGGCATGGATGGGAGGGCAGCAGCAGGGCCCAGGGAGAGGACAAATTGCTGGAAGTGGAGGGGAGAGAGGAGGATTGCTAGCTATGGATGCAGCAGGGAAGGGCAGAGAGGGACAAGGATGGACATGGGGGCCCAGGGAGAGGACAATTTGCTGGAAATGGAGGGGAGGGGAGAGAGGAGGATTGCTGGCTATGGATGGAGGAGGGAAGGGCAGAGAGGGACAAGGATGGACATGGGGGCCCAGGGAGAGGACAAATTGCTGGAAATGGAGGGGAGGGGAGAGAGGAGGATTGCTAGCTATGGATGGAGGAGGGAAGGGCAGAGAGGGACAAGAATGGACATGGATGGGAGGGCAGGACCCAGGGAGAGAGAAGAAATCGCTGGAAATGGATATAGAGCAAGAAATGAAGAAGAAAGGAGGAAAGTAAAGAAATAAATTAGCCCTGGAAATGGAGTTAAGAGGACAGATAGCAGCAGACTCAGATACTGGGCCAGCATGATCGGAAAAAGAAAGTCACCAGACAACAAAGGTAGAAAAAAATCATTTATTTTCATTTTAGCGTTTGGAATATGTCCACTTTGAGAATTTACATCTGCTATCTTATTTTGCAATGTATAGCAATTTGTTTCTAAGAATATTGCTGACAATTCCTGTCAGTGTGGCAAGTGGTGAGCGATCATTTTCACCGGGGGGGGGGGGGGGGGGGGGGGGGGGGGGTGGGGGGGGGGGGGGGGGGGGGGTGGGGGGGGGGGGGGGGGGGGTGCCAACTGATAGTCTGCAGGGGGGTGCCAGAGACCCTAGGCACGGCCCTGTCCGTCACGTTTGATACAAACCAGAGACGCCAAAAGTGGACTGCCCCAAAGAGATTTCAGGCAGCGTGTCCGTATAATTGTAGAAAGATTTGTTGTGTAAGGCTTCACAAATGGAAGAAACAGAAAATATTTAACTCTATATCTTTTTTTCTGTGGCACCACAGTGGAGGCAGTAGGACACTCCTGTCTCTCCCCCCCCCCCCCACCCCAAGAAATTTGGTTAGCTAATTAGTTCAGTGGGTAAATTCCTATACTGTAAATGCACAAGTTTGTGAGTGCATGATAAATGGGTTTTGCACACAAGTTAACCCTATACAAAGCCTTGGGTTACACACCAATGCACAGCTTATTAAAGCAAATGTAATAAGGCTAATCATTCAGCACAGGTGCAGAGTTGTGGGTGGGAAGAACGAAAAGGCTGAGGACACCCCTGAGGTTTTAATGCCAATGCAGAGGAGTTGTAAAGGACCCACAACTATTTTTTCCCTAGTATCAGAAAAGAGGGTAAAATAAGGTGAGATGCTATACTTAATCTTAGATCATCAATCTTGGCCTCCCGACACACACAACAACGATGACAAAAAAAAATCTGTGGTCTAAGGCAGTGGCATTCAACCCACTTGGCCTGTTGGGTTTTCATGATATCCACAATGAATATGCGCACAAAATATTTTGCATGCAAATCTCCCTCATGCATATTTATTGTGGATATCCTGAAAATCCGATGGTCCAGGTAATCCCAGAGGACTAGGTTGAAACATCCATGGTAGACTAGATGACCCCTTCCCTTGGACCTCGATGCACATCTTGAAGTTGGGAGGCAGGAGCAAGTGGTCATTGCTTTGCCTCCAAACTTCAAGATGTGCAGGGGGGAGGAGGTGGAAACTACACCTCCATGGATTTGGGTGTCGGGAGAGGGGCAGGGAAGTCCACAGGATGTGAGGGGGGGTCCTCTAGGGATTTTTTTTTTATTTTTGAGGTATGTTGGGGGAGGGAAGAGGGGATGTGGAGTTCAATGAATGTTTCACCCCCACCTGTCTTTCTTCCTAATGTTTCCCTTCCTATGTGTGCATGAGCTTATTGTCACTTATTCACTGGTAGGAGGAAGGGAGATGACATTTAACTCTTCAGTGCAACACATGGCAGTGAAGAACTGGCATTTCCTTCTCATCTATACCAGACCAGTCTAGACTAATGGGTTGTGTCCATCTACCAGCGGAAGGAGACAGAGAAAATAGTTCCAAGTAAACCGCCCCTTAAGGGTATCGTGCAGCCTGGAATGTTTAGTATTTTCTCTGTTTCCTATTGGATGGTGGACAGATCGTGAAGCTGCTCTGGATTGCTGGCTGGTAGCTCCTGTCCCAGATTCTTCTGGTGACAGTGGAGCCAGGGGTGTGCTGGTAGCCGTGTTGGGGCTAGTTTTAGATGATACTCAGTGGTCCTGAGTTCCTCATCAACCAGCTAGGGTGATATCCAGTGACCCTGGTTCCCTCCCCTCCCCCCCTGGCTGTCTTTCTAGCAGGGTGATGGTTAATTGTGGTATGGCGTAACTTTTCTCCCCTGTGGGGTTCTTCTCTTCAGTGGTGGTAGGTATATCTGAATTTCTGCCTCTGAGGTAAGCCTTTATTCTTGTCACTAGTGAAGGTGGTGGTTTACAAAAAAAAAAAAAAAGGAAGAAACAACTTTGTTTTTCCCCTCCTTTTCTTCCTCTGAGGTAAACCTTTATTCCTCTCACTAGTGAAGGTTTTTAAAAAAAAAAAAAAGAACAAACTTTGTTTTTCCTTCTTTCTCTTGTGTTACCTGATTTATTTTCCACCTTTGGCAATGTATTATAGGGGGCCGCTTGCGAAGTTTCTTTGAATTTCGCTGGCCGGCGTCTGATTCTGATCTTGAACCCTTCCGAGCTGGTACCAATTGCTTTTCTTTTCTTTTTTTTTTTTTTGGTGAGGCATGGCTCATGTCTAGATCATGAAACTAGAGAACGTCCTGTCTCTGCTGCTTCAGGCATCTTGCTATTTGATTTTATTTTGGCAGTAGTTTTTCCTCCCTTTCTTAGGGAGGTTCTGGTTCTCTCGTCCCCATGGATCCCTCCTGCCTGCTCTGGTTTGTCTGCAGGGTACTTTCCTTCTGGCGGGGGTCAGAGTTGCCCTTGGTGTGCAACTGCTAGCTCAAATCCCTCTTCTGAGTACCCTCGGGAACGCCATTCTTGCCAGTCTTTTGCTTGTACTCAGTTCAGTGTCTCTTTATGGGAATGTGCCTTCTTAGGATTAGGTTGCCACAGCTCTTCCTTGCTTCCCTTGCTTTTGGGCGGGAGTTTTAGCCTGGCACAGGTGAATTTTGCCTTTTCTAGTTTCAGGCGCGCACCTCTCTCCTGGCACATTTGGCACTGCTTCCTTTTTCTGTTAGGGGCGCAGATCTATTGCTGTGCATCTGGATTATCACCTCTTAGCTCTGCGCTGTTCTCTGCTTTTCTGCAGGGAAGTGGCTCTGTTCTAGGTCTGGAGTTTCTCTCCCTTAGCTGGTTTTTCCTCAGTTTGGTGTTAGTGGCCAGCTTCCTCTTTGTTCCTGGCCTGGCGAGAGTTGTTTCTTTCTCACTGCCTTACAGCTGCATTTTGCTCCCTATGGTCTGAGAATTGCAGATCTGTGATGCTTACCTCCCTCTTGGCGCGAGTTCTTTCTCTACGTTGACTGCTGCTCTGTATTGTTTGCCTAGGAGGGCGGTCATTGTGGCTCAGAGACCACTTGGGAGCCGAGAGGGTCTCTTGGGACAAGGGGCTTTTTCTTCTTGTAGTTTTAGTCCCTCTGGGCCAGGGGAGTGCAGAGCCTGGTCTGCGTTTCCACAAGTTGTGCTCCTTTCTTGTTGGCCTCCTGGCAGCACCTTCCTCTCTGGCTGTTCCCCTGGGCTCCATTTATGCATTTTGCTTGTTGAGCACGGCTCCATCGCTGCATGTTGAGCACGGCTTCACAGTTCCAGGTTGGCTTTAGCTCCATTTCTGTATATTGAAGACAGCTCTATCATGGCATGTTGAGTGAAGTTCCTTCGCTGCTTATTCTGCAACCTTTCATCTCTGCATGTTGAATGCAGCTCCATTGTCACATGTTGTGTAGTTCTTTTTCTGCAGGTCTCAGTGTGGGGCACAGTCCTGTCTGCGTGTAGAACATGGCTCTGTCTGCCTGTGGAACGTAGCTCCTTGTCTGTGTGTGGCATGCAGCTCTTTGCGTATGGAACGCAGCTCCCTGTCTGCATGCAGAGCGCAGCTCCACCGCCTGTTTGAGTGTAGCTCCATCTCTGTGTGTTTAGCACAATTCTTCTCTGCAAATTGGGCGAAGTTCCAGGGTGGTATGTGGAGCACAGCTCTGTGACTGCAGGTGCTACATAGCTTGTCTGCGTAGGAAGCATAGCTCCTTGCTGGCGTCTGGAGTGATGCTCCTTACTGGCGTTTTATACACAGTTCCATCGCTACCGCAGCTTCAGTTCTGCAGGTACCTCTAACATTCAGCTCTTTCAGTGGGGCACTGCTCATCCTCTGTTAGTCTCAGCTTTTTCTCTGCTTGTTCAGTGCATTTCTATCTTTGCCAGAAGTGTGCAACTCTTTCTCTGCCCATGGTGCATGGCTCAGTTTGTGTGCTTTGAGTGCAAATCCGTTTGATCTCGTTGAGCACCGATCCTACTCTGCCTGATGAGCGCAGCTGCGTTTCTGTCCCTTGAGCACAGTTCAGTCTCTGACTGTGGAGCGTATTTTCACCTTTGCCTGTTGGGCACTGTTTCACCTTGTCGGTCAACCCCAGCTCTTTTCTGCGGGTTGGATACAGTAACTTCTCGGCAGCTGTGGCATACCGCAGGTTAGATTGCTAGACAAGGCTGTCTTGTCTCCTGTTAGCTACTATTCCTTTGGCACCTTTTCTTGCCATAGCCTCTTGGTGGCTGGTGAGAAGCTTCTCCATTGCTGGAGTTTGAATTCGTCTCTGCTCCTTTTGTGGCTGCTTGGCACCTTGGGGGTCTTTTCTCCACAGTGTGGCTCTTGACTCTTTCTTTTTGTCTCCTTTGTTCTCTTGGCTCTGTTCTTTCATCCCTAAGTCCAGAGAGAGCTGATTGAGGAGTACTCTTTCTATGGTTGTACCCTGATATGCTGCTGCCCTTTTCTTCATGGTTCTCCTGAAGAGACTAGCGCTCCAGGTAGTTGGTTCTCTCGACTCTGGGGTCTCTTCTTGTTCTGTGGAGTTTGATTCTCACTAGGCACGGGTCTGGGTGGTTCCTGGGCCTTGCTTCCTTTTTCTTCTATGAAGTGTGGCGCACTGTTTGGGGTTGCGTACTCCTAGTACTTGTTAGGGTCGCTTCATCCGACCATCTTGGACTCAAGGCAGACTGGCAGGTTTGGGAGTTATATTTTGTCTTGCCAGGGTTCGGAGAACTGGATCCTGGTGTAGGAGATAGTTTTTCTCATTTTCGGATACAACTGTTGCTTTCCTTCCAAAGGGGGTCCTTTGGCATAAGTATGTTTTGCTTCTTCTTTTGCTACTCTTGGGACAGGGGTATGTAATTTTTCTTCTGCTCAGGGCGTTTGTTTTATGTCCTGTGGCTTCAGTTCCTTTTGTAGTGTCTAACTCTGTTCTGTTTTGGTAGCCTAGTGGTTCGGATATTCGAATCTTTTTCTGCTGATCAGTTGTTTGCTGTGTGTTGCTTTGTTGATTTTTCAACCTTCTTCGTTCTTCTTTTCTTCCCCCCCACCCCCCCCCCATTTTTTGGAAACTGCTTTGCTACATCCCATTAGTCTGGACTGGTCTGGTATAGATGACAAGGAAGAACAGATTATGTTCTTACCTGATAATTTTCTTTCCTTTAATCATACCAGACCAGTCCAGATGCCATCCCTGGCTAAAGTCTGTCAGAATGTTGTTTCCTTTAGGTATCCCTGGCTGTTCCACGACCCTTCAATACGCTGGGATGTCATACAGTACTACCTACTTCATCTTCTCTAGTCAGTCTCCTGCCACTTGTTGTGCCAGCTCTGTATGACTCCTGTTGGCATCATGGAGTTCTTTCCCCGGATTCAGGGGCAGATCTCTATGTGCTTGAGCAAGCTCAGTATGGACCATTCCCTCCTGCTTACTTTACTGTGAAGGGAAGTTGCAGTTGCCTTTGGCCAAGCAGGAACAGTGAGGTTCTGCATATTGGCTCCAAGAGTTTGCATGTTTAGTATTAACTGTGTTTTCTTCTAGACTTCAGAGCACCATTGCTTGGTTATTCGAAATACTGAACATTCCAGGCTGCACGATACCCTTAAGGGGCGGTTTACTTGGAACTATTTTCTTTGTCTCCTTCCGCTGGTAGATGGACACAACCCATTAGTCTGGACTGGTCTGGTATGAATAGAGGAAAGAAAATTATCAGAACATTTCCTTGTCATCAAGCAGATGAAGCCATTACGTATGGGTTGTGTCCATCAACCAGCAGGGGGGGGAGATAGAGAGCACTCAACTTTTCAGTGCCTCATGGCCAGCTAGCTCCACTGCCTCTTCAATATTCTCTATCTCCCCAAGCAGGGTGGCTGCAGCTTCTTCGAGCTCCATCAGCAATCTGCCTGGGGGTGGAACCTGGCTTGCCAGTTGTTAGCCGGGGTGTTAGAGGCTATAGCAGCTTCACTTTGAAGGCACATAGGTCAGCCCTTTCCCTGCCTTACCCATGCCCCCATGGATGTGGACATATTAGCTTGCTTTTCCCCGTCCTTTCCCACTCAGTGGATGCAGGCACATTGGTTCGCCTTTCCCTGCCTTTCCCACTTATCTGAGCCTCCGGAGTGTGTTTATTTACCTCTTTTGCCTCCTCACAGTGTTAAAAAAAATAATTAAAAAAAAATAATAATTAAAAAAAAAATTAATAAATAAATAATTAGTCACGTCGCGCTTTAGCGCAGCGATCTTGGAAAAGAGGTTTTTTCTTGAGATTCTTCTGCAGGACCGGAGCTGTGATACTCAGTCTAGTGAGGTAAGAGTGTTTTCTGACTCGGGGGTGGGCCCGCGATCGGGACGTTTTTGGGCGCGAACCGCCATTTTTTGAATTTTACAGCCGTTTTCGGTGATGGCTGCGGAGACTGTAAAGCGCTGTTCTAAATGTGGCAAGCGCAAATCAGCAGCGGGGCTCTGTAATTCGTGCTGTACAGACGGTAGAGCCGGCCCGAACATGGCGAGCGGCGATTTTTGCGCTCTGAGCTGGCAGCGGATGCCATTTTAGATTTTCCACATGGCGCGGCCTCCGTTGTGACGGAGAGCCCTGAATCCGGGGGGGGGGGGGGGGGGGGGGTCCTCTGTGTGAGGCTAATAATAGAGCTGATAGCCCTGGGCAAGATCCGGGTGGTCAGGGAGCGGTTTTCTCCCCTGATTTTGTTTTAATGCTGCGTAGGGCGTACATGCTTAAAAGAGCTCTTCCACAGGGATCTTCTGACCCTCTGCCTGCCCCCCGCCCCCCCCCCCCCCCCCCCCCCCCCGGTGGATCCTGGCTTTTTGGAGTTGGCTTTGCCTGTTTCTTATCCTCCTGATTAAACGCAGAAGGGCTAATTCCCTTTCTGAGTATGGCACACCCCCCTTCCCCCCCCCCCCCCCCCCCCCCCCCCCCGTGGTCGGGCTATGAGGATTCTGAGGGGTCTGGCAGAACTTCTTGGGCTGAGGAGCCAGAGTCGGGTGCAGAATTGCCCCAGGAGCTTGATGATCCGTCTGCGGTGAGGATTTTCCACCGCGAGGAGCTGCTAGCGCTTATTTCAGATGCTTTACAAGCCCTCTCGATTGAAGATCCTGGGAGTGGCACAGCCTCCTCTGTTAATCCAAGGATGGCTAGTACCGGAAAGCCTGCTCGAGCCTTTCCTTTGCATGATTCCATCCAAGAGGCTTATTTCGGCTCAATGGGCTGACCCCGAGGGACCTTTGAAGGTTGCCAGGGCTATGGGGCAATTATACCCTCTGAGCGAGGAACATTTGGCTCGCTTTGCAATGCCTAAAGTGGATGCCCTGGTCACAGCTGTGACAAAGAGAACTACCCTCTGTGTTGAAGAAGGTGTTGCCCTACTACTACTTAACATTTCTAGAGCGCTACTAGGGTTACGCAAGACCGCAGGCTTGATTTAGCTGTGAAGCGGTCCTTTGATTTGGCAGGTCTCACTGTTCGGGCGTCTGCATGCAGTTGTTATGCTGCTAGAGCCTGCCTGGCTTGGTTACAGCAGGCAGTGGAACAGCCCGGTGATGGAGTGGAGACCTTATCTGAAGTGGCTCCGCGGATGGAGTCGGCCTTGTCCTTTTTGGCTGATGCCCTTTATGATATGGTCAGAGCTTCGGCTAAACAAATGGCTGTAGCAGTGATGACTCGCCGCACTCTTTGGCTATGACATTGGGCGGCGGACATGGCCTCTAAGCAAAGGTTGGTGAAGTTGCCCTTTCAAGGCCTTCTCCTGTTTGGTGAGGAGCTGGAAAACATTGTTAAAGGCCTTGGGGATTCCAAACCTCAGCGCTTGCCTGAAGATAGGCCGAAGCCTTCCTCTAAGGGTCAGGTGGTCCGCTCCTCTTACAGACCTCGCTTCCGTGAAGCTAGAAGGTACAGCCCGGGGCGTGCTGCTGGGTTCACTTTGCGTGCTCTCTTTCAGCAGAGAAACTCCTTTCACTCAGGCAAACGTTCTGCAGCTGCCGGTTCAAGGCCTGGAGTTCAGAGGCGACCCTCTCAATGATGGTGCGCCGGCCCCCTCCTTGTTTCCTGTTATCGGAGGAAGACTTTCCCTCTTTTTTGAGGAGTGGGCCAAAATCTCCGCAGATCAGTGGGTCTTGGACCTGATCAGAGACGGATACCGAATAGAATTCGATGCCCCGGTGAGAGACGTGTTTGTGGAGTCTGATGCGGTTCTGCCACCAAACGGGCGGCGGTAGAGGAGACTTTGCACAGTCTGTGCCAGATAGGGGCTGTGACCCCGGTGCCTCCCGCCGAACAAGGTCTAGGCCGCTACTCCATGTACTTAGTGGTGCCACGAAAAGGCGGGTCTTTTCGCCCGATCCTGGACTTAAAAGAGCTAAACAAGTCCTTAAGAGTACGGCATTTTCACATGGAAACCCTGCGCTCCGTCATTGCGGCGGTACAGCCAGGAAAGTTTTTCACGTCTCTGGACCTGAAAGAAGCTTACTTGCACATACCAATTCGGCCCCCGCACCAGAAGTTTCTGTGGTTTGCGGTGTTGGGAAAACATTTCCAGTTTCGGGCCTTGCCTTTTGGCCTCGCCACAGCTCCCCGAACCTTCTCCAAGGTAATGGTGGTAGTAGCTGCCTTTCTCAGGTGAGAGGGTATCTGGGTTCACCCGTACCTAGACGACTGGCTCATCAGAGCAGACTCAGAAAAAGAGAGTCATCTAGCTACAGCCAGAGTGGTCTCAGTCCTTCAATCTCTGGGCTGGGTTGTCAATATGGCCAAAAGTTACCTGACCCCATCGCAATGTCTAGAATATTTGGGGGCCAGGTTCGACACAGCCTCGGGCTATGTGTTTATTCCCGAGCAAAGGCGGTGCAAGCTTCAGAATCAGGTCTGTCTGCTCCTGAGGATGCCCCGCCCGCGAGCTTGGGACGTTGTCCAGCTGTTGGGATCGATGACGGCCACCTTGGATGTGGTGCCATGGGCGAGAGCGCACCTGAGACCTCTACAGTATTCTCTACTTCAACGATGGTCTCCAGTATCTCAGGATTATCAGTGCAGACTTTCTTGGCTCCCTGCGGCCCGCCTCAGAATGGAGTGGTGGACAGCATGTTGTGGCGGGGAATGCCGCTGGCACTCATCGATTGGTGCCTAGTGGTGACAGATGCCAGCCTGAAGGGCTGGGGCGCACATTGCCAAGGGAAGCATGCCCAGGGTCTGTGGACGCCCGACTAGTCGGAGTGGTCTATCAACCGCCTGGTGTTAAGTGGTGTTTCTGGCTTTTCTGGCCTTTCAAGTGACCCTGGAAGGATTGGCTGTCCGAGTGATGTCGGACAACACGACAGCAGTGGCCTACATAAATTGACAAGGCGGCACTCAGTGCAGAGCTCTAGCTGCGCAGGCCGAACAAATTTGCCACTGGGCCGAGCTGCATCTACAGTCCCTGTCAGCAGCTCACATGGCAGATCAGTGCAACGTGCAAGCCGACTATCTAAGCAGGCATCAGATCGATCCAGCGGAGTGGGAACTAGCAGACGATGTATTCCTGCAGATATGTGCCAAATGGGGCAAGCCCGTGATGGATCTTATGGTGTCCAGTTCCAATGCCAAAGTCCCGTGCTTCTTAAGCAGACGGAAGGATCCTCGCTCTGCTGGGTTGGATGCCTTGGCTCAACCCTGGCCCCTGGGCTTGCTGTATGTCTTCCCTCCGTGGCCCTTGATAGGGAGAGTGTTCCTGCGGATTCGGCTGCATCCAGGAGAAGTGGTGCTCATTGCTCCGGATTGGCCCAGGAGGCCTTGGTATGCGGACCTCCGACAGATGCTGTTGGAGGCTCCCTTTCCGTTACCTCTGGTTCCGCACCTGTTGTCACAGGGTCCGGTGGCCATGGAGGACGCCTGCCGCTTTGGTCTTATGGCATGGCGATTGAGAGGGCGCAATTGAGAGATAAAGGCTACTCAAATAAGGTAATTTCCACTCTCCTGCAGGCCCGTAAGCGCTCCACTTCCGTGGCTTATGCCAGGATTTGGCGCCAGTTTGAATTCTGGTGTGTTTCAAGAGTGCTTTCTCTGTTGCGGGCTCCTGTCTCGCTGATTCTGGACTTTTTGCAGGATGGTGTACAAAAAGGCTTGGCCTATAATTCCCTGCGGGTGCAAGTGGCAGCATTGGCCTCCCTGCGTGGCAAGGTTGAAGGTGTGTCCTTAGCTGCTCATCCAGATGTGGCACGGTTTCTTGGAGGGGTGCTTCGGCTCCGTCCTCCCGTGCGGGCACCTTGTCCAGCTTGGAACCTGGGGTTAGTATTGAAGGCCCTTCAGGGGGGGCTCCCTTTGAACCGCTTCGGCGTGCTTCAGAGAAAGATTTGACACTGAAGGCCGTCTTTTTAGTGGCCATTACCTCGGCGAGACGGGTGTCAGAGCTCCAGGCGCTGTTCTGTAGAGACCCTTTTCTGCAATTCTCAGAGTCAGGGGTCACGGTTCGGACTGTGCCTTCCTTCATGCCTAAGGTGGTTTCAGCGTTTCACCTAAACCAGCCTGTTTTTCTTCCCTCCTTTGTTGAGGAGGAGTTTCCAGATTCATTTGGGCAGTTGTACCTTTTGGATGTGCGCAGGACTCTGTTGCAGTATCTGCGAATTACAAATTCTTTCAGGACCTCTGATCATCTTTTTGTGCTGTTTGCAGGTCCTCGCAGAGGGTCTTCAGCGTCTAAAGCCACTATTGCCCATTGGCTCAAAGAAGCTATCTTTTTAGCATATCTGCTGTTTGGCCGGGCTCCGCCTGAAGCCTTTAAGGCACATTCCACATTTCCTCTTCCTGGGCGGAAACTGGAGCACTATCTCTTCATGAGATTTGCAGTGCTGTAACACAGGCTTCTAAGCTCTCTTTTGCCCGACATTACAGGCTGGATGTGGCTGCCAGGAGGGATGCGCGTTTTGGAGCACAGGTGCTAGCGCGTGGTGTGGCTTGTTCCCACCCTATTTAGGGATTGCTTTGTTACATCCCATACGTAATGGCTTCATCTGCTTGATGACAAGGAAGGGAAAATTAGGTTCTTACCATGATAATTTTCTTTCCTTTAGTCATAGCAGATGAAGCCATGAGCCCTCCCTGTATGATTGTCTGTATTGCAGTGATTCTGATTTTAGGTGCTGCTGTTGTTTCCTGAAGTTATATTCCTTCCTTGGGGAGTCGGAAAACAGTCTTCAGGATTCTTGTTACAGTTATAGGAGGATGAGTTCATTCCCTCCAGTTCATGTTTTGGGAGGATGAGAGTATTCCCTCCAGGAGGATGCAAGTATTCCCTCCGTTTATACGAAGTGGAGGACAGGTTTATTCTCTCCAGGAGGATGAGTTCATTCCCTCCTTTTTTGAGTTTATGCCCTTGTTAAGGGGCCATCGTTCGCTGTGAAGAAAGTTCGTTATTCCCATTGAGGTTTGCCATACTGCTTTGGAAGCTTCAAATACTGAAGAGGCAGTGGAGCTGGCTGGCCATGAGGCACTGTGAAAAGTTGAGTGCTCTCTATCTCCCCCTGCTGGTTGATGGACACAACCCATACATAATGGTTTCATCTGCTATGAGTAAAGGAAAGAAAATTATCATGGTAAGAACCTAATTTTCCCATTTCCTTTTTGACCGCACACTTTTTAATGTAGTGATAATTTGCATGTTTGCTTATTGCGATTGCATTTGGGAGCTAAAATCTACTGTTGGCATATGGCATCTTAATGCAAGCCCAGATGTCAGTGCATAGCTCTTAACGCAGTGTTTATCAAACTTTCTATGGCCGTGATGCCATGATCATGGCTAAAATTTGTGTGACCCCCCCACTGGGTGGAGAATAATGATGCATCTATGGAGAGCCCCCACTGGTTGTGGCCCCAGATGATCAAAGGTAAATGCGGGTGCTAGAGGCCACTAGAGTTGGAGTAGTGTCCATATTTGCTAGTGTGGCAAATGAGTGTGTCAGGGAATACTGCATTGTGCTCTGATTGTACAGGCAGAATACTGCCTTAACCAAAAGGTTAAAGCTCCACTCTAACACCCCTCCCCACCCGGTCCAAGCCAGGCAGTCTGTGCTGCTGCCATCGGTCCCGGGGGGTCCACTGGACCCCCCCCCCCAACACATGGACCGGAGGTCCTCTAGCCCTTCTAACTCCCCGACACAAAAATGTCCACAGTGGGCAACAGTACCTCCACCTCGCCTTGGTGGTCTAGTACCCCTCTCCAAATCCCCCTGTACCTTGCAATGACAGAGGAGGGTGTAGCATGCCCGCCACCTTCCAGCGCTGCCTCCAAAATGGCAGTGCTCTGCCCAGTGCATCCTGGATGTGCTGGACGAGGTTTCTCTACTATATAAGGGAGTTTCTCCCTTATATGGTAGGGAAGCTATGCCCAGTGCATCGCCATTTTTGAGGCAGTGCTAGAAGGATGAGACAGTGCTACTCCCTTCTCCATCATTGCAAGGTATGGAGGAGGGGTTCGGGGGTGTTAGACCACAAGGGTGGGTGGGGTCTGGTGTAGGGTTTGCCCACTGGGCCACCAGGGATATTTTTTTGGTGTCTGTTGGGGAGGGGGTTGGGGGGGTCCACTGGACCTTCAACCCCCTGTGTCCTTTTGCTGGTGAGGGGGGCTGCCGGCGGGCTGGAGATCACTGGATCTCCAGCCCTCTCTTCTGTGGGGAGTGGGGTGGAGGGTTGGTTTAGTTCTGGGGGACCTCTAGCCGGAACTCCAGCCCCTTGCATTGGTAATGTTTGACATGTCTGGGCTTTTCTTTCTTTATTTTTGACAGCCTGGTCCTGTCAAACAACTTCTGTGAGAGGATTGTGCCACAGAAGTACCCCAAAGATCTGAGCTAATAGTGCACCTAAATATGGATGCTATTAGCGCTGATCATCAGGGCTTTATTTTACAGTGCTGTTTGGAACAGCCTGGGGAATTTGATCATTGGGGCCTTAGCGCATCAACCCCAGAGGAGGGAGGGGTGGGGTGAGGTGAAAAGGTATGGTGGGGGTGTGACCAGCAAAGTAGAGAACAGGGAGAGGCAGTTTGAATGGAGGAATACCCTAACAGCGGTGTTCACTGTTTTTCTGTACTACAGACATTGCATTTGTTGCTTCTGTATGCTTCTGTAAACATATTGGGACAGTTTTCTGGAACTCCTAATTTGATTTGGCCTATTTTAGAATTCTTTTTACTGGTTTCCCCCATGCCAGATTTTGTCCTGTTCTGTTTAATTTTTGAGAGTTTTTTTTTGGCTTCTAGGGAAATGTTTTCTACTTCCCAAGAAAAGTTTGAGGAAGAGAACATTTTGCAGGTACCTAAAATTGCAAAATCCCCCTCCTTTATTTTTCAGCTGTGCTCTTGGCTTTCCAGCTTAGGTGGAAAGAATTATGGAAGCTTGGCTTCTTGGTCTTTTTGTATGTTCTAGGTATGTTAATTATGAGAAATAGCCTGTGTGTCTCACCCAGCAGTACAGTGAGTTTGTAGCATCACTTGAATGCTTATTCTGCAATCCCAGCCTCATGGAAGGGAGAGGGAGGTAGGGAAATCCTGTTGCCCCAAACTGCTGTATTCTGTTTTTCCTGTTAACAGCATTGTGTCTCACATGAGATTTTATTATAATACAACAATATAATAATGTGCATAGAGGTCACTCAAAGGTACATCTATAATGTATTCACATAAAAGCTAACAGTAAATCCTGAGTAAATCCTACATATTTGTTCATTGAACTTGTCTCAGCCTTTTCCTCCCCACCAACTGTTACAAAGCTGCTATATCAGTCCTATTTTAACTCGTGACCATTCAGGGAAATCTGGTATCTCCACTTTATCTAATGAGAAGGTGGACCAAGCTTGCATAGGTAGGAACATTATGAAGATAGACCTGTATGATCCATCCAGTCAGCCCAGCAAGATAAACTCATTACATAAGGTATAATGTGAGGCTTCATATATATACTAGAGAATGACACGGGGACAAAGTTTGTCCCCACCCTGCCCCCATGGGCTCTGTCCTAATCTGCAGAAGCCGCAATTATGAATTTATATTTAAATCTTTTTATTAAAGTATAAAAAGGAATGTGCTGTGCAACTATTGTGCATAAATTACAAATAGAAAACAATAATAACAGTGAGCAGCTATAATAAACTCTCCTCACCACCACCCTCTACCCTTCCAACCCCAACAATAACTGATTTGTAGTACCCCAAGGAATCCTAATCCACTCTGTTAAAATGTCCAGGGTACAAAATACAACTCATTCTGTATGCCCTAGTGGGGAAGAAATATGCCCTATGATTGATTTATTTATTTATTTATTGCATTTGTATCCCACATTTTCCCACCTATTTGCGGGCTCAGTGTGGCTTACAATAAGACATGAATAATAGAAATACATTTGTTACAACTAGGTTATGGATTACATTGAACAGAGTTGTGCGAGACATTCGAATATCATTGGGAATATAACAATGGGACATCAACATAGAAACATTAGAAGGAGACAATGGGAAAGAGGGCATTGTTAGACACCAAGACATATGGTGTACATAGTTCCGTGAATAAATATATGATTGACTGGATAACGGGATGAGGGATCAGAAGTGGATGTGTATTGCATTGGTGAACAGTGAGTGTGGTCTCTCTGTGTTTTGGCTCTTTCCGTAAGTTTGTTCAAACAGGTGAGTCTTCAGTAGTTTACGGAAGGAGGCTTGTTCGTTAATCATTCTTAGGTTGCGCGGTAATGTATTCCAAGACTGTGTGCTCATGTAGGAAAAGGTTGACGCGTGTAGCGTCTTGTATTTCAGGCCCTTGCAAGTAGGGTAGTGAAGGTTGAGGTGAGTTCGGGATGATCTTTTAGCGTTTCTGGGTGGTAGGTCTATTAAATCAGACATGTATGCTGGGGCTTCACCGTAAATGATCTTATGGACTAATGTGCAAACTTTAAAAGTAACGCGGTCCTTGAGTGGAAGCCAATGTAGTTTCTCTCGTAGTGGTTTTGCCCTTTCATATCTAGGTTTTCCGAAGATGAGCCTGGCTGCTGTGTTCTGGGCTGTTTGAAGTTTCCTCAGTATTTGCTCTTTGCAGCCTGCGTATAATGAGTTGTAGTAATCCAAGTGGCTAAGGACGAGGGATTGCACTAGGCTGCGGAAGACGAATCTTGGGAAGAATGGTCTTATCCTTTTCAATTTCCACATGCAGAAGAACATTTTCTTGGTTATGTTGTTTGCGTGGGTTTCGAGTGTTAGGTGGCGGTCGATAGTCACTCCAAGGAGTTTTAGCGTTTCTGAGATTGGGAGTTTTAGGTTTGGTGTGTTTATCACGTTGAATTCAGTTGTGTTGTATTGGGAGGTGAGTATCAGGCATTGGGTTTTTTCTGCGTTTAGTTTCAGGCGGAATGCATCTGCCCATGTGTTCATGATGTGTAGACTTTGATTTCGTTGGAGATTTCTTTGGTGTCTTGTTTGAATGATGCACTGTTAGCTTGGATTCAGTCTAGCTCTTCTTTCTTCTACAGCGCTCCCCTCAATAGAAGATGTGCTGGTAGCAGGATGTACAGGATCCCCCATGCAATTTTGCTAGTTGTGGCCAGATAAAGGCTGTATGACCCATCCAGTCTGCCCATCCTCTGTAACCCCTAATTCTTCCTGTTCCTAAGCGATCCCATGCCTTTTTAAATTCTGGAACAGTCCCCGACTCCACCTCCTCCACCGGGAGGCCATTCCACGCCTCCACCACCCTTTCTGTGAAATACTTCCTTAGGTTACTCCTAAGCCTATTCCCTCTTAACTTTGTTGTATGCCCCCTCATTCCAGAGCTCTCCTTCATTTGAAAAAGGCTCTCTTCCTGTAAATAAATGCCCTTGAGATATTTAAACGTTTCTATCGTGTCTCCTCTCTCCCTCCTCTCTTCCAGCGTATACATGTTGAGGTTCATAAGCCTGTCCGTATAATTTTTGCATTCAAGACTGCTTACTAATTTTGTAGCTGCCCTCTGGACCGACTCCATCCTGTTTATATCTTTCCATAGTTTGCTTGTTTTTCCAAAAATCAAACTATCGTTGTGTGCATCACTCAAACATAAATAACAGTCCAGTTCATTAACCGGGTTCAAAATAGAAAATGACTTGGGGACAAAGTTTGCCCCCGTTCCCCTGGGCTCTGGCGCTGTCCTCCCTCTGTCCCCATTCCCATCCCCAGGGTTACTGCGGGTCCCCTTGTCATTCTGTAATGTATACCCAAATACACTGAAGTGTCCAGTTATATGAATTGCTTCTCTTACTTTTTATCCACTTCATCACCATCATGTGGTGAAGGGTTTCATTCCAGAATGTCAAAACGTTTTGGCTGCCTCCCTGTTTGTACGAGCATCTTTTTTGAGGTCAGGTAGCCGCCTTTGGAGGAAAAGCAGCTGTGGTTAACTTAAGTTTCTAATTAACACCTTTTGACCAGTTTGTTTCCTCAGAGTTTGGCAGTGGTGCTGGGAAAGGAAACAGTTTGCAGCTGTCAACAAGGCAGATTTTAATATATATAAATGTTTTAGGTGCAGAAGAAATCTGCATATGTTAGTCATGATAGTTCCTTTTTGCCTTTTTTGGTATGTCAGTTTCTCAGAGAAAGCTAAGAACACATTTTTAGAGGAATAATGCACAATTGCACAATATAGAATTCTGCATTCTCACCACAGAATTCCAGGTGGAGAACAGGAGGCAACGCTAAGTGTTGATATGCCTGGGCAAGGAGGCAGCAGCTGTGAGACTGGTCTTCATAGGCTCAGGGCAGAGGCTGAAACCAGCTAGCCTGGGAAGAGAAAGCTGTAGGTACAGGTCTTGGCACACATGGGCCTGAAATGAGGTTGCATTTATGGGTGATGGTCTGCAGGACCACAGTAAAAACCCGAGGCCATAGTGAGTGAAGCAGTGAGAGTGGAGCTATGAGAGAGAGCTGAGGGTTTTGCTGTAGAAGTAATACATAAAAATAAAACGAAAGAAAGAAAATAGCCCAATAAAAAAGGTAACTTAATACATTTTTGAATACCTTCTTTGTGTCAGAAGTAGAAAGCAGAGAGAGAGAGAGCCTGGAAGAGGTCAACCTTAGCAGGATGGTAGAGAGAGCTGAAAGGGTTTTTTTTTCTTTTTACTGTAGGGGAAAGAGGGGGTTTGGGTTATTGGGAAGGAACAAAGAAGGGTCAAACCTAGGGACACAGCAAAGTGAGGGAAGAAGACAGCAACAAAGATTGGGGACAGAGGGTTGGGGGAAAGATGGATTCAGCATATGTCTGGGGATTGACTCTTGAGAGGAGGGAAAAGGAGAGATCAAGCCTGTGAGGGTAGACAAAATCTTATGGTGGGGTAATTCTGCCTAGTTGTATTTATAAATTACTTGGTCATTGTCATGGTTGAACATTCTGCAGGTTGAATTCAATTATTTTGTGCAGATTTCCCCTAGGAGTGATGCATAAATATGAAAACAAAATTGAGTGAAGCTGTGTTTGTTTTGAATTGGTGTCCTTGTAAAGTGCTTCGGCTTCATGTGTCAGCCTGAAGTGGAGACATCCTGAGATCTGTGGCTTAGGTTTTCAGTAAGATATATTGGGTATTTTCTGGCCTATGCAGTGTGTAGTGCATATTTCTTTCTTCAAAGCCCAAGGTTGTAGGGGGAGCATGATATCTGAATTCAGGGTTGTTGGTGCATTCATTCACCATGAAAGAGCTTATTATACTTTTTAATTAATATTGATTGTCATGTATTTCATGTAGACGGTATTCTCTTTTGAATAAGACATTTTTGTTTTGAGCTGTAAGAGTTGCACAGCTGTTAAATTTCTTAGGGCAGAAATTAAGAGTCTAGTTTTAGAATCTCTCCTCTTTACCCCAACTCTGGATACCTTCTTGAAATGTTTAAATCATGTTAGACTTGATATTTCTCAAGTTAAGGATACAATGGATGTCTGGTACAGTATAGAAAGTTCACATAAAGTAAAGTTACTTACCTACCTGTATTGAGGGTTCTCCATTGGCAGCAGGATCAGTCAGCCACGACTGGTGACGTAATCCGACAAACTGGAAATGGATAAGCTCTCCCAGAGCTCAGAGGTTAGCCTTTGAGAGAGAGACCCCCTCTGAGCATGCGTAGGTTAGATGCTATGAGGCTCATTTTCAAAGCACTTAGCCTCCCAAAGTTCCATAGAAACCTATGGAACTTAGCCTCCCAAAGTGCTTTGAAAATATGCCTGCATGTATACCCCTGTACAACCCCTTCCCCCTCAGGCGTTCCCAACTAGTCCTGCGGTTTCATCCCTAGGGGAGGAGGGAGGGTTTGTGTGGCTGACTGATCCTGCTGTCCATGGAACCGAGGAGTAGCCTAGTGGTTAGTGCAGTGGACTTTGATCCTGGAGAACTGAGTTTGAGTCCCACTGCAGCTCCTTTTGACTCTGGGCAAGTTACTTAACCCTCCATTACCCCTGGTACATAAGTACCTGAATATATGTAAACTGCTTTGAATGTAGTTGCAAAAACCTCAGAAAGGCGGTATATGAAGTCCCATTTCCCTTCCCTTATTACAGGTGAGTAACTTTACTTTCTCCAAGGACAAGCAGGATGAGTCAGCCACACACTGGTGACTCACCAGCTGAGGGGTGAGAAATGCCAGGTTAGTGATTCGGTTTTGAGGGACTTCTTGGAGACTCCACTATCCCGTTGAGGTAGGATGAGGCTGCGGGGACAAGGTAGTCATAAACAATAGAGAGAGAGCCCTCAAGCTCAGAGATAAAGAATGTGAGTTTTATTCAAGAGAACTGAATCATAGCCAACAAGGTTATAATGAGATCAGTGCTAACATGGCAAAAATCGAACAGGAGCAGTAACCAACATAACTGAAAACAGTAGCATAACTGTCTTACTTTCTAGTAAACAAACTGGTTGTCTCTCTGTGCACAACAGGGCATTGTGAACTGTCTTTCTGGTAAAACAGTATGGCAAGTCATACAGTAAGGCGCATACAAGACAAATGTAGGGTAAATAGTCACATCGTAGAGTGTGGTCAGTCTGGGCTGGGCAATGCGAAAATGAGAATCTCAGCAGGATCTGTGCCCCTGCTGTCCAGTGACAGAGTTTCAGGATTGGGCCTTGATGTCCTCTGAGTCAGGGTCCCCTGGAGTGGTTGCCACCTGAAGGATCGTTAAGCCGAACTTGTTCGCGGTCGTGAAAGGGCGGTTTAGGCAGTAGTGTCTCATAAAGGTGTGCACGGAGGACCAGGTTGCAGCTTTGCAGATGTCCTCTACTGCGGTCAAGTGCAGGTTGGCCAGTGTGATGGCCATGGCCCGCAGTTGGTGTGCTGAGGCCTTGTTAGGATAACAGAAGGAAATGCAGTCGGATATCCAGGCCGATAGGGTACATTTTCTGACTGGGGAGCCAGGTCTGTTGGAGTCAGAGACAAAGAGCTGAGAGGCTTTCCTCCAGGTCTGCGTGCAGTGGAAGTAGAGGCGCAGGTACAGTCCAAGGTGTGGAGTAACTGTTCTTTCTGGTTGGAGTGTGGCCTGGAGTGGGAGGAGGAGAGCACAATGGTTTGATGTGAAAAGAGGATACCACTTTGGGCAGGAATTTTAGGTGTGTTCTGAGGAGTACATGGTCGTGGTGGAGCTTTGTGTACGGTGGGTAGGTCAAAAGGACCTGGAGTTTGCTGATGCGCCTAACAGATGTTATGGCAATGAGGAAGATAGTCTTCCAGGTGAGGAACTTGATGTCTGTGGTTTCCAGTGGTTCAAAAGTGTGGAGCATGAGGCGGCTGAGGACAATGTTAGGGTCTCAAGCCGATGGTGGATGCTGGACTGATGGGTGAAGGTTTGCCTGTTCTTTTGTGAACTTCGTCACTAGATGATGGACGGACTGGTTTGCCATCCAGTCTGTCATGGAAGGTGGATATAGCACAGATTTGAACCTTGATTGATGCTGTCTTGAGGCCTGCGTGTGATTAGGCAGAGTAGGTACTGTAGGAAAGTTGGGATAGGGCATGAAAAAGGGTTTATCCACTCTGTGGAGCACCAGGTCTGGAATTTTTTCCACTTGAGTGCACAGGATTTTCTGGTAGATGGTTGCCTGGCCACTAGTAAGACCTCTGTGACCTCCGGAGACATGTGGAGGGGGGTTAAGATCAGCATTTCAACATCCATTCTGATAGGTAAAGGGTTCTTAGGTTGGGGTGCAGTGTGGTCCCTTGGTCCTGGGGGATGAGGTCAGGGTGGTTCGGTAGACGGATTGGTGGTGGTGTTGCTAGACGACGTAGGAAGGGAAACCACACTTGTCTGGGCCAGGATGGCACAATGAGGATGATAGTAGCTTTGTCCTGGATGATTTTCAGCAGTGTTTTGTGAATAGGGGGGGGGGGGGGGAGGAATATGCATAGAGCAATTGTTGTCCCCAGTGGGTTGCAAAGGTGTTGTGACTCCATCTGAGTTGTGAAAGCTGTTTGGAGCAGAATTGTGTGCACTTTGCATTGTCTTTGCTGGCGAAGAGGTCCATCAGTGGTGTGCCCTATCAGTGGAATAGGTCCTGCATGACTTCCAGATGGAGGGACCATTCGTGAGGGTCTAATTTCTGGCTGAGGCTGTCTGCAAGTGTGTTATGAAGTCTCGGCATGTAGGTTGCTTGTGGAAGGCATTGCTTGGAGATAGCAAACGTCCAGATCCTGCTTGCCTCTCTGCAGAGGAGAAGGGAGCCGGTGCCGCCTTGTTTGTTGATGTAGAACGTGGCAACCTGGTTATCTGTATTGGAATGTTTTTGTTGGAGATCCAGAGTGCGAAGGCTTGTAGGGTGTTTCAGATTGCTCTGAGCTCCAGGAGGTTGATGTGATGGTTGCTGTGAGGGGGACTATGTGCCATTGGTTTTTATTTGGAGGAGATGAGTTCACCACCCGATCTTGGAGGTGTTGGGGAGGCCCTTGTAGATATTGCAGTGATTTTGCCACCACCTGAAGGAGTTGCGGGCGGACTGGTTGATGGTGATCTTCTGGGACAGGGTCTGGCTGTGCTGGTTCCAGCTTCTGCGTAGGTGCCACTGGAGTTGTCCGCATGTGCAGTTTGGCTAGTGGAACAACATGGACTAATGCAGCTAGGTGTCCTAGGAAGTGCAGGAGGGTCCGTGCTGAAACCCTGTTTGCAGATGTGATGTGCTGCGCCAGGTTTTAATATTGCCTGCCCTCAGAAGAGGCAGGAAGGCCTTGCAGTATTTTGTGCAGATGTTCGCTCTGATGAACTCTAGAGATTGAGTTGTTTGCAAGCAGGGCTGTGGAGTAGGAGTCGTGGAGTCTGAGTCGGCAGCAATTTTGGGTACATTGAGTTGGAGTCGGCAAAAATGTACCGACTCTGACTCCTCATACATTTGAATAAAGTACTTCTCTGCTGTGAATAAAGCTTAGTACCTAGTTTCATTAGTGTGAAGTCCAGCTGAACTATTTTGCTGGAGAGCTTCCCTCTGCTCAGTCTCCCTTTGCATTTACTGACCTGCTGTAGAGCACCTCCTCTCTGAACTTAAGCTCCAAGAGAAGATCATTCAGCACACACAGATAAGGCAGCAGAGAGACTCCACCCAACTTCCTCTCTCTCTGCAAGAAGAGCTTTATATTTTAGTGGAAGTGGCACACCATTCACAATGGCAAAAAGAATGTTAGGAAACATGACAAAGTCTGCTGTTTATGAACACTTTACAATATCAACAGATGGGAAACATTATGTACTTCAGTGTATTATAGAAGATGATGATGGTGAAAACGCATGTGATGCAAAAATTAGCAGTTTCAGTGGTTATGAAAAAAATGCACCTACAAAAGCATCAAATTTAAAAAGACACTTGCAGCGTTTCCATCCTAAAGTGTTAGAAGCTGTGAATGAGAAAGATAGCAATGAAAACATTCCATCTACTTCAGGGTCAATAAAAGATCAGAAATCTACTGGAGGCCAGACACAACTATCAAGATTTTTTACAGCTGACAAAGTTACTATAACAATGACACCAGAAAAATTCAAAAACCACATCATTGAAATGGCAGTAAAGAATAGTATACCACTATCTTTTTTTTTCACAACCAGCCTTTTTAGGCTTAAGTGGAGAAATGGCTAAAAAGCTTGGAGTTTCTCTGGAACGAGAAAGTATAAGGAAACTTATACTTGAAGAGGCCAAATGTAAGAAGGAAGAACTAAGAAAAAGTCTGAAGGGACGTTTTGTCTTTTATTAAAATGGATGCATGCACACGTCACAGAGTCAATTATTTTGCAATTAATGTTAGATTTGCTGATGAAAACAAAAAAAACAATAACCCGGACATTAGGAGTAAAGGACACTCAAGCACATCATACCAGTGAGTATCTGCAGAAGTTAGTGGAAGGTGTTTTAGAAGATTTTGAAATTAAAAAGGAACACATTCTATGTATTGTAACTGATAATGCTTCAAATATGTTAAGCACAATTGAAAAAATGAAGGAAGTTGATGAAGAAAGCAGCATACAAATATCAGAAGATGACAGTTCTGCAATTCAAGAAAGCTGTGAAAGTTTGGATGATATTGCTGAAGAAGCATCTAAGCTTATTACCATTCAACATATGCGTTGTGCTGTTCATACTCTGCAACTAGCAATAAGAGATGGATTGAAGGATCGTCATGCGGCTACACTAATTAGCAAGTTGAGGCAAGTAGCTGTTGCAGCCAGGATCCCTAAAACAGATGCTATTCTGAAGAGACGTGCTGGAAAAGGAGCCATTTTGGATCAAGCAACGCGCTGGGGAAGCACTTACTTGATGATAAAGCGTTTGCTTGAACTAAAAGACTTTCTTGAAGAACTGGACAATGTAAATGTTTCATTAAAAGAAAACCAGTGGGCTCAAGTTACACAATTTGGCTACTTTCTTACCCTTTTGCTGTTACCAAGAAGCTGCAATATGAAGATTTAACACCAGGTAAATTCTTCTTGGAATGGAAGGGCTTGATATATAACCTTAACAAAAGTGGGGGGTTAATTGCTGATGGCATTGTATCTTCAATGAGGAAAAGAGAGGAGCTCTTGCTGGATAATCAAATTCTCTTAGCTGCTATTTATGTTGATCCAATGAGCCGAATTTTGTTGAGCAGTGACCAAATTGCTACAGGAAAACAGGCACTCTATGACATAGCAGTTCGCATGAAAGGGTTGCTACCTGAAACTCATAAACCACTGGGTGAAGCTAAAGCTATAAATACTGGTGATAATGGTAACTCAGGTTCATCCTCTTCAAATGAAGAAGAGAATTTTCAAGCCTATTTGGACAAAATGGAAGCTTCAAAAGCAAAGCGATGTCGGTTAAGCATGGAAAAGCAACCTGTAAATGTCCATATAAAGAAATTCATGCAAGAGTTTTTTAAAGGATTAACAGAAGTGGAAAAGTTTGACCGCTCATCAAAACTGACTATAGAAGAAGCCATCATTGTTTATCCAGAGATTGTCAGTGATGCCTCTAGAACCATAACAGCAATGCCACCCACCCAAGTCAGTGTTGAAAGACTGTTTTCAGCACTGAAAATAATAAAATCAGATTTAAGGGCTTCTATGAAGGAGGATCTGGCAGAAGCAATTCTGTTTCTAAGAACAATATATTAGTTAATTTTGGATTATGTTTAACAGCTATTCTACAGCTATATATGCCAAGTTTAAATAATATATAAGTTGTTTTAGGTTTTCCAAATGTTTTTGGTTTATGTAGGTTAACTTTGATTTTGTTCTAATTTCCAAAGGATGTGGTTGTTCCAGATTTTTATACTTGCTAATGCTATGATGACTTTATACTTGATAAAAAAAACAATAAACATAACCTTGTTTTTTTGTGTGTGTTTTTTGTTTAAACTTTAGGATTAATTAATATTTATAGTTTCTTTAATAAATAAAATAAAAAGTCACAATGACATAGATTTTAAACCCAAACATTAACATGCAGCCTTGCATGCTGCACTCTTTCAGTCAACATGCAAAAAAAAAAAAAAAATACATATTAAAAACTGAGTCGGAATCGGAGGTACCATAAACTGAGGAGTCGGAGTCGAAGGATTTTTGTACCGACTCAGCCCTGTTTGCAAGTGGGATTTTTTTTTCTCATTGATGAGAAAGCTGAGTGACTAGAGGATAGTGATAGAGGTGTTGACTGCAGTTGCTGTCTCCAGAGGTGTGAGGGTCCCACGAGTAGCCATTCGTGGAGTTAGGGGAAAGCATATATCCCCAGGCTTGCGAAGGTGGGCTGCTGCCACTGCTACGCACTTGGTAAAGACCCTTGGTTTGGTGGAGAGTCCGAATGGGAAGACACAGTACTAGTCGTGTTGGCCCAGGATGCAGAATTGTAGGAATTTCTTGTGAGATTTGCTGATTGGGATGCAAGTATATGCATCCTGGAGGTCCAGAGAGGCAAGCCAGTCATTTTTCTGGATTAGTGGAAGGATGGTTCCCAGCAAGTGCATTCAGAATTTCTCCTTCTGGATAAACTTGTTGAGGTGTCTGAGGTCCAGAATGGATCTGAATCCCCCTGTTTTCTTGGGGACTAGGAAGTAAGCGAGAGTAGAACCCCTGGTTGAGCTCTGTTTGGGGAATGGGCTCTATTGCTTTCATTTGGAGGAGAGACTGGATTTCTTTGTGAATGAGGTGGGTTAGAGATTCTGGCATGGTGGTTTTTTTTTTTTTGGTGGTGGTGGGGGGTTCTGGAAGGAGGCAGGGTGTGGAATCTGATCCGATATCCATTCTGGATGATGATGAGGGCCCATTTTTCTGTCATTATCTGTCGCCAGGTGTTGACATAGAGGGAGAGTCGACTCCCCTCCCCCCCACTGGCGGAGATGCTGGTGGGTTCAAGTAAAAAACACTGGGCCTGGTTGTGGCGGGGTTTAGTTTTTGGTGTTTTCGTTCTCTTGGTCGTTGTCTCTGCTGATAGGGTGCACCATATGGTTGAGGGTGATGGGGCTGCCACCTCGAGGAGCTGTCGTACCGTCTGGATCCATGATGATGTCTGCGGTAATGGGTGGGCTGGTGTCTTGTAGGCAATGTGGGTCATACGAGGCCATCTGTGGATAGAGTTTGCAGCGGTGTTCAGGGTTTCTTTGACTTTGTCCCTGAAGTGGTTCTCCCCCGAGCAAGGAGCAACAGCAAGGTCAGGTGGTCTTGCTAGGAATGGTTCCTGGTGAGGTCTTGCTGTTAGGCTTTTACCACACTCAAAGGTGAGATTCAGCTACATGGTTTGGGTTGGTCTTGAAAGTATTTGGATAAGGATATGTTAAGACTTGTCTCCTGTACCCCAATGCTGACCCCCGCCCCCCAAAATCATTGGCATTGTGCTTGAACATTTGAATTTGCAAGTGTGAGGGTGGCACTTTTGGGGGTTCATCTCGAACAAAACTTCACACCGTTCTTTCTCCAGGGGAGGGTATGCACATTGCCCATACAGGCTGGAAAGGGGGGATTAGGTTGTGATTAAAGTGAGAGGATTTCTGGGAGAGGTGGTTGAAGGTAAACAGTGTTGGTTGCCTTAACCAGGGTGATGTGTAGTGTTACAGATTCATCAGGCTGTCAGTATGGTGTGGTGGTATCTCCTCAAGCAGGGGGGAAGCTCTTGGGAGCAGCAGCTGCCAGCATACATCTGCATGCCCTGTGTAGCCAACTTGGAGATGTCTTTCTTCCGTATGCTGCTTGATTGCATTAAGAAATGAAAGGACTGAATCTATTAAATAAGCAGTCCTTTGTGGAGGCTCTGAATTCCTTTAATTTAGTGCTGGAACAGAAGCTGAATCCGGAGTATTCACAGCCTGCTGTTGTCTTCCTGACTGGCTGCCAGCCTTCCATTCATGTGGCTTTGAGTGCAGGAAGTTCTCACATTTGTTACAGGGTGGGGGAACTAAAAAGCTTTATTTCCCTCTTTCCTTTTTATTGCCTCCTCTCCCCCAATTTAGGGACATGACTGTAAGGAAAAATTCTGTTGCAATTCCTTTGGACTGAAACACCTTTCATCTGCCAGCTAGTAAGGAACATTTTTGGTGTACTGGGCTTTTGAGGAGCAGCAGCTTAATGGTTAGAGAAACAGACTGAGAACCAGGGAAACTAATTCAAATACCACTGTTGGCTCCTTGTGATCTTGGGCAAGTCACACAACCCTTCATTGCCTTAGATACAAACTTAGCTTGCAAGTCCCCCAGTGGCAGGAAAATACCTACTGTACCTGAATGTAACTTGCTTTGAGTTACAGTGTGGTGGAGGGGGAGAAGGCATTAGCTAAATCCCAGAAGTTCATGACTTCCTTTTGTAGGCAGTGTGGGGGAATAGGTATTCCCATTGTTTTTATTGGGGCCTCAGCCAACAAGTGCTCAAGTTATACCCAAGTGGGTTGATTTCCAATTCTATGGAGCGGCCAAGGCGATGGTTGATAAGGCACCATTGTTCCCTTTTACCTAATCAGAAGAGTGAGATGAATACTGGTACTGATGCAGTAAGCCTGCGGTACAGCTGTGGGCGGAAGACAGCAGTACCGCGTGATTAGTGAGAAAATACTCTGCGGCACGCAGGAAGCTAATAAGGTACACTTTTAGGTGTGGCAAAATCATACTGTTCCCAGGATGAGGGGCAGAGCACGCATGCACATTTCTTTCAAGCAGTAATGGCAGCCATGTCCAGAAAAGCAAAATTTTGATTGTCCACATGCATGTGTGGATTGACAGCATAAAAATTAGTTATAAAAGATAATTTGGTACCATGTACAAATTTCTGCACACATCTAGGTAAATGCCTGGGGGTCAAGCAACCCAGAAACAAAAGCATGCCATGCATATACACACACGCATGTGCTTCTAACATTGTTCCCTGATTGGAAAACTTCACATTTTTTTTTCAAGCCTGCAAATGATAGGCGCCAGACACGTGCAGAATTTCTTTTCCAGTGACACATTTTTGGCGCCAGATATGTGCAGAATTTCCTTTCCACTGACACATTTTTCAAAATAACTTCTAAAAATTAGCCATAGGCCTTGACTTGCATGATAATGGGCACCGAAGAACTTCTGTTTAAGCTAATCCAAAAATAATACTTCTACCTAATATCTTCTCCACTAAGCAGCAGCTTTGTTTGCAAATATTGCAACTGTGCTGTCCCCAGACATGGGGTGAAATTTCTAGTGTTGTGTATGTGTGAGGTGACTGTCTCCTTTTCTGCATTGCCAGTAATACTTATAGATCTCTTTAGCATTGTACTACATTCTCATACAATTTGTGGACGTATACCACATGAGTTAAGCCTGCACTCATGCTACTACTACTACTATTTAGCATTTCTATAGCGCTACAAGGCGTACGCAGCGCTGCACAAACATAGAAGAAAGACAGTCCCTGCTCAAAGAGCTTACAATCTAATAGACAAAAAAAATAAATAAAGTAAGCAAATCAAATCAATTAATGTGAACGGGAAGGAAGAGAGGAGGAGGGTAGGTGGAGGCGAGTGGTTACAAGTGTTTGTGCTTTGCTCGGCCAATAATGTGCAAGTATAGCTTGTGGCATCAGCCCAAGTTTAAAAATATGGGAGATTTTCTTAAGTGTTTGTCTAGCTAAATAAAAACAAAAAATAAAAAAACCTAGCAATTGTCGTCATGTTATTTATTTATTTTATTTGTAGCATTTATACCCCGCTCTTTCCCGCTAATTGCAGGTTCAGTGCGGCTTACAGAATATGGTATTATAATTTTGCCTGCTGCTCTTTACAGTTGGGCTTATACCCAGATTAGTCTGTACCCTATTACATTTGTGAGAATGGTCAGTTGTTGTTCTTCTGGGATGTAGAGCTGTCTCTCCCCCCCCCCCCCCAGCCCTCAAACCTACAGTTACTGCAACAGGGGCATTGCCAAATGTCCAATTTTGGGTGTCCCTGAGCCTGAAGTGGATGGGCACAACAATCCTGCCCTCACTGCCGCCCCCTCAGGCAATCGGGGGTGGGATGCCACTTAACTCCACTCCCCCAGGTCTCCACTCCTTTAGGTCTTTGGCAGTGAGCAGCAGCTCATTCCCCTTGTGCTCAATCTGAGCCTTCCTTTACATGCAGCTTCCTGGTCCTGCGAACAGAAAATTGTGTCAGATGGAAGGCTTGCGCTGGCATGAGCAGGGGCAATGTGTTACTGCTTGCTGCCAGTGAACAACTAAAAGATATAAAGGTACTGGGAAGGGGGAGTGGGGGTTGGTGACCCCTGATCTGGAGGGAGAGATGAGGGGAATCTTCAGCTGGTGGAACTTGGTGATCTCCACCAGCTACATCGCTGGTGGGCCTGGGTCCAATGACTACGGCACTGTACTGCTACATCTCTGATCAAAATGTTGAGCAATGCTCATAATATAAAAATAGCCATAGTGGGTCAGACCAGTGCTTCTAACAGTGGCCAAACCAGGTCACAAGTACCGCAACATGCCATGCTACCAATCCTGGGCAAGCACTGGCTTCCCTTATGTGTGTCTCTAAATTAGGTTGTTTTCCCCCCCCCCCCTTTAACCCTAAATACCTTGGGAGCCACCCTGCAGGGTGTTCAGCATATTTTTGCTGTCGTCCACTCACCACCTGCCAAAACATCCAAAAGTGCCTAGTGTTAAAACCTTCCTTTTTAAATGTTTGTGTAAATTTGTATTTTACATTCAGGGCCTATTGCAGTTTTTCAAACTGTCATCCAGATTAATCTACATCTGTGAACTTGTGATTCTTGTTCTATGATGCTGTGGCAGGTTTAACAAGGATGCATGTGTATGGTTGAACAGAATTGGCAGTGCTTGAAGTAACAGTTCTTAGGTGGTTGTAGGAAACAATGTTGTGTCTCCTCCCTATACCACAGAGCAGTGCTGGGAGCATCCTGAAAAACAGAGCAGTCTTCTGATCATGCTGTGCTGGTTCCAGCCCTGAGAACTGGAGCCATCTTATGCTGCTATGATGCCATGTTCCATTTTTGAAAGTATGCATCCCTTTTTCCAAAGTAAGGTATTTTAAAATGTTACTGAAGGTACATAAGGCTGGGAGATGTTGTGGGGTTGCCTTGGTCTTTTTGACAGATTGAGAACCAGTATAGGAGGAATGGGTTGGGGGGGGGGGGGGGGGGACAACTCATTTTCCTGCCATAAGTTGGGGCAAACTAAACCATTTAGACTGACTATGTTGTGCACAAGTGCATGTGTCCCAGGCTCTGTTGGGCTTGTTTGGGTGTTAGTGTATATACTGGATTGAAATTGGTTGTAGGCCTGACTCCTAGCTGCCCAAGAAATGTGGTTTCCAGGTAGAAAGCATACAGCAAATCACATGCTCACAGCAAATCACATGCTCAGGGGATTGAGTCTTAATTCTTCCTTTGCTCTCTTTCCTTTGAACACAGGAAATGGTGTATATAATCAAGCCATTTTTATTACTAATAGTAGCTTTCTCATTTAAAATGGTTTGTCTGCCTCTTGGAAGAATGACAGTTCTCAACCCACAGTGCATGATGGCCCCTGTAGAAATAAGACTGTGTGGTGGTGCCTTTGTAGGGGGTGGAGGGAGAGGGAGGGAAAGGTCCTCTATCTGCTCTGTTGCACTGACACCACTCCCTTTATCACATCCTGCTGGGGGTTAGCTGATACTTCCTATCCTCCTCTAAAAGAATTAAGTGCCACATCAGGGCTCTGTTAATCCCAGCATATTCTTAGAATAGCTAGTGTCACCTGGCAGATCTCAAAAGAAGGTCCTCCTACATGCTATTCACTCCTTAAACTTGCCTGGCTAATAGATGGGACCTGTTATCAAAAATCTTTTACACTCATTTGAGTCCAGCATACCATTAATCTTGACCACATCCTCCTGTAACAACTTCCACATTTCAATTCTACCCTAAAAGACTTGATGCTGTTCTAATCTAGTACATTACATCGATGATTTCTAATCTTCTCATATCTCACACTAAACACTAACACTATCTGCTTTAATCTCACCTAGATTAACCGCACTGAACCCTGGAAAGGGGATATTAGTGGTATATAAGAATTGATTTGAATTAAAAGACTTGATGCAGTTCTAAATTTGCTATTAGTTTAATGGAGTGGCCATTTAGGACAGGGGCTTTCAACTCAGCTTTTCAGGATACCCACAATGAATATGCATATGAGAGATTTGCATATAATGGTCTGGGTTGAAAGACTGATCTAATCCTAGTTGTAGTTGAATGATTTGATTAAATAACACTCCCTGTTAGCTGTTCACCCCATTCCATTATTTCATAAACGTATTTCCCATTCCTTAGCGTCCTTCTGGACTGGCCCAGCTGAACTGATGGGTTGTGCATGCCTTCCAGCAGGTGGAGGCAGAACAATGTTTCTTGAGAGCCAATCAGAGCCCAGCCCTTTCAATTCCCAGTATTCTCAGTTTCCAGCAGGTGGAAGATGTGGTGAGCCCTTCAATTTTATTCCATTCCTATTTTCTCTCTGTGCACCGCTGGGGTTAAGTGCTGGCAGAGGCTGAGACCCGGAGAGATGTCTTTTGCCTCAGGAGTGCACACTCGGGCGGCTGGATCCCTCTTCCCTCTTTCACCTCAAGCCTTCCTTCAGCTTGCCCTGGCTAAATTTAGTAGTGTGAAAGCTGGTCTATACCCCTTCATTGGAAGGGTGTGTTAGAACTGTGGGGGGCAGCCATATTTTTTTTTTTTGCAGAGTTAAAAAAATTATAATCTACTTTTCAGTGGGAGTTTTACTTCAGAGCACAATAGCGGTAAAAAAAAAAAAAAGACCAGTGTTAACTCTTCTTTCCTTGCTCCTTTTTCTGGCTGTTCCCTGAGATGTTAGAGCACACATTGCGTTTAAAAGAAATGACTTCTAAGCTGAGGCATTGCACGGTGTCAGCTCCAGGGTGTCTCGGCAGACGTGGTTTGCAAAATCTGTACTGCTTTGGAGTTGGAGTGTCCGGCAGTGTCATCGTTCGCAGGTGCGAGCGGCTCCGGCTCTTCCTCAGCATTTTACATTGATGCTGTTACATTGCCTCATCCTAATGTTATTTAGTGTCTGCACGTAGTTATGATGCATGGTGTGAAAGGATGATTCTTCTTTTGTTTTACTAGACCACAGCATATTGACTACAGTAATGGCTACTCTTAAGGGGAGAAACATCCTTAACTGGTATAGATTCAGCAGGTCTCCTCTGTAACACCCCCCCCTTCACACACATATTCCTGTCTGTAATTTTTTTTTCTTGAAGAAACAATTTTTGAAGGCCACTGCAAACACCTTAAGGGTATGAGGATATAAGATCAAATGAAGTTTTTTATTTTGATTCTAGTTGCAGACCATTCTGTAAGTCAGCTCTGTGTTTGTGGAAGTCCTGCACTGAAAGTGCGGGGCTGTTATGTGCACAGATCCATACCACTACCCCCACCCCTTGTCAAGTCAGAAAGATTGTAAGGCTAGCAAGCTTTTGCTCTTCTGCATGGGAAATTTCTGTCCTTCCTGAACTTGTTTTAGGACACGTGTGTGTTTGTCAAGGTGTATCACCACAGTCTCCTTACCTGCTACTGTCCTGCCTAACACATGTGCTCTTGGGGCTTGCTCCCTGCCCCTCCCAAATGAGGTAAGTGAGAAGAGAGGTGCCTGCAAGAAAAGGCTTTCCAACTAGTGGCTTTGGGGTGAAAACCTTTAGGAGTGATTTGCTTAAATGTGGTATTTATTGTATGTAAATGTCATCAAGCTGCTTTTCCAAGAAGATGCTTATTTTACCTCATAGAAACTTTACCCACCCCACATTTAATTTTTAGTGGGAACCATCTCCATACTATGACAGATTCCTGAAGGAAGTTAAGTGATCAGCAGTGGTTTTGTTGCATACTGCTTATTTGAAGCCTTTCTTTCTAACCCAGTAGAAGTTGGAAAGAATTAAACAAAAGGAGCTGAATGTCTATATGGAAGCAAAATAACTCTGAAAATGTAACAGAATGGGATGAAACCTGGCATATGGTGTGTGTGGGTGTGGGAACAATAAAAAGACAGTTCAAATTGGACTGGGGATTCCAGAGAAAAGGGCCTCCCAAAATATGGCCCAATGTAATTATGTGGGAAAAGATGTTCCCTTTTCTGTAGCATAGAAACTTTTTTTGTTGGGTGAAATGTAGCAGTTAGAGAACAAGGTATGGTAGATTTGAAAGGTGAGTTCCCTACTCTTTAAAACCCCCAGACTCCCAAAACTATATCCCTGCAACTCCCAAACTGCACTATCCAGAAAAATTAAACTTTCAACTGCCACACCACATCAGACTGCCCCCACAGCCCAAAAACTGGTCCATCACCCCCCGCTATTCCCCCCCCCCCCACACACACACCCACAGATATAAAACATCCAGTACACACATACACATTATATCTATCTAATCTATTCTTTAGTTTTATTTATTTGACATTTATATCCCTCATTAGCCTGAGTAGAACTCTGGTTCAACGTGGCTTACATAACAATTAGAAAAGCAAGAACATGTTCAAAATATATTATCTGTATTAACAGAAAATAAAACACATCATATAATGTTAGACCAGTAAAACTTGAGGTAGGAACAGATGTAATTAAATACTTAGTAATTTGAGCTAGATAATTGGAGGAAAAAGGTGAAGGGCTAGGATTAACTGGGATAGACAGAAGTAGTGGGAGGTGGGATGAGGTAAAAATGCCATGAGTTTATTTGAGAAGAGTGCTTATTTCCTTAAAGGCTAGACTGAAGGAGTGAGTTTTCAATAGACTTCGGAATAACAAATAATCATTGGTGCATTTGATGGTTTTAGGTAAGGAGTTCTAAATTTTAGTGCCTTGATATGAAAAGTTAGCAGTAGGTTACTGTCTTACAATTTTGGAAATGTAGGATATGATATTCTAGATGATTTAGAGGCATTACGTGAGGGTAATTCAATGAGGTTGTTCAGCTATATTGGGGCAGAAACATACAACATTTTGTGAATGAAGGTATATAGCTTGAATGGTATTCTATTTTTTATTCGGCAGCCAATGCAAATCGTACAGAAGGGGGGTTGCTTTGGTCAAGCGTGGCAGTCTCTGAATATGAGACGTCTGGCTGTGTTTTGAGTGGTTTGTAGTTTTTTTGAGGAGGGTCCCCTTTGAGTTGCAGTAATCAAATTTTGTTAGGACTAGGGGTACAGAAGACTGATTTTTGTGAAGAATGGTCTGTCTCAATTTCCATAACAAATTGAAGACACTTGAGACCACTAGTGATCTAGAGTGAAGAATTGGTCAATTGTGATGCCTAAGATTTTCATAATTGAGTCAAGGATATGTGGTGATCTCAGTGTTAAATGATTTAGTTTTACCCGGTGTTGTTTTAATTTGAAATTGGATACCCAAGATTCCATTAGAGAGACTTAATCTGATGATATGAGTAATTTCATTTATTTCTTTAGTGAATGGAATATAAATGGTAACTTCTTTTTCTGCATAATTGAATGTTGGGAGACCATTTTTCTCCAGTAAATTGCCTAATGGAATCAACATTAAATAGGATGGGAGACAATGGAGAGCCGGGGTACCATGCTGATGAAATTGTACCTAGTTGTTTCAGTTGGTATGATCTAGACCTTAGGAAGCCTGAGAACCATTTTATCACAGCTCCATAGATTCTGTAATAGTCAAGGATGTTTAGAAAGATATTATGATCAACCAGGTCAAAGGCACCGAACATAGCTTTGGTGGTAAAATGTTAAATACTCTAATTTGATAAGTTCTCATCTAAATTTAGCTATGAGGGTGGTGAGAACAGTTTCAGTACTGTGAGTAGGTCTAAAACCAGATTGTGAGTTAATGTATAATGGAGTGAAGTTGGAGATAGCACATTAGTTGGTGTGTGACTAACCCCTCCATTACTTTACCCAATAATGGGATTGAAGCCACTGGTCTGTAGTTAGACTACACAGGCTAATTTGGGTATTCTTTGGTATGGGAGTCAAAATCATGTTGCCATTTTGAGGGGGTGAATAGGCCCTGAGATAGCATTAGTTATATTTGTCAAATAGCTTATGAGTAATTTAGCAGTTAATTTGAGAAGGTAACTGGAGCAGTTATCAAATAGGCTTCCTTGTCATCAAGCAGATGAAGCCATTACGTATGGGTTGTGTCCATCAACCAGCAGGGGGAGATAGCACTCTTTTCACAGTGCCTCATGGCCAGCCAGCTCCACTGCCTCTTCAGTATTCTCTATCTCCCCAAGCAGGGTGGCTGCAGCTTCTTCGAGCTCCATCAAAAATCTGCCTGGGGGTGGCTCCTGGCTTGCCAGTTGTTAGCCGGGGTGTTAGAGGCTATAGCAACTTCACTTTGAAGGCACATAGGTTAGCCCTTTCCCTGCCTTACCCATGCCCCCGTGGATGTGGACATATTAGCTTGCTTTTTCCTGTCCTTTCCCACTCAGTGGATGCAGGCACATTGGTTCGCCTTTCCCTGCCTTTCCCACTCATCTGAGCCTCCGGAGTTCTTATTACCTCTGCTTTCCTCACAGCGTTAAAAAAAAAAAAAAAAATGGAACAGAGGTTTTCTTTTGATTCTTCTATGGGACCGGAGCTGTGATACTGGGTCCGGTGAGGTAAGAGTGTTTTCTAACTCCTCTGGGGTGGGCCCGCGATCGGGGCGTTTTTGGCGCGAAACCGCCATTTTGAATTTTTTCGCCATTTTCGGCGATGGCTGCAGAGAATGTAAAGCACTGTTCCCGGTGTGGCAAGCGCAAATCAGCAGCGGGGCTCTGTAAATCGTGCTGTACAGGTGTAAGATCCGGCCCGAGCATGGCAAGCGATGATTCTTCCTGCTCAGAGCTGGCAGCGGACGCCATTTTGAATTCTCCGCATGGCGCGGCCTCCGTAGAGATGGAGAGCCCTGAGCCCGGGGGGGGACCTCGAATTGAGGCTATTCAGGGAGCGGCTAGCCCCGGACGGGATCTGGGTGCCCAGGGCGAGTTTTTCTCCCCTGATTTTGTGGTGTTATTGTATAAAGCATACATGCTGAAAAGAGCTCTCCCTCAAGGGTCGTCTGAGGCCCTTTCTATTGTCCCCCCCCCCCCCGGTAGATTCTGGCCTGGGACTGCCCGCTGAGGCTATTTTCCCTGATAATTGGCATAAAGAAAAGCGTAGAAGGGCTAATTCCCCTTCAGATTGTGGTGCACCTCATTCCCCCCCCCGTGGTCATGCTGTGAGGATTCGGAGAGTTCTGGCAGGCCTTCGTGGTCTGAGGAGCCAGAGTCAGGTGCAGAATTACCACAGGATCTGGATGATCCCTCCGTGGTGAGGATTTTCCACCGTGATGAGCTGCCAGCGCTTATTTCAGATGCCCTACAGGCCCTTTCTATTGAAGAGCCTGACAGTGGCATGGCCTCCTCTGTGAATCCTAGGATGGCTAGTACCAAAAAGCCCGCTCGAGCCTTTCCTTTGCATGACTCCACCCAAGAGCTTATTTCTGCTCAGTGGGCTGACCCCGAGGGACCTTTGGAAGTTTCCAGGGCTATGGGGCAATTATACCCTCTGCGTGAGGAGCATTTGGCTCGCTTTGCAATGCCTAAAGTAGATGCCCTAGTCACTGCGGTGACAAAGAGAACTACCCTCCCTGTGGAAGGAGGAGTTGCCCTGAAGGATATACAAGACCGTAGGCTGGAAGCAGCACTTAAACGGTCCTTTGAAATTGCAGGTCTTACTGTTCGGGCGTCTGCATGCAGTTGTTATGCTGCTAGAGCCTGCCTGGCGTGGTTGCAACAGGCAGTGGAACAGCCTGGAGATGGAGCGGAGCCCTTCTGGGATGTGGCTCCGCGGCTGGAGTCGGCCTTGTCCTTTTTGGCTGATGCCCTTTATGATATTGTCAGAGCTTCGGCTAAACAAATGGCAGTAGCAGTGGCGGCTCGCCATCTTATTTGGCTACGACATTGGGCAGCGGACATGGCCTCTAAGCAAAGGTTGGTGAAGTTGCCCTTTCAAGGCCTCCTCCTCCTATTTGGTGAGGAGTTGAAAAAAAAAATTGTTAAAGGCCTGGGAGATCCTAAACCCCAGTGCTTGCCCGAAGATAGGCCGAGGCCTTCCTCCAAGGGCCAGGCGGTCCACTCCTCTTGTAGACCTCGCTTCCGTGAAGCTAGAAGGTACTGCCCGGGGCGTTCTGCTGGGTTCACTTCTCATGCCCGTTTTTCAGCAGAGGAACTCCTTTCGCTCGGACAAGTGTTCCGCAGCCACGCCGGCCCCCTCCTCGCTTCCTGTCATTGGAGGACGTCTTTCCCTCTTTGCCGAGGAGCGGGCCAATATTTCTTCAGATCAGTGGGTTCTGGACCTGATCAGAGATGGCTACAGAATAGAATTCAACGCCCCAGTAAGAGACGTGTTTGTGGAGTCCCGATGCGGTTCTGCCGCCAAACGGGCGGCGGTAGAGGAGACTTTGCAAGGTCTGATTCAGTTAGGGGCCGTGTCCTCGGTACCTCCCGCTGAACATGGCTACGGCCGATACTCCATCTACTTTGTGGTGCCGCGAAAAGGTGGGTCTTTTTGCCCTATTCTGGACTTAAAAGAATTAAACAAGTCCCTGAGAGTGCGGCATTTCCACATGGAAACCCTGCGCTCCGTCATTGCTGCGGTACAGCCAGGATAGTTTCTCACGTCTCTAGACCTGAAAGAAGCTTACTTGCACATACCAATTTGGCCCCCGCACCAGAAGTTTCTGAGGTTTGCGGTGTTGGGAAAACATTTCCAGTTCCGGGCCTTGCCTTTTGGCCTCGCCATAGCTCCCCGAACCTTTTCGAAGGTAATGGTGGTAGTAGCTCCTTTGCTCAGGCGAGAAGGTATCAGGGTTCACCCGTACCTAGACGACTGGCTCATCAGAGCAGACTGTAACAGAGAGCTATCAAGCTACAGCCAGAGTGGTCTCAGTACTTCAATCTGTAGGCTGGGTTGTCAATATGGCCAAAAGTCACCTGACCCCCTCGCAATCTCTAGAATGTTTGGGGGCCAGGTTCGACACAGACTCTGGCTACGTATACCTACCCGAGCTAAGGCGGTGCAAGCTTCAGAATCAGGTCCGTCTGCTCCTGAGGATGCCCCGCCCGCGAGCTTGGGACATTGTCCAGCTGCTGGGATCGATGACAGCCACATTGGAAGTGGTGCCCTGGGCGAGAGCGCACCTGAGACCTCTACAGTATTCCCTACTTCAAAGATGGTCTCCAGTTTCTCAGGATTATCAATGCAGACTTTCTTGGCTCCCTGCGACCCGACTCAGCATGGAGTGGTGGCTCTCAGACAGCATGCTGCGGCTAGGAATGCCGCTGGCGCTCCCCGATTGGTGTCTAGTAGTGACAGATGCCAGCCTGAAGGGCTGGGGCGCACATTGCAAGGGGAAGCATGCCCAGGGTCTATGGACACCCGAGGAGTCGGAGTGGTCCCATCAACCGCCTGGAGTTGAAAGTGGTGTTTCAGGCGCTTCTGGCCTTTCAAGTGACCCTGGAAGGATTGGCTGTCAGAGTGATGTCGGACAACACGACAGCAGTGGCCTACATAAATTGACAAGGCGGGACTCAGTGCAGAGCACTGGCTGCGCAGGCCGTACAGATTTGCCACTGGGCCGAGCTGCATCTTCAGTTTCTGTCGGCAGCTCACATTGCAGGTCAGAGCAACGTGCAAGCCGATTATCTAAGCAGGCATCAGATTGATCCAGCAGAATGGGAACTAGCAGACGAAGTATTCCTGCAGATATGTGCCAAATGGGGCAAGCCTGTGATGGATCTTATGGCGACAAGTTCAAATGCCAAAGTCCCGTGCTTCTTCAGCAGACGGAGAGATCCTCGCTCGGCAGGGTTGGATGCCTTGACTCAGCCCTGGCTTCCGGGCCTACTATATGTGTTCCCTCCATGGCCCTTGATAGGGCGCGTGCTCCTGCGGATTCGGCTGCACCCAGGAGAAGTGGTCCTCATCGCCCCGGATTGGCCCAGGAGGCCTTGGTATGCGGACCTCTGACAGATGCTAGTGGAGGCTTCCCTTCCTTTACCTCTGGTACCGAACCTGTTGTCACAGGGCCCGGTAGCCATGGAGGACGCCTGCCGCTTCGGTCTTATGGCATGGTGATTGAGAGGGCGCAATTGAGGGACAAAGGCTGTTCAAACAGTCATTTCCACTCTCCTGCAGGCCCGCAAGTGTTCCACTTCCGTGGCTTATGCCAGGATTTGGCGCCAGTTTGAGTCTTAGTGTGCTTCAAAAGCAATCACACCCATGCGGGCTCCTGTCTCGCTGATTCTGGACTTTTTGCAGGATGGTGTACAAAAAGGCTTGGCCTATAATTCCCTGCGGGTGCAAGTGGCAGCGTTGGCCTCCCTTCGTGGTAAGGTTGAAGGCGTGTCTTTAGCTGCTCATCCAGATGTGGCATGGTTTCTTGGTGGGATGCTTTGGTTCCAGCCTTCCGTGCGAGCACCCTGTCCAGCTTGGAACCTGGGGCTAGTTTTGAAGGCCCTGCAGGCTTCTCCTTTTGAGCCGCTTCGGCGAGCATCAGAGAAAGATTTGACACTAAAGGTCGTTTTTTCTTGTGGCCATTACTTCGGCGAGACGGGTGTCAGAGCTCCAGGCGCTGTCCTGTAGAGACCGATTTCTGCAATTCTCAGAGTCCGGGGTCACTGTTCGGACCGTGCCTTCCTTCATGCCTAAGGTGGTTTCAGCGTGTCACCTAAACCAGCCTATTTTCTTGCCCTCCTTTGATAAGGAGGAGTTTCTAGAATCTTTTGGGCAGTTGCACCTCTTGGACTCTGCTGCAGTATCTGCGAGTTACTGTCTCTTTCAGGATCTATGATCATCTGTTTGTTTTGCTATCAGGTCCTCACAGAGGATCTCCAGCGTCTAAAGCCACTATTGCCCGCTGGCTCAATGAAACTATCTTTTCAGCTTATCTGCTTACCGGCCCGTCTCCGCCTGTAGCCTTTAAGGCGCATTCTACCAGAGCGATTTCTTCCTCTTGGGCTGAAACTGGAGCACTCTCTTGTCAAGAGATATGCAGTGCAGCAACATGGGCTTCTAAGCTCTCTTTTGCCCGACATTACAGGCTGGATGTGGCTGCCAGGAAGGATGTGCATTTTGGAGCACAAGTGCTAGCGCGTGGTGTGACCTGTTCCCACCCTATATAGGGATTGCTTTGTTACATCCCATACGTAGTGGCTTCATCTGCTTGATGACAAGGAAGGGAAAATTAGGTTCTTACCTTGGTAATTTTCTTTCCTTTAGTCATAGCAGGTGAAGCCATGAGCCCTCCCTGTATGATTGTCTGTATGCTGTGAATCTGTTTCAGGTTCTGTTGTTTCCTGAAGTTCCTTCCTTGTGAGAAAGTTGGAAAACAGTCTTCAGGATTCATGTTCACTTATAGGAGGATGTGTTCATTACCTCCTTTTGAGTTCATGCCCTTGTTAAGGGGCCATCGTTCGCTGTGAGGAAAGTTCATGTTATTCCCATTGCGGTTTGCCGTACTGCTTTGGAAGCTTCAAATACTGAAGAGGCAGTGGAGCTGGCTGGCCATGAGGCACTGTGAAAAGTTGAGTGCTCTCTATCTCCCCCTGCTGGTTGATGGACACAACCCATACGTAATGGCTTCATCTGCTATGCCTAAAGGAAAGAAAATTACCAAGATAAGAACCTAATTTTCCCATTGTGATTTAGTATATTTGTGAAGAGTGCATTTGACTCTATCATAAGTACATAAGTATTGCCATACTGGGACAGACCAAAGGTCCATCAAGCCCAGCATCCTGTTTCCAACAGTGGCCAATCCAGGTCACAAATGCCTGGCAAGATTCCAAAAAAGTACAAAACATTTTATACTGCTTATCTGAGAAATAGTGGAGTTTACCCAAGTCCAATTCAATAATGGTCTATGAAATTTTCCTTTAGGAAGCCGTCCAAACCTTTTTTACCTTTTTAAAACTCTGCTAAGCTAACCGCCTTTACCACATTCTCTGGCAACGAATTCCGGAGTTTAATTACACGTTGAGTGAAGAAAGATTTTCTCTGATTCGTATTAAATGTACTACTTTATAGCTTCATCGCATGCCCCCTAGTCCTAGTATTTTTGGAAAGCGTAAACAAATGCTTCACATCTACCTGTTCAACTCCACTCATTACTTTATAGACCTCTATCATATTTCCCCTCAGCCGTCTTTTCTCCAAGCTGAACAGCCCTAGCTGCTTTAGCTTTTCCTCATAGGGAACTCGTCCTATCCCCTTTATCATTTCCATTGCCCTTCTCTGCACCTTCTCTAATTCCACTATATCTTTTTTGAGATGCGGCGACCAGAATTGAACACAATATTCAAGGTGTGGTCGCACCATGGAGCGATACAAAGGCATTATAACATCCTCATTTTTGTTTTCCATTCCTTTCCTAATACCTAACTTCTTTCTTGTCAGCAGCAGATGAATCCATTACGAATGGGTTGTGTCCACCTACCAGCAGGGGGAGATAGAGAACACTGAAAACCATAGTGCCTCCTGGACGGCTAGCTCCATCTGCCTCTCAGTATTCTCTATCTTCCAGCAGAGTTGGACGCAGCTTATTCAGCTCCTTCAAGAATCTGCCTGTGGTGGCTCCTGTGCTTTTGCCAGTTGTAGCAGGGGTGTTGTGGCTATTGCTGCTTCACTTTAAAGGCACATAGGTTAGCCCTTTCCCTCTATGTGGATGCAGGCATATAGGTTTGCCCTGTCTCTGCCTTTCCCACTCTCTTCTATGTGGATGCAGGCACATTGGTTTGTCCTTTCCCTGCCTTTCCCACTCTTCTGGACCTCCGGAGTGCCTCTGTAGCTGTTGCCTCTAACTTTTCTCACAGCGTAAAAAAAAACAAAAAACCGTGACGTGCTTGTTAGCGCTGCGATTGTGAGGCTATCTTCTGTCTGTGCAGCGTGACCAGAGCTCTGGGACTCGGTCTGTTGAGCTAAGGGCGTCTTGTAGGTCCGGGGAGGGCCCGCGATTGGGGCATTTTTGGCGCGAGTCCACCATTTTGAAATTTTCCGCCGTTTTCGTCGATGGCTGCGGAGGTTGTTAAGCGCTGTTCATGTTGTGGCAAACGCAGATCAGCAGCGGGGCTCTGTAAATTGTGCTCTTCAGACATCAGGGCCGGCACAAGCATGGCGAGCGATGTCTCTTCCCACTCGGTGGAGTTGGCAGCGGGCGCCATCTGGGATGCGCCGCATGGTCCGACCCCCACAGGAGCGGAGGGGTCTGAGGTCGGAGGGGAGTCTCGGATGGAGGCTACCAGAGGAGCTGCTTGCCCCGGATTGGAACCAGGAGACCAGGGTGAGCCTTTCTCCCCTGAGTTTGTGTTGCTTTTACATAAAGTATTCATGTTAAAGAGGGCTCTGCCGCAGGTGTCTTACTCTGCGTTGCTACCTGGTTCCCCTCCGGTGGAGGCTGGCCTGGGATTGCCGTGAGGCATTTTTTCCCCAGACAGTGGGCCGCAGGGCAAGCGTAGAAGGGTAAATTCCCCTTCAGAGAGTGGCGCACCTCCCTTTCCCCCTCCCCCCCACCCCGTGGTCTGGCTGTGGGGATTCTGAGGGGTCTGGCAGACCTTCGTGGTCTGAGGAGCCAAAGGAAGGTGCCGGATTCCCCCTGGATCCAGATGATCTCACTGTGGTTAGGATTTTCCACTGCGAGGAGCTGCCAGCGCTTATTTCTGACACCTTGCGCTTGGCGAGGCCTCCTCTGGTAATCCGAGGATGGCAAGTACTAAGAAGCTTGCTCGAACCTTTCCTTTGCATGACTCCATCCAAGAGCTTATTTCGGCTCAATGGGCTGACCCGAGGGACCTTTGAAGGTTGCCATGGCAATGGGGCACTTATACCCTCTTACTGAGGAGCACTTGGCACGCTTGGCCGTGCCTAAAGTGGATGCCCTAGTCACAGCTGTGACAAAGAAGACTACCTTCCCAGTAGAGGGAGGGGTAGCCCTGAAGGACATGCAGGACCGACGGCTGGAATCAGCAATGAAACGGTCCTTTGAAATCTCAGGCATAGCTTTACGGGCGTCTGTGTGCAGTTGTTATGCTGCTCGAGCCTGCTTCGCTTGGTTGCAACAGGCAGTGGAACAGCCTGGGGATGAAGCGGAGCCCCTTGTGGAGGTGGCACCGCAGATGAAGTCGGCCTTGTCATTTTTGGCTGACGCCCTTTATGATCTGGTCAGAGCCTTGGCTAGCCAGATGTCTGTGGCCGCTTGCCGCTTTCTATGGCTACAGCATTGGGCGGCTGACGGGCCTCTAAGCAAAGGTTGGTGAAGTTGCCTTTCCAGGGCCTTCTCCTATTTGGTGAGGAGTTGGAGAAAATTGTAAAAGGCCTGGGGGATGCTAAACCCCAGCGCTTACCCGAGGATAGGCCGCGGCCTTCTTCCAAGGGCCAGACAGTTCCCTCCTCTTACAGACCTCGCTTCCGGGGCATTCTGCTGGGTTTACTTTGCGTGCTCGTTTTCAGCAGAGGAACTCCTTTTGCTCGGACAAACGCTCCGCAGCGGCCGGTTCAAGGCCTGGAGTCCATGGTTGACCCTCTTAATGATGATGCGCCGGCCCACTCCTCAATTATTGCAGTTGGAGGAAGCCTTTCCCTCTTTCTCGAGGAGTGGGTCAAGATTACCTCAGATCAGTGGGTTTTGGACCTGATCAGAGACTGCTACAGATTGGAATTTACTGCCCCGGTGAGAGACGTGTTTTTGGAGTCCCGATGCGGCACTGCCGTCAAACGGGCGGTGGTAGAGGAGACAATGCAAGTCTTGTTGCACCTGGGAGCGGTGATCCCCATGCCTCCCGCCGAACACGGCTGCGGCTGTTACTCCATTTACTTTGTGGTGCCGCGAAAAGGCGAGTCTTTTTGGCCCATTCTAGACTTGAAGAAAGTCCATGAGTCACTCAAAGTACGGCATTTCCACTTGGAAATCCTGCGCTCCGTCATTGTGGCGGTTCAGCCAGGAGAGTTTCTCACGTCTCTGGACCTGAAAGAAGCTTGCACATCCCTATTTGGCCCCCGCACCAACGGTTTCTCCGGTTTGCGGTGTTGGGAAAACACTTTCAGTTTCGGGCCTTGCCTTTTGGCCTCACCACAGCTCCCCGAACCTTTTCCAAGGTAACGGTGGTAGTAGCTGCTTTTCTCAGGTGAGAGGGTATCTGGGTTCACCCATACCTCGACGACTGGCTCATCAGTGCGGACTCTGCAGAAGAGAGTCGTCATGTAACAGCCAGAGTGGTCTCAGTACTGCAATCTCTGGGCTGGGTCGTCAATATACCCAAAAGTCACCTGACCCCCTCTCAATCTCTAGAGTATTTGGGGTTTCGGTTTGACATAGCCTCGGGGTTGGTTTTGTTACCCAAGCAAAAGAGGTGCAAGCTTCAGACACAGGTCCGTCTGCTCCTGAGGATGCCTCGCCCGCGAGCTTGGGACATTGTCCAGCTCTTGGGATCGATGACGGCCACCCTAGAAGTGGTGCCTTGGGCGAGAGCGCACATGAGACCGCTGCAGTGTTCCCTGCTACAACGTTGGTCTCCCATTTCCCAGGATTATCAGTGCAGACTCAGTTGGTTCCCTGCGGCCCGACTCAGCATGGAGTGGTGGCTCTCAGCAAGCTGCGGCGAGGAATGCCGTTAGCACTCCCCGACTTGTGCCTGGTGGTAACCGATGCCAGCCTGAAGGGCTGGGGAACTCATTGCCAGGAGAGGCATGCCCAGGGTCTGTGGACACTCAAAGAATCGAAGTGGTCCATCAATCGCTTGGAGTTAAAAGCAATTTTCCAGACGTTGCTGGCCTTTCAATCGACCTTGGAGGGATTGGCTGTCAGAGTGCTGTCGGACAATATGACGGCAGTGGCCTACATAAATCGTCAAGGCGGAACTCAGTGCAGAGCACTGGCCGCGCAGGCCGCTCAGATTTGCCACTGGGCCGAGCTGCATCTACAGTTCCTGTCAGCAGCTCACATTGCAGGTCAGAGCAACGTGTAAGCTGATTATCTAAGCAAACACCACATTGACCCAGCAGAGTGGGAGTTGGCAGACAAAGAGTTCCTTCAACTCTGTGCCAAATGGGGAACGCCTGTAGCGGATCTGATGGCGTAAAGCACAAATGCCAAAGTCCTGTGCTTTTACAGCAGACGGAGAGATCTTCACTCGGCGGGGTTGGATGCCTTGGCTCAACCATGGCCTCTGGGCCTCCTATATGTATTCCCGCCTTGGCCCTTGATAGGGCGAGTACTCCTGCGAATTCGGCTGCATCAGGGAGTGGTGATTCTCATTGCCCCGGATTGGCCCAGGCGGCCCTGGTACGTGGACCTCCGGCAGATGCTGGTGGAGGCTCCTCTTCCTTTGCCTCTGGTACCGAACCTGTTGACGCAGGGCCCGGTAACCATGGAGGATCCCTGCCGCTTTGGTCTTACGGCATGGCTATTGAGAGGGTGCAATTGAGAGACAAGGGCTATTCTAACAAGGTCATCTCCACTCTCTTGCAGGCCCGCAAGCGGTCCACTTCTGTTGCGTATGTCCGGATTTGGCGCCAGTTTGAGGCCTGGTGTGTTCCAAAGACTATCACACCCATGCGAGCTTCTTTCTTGCCAATTCTTGACTTTTTGCAGGATGGTGTACAAAAAGGCTTGGCCTATAATTCTCTGCGGGTGCAAGTGGCAGCCTTGGTATGCTTTCGAGGGAAGGTTGCTGGCCTCTCCCTAGCTGCGCATCCAGACATTGCACAGTTTCTTAGAGGGGTGCTGCAGCTCCGTCTGGCCTGGAACCTGGGGCTAGTATTAAAGGCTCTTCAGTGTTTGCCCTTCGAGCCGCTGAGGCGAGCTTCGGAGAAGAATGTGACTCTAAAGACAGTCTTTCTGGTGGTCATTACATCGGCGAGACGGGTGTCTGAGCTCCAAGTGCTGTCCTGTCGAGACCCATTTCTGCAATTCTCAGAGTCCGGAGTTACGGTACGTTCTGTGCCTTCCTTCCTGCCTAAGGTGGTTTCAGCGTTTCACCTAAACCAGCCTATTTTTCTGCCCTCCTTTATTAGGGAGGAGTTTCCGGAATCTTTTGGGCAGTTGCACCTTCTGGATGTGCGCAGGGCTCTGTTGCAGTATCTGCAGATGTCAAATGCTTTCAGGACCTCTGATCACCTTTTTGTATTGTCAGGTCCTCGCAGAGGGTTTCCAGTGTTTAAAGCCACTTTAGCTCGTTGGCTTAAGGAAGCCATTTTTCCTGCATATCTGCTATCTGGCCGGCCTCCACCTGACGCCTTTAAGGCACATTCCACAAGAGCAATTTCCTCCTCTTGGGCTGAGACGGGAGCACTCTGTCTTCAAGAGATATGTAGTGCAGCTACTTGGGCTTCTAAGCTCTCTCTTGCCCATCATTACAGGCTGGATGTGGCTGCCAGGATGTTATGATTGGGAATGTGAGCCCTTGTGCCCCGACTGAGCACGGCGAAGATGGGAGTGCCACCGCGCTCGGTCAGGCAGCCAGACAACCCCAAGCTTCACCTGCACTTAGCCACTGTCCCCAGGAGTTGAGCCCCTGGGTTCAAGCGGCCAGCAGGACTTCCAGAACCAGCGGGGTTGCGTGACCACTGACCATACAAGCGGGAGCGCAGACATAGTCCCGGAGCAAGGAGTCAGTGAAGCAGCGAAAACAGAAAACAGTCCGAAGTCTGGGCTGGCAGCAACACAGCGTGTAGTCAAGAATCAGTCTGAAGGTCTGGGCAGGCAGCAACACAGCGCTTGGTCAGTAAACAATCCGAGGTCGGGAACACAGGAAAACACTGGAACAGATGAAGACCACAACCTCTATGCGAATAGAAGCCGAAGCATGGAAAGACTGGAAACAGGGCTTTAAATAGCGCTGGGATTAGGCTCAACTGTGTGCAGCTGTTCCAAGATGGCTGCCCCCATCAGCAGAGTAGCACAACACCCAAATATGGGCTTCCTTCCTGTTCTCGTATACAAGATGGCTACCCCCTCATGAGCTAGCCAAGGTGGCTGCTGTTCTTGCTCCAAGCCGGATGACGGCTGCCGGACTAGGAAACCAAAACATGGCTGATTCCCCTGAATCAACCAAGGTGGCCGTGGTCTTGATCCAAGCTAGATGACGGCTGCCAGACTTAGGGTTCCTTTCTGAGGATCCCGTGGCCCGAGCCAGTCTGGAGGAGCACCGAACAGGTGAGGAATGTGACACAGGAGGGACGTGCTTTTTGGAGCACAAGTGCTTGCGCGTGGTGTGGCTTGTTCCCGCCCTATCTAGGGATTGCTTTGATACATCCCATTCGTAATGGATTCATCTGCTGCTGATGACAAGGAAGGGAAAATTAGGTTCTTACCTTGGTAATTTTCTTTCCTTTAGTCACAGCAGATGAATCCATGATCCCTCCCTGATTGACTGTTTTGTGTTCAGTTTTTTCTGCAGACATGTTCCCTCATTGGGAGAAGTTGGAAAACAGTCTTCAGGATTTCTGTTCTACTACAGGAGGTTGAGTTTGTCCCTCCTTTGTGTTATTGCTCCTGTTCTGGGGCGTTCGTTCGCTGTGAGGAAAGTTCATGTTATGCTACTTTGCGGTTTAACACTGCTTTGGAAGCTTCAAATACTGAGGCAGATGGAGCTAGCCGTCCAGGAGGCACTATGGTTTTCAGTGTTCTCTATCTCCCCCTGCTGGTAGGTGGACACAACCCATTCATAGTGGATTCATCTGCTGTGATTAAAGGAAAGAAAATTACCAAGGTAAGAACCTAATTTTCCCATTCTATTTGCTTTCTTAGCCGCAGCAGCACACTGAGCAGAAGGTTTCAACCTATCATCATCGACGATACCTAGATCCTTTTCTTGGTCTGTGACTCCTAATGTGGAACCCTGCATGACGTAGCTATAATTTGGGTTTTTCTTTCCCACGTGCATCACTTTGCACTACATTAAACATCTGCTATTTAGACGCCCAGTCTCGTAAGGTCCTCTTGTAATTTTTCACAATCTTCCTGTGATTTAACGACTTTGAATAACTTTGTGTCAGCAAATTTTGTTAGCTCACTAGTTACTCCCATCTCTAGGTCATTTATAAATATATTAAAAGGCAGTGGTCCCAGCACAGGCCCCTGGAGAATCCCACTAACTACCCTTCTCCATTGAGAATACTGACCATTTAACCCTACTCTCTGTTTTTAAAAAAAATCTTTTAACCAGTTTTTAATCCACAGTAGAACACTACCTCCTATCCCATGACTCTCCAATTTCCTCTGGAGTCTTCCATGAAGGTACTTTGTCAAATGCCTTCTGAAAATCCAGATACATAATATCAACCCAGCTCACCTTTATCCACGTTTGTTCACCCCTTCAAGGAAATGTAGTAGATTGGTGAGGCAAGATTTCCCTTCACTAAATCCATGTTGACTTTGTCTCATTAATCCATGCTTTTGAATATGATCTGTAATTTTGTTCTTAATAATTGTCTCTACCATTTTACCCGGCACCGTCGTCAGACTCACCGATCTATAATTTCCTGGATCTCCTCTGGTACCTTTTTAAAAAAAATTGGCATTACATTGGCCACCTTCCAATCTTCCGGTACCAAGCTCGATTTTAAGGATAAATTCCAAATTGCTAACAATAGTTCCGCAAGTTCATTTTTCAGTTCTATCAGTACTCTGGGATGAATACCATCCAGTTCAGGAGATTTGCTACTCTTTAGTTTGTAGAACTGCCCTATTACATCCTCCAGGTTTATAGAGAATTCATTCAGTTTATCTGACTCGTCAGCTTCAAATACCTTTTCTGGCACCGGTATGTCTCCCAAATCTACCTCAGTGAAGACCGAAGCAAAGAATTCATTTAATCTCTCTGCTATGGCTTTGCCCTGATCGCCCCTTTTACCCCTCTGTCATCTAGCAGTCCAACTGATTCTTTTGCCAGCTTCCTGCTTTTAATATACCTAAAATTTTTTTACTATGCGTGTTTGCCTCCAATGCAATCTTTTTTTTTTTTTTTTAAAGTCCCTCTTAGCCTTCCTTATCAGCGCTTTGCATTTGACTTGACATTCCTTACGCTCTTATTATTTTCAGTCGATTCCTTCCATTTCCTGAAGGATTTTCTTTTAGCTCTAATAGCTTCCTTCACCTCACTTTTTAACCATGCCGGCTGTCATTTGGTGTTCCGTCCTCCTTTTTTAATACGTGGAATATATTTGGCCTGGGCTTCCAGGATGGTGTTTTTGAACAGCATCCATGCCTGATGTAAATTTTTGACTCTCGCAGCTTCTCCTCTAAGTTTTTTTTTTTTCCCTCCCCCCCCCCCCCCCCCCCCATTCTCATTTTATCATAGTCTCCTTTTTTTAAAGTTAAAACGCTAGCGTATTTGATTCCCTATGTATACTTCAAAGCTAATATCAAATCCAATCATATTATGATCACTGTTATCAAGCGGCCCCAGCACCATTACCTCCCGCACCAGATCACGTGCTCCACTAAAGACTAGGTCTAGAATTTTTCCTTCTCTCGTCTGCTCCTGTACCAGCTGCTCCATAAAGCAGTCCTTGAGTTTGTCAAGGAATTTTACCTCCCTAGTGTGCCTTGATGTTACATTTACCCAGTCAATATCGTGGTAATTGAAATCACCCATCATTATTGTATTGCCCAGTTTGTTTGCGTCCCAAATTTCCTTTAACATTTCTACATCCTTCTGTTCATCCTGACCAGGCGGACGTTAGTACACTCAGTTGTAAGTGGGTGAAAGGCTGACCAGATTCTGTCTGCTTGGGAACATAGTGCTGAAGGGTCATGTAGATTAAGAAAATGATCTATTGATGATAGGGAATTATTTAGTTCTTGTCTGATTTTGGTTATATTGTGCTCAAAATATGACACCAATTGATAGCTATTTGAGTGGGTTCGTTTGTAGTAAAAGGTTGAGTATTCAATAGCTTAAATACTAGTGTGTAAAGGTTTTTTTTTTTCATGACTTGTTTTTTTCACCTATAAGTTTTGAATAGTAAGTGGTTTTTGCTTTGATAATCATGCTCTTGTGTGATTTTAGGAGTTTCTTTTTCCAATTAGTCCGTTGTTCATTGGATTTGTATTTGATCCAAATTCTTTATTGTCTTCTACATTTACGTTTCATTTGTAGGAGGACTTTGTTAAACCCTCTTCATCCATTTCCTACTTGATTATTGAATTTGTTTGCAAAGGTTTTCCATAGTCAAAGGTGTAATGTGTTTTTGGTTTATATGGAAGGGCAGGTGGATTTTCAATGCAGATTATGTGTCAATTGTAGGTGTCTCCTTCCTCCGGCTTCCAGAACCCCATTTTTGCTTTCTAGGTGGCTTGTACATGTTACCTCTTTTACGTTTTTAGTTGTCTCAGACTGGGGAACCGTGTTGGAGCATCAGTGGGCAGGAGAAATGAGGACATGGGCAGGAGAAAGGAGGAAGAGGATGGGTGCTGGTGTGACCTTAAACTTTTCTAAACAATGACTGAGATTAACCTGCATGTTGAATAATCCATAGGATTTCAGGCAGGATGGTTTATCTGGTTATAATTTCCCTTTGTTCCTAAAGTAATGCCAAAGCAAACCAGTTTATATCAGAACCAGTGACCAGTCACCACCAGTGTTGCACAAGAAATAAAAGATACTTCTTCCACAAGGTCACATGTTCTAATGAATCAATCATGTCGTTCAAGATGCTTTTTGCACAGGCAGATAATAAACCCGTATAATAGCTGGTTTTAGCTCTTGTGACAGTTGTAGAACTTCAGAATAATTTCTCAAACATGTCTTTGGCAGAATAATTCTGATGTCTTGGAAAGTTCAAAAACCTTGAATTTACACTTCTGAAAGAGTTCTCAATTTAAAAGTGTAAATGTATCTATCAAAAATGAGTCAGCAATGTGAATAGTGGGGGGAGGTGGTGCTTTTTTTTTTTTAATCTGAATTTTTGTGTGCTCCTTCACTATAAAATGCAAGAGAAGCAGCCTCTAATTCAGAAAGTGTTATGTGCAATACAGTACTACTCAGGTTTTTCTTCAGCTGCTGTGACCCTCCCCCAGGGCCAGTGCTTGGGGCTCTGGCTTCCTTTGTCCCCCCCCCCCCCCCCCAGCATCACCTTTCTCTCTTCTCTCTCCCCCATTCTCCCACCCTGCCCCCTTTTTCAGCCCAGTGTCTTAAAAGGTGGAGAACAAAAGGGTTTTTTTTTTTTTTTTTACTTATTTGAAAGCTTCCCATGTGTAGATGTAAATATCAGGAAATAAAATTGAATATCACTAAACCTGCTCATTTTTCTACACTGTTCTATACAATACAGTAATACATGGCCAAATTTCAGTGAGGATATTTTGTGTACTTGATGGATTCATTTTAACTGTTGTAATCTGCCTTGGGAAGGAATACACTGTGAAAATAAATTCAATTAAAATTAAACTCTCCTTTCCTATAATAAAAATATTTTCTTGCATGCAGATCTCTCATTTGCTTAAACCTAATTAAATGGGCTATAAGCCCCTAATGCAGTCCATTGGTTTTCTTATATTTTGTCCTTGTGATGTGTGACTTATACTGTGCCAAAACCTTCCTGCTGCCCCCCTCCCGCACTATACAACCCCCCCACTGCCGCAGTTGCTGCCACTGCTTCCTCCTGTATACTACAAACCCCCCCCACCACCACCGCAGTTGCTTCCCCCCCCCCACCCCCCATACACTAAAGCCCTCTCCAGTCCTACCTTGAAGGACCCTGGTTGTCTAGTGGCTTCTTTGGAGACAGGAAGGAACCTTACTCTTTCCTGTCCGCTGTCACTACTGTGTCTGGCACCGCTTTCAGAATGGCTGCCGAGATAGCAGTCTTGGCAGCCATTTTTAAAACACAGTGGTGGCGCAGAAGAGCAGAGCAGAAACAGAGTAGCAGCAACAGGAAGGAAAGAGTAGGATTTTTTTCTGCCCCCCACAGTCGCAGAGGCCACTACACCACCAGGGTGGTCCCTTCAAGGTAGGACTTTGGAGGGCTGTAGTGTATGGTGGCAGCGGCCAGTGGAGTGCAACAGGAAGCAAAGCATTGGCAGTTTCTGGTGCCCCTCGAATGTTGGTGCCCCCTGCCATTCATACCCTACTTACCGCGTTCTGCTGGCTCTGCCCTCCCCTTACTGATTTGGTATATTTCTTGCTCTGTTTGGATAGTGGATGGACACCCTTAGTGAGAAAGTGGGGCTGTCCTTCAAATTATAGCTACAACCAAAACAAACAAATGGAACATTAAGTGAATAGCTTTCTGCAGTTATGTACTTGATGTAAGTATTGGTGCTTTGGTAGTGATGTAACTAATACTTTTCTTCTTGTTTAAAAATAAGTCTTCGGCTTTCTGTTTGAGTTGTGCAAACCAAATGAGAAGTGGAAGTCACCATAACGACAAGTCCAAGATACCAAATTCCAAGGACATACAATTTTAATGTTCCAAACTATTTGTCAATGGTACATACAGGCAAAACCCAACACAGGCCGTGCTTCGGCACAATGGCCTTCATCAGTGGTCCTGTATGAGCCAATGCATGCACAGCTGTGTCTGAACACACACCGCTGTTGTAAAGCAGATTCAGGAAACTTAATCCTAAAGCGCTTCAAACACGGTCACAACGCAAACAGTGTCTCGTTAAAAATGCATCTGTTGTACAACAGTGGTGTGTGTATATAGACACAGCTGTGCATGCATTGGCTCCATATAGGGCCATTTGTGCTGAAACATGGCCCGGGTTGGGTTGAGTTTTGCCTGTACCATCAACAAATAAATAATTTGGAACATTAAAATTGTATGTCCTTGGAATTTGGTATCTTTGGACTTGTGGATGTAGTGACTTTCACTTCTTGTTTGGTTTGTGCTTGCAGTTTTTTGTGGAAGTTTTTTGGTGGTTTGGTTTTTATTTTTGTTTTTCTGTGTTCTGTTTGGGTAGTGTAAGAAAATAAAACCAGTGGGATTTTTATATGTGATTGTAAAAGGTTGAACTGTGCTCCATAAATGTTATTAATATTTCTATATTTGTGTGTGGCTTTTACTTTTTAGTATATTTGAGGAGGGGGATGCCCTGCTTGTAGCTGTAATAGGTTTTCAGTGAGCCATTCTGAGCTGACCAGGAGATACACTGCTCCCACCTCCCATGAAAAGTGGAGACTTATCCTTTCTTAATGTAAAGATATAAATAGGGCTTGTCATATGAAAACAGGCTGAGAAGAAAGAAAAGCATCCCAAGGATTTCCTCACTGTGAGGTTTTCATCCTGTGGAGCTGTAAGCTGCTTTCAGAGAGCAATGCTGACATAAATTTACACTGACCTAGTCCTACAGCCTCAGGCTAGCTAATTTTTGCTGTGGCTTTGTACCCAAGTCTGTGTATTCTGTCTGGGATGGAACTACATTTCAGCTGTGTGAACATCTGAGCAAGAGAGGCTGCTCCTTGTTCACCTCTTGGCACTGTAATTTGTGCTGTCCACACTTGGAATAGGGTGTGGTGTTTTTTTTTTTTTAAGATCGGATAAGATAGGAAGTTCAAAACGCAAATACCTCTATCCAAAAATGCAAATTCAAAGAAAACATTAAGGGCTGTTTCCAAAGATTTCTAAACAACAACACACACCAAACAAATCTTATTTTCAGTGTGGAAGATATTAACCTTAGGGGAGGAAAAAGCCTCAGAGTTGTATGTGAACTCTTAGGGGCTCTTTTACCAAATGGTGGTAAAATGGGGCACTGCGTTGGAGCATGGGTTTGCTGTGTGCTGAGGCCCCCTTTTACCGCTGCCAGTAAAAGGCATTAAAAAAATGGTTGTGCAGTAAGTTAAATAGTTGTCATGTATCATTTTCTGGGGGACATATAGTAGACCTGTTGGTCATTGTTAGTCCCATGAAAGTTTGAGCACACTACAGCTACTTTACTAAATTGCTCTAATTATGATTTCTACGTATATGAGTAATAGTAGAACTCTGTGGGAATGTATTATTCTTCGTAATGAAGAGGGGAACAAGTTAACACATTATATAATAGAGAATGACATAGGGACAAAGTTTGTCCATGCCCCCACTCCATTCCCATGGGCTCTGTCCTCTTCTGCACAAGCCTTGATTTTATATTGAAATCTTTTTATTAAAATATAAAATGGAATAATATTCTGTACAACTGCTTATAAATCACAAACACAAAATAACAACAAGGAGCAACTGAAATAACCCTCCTCTCCCCCGCCACCCTCTACTCTTCTAACCCCAACAATATTTGACTTGTACTACCCCAAGGAATCTTGATCCACTCTGTTAACATGTCCAGGGGACAAAATACAACCCGCTCTGTATGCCCTAGCAGTAGAGAAATATGTCCTATGAAGCACTGTTATGATTTTTTAATTTGTGAATGAATGTTGTCAACAATCTCTGTATTCTGTCTAGCTCTTCTGTCTTCCACAGTTCTTCCTGCAATAGAAAATGTCCTCTCAGAAGATGTGCTGGTAGCAGGAATGCGTAGGATTCCCCGCTCAAGATTTCTTTTCAATTTTTGGCTAACACTTTTTTGCTTGTTCCAAAAAAATTAAAGCATCATCTGCATCACTTGAATATAATTATCCAATTAAGTAATAACCTTAAAAAGAGGCATTGTTCCATAAAAGTTTATAAAACTAGCATCCATTTTTATTCTTTTAGGGGTGGGGGGGGGGGGGGGCTGTTCCACAAATGTGACACTTTCTGGGAATATGGATTATGGAGGATCCTGAGTTGTTGATGATAGACTCAGGTCTTCCATTTTGATCTGGTTTCGGTACAGCCTTCTCAAAGATTGTTGCCTATGTTTTTACACAGAAAACATAGAAAAATGTAGGCAGATAAAGACCATATGGCCTATCCAGTCTGCCCATTGATGGGACAGAACCGGGAGCCCCTCAACCAGGAAAGAGAGGCCTCATTCAGAGGGGGCTCGAGGATCCTTCAAACCGGAAAGAACGATTTCCTTAGTGTTAGCAGCAGATGAATCCAGGTACTTGTGGGTTGTGTCCATCTACCAGCAGGTAGAGAGCGCTGAATTGCACTTCCTTATTGGATGGAATACTCCCTGGTCAGTCAATATTCTCTGTTACTTAAATAACTTCTACTTGATAATCTTGTTTCAATTCTGAGCAGACCCCCCTCTCATATGAGGCACACTGAATACTTTCCATCGCACTGCCCCACATTTTCTCACTGACTGTACAGTTACTAATAGCAAAAAAAAATGTAAGTAGCAGAAAACGTAGGCCTATGATAGGGATGTCCAACCTTGGCTCTCGCCAGGTTGGGTTTCCAGGATTTCCGTAATGAATATGCATTAAACAAAAAAATAGGATTAAAAAAATAAATTTTTCTTTAAATCTTGGGATGTATTCACATATTTCCCAATAACTACAAATTACTTTTATAAAACTATTAAGCAAATGTACTCGGAAAACCCATGTGACCAATAAGTGAATAAATTCTCATATCAAGATCTATCATCACACTTCTTCCTCATAGTTTAGGAGCACTTCCTAATAATAGTAGTTCATAAGTGTTCACAGTCCACTGTTGCTTAAATCCAATTCTGTAAAGATCTTGCTTCAAAATCAATTATATCAAACAATCCAAAAAGAAGGAACAGTTATCTTAGATATTGAATATAGGGGCCATCCCCGTAGTTCTTCCTTAGCGATGAAAGACACAGTACCTTCATTTCTCCAAATAACTCCGACTTGGATCCAAGTTTCACTACTAAAGCTTCATCAGGGTGTACCTTCAAATATGATTCAAAATAATTAACATAATCAAAAAAGCATAAAAAATTCAAACTTACTCAAAATTAAAATCATTGGGCTTACTAGGGGAGCAGGAACTAGCCTCCCTCAAAATGGTGCCATAGGGAACCTAAGACACTAAACAGTTCAGCGCATGTGTTCTTCACAAGATAACTGTCCAATTCACTTTTTTGTTTAATTCCACAGGATACACTGTTCCTCACTGGTATATAAATCTTTGCTTTTTAACACTTTGAGATATATCTTTCCTCGAAGCAATTGAACTCTAGCAAACTTAAATCCATAAGTGTATGGCCCACTTTGTGCCAATGCTGCACAATGTGCCTCCATGTGGAGCAGATGAAGATTACTCATATGTTGTGCTACATAATGTTTAATTTTACACTTCGTTTGCCCTGTATAGTATTTAGAACAAGAACATCTGATGCCATAAATTGTGTTTCACATGTGCAATTTTCTTTCAAAAATACATCTTCTGACTATTAGGAATCTATATTGAATCTGTCTGCCAAACATGATCACAAACATAGTGGCTACAAAGATTATTACCCACTATTTCATTTGTTATAGGTGATAATGGAGATAAACTTGAACTCGTTAATATATCTGCTAGATTCTTGTGGCGGCAATAGGCAGACTGCAGAGACTTTTATAACTGGGGATGTTATTGAACCACACTACAGTTTTTTGTATTATACACTTTATATCAAACACCATAGTTGAGTACTCTAAATCACAAGCAATTTTGGAAGGTTCCATGTTTGACATCTCGTTGAGCAACCAATTTCTTTGTGCATACCATTAATGCCCTCTTACATGCTCTCTTCACCACTTGCTGTGGATAACCTCATTACAAAAGCCTCTGATACGTAATTGCCTGATTCTTATACTCAACCACTGTTGAACATAATCTACGCAACCGCAGGAATTGGCCCAGTTAAATTACACAGATGACGAGGATGATGACTTTGATAATGGAGAAACTTATTGCAATCAGTTCCTTTTCTGTAGATTGTAGTTGCAAATTGTCCCTGTTCAACAGAAATAATTATATCCAAAAATGCAATTGACTTCTCATTATGTTGTGCAGTAAATTGGATATTAGGATCGCAGGTGTTAATCCAAACCCACAAATTCTTGGTCTTTCAACATCTGCACTCCAAATGAAAAATATCAATGAAACGTTTTCAAAGTAAAATATCTAGATAAAATTCAGACGAATAAACAAAAGTATGTTGAAATCTGTCCATAAACAAACATTTCAATGAGGGGGCTACTATTGAACCAATAGCGGTTCCTTTTATTTGTAAATAAAAATGATCCAAAAATTGAAAATAGTTCTTTTTCAATGTACATGTCGTTAGTGCCATCAAAAAAGAAATCCGACGATGATATTTGTAAATTAACTAAATTATTCTCTGACCATCAAAGCCTCTTGATGTGGAATATTTGTATAGAGAGCTATAACATCCATCATTACAAGAATAACTGGTCACCCCAAAGGCAATTGACACTCTTGTAAAATATTTATTAATTGTGTGTAATCCCTTATATAGGACTTAATTTTTAGAACCATAGATAAGAATCCACATGACAGGATAACTGCTTCAACAAGGAACATTATTCTCCCACCGTGCCCAGATGGATTAATGAGTGATTTATACACTTTTGGGACAAAATAAATCTTGATGGATATTGGAATGCAATTGATGAAGCTTTAGTAGCAAAAGGGATCTAAGTTGGGGTTATTTGGAGAAATGAAGGCACAGTGTCTGTTTCATCGCTGAGGAAGAACTACTATGGGGATGACCCCTATATTCAATATCTAAGATAAGCGCTCCTTCCAAAAAGATTTTTGAAGCAAGATCTTCCTGAATTGGATTTAAGCGACTGTGGACTTGTGACCACCTATGAAGTACTATTATTATGAACTGCTCTTAAACTATGAGGAAGTACGATGATAGATAACAGTGACCTTGATATGAGAATTTGTTCACTTATTGATCACATGGGTTTTCTGAGCAATGAATATGCATGAGATCTATTTGCATAGAATGGAGGCAGTGCATGTAAATAGATCTCATACATATTCATTGAAGAAAACCTGAGTTGTGGCCCTTGAGGACCAAGGTTGGACAACCTTGTCTTATGATTTTCTTCACCATCTATGTTATCTACTCTCCCTATTGCTCCCTTAAAGATCCTATGTACTTGTCCCACGCTGTCTCGAATTCAGATACGGTTTTCATCTCCACTTCCACTGGGAGGTCATTCCATGAATTCACCACCCTTTATATGAATTATTTCCTCAGGTTACTTCTTAGTCTATCCCCTTTCACCTTCGTCCTATGCCCACTCGTTCCAGAACTTCCTTTGTATTGCCAGACTTGCCTCCTATGCATTTATGCTGCATAGATATTTAAATGTCTATCATATCTCCTCTTTCCAGCTTTTCTTCCAGTATACATATTGAGATCTTTAAGTCTGTCCCCATATGCTTTGACAGACCACTGACCATTTTAGTACCCACCCTCTGGACTGACTCCATCCTGTTTATACCTTTTTAAAGGTGCAGTCTTCAGAAATGTACACAATATTCTAAATGAGTTCTCACCATAGTCTTATACAGAGGGAAAAATTATGTTCTTACCTGATAATTTTCTTTCCCTTAATCATACCAGACCAGTCCAGACTAATGGGTTGTGTCCATCTACCAGCGGAAGGAGACAGAGAAAATAGTTCCACATAAACCGCCCCTTAAGGGTATCGTGCAGCCTGGAATGTTCAGTATTTCGAATAGCCAAGCAATGGTGCTCTGAAGTCTAGAAGAAAACACAGTTTGTTTTTTGTTACATTTGTACCCCGCGCTTTCCCACTCATGGCAGGCTCAATGCGGCTTACATGGGCCAATGGAGGGTTAAGTGACTTGCCCAGAGTCACAAGGAGCTGCCTGTGCCTGAGGTGGGAATCGAACTCAGTTCCTCAGTTCCCCAGGACCAAAGTCCACCACCCTAACCACTAGGCCACTCCTCCACTAAACAGGCAAACTCTTGGAGCCAATATGCAGAACCTCACTGTTCCTGCATGGCCAAAGGCAACTGCAACTTCCCTTCACAGTAAAGTAAGCGGGAGGGAATGGTTCATACTGAGCTTGCTCAAGCACATAGAGATCTGCCCCTGAATCCGGGGAAAGAACTCCGTGATGCCAACAGGAGTCATACAGAGCTGGCACAACCAGAAGTGGCAGGAGATTGACTAGAGAAGATGAAGGAGGTAGTGCTGTAGGACATCCCAGCGTATTGAAGGGTCATGGAACAGGGAAGGGCATCTGTACTGGTCTGGTATGATTAAAGGAAAGAAAATTATCAGGTAAGAACATAATTTGGCCTTCCTTGTCATCTATACCAGACCAGTCCAGACTAATGGGATGTAGCAAAACAGTTTCCCAAAAAGGGGGGGGGGGGGGAGAAAAGAAGAATGCAGAAGGTTGAAAAATCAACAAAGCTATACACACAGCAAAAAACTGATCAGCAGAAAAGGATTCGACTATCCGAACCACCAGGCTACCAAAATGGAACTGAAGCTGTAGGATGTAAAACAAACGTCCTGAGCAAAAGAAAAATTATGTACCCCTGTCTTGAGTCCAGTATGGTCGGATGAAGCGACCCTAACAAGTACTAGGAGTACGCAACCCCAAACAGTGCGCCACACTTCATAGAAGAAAGGAAGCAAGGCCCAGGAACCACCCAGACCCGCGCCTAGTGAGAGAATCAAACTCAACAGAACAAGAAGAGACCCCAGAGTCGAGAGAACCAACTAACTGGAGCGCTAGTCTCTTCAGGAGAACCATGAAGAAAAGGGCAGCAGCATACCAGGGTACAGCCGTAGAAAGAGTACTCCTCAATCAGCTCTCTCTGGACTTGGGGATGAAAGAACAGAGCCAAGAGAACAAAAGGAGACAAAAAGAAACAGTTGAGAGCCACACTGTGGAGAAAAGACCCCCAAGGTGCCAAGCAGCCACAAAAGGAGCAGAGACTAATTCAAACTCCAGCAATGGAGAAGCTTCTCACCAGCCACCAAGAGGCTTTGGCAAGAAAAGGTGCCAAAGGAATGGTAGCTAACAGGAGACAAGACAGCCTTGTCTAGCAGTCTAACTTGCGGTATGCCACAGCTGCTGAGAAGTTACTGTATCCAACCCGCAGGAAAGAGCTGGGGTTGACCGACAAGGTGAAACAGTGCCCAACAGGCAAAGGTGAAAATACGCTCCACAGTCAGAGACTGAACTGTGCTCAAGGGACAGAAAAGAAGCTGCGCTCATCAGGCAGGCAGAGAAGGATCCATGATCAACGAGAACCAACGGAGTTGCACTCAAAGCACACAAACTGAACCATGCACCACGGGCAGAGAAAGAGTTGCATACCTCTGGCAAAGATAGAAATGCCCTGAACATGCAGAAACGAAGCTGAGAGTAGCAGACAGAGGATGAGCAGTGCCCCACTGAAAGAGCTGAATGTTAGAGGTACCTGCAGAACTGAAGCTGTGGTTGCAATGGAACTGTGTATAAAACATAGACAAGGAGCTGCTTTCCACACGCAAACAAGGAACTGTGCTCCAGACGCCAGCAAGGAGCAGCGCTCCACACGCCGACAAGGAGCTATGCTTCTTACGCAGACATGAAGCTGTATAGCATACAGTCACAGAGCTGTGCTCCACTTCACCCAATTTGCAGAGAAGAGTTGTGCTAAACATACAGAGATGGAGCTACACTCAACAGGCGGTGGAGCTGTGCTCCGCACGCAGACAGAGCTGCGTTCCATATGCAAAGAGAGCTGCATGCCACACAGACAAGAAGCTGTGTTCCACAGGTAGACACAGGACTGTGCCCCACGCTGAGACCTGCAGAGAGAGAACTACACTCAACATGTGACAATGGAGCTGCGTTCAACATGCAGAGAAGAAAGGTTGCAGAATAAGCAGCGAAAGAACTTACTCAACATGCCATTATAGAGCTGTCCTCAACATACAGCGATGGAACTAAAACCAACCTGGACCTGTGGAACTGTGCCCAGCATGCAGCGATGGAGCCGTGCCCAACATGGAACGGTGGAACTGCATGGAATAATGGAGCCGCGCTCAACATGCAGCGATGGAGCCGCGCTCAACAAGCAAAATGCATAGATGAAGTCCCGGGGAACAGCCAGAGAAGAAGGTGCTGCCAGGAGGTCAACAGGAAAGGAGCACAACTTGTGGAAATGTAGACCAGGCGCTGCACTCCCCTGGCCCAGAGGGACTAAAACTACAAGAAGAGAGAGCCCCGTGCCCCAAGAGACACTCTCGGCCCTCAAGTGGTCTCTGAGCCACAATGACCGCCCTCCTAGGCAACTGATACGGAGCAGCAGTCAACGTAGAGAAAGAGGGAGCTAAGCATCACGGAGCTGGAATCCTCATACCATAGGGAGCAAAATGCAGCCGCAAGGCATTGAGGAAGAAACAACTCTCGCCAGGCCAGGAACAAAGAGGAAGCTGGCCACTAACACCAAACTGTGAGGAAAAACCAGCTAAGGGAGAGTCAAACTCCAGACCTAGAACAGAGCCACTTCCCTGCAGAAAAGTAGAGAAAAGCGCAGAGCTAAGAGGCGATAATACAGATGCACAGCAATAGATCTGCTCAGTAGGAAAAAACTGCGTCCCTTACAGAAAAAGGAAGGAGTGCCAAATGTGCCAGGAGAGAGGTGCCTGAAACTAGAAAAGGCAAAATTTGCCTGTGCCAGACTAAATCTCCCGCCCAAAAGCAAGGGAAGCAAGGAAAAGCTGTGACAAACTAGTCCTAAAAAGGCGCATTCCTGTAAAGAGACAATGAACTGAGTCCAAGCAAAAGACTGGCAAGAATGGCGCTCCCGAGGGTACTCAGAAGAGGGATTTGAGCTAGTAGTTGCACACCAAGGGCAACTCGGACCCCCCACCAGAAGGAAAGTACCCTGCAGACAGGAGGGATCCACGGGGACGAGAGAACCAGATCCAAAAACTGCTGCCAAAACAAGAATCAAATAGCAGGGGCGTCTCAAGCAAGATGCCAGAAGCAGCAGAGACTGGACAGTCTGAAAAAGAACTGACCAACAGCTGTGTAAGGCTGATGGAATGAAAAAATAGCCCTGGACTAAAAAGACTGAGCCTGCAGCCAAACAGAGCCAGCGAGAGACTTTCCCTACTTGGAAATGGCAGACTAAGACTTCCGAACCGCAAAGGTACAAGTTCCAGCAACGGGGCTGCCTTCTGAACCAGCTGCCGTCTAGGACAGTGAAGAGGAGAAAAACTGTTTCGTGAACCAGGCACGAGCTGTGCCCCACAAAAAAAATCAAAGCAACTGGTACCAGCTCAGAAGGGTCCAAGATCAGAATCAGACGCCGGCCAGTGAAATTCAAAGAAACTTCGCAAGCTGCCCCCTAGAATACATTGCCAAAGGTGGGGAAAATAAATCAGGTAACAGGCAAGAGAGAGAAGGAAAAACAAACTTGTTCGTTTTTTTTTTTTTTTTTTCATAAACAACCTTCTTCACTAGTGATAGGAATAAATAAAGGCTTACCTCAGAGGCAGAAATTCAGATATACCTACCACCACAGAAGAGAAGAACCCCACAGGGGAGACAAGTTAATCCATGTCACAATTAACCATCACCCTGCTAGAAAGACAGCCAGGGGAGGAAAGGGAGGGGAGGGACCCAGGGTCACTGGATATCACCCTAGCTGGCAGATGAGGAACTCAGGACCACTGAGTATCTTCTAAAACTAGCCCCAACACAGCTACCAGCACACCCCTGGCTCCACTGTCACCAGGAGAATCTGGGACAGGAGCTACCAGCCAGCAATCCAGAGCAGCTTCACGATCCATCCACCATCCACTAGGAGACAGAGAAAATACTGAACATTCCAGGCTGTACGATACCCTTAAGGGGTGGTTTACTTGGAACTATTTTCTCTCTCCTTCCGCTGGTAGATGTACACAAACCATTAGTCTGTACTGGTCTGGTATAGATGACAAGGAAACATCATTACCTTTTTCTTACTGACCATTCCTCTCCCTATGCGCCCAAGCATCCTTCTAGCTTTTGCTGTCACCTTAAGATCATCACATATGATCACACCCAAGACCCGCTCCTTTTTCATGCACAAAAGTTCTACACCCCCTGAACTGTACTGTTCCCTCTGGTTTTTGCAGCCCAAATGCATGACCTTGCATTTTTTTAGCATTAAATCTAAGCTGCCAAATTCCAGACCATTCCTCATATTCAAGTCCTTTCTCAGGTTATCCATACCATCAGGGGTGTTTACCCTATTGCAAGTTTTGGTATCATCCGCAAAGATGCATACCTTACCAGACAGCCCTTCATCAATATCGCATACAAAAATGTTAAGAGCTGGCTCAAGAACCAAACCTTGCTTCACACCCCTGATAATGTTGTTTCTCTGAGGACAAACGGGCCTATAATTGTCACATGTGGGTAACATGGTCCGCATTGCCTGATCTAGTGCTTGTAACAAGTTTTAAAGAGCTTTGGAGTGTGAGTTGTGCTCCACTGCATATACGAGAGTGCCTTTCCACTCGCCATGAGAGCGCGGGACCAGCATTTCACTCTTTTTCTCATGGTGAGGAGAGGACGTGTTAGCACCTCTCTTCTTATAGTTCAGCCGGTTTGGTTCTCACAGAGCTTATTTTTGTGCCTTCTCGCTCTTATTTTCTATTTTTTATTAACCTGTATCTCACTTGAGGTATTTTTTTCTCCTTTGTGTTTTAGTTTATTTTTTCCCTCTTCTAAGTTTTTTAAAATTTTTAAAGTGCTCTATAGTCCACATTTAGATCGAGCGTCGATCTATTTCTTCCCGCAAATTTTTTTCTCTGGTGTTTCACCCCTTTTTCGCCACCATTGAGTCTTTTGATTTTGTCACAGTTGTTTTCCCTTCCATGTCATCGAAGGTTCCCAGTGGCTTTAAGCACTGTACCCAGTGCAATAGGACCATCCCATTCCTGGTGTCTCCATTGTTTGGGGCCTCAACATACCTCTTCTAACTTTGTTCTGTGTATTCGTATGAAGAAAAGAACCCAGTTAGCCAGAGAGGCTAAAAGAGAGAATTTATGGAGCCAGGTCTGAAGCCTCAACATTGGTTGACATTGGCATTGGTCCATATGACTACACGACCTTTAGACACTGGAAGTGACCGTGCATTGAATGGATCTCCACCTGTCTTGACGCCGGCTGCTATATCAGCCCCTGGGATTGACCAAAGTTTGACTTGACCCTGAGGCAACGTTAGGATTCAGCATCCTTGTCAGCACAGAGAAGCATCGACATCGGTTTTCCTGTCTACGCATGGTGCTGGGAGCTCCCGAGAACCGTCAATGCAGGGAGAACTGCTCTTCCTGTATACAAGAGGTGCCAATGCGTGTGGGTCTCCAGGCAGCCAGGACCAGGCATCCGCTTCGATTTTGCAAATTCAGCAGCCTGTCTCTACACCCAACACCCCAGCCTTTCCCGATGTCGAAAGCATCCAGGGCTTGCTCCCTGAGCTTTTGACGGGGTTCGTTCAACAGAGTGCATCAACATCTACGGTGCGTGCACCTGCCGTGCCTCTGGCTGCTGCCTTGCAAGGCCATTGGCCTGTGGTAAGGTGTCGATGCTGTGGCCTTGGTGTCAACTGCCAAATCTGTTGACACCCCCTGGATGTCTGTGGAGAAGCTTTGCCGAAATCTAGGCTAGAGCCAACACCTCAATTCCCCTCTCGGGTACATGGTTCCTCCATTTTGAGGTGGGCTTGGTTTCAGCCTTCCCATGAGTATTTCCTTTCTGACACCGATGAGGAACACTCATGGGAGTCAGATGAGGACCAAGTGCTTGGAGGAGGAGTCATATGACATACCATCTGATCCTCCCCTCTGACCCCTCCTCTCCACAGGAAAGTAGAAAATCTCCTCCTTAAATCCTTTCCTTCCCACGTTTTGTAAAGGAAATGGTAGCAGCCATTTCCATTTCATTTAGAAATGGACGATAAGTTCAGGGCTAAGGTGTTCGAGGTCTTGGACTATGAGTCTTCTCCTAGAGGGGCTGTGACATTCCTGCTTCACCAGATCTTATGAGACATTCAAGTGAAGAAGTGTGGGAGTCCCCTCTGTTGGTCCCTGTCATCCCAGAGAAGACTGACACCCTGTACCGGATTCAGTCTTACCCTGGGTTTGATTGCCCTCAGTTGCCTCATCGTTCCCTAGTGGTGGAATCTGTGCTCAAAAGAGAGAGTAGTTCTGGGGACTGTGCCTCGATGTCCCCTGGCAGGGAAGCTAGGACCTTAAATTCTTTTGGGTATAACTCCACATAGCCTCCATTGTCTGTGACACCCATTGCACGTCTTCACATAAGAACTGCCCAGTGGACCTTGGCTTCCCAGTGGTGTCAGGCCACAGGGAACCTGGAGGTTGTCATCAGAGTGTTCCCGGACCTAGTTCACTCTCTGCTTTGGTGGATGATTCGATCCAGTTTGAGGAATTAGGAATGGGAGTCCCAGAGTCAGCCACAGAAGGTGCTGACAAAGGATGCATCCCATCTAGTTTGGGGGGAGCTCATTTGCACGGGCTTCAAAATCGAGGTGCGTGGTCAGCCCAGGAGACAGAAATCCATATTAACTTTCTGAAGAACTCTCTAAAGGCTTTCAGAGATTGGTTGATCAACCAAATTGTACTCATTCAAATGGATAATCGGGTTTTAATGTAGTACACCAACAAGCAGGGAGGCACTGTATCACGCCCTCTGTGACAGGAGGCCATCCATTGTGAAATGCTCCTCAGGGCCATGTATCTGGCAGGACATCCAACAGCCTGGCTGATAGACTGAGCAGGGTCATGCAACCACATGAGTGGTCTCTCCACATGGGCATTGCCCGTGAGATCTTCTGAGTGGGGGCCCTCAGTGGATCTCTTTGCCACTCAATTCAATCACAATGTCCCTCAGTTCTGCTCCAGGCCCACGACAGACTAGCATCGGATGCCATCCTCCTTCACTGGGGGAGCAGTCGTCTGTATGTATATCCTCCCATACTTGTCATGGAGAAGACTTTGCCGAAACTGAAGCAAAACCACGGAACTGTGATTCTGATCACTCTGACAGATCTGGTTCCCTCTTATGGAATTTTCCTCTGAAGAACTGTAGACATTGGAGTGTTTTCTGAACCACATCACGCAGAACGAGGGATCTCTTCTGCATTCCAACCTCTAGCCTATGACCCTCAAGGCCTAGATGTTGAAAGCTTAGAATTTGTTTCTTTGCATCCTTTTAGAGTGTCTCCAGAGTCTTGCTGGCTTTCAGGACAGATTCTAATGAAAGGTTACTCTGGAGGAGGTTTGCTCTCTGGTTTGATGGCAAGGCCTTCAATCCCCCTTCTTGCCTTGGTTTTTTGTTTTGCTGCTAAAACGAAGTGCTCAGTTTGCACATCAGCTGAAGTTGAGATTCCTGAGACAGGTAGAAATGCAAGACCGTGTCGAGTCTTGATATTGCATTTTTAATGGATTTTATAGATCTCTATAGACTGTCTTTATATGGTGTTGGTTTTTTTTTTTAATATCCCTTGGTTGGTACTTCTCTGGTTATTTCCCTCTTTGTTCTGTTTCCCTTTGGTTGGTTTACGGACTGACATCTGAGAAATAGTGGCCTATGGGAATTATGTAATTTTTGTACTTGATTGTAAATTATGTAATGTTCTGCAAGCTCAGAATCATGTAATTCCTAGAGGGTGTAAAGAAAGAAGCGTTTAAGGCCCTGGAGATGAGTTAAATAATGAAATAATTGTTCCTTTTTATCAAAAGTAATTTCATTGCAAGGCTGGAATAATCCTAGGAGGGTCACCTGGATATCTAAAATTTGGCACCTCTTGCTTTTAAAGTTTAGAAAATAACAGAGAGAAGGTGTCTGCTATACTGCCTCCATCCAAAAAAAGAGCTAAATAAGAGAAAAGCCAAACAAAAAAAAGAAAAATGGCTAAATGTAAGAAAACAGAATGTTTGCCTGGCTGCTGAAAGCATTCTGATCTAGTAAAATCAAGTGCCAGTATGCTGTCAGCCAAGTGTGTGTGCCACACACAATCCAAATTTCTAGGGAAGATATCTCCTGAGAATTCTTGTAGCAAACTACATTATTCATGATTGATGCATTTTTCTAGGTCTTGCTGCATCTGAGTAAGTGGAATAGACGTTTCAGCCATGGTACCATGGCTTTCTACAGTATACCCTGAAGAAAGCCACAGCAAGATGGCTGAAATGTCGGATCCACTTACTCAGATGTGGCAAGACCTGACAACTGCAACAATCATGATGCCAGCTGTGGAAACCTAAGAAAACATATGTTATTAATCTCTTCAGTTAAATGAGTCGTGAACACGAGATTCATGGGCCAAGGGTTTCCTACCAGGCACCAGTAGACTTAGTAGAATTGATATATCAAACAGGTGTTAATCTAAGATTTAAGTGGTATATTGTGTACAGAGCTCATCTACCACAAACGACAGAGGGTGCTGTGACTGAGTGTCAAATTTGATTGCCTACTTTTGCCAAGTTCCCCACTACTGCAACCTCTAAGTCTTGTGTTCCAGTAAATGCTAGATGTAAAGCAGTTTTCCCTCTTCATTGGTTCCGCAATCAAATGCTCTGAAGCAGTCAGTTTTGGCATCTAGGAACTTTATCTCCCTAGCATGCTCTGAGACTTTAATCATTCAGTGGTGGGGTTGATAAATCTCTAATTCACTACTTTTGGTTTTTTTGTTAGCTTTTCTAATTTGTTAGTATTTCACTGTTTGCTTATCCTTGCTTGGTGGACTGTAGTATATCCTCACTGTTGTACTCTTCTTGTCATGCGTGGAAATTCTATTCATAAAGATTCCATGGCATATTTAGTTTCCTGCAGAAGGCTTAATCCATCTCTATGCTATCATTAATTTGATCTTCCCTGGCATTTTGATGTGATTTCTACCCCAGTATTGATGGCCAATTATCCTTTTTCTTCCACATCTATAAAGATGCCTGTTATGTCTGTCTTCATTTACATTCAGACACCTTTTTTTAACTTCTGGCATTTGTGTACAGACAGTTTAAAGTGGTTTTTTTTTTAAAGTTTGTATTCATACACTACTTAGTAGTAATATTGATTCCAAATTACCCTTATTTAAATATGCCTGGGACTGTGGATTTCACTAAATTGGTCTCATTTAGGGGGAAAAAAAATAAATGTAATAGGGCATCCTGTTTGCCCTTTGAATTTCCTTCTTAATCAGCCTCTAGTAGGATAATGCTTCAAAGTGACAAATGGGATGTGCATAAATGAGATATGACCCTTATTTGCTTTAATTTTTACAGCTTAGATTTGGAAACCATATACCTGCTAGAGACTAGACACAACATTGAAGATTGAAATGTGCTGTGTCAATTTTTATCTTACAGTTAATGATAGCTCTCTGTGGCATAACTCGCAGGGAGATGAGTGGGAGCTATCGGTGGTGCAATTCTGCATTTTATAGCAGCTCCTGTGCAAAGACCTCTTATAAATGATGTACTGTTAGGGTGGAAACTAAGGGCAGCAGCATTGTGTCTTGGAGTTTGCACTGCATGCCCCTTTGCACTTTGTATATGTACTTTTCCATCCACTTAGTTTTTACCATTTAAAGCCTATAACTTTAGCTTCTAGTCCGTTCAGAACTCTGCTGCACGCCTTATCTTCCGCCTGGACTGATACACTCATATCACCCCTCTCCTCAAGTCACTTCATTGGCTTCCGATCAGGTACCGCATTCAGTTCAAGCTTCTGCTTCTAACCTACAAATGCACTCGATCTGCAGCCCCTCCTTACCTCTCAACCCTCATCTCCCCTTACGTTCCTACCCGTAACCTCCGCTCTCAGGACAAATCCCTCCTTTCAGTACCCTTCTCCACCACCGCCAACTCCAGGCTCCGCCCTTTCTGCCTCGCCTCACCCCATGCATGGAACGGACTCCCTGAGCCCATTCGCCAGGCCCCCTCCCTGCCCATCTTCAAATCATTGCTCAAAGCCCACCTCTTCAGTGTCGCCTTCGGCACCTAACCACTACACCTCTACTCAGGAAATCTAGACTGCCCCAGCTTGACATTGCGTTCTTTTTAGATTGTAAGATCCTTTTGAGCAGGGACCGTCCTTCTTTGTTAACTTGTACAGCGCTGCGTAACCCTAGTAGCGCTCTAGAAATGTTAAGTAGTAGTAATAGGTAAGGATACAGCTTGACAGGCATTGTTTTCTACTGTGGGCTTGAACTTGATGTACTGCATATGTTTGTACACAGTGTATGCTTTTTTTTTTTTTTTTTTTAAGCCAAAAGGAACAAACAATAAGTTCTCAGTAATAAAGGGTGAACAAAATATGATTTGAGCTACTATAAAGGTAGGTGAATTGAGATTATTCCTTACCCCACACCACCATCTTGCATGGCTTACAACTTCAGGTGTTGCCTACTGGCTGAGCTTTTACCCGTCAGCCTTGCAACTTACCTCCTCCTCCCCTTAATTTGATTTCATAGACTTCACTTTACTCTGATCCTGCTCGAGGAAAATAATTATTTTGGATGTATATATTTTCAAAAGTAAAAACAATTTCTTCAGTATCCCTGGCATGCAAAAGCATACCCTATCCTGGTTTCACAGTTCCCTTTTGCAGCATAGGTGCAGAACCCAGGAAAACTGAGATACATCTGTATGGTGGCCATTTTCACAACGTATATTGTCCATCTGCTACACTTTTAGTTTCCTTTTTAGGTTGTCATCCTCCCTTTTTGACAAAACTATACTTATTACTCTTCCCCAAAATGCTGTAATATGTATAGGTCATTCTAAAGTGCATTAGCAGAGTGTACTCATAAATGTGCCCTGTTTCTTTGGATGTCATGGATGTTTTCTGTTGAACACATAGGCTTTCTCATGTGGCGACTGGGGAGAAGGGAGGAAATTTTAAGTATTTTTAAGGTGCTGCCATTCACTCAATTTCTGCCAGGGTGAATTTAATGGCCAGGAAAAGGTACTAATGTAAGACTTGCACAATAAACATGTGAAAAATTAACAAATAGGAGGAGCTTCCTCAGACAATTGAACACCCACTTCTCCTCTCTAGTACTTCTTAAAGCTCCTCTGGAGGTGGGATCTTGTTTGGGTATCGCTGAGAAGTATTCATTCAGCTGGCGACAGTTCAGAAGATACAGATAGCCCTAACCCAAGTCCCTGAGGAAAGATGTGAAACCCGTAAAGTTGGGCTTCACTAAGGCGAGAGCAGTCTTTCCGTAGCAGTTGAATTCATCTCAAAAGCAGAAGTTGAAGTTCATTCTAGAACTAAACAGAACAGCATCCTTCTGTATGGAGCCTTCGGCATTGTTTGGATGCCAGGCTCATAAGATAAGTCTAGCATTTATTATATACTTTAATGTATCTTTATACTTTATGATCATATTCTCTGCTTCACTTAACTGTGTATTCCAACTGGCTTAGTGACATTTTGAAGTGTAGCCAGATTATATATGAATTAGGTATGTTTGCACTTCAGTTGAGCACTCATAGCACAACACAAGTCACTGGAAATGGCGAGCTCACAATGAAAGAAGTGCTATGCCCCACTAGAGAGTGGTCTAAACAGACTAACACATGGGTGTTCAATTGTCTGAGGGAGCTTTTCCTATTTATTGTTAATTTTTCACATATTTATTGTGTGAGTCTTACATTAGTACCTTTTCCTGGTTTTTGATGGCTAATATTTCTTTCTACCAGTGAATTTGGGATTTGATTAATTGAGGGTGAATTTAATAGCACCAGTTTAGTCTTATTCTGGCCAGTTCCACCCTTCTTGGCACAATGTTAGCTTGCAGACACAATTGGTGTTGTCTGATGGGAAACGGTCTGATAAATGCAACTATGCTCAGAATTCTAGCTTCCAACCTGCACACACAAGTCCGTTACGCACAGGCAAACCATTACTTGACATTTTTCTCCATCCATTAGCCACGCTCACACAAGACTGAGATTCATAATGTTATGCAGATGACATTCTTCACATAGACATCCTTACATGATCTCGATCTGGGCTACTGCAGCACTGTCTTGATGCTGTTGCTAGGTGGCTTCAAGATCACCATCTGATACCTAGTTTGTTAGATCACAGGTCGCTTAGTCCGTCTTCCTTTAGTTCATTTCTTTGGTCAACTTATGAAAATAGTTGACTAATTTATGTATCTGGAGGTAGCAATAGATTTCTGCCCTTCGTTCATGGATCATATCTTAAATATGGTGATAAAAGGGTTTTATGTCTTCGAAACCTGCGTGCAGTTCAACATTTCTTTGACCATTCTCATTCTTTTCTTCATGCACTACATTAATTTCTTGGTTGGATTAATGTAATGTGTGTGCAGGGACTTCAAAAATGAGTTAGAAAAGATGACAAACTCTGCATAATGCAGGGCTCCATTTGTTGGGGAAAGTTGGAAAATTTGATCATATAACTTCTCTTTATCTCCGTTATCATTGGCTGCCAGTGCATTGTAGAATCAAGTTTGAGATCTTAGTTTTGATGCTTAAATCTGTATGCAAACAATACACAATATATAGCAACTCTAATGGTTCCATAAATTCTTCTGGATCTTTAAGGTTGATATGTGAGCATAAGTTGGTTGTATGCCTTTTTTCTAGAGTTAGGCTAACTACTTCTAATAGTGCATTTTTCTATATGGCTCCAACACTAAAGAATATACTCCTGGTGAAATTGAGAACGCTGTCTCATAGGAAGTGTCAGGCGCACCTGAAGGCCCACGTCTTTATGCGGCTGTCAGTTGGTGGGATCGAATTAAGACCAGGTAGAAGAATAACTTGTTTTTCAGTGCTACTGTATGTATTGGGATGGATTCTTTCTGTGTGATGGAGGTTTGATTGTGGAATTACGGTGTTTCTGTGCATGGGTGTCTCTGCTGTGAGAATGTTGCTTTCTTATCTAAATGCAGCCATTTATTTTTTGCACCTATACTATTATTGATTGTGAACTAATAAGTCAGTGCTGGCTTTGGTGGTATAGCAAATATGAAAGGAAGGATAAATGATACCACTATATATTTTTGGTATATTAAAAGCAGGAAGCCAGCAAAAGAATCGGGCTGCTGGATGACCGAGGGGTAAAAGGGGCGATCAAGGAAAATAAAGATGTAGCGGAGAGATTGAATTAATTCTTTGCTTCGGTCTTCACCGAGGAAGATGTGGGTGGGATACCGGTGTCGGAAATGGTATTTCAAGCGGACAAGTTGGAGAAACTTACTGACTTCACGGTAAACCTGGAGGACGTAATGGGGCAGTTAAGCAAACTGAAGAGTAGCAAATCTCCTGGACCGGATGGTATTCATCCTAGAGTACTGATAAAACTGAAAAATGAGCTTGCGGAGCTACTGTTAGTGATATGCAATTTATCCTTAAAATCGAGCGTGGTACCGGAAGATTGGAGGGTGGCCAATGTAATGCCGATTTTTAAAAAAGGTTCCAGGGGAGATCCGGGAAATTATAGACCGGTGAGTCTGATGTCGATGCCGGGGAAAATGGTAGAGGCTATTATCAAAAACAAGGTTGCAGAGCACATCCAAGGACATGGATTACTGAGACCAAGTCAGCACGGCTTTTGTGTGGGGAAATCTTGCCTGACCAATTTACTTCAATTCTTTGAAGGAGTAAACAAACATGTGGACAAAGGGGAGCCGGTTGATATTGTGTATCTGGATTTTCAAAGGCATTTGACAAGGTACCTCTTGAAAGGCTACAGAGGAAATTGGAGGGTCATGGGATAGGAGGAAATGTCCTATTGTGGATTAAAAACTGGTTGAAGGATAGGAAACGAGAGTGGGGTTAAATGGGCAGTATTCACAATGGAGAAGGGTAGTTAGTGGGGTTCCTCAGAGGTCTGTGCTAGGACCGTTGCTTTTTAATATATTTATAAATGATTTAGAGATGGGAGTAACTAGCGAGGTAATTAAATTTGCTGATGACACAAAGTTATTCAAAGTTGTTAACTCGCGACAGGATTGTGAAAAATTACAGAAGGACCTTACGAGACTGAGAGACTGGGCGGCTAAATGGCAGATGACGTTTAATGTGAGCAAGTGCAAGGTGATGCATGTGGGGAAAAAAGAACCCGAATTATAGTTACGTCATGCAAGGTTCCACGTTAGGAGTCACCAACCAAGAAAGGGATCTAGGTGTCATCGTTGATAATAACTTTGAAACCTTCTGCTCAGTGTTGCTGCTGCGGCTAAGAAAGCAAATAGAATGTTAGGTATTATTAGGAAAGGAACGAAAAACAAAAATGAGGATGTTATAATGCCTTTGTATCGCTCCATGGTGCAACCGCACCTCGAATATTGTGTTCAATTCTGGTCGCCGCATCTCAAAAAAGATATAGTGGAATTAGAAAAGGTGCAGAGAAGAGCGACAAATGATAAAGGGGATGGGACGACTTCCCTATGAGGAAAGGCTAAAGCGGCTAGGGTTCTTCAGCTTGGAGAAAAGGTGGCTGAGGGGAGATATGATAGAGGTCTATAAAATAATGAGTGGAGTTGAACAGGTGGATGTGAAACGTCTGTTTACACTTTCCAAAAATACTAGGACTAGGGGGCATGCGATGAAACTACAGTGTAGTAAATTTAAAACAAATCGGAGAAAATCTTTCTTCACCCAACGCATAATTAAACTCTGGAATTCGTTGCTGGAGAACGTGGTGAAGGCGGTTGGCTTGACAGAGTTTAAAAAGGGGTTAGACGGTTTCCTAAAGGACAAGTCCATAAACCACTACTAAATGGACTTGGGAAAAATCCACAATTCCAGGAATAACATGTATAGAATGTTTGTACGTTTGGGAAGATTGCCAGGTGCCCTTGGCCTGGATTGGCCGCTGTCGTGGACAGGTTGCTGGGCTCGGTGGACCCTTGGTCTTTTCCCAGTGTGGCAATACTTATGTACTTATATATTTGCTGACCCAAGAGACAGATTGAACACCTCTAAAGCAGTTATTCCCAAACCTGGTCCCGGAGGCACCCTAGTCAGTCAGGTTTTCAGGATATCCACAATGAATAGAGAGAGTTGCATTTTTTGCTTGCTAATGCAGTAAGATAAAAATCATTTGCAGATTTCAAGTGCCCTGAACTTGTGTGCTAATAAGGGCAACAGCAAAAGTTTCTGCACAGAGGGCAGTTAGTTCGCATGTTGGAGCACAAAGTGTCTGCCCACGTCTACACATGTACTGCAATGTTACTCTACAGGTAAATAGTTGCATCACTGATTTTATAGGTGTAAAATTAAAATTAAGATGCTAATATTTATGCACACAACATAGCACATGTGTAGATACATATATTTTTAAATTTGTGAAGCTTTTATTGAAAACATTACCATTAACATAGCTGACAACACTAATCAATGGCAACTATACAAACAAGGGCGTTACAAAGTAAGCAAACAGGCCATATCAATACGTAACTGTGGGAATGAAAAGTACACCCACCTTGAAAATGACCTAAACTTTATTTTACATTTTTTTTTAAAAGAAAAATGTTTTAACTTGTCACAAATAAACAGTCTAAGGAAACAGAATACAGCCAGGCAAAAAGGCTAAGCCCCAACCTTGTCCCTAAACTAAGCCCTGCTAGTTACTAGCCCCCACAATTGCATGTTCACCCAAGAAATCCCTGAAATTTGCTTCATAGAGCCTGTTGTCGCCACCCAGTTAAGTCGTCATGTACCAAGAAAGGAGTCCACGTTTTTTTTTTTCATTTACTCAGTCACCCCAGGCATATACAGTAAGGGAATGGAGGGAATTGGAACTGCCTTTCTGTGGTTTTTGCAACTACTTTCAAATCAGTTTACAATAGTATATGCAGGTACTTAATTGTACCTGGGGCAGCGGAGGGTTAAGTGACTTGCTCAGAGTTACAAGGAGCCGCAGTGGGAATCGAACCCAGTTCCCCATGTTCAAAGTTTGCTACACTAATCACTAGGCTACTCCTCCATGCTATACAGCTAACAAATGCTCTGTCTCACATATATTTCACACTTTACCCAACCACTGTAAAAGAGTGAGAATTGGTGCAGTGTTTGAAAACTTGCCAGAGTCAACTGAATGGCTGCCAAACACAGACATCATCTTCCGCTGTATCGCCTTTAACACCACCAGGCATCCTGGCAAACGGGTACACTGCGGGTTATAAGCACTTAAGTATTGCCACACTGGAACAGATCAAAGGTCCATCAAGTCCACTATCCTGTTTCCAACAGTGGCCAACCCAGGTCACAAATACCTGGCAAGATACCAGAAAAGTTTGATACATTTTATGATGCTTATCCCAGAAATAAGCAGTTGGTTTTCCCAAGTCAATTTAATAATAGTCTATGGACTTTTCCTTTAGGAAGCCGTCCAGACCCTTCTTAAACCCCGTTAAGCTAACTGCCTTTACCACATTCTCTGGCAATGAATTCCAGAGTTTAATTACACGTTGAAGAAAGATTTTCTCCGATTCTTATTAAATTTACTACTTTGTAGTTTCATTGCAAGTCCCCTAGTCCTAGTATTTTTGGAAAGAGTAAACAAACGATTCACGTCGACCCGTTCCACTCCACACATTATTTTATAGACTTCTCTCATATCTCCCCTCAGCCGTCTCTTCTCCAAGCTGAAGAGCCCTAGACGCTTCAGCCTTTCTTCATAGGGAAGTCGTCCCATCTCCTTTATCATTTTTGTCGCCCTTCTCTGTACCTTTTCTAATTCCACTAGATCTTTTTTGAGATAAGGTGACCAGAATTGAACAAAATATTCGAGGTTCGGTCACAGCATGGACCGATACAAAGGCATTATAGCGTCCTCGCTTTTGTTTTCTATTCCTTTCCCAATAATACCTAACATTCTATTTGCTTTCTTAACCGCTGCAGCACACTGAGCAGAGCATGTCAAGGTATCATCAACAACAACGCCGAGATCCCTTTCTTGGCCGGTGACTCCTAACGTGGAACCTTGCATTACATAGCTATAGTTCAGGTTCCTGTTTCCCACATGCATCACTTTGCACTTGTTCACATTAAATGTCATCTGCCATTTAGATTCCCAGTTTCATAGGGTCCTCTTGTAATTTTTCACAATCCTCTTGCGATTTAACAACTTTGAATAACTTTGTGTCATCAGCAAATTTAATTGCCTCACTAGTTACTCCCATCTCTAAATCATTTATAAATGTGTTAAAAAGCAACAATCCCAGCACAGACACCCCTGAGGAACCCCACTATCTACCCTTCTCCATTGAGAATACTAACCATTAACCGTACTCTGTTTCCTATCTTTTAACCAGTTTTTAATCCACAATAGGACAGTACCTCCTATCCCATGACCCTCCAATTTCCTCTGGAGTCTTTTATGAAGTACTTTGTCAAATGCCTTTTGAAAATCCAGATACACAATATCAACCGGCTCGCCTTTATCCACCCCCAGCTACCTTTGAAGCTTAGCCTGAATGGCTTTTGCTTGATCCTGTTCAGAACAGTCACCTCCTGATCTGCCCTAAAAGTTGTGGGCACTGCATTCTCACAGCAAGAAACACGGGCATTAAATCTCTATATATAAAAGGCACCACCAACGTTCTAAATGAAGCCTCCAGCCGGAAGTGTGAAGGGGGAGAGATATCCGGTTTCCCCATGAGTGTCTGCCCCGCCCTCGCTCTCTCTGTAACACAAACAATGAAGGAAAACACAGCAAAGCACGAAATCAAATCGCTCTCTCTGTAACAGTGAAGGACTCAGAGGGGGGAGGGGAGAGAGGGCAGAAGCCCTCACTATCTCTGTAACACAAACACAGCACAGCAGGAAACTTAACACTGAAGGACTCGACTCCGAGGGGGGAGGGGACAGAGAGCAGAGGGGACAGACAGCACAGGGGAAGGGAGAGAGGGCAGGGACACACACACTCCCACATGCACACAGAAGAAAACCTTGCTAGCCCCCGTTTCATTTGCATCAGAAACGGGGCTTTTTTTACTAGTCTTCACATAAATGGTATTGCAGAAGGTCAAACCTAACCCCTTTATGTCCCCTTTGACGAGTTGTGCCTTGTGATTGGCCCTTAGTCTTCTACGTGCTTTTCTGCATGTGGGCCAAATAACGTAGCTGCTTTAACATTCATTTTAATAACTGTCTTCTGCGGAGAACACTTCCCTGCATTTTGCGCCCATAAATTGTTTGCAGATGTCATTCTAACCCTGTATCAAGATCTCTGTATCCTTTCTGTATTAGCCCCTGTTTCAGCTTCTGGGAGCGTCAGAGAAAAACCACACGGAGTGTGGAGGTTGTTGTGAATTGAGGGGTCCCGAGCCCCCCAAGAAGGCTGGGGTGACCTTAAATCTGACTCCATCTCTAAATAGCACTAGTACTGGGGTAATCAAGGAGTTGTGAAGTTCTAAAAGGAATTGCCACTAAGGGAGATGTTAGGTCTAAGGAAAAGATACCAGCCTTATGACAAACTGGATTTAGATTACAAGTTATACAATGCAGAGAGAGCCTGATACAGCAAAAGCATTTATACTTACAGCCTATCATCATTTGGAATGAGGAGTTTTTGCCAAGGTACAAGTCAAATAAGTGACAACAGGCACGTACAATCAATTAGTTATAGGAATATAATAATCCAGCTGCAAACAGGTGTTAATTAGTTCCTAATCTTTTATAATTTCTTACCAATTAGAGGTTTTACAAAGGAAAGCAATTAGGTAATTTGTCATTCCTTAGCGTCCCTCCGGACCGGACCAGGATTGGACTGATGGGTTGTGCTCGCCTACCAGCAGGTGGAGACTGAGAAAAAACTCTGACTCTAGAGAGCCAATAGGAGCCCTGGCCATGTGACCTTAGCCTCAGTATTTTCTCAGTCTCCCAGCAGGTAGGAAGTGAGCCCATTAGTCTCTCTCCTTTTCTCTTTAGATATTACAGATATTTGTGATAATTCTTCTGTGCCTGGAATCTTATTTAGAGGCTTGACAGGGTTTCCTTTCTCTTCTTTCTTTGACAGCCTCGGGGGTGTTAAACTCGGGTGGCTCGAGTCCACCCCCCTTCCTCCCCATCTCCCTGGCTTAGCAGGGAAGGGCCGTCCCTTTCTCTGGAAAGGTGTACCGTCTTTGGGAGAGGCAGCCACTTTTAACAGGCAGCTGCTTTAAAAGAATTAAATCAAATAAAAGGAAATTCAAAGAAGCAGCCTTTCTTTCCCCAGACTTCTAACGAGCAGGCAGCTCCAGTGTTTTATTATGATTGAGGAGTTATAAAAAAAAAAAAAAAAAAAAACCAAACAGAAGAAAATAATTTCAGTGTCTGTGACTTTAAACAGCGATTTTTCTCGTCAGATTTAATTTCCTCCATTTTCTTGTGTTTTGGCGGCGGCAGTTTAAACAAATGGAAAAAAAAAAAGAAAGGTGCGTAAGCGCGGCCACCTGTTTGTTTTTTTTTTCCCCGATATGGCTTAAAAGTTCAAACAGCTGCTGTCGGTCAGCGTCGCGCAGTTCACGCAGCCGAAACGTGTAAATTTTGCTCTCCCTTCAAGGTTTCTTTGGGTCCGGTGCTGCCTCCGGTTTTTTCAGGGCCTTTTTCGCCGGCTGTTGTTTCTTCACTGTTCCACTGGGCTCCGCTTGTTCGGAGGTGTCGGGCGCGCTGTCGACGATCGCCACGGGGCCAGTGGCGCGAATGGCGGCCATTTTGTTTCTCCCTCCGTCTTATCAGTCGGGGATCTCTCTGCTGAAGGTAAGGCTGCAGTTCATAGAGCAGTTCGGCTCCAAGATGTGTACACTTTTGTATGTGCTGAACGGCGTATTCTAAAATGCTCTTCACATCAGCAGGCAATATTTGGTTGAAAGGGGGCTCCTTTCATATATGGATATATAACAAGCTTTTCTTGTTTTAAATTTCTATGTATCACGGGGTTGTTAACACTAGTTTTTTCTGGTGCTCAGTCATTTTTTCATTGCCTGGTGGAAAATCTACATCTTATCATAATATCATAATTCATTTCAAGCATTTTCCTCAATAGCTGTAGTATTATACAGTGTTTTAAGAACTTTAGAAACTTTCTCTATAGGCATAGAGTAAATTTCTGTCTTTCTCATTCCCTGGTGAATAGGACTACATTGTCTAAGAGTCAATTGATTGGTACTTTGCAATTCTGACCATAATATCTTAGTTCCTTTCAAGCATTTTACTCCATGCCTATGATGTTATATAGTGTTTTAAGAACTTAACAATCACTCTCAATGGCTGTAGTGTTATACAGTGTTTTCTTTTTCAGACTTTAAGAAGCCTTCTCTAGAGGCATACAGTAGATTGTTCAGATGCCATGGGGATATATCAGCTCTTTCATATTCTCTGAGGGACAGTCCTGTCTACCAAGCTCCCAATCACTCAGCTGCCTTAGCAGGCATGCTTTATTCATGTCTTCCCTTCTTTTCCAACTGCCTTGAAGCCTCTCATAGTTCATTTTAGCTTTCTTCTGGGTTTTACAGGACATATGGAGGCATATTTTCAAAGCACTTTGGGAGGCTAAGTTCCATAGGTTTCTATGGAACTTTGGGAGGCTAAGTGCTTTGAAAATGAGCCTGATGGTCACTTAGAGAATAAAGTCATCCTTTCATTTTGCATATTTCCCACTTAAAGATAGTGGAAGGTCCTCAAACCATCTACTCGTGTTTGTCTCTACTCTATCAGTTCAGCATTGGCAGATTATAAACATCCTGGTTTGGTCCAGTATGCCTATACATACCATCTGCTATCTCTTCCTCTTCCTTAGAGACCTGATGTTATATCAAGCTTTCTTGAATTCAGATACAGTCTTGTCTACACTGCCTTCACCAAGTGGCTGTGGCACAACTTCACTTTTTTCATTACAGGTATTTTCCAAGTTTGTCCTTTTTCATTTTCATTCTATGCGCCTTCACTCCAGAGTGTTCTTTCAATTGGAAGGGGATTCACTCACTTCCTGTGTATTTATGCCATAGGTAAATAAGTATGGTTATGCTGGGTAAGGCCTAAAGTCCATCAAGTCCAGCATTCATATCTAATGGGCATAGGTACATAAGTTTTGCCATTCTGGGAAAGCTCAAATGTCCACCTTTCTACAACCAGAACAGCATTAAAAAAAAAAAAAAACCTCTCACGAGAGTATCGAACAGAAATCTCTGCTCCAAAAGCAAGGCTTAGCAGTAATTCTGCAAACTAACGCATACAATATTTGCCATGGCTGTTCACCACTAGGAACACCGGGGACCCTGGGCCTAGGTTCGGTGTTTTAACCTGAAACAAGCTCAACGTTCATATCTATTGGGTGTGAGTCTGGTACTACTACTACTACTTAACATTTCTAGAGCGCTACTAGGGTTACGCAGCGCTGTACAAATTAACAAAGAAGGACGTTCCCTGCTCAAAGGAGCTTACAATCTACATCTAAGTGAGGGAGGACGCATGACCTTGGTATGTGGATTAGTGGTATGTGGATTACAGGCCGGTGAATCAGACGTTCATACTGGGAAAATTTTTTTCTGTCCGGAGCGTACTACCATAGATGGTGGACTCCTATATTCAGAACTTTCTATATTCAGAACTTACACAACTATGGAACGCCATAGAGATAGGGTTGGAGTTTGTAGCCCTATTTAACTGGTGTCCTTGGTCACCCTTCCTCTTCTCCTCAGGATCCAGAGAATGGCTAGTTTTTTGCTTATGCATTAACCGGTCATTTTCAGCAGTACTCTCTCTTCCGTTCTTTTATAGATCTAAGAGGATGTTCATTGCGCTCTTAGGGTCATTTCATTCTTACCTAGACGACTGCCTAATTGGAGAAAGTCTTATCAGCAGAGTTCTCAGGTCACGCACCGGGTGTTGCATTTCTTACAGTCTCTAGGTTGGGTGGTGATTGTAGCCAGGCCTCTCATTTGATCTCTCATCAGATATCTCTGATTTTCTCTTTGTTTAGTCAGGTGGGTGCACAGTCTTTTGTCTCCTCTGCAAACATCCCAGTTTATATTTTTCTTGGTGACCTTGGGCCTTCGGCCATTTCCTCGCTCTATTCTGCAGAATGCAATTTTACTTTCTAATGCCTAAGAAGGAATTTTCCTTCATCCTATTGCGAATCTCAGGGTCATCAATCGCGCTATTTAAGTGTCATCTAGTTATCTCAAGAACCTTAGTTCTGTCATTGAGATGCTTCGTGCAGTACACTTTTTTGCAGAAGCTTGTTTGTATATATTTTTTTCTGGGGGACCTCAGCAATTCGTTTTACCTTCGGGTGAATTTTGTTTTCCCTACTGACAAACAAGGCGGAGAGAGCTATGTTGGTCCTTGCCATGGCAATGTGTTATGTCATCCGCCAAGGAGGAGTTAAGAGTATACTCTTGAGTTTGTAGTCATTTTTTCTTAGTTGTCTCACCCTGCATTTAGGTGAATGGACTCTCATTTTTTTCAGCCTTACTTCCTCACTGCGACACTTCAGGGCTATCTCTTTTTGCTGTCAGGCTCACGAACATTTCTTGCTTCTTCCATTCAGCAACAGTCTTGACGGAGACAGGGACAGATGCCAACGTCCAGCAGGGGTTTTTCAACCTTCTATATGCGTTTCTTCCGTCATCTCACTAGGTGTTCACGCAGAACCAAGGCACCTTTCTACATCCGGACCCCCAGTCACTCAAACTTATGGCGTGGTTACTGGGTCTGCAACGTCTTTGATATTTTCGCAGGAAGTACTTCAAGTTTTAATTGCTTCCAGACAGAAATCTACATTAAAGTCCTATGAATCAAAAGGGCGACGGTTCACTCTGTGGTGCTCCTCTCGCCACTTCATTCCGCAAACAGTATCCATTTCGCATGTTTTGGAATATCTTCTGCATCTTGCGAAATCTGGTCTGTCTTACTCATCAATTAAGAGTTCATTTCGCAGCTCTATCAGTGATGCATGATACTGTTGACAACCGCATGCTTATGCAGCATCCACTGTCAAAGCGGTTTTCTTAAAGGAGTCCTGCACCTGTACCCCCCGTTTCGTCCACCAGCTAGGTGAACTACGTGAACAGACTCTTAAAGTTCTGTTTTCTAGTAGCCATAACTTTTTCTATAAAGTTTTCCTCTTCAAGCAGTGTTTCCTAGTAGCCATTGCAGCAAGTAGATCTATGTGTGGAATACTTCTACGGTTGGTAACTTCTTTTCGGTCTGCTGTAATTTAAAGTTTTCACCTTTCCCAATCGTTTTTTTCTTATTGGTTTTGTCCTTCTAGCCAGTAGGCGTAAAAGTTTTTCATTGTTTCTAACCCGCTATATCTCGAAGGATCAAGGAAATGAGAATGTCTATTTCTCTTCTCGCTGAGAGGGCAGTTCCACAGCGTATTACATCATATTCCACAACTTCAGAAGCGGGCTCTATTCTTACTACAGCGATTTTTGGTGCTCTCGGTGCACATTGGTAAGTTGGCAACTTAGTCCTAGTTTCATTTTATTTTGCTCATTGGGACACACTACATGTTAGTTGTCGCCAGGTGGCCTATGCAGCATGAACATTTCTCTGCAGTTTTCATAGGGTCCCTCCCTTCAGATTACTGCTTTGGTACTTCCCATCAGTCCAATCCTGGTCCGGTCCGGAGGGACGCTAAGGAAGGAGAAATTAGATCTTACCTGCTAATTTGCTTTCCTTTAGTCCCTCCGGACCGGACCAGGCACCTCCCATGTTCTCTCTACTCTTTAGCTTCTTTTATTAAGTAGGAAGTGTATTCATTCCTTTACGATTTGTGGAACAATACTATATATATACAGAACTTTACGTGGTCTATACCACTTCTCTGGTGGTTGCTGGTGAGCTCAATTGCTGGAATCTATCTATAAAACCTTAAATATGCCATACCACTTCTCTGGTGAGAGTTGTGGCTGAGCTCAGTTGATGGAATATATATCAAATCTTAAGTGGGCCATACCACTTCTCTGGTGAGAGTTGCTGGTGAGCTATAAGACAAGTGAGCCATACCACTTCTCTGGTGAGAGTTGCTGGTGAGCTATATTATACGTGAGCCATACCACTTCTCTGGGGAGAGTTGCTGGTGAGCTATATTACATGAGAACCATATCGCTTCTCTGGTGAGAGTTGCTGGTGAGCTATAGTACAAGTGAGCCATACCACTTCTCTGGTGAGAGTTGCTGGTGAGTTGAAATACATATCGGGCCATACCACTTCTCTGGTGAGAGTTGCTGGTGAGCTCTGATACTTGGCATTGCTGAGTGCTTTGTGGCTGCTAGGATTCCATACGGCACAGAAGGTCTTTCTTTCCTGCTTTGTTATTCAAATACTGAGGCTAAGGTCACATGGCCAGGGCTCCTATTGGCTCTCTAGAGTCAGAGTTTTTTCTCAGTCTCCACCTGCTGGTAGGCGAGCACAACCCATCAGTCCAATCCTGGTCCGGTCCGGAGGGACTAAAGGAAAGCAAATTAGCAGGTAAGATCTAATTTCTCCATTCTGTTGGACACATTGGTTTCCCTTGGAGAGAGAGAGTGCCAACCCTTCTCTCTCTAACTTAAACCAGGAAATACCCTGATTTTTATAGGTGCCCTCAGGATATGGATAATATGACAGTAGATATACCTGATTGGATCTATGCTAATGTCATGGTTGTCACTGATTGGCTCATGCTAATGAGTTGCTTCTATCTTGCTAACATGGTTTTGTCTTTAGCTCACTTGACCACAAATCTTAAGCAAGACCCTGCATCCAGCTACGCCTTTCCTTTCTCACACCATAGTTGGCCACAATCCTGCTCACAGGAAAGTCTCCCTCCTCTCTTGGACAGCTAGTTCCCTATTTTCTTTGCACCTGGCATGACTCACTCATTTCTCAACTTGTTTTTCTAACTTACATTACAGAGAAAATTCCACTCTGCAACAGATACGGCTTCCATTTTGTGCTGAAATCCTCCATTTTGTTTCCATATCTATTCCTAACTTTTCCTAATTTAGCTTATTTAGGCCTCAATCCGAGCTACAAACTAGGCCATACTTTTCCAGTAAGCTCCCAGTTATGTCAGCCATCAGATTTCTGACTCAGCCAAGGTCTGTAATAGCCTGAGCTCTATGACTGGGCCCGCCACCATTCCAGTGGGGGGTCTCTGGCTGTACCATAATTATACAAGGTGCACTTGATCCCCACAGGACAAAAAAGCGAAAACAAAAAAAGGGGTGGGGAAAATAGGCTCTATTCAAACAATGGGGCAAACGTATAAATTAGTTAAAACAATGATTTTTATTGTGAAAAGGTCACCTATTCACAATAAAAATCATTGTTTTAACTAATTTATACGTCTGCCCCATTGTTTGAATAGAGCCTATTTTCCCCACCCCTTTTTTTGTTTTCAGCTTCTGGGAGGGCACATTCACTCTGTTAGGTCTGTAGGAAGGAACAGCAGTATCTCCCACATTTTCCCTAGTAATCTGTATAATGTCATGGACTCACTCTTTTTTAAGATAAATGTTTTAAATTGAATGGAGTGGGGCAGTAAGGCTCACATGCTGACATCTCCCTGGTGCAGATGTCCTCCCTGTTGTGTTCAGCAGGCAGTGTAATTGATTCATCTTTTCATTGCACAGCATAGAACTCAATTATGGCAGGAACCAGCAGCATCTCCTGAGACCTCAGCTTGAGTGGGTATGTAAGATCTTGGATCTCTTCCCACAGATGCCTTTAAATCTCTCTCTCGCTCTCTTTCATAAGAAGCTATCACTGTGGCACTTTGAAGTAACACATAATGGGCAATATTTAGTAAATGGTGCCTAAAATTCAGTGCCGTTATGATCTGCAAGAACACCTGTTATAGAATGCTAGTCTAACTTTGGGTGTGAGCACTTACACCTGCCAAAAGCTGCTGTGATTTGCTCACGTCCAACTGACAGGTGGTCAAATTCAGATATTCTATAACTGTGCTTAATTTCTTAGAGTGCCCTGACCCACCCATGCATGACTTCACCCCCTTTGAGTTGCACACTGTAAAAGTTGGGTGCACATGCTGTGGAATAAGAGTGTAGGGCAGATCCATGTGTAACTTCTAATTAAGTGCTTGTTATCTCTAACTATTAGTGCTTAATTGACTGAATTAGAGAGTGTCAGGGCATTAAGGACTCTCAAAGAATTTAGTATGTGCTAAAATCCAGTTAGAAGACACAAAATTCAGAAATGGTCAAGAACGGACAGAGATTCCATAGAAATAACTTGCCTCCCCCACCCTTGCCAAAAAGAGTTCTCTGCATTTCTAAGGAAGAAGCAATTTTAACTTCTGCAGTATAGAAACTTAGATATAGTGAAACCTATCTAAGGAATTGCTCTCTTCAAACTGCTATCTCCCCATCCTTCTAACACTATTCCTCACCCTTCCTACCTTCAGTGCACAGACTTACACACAGAATACAGCTGTTCATATGCACAAGTACATAAATGTTGCCACTGGGACAGACCGAAGGTCCACCAAGCCTACAATCCTGTTCAACAGTGGCCAATCCAGGTTACAAGTACCTGGCAAGATCCCAAAACAGTACAATACATTTAATGCTGCTTATTCTAGAAATAAGCAGTGGAGTTTCCCCAAGTCCAACTTAATAATGGCTTATGGACTTTTCTTTTAGGAAGCTAGCCAAACCTTTTTTAAACCCCACTAAGCTAACTGCTTTTACTACATTCTCTGGCAACAAATTCCAGAGTTTAACTACATGTTGAGTGAAGAAATATTTTCTATGATTTGTTTTAAATTTACTAATTCCTTGTCATCAAGCAGATGAAGCCATTACGTATGGGTTATGTCCATCAACCAGCAGGGGAGATAGAGAGCACTCAAACTTTCACAGTGCCCTCTTGGCCAGCTAGCTCCACTGCCTCTTCAGTATTCTCTATCTCCCTTAGCAGGGTGGCTGCAGCTTGTTCGAGCTCCAGGCGCTGTCCTGTAGAGACCTATTTCTGCAATTTTCAGAGTCCGGAGTCACGGTTCGGACCGTGCCTTCCTTTATGCCTAAGGTGGTTTCAGCCTTTCACTTAAACCAGCCTATTTTCTTGCCCTCTTTTTCAGAGGAAGAGTTTCCAGAATCTTTTGGGCAGCTGCACCTTTTGGATGTGCGCAGGACTCTGCTGCAGTATCTGCGAGTTACTAACTCTTTCAGGACTTCTGATCATCTGTTTGTTTTGCTATCCGGCTCTCGCAGAGGGTCTCCAGCGTCTAAAGCCACTGTTGCCCGCTGGCTCAAAGAAACTATCTTTTCAGCTTATCTGCTGGCCGGCAGGGTTCCGCCTGTAGCCTTTAAGGCACATTCTACTAGAGCGATTTCTTCCTCTTGGGCTGAAACTGGAGCACTCTCTCTTCAAGAGATATGCAGTGCAGCAACATGGGCTTCTAAGCTCTCTTTTGCCCGACATTACAGGCTGGATGTGGCTGCCAGGAGGGATGCGCGTTTTGGTGCACAAGTGCTAGCGCGTGGTGTGGCTTGTTCCCACCCTATCTAGGGATTGCTTTGTTACATCCCATACGTAATGGCTTCATCTGCTTGATGACAAGGAAGGGAAAATTAGGTTCTTACCTTGGTAATTTTCTTTCCTTTAGTCATGGCAGATGAAGCCATGAGCCCTCCCTGTATGATTGTCTGTATGCTGTGAATCTGTTTTTCAGGTTCTGTTCTAATTTCCTGAAGTTCCTTCCTTGGGAGAAAGTTGGAAAACAATCTTCAGGATTCATGTTCAGTTTAAATTTAGGAGGATGTGTTCATTCCCTCCAGCATGTTTTTTTTTTTGGAGGATGTGTTGATTCTCTCCAGGAGGCGCGTGTGTTCCCCTCCAGTTCTATAAATAGGAGGATGAGTTCATTCCCTCCAGTGTGTTGGGAGGATGTGTGATTCCCTCCAGGAGGCGCGTGTGTTCCCCTCCACTTATACAATAAGGAGGATGAGTTTATTCCCTCCAGAAGGATGTGCATTCCCTCCTTTATGAGTTCATGCCCTTGTGATGGGCCATCGTTCGCTGTGAGGAAAGCTCTTGTGATTCCCATTGCGGTTTGCCATACTGCTTTGGAAGCTTCAAATACTGAAGAGGCAGTGGAGCTAGCTGGCCAAGAGGGCACTGTGAAAGTTTGAATGCTCTCTATCTCCCCTGCTGGTTGATGGACATAACCCATACGTAATGGCTTCATCTGCTATGACTAAAGGAAAGAAAATTACCAAGGTAAGAACCTAATTTTCCCTTTTGTAGCTTCATTGAGTGCCCCCTAGTAAACAAGTGATTCATGTCTACCCTTTTCACTCCACTCATTATTTTATAGACCATATCTCCCCATAGCCGTCTTTTCTCCAAGCTGAAGAGCCCTGCCACTTTAGCCTTTCCTTATAGGGAAGTCGTCCCAGCCCTTTTTCATTTTCATCACCCTTCTCTCTACCTTTTCTAATCTTTTTGAGACGCGGTGAACAGAATTGCACACAATATTCGATAAATGATTGCACTCTGGAGCAATACAGATTCTTTATAATGTTCTCATTTTTGTTTTCCTTTCATAATATGTAACATTCTATTTGCTTAGCCACTGCCGTACACTGAGCAGAGGGTTTCAATATATCATCAAAGATGACACCTAGATCCCTTTCCTGGACGTTGATTCCTAATGTGGAGTGATTGGAGCATTCCATGATTTCTTATCTCTGCTTCATGAATTTCTTAATATGAAGGGGCATGAAGTAGAATATATCACACTCAGATTAATCTCTCCAAGTGAGTTAAGTTTTTAGCACACCATGACAGGAACGACATTTGCTCCTATGCCAGGGTATGAAGATTTTAATCTGTTTCACTGCTCTTGCTGGTCTCAGCATGTGCATTGTCAGAGCATTGCCTCTTGGGGTTCATAAAGTGCACTTGAAAATTCTTTTTATTCAGATTGGTGGGACCCAAGTTCTGTATGTTTCACCACATTTTCTTGGTCTCTGTGCAGATTTGTTGGCACTTGAAGATCATCTGTTTCTTTCCATAATCAGAACAGTCTCCTTTACCACGATATCTGACTTTTCTTGCATTAAGCTTTTTATTGGTGGTAGTGGAAGTGTTTCAGGTGATCACAATCCCAAGGTCACAATCTGTGTATATCTAGCATATCAGGGTTGGCATTGACATTCTCCGAGGACAAGCAGGCTGCTTGTTCTCACGATTGGGTCAACGTCAAGTTCCCAGATACTTTTCTGAAGAAGTCTTTTGGGGTCCCCTCTGATCCTACTCCGCCTATTGAGAGAAGGATGTCTGTGCCTGAGAGTCTTTCTTTTTCCTCCTTTGTTCGGGAAATGTCTAAGGATATTCCCTTCCCTATGGAGGTTGTGGATGAGCCCAGGGCCGAGATGCTCGAGGTACTACTACTACTATTAAACATTTCTATAGCGCTACTAGACTTACGCAGCGCTGTACAAATTAACATGAAAAGACAGTCCCTGCTCAACAGAGCTTATAATCTAAATTGGACAGACGAACAGACAGCTAGGGGTGGGGAAATTGCAGTGGTAGGGGTGATAAGTGAGGGTGTTGAGTAAGAGAGTCATGGTTAGGAGTCGAAAGCAGTAGCAAAGAGGTGGGCTTTAAGCCTAGACTTGAAGACAGCCAGAGACTGAGCCTGACGTACTGGCTCAGGGAGTCTATCCCAGGCATAGGGAGCAACGAGATAGAAGGAACGAAGCCGGGAGTTAGCAGTGGGGGAGAAGGGGGACGACAGGAGACATTTACCCAGCGAACGGAGTTCATGGGGAGGTGTGTAGGGAGAGATGAGAGCAGAAAGGTACTGAGGAGCTGCGGAGTGGATGCACTTGTCAGTCAAAAGGAGAAGTTTGAACCGTATGCGGATTATCTTTCTCCACCTACAGAGGTTGCAACGGCTCCCTTGCATAACAGACTCAGGGAAGTTCTTATGCGAAACTGGTCGTTCCCTCTCTCTAATCCAGTGGTCCCCAAAAAAGCTGAGTCCCAGTACAGAGTCCACGGAGAGCCGGTGATGGTGAAGTCTCAGCTACCTCACGATTCCATGGTGGTGGAGTCTACTCTCAAGAGAGCCAAGAGTACTAGGGACTATGCCTCGGTGCCCCCAGACAGAGAGTCTAGGACCTTGGATTCTTTTGGGAGGAAGACGTATCAGGCCGCTATGCTCGCAGCCAAGATACAGACATATACCAGCTCTACACAAGCATCCACTTGCGGAACTCGGTGAGGCAATTGTCCAGTTTGGTTGAAGTGCTTCCTCCGGTGCAGGCCAAACCTTTTCACCAGGTGGTCAGGCAGCAGAAGGCGTGTCAAATTCCTGGCCAGGGGTACTTACGACACTTTTGATGTGACATCCAGAATAGCTGCTCAAGGTATAGTGATGCACAGATCTCATGGCTGCATGTCTCTGACCTGGATGATAATATCCAGCAGCGAATGGCGGATGTTCCTTGCCGAGGGGGGGGGGGGGGGGGGGGATAACCTTTTTGGTGAAAAAGTAGAGGATGTGGTCGATCAGATCAAAAAGCACCATGATGCTATGGATTATCTCTCCCACCGGGCGTCTTCTGCTACTGCCTCCTCCTCTAGGAGTTTTTTTGGAGGGAGGAGGAGTGCTCCCTATTCCTTTAATAGGTGTAGGTACACTCTTGCTTCTCGGCAGCCTACCCAGGCTCAGACCCAGTGTGCTTGTTCTTGTCAACAGCGTGTGCCTAAGGCCCATGCAGCTCCCCAGCAAAAACAAGGGACGGGATTTTGACTGGCTCCAGGCAGCATAGCCACAGTGCAAGTGTCCGTTCCGGACGACTTACTGTTTGGAGGGAGGTTAATATTTTTTCACCAAAGGTGGCCTCTTATAACCTCTGACCGGTGGGTTCTTCAAATAGTCCGGTTCGGATACACTCTCAATCAGGAATCCATGCCTCCAAATTGTCCACCGGGAGCTCAGTCCTTCAGCTCCCAGCACAAGCAGGTATTTGCAGAGGAACTCTCCGCCCTTGTATAGGCCAGTGCAGTCAAACCCGTTCCACCAGGGGAAGAAGGGCTTGGATTCTATTCCAGGTACTTGTGCAAAAGACAACAGGGGGGATGCGTCCCATCCTAGACCTAAGGGCCCTGAACAAATTCCTAGTCCGAGAAAAGTTCAGGATGGTTTCCCTTGGCACCCTTCTTCCCATGATTCAGGAAAACGATTGGCTATGCTCTCTGGACTTAAAGGATGCCTATACCCACATCTTGATACTCCCAGCTCACAGGAAGTATCTTCAAAGGGAACTCTGCACTTTCAGTACTGTGTACTGCCCTTTGGCCTCGCGTCTGCGCCCAGGGTTTTCACAAAGTGCCTGGCAGTTGTCGCAGCATCGCTACGCAGACTGGGAGTGCATGTGTTCCCTTATCTCGATGACTGGCTGCTGAAGAGCACCTCGGAGGCAGGAGCTCTACAGTCCGTGTAGATCACTATTCGAGTGCTATAGCTACTGGGGTTTGTGATCAATTATACCAAGTCCCATCTTGTCCTGGTTCAGAAATTGGAGTTGGAGCTCTGTTGGTCACACAGACGTCTTGAGCTTATCTTCCCCAGGCAAGGGCAGACAATCTCCTGGCCCTAGTGTCCATGGCTCGAGCGTCTCAACAGATCACAGCTCAGCAGATGTTGAGGCTCTTAGAACACATGGCTTCCACAGTTCATGTAACTCCCATGGCATGCCTACATATGAGATCAGCTCAATGGACTCTAGCTTCCCAGTGTTGCCAGGCCACAGGGGATCTAGAGGATGTGATCCATCTCTCCACCGACTTTTGCCGTTCCATTCAGTGGTGGACCATTCGATCCAATTTGACCTTGGGACGTCCATTCCAAATTCATCATCTATAAAAAGTGCTGACGGATGCATCCCTCCTGTGGTTGGGGAGCTCATGTAGATGGACTTCACACTCAAGGAGCTTGGTCCTTTCAGGAAAAGGGTCTTCAGATCAATCTCCTGGAATTACGAGTGATCTGGAATGCTCTCAAGGCTTTGAGATCGACTGTACAACCAAATCATTCTGATTCAGACAGACAATCAGGTTGCTATGTATTACACCAACAAGCAGGGGGGCACCGGATCTTGCCCTCTGTCAGGAAGCCGTCCGGATGTGGCTTTGGGCGCACAGTCATGGCATGTTTCTCCAAGCCACGTATCTGCCAGGCGTAAACAGTCTGGCCGACAGGTTGAGCAGGATCATGCAACCTCACGAGTGGTCGCTCAACATGGGCGTTGTCCTCAAGATCTTCTGAGTGTGGGGCACCCCCTCGGTGGACTTTTTTGCCACTCAGATCAATCACAAAGTCCCTCAATTCTGTTCCAGACTTCAGGCCCACGACAGACTAGCGTCTGATGCCTTTCTCCTGCATTGGGGGACAGGCCTTCTGTACACGTATCCTCCCATACCTCTAGTAGGGAAGACTTTGCTGAAACTCGAGCAGGACCGCGGAACTATGATTCTGGTTGCCCCCTTCTGGCCTTGTCAGATCTGGTTTCCTCTTCTTCTGGAGTTGTCCTCTGAAGAACCGTGGATATTGGAGTGTTTTCTGACCCTCATCACCCAGAACGCAGGGTCGCTTCTACATCCCAACCTCCAGTCTCTGGCTCTCATGGCCTGGATGTTAAGAGCTTAGAAGTTGCCTCCTTGGGTCTTTCAGAGGGTGTCTCCCGGGTCTTGCTTGCTTGCTTCCAGGAAAGATTCCTCGAAAAAGTGTTATTCTTTCAAATGGAGGAGGTTTGCCGCCTACACGGACCCTGCTTGAATACCTTCTACACTTATCAGAATCTGGTCTCAAGACCAACTCCGTAAGAGTTCACCTTAGTGCAGTTAGTGCTTATCATCAACGTGTAGAGGGTAAGCCTATCTCTGGACAACCTTTAGTTGTTCGCTTCATGAGAGGTTTGCTTTTGTCAAAGCCCCCTGTCAAACATCCATCAGTGTCATGGGATCTCAACGTCGTTCTCACCCAGCTGATGAAAGCTCCTTTTGAGCCACTGAATTCCTGCCATCTGAAGTACTTGACCTGGAAGGTCATTTTCTTGGTGGCTGTTACTTCAGCTTGTAGAGTCAGTGAGCTCCAAGCCCTGGCAGTGCATGCACCTTATATCAAATTTCATCATAACAGAGTAGTCATCCGCATTCACCCTAAGTTCTTGCCGAAGGTGGTGTCGGAGTGCCATCTGAAGCAGTCAGTTGTCTTGCCAACATTTTTTCCCCGTCTTCATACCCGCTCTGGTGAAGACAAGTTGCACACCTTGGACTGTAAGAGAGCATTGGCCTTTTATGTGGAGCGGACAAAGCCCTACAGACAGTCCGCCCAGTTGTTTGTTTCTTTTGATCCCAACAGGAGGGGAGTTGCCATCGGAAAATGCACAATCTCTAATTGGCTCGCAGATTGCATATCCTTTACTTATGCCCAAGCTGGGCAGACTCTAGAGGCTCATAATGTCAGAGCCATGGCTGCGTCAGTGGCTCACTTGAAGTCAGCGTCTATTGAAGAGATTTGCAAGGCTGCAACGTGGTCATCAGTTCACACATTCACATCTCACTACTGCCTTCAGCAGGATATCCGACGCAACAGTCGGTTTGGGCAGTTGGTGCTGCAGAATCTGTTTGGGGGTTTGAATCCAACTTCACCCTCCTAGGCCCATTACTGTTCTGTTCCAGGCTGCACTCTCACTTAGTTGTGTTTCTTTTCAGGTCAATCTCTGTTATGCCCTCGCCGTTGCGAGGCCCAATTGACCAATGTTCATTATTTTGAGTGAGCCTAGGTGCTAGAGATACCCCAATCATGAGAACAAGCAGCCTGCTTGTCCTCGGAGAAAGCGAAGATACATACCTGTAGCAGGTATTCTCCGAGGACAGCAGGCTAATTGTTCTTGCAAACCCGCCCTCCTCACCTTTGGAGTGTTGTTCTCTTGCTTTTGGACTACACTGAGGGACTCACGCTGCGGGCGGGAAACCGGTCCGCGCATGCGCAGTGCATGCCGCTTGCACGCTAGAAGACTCTGGAAGATTTTTTGAGATTTTGCTAGGAAAAACTTTAGATCCTGGGCTGACGTGGATGTCAACCCAATCGTGAGAATAAGCAGCCTGCTGTCCTCGGAGAATACCTGCTACAGGTTTGTATCTTCACTGTTCTGGTGGATGAGATGCTGTCTTGTATACAGACTTGACACAATACCTAACATCCAGCAGTGAGAGTTGACTGTTTCCAGTTGAGTGCTACAGATTCTGCCTTAGACTAATTTATTTTTTCTGTACTGGTTGTGAACCATATTGTTTGAAGTTCATTATCTGTGCTACAATTATCGGCCTCTTGTCTTTAGGTTCAAGGTCACTTCTCCTTAACTGTTTGTGTGTTTAGGTTTCACTGTACTTTGTGGTTTCCTGTGTGCACCCATTCTAAGGAGTAGTTTTGCCATATGAATTGAGAGCAGAGAAGGATTTTTTTTTGTTAGTGTCAGCTCCACTGTTTTGAACCAATGAGTGTTATCCCTTCCTACCAGCAGGTGGAGGTAGAGAAAAAATGAATTTTGCCAGTGACATCACCAGCCTAAGCAGAGGTGCTCCCTGGAATAATCCAATATTTTTCTGTACCTTCAGCAGGGGTGGTAGGTTGTGCTGATGGTTGTGGCTCAGGAGGTGGTGCCATGGGAGAGGGATCACATGAGTCTGCTACAGCAAGCCCTGTTAGCCCAGTGAACACTACTCCTTCAGGACGTTCGTTGTTCTCTCCCACTCACACCCAGGGCGAGGGTCGGTGAACCTTTTGAGAGGGTTCCCTCTCTATCTTCTCAGCTGGTCACCACATATGCGAGACTCAGTTGGGGACCTCACTGTCTTGGGCATGTGGCACAGGGTGTCTGGTCAAGCCAGAAGGCATCTTGGTCCATGAGCCGCCTGGAAACCTGAGTGGTTCATCTGGCTCTGCAGGAGTTTCAGGTGTTCTTAGAAGGGAAAGTGGCCAGGGTGCTGTCAGAGAATGCCATGGCGGTGACGTACATCAACAAGCAGGGTGGAACCAGAAGTCTGGCAGTGGATCTGGAGGTAGAGAGTCTCTATTGGTGGGCAGAGATGCATCTGCAGGCTTTCTCGGTGGTCCACATTGCAAACAGAGACAATGTGGAGGTGAACTTTCTAAATCGCTATCTTCTGGATCATCACAGAAATATGTAGCTCATTATTCCAGTATAGCCTATGATTTTGCCTTGTATTGCCCCATCCTCCTCTATATCTGAAACCTTCTTTACACCAAACTTTGAACCACTTATTAAATTTTTCTGTTTTATGCAGTCTCTCTTCTCCCTTCCCACATGCAGGAATAACTTCAGAAAAAGCTGCTGTTCAAACCAAAGACTTTAGTTCCTCCCCAAGCTTCTGGAACGTTCTCTGTGCTCTGAACTTGTTGTTGTTGGCCAGGTCATTTGTCCCCAGGTGGATTATAAAATCAGTATTAGATCCTTACTCTCCCCTCGGACCACTTTCAGTATTTGGTCTGTATTTGTGGTAGCTGAGTGAGGATCCTAGAAGGCACTTCACTAGGTTGGGTTCTTTGATCTGTGTTTTTATGTTAATATCTCTGATAATGAAGTCTCCTACCAGTAAGAATTTTCTGCTTTGCACTGATATGTCATTGTTTTGGGGATGTCTCTTGGATTGTGTTACATCCCTTGCTTATGGTTTCACATCAGTACTATTTTTCTGAGTATCGTAATGCTCGATTGCAGCAAAGGAATTATTTTTATTTTTGTTACATTTGTACCCCGCGTTTTTCCCACTCATGGCAGGCTCAATGCAGCTTACATGGGGCAATGGAGGGTTAAGTAACTTGCCCAGAGTCACAAGGAGCTGCCTCTGCCGGGAATTGAACTCAGTTCCTCAGTTCCCCAGGACCAAGGTCCACCACCCTAACCACTAGGCCACTCCTCCATTATATAAAGGCAATGTGGTTGGAAGGGTGAATGCCTCTGTGTCACAGGTCATAATCTACCAGAGCCTACTGTGACCCATCTATTCCTCTGTTGCTTTAATCTCTGTGTAGTGCTGGTGGTAAATTGGCTGGGAACTGAGTAATCTTGGATTCTTCCTTAATTGTAGCCAATTCCTTCCTGAGGTTGTTGATTTCATCTTTCATAGCAGATTTTGGAGACCCATGTGGCAAGCTCTAAGGTTCCAGACTGATTGCTTAGGACTAAAGCCCACTTTATGTTGCATTGAATGAAGGTCATGTTGATGTGATTCACAGGTGTGAAAAGGTGAACTGTGTTAAGTGATATGAGTGAGGAGGATTGACCAATGTGGGGTTTATTGAAGATACTTGTCTCTGGATGTTCTTATATAGGTAGAGTTAACCTAGGGTGGGTGGGACTATAAAGTCAAGATGAAGTCAGATATAGTAATTTAGAGGCCAGAATCCCTGTAAACGAAAAGAGGGGTTTTTTTTTTGTCTTTTTCAGGTACAGATATATTCAGCAGATAGGAGATACTAGAAGGAAACACAGGTAAAAGCAGATTAGAAATGGACTCAAACCAAACCAGACAATTGACATTTCTCTGCATAGCTCTCTGGCAGGCACAAATCCAAGTGTTTTCTTGTTCAGGATTTGTTTTGCTGGTGATGTCAGATTGGCTTTGCAGGCTTTAGTATGCAGTTCTCCGGCGTTTGCTACCCAGGGGTCAGGGTCTGCTCCCAGTGAGGGCTGGTAAGAGATGGAGGACGGACCCCTTTGGCTTATGGGGTGACAACTACCCTTACGTGGACAAACTAGACTGTGCTTAAACTTTCCCTACTACTCCCAGCTAATGCCTCACAAACATGCCCAGCACACACAACTCAGAAAAAGGACGCCCTCTTCCACTCCTTACATATACGCACAGGGAATGTTCATATTCTGTATTTTTTATTTTCTTTTTTTTTAAATTCTACTCTGAAAACTACTTTGAGGATCAGACAGTTTTCTTATTGGTTACTATGTGTATTGCCAAGTTACATTTGTTGCCAAAGGCAAGGCCAGATTAAGCTATTGGCAAACTTTTGCAGTACTTTGTGCCCATGTGCTTTGGGGAGGCCTTTGAGATGTGTCCAGGACTTAGTTTAGGATTGCCAACTGTCTGACTTTTTTCATAAGTTAGAATTTTACATTGGTATCCAGAAAGTAGAATGATTAGAAAACATCCAGACATATTACTGGAGTTTAAAACGTCTGTCTGCAGGTTTCTTGTTCCCTCTGCTGTGCCTGCCTTCATTGTAGCTGGCAGCAGTGATCCAGTCAATAGGAAGGCAGTGAGGGAGGAGCACTGGAAGGCAACTCTAGTCACAGGAAGGGAGGAGGTGATCTATAGCAGCGAAACTTCCTCCAGAAGTGTCTGCATCTGGTGGGAGGTAGAAAATAAATGAATCCCCCTCAAAAATGCTCAGTACATTTCTATAGGAGAAACACCTCCAACAGCTGCAGTATACATACACTGATTTCCTGTAACATTGTGATTAAAGAAGTACACCTTTAAAACTGCCTTCTCCTTTCATCTCCTCTCCTGATCAGATGCAAAGTATACAAGCTCACATTTACATAGGCACACAAACATATGAATGAATGTACATGCAGAAGGGTTGGAAAGGAATTCTGTGAATCATTCTCCACATTTTCTTCAATTGTTTGACTTTAGGAACAGAGTAAAGGCATTATTTGAGAGCGCCTATAGTAGATGATGTAGCCAGCTAGTATTTCACATCATTGATCATTGTGGATATCCTGAAAACCAGACTGGCCCAGGGTTCCCTAGGACTGTTTCAGGAACCACTTAACTGTTTAATCAAAGGAAAATGTATGTGACTAGAAAGCATGCAGTACTGTGGAACTAGTTAAAACGCTACCCTAGAGTAACTTACAATTCAGTGGATTCTCACAGTTAATGTATGGAATAAGAGGGAAATATTTTCCCTGAGGTTTTTTTGGGGGTTTTTTTTTTTTTTTTTTTGGTTCTTGAATACCTCTTATTAATGCTCTGTTTCCATTAATTACTATTGCCTGGATAAAGCGTGTGAAAAGGTACAAGAGAGGAGATGCCCAGTAGACAATTGTAATGATTATTGGCCGGAAAGTCTTTAAGGTAGCATTTTAAAAGGGACTTGTGATTTCAGCATGGCGGGGGGGGGGGGGGGGGGGGGGGGAATGAGGAAGTATTCAGGAGAGTTTGCCATGCCTGGTGTATAATTATTATAAGGATTTGTTTACTATTGATTTTGTTTTGTGACAGTTTTCACTAAGATATATTTATGAACCTCACTTTTTTTTTTGCTTGCACTCTGGATTTGAATCACATTTCAAACCTGTTTAATACCACACAGCTCAAAAATTTGATTACTATGTTCTGAGTCTCTTCGACTTTTATTTGCAAGTTTTGAAAACATATTAAAAATCAAAATAGATGTATACAGAGTAATTACAGGAAACCTTTACCAAACAACCAGATTTTTCTATTTTCTGGGCAAATCACATAACCCTCCATTGCCCCAGGTACAAAATAAGTACCTATATATAAAATGTAAAATGCTCTTTTGCCAGCTTTTCTTCATGTGGGGATTTTAGTATCTTAGAAAGCACTTTTGCTTTTCAGTTTCAACGGTCTCTGGTGGGAAACATTTTCTTAGCTGTTTTAGTTTTTGAGTGTTCCTCCTTTCTTTTGCGACACGTCTTTTCATTGCTAGATGGGTCAATGGAAACTTTGTGCCATTTAATGTATTTCAGAGGTTCCGTTTTCTTCCTTCCTTCAGACAGTGCGCTGAAGCCTCCTCAGTTTCACGGCGGTCTTCTGTTTTTGTTTTTCTTCTTCACCACATCTAGTTTGGTATTCTCTTGTTTTTTTTTTTTTGTTTTTTTTTTTGCTGTAAGGGCTCTCTCATACCTTAGCTAACTTTGTTAGTTAATTTCTCTTGGTTAAACAATGTACCTGGTTCCAGACTTTGGAAGCATTTCTGCCTTTCTATTTTTCACAGATTGTGCTTTCTAAGCCAGGGGTATGTTTCTTCGATATGGACAATTTTCTCTGTTTCTTGGCTACTGCTCTTACAGGTAATTGCCTTTAGCAACAGTTTCTTCTGTGTTCCCATAGCATCTTTAATGCTGCTTTGTGGCATGTTTCCTGGACTACTTGGGTTGCTAATGTTGGTCCTCACCTATTGCTGTAAGTGGCTGGTACAACATAGCAGGTATTCCAGATTGCTGTTCTGCTACCTCTTGTGTTCTTTTTGGTAAATTTTTGCTGTATTTAATCTTGGCCTGATATTACATAAAGTTTTGCTGCCTTATTCTGGTCAGTGGTGGCACTTCTTAAGCCAGCAGTAGCATCTAGTCTGCTTACCAGACTAGTGCTCTACTGTGGTAGCAGCCTGGCTCCTTATTCTAGAGGTAGCTGTAATGAATGCATGGTAGTAGGATTTCTCTTTATTTTTATTATTTCTAAATTGCATTATATAAAGAAAATACAAACTAGAACCGCGCACAATTTTTCGTAAGAAACAAAACAAATATCTCCATTATCTAAAGTCCTCATCAAGAAGAAAGTGTATGAATTATAACACTTAACTACATATTAAGAAAAAGAAGCCACAAAAATTGACTTCAAAACACAGCCTATTCCATGTTAAGACCCCAATTTATTTCCCAGATCTTGAACCTGATTTAATAAAAAAAAAATCTTTCCAGTTGGGATGGATCAAAACAGATACATTGTTTTCCCTGATATTGTATAACACATTGACAAGGAAAGATAAGAAACATGTGCCCCCCCCCCCCCCCCCCCCAAAAGCAAAAACGTTGTTTCAAAGCAAGAAAAATCTTCCTCTGCTGCTAAGTAGGAAAGGCCATGTCTGGAAAGAGTTGAATAACCACAGAATTGCACAGATTTTTACCTTAGAATACAGCTTCAAAATTTTTAATTTATCACTTTCTGAACAAAAGATCACCAAACAAAGTAGCACGGGAGATACTGAGAAGCCTCCAGAAAGGTGGTTAGCTGGCCAGCCTCAGTAGAAAATTGCCCAACCAAACCACCCTCCTAAGAGGAAACTGCCCCTTTAGTAATATAACAACATTTAGAAATAGGAAAAGTCTCCCCTTGTTCCAGGTATAAAACCTCCACAAAACATTTTCAAAGCAATATTTCTGGTGAAAGCAAATATGTAATAGGAAAATTCAAAAATCTTAAATTATTAATCCGCAAACTATTCTCAAGGGATTCTGTTCTATTATGAGGGCTCAAGTTTTCCTTGACTGAAGAGGCATTAACTGTGCCTGTAAAGTCTGAACTTGAGATTGCATACCATCAAATAAAGATTCCATTTTGCTAACTTTACTCTGTACACCTGACACGGAATCCACTACTTGTACTGAAAAATGGAGAAATTAGGCCTTACTTGCTTATTTGCTTTCCTTTAGTCCCTCCAGACCAGCCCAGACTGTGATGGGTTGTGCACGCCTTCTAGCAGGTGGAGACTGAGAATTCTGATTGAACAGAGTGAGCCAATAAGAGCCCTCGGTAGGACTACAAAGATCCAGTAATCTGTCTCCATCAGGTGGAAGGTTGTGAGTCATTCAGTCTCTCTGAATTTTCTTTTCCTTTCTTTCTATGGTGAGGCCTTTATTTTTTTTTTCCTTACTTCTGTGTGCCTGGGCTGTATAAAATAGCGTGTTCACTGTAGGCTGAGGTCCACGGGGGCCTATTCCAGCCTCAGGGGTGTTACACCCGGGTGGCTGGGTCCCTCCCCCACAATCCTCAGGGGAAGAGTGTCTAGGCAGGGAGAGGTAGCTGTTTTCTCTTGGTTCACAAGAGAACTTAAGTGTCAGTAAATCTAGGGGTCCTGGAACGGGATCCGTAGATGCGGTGCACCCGACGGGGCGACACGAGGGCGAGTGCGACTCCCGCTAGTCGGGTGGGTCAAGTTGCAATGGGACCCGTAGACCCAGTGCACCCGACGGGGCGACACGAGACCGAGAGCGAGTGGGCCAAGCTGGAGCGGGACCCGTAAACCCGGTGCAACCCGACGGGGCGACACGAGACCGAGAACGAGACCCAGTGCGACTCTCGCCAGTCGGGTGGGTCAGACCGAAAATCTCCCTGCCGAGAATGAGCAGGGAACCGCTCCTTCTGCCCAGCGCCGCGAAGCCTGTGAGCCCTACCTGGTGACCAGTCAACGGAGCCGACTGCAGAGCTGAGCTTGGGACCAGCGCAGCGTGGGAATCCCAGGATGTCCAGATCTGCCGAGCCCACCAGACCTGCCACGAAGTAGGGCCGACCAGGTCCTCCACCAACGCATAGTAAGTATCTCGCGCAAACGAACTGAGCCCACAACTGCAGCTAAAAGACTCAGCGGACTAACCGCCGCTCAGCTCCAGTTGGCGATTCCCACCGACAGAAGTCCTGACACCAAGACCCGACGGCAAAGTCGGAACCGCCGACAGCTTCCGTCCCACCGACCACCAGGGCCCTCGGCTAAAGACTCCCTAAAAAAAAAAAAAATCAAAACGAATGAGAGAATTTATGCTTGATGGACATAACTGCATGACCTGATTTAACAGCACTCCGTCTACAGCAACAATACAATGTTTCATACCTGCAAATGAGCTGCTCTGTTTAAATGTTTAAATGTAAAACAAGGAAATAGCTGCATGCACTGCATTGCTGTAGGCACACACTGCTTACAGCAATAAGCATTTGCTTTGCTTTGCCGCTTACTGCAATGTTTTAAAGTAAATGCTGGCTTTGCCTGCTCGGTTTCAATCTAAGGCAAATGAACCACTCTATCCTAATCACAAGGTATTGGATTGTATTACTTATATTACTTAAATGCTAGCATGAATGTTTTAATTGCACTATTACCCTCAAACACATGTTAAGGTTAAACACAGCTAGTATTAAGCACTGCCATACCTGTTGATCAAATTACTGTTATGGACCAATTGTTAAGACTGTTGATGCATTACTGACATTACCAACACCGCCCAACACTCACACGAACACTGCCCACAAAACCACTGATATCACCAACAATACCCAAAACTCCCACAAACACCATCCACAAAAATCCAACATGAACACTAATAAGCTACTGATAATAACATACCTCATTCCCATAATCTACCATGCATGGACTACCCCCAACATCAACAACAACCCAACCACAATCCACCAACTCTATGTACAACCTACTAACAACTCACCAGACCTGCCACCCAGAAACGCTAAAAGATCATCCCAAACTTTCCTCAATCTCCACTTCCCTAAGTGCAAAGGCATAAAATACAAAGTACTGCACGCATCCACCTTCTCTTTTATGAGCACGCAAATCTGGAATACACTACCACGCAACCTGAAAATGATCTACGAACTAACCGACTTCCGCATACTATTGAAGACTCATCTCTTTGAGAAAATTTATTGCAAGGATCAAAACACATGAAGTCCATACACACTAGAGAAATGCATCAATACACACTCACTTCTGAATTTTCTTCCCTGTACTTTCACCACACTTAAAACTCCACCCACAGATAAAATTGTACTACTCTAATGTTCTCTTGTTACTATTATATCGCCTTATCAATTCCCCCTTGTTACATTCCATTGTTCTATTCCCCATTGACATTTTGACTTTGACTTTGTCTTCCCATAATTCTTCACAATGTAACCCATAATCTGTATCAATTCCCCCTTGTTACATTCCATTGTTCTACTCCCCATTGACATTTTGACTTTGTCTTCCCATAATTCTTCACAATGTAACCCATAATCTTACTGTAACAAATTGTATTTCCATCATTCACAATGTATTGTAAGCCACACTGAGCCCGCAAATAGGTGGGAAAATGTGGGATACAAATGCAATAAATAAATAAAATAAAATAAATAAATATTCATGAGCATATCAGCTCTCCTGGGCTTGTTTTTCGGCTGTGCTCTCCTCCTTCCCGCCGGGGTTGCTAGTTTAAAAAAAAAAACCCTGCTTCATTATGGCTGAGAAGCTCCTGCGCTGTTTAGTTTGTCAGCGATGCGGTTTGGTTTCCAGTGGTGCTTGTAAGTACTGCACTGCTGTCGAGGGAACCTCTGAGTCGGGTCCTGCGCAAGTGGTCTCGGCAACTGTCAATGAGGTGGTGAAAGTAAAGTCAGTGGTCCCGTTTTTCGGCGGAAACCGCTGCCATTTTGATTACTACTGCCAGGCAGGCAGAGCAGCCTGTTTCTGTGTAGGTTCTGGCTCCCCAAGTTATTTCAGAGGGTAATTCTCGCATTTCTGCAGGGTTAGAGGCTGGCTTTCACCCAGAATTTGTTCTGCAAATGTACAAAGCCTTTATGCTATAGCAGGCTTCTCCTGGGATTTCAGAAGAGACTCTGAGGATCAGTTGGTAGCCACTAAATGGGCCAGAGGCACAGGGGCTCTGGAGGGTGACCTAGGGTCTGACCCAGGCTTAGATATGCAAGCTTTAGAGGACCAGGGTTTCTCTCAGGCAGACAATCTGGATGAGGATCCTGGTCTGGGGGATTCAGACTCTGATCCCTTTATTCCTGGCTTGGATACTTCTGTTCTTAGGGTCTTTCACAAAGAGGACTTGCAGGAGATAATTTCTTTGGTTTCCTCCATTTTGCGTTTTGATGAAGACGACGCTCCTGCTTCAGAACCACGCAAGGTGGACCTGTTAATCAAAGGGGTCCGTAAGCCAGATAGAGATGTACCATTGATTTAGCCGATCTAAAGACAGTTCAGAAACATCCCACTGTGCCTGAATGACACTTCTGATGTCCTGATGCATAGGAAAAGTTCTGCCTGGCTTACGGCCCCATTGATGGGGGCATGGCACTTAAGGACAGGCAGGACAGCCATATGGAAACGTTGCAGATGATCACCTTAGCTATACAGGCGACCGTCTTCGGTTCCCTAGTGGCCAGAGCATGCTTTTGGTGGTCAGAAAGGATTCTTGATAGGTCCTCGGATGATTTATCAGCCATTGATGCTGAGGTGGCTAAACTTGAGATGGGCTCAGCTTTCCTAGCCGATGGTTTGTATGATCTCTTTCGGGCTTCAGCCAAGTCGATGGCTTTAGGAGTAGCTGCGAGGATGTCTTTGGCTGCGAGGGTGGGCGGTGGATGCAGATTCAGTCTAAGCTCAGTAAGTTTCCCTTTCAGGGCTCATTATTTGAGGAGGACCTTGATAAGTTGGTTCGTAGTTTGGGGAAAACTAAGGTTCCAAGACTTCCTGAAGATAGGCCTAAGCCCTCTGGGTGCAGCTTGTTGTCCAGTTGGGGTCATGATTTTCGTCGTTTTTTGGGCAAATAAACAGACTTTGAGGTCCTGTTTTTTTTTCCAGAGGTCCCAGTCCTTTTGGAGAGCTCGCAGAGGGGGCAGAGACTCAGGGAGTTCTTTCCAATCCCTTGCTTGTCCATCCCAAATCACCTCTGACCAATGGGTTCTGGAGGTTATTTGAGAAGGGTACACCTTAGAGTTTGCGCTGCTTCTCTCAGGCACATTTTTGGAGACCTTTTGTCGATCTCGTCTCAAAGCAGGTGTCCGGGGAACTCTGGAAAGGCTTCTCAACCTCCAGGCTATTTGTCCAGTCCCCCCGTCAGAGCTCAGGCAGGGACGCTATTCCATTTATTTTGTCGTCCCCAAAAAGGAAAGCTCTTTCAGACCCATTTTAGACCTCAAAGTAGTCAATAAGCTACTAAAGGTCTCCTCCTTTCGTATGGAAACTCTATGGTCAGTCATAGTGGTACGGTCTGGAGAATTTTTGAAGGATTTAGATCTCACTGAAGCATATCTCCACATTCCGATCCGTCCCTTGCACCAGCAGCTCCTGCACTTTGCAATTCTCGGCCAGCACTTTCAGTTTCAGGCATTGCCCTTTGGTCTGGCGACAGCTCCACTCACTTTCACCAAAGTAATGGTAGTGGTTGCAGCAGCCCTTAGAAGGGACAGGATTCTGGTCCATCCTTATCTGGAAAATTGACCAGAGTGAAGTCGCACAGCGAGAGTCTTCAAGTTACAGAGAGGTGGTCAGTTTCCTCCAGTCCCTTGGATGGGTAGTAAATGCACAGAAGAGTCTGCTTTAGCAATCTCAGTCCTTGGATTATCTGGGAGTGTGCTTTGACACTCAGAGAAGTTTAGTGTTTCTCACCCAAGACAGGATTCTCAAGTTGCTGAAGTTGATTCATCAGTTTCTGCAGTCTGCGCAGGATTTCTGCAGGTTTTGGGCTCCATGGCGGCAACAATAGAAGCTGTGCCGTGGGCCAGGGCGCATATGAGACCTCTTCAGCGGTCTCTTCTCTCCAGGTGGTCACCGCAGAGGGACTCCCTCCTGTGAAGGTTGTCACTACCAGCACAGGAGAGAGGCAATCTTCGCTGGTGGCTCCGGACGCCCAGTTTGTCCACAGGGATGCCTCTGGAGACCCCGCAGTGGGTTTTGGTCACGACAGATGCCAGTTTTTCAGGCCAGGGAGCTGATTGTCAGGGATAGTACACCCATGGCCTGTAGTCCTAGGAGGAGGCATCTTGCTCGATCAGTCTCTTGGAGACCAGAGCAGTACGTTTGGCCCTCCAAGCGTTCTATCCTCTACTGAAAGGTGCTTCAGTCCGCATCATGTCAGACAATGCCACGGCTGTGGCCTATGTCAGTCATCAAGGAGGAACTCGAAGTCTGCATCTAGAGCAGGAAACAGCTCTCCTCAAGAGCTGGGCAGAGTGGCATCTGGAGGCCCTCTCGGTGGCTCATGTAGTGATAGTGAAGCATGTTCAGTTGGACTTCCTCAGTCGCACCACTGTGGATCCCAGAGAGTGGGCTGTCAGCAACAAGGCATTTCGGATAATGATGGATCGCTAGGGTCCTCTGGTCTCAGATTTCTTCACCTCGGCATCCAACGCGAAAGTCCCGCAGTTCATCCACCGAAAGGACCCAAGGACGCAGGGAGTTGATGCGTTTCTACAGCCATGGCCGTCGGATCTTCTGTATGATTTTCCTCCGTGGCCCCTGATAGGTTGTCTGCTTCAGTGGCTGGAGTCTCATCCGGGTCGCGTGATCCTGGTAGCGCCAGATTGGCCCCTCAGGCCCTGGTATGCCGATCACCAGCGTCTGCTCGTTGAGCCTCTTCTCAAGCTTACAGGGGATCCCGACCTGTTGCTCCAGGGTCCTGTGGTTCATCCAGACCCGGCTCAATTTTTGTCTTACAGCTTGGCTCTTGAGCGGGTAAGGCTAACTGAGAGGTTTTTCAGCGAGTGTCTTCTCCACTATGCTTTGCTTGAGATGTCGGAACACGTCTCTTAACTATATCAGGATATGGAGACTCTTTGAGGTGTGGTGTGCCGACTTGAAGTTCTCTCCATTTTGTGCTACAGTGGCTCAGATCCCAGAGTTTTTGCAGTGGAGTTTGGAAAAAGGTTTAGCGCTCTCTTCGCTTAAGGTCCAGGTGGCGGCTTATCCTATTTCAAGGGGCATGTCCAGGGTAATTCCCTATCATCTCATCCAGATATCTGTCTGTTTTTTAAAGGGGGGTAGGTCTGTCTCATCCCCTCCCTCACGGGCGATTTTTCCTTTGTGGGATCTTAACCTGGTTCTCTCATCTCTATCTTGTTCGCCTTTGAGCCTTGACATCCTCTACCTTGAAGGATTTGACTCTTAAAGTATTTTTTCTGGTGGCCATAGCCTCAGCCAGGAGGGTGTCGGAGTTGCAGGCCCTTTCTTGCTGTCTGCCGTTTTTGGAGTTTGCTAAAGGCCAAGTGATCTTACGGCCGGTCCCTTCCTTTCTCCCTAAAGTTGTCACGGTTTCATGTCTCTGTCAGTGGCTTTGCAGGTGCTGGGGGCTGCTTCTGGCTTGGTGGAGCAGCGGCATCTGAAGTGTCTGGGTGTCTGGATATCAAGAGAGTTCTCAAGCATTACTTGAAGATTACAGACGAGTTCCATCAGATGGATCATCTGTTTGTTTGTATTGATTGGGCGAGTTTGCAGTGGATTAGCGGCTTCTAAACCTATTCTATCTAGGTGACTGAAGGAGATGATTGCTTCTGCTTATCTCCAGGTGGGCAGGTCAGTACCTGATGGTGTGAAAGCTCACTCTACTAGGGGACAGGCAGCTTCTTGGGCAGAACATTGTCTGGTTCCGCCATTAGAGATCTGCAGGGCGGCAACCTGGTCCTCGTTGCATTCCTTCTCTAAGCATTACCGTTTGGATGTGCAAAGTCGGCAGGATGCAGTTTTTGGAGTTCAAGTTCTCACAGTAGGTTTGCTGGGGTCCTGCCCATGAATTCTTAGTGCTTTGTTTACTTCCCATCAGTCATAGTCTGGGCCAGTCCGGAGGGGCGCATAGGAAGGAGAAATTAGGTCTTACCTGCTAATTTGCTTTCCTTTAGTCCATTGCATGCCGATCTCTCATGAATATTCATCATTGTGGATATCCTGAAAACCTGACTGGCTGGATTGACTCCAGGACCAATGCTTTTAGTGCAGTGGACTAGGAATCCAGGGAGTTCCTACTGTGGCTCCTTGTGACTGGGCAAGTCACTTAACCCTTCATGGACCCAGATACAAAGAAAGATTTTAAGTTCACTGGGATCAGAGAAAGTACCTTGATGTAATATATAAACCATTTTGTTTGTACCACAAAAAAGGCTGTATATCAAGAACCTAGACATTTTTGCGAGGGTTCTTATGATTTTGCTGCTGTCATTCCGTAGCTCAGGGCATTTCCAGTCTAGGTGGGAAATGGCTCATTTTATCAGCCGCCTTCTCACACATTAATAAAGGCTGATAGGCAATATGTGTGTGTGTGTGTGTTTTGGTGAAACACACTGAGCCTTCAATAAGTTTTCAAAAATCTTTTAGTTGCCATTGAGGGGGGGAGGGGTGCACCAAGAGAGCAAAAGGGTGAAACATTTCATAACCCTGAACTTGGCATTTGTTATGTTACTCATTAAGAATGTGAAAGCTCCAGCACTGGGCATTGAATGATGGCAGAAAGCCAGAAGAGGCTGCTTCTTTTCAATGGATTCATGCACCCTTCCCTGCAAACTCTGCCACTGCCTTTGTGTATAGCAGTGGTGCCTCAAAGTATGCATTAAGCACTAAATAAAAGCAAGTACACTATGAAAGGATTTCTGTACATTTGAGACAATACTCTTCAAAGGCTTAGAAAAAAATTGTATAAAATGCCTTTATTTTTAGCTTTTGCAGAGTATTGTCTGATATGCAAAAGGTTTTACATAAATATTTATTTCATAGGGTCCTACTGCAGGATAAAGCATGCCCATCTTAACCAAATATACACTATCCCTGAACATACACAAAATGACAAGAGGCCTCTTTCATGCCAAAGCGGCCTTTTTAACAAACAGCTGTCATTACCCTTTGACTTTTTTTGGCCAGTCTTTTTATTTCTTCTCAAGGAGATTTAGGTTTCTAAAGTATATCTGTGTGTGCTTTTTTTTTTTGGGGGGGTGGGGGGTGGGGGGAGGGCGTAGGCAGAGAGCCTACGAGTGGGAGAGAAAGTTGAAGGAACTGAAAACTGCTTAACTGGATGTGTGCATACAGGACGGAGCTTGTCTTGTAGTGGCACAACCAAATAGTTCAGCTGACACTGGCGGGTGAAGACGCTTGCTCTGCAGGTGCTTTAGTAAGAGACACTGGCGACTGACATCTGAAAGGAAAGCCATGTTTGAGTTGTTGTTTTTTATAGTGAGGATAAACCCCTTTCATCCTGACCACCTTGGCTTGTGTGCTGTAAAATCACTAACATGGTGAACAAAACCACAAAACCACAACCTATCAGTGGCTTTCCCAAACCCTTCTATGGCTAGTCTCCTAGGAAATGAAAGTGCTAATACAGAAAAAGGACCAGTTCCAATGGATTCAGTTTCTCTATTCAGATTTCTTTTATTTTAATTTATTTTTTTCTTCACTGCCTCAGTAGTTTCCTCCTGCTTTTTGTTTCCAGCTAACTTGGAACAAGTCTCTGCTGGACTACAGAATTGTGAACTTTTCATAACTTGGGTTTTTTCTTTCTGTTGTGTAATTCTCCCCCTCCTCTCTGCCCAGCTATAGCTAACTCTGTGTGCTTGTATGGCTGTACAGAATGCAAGGGAAGCTGGGGCACAAATTGCACCCCTTCCATTGACTTCCCTTGCTGACATGTCAAAAGGGGGGGGGGGGTGCACCGGGAGCCTTGGGGGGTGTGTTCCAGGTTTGCTGTACTCCTGTCTGGTGGCTTCAGATCATATCTACTACTACTACTACTACTACTAAACATTTCTAGAGCGCTACTAGGGTTACGCAGCGCTGTACAAATTAACAATTAAGGACGGTCCCTGCTCGGAAGAGCTTACAATCTAAAGGACGAAATGTCAAGTTGGGGTAGATAAGTTTTTCTGAGAAGAGGTGTAGTGATTAGGTGCCGAAGGCGACATTGAAGAGGTGGGCTTTGAGCATTGATTTGAAGATGGGTAGGGAGGGGGCACGGCGTATGGGCTCAGGGAGTATGTTCCAGGCATGGGGTGAGGCGAGACAGAAGGGGCGGAGCCTGGAGGTGGTGGAGAAGGGTACTGAAAGGAGGGATTTGTCTTGAGAGCGGAGGTTACGGGGAGGGACGTAAGGGGAGATGAGGGTAGAGAGGTACGGAGGGGCTGCAGATCGAGTGCATTTGTAGGTGAGTAAGAGAAGCTTGAACTGTATGCGGTATCTGATTGGGAGCCAGTGAAGTGACTTGAGGAGAGGGGTCATATGAGTATATCGGTTAAGGCGGAAGATAAGACGTGCGGCAGAGTTCTGGATGGACTGAAGGGGGGATAGATGGCTACGTGGGAGGCCGGTCAGGAGTAGGTTGCAGTAGTCAAGGCGAGAGGTAATGAGAGAGTGGATGAGAGTTCGGGTGGTGTGCTCGGAGAGGAAGGGGCGAATTTTGCTAATGTTATAGAGGAAGAAGCGACAGGTCTTGGCTATCTGCTGGATGTGCGCAGAAAAGGAGAGGGAGGAGTCGAAGATGACACCGAGGTTGCGGGCAGATGAGACTGGGACGATGAGGGTGTTATCAACTGAGATAGAGAGTGAAGGGAGAGGGGAAGTGGGTTTGGGTGGGAAAACAATAAGTTCAGTCTTAGACATATTCAGTTTTAGGTGGCGGTTGGACATCCAGGCAGCAATGTCGGATAAGCAGGCCGAGACTTTGGCCTGGGTATCCGCAGTGATTTCTGGTGTGGAGAGATAAAGCTGGGTGTCATCGGCATAAAGATGATAGTGGAAACCATGAGAAGAGATCAGGGAGCCTTAGGAAGAGGTGTAGATTGAAAATAGAAGGGGCCCAAGGACAGATCCCTGAGGAACTCCAACAGAGAGCGGGATAGGGGAGGAGGACGAACCATGAGAGTGTACTCTGAAGGTACGATGGGAGAGAGAAGAGGAGAACAAGGAGAGGACAGAGCCCTGGAACCCAAGGGAGGACAGTGTGTCAAGAAGTAGGTTGTGATTGACAGTGTCAAAAGCGGCGGAGAGGTCGAGGAGGATGAGAACCCAGCACATGTCCATTCTGAATGTGGCCATTAAGTGTTGCTAATGCATGATGAATAAGATTCCCTTCCTACATCATGCTATGAACATATTCTGCTATTGAGATAAACATGGGGGAAGCCACTGCTTGCCCTGGGATCGGTAGCATGGAATCTCCCATCTATTTGGGTTTCTGTCAGGTGCTTGTGACCTGGATGGTCTTTTCCTCCAGGAACTTGTCCAAACCTTTTTTTAGATTTAGATATGCTAACTGCTGTAACTACATCCTCTGGCAATGAGTTCCAGAGCTTAACTATTCTTTGAGGGGAAAAAATATTTCCCAGCTGCCAATGAGACCTGACCGTGAAACTGAACCTGGGGTCTCCCCTGCATGTCAATATTTGTCACTAAGCTGTTGTGCTTGCCAGGATGAATGTGCTCCTGAGCACAGTACGATGACAGTGAAAACTATTTTGCCACAGCACTGTTCAGAAATGTGTGTGGTACGGATGGGGAAAAACCCTTTCATGGTCATGCTGCTTCCCTTTATAAAATGCTTTTTTCTGTTTGAAAGAACACTTTTGTTCTGTTTGTGCTGTGATATCACTTGGCACAGAGGAGCATGGCTAATTCTGTGGATGCCTACATAGGACGGACTTTTTTTTTTTTTAATATGTTGAGGTTTGCCCTGCACTTGTATTTTGAGGTAGTAGAAATTTTGCCATGAAATATCAACATCTCTCTGTAGGTTGAGTGTGGCTGGGAAATGAAGGCGATACCCCTATTCCCCTACCTGTGAGTTCAGTACCCAGTTCGTTTCCTAGCTATACTTTTTACTGCAGAAATGTGATCAGCAGCTTCCTGAGTTTCAAGGACACAGTGGAGGTGCAGGCCCTGGCAACAGCATTTCAGTACCTGAGTTTTTCAGTGTTTTATTTATTTATTTTTTATTGCCCCCTTAGTGGGTTAGCAGTTTTCATCTGAGCGTCAACAGTCATGTGCAGTGTGCTGCAGAACCTGCTTGCTGCCTGCTTTGGAACACCACTGAGGTCAAGATTAGAAGTCTCTCTTTGCAGGGAGAAATCCTTGATGAAAGAACCAGGGATCTCCAGATTAGAGGTTGACCCTTGCAATCCTCTTCTCCTAAGAAATGTAAACCTGTTAGTAGCGCTGAATCCAAACTGTGGTGTGGCATGTCTGTAGTCCAGGAGAACCTCAGCCGATCAGGTTTTTTGAATTTCCACACTGAATATGCAAGAGAGATTTGCATGCAGTGGAAGCAGTGCAGGGAAATCAGTCTCATGAAAATTCATTGCACATATCCTGAAAGCCTGCCTGGCTGGGGATTCCCCCAGGACAGGTTTTGGAACCACTGCTGGAGTTGCACCTCTCAGCACTGCTTTGTTACATTCTAGAAATATTTCTCTTGCTCTTAGCTTTGCTGACTATTACTTACCTGTCACACTTTAGAGAATAATTTTTTGAGATGTGAACAGTGATGTACTTTTTATCAGAAGTTCACATGGTCCAAAAAAAACAAACAAACCCCAAGAGTTACACAAATAGGACTAGAAAAAAAAGAGGTAAGTGCACTTACTGCATATACTGTGAAAGTATTTATTGAAACAACTGAAAGTAAATCAACCCTACATGGTTGCGTTTCAGCTCCTGTCTTCATCAGGGAGTCACAAATGTTCTGCAAATATAGAGACAAAATCAAAGCATGTAACAATAAAAACACAAGAATAATGTTAACCACACAAATATAGAAGTAATCAAAATATAATATAGAATCCTATGTATAAATAAGTAAGTAGCAAACCAGAAAACATAAATAAGGGAATATACAGATGCTGGGGACTGTGATTTTTACACTGACACTCAAATCAAGAAAAAATATTAAGATGTATCAAGAGCGAATATTGGCGTGGAACATAGATGCCAATGTATGAATGTAATATGACAAGTATCTGTAGATGAAATAGATATCTTAAATGGACAAAGCCCCAAACCCCCAAACAAGGGGGTGAGGGGTGGCGGAGGGAGATAGTGGGGAGAGAAGTGTAAACACTATCTTGGACTGTTCCAATAGTCTGCTTACAAAAATATATCATAAACAGATGTATATATTTAGGGCCCTGTTTACTAAGCAGCGTTATAGGCACGTTAGCATTTTTAACGTGTGTTAACTGTTTACGCGCCTACAATATCTATATGGACACGTACAGTGTGCACATGCTAATTGTAGGCACGTTAAAAACACTAACACACTTTAGTAAACAGAGCCCTTATATTAAAATTAATTGGAAAAACAACATATCTTAGATGTGAAGAAGTAGAAACACTGGAAAAATTGAACTAAACAGAAGAGGAAAGGGGGTGAGACTTAACAAATCTGCCTACAAGTAGTGTCATTGGGCAGTTCCCAATTTATTTTTAAGAGCATGCTTCTGCCAATCCCCATTTTTAATCTCTGGTTGCTTGTAAGTATTTATATATTCTCAGATTAATATGCCTTGTATTTAAGTCATGTACCCACAGTCTCTAGATATTGTGGTAATCTGATATGGTAGCATTCCCTTAATGACTACACTCTTCCCAGGCGTGCTTGTTAGTCATTTTGCTATTGGAAATAGCAGGAATCTCAGGGACACAGAGCTTTTAGCTGTGCTGGCCTGATGCTTTCGAAGGGTCACCTTAGGAAGTCATATCATGTGGCAATTCCATAATTCTATGAAAGTTTAGGTAAATGAAGAGCTTCTAAGCTATTCCTATACTGTGCTTTATTCTCCCTGAATGTAATGTAGTCTATTTCACTGTTTTAAAGTGTTTATACTATATTAATTTATTTGATAGCAACTTGAGTGAGATTTAAATGGTCTAAACATATGTTTTTGTTGTACAACTTTTGTGCTGGAATTGTGGGACTATATGTCTAAACTAATTTTTTTCTGTTATAACTACCACCTTATTGATCTTTGTGTAGTGCTGAGCCTCCAATACACATGCAATTTATACAGCAACTGTCCTGCTTTTTTTCAGGCAGTATAAGTGCACTCTTTAATAGGCATAGTATCAAAATTGTTCTGCAACTTCTTAATTTTTTTTTATTTCAACGATTTTTATTGATGAATTCACATGTTAAACATTTCCATATCAAACAGTATAGATCTGGTAACAAACAATGCTATCTTGTACTAATGAACCTGAAACTTCTATCATCAAAGGTTTTATAGATCTTTTCTCCCCTATCCCTACCCTCCTTTCTTCTTATATATTTGTGAACATATGCATGTCCAATTACAGGTCAAATGCCTAACGATTAACAATAAACTTGTATATTAAACTCCAATAATTGTCTCGTGCTTTACTCTGTGTAATATTGCTGTCTATATCCCAACAGTATTTGCAGATGAGTCCTCTTAATGTATTCTTCCAAAGGATTACACGCCTAGCTGCTAATACACGAGTCCCTCCTATATGCGAGGACTATTGCCCTTTCCAAAGCTATGCCCCCCCTCCCCCCTCCCTCCCCCTCTCATCTTATGAAACCTACTTACTTCATGGTTTAGCTTCTTCTTCCTCTCCGCGTGATGTAACTACTAGAGTGTGGGTTATTGTCTGCTGCCCCATTTGGCACTTTGCAGCTCTTTCTGTGGCGGTTCTCCCTATCTATGCATTTCTCCACTAGCCTCCCCCAATCTAAAGTTACTTAAACTCCCCCCACCTTCCCCGTTATAGTACGGACAGGTTATTGAGCACTGCACTTCTCGCTTTATTTAATTTGTTTTTACATTTGATAAGATATGTTCACTTGTTTTTGATACTTATATTGTACGTGGCTATGCCTCCCAATATTTTTGTGGATGTAACCCCATGATTGTGGCCAAATAAAATTGTGTGACACCCCCCCCCCATAGGAGCAGAATGATCCACCCATGGAGAAAACACCTAGGTTGTGACCCCAAAGGCAGATTTTGTGACCATATTTGGGGTCCTAACCCACAATTAGGAAAGCTCTGGTATGTAGGCAGGGAAGACAATTAGCATTTTTTACGCATCTTCGTGTTGGTATTTATTATTTTGCAATATTCCAGTGGGGAGTAGCTAAAAATATCATGGAGGCTAATTCAGTTTGCACCTGCTGTGCAGAAGAATTCCTTGAAGGATTTAATGAATCTTGGACTCGTTCAATTAAAAAAAAAAGTGGTGGTGGTGGTGGTGGGGGGGAATGTTTTGTGGGCTCGAGTTCCCATGGCAGGCAGCTCTTCAGTAGTGAGGCTTTATTTCTCTGATTCTGCATAAATTTCTTTCTTCATGAGACAGTAAGCTCCATAGGGAACGGCCTCTTGTGTATCTGTACAGCAGTGGATCAGGTTGGTTTGTGTCATACAGATGTTTAGTAGTGCTATCAGCAGTCTCAGGACCTGCTACACCTTGCTTTAAAGTGCAGATAGCTAATGCTGAGAGAGGTTCTGTCCAGTGGAGTGTGGAATGAGTGAACTTTTTTGTTTTTGTTAAAATACATTTTTATTGCAATAAGAATACAGTAAAGCATTATGCCAATGAGAACACTAGGAAACTTTCAAAGAAGTACAAAGTCCAGGTGGGACACTCAATGAAATTACATGGAACTACTTTTAAAACAAATAGGAGGAAATATTTTTCACGCAAAGAATAGTTAAGCTCTGGAACTCATTGCCAGAGGATGTGGTAATGGCAGTTAGCGTACCTGGGTTTAAAAAGGTTTGGACAAGTTCCTGGAGGAAAAGTCCATAGTCTGCTATTGAGAGAGACATGGGGGAAGCCACTGCTTGCCCTGGGTTTTGTACCATAGCATGATGCTATTTGGGTTTCTGCCAGCTACTTGTGACCTAGATTGACCACTGCTGGAAGCAGGTTACTGAACTGGATGGACCATTGGTCTGACCCAGTATGGCTATTCTTATATTCCTATGAACTGCAAATGCAGCACTCGCTACAACCCGGTGAGGAGTGAAGCTTGTCATTTTCTTGTGGGGACTGGGCTGTAAACAGAACAGAGAGGCCTGCCCCCTTCAATTTGAGCCACAGCAGCAATGAAACTGCCCTAGTTTTGCCACACAAATTCTTTGCCCCCTTTTTTTCCCTCCTCTTTTTACTGTGAGGAAGGAGGTAGAGGGTCTAGCAGCAGAAGGGACGGGGAGGGTAGGAACCTGGGACCATCAGGTGTAACTCAGAAATAGGCACCAAGTTAGCCTATACCTCCCAAGGAGCTAAGCAGGAGACCAAGCCAAGAGCTTGTGAGAGAGACCGTCTATCTGCCTGGTGGAGATAGAGAATACTTACTGACCAAGGAACATACCGTCCTATATCACAGAGTTCAGTTCAGTGCTCGCTCTTCACCTGCTGGTAGATGGTCATAACCCACAAGTCTGGATTCATCTGCTGCTGATGACAAGGAAATGGTTGATCTATTAAATATAAGGCTATTGCAGCTGAGCAGGCAGGCCAGTATGATAAAGGGGAAGAAAATTAACATACCACCTTTGTGGTTACAATCAAAGCGGTTTGCATATTATATATAGGTGCTTATTTTGTACCTGAGGCAATAGAGGGTTAAGTGACTTGCCAGAATCACAAGGAGCTGCAGCAGGAATCAAACCCGGTTCCCCAGGTTCTCAAACCACTGCACTAACCACTAGGCTATGAAAAATTCTCAGTCTGGATTTCATAAACTTTATAGTATGGAGACTGTGATTGGGGCATTGGTGGCACATGGAAAAGCCTTATTGGTTCAGGGTCATAATGCTGCTGTTATCCAATTTGATCTATCATGTGCTTTTGACCTAGTATTTCACAATCTTTTACTTAACCAAATTGAGTGAGCTGGGGATCTCTGGGATAGTTTTCTTGGTTTAAGGGTTTTCTAACTTCCTGCAATTATAAAGTTCAGAAGGACGGAGAATTGTCAGTTAATTGGAACCCTGGTTGTGGGGTGTCCCAAGGCTCTGCTCTGTCTCCTTCACTATTTTAACGGCCTACTCCAACCCTTATGTAGACTCTTGGAGCAACTTGAGATCCCTTATTTTATAATATGCGGATGACTTCACACTATTCTGATATCACAAGATTGGTCCGCTACTTTGATAAGCATTACGGAGTGTGTTCAACTGAACAGTGGACTTTATATAATTATCTTAAACTTAACCATTTCTATGGCTATGCCCTTCTGCTTCTAGATTCCCTCAGGGTTTGAAAATAGCTTCAGACATTTTTATTTGATTACTGTTTTAAAATTTAGGTATTGATGTAGACAGTTTATCGTTTTCTCAACATATCCAAACTCTTGTTTGCAAGTCCTTTAATTTATTTAAAAAAATTGAGACTATCCATAAGTTTTTTTTGTTTTTGTTTTTGGTTTTTTTGTTTTTGTTTTTTTGTTGATGGCCCAAATTTTAGATTGCTGTTTCAAGCTATAGACTACTGTAATATTGTTTGTCAGATGCTCAAACATGTTGCTAAAGAGAGTTCAACTGATTTAAAATGCGGCAGCGTGGATGATTTTTTTAGCTTGTAAGCTCGATTTCGATAACCCAACTGTTGGTTTGAGTTGCATTAGCTCCAGGCTGAGGCAACGTCTCTGTTCAAGATGTGTAATATTTTTAGGATCTTGAATGGTTTAGCCCCTTCTTATTTATTCGAGTAGGCAATCCTTCATAAAAGCTCAATAAGTAAAACTAGAAATTGGATTCTGCTGTTGCTTCCATTAGGTACGAGGGTTAAATCACTTAAGATGTTTACTTTGTCTGTTATCAGGCTGCAACAATATGGAATTTGTTCCCAGCATATATTTGCACCATTACAGACTATACGATTTTTCACAATTATCTTAAAACTTGGCTATTTAAGACATACTTTTTGTAAAACGCTGCTAAGCAGAGGCGTAAAAGCAGCTTCTACCAGAACCCTTATCCACACTCTTATCACCTCTCGTCTTGATTATTGTAACCTACTTTTCACCGGCCTCCCTCTTCAATCAGTCCAAAACTCTGCTGCACGACTCATTTTCCGCCAAAGTCGCTATGCTCACATTAACCCTCTCCTTAAGTCACTTCACTGGCTCCCTATCCGTTTTTGCATTCAATTCAAACTTCTCTTATTGACCTATAAGTGCATTCACTCTGCCGCTCCCCAGTACCTCTCCACTCTTGTCTCTCCCTAGGCCCCCCCCTCGGGTACTCCGTTCTCCTGATAAATCTCTCTTATCTGTCCCCTTCTCCTCTACTGCTAATTCCAGACTCCATTCCTTTTTATCTTGCTGCACCTCACGCCTGGAATAAATTTCCCGAGCCTGTACGTCTAGCCCCCTCTTTGGCCGTTTTCAAGTCCAAACTTAAAGCCCACCTGTTTACCACTGCTTTTGACTCCTAACCACTGCTCACTTGCCCTGTCCTTTTATCCTCACCTCTTTATTCCCCTATCCTTAATTGTTCTGTCTGTTTACCTGTCTTATTTAGATTGTAAGCTCTTTGAGCAGGGACTGTCTTTTTGTGTATGATGTGCAGCGCTGCATATGCCTTGTAGCGCTATAGAAATGATGATTAGTAGTAGTAGTTAGCTGATTACTGTTTTCTGCTTTGTACCTCTTGAACACGTTGTGTTCAACTTCTTAAAATTGTAATCCGCACTGAATTTGATAGGTTGTTGTGGAATAGAGGTAAAGTGTAACATTTAACAGTATAGCTCTTTTGCTCTCTGTAAGCGTACTTCTTAACATTTCCTGTCATGGAAGGGGGGGGGGGTGGAATCTCCATATCTAGCTGAATTGTTTTACATTCTACTGCATTGATTTGAGTTTTTAACCAAACACTATCTAAAAATTATGAACTTAAGTGAAAAAAAGACTGCACAGCAGTTTTATGGCTTCTGTATCACTTGGTCCAGTAGGATACATGAAATGTGGGACTGAACCAGATAGACTCCTCCCACTGCCAACTCCTGACTCCAGGCACACTGAGCCCGAGAACAACCTTGCTGAACTGGTGCATCATGCCCCTTCACTGAGCCTATTCAAACACACAGCACACAGAACCTATTCTGTTTGTCCTGTTTGTCTGTCCTAATTAGATTGTAAGCTCTGTCGAACAGGGACTGTCTCTTTATGTTCAGGTGTACAGCGCTGCGTACGTCTAGTAGTGCTATAGAAATGATGAGTAGTAGTAAATGCACACTGCACATTACACACCCTTCTGAGGTTGCTTTTAGATCTTAAACCGTAGCTTTTCCCATCAATATTCTTGTCGGTTTTAAATCATACTTATCAGATCACTCTACTAGTGGTTTGATGTCTCTTGACTAACTCATAAGCTACACATGTGACACTCCCTGTTTTATGAAATATTTACACCACTGCATACACCTTAATGCTTCAGAAAAAAAAGCTGGTTATTTTTAAACATCTATTCTCCGTGGCATGCACTGCACCACTTCCTATAAATAAGGTAAATCTGTTTACAAATATGACCTGCAAAATTGGGAGGCAGTGGTACTGCAGGATAAAAAGACATAGACTGGATCCTTCCAGGTGCAGAGACAAGATTCCAATCCCCTGCCCCCACCCCCCCTTAAAATGGACTTCTGGCTAGATCCCTGAGGTAATTTTGTTTAGCTAAAAACTTGGGAACTTATCCTACCCACAGATTAGGTAACTGTCAAGAAGTATTTTCCATCTGATCTCCTGGGGCTGTGATGACAGTCCTGTTCTCACACACAGAGCAGAGTTTGAAGAAAGGCTTTGTCAGGAACGCCTGTGCATTATTATAACGCTGATTTTGAGACGTTGCATAGAAGAGAATGAACTCTAATGCTAGTCTTGCTTATCAAGGATATATAAAAGAGGAGACCTAGAAAATACAAATACAGAGCTGTTGCCTCAAAGCAAGGTCATTTTCAGGGTTGGCAGATGACACTGCATACAGATTTTTTAAAAATGCCAGTAAATTGCTGAGTCAGATTTACTGATTGTTTTTCTTCGCCGAGTGTCACAGGTTGTATTTCATTTTGCAACCTGACACTGGTCAAAACGAATGCAGATTGTGAAAAATTGCAGGAAGAGCTTAGGAAATTGGAAGATTGGGTATCCAAATGGCAGATGAAATTTAATGTGGACAAATGCAAAGTGATGCACATTGGGAAGAATAATCCAAATCATAGTTACCTGATGCTAGGTTCCACCTTGGGAGTCAGCACCCAATAAAAAGATCTATGTTGTTGTAGACAATACACTGAAATCTTCTGTCTAGTGTGCGGTGGTAGCCCAAAAAGCAATCGGAATGCTAAGAATTAGGAAAAGGATTCAAAATAAGACCAAGAATATTATAATGCCTCTATCATTCCATGGCACGACCTCACTTTGAGTATTGCATTCAATTCTGGTTGCTGTATCTCAAAAAAGGTATAGTGGAATTAGAAAAGGTTCAATGAAGAGCAACCAAAATGATAAGAGGATGAACTCCTCCTGTATGAGGAAAGGCTAAAGAGGTTAGGGCTCTTCAGCTTGGAAAAGAGATGGCTGAGGGGTGGATATGATTGAGGTCTATAAAATCCTGAGTGGTATATCTTTTGCGAGTATGACCTCATAATATCCAAAGATGTAGGACCCTTGTTCAATAGCATGTGAATGTCTGGCTTCAAATATATGCATAAATGACTAGTATTAACATTAACTTGAATAAGTCACTTAGGGGTTCTATTACTAAGCTGTGTTAAACGCTGATGCTTTCCTAGCACAGTTAAAAATGGAATGCTGTGGGATGCGCTCAGGGGTGAAGAGTGGGTGTTCCTGTTCTAACCAGTTAGTGCATCTACATTACCGCACACTGGTTAGCGTATGGATACTTCATGAACACTTAACCTCTTACAAAATGGGTGGCAGTAAATGCTTATGCAATAACTTTTTAAAAAATGGCCTTGCACCAATGGCAATATAAGCACATGGCAAAGAAACAGAAGAACAGCAACCCTTGCTTCACAGCCAGATGTGGTACGCTTTCTCAAAGGAGTTAATCACCTGCGCCCCCCTCTGCACTCGATAGTGCCTACGTGGAATCTCAATCTGGTACTACGGGCCTTGCAGAAGCTGCCCTTCGAGCCTTTGCCAAGGGCATTGCTGAAGGACCTGACGCTGAAAGTGGTCTTCCTGGTGGCTATCACATCAGCCAGAAGAGTTTCCGAGCTCTAGGCTCTCTCGTGTAGAGAGCCGTTTCTGCGATTCACTGAGGCAGGAGTATCGATTCGTCCAGTGCCCTCCTTCCTGCCCAAGATTGTTTCTCGATTCCATGTGAATCAGCAGCTTTACCTACCCGCCTTTCGTAGGGAGGATTACCCAGAGGAGTACCCTGCGCTCAAATACCTGGATGTTAGACGGGTCATCATCAGATACTTGGAAGTGACCAATGATTTCCGGAAGTCGGATCACCTGTTTGTGCTGTTCGCAGGCCCTCGTAAGGGTCTACAGGCATCTAAGCCTACAGTGGCACGTTGGGTCAAGGAGACAATCGCGGCAGCTTATGTGGCGGCAGGGAAGATTCCGCCTATTCAGCTGAAGGCACACTCTACTAGAGCACAAGCAGCCTCGATGGCAGACTCCAGATCTGTCTTCTTGGAAGAGATTTGCAGAGCGGCTACTTGGTTGTCGGCTCATACCTTCTCACGACATTACCGCTTGGATGTGGCTGCTCGGGCCGAGGCCCAGTTTGGGGCTTCAGTGTTGCGTTCAGGGATTTCCATGTCCCGCCCTGGGTGAGTACTGCTTCGGTACATCCCACCAGCCTATGGATTGATCGGCTTGATGATAGGGAAGGTAAAATTATGTATCATACCTGATAATTTTCTTTCCCTTAATCATAGCCGATCAGTCCATAGCCCCTCCCAGATATCTGTATTGTTTGTGTCCTGGTTATATTTCAGGTTCAAGTTCAGTCTTCATTTCCTGTTCACGAGGACTTCGTGTTCAAGTTCTTCCAATTGAAGTCTCTTTGAGTTGCGACGATTCGTGTTACAGTGAGCTGCTGCTTCCTCTCCCCCCATTTCGGCGGTGGCTGGATTGAGACCTAAATTCTGCCGGCGCTCCCTCCCGCTTCGTGCGGCTGTAGGGCAGCTTTGTACCCCTCCCGCTTCGGCGGTGGTAGGGTCAGTCAGCTCCTCCCGCGGTTGCGGTAGCAGGATAAGCCAGTTCCCCCGCGTCGGCGGGTGTGGTTTCCCGCCCACCGCCCCGGCGGCGGTGCGCTGGAATATTTCCCCTCCCCCGCTTCGGTGGTGGTGAGCTGGGCAGAGTGTCCCTTTGTGGGCGTAATTCTCTAAGTGCTGAGTCCTGCGGATGGAGCTTTGATATCGACATACTGGGGAATTTCCGGCAGCACATGACCATATATAGGGAGGCAAAAGATTGCTCTCTATCTCCACCTGCTGGTAGATGGACACAACCCACCAGTCTATGGATTGATCGGCTATGATTAAGGGAAAGAAAATTATCAGGTATGATACATAATTTTGCCATGTAATATTTCATTCAAATATTTAAATACTAGTAAAAGAGGCCCGTTTCAGAGCAAATGAAATGGGCGCTAGCAAGGTGTTCGTCGCCAACACCCCCATCTCCCTGGCCAACCCCTTCGTTATTCTTCCATTGCTCCACCCCCAACGTCATGACGTTTGATGCGAGGGCAGGGCCCGGAGCGATTTCCCACCCCCCCGCCTCCCTGCCTCCCTCTCTGCCAACCCCTTCGTTGTTCTGCCATTGCTCCGCCCTCGAGGGTGGGGCCCAGAGTGATTTCCCACCCCCACGCCTCCCTGCCAACCCCTTCGTTCTGCCATTGCTCCGCCCTCGAGGGCGGGGCCCGGAGCGATTTTGGTGGCTTCACCACCACGAACCTTCGAACCTTTTTTGAAGGAAGTCAGGGCTTAGCTTCACTGACGTCACTGTCCTCAGAATGTTGAGGGTGAGTTTTATTATAGTAGATTTTTTAAATGCAGCTTTTAGTTGTACCCTGATGCAGCCTTAGGGTGAAATGTGGCTATGCTTTTTTTGATTTTTGTAGTAACCCTAGTGACTTTTGCTTACTGTATTACCTAGCCTTTGTGTACTTTGAGCTTCAGATATATTGCTGTAACAAAACACAGGAGCAGATATACAACAGGTTTGATGTGCTGCTGTAACTTATATTGCTGTGATTTTATTAGCAGCAGTGTAAGGCACACAATATATTTATATAGGAAAGTAATCTGGATTGAGCTCAGGCAAGGTGATTTACATTCAGGTACAGTAGGCATTTTCCTCTTACAATCTAGGTTTGTATTTGGAGCAATAGAGGAAGAAGTGATTTACCCACTTTCACAAGGAGCGTTCTCACCCCATTACTGTAACCATCCCTATGTAGTTTGGGCCATGTATGTGTGGCCCATTGTTATAGATGCTGGAAAATATATTTTTACCAGAAGTGGTTCTCCACTATTCACTGGGTATTTTCCTTCAACAGAGTGCTTATTACAAATAAGGGGTGGGGTGGAGTGGAATGCACCACTATTCCTGTGATTTTGTTAATAATTAATTTACATTTATCATTTGTGTATGTATTCCTCATTTTTGATCCTTTTGTTAAGGCTTAGCATCTGGATGTCATTTCAATAAACCCTCGTCCGTTCTGTGATTTAAAATAAAACTGCAAAGTACAACCTCTGGTTTTAGAGGTCTTTCAGGCCTGATAGGACCCAAGGACAGTCGGTGGGCCTGATGCCCCAGTCAAATCAAGTTATCTCATCTGTTTGTGTTTTTTTTTTTTTTGGCCTTTCTTACATTTGAGAATTTTTTTTAAAGAAGGAAATATTCATCGTTCTGTTTGGAAGCACAAGGCCATTCATTCCTTTGCTATTTTCAAGCAAAGGCCATTTTGTCAAAAAAACTTCAGAGCCAAGACCATCCCTGGCCAAGGCAGGGGAGACACCTGTTAACCTCTGCTATCCTTTCTCCACCTCATCCTCTTCAAGCTGTATGTCCCCTGCTCTCTAGGTTTTTAATCTCGCCCTATACTTCCTCTGGAGGCTTGTTTTGTGGTGCTATGTTTTGAACAGCTATTCTGTTTTCTTCCAGCACCATGGTGCTCTCTGTCTTGTGAGAATATAGTGGGATTTTTGGGCAGCATGTAGCTGAAATTCACGGAGAGCTACATTGCACGTGGACTAATCGGAATAACTGTTACGGAGGTATTCAGGCAGCCACAGGGACCAGCTTTGTGGTGCTTGCATACCTCCAATACTGAACAAACACCTTCACTGTCCAGTGAGGGACAACTCCCAATCGGTTTGAAAAGTTGGCTCCCATGCAAGCAGCAAATGTGACAAAAAGATGAGGGCAGTCCGTGTACTGGGGAAAGAGTCAGTTGGGGAGTAGAGGAGTGGCATAGTAGATCACCAGTTTTGACATCCAGAGATGCCCGTTTCAAATCCCACTGCTGCTTCTTGTGATCTTGGGCGAGTCACTTAATCCTCCATTGCCTCAGGTACAAAATTAGACTGTGAGCTTTCCAGGGATAGGGAAATACCCAGTGTACCTGAATGTAACTTAGCTTGAGCTACTGCTGGAAGAAGGTGTGAGCAAAATCCAAATAAATACTGCCCCCCCCCCCCCCCCCCCCCGAGCTTTGCAGTGAAGAACAGTGCTTTATGGTAAACTGATATGCAAACACCAATTCCCTTGCAGAATGACTTTCTGTAACATGAAATGCACTGCAAGGTTGCAAAGCATGAAACTGTGTTCCTCAGCCTGTGTGCCTCTTCTCTTCTAGCAGTTGGTTGTAGTCTCTAAGGAAGTTACCACGAGAGCACAGGGCTCCCCTTATAAGCTCTGTAGAAACTTGGAGTACCTCCAACAGTGTTCTCTTGGTGCATGCCAGGTCTCAAACTACTCTTTAATTTAATTTTCTCCTACTGAGGGTGCATAATGCTGTGTTTTAATGCTGTGCACAATAGGGACTGCATTTTTTTTAATCCTAGCTTTCCTTTATGAATCAGCTAGGTTGAAGTACCTCCTGTAGCAAAGCAACGTTAAGACCATTTTTTTTTTTTTAGGCTTTTACGATAATTTCCCAAGAATATCTCATGTAACAGAAAATAACGCATCATGAATTATTTTCAATAAGGAAACATTAATAAATATTGAAAAGAAAAAAATACTCGTGCTCTCTCCAGTCCACCATTATTACGGAGAGACAAGGAAATCTAGGAAATCAAATGGCACTTATTCAATGTAACAAAGAGCAATAGGGCAAATTACTTTAAAAGCTATGGAGTAGATGTATATGGGGATACGGAAAATTGGGGAGGAGTTGCTACCATCCTGCTATCCAAAAAAGATTTCTAAATGTTTAGGATCAAAAACTGTGTTTAACAGCATTGTTTATTTACACACTTAACAAGGAATGTTCTCCGAGGACAAGCAGGCTGCTTGTTCTCACAAATGGACGGCGTCCACGGCAGCCCCTCCGATCGGAGATCTTCCTAGCAACAGTTTGCTAGTTCTCGCGCGCGCCCGCGCGGCCGTCTTCCTGCCCGAAATCGCTCGTGTTTGCTAGTCTCCTTTTTTCCGCGGCTCGGGACAGCTGTTTTTTTTTTCGGTCGCTCCGCGCCCCTTGGAGATTCCTCGCGATTCGCGGTCTTTTTCTAACTATTTTACCTTTATTTCTAGTGTTGGCCCGTAAGTTTTCTTTCGTGGTCGAGTGCAGCTTTTTTCGCTGCCCGTTCTTTTTTTGGTGAGTTTTTGGTGCCCCTTTTTACACCATCGCGGACTTCGATTTTGCCGGCGAGATTTTTCCGCCCATGTCATCGAAGCCTTCCAGCGGCTTCAAACCGTGCACCCAGTGCGGCCGGATAATCTCTCTCACTGATAGGCACGCTTCTTGCCTTCAGTGTCTGGGGGCTGGGCACCGTCCTCAGGCCTGTAATCTCTGTCTTCTTTTGAAGAGGAGAACTCAGGCGGCGAGATTAGCCCAGTGGAACAGTTTGTTCGGGGCTTCATCTGGCGCATCGACATCCTCAGTTCCGCGGTCCTCGGCATCGGAGCCTTCGGTACCGTGCCCATCATCGACTTCGGTACCGCGTTCATCGGTATCGACATCGAGGCCTTCGGTATCGAGGTCATCATCGGGTGCAGCTGTGAGACCGGGATCGTTCCTCCTGAGGATGTCGTCGGAGGGTGCTTCGATGTCTGGAGTGCAGGTGAGGGCTGTCCATTCCCTTGCTGGTGGCGGTGAGCCCATGAGCAGGTCTCCGCCTGTCTCGAGGGCTCCCGCGGTACAGCCCCTCCGGGGTCGACCCTCTTCGGACCCGAGGAAGCGTTTGGATTCGACGTCTTCCTCTTCGGTACCGGGGGGGGTACCGATGTCGTGCGAAGGCAAAGAAGCACTGACATCGGTCACCCTCCAAGCGTGGTACCGAGAGCTCTGGGTCGCCGGTACCACTGGCACCCAAGCGTCGACATCGGGAGGACCGCTCACCCTCCATTCAGGAGGTGTCGATGCGTTCCCCTGTGGACAGCCCGGTACTGCCTCCATCCCCGGAACAGGTTCGCAGCTCGATGCCGGTACCGGCCCCACCGCTTTTCTCCACAGCCTCTCTGAACGAGAGCCTCAGGGCCGTCCTTCCGGGGATCCTGGAGGAGCTGTTTCACCCTTCTCCTCCGGTACCGGGGGGGTGCTTTTGCACCGCTGGTGCCGTCGAGTGAGGCGACGGCTGGGCCCTCACCTGCGGTGAGGACGCCCGCCCCGGTACCGCTTGCGGTGCCGGTGCTGGCCGCCTCCCAGGAGGGCTCCCCGACGACGTCGATGGAGGGAGCTCCATCGCCCGCGCTACGGGAGTCCTCTTCTCAACACTCCCACCGTGGCCGTGTTTCCACAGAGTCGAGGCGGGCGCAGCTTCGGACCGAAGTCCACCAGCTGGTGTCCAACAATGATGAGGAGGCCTCGTGGGAAGCAGAGGAAGACGGTCTTCCTTCTGATCCTACTCCCTCGCCTGAAAGATAGCTTTCTCCTCCGGAGAGTCTCTCTTTCACGGCCTTTGTCCGGGAAATGTCTACGGCAATTCCCTTTCCCGTGGTCACGGAGGATGAGCCGAGAGCTGAGATGCTGGAACTCTTGGACTATCCTTCGCCACCTAAAGAATCGTCCACAGTACCCATGCATCATGTCTTCAAAAAGACGTTGCTGGTGAACTGGGCAAAACCTTTAACTACGCCCCACATCCCCAAAAAGATCGAATCTCAATATCGGATCCATGGGGACCCGGAGTTGATGCGGACTCAGTTGCCACACGACTCTGGTGTGGTGGATCTGGCCCTCAAGAAGGCCAAGAGCTCTAGAGAGCTCTAGAACCTTGGACTCTTTTGGGAGGAAGGCCTACCATTCTGCAATGCTCATCGCCAAGATCCAGTCCTACCAGCGCTACACAAGCATACACATGCGGAACAATGTGCGGCAGTTGGCGGACTTGGTGGACAAGCTCCCTTCTGATCAGGCCAAGCCTTTTCAGCAGGTGGTCAGGCAGCTGAAGGCATGTAGGAAATTCCTGGCCAGGGGGGTCTTTCACTCTTTTGATGTTGCATCCAGGGCCGCTGCGCAGGGTGTGGTGATGCACAGGCTCTCATGGCTGCGCGCCTCCGACCTGGAAAATCGAATCCAGCAGCGGATTGTGGATGCCCCTTGCTGGGGGGACAATGTTTTTGGGGACAAGGTCCGGTGGTTGAACAGCTCCACCAGCGGGATACCGCTTTCGACAAGTTCTCCCTCCGGCCGCCTTCAGCCTCTGCCTCTTCGGGTAGACGTTTTTATGGGGGAAGGAAGACGGTTCCCTATTCTTCCGGTAAGCGTAGGTACAATCCTCCTTCCCGCCAGCCTGCTGCTCAGGCTAAACCCCAGCGCGCTCGCTCTCGTCAGCAGCGCGCGCCTCAGGCCCCTGCGGCTCCCCAACAAAAGTCAGGGGCGGGCTTTTGACTGGCTCCTGCAGAGCATAGCTGACGTTCCAGTGTCTGTGTCGGACGGCCTACCGGTCGGGGGGAGGTTAACATTTTTTCACCAAAGGTGTGGCCTCTTGTAACCTCCGATCAGTGGGTTTTCCAAATAGTCCGGCTAGGGTACTCTCTGAATTTGACCTCAAAGCCTCCAAATTGCCCACCGGGAGCTCAATCCTTCAGCTTCCAGCACAGGCAGGTACTTGCAGAGGAACTCTCCGCCCTTCTCAGCGCCAATGCGGTCGAGCCCGTGCCACCGGGGCAAGAAGGGCTGGGATTCTATTCCAGGTACTTCCTTGTGGAAAAGAAATCAGGGGGGATGCGTCCCATCCTAGACCTAAGGGCCCTGAACAAATATCTGGTCAAGGAAAAGTTCAGGATGCTTTCCCTGGGCACCCTTCTTCCCATGATTCAACAGGATGATTGGCTATGCTCTCTGGACTTAAAGGATGCCTATACGCACATCCCGATTCTGCCAGCTCACAGGCAGTATCTTCGATTTCGTCTGGGAACACAGCATTTTCAGTACTGTGTGCTACCCTTTGGGCTCGCCTCCGCGCCCAGGGTATTCACCAAATGCCTAGCCGTAGTAGCGGCTTCTCTACGCAGGCTGGGAGTGCATGTGTTCCCTTACCTCGACGATTGGCTGGTAAAGAACACCTCCGAGGCAGGAGCTCAGCAGTCCATGCAGGTGACTATTCGACTCCTGGAGAGTTTGTGATAAATTATCCAAAGTCCCACCTTCTTCCAGTTCAGAAACTCGAATTCATAGGAGCTCTACTGGATTCCCAGACGGCCCGTGCCTACCTCCCAGAGACCAGGGCCGACAATCTGCTGACCCTTGTCTCCTCGGTGCGGGCGTCACAGCAGATCACAGCTCGGCAGATGTTGAGATTGCTCGGCCACATGGCCTCCACGGTTCACGTGACTCCCATGGCCCGCGTTTTTATGAGATCTGCTCAATGGACCCTAGCCTCCCAGTGGTGCCAGGCTGCTGGGAGCCTAGAGGACGTGGTCTGTCTGTCCACGAGGTTTCTCCTCTCCCTTCATTGGTGGACAATTCGATCCAATTTGACTCTGGGACGTCCCTTCCAGATTCCTCAGCCGCAAAAGGTGCTGACCAGGGACGCGTCACTTCTGGGGTGGGGAGCCCATGTCGATGGGCTCCACACCCAGGGGACTTGGTCCGTCCAGGAACAAGGTCTATAGATCAACCTCCTGGAGTTGCGAGCGGTATGGAACGCTCTGAAGGCTTTCAGAGATCGGCTGTCCCATCAAATTATCCAAATTCAGACAGACAACCAGGTTGCTATGTATTACATCAACAAGCAGGGGGGCACCGGATCTCGACCCCTGTGTCAGGAAGCCGTCAGCTTGTGGCACTGGGCACGCCGGTTTGGCATGTGGCTCCAGGCCACGTATCTGGCAGGCGTAAACAACAGTCTGGCCGACAGATTGAGCAGGATCATGCAACCGCACGAGTGGTCGCTCAGTTCCAGAGTGGTTCGCTAGATCTTCCAAGTGTGGGGCACCCCCTTGGTGGACCTCTTTGCCACTCAGACCAATCACAAGGTCCCTCAGTTCTGTTCCAGACTGCAGGCCCACGGCAGACTAGCGTCGGATGCTTTCCTTCTGTTTTGGGGGGAAGGTCTTCTGTACGCGTATCCTTCCATTCCTTTGATAGGGAGGACTTTGCTGAAACTCAAGCAAGACAGGGGAACCATGATTTTGATTGCTCCTTTTTGGCCGCGTCAGATCTGGTTCCCTCTTCTTCTGGAGTTGTCTTCCGAAGAACCGTGGAGATTGGACTGCTTTCCAACCCTCATCACGCAGAACGAGGGGGCGCTCCTCCATCGCAACCTTCAGTCTCTGGCCCTCACAGCCTGGATGTTGAGAGCGTAGACTTCGCCTCCTTGGGTCTGTCAGAGGGTGTCTCCCGAATCTTGCTTGCTTCCAGGAAAGATTCTACCAAGAGGAGTTATTTTTTCCTCTGGCGACGGTTTGCTGTGTGGTGTGATGGCAAGGCCTTAGATCCTCGTTCTTGTCCTACACAGACCCTGCTTGAATACCTTCTACATTTGTCGGAGTCTGGTCTTAAAACCAACTCTGTAAGGGTTCATCTTAGTGCGATTAGTGCATACCATTACCATGTGGAAGGTAAGCCGATCTCGGGACAGCCTTTAGTTGTTTGCTTCATGAGAGGTTTGGTTTTGTCGAAGCCCCCAGTCAAACCTCCTACAGTGTCATGGGATCTCAATGTCGTTCTCACCCAGCTGATGAAACCTCCTTTTGAGCCACTGGATTCCTGTCATCTAAAGTACTTGACCTGGAAGGTCATTTTCTTGGTGGCAGTTACTTCAGCTCGCAGAGTCAGTGAGCTGCAAGCCTTGGTAGCTCATGCTCCTTATACCAAATTTCATCATAACAGAGTAGTCCTCCGCACTCACCCTAAGTTCTTGCCGAAGGTGGTGTTGGAGTTCCATCTGAACCAGTCAATCGTCTTGCCAACATTCTTCCCCCGTCCTCATACCCGCCCTGCTGAACGTCAGCTGCACACACTGGACTGCAAGCGAGCATTGGCCTTCTATCTGGAGCGGACAAGCCCCCACAGACAGTCCGCCCAACTTTTTGTTTCTTTTGATCCCAACAGGAGGGGAGTGGCTGTCAGGAAACGCACCATATCCAATTGGCTAGCAGATTGCATTTCCTTCACTTACGCCCAGGCTGGGCTGACTCTTGAGAGTCATGTCACGGCTCATAGTGTTCGAGCCATGGCGGCGTCAGTGGCCCACTTGAAGTCAGCCACTATTGAAGAGATTTGCAAGGCTGCGACGTGGTCATCTGTCCACACATTCACATCTCACTACTGCCTTCAGCAGGATTCCCGACACGACAGTCGGTTCGGGCAGTCGGTGCTGCAGAATCTGTTTGGGGTTTAGAATCCAACTCCACCCCCCTAGGCCCATTTTTATTCTGTTCTAGGCTGCACTCTCAGTTAGTTGGAAAAGTTTAGGTCAATCTCAGATATGTCCTCACCGTTGCGAGGCCCATTTGACCAATGTTTGTTGTTTTGAGTGAGCCTGGGGGCTAGGGATACCCCATTTGTGAGAATAAGCAGCCTGCTTGTCCTCGGAGAAAGCGAATGCTACATACCTGTAGAAGGTATTCTCCGAGGACAGCAGGCTGATTGTTCTCACCTACCCGCCCGCCTCCCCTTTGGAGTTGTGTCTTCCCTTCTCTTGTTTTTGCTTGGTACGGGACTAGCGAACACGAGCGATTTCGGTCGGGAAGACGGCCGCGCATGCGCGCGAGAACTAGCAAACTCTGTAGCTAGGAAGATCTCCGATGGGAGGGGCTGCCGTGGACGTCACCCATTTGTGAGAACAATCAGCCTGCTGTCCTCGGAGAATATCTTCTACAGGTATGTAGCATTCGCTTTCAGCCAAACAAACCTCCCAAGTGCAATACCCTACAACGCAACTTCCCCTGCTCAATCTAAAGGTGTATTCCACCAGGGCGCAGGCAACTTTATGGAGTCTCAATATATTTCCATTGATTAAATTTTCAGATCGGTCACGTGGTCCTCGTTCATGTGTTATCAAAGCATTACAGACCGAACATTTAGGCTTTTGAGCCTCTGTCCTTTTTGCTATATCTCACAAGTCTCTGGATTGATCTGCAGATGCCGTGGAAGGAAAAAATAGTTCTTACCTGATTCGTTTTCTTTCCATTAGTCCCGACAGATCAGTCCAGAGGCCTGATCTGTTTTTTTTAGATTCCCTACTGTGGTTAGGTCTGTCATAGTCTGCGTTTGTCCAGGGCTTGTTCACAGAAGCTCACAATCTAGGTTTTTGTACCTGAGACAGTGGAGGGTGAAGTTGTTAGAAGAACTATTAGGCATTACCTGAATACCCTCCCAGTGCTATTCTTTTTATAAGCGAGAGGTGCTCAGCGAATACAACTTTGCTTGGGAATTAATATGTGTCTTTTTTTTATTTAGCTCAAATCAGTAGGTACACAAATTAACAAATGTAACCTAAGGTCTGATTAAAGAAATATGTAGAAACTTATAATCTGTATTTCAATGAGATGTTTAGTGTTTCCACACAGTCAATACCACATATTTACTCTAGCTTACCCCCAGTTTGGATAATTGTCTTAGACTTTGCAAGATGTTGTCAGGCCAGTACTGTTTCAAAAAGGGTCTGATTTTAAAACAGAATTTCACTGCAGCAGCATTTCTGATGTTAACTCAATCTGAATAGGAATTTCTCCGAGGACAAGCAGGCTGATTATTCTCACACTTAGTTGACGTCCATGTCGGCCCAGGAACGGAAGTTTTGCTAGCAAAATCTCAAAAATCTTCTAGAGTCTTCTGGGGCGCAAGAGGTACACACCGCGCATGCGCAGACTGGTTTCCCGCCCATCGTGTAAGGACCTCAGTATTTTTTCCTCCGCCTCTGAGGTGACACGGTATTTTTAAGCTGTTCCTCTCGGCCCAGAAAAGAGTCGGTGCGTGATACCTTCTTTTTCTACTTTTCTTTTTGGTTTGCTTTAGACAGGATCCATCTGGATGTGGCTTTGCGTGCGCTTTCACGACGTGTCTCCAAGCCACGTATCTGGCAGGCATAAACAACAGTCTGGCCGACAGGTTGAGCAGGATCATGCAACTTTACGAGTGGTCGCTAAACATGGGCGTTGTCCACAAGATCTTCCGAGCATGGGGCACCCCCTTGGTGGATCTTTTTGCCACTCAGATCAATCACAAAGAGGCATATTTTCAAAGCACTTAGCCTTCCAAAGTTCCATAGAAACCTATGGAACTTAGCCTCCCAAAGTGCTTTGAAAATATGCCTCAAAGTCCCTCAATTCTGTTCGACTTCAGGCCCACGACAGACTAGCGTCAGATGTCTTTCTCCTGCATTGGGGGACAGGCCTTCTATATGCTTATCCTCCCATACCTCTAGTATGGAAGACTTTGCTGAAACTCAAGCAAGACTGCGGACCAATGATCCTGGTTACTCCCTTCTTGCCTCGTCAGATCTGGTTCCCTCTTCTTCTGGAGTTGTCCTCCGAAGAACTATGGAGATTGGAGTATTTTCCATCCCTCATCACCGAGAACGAGAGGTCGCTTCTACATCCTAACTTCCAGTCTCTGGTTCTCACGGCCTGGATGTTGAGAGCTTAGAAGTTGCCTCTTTAGATCTTTCAGAAGGTGTCTCCTGAGTCTTGCTTGCTTCCAGGAAAGATTCCATGAAAAAGAGTTATTCTTTCAAATGGAGGAGGTTTGCCATCTAGTGTGACAGCAAGGCCCTAGATCCTTTTTCTTGTCCTGCACGGACCCTGCTTGAATACCTTCTACACTTATCAAGAGTCTGGTCTCAAGACCAACTCCGTAAGAGTTCACCTTAGCGCAATTAGTGCTTATCAGCGTGTAGAGGTTAAGCCTATCTTTGGACAGCCTTTAGTTGTTCACTTTATGAGAGGTTTGCTTTTGTCAAAGCCCCTGGTCAAAGCTCCACCAGTGTCATTGGATCTCAACGTTGTTCTCACCCAGCTGATGAAAGCTCCTTTTGAGCCACTGAATTCCTGCCATCTGACGTACTTGACCTGGAAGGTCATTTTCTTGGTGGCTGTTACTTCCGCTTGTAGTCAGTGAGCTCCAAGCCCTGGTAGTGCATGCACCTTATATCAAGTTTCATCATAACAGAGTAGTTCTCCGCACTCACCCTAAGTTCTTGCCGATGGTGGTGTCTTGAGTTCCATCTGAACCAGTCAGTTGTCTTGCCAACATTTTTTTCCCGTCCACATACCCGCCCTCGGTTGTACACCTTGGACTGTAAGAGAGCATTGGCCTTTTATGTGGAGCGGACAAAGCCCTATAGACAGTCCGCCCAGTTGTTTGTTTCTTTTGATCCCAACAGGAGGGGAGTCGCCATCGGAAAACACACAATCTTTAATTGGCTAGCGGATTGCATATCTTTTACTTATGCCCAAGCTAGGCTGACTCTAGAGGGCCATGTCACGGCTGATAATGTCAGAGCCATGGCTGCGTCAGTGGCTCACTTGAAGTCATCTTCTATTGAAGAGATTTGCAAGGCTGCAACGTGGTCATCAGTCCACACATTCACATCTCACTACTGCCTTCAGCAGGATACCCAACGCGACAGTCAGTTTGGGCAGTCGGTGCTGCAGAATCTGGGGTTTAGAATCCAACTCCACCCTCCTAGGCCCATTTCTGTTCTGTTCCAGGCTGCACTCTCACTTAGTTGTGTTTCTTTTCAGGTCAATCTCTGTTATGTCCTCACCGTTGAGGCCCAATTGACCAATGTTCATTGTTTTGAGTGAGCCTGACAGGGATACCCCAAGTGTGAGAACAAGCAGCCTGCTTGTCCTCGGAGAAAACGAATATACTTACCTGTAGCAGGTATTCTTTGAGGACAGCAGGCTGGTTGTTCTCACAAACCCGCCCTCCTCCCCTTTGGCGTTTTTCATTGTTCTCTTGCTTTTGCACTACACTGAGGTCCTTACACGACGGGTGGGAAACTGGTCCGCGCATACGCGGAGCACGGCTCTCGCGCGCCAGAAGACTCTGGAAAATTTTTGAGATTTTTCAAGCAAATCTTCCGTTCCTGGGCTGACGTGGACGTCGACCAAGTGTGAGAATAATCAGTCTGCTGTCCTCGGAGAATACCTGCTACAGGTAAGTATCTTCGCTGTCTCACCTTTTCCTAGGGAGAGATTTGGCAAGACATCTTTCTCCATGGTACATCTTTCCAGTCCCTCTGCTCATCAAAGGGGGAAGTCTTTACAGACCTACCCTCTGACCACCTTCATGGGCAGGCATAATTATCCAAGATCGTGACTCTACTGACCTAGCATCACAGTTCTTCTGCCCATGATCTCTCCTAGAGTAAACAGTCCAGCTCCATGTTGCAATTCTCTATGGTGCACCAGCCTGGTTTTCAGGTCTGGTCTTGACAGCTAGGAAGCAAAGCCGAATTTAACCTAACTTGCTTATAGCCTAGGCCCAAAACTAACCATAAGAAAGTGAATTGATCAGTCTCAAGGAGCTGCAGCAGGAACTGAACCCAGTTCCCCTGGTTCTCAGTCCACTGCACTGACCATTAGGCGGCTACTCCATGCCTCACTAGTATGATCCATGTAAGAGGCAGCTTAATCCCATGGTGTACACTCATGAAGTGGCCTTCCTGTGAGTTAATTATGCTGTACTATAGATGTGTTTTCAAAAAATTCTGGGAATTTGTGGTTTCATTTTAGCTGATATCTGAGAAGTTTTACTTAAGATGTCATCTCAAAAACACAGCAACACAGTTATAGTCATGCTCAGTGTATAGTTCATTTGGTGAAATATGACAAATCAGAAAACTTTGAAAAACCAAGTCAATTGGCCTGTAGTTTTTTTTTTTTTTGTTTTATTTAATTATAATGTGGACAAGCGTGAGAGGCTGCAGAATAACTTGTCAAGTGCCAAAATATCATGCACATGTTTTTGGATGGTTCAGTTTCTAAGGTTTCAAGAGTATAGAGCAGGACTTGAGGACAACTAGAATTCTGCACTTCAGACTATCCTGTGAAATCAGAGATAGGTCTTGTTTTCCCCACCATCAGTTTGCTGAAAAGGAGACCATGCTAGATCACAGCTGTAAATCAGGCTTCCTGGCAATAGAATGAAGGAAATAATGGTGGATTAGAATGCCTTCTGTACTGATGCTTTTTGTTGTATTCCAACCCCCCTCCCCTTCCCCCCCCCCCCAAAAAAAAACAAAACCCTGCAGCTTTAACCAAACCGTGGTATGCGAGCCTATTGAAATTTCCAGATTTCGGAAAGGATTAAGGTAGTGGTTTTCACCCATGAATTGTATGACAACTAATTTTTCAAATACTGTGTTTTTAAAACTGCTCCTGAAAGAGCAGTGCTTTTCTCAGTATCCCTAGCTCTTCTTCAAACCCCCCCCCCCAGCAATTTAATTTGTTCCTGATGAAAGCAAAAATAGCAATAAAAAGAGGACTAACTTCCCACAGAGCTGCCCACTTAGAAAACAAGAAAAACAGAAAGCAGCTGATATAGTAGGATGTAGAAATATGCTGACAGGGGTGATCCTTCAGCTCTAAGAACAGTTCTTGAAAATGCCTTCTTTGTCTAAGGATTCCAAGAAATATAGAGGGCAGGTTTTTTTTTTTTTTTTTTAAACCAGTTGGGTAGAAGCAATCAACAATGTCACTCTTTTTTTTTTTTTTTTTTTTTTTTTTTTAAAGAATATAACTAGATGTACACTTGTCCCTTGAAGTAAGATGGCAGAGTTCCTTTGTATTTTGCTTGTATTTAAAATATTTCTGGTCTGTATTATTTACAGTTATTTTGTACATATATATATAAAAGAGCATTTCTCCGAGGACAAGCAGGCTGCTTGTTCTCACTGATGGGGTGACGTCCACGGCAGCCCCTCCAATCGGAAACTTCACTAGCAAAGTCCTTTGCTAGTCCTCGCGCGCCCGCGCGCACCGCGCATGCGCAGCCGTCTTCCCGCCCGAAACCGGCTCGAGCCGGCCAGTCTTCTTTTGTCCGCACTCGGTACGGTCGTTTTTTCGCCGTGTCGAGCCCCGGAAAGTCGACCTCGCGCGTCCAAAGTTTTTTTGAGCGTGTTTTTTCTTCGGAAAAGCTTTCTTCTAGTGCGGGAAGTGCTCCGGAAACCCTCCCCGGGTTTCGTGTCAATCCTCCCCGTACTTCCAGCTTTTTGCCCCGATAAGTTTTCTTTCGTCGTCGGGGTAGGCCTCTTTCGGCCTCGGTCGAGATTTTTCTCCCTCTAAATTTTGGTGCTTCAATTTTCGCCATTTCGGCTTTTGATTTCGCCGGCGTGATTTTTCCGCCCATGACATCGAAGCCTTCCAGCGGCTTCAAGAAGTGCACCCAGTGCGCCCGGGTTATCTCGCTCACTGATCGACACTCGTCGTGTCTTCAGTGTCTGGGGGCTGAGCACCGCCCTCAGAACTGCAGTCTGTGTTCCCTGCTTCAAAGGCGGACTCAGGTAGCGAGACTAGCCCAGTGGAACGTGTTGTTCTCGGGCTCTTCGTCGGCATCGGCACCGGGATCTTCGAGTGCATCGACGTCGTCAGCGTCCAGACCATCTTCCTCGGCCGCCCTTGCATCGAGTGCATCGAGGCATCGGGCCTCTGCATCGGCGCCGAGACATCGGATAGCTGCATCGACGTCGGTGGTACCGGGACCTCGTCTCCTGATGTCGTCGGACGGTGGTGCATCGAGTGGAGTGCAGGTGAGGGCTGTCCATTCCCCTGCTGGTGGCGGTGAGCCCTCGGGTGGGTCTCCTCCTACCCTGAGGGCTCCTGCGGTACAGCCCCCCCGAGATCGACCCTCTTCGGTCTCGGCCCCGAGGAAGCGACGGATGGATTCTACGTCCTCCTCGTCGGTGCCGGGGAGCTCCGGTGACATGCTTCGGAAGAAATCGAAGAAGCATCGACACCGGTCTCCTCCCCGTGTCGGCACCGAGAGCTCTGGGTCGCCGAGGGATTCGGCACCCAGCAGGCATCGGCACCGAGAGGACCGCTCACCCTCTGTTCAAGAGGTGTCGATGCGCTCCACTCTGGACAGCCCGGAACAGCCTCCTCGCCCGGAACAGGTTCTGACATCGACGCCTGCATCGACCTCTCAGCCTTTTTCTGCAGCCACTCTGAACGAGAGCCTCCGGGCCGTTCTCCCAGAGATTCTGGGAGAGCTGTTGCGCCCTACCCCTCCGGTACCGGCGGTGCTTGCGCCTCCGGTACCGTCGAGTGTGGCGCCGGCTGGCCCATCGCCCAGGTTGAGGTCCCCGACGTCGGTACCGCGTGCGGTGCCGACCGCGGCCACCTCCCAGGAGGGCTCCCCGACTACGTCGGCGGAGGGAGCTTCGCCGATGCGGGCGAGGGAGTCTTCCTCTCGACGCCCCCGTCGTGGACGTGGTTCCACTGAGTCGAGCAGGGCGAGGTTGCAGACACAGGTTCGGGAACTTGTGTCTGACACCGAGGGTGAGGCCTCGTGGGAGGAAGAGGAAGACCCCAGATATTTCTCTGACGAGGAGTCTGAGGGTCTTCCGTCTGATCCCACTCCCTCTCCTGAAAGGCAGTTTTCTCCTCCTGAGAGCCTGTCTTTCGCTTCCTTTGTCCGGGAGATGTCTACGGCCATCCCCTTCCCGGTGGTTGTGGAGGACGAGCCCAGGGCTGAAATGTTTGAGCTCCTGGACTATCCTTCTCCACCTAAGGAAGCGTCCACTGTTCCCTTGCACCATGTCCTAAAAAAGACATTGCTTGCGAACTGGACAAAACCCTTAACTAATCCCCACATTCCCAAGAAGATCGAGTCCCAGTACCGGATCCATGGGGACCCAGAGCTGATGCGCACTTAGTTGCCTCATGACTCTGGAGTTGTGGATTTGGCACTAAAGAAGGCTAAGAGTTCTAGGGAACATGCTTCGGCGCCCCCGGGCAAGGACGCTAGAACCTTAGACTCCTTTGGGAGGAAGGCCTACCATTCCTCTATGCTCGTGTCCAAGATTCAGTCTTACCAGCTCTACACGAGCATACACATGCGGAACAATGTGCGGCAGTTGGCGGGCTTGGTTGATGCTCTTCCCCCCGAGCAAGCCAAGCCTTTTCAGGAGGTGGTCAGGCAGCTGAAGGCGTGCAGAAAATTCCTGGCCAGAGGAGTTTATGACACTTTTGATGTTGCGTCCAGGGCCGCTGCTCAAGGTGTGGTGATGCGCAGGCTCTTATGGCTGCGTGCCGCCGACCTGGAGAATAGACTCCAGCAGCGGATTGCGGACTCGCCTTGCCGTGCGGACAATATTTTTGGCGAAAAAGTTGAACAGGTGGTAGAGTCTCTCCACCAGCGGGACACCGCATTCGACAAATTCGCCCGCCGGCAGCCTTCAGCCTCTACCTCTACAGGTAGACGATTTTTCGGGGGAAGGAAGACTGTTCCCTACTCTTCTGGCAAGCGTAGGTACAATCCTCCTTCCCGACAGCCTGCGGCCCAGGCTAAGCCCCAGCGCGCTCGCTCTCGTCAGCAGCGTGCGACTCAGCAAGGCCCCGCGGCTCCCCAGCAAAAGCAAGGGGCGAGCTTTTGACTGGCTCCAGCAGAGCATAGCCGACATCCAAGTGTCCGTGCCGGGCGACCTGCCAGTCGGAGGGAGGTTGAAAGCTTTTCACCAAAGGTGGCCTCTCATAACCTCCGATCAGTGGGTTCTGCAAATAGTCCGGCAGGGATACACCCTCAATTTGACATCAAAACCTCCGAAGAACCGTGGAGATTGGAGTGTTTTCCGACCCTCATCACACAGGACGAAGGGGCGCTTCTGCATCCCAACCTCCAGTCGCTGGCTCTTACGGCCTGGATGTTGAGGGCGTAGACTTTGCCTCTTTGGGTCTGTCAGAGGGTGTCTCCCGCATCTTGCTTCCAGGAAAGATTCCACTAAGAGGAGTTACTTCTTCCATTGGAGGAGGTTTGCCGTCTGGTGTGACAGCAAGGCCTTAGATCCTCGCTCTTGTCCTACACAGACCCTGCTTGATTACCTTCTGCACTTGTCTGAGTCTGGTCTCAAGACCAACTCCGTAAGGGTTCACCTTAGTGCGATTAGTGCATACCATTACCGTGTGGAAGGTAAGCCGATCTCAGGACAGCCTTTAGTTGTTCGCTTCATGAGAGGTTTGCTTTTGTCAAAGCCCCCTGTCAAGCCTCCTACAGTGTCATGGGATCTCAATGTCGTTCTCACCCAGCTGATGAAACCTCCTTTTGAGCCACTGAATTCCTGCCATCCGAAGTACTTGACCTGGAAGGTCATTTTCTTGGTGGCAGTTACTTCGGCTCGTAGAGTCAGTGAGCTTCAGGCCCTGGTAGCCCAGGCCCCTTACACCAAATTTCATCACAACAGAGTAGTCCTCCGCACTCACCCTAAGTTTCTGCCAAAGGTCGTGTCGGAGTTCCATCTGAACCAGTCAATTGTCTTGCCAACATTCTTTCCCCGTCCTCATTCCTGCCCTGCTGAGCGTCAGCTGCACACATTGGACTGCAAGAGAGCATTGGCCTTCTATCTGGAGCGGACACAGCCCCACAGACAGTCCGCCCAATTGTTTGTTTCTTTTGATCCCAATAGGAGGGGAGTGGCTGTAGGAAAACGCACCATATCCAATTGGCTAGCAGATTGCATTTCCTTCACTTACGCCCAGGCGGGGCTGGCTCTTGAGGGTCATGTCACGGCTCATAATGTTCGAGCCATGGCTGCGTCGGTAGCCCACTTGAAGTCAGCCTCCATTGAAGAAATTTGCAAAGCTGCGACGTGGTCATCTGTCCACACATTCACATCTCATTACTGCCTGCAGCAGGATACCCGACGCGACAGTCGGTTCGGGCAGTCAGTTCTTCAGAACCTGTTTGGGCTTTAGGATCCAACTCCACCCCCCGAGGGCCCTGTTTGTTCTGTTCCAGGCTACACTCTCAGTTAGTTGGTAAATTTTTTAGGTCAATCTCAGTTATGTCCTCGCCGTTGCGAGGCCCAATTGACCATGGTTGTTGTTTTGAGTGAGCCTGGGGGCTAGGGATACCCCATCAGTGAGAACAAGTAGCCTGCTTGTCCTCGGAGAAAGCGAATGCTACATACCTGTAGAAGGTATTCTCCGAGGACAGCAGGCTGATTGTTCTCACAAACCCGCCCGCCTCCCCTTTGGAGTTGTGTCTTCCCTTGAAGTGTATTGTCTTGCTACATACTGGACTGGCCGGCTCGAGCCGGTTTCGGGCGGGAAGACGGCCGCGCATGCGCGGTGCGCGCGGGCGCGCGAGGACTAGCAAAGGACTTTGCTAGTGAAGTTTCCGATTGGAGGGGCTGCCGTGGACGTCACCCCATCAGTGAGAACAATCAGCCTGCTGTCCTCGGAGAATACCTTCTACAGGTATGTAGCATTCGCTATATGTAATTGAAGCAAATAGTGCTTTGTTTTGAATGTATGAAATATGTAAATATTGCCAAGCAATTCCAAAATTAAAAAAATCTTAAATGTGCCACCCTGGTAAAGTGTAATATTTAAACATAAAAAAGCTTAAAACAGTGTTTCCCAAGTTCAGTCCCGGAGTACTCCTTACCAGTCAGAAAATCCACAATGAATATGCATGAACTTGATTTGCATACACTACCTTCATTATGTGCAGATTTTCTCCTTCGTGGATATCCTGATAACCTGACTGGCAAGGGGTGCTCCAGGAGAAAACTTGGGGAAACACTGAGCTAAAGCAAATATAAGCTCAAATTGTCATGAGTGCCTGCTTAAATAGGTCTTGAGTTATTTCTAAATGTGATATGGGTTAGGGATCACAAGCCCTCTGTAAGGGAATTCCACAGAGGTGGAAGTTATGCTTCTCAATGCATTCTTCCAATATGCAGATTGTGAAAGAGCACCTAATGCATACAACTATGGATCTGTACCAGCAGAAACTGCCTTACATAAGTACATAAGTGTTGCCATACTGGGAAAGACCAAAGGTCCATCGAGCCTAGCATCCTGTTTCCAACAGTGGCCAATCCAGGTCACATATACCTGGCAAGACCCCAAAAATGTACATAAACATTTTATACTGCTTATCCCAGAAATAGTGGATTTTCCCCAAGTTCATTTAATAATGGTCTATGGACTTTTCCTTTAGGAAGCCGTCCAAATCTTTTTAAAACTCCGCTAAGCTAACCGCCTTTACCACATTCTCTGGCAACGAATTCCAGAGTTTAATTACACGTTGAGTGAAGAAAAATTTTCTCTGATTCGTTTTAAATTTACTACATTGTAGCTTCATCGCATGCCCCGTAGTCCTAGTATTCTTGGAAAGCGTGAACAGACGCTTCACATCTACCCGTTAACTCCACTCATTATTTTACAGACCTCTATCATATCTCCCCTCAGCCACCTTTTCTCCAAGCTGAAGAGCCCTAGCCGCTTTAGCCTTTCCTCATAGGGAAGTCGTCCCATCCCCTTTATCATTTTCGTCGCCCTTTTCTGCACCTTTTCTAATTCCACGTTATCTTTTTTGAGATGCGGCGACCAGAATTGAACACACTATTCGAGGTGCGGTTGCACCATGGAGCGATACAAAGGCATTATAACATTCTCATTTTTGTTTTCCATTCCTTTCCTAGTAATACCTAACATTCTATTTGCTTTCTTAGCCGCAGCAGCACACTGAGCAGAAGGTTTCAACGTATCATTGACGACACCTTTCTTGGTCCATGACTCCTAACGTGGAACCTTGCATTACGTAGCTATAATTCAGGTTCCTCTTTCCCACATGCATCACTTTGCACTTGCTCACATTAAACGTCATCTGTCATTTAGACGCCCAGTCTTCATAAGGTCCTCTTGTAATTTTTCACAATCCTCCCGTGATTTAACGACTTTGAATAACTTTGTGTTATCTGCAAATTTAATTACCTCATTGGTTACTCCCATCTCTAGGTCATTTATAAATGTTAAAAAGCAGCGGTCCCAGCACAGAGCGCTGGGGAACCCCACTAACTACCCTTCTCCATTGAGAATACTGTCCATTTAACCCTACTCTCTGTTTTCTATCTTTTAACCAGTTTTTAATCCTCAATAGAACACTACCTCCTATCCCATGAGACTCTGATTTCCTCTGGAGTCTTTCATGAGGTACTTTGTCAAACGCCTTCTGAAAATCCAGATACACAATATCAACCGGCTCCCCTTTATCCACATGTTTGTTCACCCCTTCAAAGAAATGTAGTAGATTGGTGAGGCAAGATTTCCCTTCACTAAATCCATGTTGACTTTGTCTCATTAATCCATTCTTTTGAATATGCTCTGTAATTTTGTTCTTAATAGTCTGTACCATTTTGCCTGGCACCGACGTCAGACTCACCGGTCTATAATTTCCCGGATCTCCTCTGGAACCTTTTTAAAAAAATTGACGTTACATTGGCCGCCACCCAATCTTCCGGTACCACGCTCGATTTTAAGGATAAATTACATATTTCTAACAATAGCTCTGCAAACTCATTGTTTACAAATTAGCTCATGGAATTGCATTTGCTTGTGCTGGAATGCTGTTCTGCCCATAATATTCCTGCAGTACTGATTATTTTTGTGCAGAGAATAGCGTTGCAGCACCTGTACAGACGTATGCTTCTGCAGCTTAGGTTCTGATTAAAAATTATTGTGCCTGGATCAGTTTCCCCACAGTCCAGCATTTATGCTCCTTGTACCAGCACATCCCTCACATGCTCTCCCTTCTTACAAAAAATGGCAGATTCTTATGCTCATAGAGCATTGGAGTTGGAAGCAATTTTGGGTGGACTCTTGAGTTGGTAAAAATGCATCGACTCTGACCACAGCATCAAAATATTATAATACTAGTGAAACAGGCCCGTTTCTGACACAAATGAAACGGGCGCTAGCAAGGTTTTCCTCGGAGTGTGTATGTTTGAGAAAGTATGTGTTTGATTGACTGTGTGTGTGACAGAGAGAGAGAGTGAGACTGCTGGGTGCGAGTGTGTCTCCTCTGTTCCCCCTCCAGCCACCCAGCGATTCTCCTCTCTCCCCTGCTCCTCCTCCAGCCACCCACCGACTCTGCTTTTTCCCTTGCCCCCCTCCAGCCACCTACCGATGCTCTTCTGTCCCCTGCTCCCCCTCCAGCCACCCACCGATGCTCTTCTGTCCCCTGCTCCCCCTCCAGCCACCCACCGGGTCTCCTCTGTCCCCTGCTCCCCCTCCAGCCACCCACCAGGTCTCCTCTGTCCCCTGCCCCCCCTCCAGCCAACTTTAATCAACATATATTAAATTCCCCCCATGTGCAACAGAAAAGTACTGAGCACATCCTATATAATAAAACACATGTCCAAGGGTTTGAAAGTTTTGGGGAGGGGGGGGAGCAGTGGCGACCTCGGGGGGTGGAGGGGTGAGCGGCGGTGGTGAGCTGGGGGGGGGGTGTATCGTTGCGGCGAGGGTGGCAGCGGTGGGGCCTCATGCTGCTGTCGTGTGGTTGGTCAGTGCTGTGGGTGACGTACCTGGAACTACGTGTCATCAGTTGAGGAGATGGAGCCTTACAGAGCGCACGAATGCTTCAAGGTTTCACTTTCTCGGCTTCAGAACGTTGGATGTGCGTTTTATTATATAGGATGTTAAATTTATCATTTTATACTTATAACTTTAGTTCCAGGACAAAGATATTTATATATTTACCAGTACTCTAGATCAGAACACAAAATTTTAAGCCTAATATCACTAGGAGTCGGACAGTAGAAAAATACGAGTCAGTCGAAGGTTTCTACCGACTCCACAACCCTGCTTGATAGTAAAAGCAAGTAACAGGTGACATCTCAAATGCTGCTGCAGAAGTTCCAAGTTAATTGTTTACACCTCTTCAGATTTAAAGCCCTGACATTGTGCTCAGCCTTTTCTTCTTCTGTGCTAAGCAGCTAAAAGCCTTGACACTATGGATTTAAATGTGCCATTCACTGGGCTGTGTACTAGGTTTTGTGCATGATTAGCATGTGCACAAAACTTGTTTTTGCATAGCACGTCCACAGAACCGTGCTAAAGCCTAGTATACTTCCACATCGGCCCCTATGTTTCTACCAGAGGCAACGGTCACAAACTGTGGAAGAAGTGGGAGTTGAATTCTGTCTTCCTTGCTTCAGTCTGGTGGCCGCTTCTTACTCCCGTTCTATGCCATCAGTTTCATTAGGATAGGTACCGTTTTCTGGTCCAGCTAGTTACTTGTACTGAAATGCAGACCTGTATCACAGTGGCCTAGGCAGAATTCAGTTTTTGGGTGGACCAGTGGGTAGGTTGGGTGAGCACAAGCCATTTCCTCTCCCTGCTTCTCCCCTATCAAACTTTAAATTAAATATCTTAGCTGGCAAGGATCCCCAAGCCCCATCAGCTGAAGCCATCAGCAGCCTGCCAGAGCTTGCAAACCCTGATTGAAAACTGCGGCAGTCAGTTCCATTAATGCTGGTACATCGTGCATTCTCAGTTCTTGTGTGAGAACTGAGCATGCATAGGATGCCAGCACTGGCTGCTCAGCATGCTGATTTCTGCAGTTTTTGGGAGTTTGCAACTTCAGCAAACTATGGGGCTTTGGGGGTTTCGGCCAGCTACACCATTGGTATGCTGCCTTTGGGTTTTGCATGAGGTAAAGGTGGATGGGCCCAGGCCCACTTGCGACTACATCTCTGGTATCACAATTGCCTTTGGGGAAGTTCTAATGCCTTGTGCTTTTTTTGAAGATCTCCTTACCTTTTTTTGGCCTTGTTCTCTCCTTTTCCTTTGATCTTCCAAGCTAAATGATGGCTAGCTTTCATTTATTTCTGTAATTGTCTATTGCCTATGTTTGATTTATTCTTATTGTATACCGCCTTGAGTGAATTCTTTCAAAATGGCGGTAAATAAATCCTAATAATTAAATAAATTTGCAGATGTCACTTTACCTTATTTTTTAATTCCTTTGCCCAGCATCTCCAAGTCATTACAGCAGTGGTCTTTGTCCAAGAACTACAGGCTGCAGCCCTTTCTCATACCCAGCTAATTAGAACCCTGAAATTGACCACTAGGTGTCGCTGCTATCTGATGGCCAAGGTGCCCTTCTCTCTTGGTCTGTGAACTCTATTTCTGTATTACCACTAACTGTGCTCAGTGTTGGGGTGGAGTCCTGCTCTGTGAATCACTTGTCCTCTACATAGCAGTGCACAACAGTTGATACTGATCCAATGTTGGCCCAAGCTCCTCTGCCTGTGCCAGAGATGGTTCATGGTCCAAGAGCTACAGTAGTAGTGAATCCAGCTTGGCATCTTCATGTACCTCTTGGGCATTTCATCTTAATGCAATGTCTCATCCCCCTGATGTAAGTTTTGTAGGCTATCACAGAAATTGCTACAGAGTTAGAGAAACAAAGCTGCTCTTCCATCCTCTGGACTTATTCCCAGTACGCCTATGATTTGAATGTCCACACTTTTAAAACTGGAAACCTATGTGGAATATTGGGGACTAACAGGGTCCTGTGCTGACTGGTACTGCTGTTACCACTGTTGCTGCTGGCTTTATGCTTTAGAAAGGTGAGGGTTAGAGAATGGAGACCCACAGTTTTTTGTGTTTATCATTTTTGTACGTGAATTTTTAAGCGTTTAAATGGGGTTATGTTGGGTAAAAGTTTTGGAAATGCTGTCACAAAGACTCTTGATATGCTTCTTGATCCCTAGAAGACAGCAGCGGCTTTTAATCTCCTCCTTGTGAGGTGGGGGTGGGCAACCTTTATACACAGAGGGCTGCATGAATATCAGTACTATCTCTAGCGGGCTGCACCATTATGTAATGCTGGAACCGAAAATGCAGAGCTCCATAGACCTTTTATGATACTTTTTTTTTTTTTACTTATTAAACTAAAAATGATTAAAAACTGCTTAAGTGGCTGTTCTGAAAATATTTGTGAAATACAGTATTTAAAATTGCCAGGACTCGGGTTAATGCTTTCTGTGTATACTTTTCATGGTCTTCCTGGTCACGTAAAATTTGGTGGCAGGCTGCAGGTTGCCCACCTCTGCTCTGAGGGAAGAGCTAGCTATTCAGTCTACCCCACCTTTGTCCATATATTGCTATTACTAGGTTTGACCTTGGACTACAGAAAAAAAATATATAAAGAAAATTCTCCATTTCACCCTACCCCCTCCCCTAACATTTATTTACTTATTCTATTTTGCTCACTTTTTTCAGTAGTAGCTCATGGTAGTTACATTCAGGTACACTATGTATTTACCTGCCCTTGGAGGGCTCACAATCTAATTTTGTATCTGAGGCAATGGAGGGTTAAGTGACTTGCCCAAGATCACAAGGAGCAGCAGTGGGATTTGAACCTGGAGCCCCTGGATCTCAAGCATGGTGCTCTAACCACTAAGCTACTCCTCAACATGAATCCAGTACCTTTGGAAGATTGTGTTGCACTGTTAAGAGAAAACGATCATACTGATATCTTAGTTAAGATTGCAAAAATGCATGACTTAGCTTAAAAAAAAAATCACAGCTTTCAGAGGTCACTAGGAACTTTTGACCTAGTAATGTTTACATTCTTCCAACAGAAAGGAGAGGGGTATGTCCACCAGCAAAAATACATAGCTGATACGCCCAGGATACCTCTAAACACATCTTTATAACAAAACCCTTATCAGCTTACAGCATGTCATTTGTTACTGGCATTTTAACAAGAGAGGAGACGAAGCTTTTGATTTACAAGACTTGTGTTTTTAGTGTAGTATATTATACTGCAACACCAGATTGATCAAGACCCCTTAGGGCCGAAACATGGCCGTGTCGGGTCGTTTTTTAGTATTTTCAATAAAAATACTTCTTTGTTATCCTCCTTGGATTGTCCTCACTTCCTTTTTTGTGTCTCACGGTTCCTTGAGGTCCTTTTTTTCCTCCTTTTTTTGTTGTTTTTTCATGAAGTATGTTGGTGCCAGATTACTCATTTGTCATACAACAAAGCCAAATATATATTTAAATTCTAGTGTTACCTCAGCAGTAGGAACACAAATTCCCTCCACTGCCAGATCCTAGGAAGCAATTCAAAAACTTGCAAATATGCTACTCGGAAGCTATAAAGCAAACAGAATCTATGGACAGCAGACTTGCAATATTTTGAGTTGGGGCTGGAGGCAGCGGCTGCAAATTATAATGGGGAGGCAGAAATAGGGGCCAGTTAAAGGAATTTCTAGAACCTGCTTCTCAAGATGTTGTTCTTCCTAGCTTGCCAATACTGATGGTTGTAAAGGAAACACAGGCTTGTCTACATCACATTTTTTGTGATGCACCTCCTACCTGTTGGACACACTAGTGTGTCCTGACACACTGGTTGAGAACCACTGGCTTACACTGCTCTGAACCAGCAGGTGCTATCCCTTCCTACCAGCAGATGGAGGTAGAGAACTGAATACAACCAGTGACATACAGTGTGTGGTGCTCTCTGGAACAATCCAGTATTTTTCCTTCCATCAGATGGTAGGTTGTGCTTGTGGTGCTCAGTTCCTGTCCTAGTTAATGGCCAACCCAGGTCACAGTCTTGGGACTGTACTTAGTTAAGCTTAGAGCTTGGCTCTGCATTCCCCAGTCACACTCCTTAGTGCTACTGGGTAATGCTTTGAATTGGTCCTGAGGGATATCGCCTGAATGATGTGGGACCCCATCCCTCCACTGTTCTTCCCATTTATTTGGTTGGAGTGTCCCCCCCCCCCCCCCATGGGCTCCCTCTGCAGCTACCAGGTGTCTAAATTCCCCCTCAAATCACCCTTGGCTGCCTTTTTTCCTGTTTTAGGGATTCAGGCTTTTTTTGCTGCTCCTGTCTCTTTAAAGAAAAAAAAAAAAGCAGCAGAGCAGCTCTGGCAGAGATGAGGGTGGTTGGTAGCAAAACATGTGAAAACAACTTAAAGGCTTCTGTGGAATCTGGTCTGTTCAGAGGAAACGGGTGCTAGCAAGGTTTTCCTGGGAGTGTTTGAGAGAGAGTGAATGTGCAAGTGTGTGTGACACAGAGAGAGTGAGACTGTGTGCGAGTGTGTGAGAATGAGAGTATGTGCCAGGGTCCCCCCTCCCTCCCAGTTGCAGGGTCCCCCCCTCCCTCCCTTCCTCCCAGTTGCAGAATCCCCCCTCCCTCCCTCCCTCCCAGTTGCAGGGTGCGTTTGTCTCCCCCCTCCTTTTGTCCTCCAAGTTTTAAGGCACTGTATATCCAGTTGAAAGAGCTTTGGACTTGTTTCAGATGGAACATTTTAAAAACGACAATGTGAAGCAGCTGCAAGTTTTTGCTTGTTTTCCAGTGTATACCAATGACGGCTGCGTAGGGGAGTGGAAACAGAGATTAACCAATGTGCTTCATTGCTTACCTAGTCTTGCTTTGCTCACTTCCACTCCTGTCTATTGAACTTGCTGCAGCATCGCATAGGTTTGCTACCTTTGTTTTGAATGAACGGGGATGACGGCTGTGCTGGAGTAGGACCCGCTGCTCTTTGCCTCCTCCGTCTTGTGAGTCGCCAGTGGACCCTGACCCCCGTCCTGAGCCCTCACCCGCCTCCTGCAGAGTCGACACTCGCCGCAGGCGCGCACTCGCTGTGTCGCCGCCCTCCCTCTTCGTCCTCTCCGATTGGCGGGCGGTTAGTGTGCGCGGGTGGTTCGGGAGGTTCGCAGGCAGTGTGCAGCGATTCCTAGGCAGGGGGAGGAGTAGGGAAACGCTCCGTGTGTTTCCCTACTCCTCCCCCTGCCTGGGTCGTGGTTTTCCTGGGTGGCGGTTTGTTGCTGGGCGTCGTGCTGGAATTGGAGGCGCAGCCAATCAGTGGCACTTCATTCATGACGTCACTTTTATCTACTCCATTGGAAGTAGACCACCTCTGGCCGGAAGCCACGGTTCCAGGCATCCTCAGAACGTTGGAGGTGAGAATTATTATATAGGATATATATATATATATATGTGTGTGTGTGTGTATATATATAATCAGCTCAAATCCTATACTCTGTTTTATTACTCATAGAGTAGTTTGATAAAAATCTTCACACTTGGGATGAATATGTTTGCCATACAGAGACAGGATCATATGTTCTTGTAATGTAAGGAAAAATCTGGGATGGGGTTAGAGGGATGTATTAAGATTCTAAGAATATCCAGTGAGAACCTTTTTGTTTTGAATTATTATTTGACAGTAGACCTCGCTAGTATGCAGGATTTGTGCCTGAAATAAGATAGAGATAGACATTTTGCTCTTCATGCCCATAAAATCTGCTTTTGACTGGGGGGGGGGGGGGGGGGGCGACGGCATTGGTCCTTCTTGGAGAAACATAGTTGGCATGTAGTATGTTTGTAGAAATGTTGGTGTTATGGCTGAGAAAATCAATACACAAATTTTCAGAAAATGTGGATGCCCAGGTGCAGTTTGCAAACTCATTTTGTTGTCATTAAACTTGTACAGTGCAGTTTTGGTTTCCTCTCAAATGAACTAAATGGAATTGGTGTGTAAAAATTCTTGTGACTTCAGTAGACCTCATCTGAGTGCTGAAAAGGAACTGTGTGAATACACAAATAAGCTTAGTCTCTTGATCAGGTTTGTAGGAGATGGGTTTCACACAGCAAAATGACTGTAAGGTGAGTGCTCTGAAGCTTGTTTCACATTTCCATTGGCTACCTGTTTTCTGGAGGGTGGGGGAGTAAGTGTTGCCATCTTTTAAGAAACAATGGGGCAATTGATATTGCAGAGTAATTTGGTCAGTGGGGAGTTGGGCTTTTGTGCTCTGGTGCCAGGATCATGTGCCTGTCTTAGAGGCGGTGGTTAGGAGAAGAGCCTTTGTTTCCTTGCTTGCTGGGATGATGACCTGCTCTATTTTCATTAGTAGGAGCATCACTTCTCAGCTTTACAGTGCTTCTCATAAAACTAAATCGACAAACACATTAGGAGCCATCATTCAAAGAACTAAAGCTTGGTGTATCTTCCATGAGTTTAATATTGGCTGAGAATGATCCTTCTGCCTTTGTTATACTCTTGAGCAGAAGTGATCCAAGTCAGAAATGGTGTAAATCTGTCTGCCTTTTGTATGAAAGAGGTTGTTTTTTTTTTTTGGTGCTGCAAAATGTGATCTCTTTATGTAGCGCTCATCTGTTTTAATTCTCTAATTAGGCTTATGACACCGCTCTTCAGAATGAACCATAGTTTGACTTGTAGACTTCCCTGCTTTCTTTAGAAGAAAAATGCCAATGTTAAATTGTTAAATGTACACAATATAAAAATCTTTCTCCAGTTGTATGTAACAAGCCATACAAACGGTTCTTAGATTCTCAGCCATGCAACCATTTAACAAAATTACATTTTTATTCTGCATAACTGAAAGAGTTCAAGGTGGATTAAAATTGCTGCCCAAAATATTACAATTGGGAATTTCATGTTATGGACAGCATATTGATAGAGATTGATCTCAAAGCTTGAGGCTGCTTTTGAGTCTAGTTCGATAGCTATAAATCAGGAAGGACATTGCCTCATTTGAAAAACTGGCCTGTTTCCGCACCTGCAGTAAGAGTGAAGCCATTATGGCAACCGGGACATTTGATAGCACAGGCTTTCAGTTGAGTTCTGGTGACTGCACAGCCAGTCAGGTTTTTAGGATAGTTACGGTTAATGTGGGGTTCACTGGGGATGCAGGAGAAATGTGCCTACTCTGTAAACTGTTTCCTTAGCTCCTTCAGCAGATGAATCCAGAGACTAGTGGGTTGTGACCATCTACTGGCAGGTGGAAAAGGAGAGTGCTGAACTTAAGTGCCTTATTGGATGGAATGCTCCTTGGCCAGTCAGTATTCTCTATCTCCATCAAGGCAGATGGACAGTCTCTCCCTTGCTCCTGGCTTCATCTGGTGCTAGCTACTGATCTGTCCACAGTTCAGTATAGCTTTGGGGTGAGCAGTTGAGCGGTGCCGCATTTGAGGAGTACACCTGGTCACCCCAGGTCCCTCCCCCACTCTGTTACCCTTTCCAGCCCTTACTCCTTCTTCACAAGTGGTAAAAAAACAAACAAGCAAGCGCTAAGTTCCATAGCCAACTTGCTTTCAGCAGCAGGCTTGGCTTCAGGAGGACTACTGTTCTGCAGTAGTTGGGCTTCATGGGAGAGTGGGATGAGTGCTTTGCAGCAGCACTGAGGTCTTCAGTTAGAGCTCCCAATGGCTGCTTATCCTGGGCGAGTGCAGCATTCATTTTTTTTCTTTGATTCGGGGCTTGATTTTGATTTCATCAAATGGGCCACAGAGCTTGTTAAGCACTACTCCCGCTGTGGTAAGCGGAGAGCGATGTTCTGTCAGTTTCCGGGGGGCTGTACTAACTCCCCAGTGTCGGAGGTGGCCGGGAACAGTGAGGCTGCGGCGATTTCCTGTACAGCATCTTTAGAGGGGAGCAGCTTGCCAGCAGCCATTTTGCAGCACGAGTCTGGAACCATGTTGCCAGTAGTTGTCTCCAGGGCTTCGTCATAGGTACTAGCTTCACAGTCCAATGCTTTGGGGGCTTCGCCTGGGAGAGAGGGGATTTCGGAGCCATTCTTCCTGGAGTTTGTGCTCCTTGTACAATAATGGCTATCTCTTAAGAAAATCAGGGCATGATACAAGCAGTGCTGTTATGAGTGCAGCTTTGTAACAGACACCCTTGTCTCTTGCAGGTCAGACATCTTTGGACCCTGCCCTGAAGGATGTGACTCTGTCTCAGAGGTGGGTGTCTCTTATCCCCTCGTTTCTCGGGGGGGGGGGGGGGGTCAGTCTCTGGTTTCCCCAGGACCAGGAGGAGTTGGATGAGGGAAAATTTCTTATGGAGGAATTGGATGACCCCCACCACAGTTTGTTTCCATAGGGGAGGAGCTTGCTTCATTAGTAAAGCTCTCCAGGATTTAAATATTGACCCACCAGATTCCCGATATGCCGACCTCTTTGAATCCTAAAATGGCAAACACTCGTGGTCACCCCCATGTCTTTTCCAATGTATGAGGCCATATATGAGATGTTCTCTGTGTAGTGGGTTATGCCAGATGCTGCCCTTCGGGTAGCTAAGGCGATGTCGTGTTTGTATTCCATTGCCCAGATGGAGCTGGACAAGCTGCGCTTGCCTAAGGTGGATTCAGTGGTGGTGATGGTGGTCATCAAAAAAGACTACCCTCCCAATGGAGGGTGGCACTGCACTGAAGGATGTACAGGATAGAAAGCTGGAGTCCTCACTGAAGCTCTCCTCTGAGGTGTTGGCTTTCTTTCTGTAGGCTGCTGCCCAGATGTTCTTTAGCTGGTGCAGCAATTTGCGGGTTCCTTTTAGGTCTGCCACCCCTTGAATTGCCAGATATGGAGATGGGATTTGTGTATCTGGTGGATTCTTTCTATGATTTGATTCAGGCATTGACTAAGCAGATATCCTTGGTGGTCACAGCTCGTTGTTCGCTGTGGCTTCTAAGCAGAGGCTGGTGAAACAAGTTGGGGAGGATTTGGAGAAATTGGTCAAGGATCTTGGTGATTCCAAGACCCAAAGGCTGCCAGAGGATAAAGCAAAACTGTCCTCTAGGACGGGCCAGTCTTGCCCACACTTTAAGGATAAAATCGTTTTTGGCTGGGACGGTTGGTGTTTAAACAGAGGTCTCGCTATCAGAACAAGCAGTCCTTTTGGGCAGAAAAGCAGGCTGCAACTGCAGCAGCCTGAGCCCCCTCCAATGATGGCGTTTTGGGTCACTTCTCTACTCCAATCAGTGGATGAATGTCCTTTTTCTACAAGGAGTGGGCCTGCATCACCACAGACCAGTGAGTACTGGACATTATTTGACACTGCTGCAAATTAGAATTTGCCTTGCCTGTCACAGATTTTTTTTTTCTCCTTGGAATCTCTGTGTGAGAACTTGCAGAAGCAAGCAGAAGTTCAGGCTTCCCTTCAGTTGGTGTTGGACTTAGGGATCGTGATTCCGGTTCCGCCAGGGGAATGGTGCATGGGTTGCTATTTTGTGGCTCCCAGAATAAAAGGAGGCTCGTTCTGTCCAGTTCTCGATCTCAAATGATTCATATTTTTGAAGCTCCGTCGCTTCTGCATGGAGACTCTACGATCTGTTCTGGCAACTGTGCAGCCTGGTGAGTTCCTCACTACCTTGAGACCGATTTGCATGTTCCTATCTGGCCTCCACATCAAATTTTCTTAGTTTTGGAGTCCTTTATCAGCATTTTCAATTTCGGGCGGTGCCTTTTGTACTAGCCATGATGCCTCAGACATTATCCAAGGTCATGGTCTTGGTGGCTGCATTTTTGTGGTAGCAGGGAGTTCACCCCCTATCTAGACAATTGGCTGATCCAGGCCTCTTCCGCTTAGGAGAAAACTCAGGCCACATCCCGAGTCATCTCTCTATTGCATTTGTTGGGGGGGAGGTGGGGGGAGGTAAATCAATCTGCCCAGAAGTCAACTGGTCTCTACGCAGGTTCTCGAGTACCTGGGGGTTCGATTCGACATAGTTCGGAGCAAGATATTTTTGCCGCAGCAGCACTGTATCAAATTGCAGTTGCAGATTCGTCTCCTGCTCTGCTCTCTGGCGCCTCGGGTTTGGAATTATGTTGAAATGTTCGGTTTGGAGGTGGTGCCCTGGGCACATGTGGCCTCTTCGGCAGTTTCTTTTGAGTTGCTGGTCCTACAATTAGGATCTTTGTCTATGCTGGTTGGGGGCCGCGTGTCACAACATGAATTGGTGGCTGAGAACCTCCAACTTATGCACCGGTCTTTTTCGGCAGTTCCATTATGGACGGTGGTAATCGCCGATGTGAGCCTAATGGGGGTGTGTTGCTCTTTTGCCTCCACCTCATGGCTCAGGGCCTCATAGCTCAGGGCCTCTGGTTGGTGGATGAATCGTGTTTGCCAATCAATGGGTTGGAACTTCGAGTGGTGTGCTTGGCTTTGCTGGAGGGCATGCTGGTACGTGCCCTCTCCGACAACATGACAATGGTGGCCTATATCAATTGGCGGGGGGATGGACAGTGTGGCTCTCATTTTCAAAGCTCATCAGCTGGGCGGAGTTTTGCCTGCAGCTGCTTTCGACAGCGCATGTTGTGAGAGTGCAGAATGTGCAGGCAGATTACTTGAGCAGGAATGCCTTGGACCAAGGTGAGTGGGAGCTGTCAGCGGCAACATTTCAGCAGATGATGGTACCGGCAATGTATCTCATGGCAATTCACTGCAATGCTAAAGCTCCTTGGTTTTTCAGCAGGGAGGAGTATGGCTCAGTGGGTATCGATGCTCTTCTTTAGCTGTGGCCGCAGGGCGTCCATGGCCCATGATTGGCAGGGTGCTGTGGAAGATTCTTCTGTATCCAGGTTGAGTGATTTTCGTCACTTCAGATTGACCACGTCGACCATGGTATGCGGATCTTGTTCGGTTACAGATGGATGAGCCCCTTCAGCTGTTCCTCAGTCCCGCCCCTCTGGTTCAGGGGCTGATTCAGATGGAAAATACCTCCCACTTTGGTCTTGTGTCCTGGCAATTGAATGGGTGAAATTGAGGAAGAAGGGGTATTCCCTGGAGGTGATTGCTGTTGTTCAGGTGAAAATAATATTCCACCAGGCTTATGCACGCGTGTGGCAACTGAGTTCTGGTGTGTGTACCGAGCAGTTTCTCCTTTTCAAGCATCCCTTCCACATATCCTGGCTTTTTTTTAGAGGACAGCCTGGTGAAAGGCCTGGGGTACAATTCACTGAGGGTGCAGGTTGTGACCTTGACCTGTTATAGAGGCTGGCTTCTTCATTCATCACTTGTATCACCTCCGAATGTGGTGCATTTTGTAAATGAGATCAATCATATTAAACCAACGGTCCGCCCTCCATGTTTGGAATGGAATCTCAATTTGGTATTTTGGGTACTGCAGAAAGCCCCTTTTGAGCCATTACATCGGACTTCTTTAAAGGATCTCACTCTTAAAATCAGTTTTTCTCATCATGGTTTCATCTGCGCACAGGTTGTCGGAACTTCAGGTATTGTCCTCTCGCAATCCCTTTCTCTGCCTTTCTCCCAATGGGGTAATGATTTGCACAATTCCCTCGTTTCTTCTGAAGGTGATGTCATTTTTTCACCTTAATCAGCCGGTGTTTTCAGGAGGATACTTATCCCCTGGATTTTCCTTTCCTTTGATTGCTGGATGTCCACCATGTGCTCCTCTTATCTGGAGGCCACTAACAAGTTTCATTGGTTGGATTATTTGTTCATGTTTACCATGAGGCCTTGTAATGGGGAAATGCCATCTAACGTACGGTAATTGCTTTCGGTAAAGAACACTATAGCTTCCACATATTTGCTAGCAGGTAAACTGCTGCCAGCATGTTTTCGGGAGCATTCTACTCGAGCTATCACAACTTCTTGGATGAAATTTGCAGAGCAGCGACTTGGTTATTGATGCATACCTTTGCCATACACTAATGTTTGGATGTCTCTGCACACATAGACACCTTTTTTGGTGTTTCTGTGCGAGCTTCGGGTTCCCACCCTCAATACTTAAGGATTGCTTTGCTACATCTCACTAGTCTCTGGATTCATCTACTGCTGGCACTAAGGAATGAAAAACTGCCTTACCCTGATAATTTTCTTTTCTTTAGGTACGGCAGATGAATCCAGAGACCCCTCTGGATTTGATCGTTTCTACGCGCCCTCTTGGTTAGTTCTGTCGGGCTTTGTTGTTGCTATCGGTTTTACACTTGTTCCATCCAAGTTCAGTTTTTGGTGTGGGGCTATTTTCCCTGCGAGGAAGGAGAAATGTTTTGATGCTTTTCTTCTGCTGTTATGAGAAATACTGACTGGCCAAGAAGCATTCTGTCCCATAAGCACTTTAGTTCAGTTCCCATATGCTTGTCCTTCAAGATAATAAGCCCCAGGGTGCTCAGAAAAGAATAGCCATTAAACAAAAGTTTCCTAAACTGACCCACATGCTGCTGGGCTTTGTGGATATTCACAATGAAAAATTGTCTTACCTGATAATTTTGTTTCCTTTAAGGCACAGCAGATGAATCCAGAGACCCTTTGGGTGAGGAGTTTAGGAAGCTCTTTTTTAATGGCTATTCTTTTCTGGCACCCTGAGACTTATTACCTTGAAGGACAAGCATATGGGAAGAGTTTGTAGAGGAGAAAGAGGAGAAACAATTAAATGGCTTTATTGTGAAACACATCCTTGTAGAAAAGTGTTTTTCTATCCAGGCTTACAACCTTTGTTTATGGTCACCTTTTTGCTGTAATAAAACTTTTTGGTAAGGGATCCTGTGGGTTCTGCACCACCACTCCTTTAACTATCTGTGCTTGGCATTTTTTCTATGAATTGATGAACCTTGTAAAAGCAGTCTCTTGAATCCCTTCTCTTCAGCACAGTTCTAATAATAAACATACTAATATACATATAACACATTGGGTGATACTTCAGTGAGAAGACATTTACTTTATATGTTGTGAAAACTTCTGCCACTTTTTATTACATTAATGAATTTGACACTGGCTTGAAGAAAAAACTACTTGCCATACGACCACCTACCTTGTCTAGAAGTGCAAAGGTGGAGTGACGCTGTTCTGTTAACACATCTACCCGTGTAGTTTGTGTGTTTTGTGAAAAATCCCCCTTATCCTGATTCTCATTAATTCAGTGTGTTTTTGAGGGTGTACCCAAACAAACAGACAATTTTAACACAGGGAACTGAGCAGGGCCAGCTAAACCTATGGACAAGGTGAGGAACTGGCTCAGGGTGCTACTGATAAAGGGCTCCAAAATCACTGTTGTCTTATAGTATGGGACCTCTTCCTTGTTTTTACCTCCTCTCTCCCAATCTAGCTTCAGACTTCGTGTACCCACAGCAATTCATACAAGCTACCTGTGGTTGGACTGGAGCCTTCCTTCTGCCATGTCCCACCCTCTTATGGAGCTTCCTGTTTCCAGTGGGGCTGCTTGTGGTGGAGGGAAGGCTCCAGGGCTAGCCACAGGGAGAGTGTATGAATTGCTGCAGGTGCCCTATAGGAATTTAAAGACAGACTGGGGGGGGGGGGGGGGAGAGAAAAAGGAATGCAGGCCCGAGTGGGAGAGGGACTAGAGAGCAGTGATTTTGATGCCCTTTGTCACCAGTTGGGAGGGGGCAAGAGGATACAGCATTGCAGATGGGATAGGGGGAATGGAGAGAGAGATAATGGTTCATTGTGGGGGGGGGGTGCTGATTTAAGTGTCGGCTCAGGGTGCCACAGTCCCTTGAGCCATCCGTGAAGCCAAGGTTGCAACAGTATCGTGAAAATAGACAGTGGATATGGTCTACTTAGCTTTTCCTCAGCTTCAATGGCTGAAATCTTGAGTTTGAAATTCTTCCCTGTTAAGGTGTCTTTAAAAATAAAATTAAAAAAACAAAACAAAAAACTCAGAGATATAATTTAATAAAGCTACTGCTGGAGAAACTGGTCAGGCATGTTTTACTCCTTTACATTTAATTTCTGTTTGAGTTTGGTTAGATTGGGTGCATGGGGGAGCTTTGGGGGGGGGGGGGGAGCGGGGGAATGCTCTGGTGAGCAAGCGAATAAAAGGGAGAGGGTTGTTGGTATTAGAGGTGTGAGTTCAAATAGCTGTATAATTGGAGAAAATGAATCTATATGTTGATGAGATTAGATATCCTGTTTGCTGAGTTGATAGCATTGCAGTTTGCATTTTTTTTTTTTAAGGGCTGAGTCTCTTGTGGCTCGGAGTGTGTTGGAGAGAGGGGAATAGAGTAAATCTAAATAGATAACTGGCACCTTCTCATGTTCCTATAGACTTTGAAAGAGCACTCTTTCTGCTGGGCACCTTTTGTTAGTTATGCTATCCTCTTCATTTATTAGCTGGAGTAACTTGGCTTTGACCTTAGCAGTGCTTCTGCCATCTGATAAAGGCTGGGTGCTGATCCTTGCCCCCCTCTCGCCACCCACAGCCCCATTGTGGCTAGTTTCATCTTGCTATATCAGTAAGGGGACTTAAGTAAGCGTTGCTGATTCATGTAGGTGGTTATGTGTATGTAAGCTAGTAAGCAGCATAAAATCTGTGGGAGAGTTGTGTCCATCAACAAGCAGCTGGAGATAGAGAACTGAAAACTGAACTGAGACTTGTTGGCATCCAGGTGGTTGGACACACTTTTCAGCCTTTGGATCTGAATGCTTTACTCCTGGTCCAGTTGGTCAGCTGGTCCCCAGGTGAACTTTGCAGGTGCCTTGAGTTTGCAGAGCCGTATCTGGAGGTCTTCAGACCCCTGTCTCTGGTGCCCCAGGAATTTACTTCTTTCCTTCCATCAACTCTTCTTGTTTCCTGTGGAGCTTTCCTTTTCCAGCACAACAACCTGAAAAAGGAGAGAGGTTTACTAGAGAGCATGGGACAGAGTTATCAGTCCTGGTTCTTTCTCATCTGGGATAAGACTTCTGGAGACTGTGAGTTTAGGAGGAGCAGCCGGCAGTGGTAAGTCTGAGTAAAGTTTGATTCAGAACCACTTGGAGGTCTGCAAGTTCTACTTCGTGCAGGGGGGAGATTGACACCACTTGGGTCTACATTGTGCTGGGCTTGTGCCAGTTGGGGGTGAATGGCGACTCCCATTGAGGCAGTTAAGCGGTTTTTCCGCTGTGGGACCCACTGGCCAGTGTTGGGGCATTGCAGTGCATGCAAGCAGAGAATCCAAAAATACCAGGGGATGCAGGGGAAATGGTGGCAGCTTTTTTTTTGTATTTGGAATAGCACTCTCCAGTAGGGCCGATGCTCAGTTTGATGGAGAGCGTGAGAACGGTCATCATTTTGTCAAGGCCAACTGGCAGTGAGGAACATCCCTTGTCTGATGATGCACGGAGCACAGCCACCATTTTACAACCTCAGAGCTTGACAGAGCATTCAGTTGCATTGGGATTTTTGTTTTCTCCAGAGTTTATATTGCTCTTATACTAAACCTATGTACTGAAGCAGGGGAAGTCACAGTTGCTGTATGGTGCTTCAGTTTCTTGCCCTGCTGCCCTTCTGGCTCTTAAGAGATCTTGTTTAGCCATCTCCGGCCACTCCTGGAGGTCTAGCTCTTTTTCTTCCTCCTTATCTGATGTGGCTCTGGTCTGTTAAGAGGAGTCATCCTTGAAGGAGCTGTTAGAGGAGGAAGAGCTGCCCCCTGAGGAGGGGGATGACCTTGAAAGTACCAAGGTTGTTTTCATAAAGAGGAGCTCAGTATGCTTATTTCTGAGGCATTGGTGATACTTTCCATTGAGGAGCCTTCTGTCTGGTGTCAGGAGTTCTATCTTTGTGGATCATGAGTGGGCTTAGAGGTCCTAAGGCCTTCCTGATTCATCCAGACATTCAAGACATGATTACAGCAAAATGGGTTCTACCTGATGTGAAACAGAGTGGGAAGAGTCATGACTTGTTGCTGCTTGTTGGTTGTGGAGGAGAAAGAAAAATTGCAGCTTCCCAGGGTGGACTCGCTTGTTAAGGCAGTGAGTGACTAAGAAGACCACCTTGCTTGTTGGAAGGGGGCATTGCCCTAAATGACCTACAGGATAGGAAACTAGAATGGGCATTGAAACAAGCCTTTGAAGTGGCCTATTTGGGTCTTCAAGCAACAGTGTGCAGCTCGTTCGTGGCTAGAGCATGCTGAGGTGGCATCAGCAGTCAGCAACACAAGATGGGTGCCATAACACCCAGTTGGAAGCAGGGTTGGCCCACTTGGTGGATGCTATTTGATATGTTAGTGGGTTATAGCCTGCAGTGTGTCTTTGTCACAGCACGTTGGCAGCTCTTGTTGCGTCATTAGACAGCGGATGCAGCATTGTTCCCGTCTAGTTAAAGTGGTTATTTGGAGAAGATCTCAGTAACTTAGTGAAAGAATTGAGAGGAAAATAGACCAGACAATAAGCTGAAAGCATCTGGTCATTGGTCTTCAGGGGGCTTTCAATTTCAGTTTTGATCTTGAGAAAGACTCTGCTGGCCTGGTCATTAGCAATATGCAAGGCTCTACATTAGGAATCATTGCCCAGGAAAAGGATCTAGTTGTCACTGTGTAACAGCAGCTAAGAAAGCAAATAGAATGTTAGGAAAGGAATGGAAAATAAAAATGAGGGTGTTACAATGCCTTTGTATTGCTCTATGTTGCAACTGCTCCTTAAATACTGTGTGCAATTCTGGTCACTTCATCTCAAAAAGATATAGCGGAAAGGAAAGGTACAGAGAAGGGTGATGAAAATGATAAAAGGGATGGGATGACTTCCCTATGAGGAAAGGTTAAAGTGGCTAGGGCTGTTCAGCTTGGATGTATTTGTAACCTGAATTTTTATAAACAGGATACTGGGCATTAGTTAATGCTCTGACCTGACCCAATATGGTAGTTTATATGTTGAGCATTACAGGTTTCTGTGGAAAACATCTGGATTAAAATAAAACTAAAATTAAAATTGACTTGGACTTCTTGCAGTTGGGGCTCTTTCCTGGTGGGAGATGTTGGGCAAAAGCCCAAAGGAGCTTTCAAGGTGAGCTCTTGCTATCATAACCATGTCTTGGTTTATTTTTATTTGGATTTTTGCTCACACCTTTTTCAGTAGTAGCTCAAAGTGAGTTACATTTAGGTACACTGGATATTTCCCTGTCCCTGGAGGGCTCACAATCTAAGTTTGTTTCTGAGGCAGTGGAGGGTTAAGTGACTCCCCCAAGATCACAAGGAGCAGCAGTGAGATTTGAACCGACTACCTCTGGATGTCAAGGCTGGTGCTGTAACCACTTGGCCACTCTACTGCACTCCACTTCTACTGTATAGAAATCATATTCCTTTCAGAATTGAATAGATTCCAAATTTTAATAATTAGATAGACCTCATGGTCTTTATGGATGCTGAATTATGGTACATGCATCAGGCCAGACCATTGGCTGATCAGCGACAGCAGGGTGTGACGAAATTGTGCTTTATTTGAACTCTTGTGTCAATGTGGCATCTGTCCTTTGTCTACCATTACAATATGGGTGTGTGTGTGTGTTCCGATGAGAGCTGGTATTTGATCAAGATTTTAAAAATTAAAGATTTTATTTATGAAAATTATGAATTATTCAGCAAATTATCTTGTTAGAAATACACATTCAGAAAATTTAAAGGCAAAAGAGAAACATCTTTATAATGATGAAATAAATTAGTGCTTATAATTCACAATATGGGGGAGAATCCAAAGGAAACAAAACTCTGAAGCCAGGTTATAAAGACAGTTTTTAACAAAATAAGATTGAGGGTTTACTCCATCCAAATACAGGCTCATTCAGGGACTTCACTAGGATCAGGAGGCTTTACTTTCTTAGTTGCCAGAAATGCCTGTAATTGATCTGGATCCAAGAAAGTATATTTGTTAGAGGCAAATAACACACTACATTTACCAGGAAAATGCAGCATAAACATCGCACCAAGTGAAACTACTTGGTGCCTCATCAGTAGAATTTTTTTCCCTTCTTTCCTGTGTTACTTTTGTTAAATCTGTAAAAATCCAAAGTTTCTTACCTAGAAACTGTTTTTGTCTGTCTGTGATGGAAATAAGATTCTAATACATGCTCCCTGTCCTATGGAAAAACAAAAGTTACCAATAGAGTCTCATGAGACACCACTTCTGAATCTGATTTTTTCAAGAAATGCAGTTAAGTCCTGGGATATTTCTTCCAGTTCTAGAATTGGGGGTGCATTTGAGGGTTGTTTCTGAACTTTGGATGTCTTAACTTCAGAAGAAATGTAGTACGATTTAGGTATTGGAGGAAAAGCATCCTTTGGTATCAACACAGTATTCTCCAGATAGCTTTGCAGGAGCTGACTGGAGGAAAAAATTGGATGTTTAGGAAAATTTTACAATAAGTTCAGATAGCTCATTGCATTCTCCAAATTCTCAATACATAATCGACAGTGCAGTCTCATTTTTTATCACCACAGAGCTAAACATTGTCACAGCCTTTGTTAAGGAGGAAATTGCTATGTGCAAGGAGCATAGGCCTTCCCAAACCAAATCCAAAGTCTCTGTTGATCTTACCAGCGAGGGTGGAACCTTCAGTGTTTCCAAAACAGATTCCTGAAGCAAAGCGTAGGGAAAACTTCTGGTTGCATCCAAAAGGCTCTGATCCCGCTGTTCTGAACCAGCTCTCCTTTGCGAAGATGTCTCGGTAGGTATATCAGACCACAGGCTCTACTCTCCAGGAAAAGCACCATCTTGTAATGCCACTCGGAACCCTTGTGCAGTCGAGTACATCGCCACTGGAAAATGAGCAGCCTGATGATAGGCCGGGCTCAGAGTAGTATCGGCATCTCCCATAGCTTTTGCTTCTAACAGCAAAGCAAGAGGAACCAGCGATCTTGTCACTGCAGAGGCTTCAGTGATAGAAGTTTGGCGGTAAGCAGTAGCCTGCTGAGACTCAGAGAAAGTCTCGTGGCTTACTCTTACACAAACAGGGACTCAGAGTTGCTCCCAAGGATGACCTCCCTCAGTCGACCGTTTTGGATTCTCCCGCTATACCAAATTAAAGATTTGATAATCTAAGGGTGTGTGTTCTTTTTATGAATGCAGACGAGCCAGAAGGTGGGAGCTTGTGCTCTAGAGTGGTGGTTTTTAACCAAGTCCTCAGGAACCACCTGGCCAGTTGGGTTTTCAGGATGCCCATGATGAAAGTGCATGTAATGGAGTGGTGCATGCTGATATCCTGAAAACCCAACTGACCAGGTGGTCCCTGAGGACTGGATTGAAAACCACTGCTGTAGAGTATTCACTGTTTGCCCTTTTATTTTCATATCAGAGTAAATGGAACAGATTTCTATTTTTGCTTACAGATTTGAACGCAAGGATTTCTGTTCTGGGAAAATATTTAAGCAGTTAATGCATTAAAATTAGAATTAACAAAGCTGTCATCTCAACTTCATCTTGTCAGTGTGTAAGATTTTGTGATGTGACCAGAAATGCTTAGTGTAAGATTTATTTTTTTATTTATTTGTTACATTTGTATCCCACCTTTTCCCACTTATTAATGGCTCAAAGTGGCTTACATAGTTCCGGAGAGGTGGTTACAGACTCTGGTGTGAACAAATACAGTATAGGGGTACTATTACAGTGACAAATACAGTAAAGAAGTATCGATAAAGAGGTTGGGGTGATTAAGACAAAATGTTAGGGTCTGATCATGCGTCGGGGTTGAAAACTGTCCGTTTCCTGATTAAAATGCCATACTTCATTATTCGGTATTTGTCAGATACTGTGGGGTATGCCTTCTTGAACAGGAGAGTTTTTAGGTTTTTTCGGAATTCTAGATGATTCGTAGATTTTAGGTGTTTTGGTAGAGAATTCCAGAGCTGTGTGCATGTGTAACAGAAACTTGACGCATATGTTGATTTATACTTCAGGCTTTTACAACTTGGGAAGTGAAGAGTTAAGTATGTTCTGACTGATTCAATTGTGTTTCTAATTGGTAAGTCATTTATCATGTTTGTGGTTTATTTGCAGAGGTGTTACTTTTCCAGTTTAAAACTAGTTGCTTTCAAGGGTTTGATCACAAATTTTTTACTAGCCAGCTTGCCGTTAGCTGCAGGAGAATAGGTAACTCCTTAGCTTGGGATACCCCTTCAGTGTTTTCAAAAGACTTAGTTTGCCCACTCAGTGCTATTGCTTTTTCTGACATCCACCCAGCACACTCTCAGACTTCAGTTTGCTTGGAGATCTCTCTTGTGAAGTAAAATAGAAGAAGCTGATGTTTGGCCCTGTCCATAACCGACCAGTAACTAGGAAGCTCAACCAAAAGCATAGGGTTCATTTTCCCTGAGTTTGATAAAATTCAGCTGCCACATGACTCTGTTTATACATGAGTCAGCCCTGAAAAGGGGCAAAGTGGTCCAAGGATCTCGCCAGTCCTCACTAGACTATAAGACAATAGTCGAGGTGGTCTTTAGGGATTGATGCTTAGCACCAAGATTAACTCCATCAGCTTTATAATGTGCAGCGCTGCGTACGCCTTGTAGCGCTATAGAAATGCTAAATAGTAGTAGTAGTAGTAGTAGTACATGCAGGAATTCCTTATTGGGATGACTTTCTCCATTTAGTGATACAGTAGAATCTTTCTTACCTGATGATCTGGATTATCGGATGTACCTCGGTGTCATTACCGCATTCTTATTCAATTGCGCACAGGTTCCTCGTTCTCATCATCTCTCTATATAAAACGCACCTCCAACATTCTAATGAAGCCTCACTCTCCCAACGTTCTAAAAGTGAAGTGGCTAAGATCGATTTTGCGCAATGAGAGGTGAAGTGGCTAAGATCGATTTTGCTACATGTCTGCCCCGCCCAAGCGTCACAACGTGATGACATCAAGGGCGGAGCAATGACACTCATCCAATCGCATCGCTCACCCTATTTGACACGGAGGTGCCTTTTCTACAGAGAGATGATGTCCCATTGGAAGGTAGGAGGTTGTGTGTCCGCCCTTCGCAACGCCCCCCCCACCAAAGTCACCGCTACTCACCCCTACACCCACCCCAGGTAGCCACCACTACCACCCTGCACCACCCCAAGCACACAGCGACACAGGCAGGAGGAGTACACACATGTCACTCCCTTCCTCCATCCCTCCCACTTCAAGGCCCCTCGCGCCCCTCCCACAGAGTTCCACACTCCCCCCTCTCTCCGATTGGAACACCACCCTTTCCTCTGAAAAACCTCCCCCAAAGCCATCGCCTACCTCTGCTGACGGAGCCGAACTTCTCTTCTTGCCTGTGGGGCATGGCTTGATGAAGGAGTATCTGTCCAACTCTCTGTGTGTGCGTCTGACATCAGACACATGCACAGAAACTTCAACAGATGCGCATTCAACAAGGAACGCCCTGCAGCCGAGAACAGAAGTTCGGCTCCGTCAGCAGAGGTACGCAGAGGCTTTGGGGGAGGTTTTCCGGAGAAAAGGGTGGTGTCCACAGGGTCGTGCCACGGGGGTGGGGGTGGGGGGCTGGGGGCAGTAACACGAAGGGGAGGGGGTGTTTAAATCGGAGGGAGGGGGAGTATGCCACTCGATGGGAGGGGCGTGAAGGGGGCCTTGAACTGGGAGGGAGGGGGGTCTGCACCTCGGGAAGGGGGGCTCTGGAACTCACAAGGTAGGAAGAGAGGGAGGGAGGAGGGAGGGAGGGAAGGGGGTCTGCAACTCAGAAAGAAGGAAGGAAGGGAGGGAGTGAGGATGGGTGGGAATTTATTTGTTACATTTGTACCCCGCGCTTTCCCACTCATGGCAGGCTCAATGCGGCTTACATATACAGGTACTTATTTGTACCTGGGGCAATGGAGGGTTAAGTGACTTGCCCAGAGTCACAAGGAGCTGTACCTGAAGTGGGAATCGAATTCAGTTCCTCAGTTCCCCAGGACCAGAGTCCACCACCCTAACCACTAGGCCACTCCTCCACTCCCCCGTTTCATTGCGTTTCGAAACGGGCCTTTTTTTACTAGTGTTTAATAAAAGGCAGCGGTGCTAGGTGAGATTCTTGGGCACATTAAACTCCTTTTTACTGCTGCTTTTGAAGCATGCATTCAGTATACTTCTGTTTTATTCCTTATCTGTTTTGGCCAACTTTTCGATTGTCCAACAACCTGTCCTGTTTACCCTGGATAATCAACACTCTACTGTACAACATATTGGCCACTGGTTGTTGATGGGCATTCTACTAATAAGGGAGTGCTACTTGTAGGATATCTAGGGAACGTCATCTTCGGTATTTTCCTTTTGAAAAACCTTAAGGTACCAGACAAAAATGTGTGAAAGTGTATCGTTCATTTTCTCTCCACCCATTGTTTAATTTGTACGAATATCTTACAGGGATCAGATAAATTCTATACATAATGTTATGCACATGTTCAGAGACACATCTGGAAATGGAACACTATAAAGAAAACAGATCTTTACATTTAACAAACACCATCCAAGATTTCTAACATTGACAAAGATTAGCCTGTTCTACATAAAGCTATATAGATTTAACTGAAGTTTCCTTGTGAATGCGCACACTTAAATTTGCCTTTACCTTCTCCACTGGGTAGAGAATGACATGGGGACAGGGACACGCAGGAACCATGGGGAAGGTACTAGGACAGATCCCGTGGGGACAGGGACAGATCCCACAGGGGCGGGGATGGGAATAGAGCCTGTGGGGGGGGGGGGGGGGGGGGGGGGGAGGGGGCAAACTTTGTCCCTGTGCCATTTTCTACTTTGAAATCTGTTAATAAACTGGACTGTTATTTATGTTTGATGCAGACAACAATAGTTTTATTTTTGGAAAACAAACATGTTGGCCACAGCTAGCAAAATTTCATGGGGGATCCTGTACATCTTATAAGAAGACATCTTCTGTTGCAGGAGGGACTGTGGAAAACAGGAGAGCTAGACTGAATACTGAGATTGTTGATGACTTCTTTTTCATCCACCGATTAAAAAACCATAACAGTGCTTCATAGGGCATATTTCTCCCCAGCTAGGGCATACAAAGTGGCTTGTATTTTGTACCCCGGGACATTTTAACAGGGTGGATTAGAATTTCTTGGGGTAGTATAAGTCGGCTATTGTTGGGGTTGGAAGGGTAGAGGGTGGTGGGAGGGTTTATTATAGCTGCTCATTGTTATTGTTTTCTATTTGTAATTTATATACAACAGTTGCACAGCATATTGTTCCTTTTATACTTTAATGAAAAGATTTAAATATAAAATCACAAGTGTTCGAGACTTCTGCAGATAGAACAGAGCCGGCGGGGACTGAGACGGGGCCTGTGGGGACGGAGACAGAACCCATGAGGGATGGGGCCTAATTTTCCCATGTCATTCTCTACTGCAGGGTACTACTACTTAACATTTCTAAAGCGCTACTTGTGTTACGCAGCGCTGTACAGTTTTACAAATAAGGATAGTCCCTGCTCAAAGGAGCTTACAATCTAAAGGTAACTTAAATATCAAGTGTGCATGTGACCTAACCCATACAATGCAAAATACAAAAAGGATGAGTTGCAGACCAAATGTATTCTTGAAGCTAACTTCCCCTTGACAACTGACAAGTGTATTCAGGGTGGTGGTATAATGTTTCCATGCGACTGAGAGCTGAATTTTTCTTTGTTGTGTGAACATTGGCGTTAGAGGCAGAAAACCAGAAAATCCATTATGCTACACTTGTTCCTTATACAGTACCAAATGTTTCTATACTCTTGAATGGCGATTGCCATGATGGAATATTGTAAGCCACATTGAGCCCGCAAATAGGTGGGAAAATGTGGGATACAAATGCAACAAATAAAAGAACCCCAAAGACCATTTGCAGAAATTTCTCCACAGCTGACTAGCCACCTCCGTGCGCACAAATGTCAGAATCATGAGCAAATGCTCTCTGAGGGGGATGCTGCATTAAAACAATTTTTTTTTTCAATAATGTTGGTCTGTGTTGGGTCCATTCTGTCGGGGCCATGATAAGCTTAATAGTGTGAATTAACCCCCCCCCTCCTTAAATTTCTCTTGCTCTCTCTAAATCTAGCCTTTTAAAGTTTCCGTATAAAATCAATTGTTCAGAGGGAAGAGAAATCATTTCAACAACTTTGTGGTCAAAGGTCGTTTAATGCAAACTTTGCCTGTGTTCTTTTGATAAAGAGCAAATGATTAATGTGTGCAAAATGTGATAAAATGTGTGCAGTTAAGTAGAAGTAATAGTACCTGACAGATGATAAGCTGAGTCCCCAATCTGGCAGAAAACCCCATGAAACATTGATTTCTTAGGACACAAACCTTGCAGTCTGGGGCAAACTCAATTATGGTTTAATGGGGCATAATAAATTAATTCATAAATCTTAAAAAAACAGTGCAAGCCTGGCATCTTTCATGCAGTTGTCTTTTTTTTTTTTTTTCAATGTTATGACTTCCTAGCAGGGGGTATCCTTGTGAGTCAGGATTCTGTTGTGACTGGTCTGTGGGTTAGCTTTGGCACTTCTCCTTAAAGCAAATTTATGAACGGGTGGGGGTGGGGGGCATGCAGAAAGGCTTATGGTAGAGCTATGTGTGGGTTCTACCATGAGCGTAATACCATGCAAGGCACATACTGACTTTTATGCTTGGATAATGGGAGTGAGAATGTGCCTGACACATGCACATAAAGGTTTTGTGGTAAGAACTTAAGTGTTGGCACACTTCAATGCTTGTTCTTATGAGCCTAACAAAAACTGCTTTCACATGGAAGATTTAAAGGTGCTCATTTAGGCGCAGAACAGGTGTAAACTTGTGCTTTTACTTTTTGTTTGGACACATGTACATGTTTTACTTCCTGTGTGCCTTTAAAACTTTCAGGAGCTTCCTTCCGTTTGTGGTAAAACAAAACAACCCCCCCCCCCCCCAAAACAAAACCAGCAGTTAAACGTGAAAAAATGACAAGAAATCCTCTCCTCTAAATCACCTATGCTGCCTCAGGAAAAATTCTCTTGTTGCGCGTGCGTCAGAAGGTCTCAGCCTGAGCAGAATACTCTGCCTTGCATGAAATATTTTAATGAACTCATTGCCATATATTATATGCATTTTAATAGTGTGGGCAGCCATATTCCACATGAGTTAATTTGCATGCTCTAGCCTTCTCTGCATTCTTTGCCCAATAATGTGTGCACACCTGGCAGTAACCATACGGTAAGCTTTGTGCGTGGGCTCCTCAGTTCCTCAGTGTTTGCCTGTTTGGCATGGCTTCCTTTTGGAGGTTGTATTTTAAGTATAAGAAATTTTGATGCAGTTAAATCACCTGATTTAAAAATATTGATTGCAGTTAAATCTCATTTTTAATATCTGCTTAGAGAGTGCTGCTGAACATTCCCATGGCATTATCTAGGAAGTTAATTGGATAGTGATGATAATCATTCTGCTACCCAGAGTCAGGGAATTCAATTTTTGTTTTGTAACATTTAGTTCTTCTCTCATCTCCCTCACTTCTAGGTTGCACTTATGATTCATGTTGAACCTTAAACCTGAATTTGTATGGCTCTTGGTGCAGACTCTGCCATTTTGATAGCTGTTCTTTGGAGCTCCTCTATTTTATAGAGCAATGGCTTCCAGAACTGGATTCATGTGACTGACTACCTCTGAACATTTTCTGTAGCACTATGAATAGTGAGAGCCATTAGACCCCAGATGAGTCATCACTATTAATTGGTACAAACATTATCATGGGGAGTATGTAATAACCTGAGTAGAAATCTTAAAATATCTTTCTGAAAAATTAAGTATTGGTCAAAATTTATAGGAACCAGCTTATTTGTTTTCCTGACATGTTTCAGATTTTGTGTGTGTGTGTGTTTTTTTTTTTACTTGTTTTATTTTTTCTTGTTCCTGTGTTTCATTTCTGCCCCCTTCATTCTACTCTTTTATTCTAGTATCTCCCCTCATGTGACCATGCAGCAACAGCTCTGACTGCTTGGGACTACCTAGCTCCTTTTGACCTTGATCAGGTCAAATGACTCAACTCTTCATTGCCCCGGGCACAAATGTAAACCCTCTCTGGACAGGGGAATTACCTACTTTACCTGATTGTAATGCGACTTGAGCTACAACTGACAAAGGAGCATGCTAAATCCCAAACTCCCTTTGCTGCAGCTGCTGCATCTCAGGCGCATGTGCCAAGTGATATCTTCTAGGCGCCTGGATTTGAGAAGTCTGCTGCACAGTGGCTTTGCTTTGTAAGGGCTGATATAGCCGAGTCCTGTAATTTATGTTACAGCCACATTGCCTGTCAGGTGTGTGCTTGCCTTTAGAAAAAGGGCAAGCAAAGCCTTTTTATGACACTTATTTACTAACCAGAAATCATTACTCAGAGTCTCCGATATTGAGCTTTGCCCTTATTTCACTTAAGGATCAAGCTATCTTTTTTTTCTTTCTTTTGATAGACTCCTGGGTCATGCTAGCCTTTCTTTTCAAGTAAAGCCCTTTGTATTTGGCAGTAATGGCAGTTCACTGCTACTAAAATCATTCTGTAGAAAGGATAGTTGTTCAGGACAGAAATTATCATTCCTGTTGCTGGCAGCAGCATAATTTCTATAGGGCATAATGTCATGGGCTGCTGTAATCCTTTATAGATTCTGATCTCATCTTTTGTTTACAGCACTAAGTTTCTTTTTCCTTAGCATCCCTCCGGACTGGCCCAGAATGTGACTGATGGGTTGTGTACGCCTTCTAGCAGGTGGAGATTGAGAAAAAAACTGTGACTCTAGGAGCCAATAAGAGCCCTTGGCAACCAGAGAAAGATCCAGTAATCTCAGTCTCCAGCAGGTGGAAGGTGGTGAGCCCTTCAGTCTCTTTCTATTTCTTTCTATTTGATGTTTAAAGTATTCTTTGTTTCTTTCTGGTTTTGCTTACCTGTGCATTTTTTTTTGGGGGGGGGGGGAACCTGCTTTGTTGAGGCTGAGGCCCTTGGGGGTCTCTCTGAGCCTCGGGGGTGCCACACTCGGAAGGCCGAGTCCCTCACCCCCTATCCTCCCTGATGCTGGCTAATTTTGTCTCTGCTAGCCTGTTTGGCTTTTTAAAGCAACATAACTTTTCCTCAAGCGCCTCAAGCAGTGCAGCTTTAGAGGATGGGGGAGGCAGCTACTGAATTAAAAAAAAAAAAAAAAAATGCCTCCCGGTCTGCTCTCTTGGGAGAGCCGTTTGTGGGCACTTAGAATGAGCACGCCAGCTCCTGAGCGATCAGCTTAGTTGATCAGCTGTTTCTTGTTTGTTTTCTTCGCTATTTAGGTGAACTCTGCCGCTGTTTGGTCTGGCAGCGGGAGGGTTTAGAGTCGAGTGTGTGTGTGTGTGCCGGTACTGCATGGCTCTGAATAGGAAGGTCCAGGGTACTGATACCGAAATATTGTCGGCGCTGTCGGAGGGGGGGGGGGGGGTCCGATTCCGTTCTTTGATCACGGGTTGCCTGCCTCTTCCTTGTCTCCGGTGCCGTTTTTGTCAGCGGGCAACACCACTATTTTGAATTTAGTAATGAAAGAGAATAGAGCAGTGCAGAATCCAGCGACAGAGACAGGTTAGAATCCTGATGCAGAGAACCTGCTGCTAGGTATATCAGCCACGAGCTAGCGGCTGGGGGGGGGGGGGGCTTTTAGCCTTTCTCAGCCTATTATATTGGGTGCTTATGAATTATATGACCAGTTGAGCATAGTGGTCAAGACCTAGCATGTCATGCAGCCCTATGCTTAGCACTCTTTGCAACAGCTTGTGATTCAGATTCTTTTTTTTTTTTGCCCCCTCTTGATAAGACAGCAAGAGGAATGGATCAGCAAAGAAGGCATTTTGTCTCTGATCTTTGCTATGTCAAACAGGGGTTGCTCTGGAGCATGCTTAGTGTGGCATCTTTAGTTTAAAAAAAATGGTTTCTCTCTGACAGCCAGGTTTCCATCTGTATGCTCATTTCTAGGTTGTTGCTATGTTATTTTTATTTTGCTCAGGTCTGTATGGTCTTCCAGCTTTGCAATTGGCCAGTTAGGTTTTAGGCTGGAAAGCATTCTTTTGTGGAGAGCAGTATATAATAAAGCTGTTTTAAGCTCATCTCCCCCCCCCCCCCCCCCCCCCACACACTGTTTTTTCTTTTCCACCTTACAGTGGTGTGCAGATGTCTGGAATAGGAAGCTCTTAATGCACTTTTCAAGCTTCGGTATACATTTTTGCTTATATACTTTAGCCCAATCCTGGTTCATGTCCAGACTGTAGTTTTGTACATTTGCAGAGGTGTGCGCAGCTCCCTAACTAGCCAATTCAAACCAGCCAAAGGAACAGCTTGTAGTTTTTGTTTGGCTAGCCAAACTTATCCAATCAAGGCTGAATGAGAACATAAGAGCATAAGCTTTGCCATGCTGGGACAGTCTGAGGGTCCAGCAAGCTCAGCGTCTGGCTTGGAAGGAAATCGCATGCAAATGTGCTAGCAGTGAGCATCTAATTTGCATGTGATTTCCTTGATGCATGCCCGTTTCTTACAAATTCGCTAAGGAATCGGTAAGGGAAGGGCTTTAACGTTTTTGTTAGTGCATCTACCCTTAAGAGCCAGGCATGAAACTATGTTTGAACATCTGCGAGATAGCTGTGAGACTATAAACAAAGGGAATAGAAGAGAGGGGGGAGTTGGGGAGAGGTGAAACATTCCATGTGCGAGACTGTTAAGGCAGAGCTCTCACATGGAAGTCTGGAGATAAGAAAATGCAAACCGAGCAGAAGAACTAACAATGGACAGAGGCTCAGGCTTGGTCGATGGAAAATTTTCAAAGAGGGCTGTCATTGATTAGCAATGATGCAGTGGCGGGGGGGGGGGGGTAAATGTGATCAGTATCCAATGAGAAACTTAGGGGCAGACACTTAAATGTAACCAAGAAAGAAAGGGTAGATAATCTGTACCTTAAGGAAATGTGCGCCTGCTTGCTTTCATGGACACCCATTCTTGCAAGAGTGTATTTTTGAAATAATAAACTAATTAAGACTTGCTTCACCAATCTGATTTTGTAAGTCCTTTTTGGTATAGGTTATCTGGGGGCTGGTTATAACAGCAGAGAAGTACAGAGCCTAGTTATGTGGTGGAAGCAATAGTTTGTGAGTGAGCATACACACTAGGAAAGCACATGCTTCAAATGGAGTAACTAAATGGTTACAGTTGTAGAGCTGCCAACTTGCCCAGTTTCAGGAGGGATTTCACATGTGTGAAAAATTTCACAAATGGAAGAAAATGTCTTTGGTGCTTCTGAAAGGATATGGACACTGGAGAAGTATTTTTAGGACACACTTCAAAGGAATTTGGCCAGATAACTTAATAGCCGGGTAAATTTTTCCCAGACTTAACTTTCTTTACTTAATGTACACAAGTACATTGTCCTGTTCACTGTAGCCCACATTTCAAAGGGAAAGTATTTATTTGAGACTTCCCCACCAGAGACAAACATACATACCCTCACACATTCACTTCACTCTCTTTTCAAGCCTTTACATGTGTGTGCACGCTCCATTCTTCAGACATGCACGCATGCATGTATGCATATACAAACCATTTCTTCTGGTGGTGCTGTTATTGTCTGCTGTTCATGTTTCCCAACTCTGTCCACCATCATGTAAAGTTCTTGCATTCACCACAGCTATTTCTCAGTCTGCAGCAGCTGCCTCAAACTTTCTCCCATACCTCTTCCATTCCTATCTCTTCTCAACACCCCCAGACGCTCAAATCTACCAGTTCTTTCCAAGGGCCCCTGCAGAGCTAAATTGTCTCAAACTAAGCAGTCTTCCCATTGGCAGGATCCGATCAGTGTCTCTCTGCTGGGATGTGGAAGGCTTGGAGAGCTGGGGAGGTGTAAACTGTGGAAAAATAACCACTTTAGCCATTCTTCTGGCTTCCACATAGTTAATTTACATAGAATTTGAAAAACAAAAATCCAGACTCGTGGTCCGATGCACAAAAGTCCCTTAAGGCACATCTCGCTATTTCCACCTTGGTAAAAATAGTGAGTGATGTGCAAAAAAAAAAAAAAATCGCATACAAATGAGTTGTATGGACTTTTACTGTGCAGCTAGGGCCAGGGCATGTGCATAACACTCAGTTGGTAAGAATGGCTGATATGTGCATGCTCTGAATGGCTTTCATACATGCACCTTTTTAGCACAGAAGTTCCCTCCTTGTTTACTGCTGGTGTCTGCCTCTTTCTCTTATCTCCACCTCTGACACTTCCAGTGCTGTCATGGATCTCTCTACAGGTCCTGTAGACTCAGCTCCCAAGGAAACACTCCCTCCAGCTCCAGCCAACCTGTGAGCTGCTTCCTGACCGTCACAACCTGTGGCCAATCCAAAACGAGCACCAGTAGGGGAGGCAGGACAGGGCAAGAGTGAAGGGAGCAGGGGTCCTTCCTCTATTGACCCTCCCCCCCTCGAACGGCCTCAGGAGGTGTCTCATCCTCCCTGTGTGGAGCCTCGAGATAGGGAGGAGGCACTATTGGCATCCGAGGCCCCTCCGGTATTGCGCTGAGGAATGTATGACAGGCTCCTGAAGCAGCAGTAGTGGTAAGGAGCTGTTTTCCTCCCCCTGCCATCAGAGCCTGCAAGAGGCCATGAAGCAGCAGTGACGGGAGGGAGCTGTTTTCCTCCCCTGTTGACAGAGCTTGCAGGAGACCCGTGAGCTGAGCCAAGCCCCACCCTTGCAGGGGCAGGAGCACCGGACCCTTCACCGGGCTATCCAGAGACTGGTTCCTCACCATCCTTGTGGAGGCTCGACGGCTGCTGACCTCCCATAAAAATTTCCACGCAAAACATAGGGGCTACGGTGCTGCATCGCTTGGAATGCACATTTGAATGCTAAATAGCTCATTTGCCTATGCTTTTTTGCTTGCTGCCGGGAACGCAAAAAAGCTCACTAAGCCCCTTTGTGCCTGACTTGCTAAATACTGTGCTCGTTAAACTGGCTGGAGCTGGTCAAAAACGCACAGTGCTGGCCCGGTAAGTTTTTGTGCATCCGGGACCTTAGTAATCCTAACCTTCCAAGTCCTTAGCACATCTTTCAGAGCGCTCTTTCCCCCCCCCCCCTTACTTTTGTGCACTAGATACATGCCTAGTATGTCCGTGCCCTAATCCACTCTGGACACATTACAAATAATTCCTTAGTTGTGATATACTGCAATTGAAATTATTCAAAGAGATTTCATTTTTTATTTGTACTATGAAACCTTGACTGAACTGTACTTTTCTTATTGGTTTCTGTGTGTACTGCCAGTTAGTATCTGTTGCTATGTGCGCAGCTAGATTAAGGCATTGGCAAACTAGGAATGTATTTTGGACCCAAAGGTTAGTGGAGTCCTGTGCGATTTGCTTAGTACTCAGGAGGTTAAGATTGACAACTTTTTTTATTTTTAAACAGATTCTGATTTTTACATTCATCACTGTAAGCTAGAAGGATGACTAACATATATGGACATTTTTCAGAGTTTGCAGAGTCTAGAGCTAGTTTTTTCTGATCTTCCCGCCTTTGTGAGGGAGGCTGTCCTCCCTGCTCTAGTGTAACAAGCAGTTGAGACTGTGGGTAGGGTTGATAGTGGTTTTTGTCTGACAGAAGTTCCTGTGCTACTGAAATGAAATTTCTGCATTTGGTGGGAGATGGAATAGAAATGAAGCCACACCTAAATGGGAAAACAAGTTTCAACAGCTTCAGCATACAAACACTGATTCATAGTCATCTACAGTAGCATCTTTCAAACAGTCCTTCCCTCCCATTTAGACACATGGAGAACCAACACAGGTACAAATACATACTAACCTGCTTACTCGTGCACAGACATCACATATATAAGCATCCATAAACATACGAACACACATACAAATGCATGTGCAGACACACACAAACCAGATAAATATACAAAACTCATGTACACAGATCCACACCCAGAAGCGCATATGGGTTGCAAACAATTCCTTGAGCCATGCTCTTCATGCTTTCTCCATTTGTTTTACTTACATTTGCTGTAAACATATTTGTAAGTGTCTGGTGCCATCCACTAAGGCAAGGAGAATAGAACTGTGCTGTAAGAATTTAGAAGGGCTGGCCCTTTAGTGCTTACTGGGTGTGTTACCGTGGTGGTATGTGGATGACATGCTGTTGTATTGCTCTGCACATAGTATTCACCAGCATTTAAATGTGGACGTAGATTTATTTTAGGATTTTTTTAAAACTGTCTTTATGAAGAGCTTTATCCAAGATGGCTAAGCAAGGCAGTAAGGGTTTCTTGGATATTACAGTAGTTTTGCCAGTTTGGAATCTTTTGAACTAGTCCAACTTCCTTCTGCTTTACCAATAGTAGGCAGGAGTCAGGGAGGTTGTACTACACTAATCTTGGTCTTAATTTCCCTCCTTTTATGACTTCTCACAACTGTGCAATGATTCTTGTTCTCTGTCATGATTTTGTAAAACTTGTTGCTTGTCCCTTCCCAGACTGTTTTTGGCTGGCTTTTACCTATAGGACTAGATTCATATTAATAGTGCTCAAGATAGGTGCTGGAAAAAAATCCATGCCAAACATTATTCTATACAAGGTGCTTCGGGCTGAGCACTTTTATAGACTAGCGCTTGGCGCAGATTCCTGTACCCAACTTTGGGTGTGTAGACTTATGCCTGCTGAAACCTGGTGTAAATTCTGGCATGCAAATTGGGCGTTTAACCCTTGTATTCTAAAACTGCAAATTTTTGGACTGACCCTGACCCACTCATGCAAACCCATGGCCTCACCCCTTTTAGGTTGTACACAAGACACTTTAGATAGTGTTATAGAATAGTGTGTAATCAGATCCACGCATAAGTCCAAATTATATCCAATTTGTCAATAATTAATCGCTTTTTAACTAATTAGTTTGCGTGCATCTGAGATCCGCAACCAAATTTGAGCAATCTAAATAGAATCTAGGGGATAGTGGGGATAGTATCTTGCAAGAAGTGACTTGTAATGCTTCCTAGGATAGACAGTCTGAGTGACACAAGCCTGGACTAACTGCAAGATACAAGCTGTGTGGTCTGAATATTTGGTCAAAATTTTTTTCTCCCAGGGCTGGGGTCTCACTCAGCTTTGACAGTAGAAGATCACAAGCCACGGAGCGAATATTTCAATTTCTTCAATGGCTTGGTTGGATAGGAAACCCTCTCAAGAGTTGTCTGGTGCTGCCTCAGACACTCACTTATCTAGGAATTTTCTTTGACACTCTGGAAGGCCGAGTATTTTTGCCTCAGAACAGAATTGTCAAACTTCAGGATCAGATAGTCTATTCTTTGCAAGCCAGAGCCATGTGCGAGAGATTATCTTCAAGTCTTAGGATCCATGGCAGCGACAATTGAGGTAGTTCCTTGGACCAGAGCATATATGAGGCCTCTCCAGAAGTCCCTCTTATGCCGTTGGTCTCTGCAGACAGATTCTCTGATTGTCAAACTGATTCTCAGGACTCAAGAGCGAGGGAGTCTCTGCTGTTGGCTTCAGACACAAAATCTGGCCAAGGGAGTTCATTTAGACCCTCCTCAGTGGGTCATAGTGACACTCAATACCAGTCTCGGGCTGGAGAGCTCACTGTCTGGGACACATTGCTCAGGGCCTTTGGTCCCAGGAGGAAATGTCCTACTTGATCAATCTTTTCAAAACAAGAGCAATTCGTCTGGTCCTAGAGACATTCTGTCATCTACTCACAGACCCTTGCGAGTTCTCGCAGACAATGAGACGTCAGTGGCGTATGTCAGTCATCAAGGAGGAACAAGAAGTCATCATTTAGAGCAGGAGGCAGCTCTTCTCATGTCTTGGGTGGAGTTTCATCTCTCTGACCTGTCAGCCTCTCATGTGGCAGGGGCATTGAATGTTCAGGCGGCCTTCCTCAGTCGTCACACTATAGACATGGGAGAATGGGAGTTAAGTGCAACAGCTTTTCAGACTATTCTCAGTCAATGGGGATTACTAGTTATGGATCTGATGGCTATAGTGCACAATTTCAAGGTGCCTCGATTTTTCAGTCATCTGAAAGATCTCAGAGCAGAGGGAATAGATACTCTTTTTCAGACGCGTCCGTCAGACCTTCTTTGTGTGTTTCCTCTGTGGCCCCTCTTAGGGCGGCTCATTCAAAGGATCCAGAGACACTCAGGTCTGGTAATTCTCGTAGCGCCAAATTGGTCTAGCAGACCTTGGTATGTCGATATCGTGCGTCTCACAGTTGACTCTCCGGACCTTCTAAGGGCAGATAGTTCATCCATGTCAGTCTCAATTTTGTCTTATGGCTTTGCTCTTGAAAGGGCGTGGTTAACTAAGAGGTTATTCCTCTGTCAGTTACGATGCTTCGTTCATGACGTCGGTCAACTTCTCTGAATTACATTTGCGCTTGGTGTGCCAATTGATCTATTTCTCCATTTCGTGCATTGGTGGTCCAAATCTTAGATTTTTTTACAGGAAGGTTTTGATAAAGGCTTGGCAATTGATTCTCTTAAGGTGCAGATTGCTACATTGTCTTGTCTTGTAGAATCAAAGGCAAGTCTTTGACTAGTCATCCAGATGTTGTTTGTTTCCTACAAGGTACGGGGTTACTTCTGTCTAGAGCGATTTTGAAGCTCTATATTGAAGCTTTCAGCCCTGACTAGGCCGCCTTTTGAACCTTTGGCGGCCTGCTCTCTGAAAGATTTGACGCTTAAAGTGGTGTGTTTAGTTACCATTGCCTCGGCTAGGCGAGTGCCAGAGTTACAGGCGTTTTCCATAGCATCCCACAGATCAATCCAGAGACTTGTGGGTTGTCCCTCTACCAGCAGGTGGAGATAGAGAGAACTTCAGAGGTTTACTATATGTGGTCATGTTCAGTCACCATAACTTCAGTATTCTCTATCTAGCAGGTGGCCTTTCAGCCTGAAGGCTACAGGTTCAAGGCTGGTTTTATCCATCCTATTAGAAACTGTGGGCTCATCTAGGTTTCCAATGGGGCATACTTTATTTCATTCTCTTACTGCTTGCCTGGCCAAGCAGTTCTTGCATGATTAGAACAGTTATCAGAAGTCTACTGTACTAAAGATTGCCCTTCTCTCTCTCTCTTTGCACACTGATACTGGCCACACCTTTGCATACTAGCCTCAGCTACCCCGGTATCTGCAGTGTACCCAGTACCTCTAATTGCTTCTATGGTATTTTGGCATTTTTTCATGGTATGGGGTACATAAATTTTATGAGGAGTGGTCCAGGAGCTACTTCAGTGTAGAGGTAGCTTAATAGTTGTTGCAATCAGCTGAGAGTAAGCACAGAGCTCTAGGGGTGCTGCTTCATGACCCACTGCAGCTTGCTATCTGTAGTCTGCAATGGTGCAACAGCCATATTCTGCTATGCATCTGGCTCTGGTTCTCAGCCACACTTGTTAGCTCCAATGCGCAGCAGTTATAGTGCACAGTCACATCAGCCAATTCTTGTCCCTACCTGCAAGAAGTTAGCACTGGCTTAGGCATCAGACCATTGATGTGGCTTCCAAGTCACATTTGGCAACCTGCCTTTTGGAAGTAATCTTGGGACTGGAGAAGATCTAGGGCAGTTGGGTAAACACTTGAGGGACTTCCAAGTCTTGGAGATTGCCAAGGGACGAGTTTAAGGATGATTTTTAATCCTCTTGGCTTTGTCGGGCCAGGAAAACCACTTTCAGGGTTTCCACTTCCACTATGACAAACCACCTGGCTGCTGGTAGAATGAGCTCTTTCAACTCCAGGTCTACCTATGCCTGTTGCATCTTTCAATGATGGAGTCTCAGTTCACTCCTCAGGCAGGACTCCTGTATTGGTTTCAGGAGCAGTGGACCAAGACTACCTCAGCTCAGATGTGTCTTAGTTTTTCTATCACACATTTACAACCTGGACTTCACTACAGATTTTTCTTGGAGTCTACATTCAAGCTCATACACTGTCAGGCAGTTCATGCCACCTTGCTAACATTTCTTCCTTTAGGCACAGTCAAGTCTATCCCCAGTTGCAATTGGGGAATGGGAAGTTGTTCCCTTTGCTTTGTAGTTCCAACCAGGGAGCTTCCTTCCAGCTGAGTTTGGACGTCATAAGAGTCTAGGGTGTTTACCGTTCAACTTTTCACAATGGGAACCTTGCAGTGTGTAATAGTTCTGTCTGGTGGGGAGAATTTCTATCCTCCCTGTACCTCAAGGAAACATACTTTCTTACTTTCATATTCCCAGTGCTCCTTGTTGCAGAGGGATCTTAGCGATTTATGACCATGTCATTCAGCCTTTTCACATTGCCAAAGACATTTTTGCAAGGTCATGGAGGTAGTGGCAGCTTTCCTTCATGAGGATAGATTGCAGGTTCATCCATATCCTCGTGACTGGCTGATTTGTGGCTCTCTCTATCAAGAGACTGCAAATTTCATCCGGATACCTACTCATCTTCAGTCCTTAGGATTGGTAATCAGTGTCACCAAGAGTCAGTCGTTTCCAGCACAAATCTTGGCTTATCAGGGAGTGCTGTTCCAGATAGGCTTGGGAAATCCTTTCCTCCTTTTGCTCCTCAGCAACAGATGTCAACCCAAGCCAGGTTTTACTTCCCCTACCATGTCCAGGATATGGGAATAGGTTCAAGTTATGGGCACAAGGTTCTCTTTCTTGGACATTCCCCCTTGGGCCTGATTCCATATCAGACCACTTAAGGGGTTCCTTCTCTGCTTTGGTCCCCATCTCTATGGTTCCCTTCAAGCCAACTTAGTCTCAATGGGTGATTTCAACACAGCTTTCTGCTGATATTTCAGAAGTTCTGTCTCCCTGGAGGTGGCTCTCTGCAGCTTGTAGGCGCTAGGGTGTGCCATAGCTGGCGGCAACAGATTTTGGATTCCTTCCAGAAGGCAGGCAGTCGACTGCCTCCTCACTTGCCAAATGTAGAGTCGAGATCAGCTTAGTTGCCAGTTTTCTTCTATGATTTGTTTTGGGTGTCAAATAAGCAGACATTTTTGGTGATCACAGCCTGTCATTTGATGTAGTTGTGCTGCTGGGTGGTGAATGCAGCTTCTAACAGCGGCTGGTTCAGCTCCCTTTTCGGGGCAGCTATCGTTTCAGGACTCCATGAAGTTGGTGGAAGATCTGGGTGACTTATAGACTCGGCGTCTTCCTGAGAACATCTACAAGTTCTTTTCGGTCGGGTCAGGCTCGCCCTTATCTTTATGACCCCAGGACTATCGTCCTGGGCAGCCTAGTTTTCGTTAGCAATCCAGTCCAGGCAGGTTCTCAGAACTCCCAACTTCATCTGTTTGAGATCCTCTGGATTTCTGCTAGTGACTGGTGCACACAGTCCTGTCTTTTCTGCAAACGGTGGTTTCTGCCTTCCATCCCATTCCACCTTTTTCTCTTCCTGCTTCTTGGATGTTCACCATATACTCCTGTACTATTTGGAAGAGACCAGCGAGTTCCGTTGGTTAACTCTTTGCTTCTTGCTTTGCTTGGGACCATAGGAAGGTAATACCCTTTCCAAAGCCATGCTGGCTCGCCATTTTTAGATTGGCAGATGTGGGCATAGCAGTTTTGATGTCAGAAGGAGCAGACCTTTTGTAGAAAAGGCGTCAGTGGGAAGCTGAAGAGCTGTTCCACATAAGCGCCATTTTATTCAAAATCCTTTTAGGGGAGCAGCTGCTCCCCTTGCACCCCACCTAGCTATGCCTCTGCATAGTTTGCATATCGCCCACTTGATCTGCTGTCCTTCCCTTACCAGACTTTGCAGGCTTGGCATGGCACTGCTAGGCATTCCAGATTTGACATGGCAGCGCATGTAACTGCAGCCTGTAGAACATTTCTCCAGTCTGCTGGATTGCTTTGGTACATCCCACAAGTCTCTAGATTGATCTGTGGGATGCTATGGAAGGTAAAATTAGTCCTTACCTGATAATTTTCTTTCCATTAGTCCCAACAGATCAATCCAGAGGCCCACCCTTTGTTGTTCTGGGTTGATTGTTTTTTTCTAGTTGCCTCAGTTTCATCAGATTCCTTCATTTGATTTTTGGCTAATAAAAATAAAAAAGGGCAAAACAAATCAAAACATAAAGGAAACTTTCTGTTACCCTCCCACAGGAGCTTATATGGGCTTATATGGGCTTTATGCAGGCAGGAGAGGACTTCCTCTTTCGTCTTCCACTGCTTTGGTATCGACAATACTGAAGTTATGGTGACGGCACATGACCACATATAGTAAACCTCTGAAGTTCTCTCTATCTCCACCTGCTGGTAGAGGGACATAACCCACAAGTCTTTGGATTGATCTGTTGGGACTAATGGAAAGAAAATTATCAGGTAAGGACTAATTTTACCTTCCTGTATGTCTCCTTATTTGGAGTTTTCTAAGGAACGAGTAATTTTGTGCCCTGTTCCTTCATTCTTCCTAAGATTTTGTCCAGGTTTCATTTGACCCAGTCAGTAGTTTTACCGGTACTAGGGTCATCTTCCGGATCAGAAGAACAGAGGAGTTTGTGGAAACTTGACGTCAAGAGAGTCCTTAAGTATTTGCAAACTACGGAGGATTTCAGACAGATTGCTTTAAATGTTTGTTCTAGTTTGAGGACCATGTTACATGCCATGTTTAAGCCCAAAGGTGAAGCCTAAGGGTGGTTGGAAAAATTGTTACTTACTTTACTTGTTTTAGACTGCGTTGGGTCCTACTGATCTGCATATCTAGAATTTTGAAAGATGGAAATGAGGAAATGTTTTGGATGTTGTTGTTTACTTTTGCAATGTGTGTATGGATGCCTGTGTGCATATGATGATGTTGAATAACTGTCTGACTGGCTATGGCATCATTACAGGGCATACTTTTAAATACCTAGTAGGGTATATATGCTAATCTCAACTTTGTTAAATGTTTCAGACATCCATCTACTTGCTCTCATGATACTGAATTCTATTATTCTGTCTCGCTGTATTTTCAAATGTAAGCCACATGTAACCTGAGTTTGCTTGGAATAATGTGGGATATAAATGTAAAAAAAAAAAAAAATCCTTTATCCTCCACATTTTAAGTCACTGCCTGTCCTGCTGGATGGTGATGGCATTCAAAGAAAGCAAGTTTGGTCCAGTGAAGACTAACTCAAAATAACCTGTTACTTAGCCAGGCTCTAGTATTACCATATTGAAAATGTGACCATATCATGCCTTTGTGGTTAGGTTCCACTAAAAAGTTAAATGATTGATTGACTTTCTTGAAAGGATTATGGGGCTCATTTTCAAAGCACGCACTTATGAAGTTACATAGGTTTGTTACATTTGTATTATTTTGACTTATAAAACCATTTGTCCCTGAAACATGCTCAAAACTAATCCATTTGTATGTCTAAAATGTCAATTTCTACAAAACAGATGAGGTGAAGGTGTGATTCCATGTGTCCCAATGAAAGAGTTCAATTTTACTTCCATTAATTACAATATGGTTATAACACTAGGCTTTTCAAGGCAGATTAGAACAACAGTTAAGATAAACCTGTCAGGAAATAGGATATCCTTACTTAAATTTGCTGTATTCCATAGAACAGTGTAGAAAAATGAGCACAAAATAGTTTATTACTGCTGTTTCTACCAGCTACAGTAATTTTATAAGCTGTTTGTGATATTCAATTTTATTTCCTGATATATAGATATGGGAAGCTTTCAAATTAAAAAAGCTGTCAATTTTAAAACAAAACTTTTATCTATCTTTTTAAGGCACTGCCTATCCAACTGGAACAGATTTAGACTTCTACAGATGGACTACACATAGGCAGTTCATTATTTCTAATAACCTTTTGCTATTGTTTTGGGTGAACTAAAGTGCTGGCAAGTGTCACTTACAGGATTCAACCCACATAAGGGGCTAGATAGGCTAATGTCGTCGCCTGTCTCAATCTAACTTCCTTGGTTCAGATAATGGGAGGCTTTCTAGATAACAGAGTAGATGGAGAGCCAACTTGGTAATAAGTTTGTCCAGATAATAGATTCAGGGCCCAGATACATGGATAAGTTTCTAGTTGTTGGCTGTTTGGGTGAAGTATGGTGTGTATTTTTCTGGCCCAGCATCTATTTTTTCATCTGGGCTTTCAGCTCAGTCTGAATCGGCTCTGTTTGTCTTCATAAGCCACCTTTGCCAGCTATCTTTTTTTCTCGCTCACTTTTTATAGCAACAATGCTCAGGTGGGGTCCACAGACACACTCCTCTGAAACCCAGTATAGGGGTTGAGAGTTTCAGGTTAGGTCTTCTGTTCACAAGTCCTCTATTGACAATGCACAACACTGCCATTCAGCTGCTGGGCCGGCCACAACACTGTGTCTGTAAGAAACATAGCAAAGCAGTTGACTTTGGCTTTAACTGTTTGCGGTTTGAGAGGCAATTATATAATTGAATTAAAACACATTGTCCATATTTTATCTGCATACCTAGCCTACAGTTAAGTCATTTTGTCTGGCAGTGATGATATAGGTTCCATTCATTTTGTCTTTCTGAGGGAAAATAAAACTAAGATATTAAAAGTTGGTCAGAAAAACAACAAAGAGACCGGCTCCGCCAATTGAAAGAAGGTTATCTCCACCTGAGAGTCTTTCTTTTTCCTCCTTTGTTTGGGAAATGTCTAAGGACATTCTCTTCCCCATGGAGGTTGTGGATGAGCCCAGGGCCGAGATGCTCGAGGTCTTGGATTATCCTTCTCCACCTACAGAGGTTGCAACGGCTCCCTTGCATAACACACTCAGGGAAGTTCTTATGTGAAACTGGTCATTCCCTCTCTCTAATCCAGTGGTTCCCAAAAAAGCTGAGTCCCAATACAGAGTCCACAGAGAGTCGGTGATGGTGAAGTCTCAGCTACCTCACGATTCTATGGTGGTGGACTCTGCTCTCAGAAGAGCCAAGGGTACTAGAGACTATGCCTTGGCGACCTCAGGCAGAGAGTCTAGGACCTTGGACTCTTTTGGGAGGAAAACGTATCAGGCCGCTATGCTCGCTGCCAAGATCCAAACTTACCAGCTCTACACGAGCATCCACTTGCGGAACTTGGTGAGGCAACTGTCCAGTTTAGTCAGAGTGCTTCCTCCAGAGCTCGCAGATCCTTTTCACCAGGTGGTCAGACAGCAGAAGGCGTGTCATAAATTTCTGGCCAGGGGTACTTACGACACTTTTGATGTTGCATCCCGAGTAGCTGCTCAAGGTATAGTGATGCACAGACTCTCATGGCTGCGTGTCTCTGACCTGGATCATAAGATCCAGCAGTGAATGGCGGATGTTCCTTGCCGGGGGAGGGGGGGGGGAATAACCTTTTTGGCAAAAAAGTAGATGGTCGATCATATCAAAAAGCACCACAATGCTATGGATTCTCTCTCCCACCGGGCGTCTTCTGCTACCACCTCCTCATATAGGAGGTTTTTTTGGAGGGAAGAGGGGTGCTCCCTATTCCTACAATAGGTGTAGGTACACTCCTTCTTCTCGGCAGCCTGTTCAGGTTCAGTCCCAGCACGCTCATTCCCGTCAACGGCGTGCAACTAAGGCCCCTGTGGCTTCCCAGCAAAAGCAAGGGACGGACTTTTGACTGGATCCAGTGCAGCATAGCCTTAGAAAAAGTGTCCATGCTGGACGGCTTGCCAGTCGGAGGGAGGTTGATATTTTTTCACCAGAGGTGGCCTCTTATAACTCCGACCGGTGGGTTCTTCAAATAGTCTGGTCAGGATACACTCTCAATCTGGAATCCACGCCTCCAAATTGTCCACCGGGAGTTCATTCTTACCATTCCCAGCACAAGCAGGTACTTTCAGAGGAACTCTCCGCCCTTCTAAAGGCCAGAGCAGTCGAACCCGTTCCACCAGGGGAAGAAGGGCTCGGATTCTATTCCAGGTACTTTCTAGTGCAAAAGAAAACAGGGGGGATGCGTCCCATCCTAGACCTAAGGGCCCTGAACAAATTCCTAGTCCGAGAAAAGTTCAGGATGGTTTCCCTCGGCACCCTTCTTCCCATGATTCAGCAAAACGATTGGCTATGCTCTCTGGACTTAAAGGATACCTATACCCACATCTCAATACTCCCAGCTCACAGGAAGTATCTTCGGTTTTGGCTGGGGAATCAGCACTTCCTTGTCATCAAGCAGATGAAGCCATTACGTATGGGTTGTGTCCATCAACCAGCAGGGGGAGATAGAGAGCACTCTTTTCACAGTGCCTCATGGCCAGCCAGCTCCACTGCCTCTTCAGTATTCTCTATCTCCCCAAGCAGGGTGGTTGCAGCTTCTTCGAGCTCCATCAAAAATCTGCCTGGGGGTGGCTCCTGGCTTGCCAGTTGTTAGCCGGGGTGTTAGAGGCTATAGCAGCTTCACTTTGAAGGCACATAGGTTAGCCCTTTCCCTGCCTTACCCATGCCCCCGTGGATGTGGACATATTAGCTTGCTTTTCCCTGTCCTTTCCCACTCAGTGGATGCAGGCACATTGGTTCGCCTTTCCCTGTCTTTCCCACTCATTTGAGCCTCCGGAGTTCTTATTACCTCTGCTTTCCTCATAGCGTTTAAAAAAAAAAAAAAAATATGGAACAGAGGTTTTCCTTTGATTCTTCTGTGGGACCGAAGCTGTGATACTGGGTCCGGTGAGGTAAGAGTGTTTTCTAACTCCTCCGGGGTGGGCCCGCGATAGGGGCGTTTTTGGCGCGAAACCGCCATTTTGAATTTTCCCGCCGCAGAAAATGTAAAGCGCTGTTCCCGGTGTGGCAAGCGCAAATCAGCAGCAGGGCTCTGTAAATCATGCTGTACAGGTGTAAGAGCCGGCCTGAGCATGGCGAGCAATGATTCTTCCCGCTCAGAGCTGGCAGCGGACGCCATTTTGAATTCACTGCATGGCGCGGCCTCCGTAGAGACGGAGAGGGGGGGGGGACAACCTCGAATTGAGGCTATTCAGGGAGCGGCTAGCCCCGGATGGGATCTGGGTGCCCAGGGCGAGTTTTTCTCCTCTGACTTTGTGTTTTTGTTGCATAAAGCATACATGCTGAAAAGAGCTTTCCCTCAAGGGTTGTCTGAGGCCCCTTCTATTGTCTCCCCCCCCCCCCCCCCCCCCCGCCACCCGGTGGATTCTGGCCTGGGACTGCCCGCTGAGGCTATTTTCCCTGATAATTGGCATAAAGAAAAGCGTAGAAGGGCTAATTCCCCTTCAGATTGTGGTGTACCCCCCCCCCCCCCCCCCCCCTGTGGTCGGGCTGTGAGGATTCGGAGAGTTCTGGCAGGCCTTCGTGGTCTGAGGAGCCAGAGTCAGGTGCAGAATTACCACAGGATCTGGATGATCCCTGCGCGGTGAGGATTTCCCACCGTGATGAGCTGCCAGCGCTTATTTCAGATGCCCTACAGGTCCTTTCTATTGAAGAGCCTGACAGTGGCACAGCCTCCTCTGAATCCTAGGATGGCTAGTACCAAAAAGCCTGCTCGAGCCTTTCCTTTGCATGACTCCATCCAAGAGCTTATTTCCGCTCAGTGGGCTGACCCCGAGGGACCTTTGAAAGTTTCCAGGGCTATGGAGCAATTATACCCTCTGCATGAGGAACATTTGGCTCGCTTTGCAATGCCTAAAGTAGATGCCTTAGTCACTGCGGTGACAAAGAGAACTACCCTCCCTGTGGAAGGAGGAGTTGCCCTGAAGGATATACAAGACCGTAGGCTGGAAGCAGCACTTAAACGGTCCTTTGAAATTGCAGGTCTTACTGTTCGGGCGTCTGCATGGAGTTGTTATGCTGCTAGAGCCTGCCTGGCATGGTTGCAACAGGCAGTGGAACAGCCCGGAGATGGAGTGGAGTCCTTCTGGGATGTGGCTCTGCGGCTGGAGTCGGCCTTGTCCTTTTTGGCTGATGCCCTTTATGATATTGTCAGAGCTTCGGCTAAACAAATGGCAGTAGCAGTGGCGGCTCGCTGTCTTATTTGGCTACAACATTGGGCAGCGGACATGGCCTCTAAGCAAAGGTTGGTGAAGTTGCCCTGTCAAGGCCTTCTCCTATTTGGTGAGGAGTTGAAAAAAAAATTGTTAAAGGTCTGGGAGATCCTAAACCCCAGCGCTTGCCCGAAGATAGGCCAAGGCCTTCCTCCAAGGGCCAGGCGGTCCACTCCTCTTATAGACCTCGCTTCCATGAAGCTAGAAGGTACCGCCCGGGGCGTTCTGCTGGGTTCACTTCTCGTGCCCGTTTTTCAGCAGAGGAACTCCTTTCGCTCGGACAAGCGTTCCGCAGCCACCGGCTCTAGGCCTGGAGTTCATGGGCGACCCTCTCAATGATGGTGCGCCGGCCCCCTCCTCGCTTCCTGTCATCGGAAGACGTCTTTCCCTCTGTGCCGAGGAGCGAGCCAATATTTCCTCAGATCAGTGGGTTCTGGACCTGATCAGAGATGGCTACAGAATAGAATTCAACGCCCCAGAAGAGACGTGCTTGTGGAGTCCCGATGCGGTTCTGCCGCCAAACGGGCGGCAGTAGAGGAGACTTTGCAAGGTCTGATTCAGTTAGGGGCCGTGTCCCCGGTACCTCCCGCCGAACACAGCTACGGCCGATACTCCATTTACTTTGTGGTGCCGCGAAAAGGTGGGTCTTTTCGCCCTATTCTGGACTTAAAAGAATTAAACAAGTCCCTGAGAGTGCGGCATTTCCACATGGAAACCCTGCACTCCGTCATTGCTGCGGTACAGCCAGGAGAGTTTCTCATGTCTCTAGACCTGAAAGAAGCTTACTTGCACATACCAATTTGGCCCCCGCACCAGAAGTTTCTGAGGTTTGCGGTGTTGGGAAAACATTTCCAGTTCCGGGCCTTGCCTTTTGGCCTCGCCACAGCTCCCCGAACCTTTTCGAAGGTAATGGTGGTAGTAGCTGCTTTTCTCAGGCGAGACGGTATCAGGGTTCACCCGTACCTAGACGACTGGCTCATCAGAGCAGACTCTGTAACAGAGAGCTATCAAGCTACAGCCAGAGTGGTCTCAGTACTTCAGTCTCTAGGCTGGGTCGTCAATATGGCCAAAAGTCACCTGACCCCCTCGCAATCTCTAGAATATTTGGGGGCCAGGTTCGACACAGACTCTGGCTATGTATACCTACCCGAGCTAAGGCGGTGCAAGCTTCAGAATCAGGTCCGTCTGCTCCTGAGGATGCCCCGTCCAGCTGCTGGGATCGATGACAGCCACATTGGAAGTGGTGCCCTGGGCGAGAGCGCACCTGAGACCTCTACAGTATTCCCTACTTCAAAGATGGTCTCCAGTTTCTCAGGATTATCAATGCAGACTTTCTTGGCTCCCTGCGACCCGACTCATCATGCTGCGGCGAGGAATGCTGCTGGCGCTCCACAATTGGTGTCTAGTAGTGATAGATGCCAGCCTGAAGGGCTGGGGCGCACATTGCAAGGGGAAGCATGCCCAGGGTCTATGGACATCCGAGGAGTCGGAGTGGTCCATCAACCGCTTGGAGTTGATAGCGGTGTTTCAGGCACTTCTGGCCTTTCAAGTGACCCTGGAAGGATTGGCTCAGAGTGATGTTGGACAACACGACAGCAGTGGCCTACATAAATCGACAAGGCAGCACTCAGTGCAGAGCACTGGCCGTGCAGGCCGAACAGATTTGCCACTGGGCTGAGCTGCATCTTCAGTTTCTGTCGGCAGCTCACATTGCAGGTCAGAGCAACGTGCAAGCCGATTATCTAAGCAGGCATCTGATCAATCCAGCAGAATTGGAACTAGCAGATGAAGTATTCCTGCAGATATGTGCCAAATGGGGCAAGCCCATGATGGATCTTATGGCGACAAGTTCAAATGCCAAAGTCCCGTGCTTCTTCAGCAGACGGAGAGATCCTCGCTCGGCAGAGTTGGATGCCTTGGCTCAGCCCTGGCCTCCGGGCCTACTGTATGTGTTCCCTCTGTGGCCCTTGATAGGGTGCGTGCTCCTGTGGATTCGGCTGCACCCAGAAGTGGTCCTCATCGCCCTGGATTGGCCCAGGAGGCCTTGGTATGAGGACCTCCGACAGATGCTAGTGGAGGCTCCCCTTCCTTTACCTCTGGTACCAAACCTGATGTCACAGGGCCCGGTAGCCATGGAGGACGCCTTCCGCTTTGGTCTTATGGCATGGTGATTGAGAGGGCGCAATTGAGGGACAAAGGCTATTCAAACACAGTCATTTCCATTCTCATTCTCCTGCAGGCCCGCAAGTGTTCCACTTCCGTGGCTTATGCCAGGATTTGGTGCCAGTTTGAGTCTTGGTGTGCTTCAAAAGCAATCACACCCATGCGGGCTCCTGTCTCGCTGATTCTGGACTTTTTGCAGGATGGTGTACAAAAAGGCTTGGCCTATAATTCCCTGCGGGTGCAAGTGGCAGCGTTGGCCTCCCTTCGTGGTAAGGTTGAAGGCGTGTCTTTAGCTGCTCATCCAGATGTGGCATGGTTTCTTAGTGGGGTGCTTCGGTTCCAGCCTTCCGTGCGAGCACCCTGTCCAGCTTGGAACCTGGGGCTAGTTTTGAAGGCCCTGCAGGCTTCTCCTTTTGAGCCGCTTTGGCAAGCATCGGAGAAAGATTTGACACTAAAGTCCGTTTTTCTTGTGGCCATTACTTCGGCAAGACGGGTGTCAGAGCTCCAGGCGCTGTCCTGTAGAGACCCATTTCTGCAATTCTCAGAGTCCGGGGTCACGGTTCGGACCGTGCCTTCCTTCATGCCTAAGGTGGTTTCAGCGTGTCACCTAAACCAGCCTATTTTCTTGCCCTCCTTTGATAAGGAGGAGTTTCCAGAATCTTTTGGGCAGTTGAACCTGTTAGATGTGCGCAGTACTCTGCTGCAGTATCTGTGAGTTACTATCTCTTTCAGGATCTATGATTATCTGTTTGTTTTGCTATCAGGTCCTCGCAGAGGGTCTCCAGCGTCTAAAGCCACTATTGCCCGCTGGGTCAAAGAAACTATCTTTTCAGCTTATCTGCTTGCCGGCCGGTCTCCGCCTGTAGCCTTTAAGGCGCATTCTACCAGAGCGATTTCTTCCTCTTGGGCTGAAACTGGAGCACTCTCTCGTCAAGAGATATGCAGTGCAGCAACATGGGCTTCTAAGCTCTCTTTTGCCCGACATTACAGGCTGGATGTGGCTGCTAGGAGGGATGTTGTTTTGGAGCACAAGTGCTAGCGCGTGGTGTGACCTGTTCCCACCCTATATAGGGATTGCTTTGTTACATCCCATACGTAATGGCTTCATCTGCTTGATGACAAGGAAGGGAAAATTAGGTTCTTACCTTGGTAATTTTCTTTCCTTTAGTCATTGGAGATAAAGCCATGAGCCCTCCCTGTATGATTGTCTGTATGCTGTGAATCTGTTTCAGGTTCTGTTCTTGTTTCCTGAAGTTCCTTCCTTGGGAGAAAGTTGGAAAACAGTCTTCAGGATTCATGTTCACTTATAGGAGGATGAGTCCATTCCCTCCAGTTTATGTTTTGGAGGATGAGTTTATTCCCTCCAGGAGGTTGCGTCCTCCAGTTATACAATAAGGAGGACGAGTTTGTTCCCTCCAGGAGGATGTGTTCATTCCCTCCTTTTGAGTTCATGCCCTTGTTAAGGGGCCATCGTTCGCTGTGAGGAAAGTTCATGTTATTCCCATTGCGGTTTGCCATACTGCTTTGGAAGCTTCAAATGCTGAAGAGGCAGTGGAGCTGGCTGGCCATGAGGCACTGTGAAAAGTTGAGTGCTATCTCCCCATGCTTGTTGATGGACACAACCCATACGTAATGGCTTCATCTGCTATGACTTAAAGGAAAGAAAATTACCAAGATAAGAACCTAATTTTCCCTTTCCGTACTGTGTACTGCCCTTTGGTCTCGCGTCTGCGCCCAGGGTCTTCACAAAGTGCCTGGCAGTTGTCACAGCATCGCTATGCAGACTGGGAGTGCATGTGTTCTCTCATCTCGACGATTGGCTGGTGAAGAGCACTTCGGAGGCAGGCGTCTACGGTCCATGCGGATGACTATTTGGGTGCTAGAGCTACTGGGGTTCGTGATCCATTATCCCAAGTCCAATCTTGTCCCGGTTCAATAATTTTAGTTCATTGGAGCTCTGTTGGATACACGGACGTCTCGAGCTTATCTTCTCCAGGCAAGGGCAGACAATCTCCTAGCCCTAGTGACCTTAGCTTGAGCGTCTCAACAGATCACAGCTCGGCAGATGTTGAGACTTTTAGGACATATGGCCTCCACAGTTCAAGTTACTCCCATGGCACGCCTACATATGAGGTCAGCTCAGTGGACCCTAGCTTCCCAGTGGTGCCAGGCCACAGGGGACCTAGAGGATGAGATTCATCTCTCCACCGACTTTTCCCTTCAGTAGTGGACCATTCAATCCAATTTGACCTTGGGACGTCCATCCCAAATTCCTCAGCCACAAAAAGTGCTGATGATGGATGCATCCCTCCTGGGGTGGGGAGCTCATGTAGATGGACTTCACACTCAAGGAGCTTGCTCCTTTCAGGAAGAAGGTCTTCAGATCAACCTCCTGGAATTACGAGCGATCTGGAACACTCTCAAGGCTTTCAGAGATCGGCTGTCCAATCAAATCATTCTGATTCAGACAGACAATCAGGTTGCTATGTATTACACCAACAAGAATGGGGGCACCGGATCTCGCCCTCTGTGTGAGGAAGCCGTCCAGATGTGGCTTTGGGCGCACAGTCACGGCATATTTCTCCAAGCCACCTATTTGGCAGGCGTAAACAGTCTGGCCGACCGCTTGAACAGGATCATGCAACCTCACGAGTGGTCACTAAATATGGGCTTTGTCCACAAGACACGAGCATGGGGCACCCCCTCGGTGGATCTTTTTGCCACTCAGATCAATCACAAGGTCCTTCAATTCTGTTGCAGACTTCAGGCCCACGACAGACTAGCATCAGATGCCTTTCTCCTGCATTGGGGGACAGGCCTTCTGTATACGTATCCTCCCATACCTCTAGTAGGGATTACTTTGCTGTAACTCAAGCAAGACCGCGGACCAATGATCCTGGTTGCTCCCTTCTGGCCTCATCAAATCTGGTTCTCTCTTCTTCTGGAGTTGTTCTCCGAAGAACCGTGGATATTGGCGTGTTTTCCGACCCTCATCACCCAGAACGCGGGGTCACTTCTACATCCCAATCTCCGGTCTCTGGCTCTCACTGCCTGGATGTTGAGAGCTTAAAAATTGCCTCTTTAGGTCTGTCGTAGAGTGTCTCTCAAGTCTTGCTTGCTTCCAGGAAAGATTCCTTGAAAAAGTTATTCTTTCAAATGGAGGAGATTTGCCATCTGGTGTGACAGCAAGGCCCTAGATCCTTTTTCTTGTCCTACACGGACCCTGCTTGAATACCTTCTACACTTATCAGAGTCTGGTCTCAAGACCAACTTTTTAAGAGTTCACCTTAGTGCAATCAGTGCTTATCAACGTGTAGAGGGTAAGCCTATGTCTGGACAGCCTTTAGTTGTTCGCTTCATGAGTGGTTTGCTTTTGTCAAAGCCCCCTGTCAAACTTCCTCCAGTGTCATGGGATCTCAACGTCGTTCTCACCCAGCTGATGAAAGGTCCTTTTGAGCCACTGAATTCATGCCACCTGGACCTGGAAGGTCATTTTCTTGGTGGCTGTTACTTTAGCTTGTAGAGTCAGTGAGCTCCAAGCCCTGGTAGTGCATGCACCTGATATCAAGTTTCATAATAACAGAGTAGTCCTCCGCACTCACCCTAAGTTCTTGCCGAAGATGGTGTCGGAGTTCCATCTGAACCAGTCAGTTGTCTTGCCAACATTCTTTCCTCGTCCTCATACCCGCCCTGGGTTGCACACCTTGGACTGTAAGAGAGTGTTGGCCTTTTACATGGAGCGGACAAAGCCCTACAGACAGTCCGCCCAGTTGTTTGTTTCTTTTGATCCCAACAGGAGGGTAGTTGCCATCGGAAAGCGCACAATCTTTAATTGGCTGGCGGATTGCATATCCTTCACTTATGCCCAAGCTGGGCTGACTCTAGAGGGCCATGTCACAGCTGATAATTTCAGAGCCATGGCTGCGTCAGTGGCTCACTTGAAGTCATCTTCTATTGAAGAGATTTGCAAGGCTGCAACGTGGTCATCAGTCTACACATTCACATCTCACTACTGCCTTCAGCAACATAACCGACGCGACAGTCAGTTTGGGCAGTCGGTGCTGCAGAATCTATTTGGGGTTTAGAATCCAACTCCACCCTCCTAGGCCCATTTCTGTTTTGTTCCAGGCTGCACTCTCACTTGTGTTTCTTTTCAGGTCAATCTCTGTTGTCCTCGCTGTTGTGAGGCCAAATTGACCAATGTTCATTGTTTTGAGTGAGCCTGGGGGCTAGGGATACCCCAATTTTGAGAACAAGCAGCCTGCATGTCCTCGGAGAAAATGACGATACATACCTGTAGCAGGTATTCTCAGAGGACAGCAGGCTGATTGTTCTCACAAACCCACCCTCCTCCCCTTTGGAGTGCTTTCAGTTCTCTTTTTTTTCTTTTAATTCAACTGAGGAGGGCACACTCGAGTCGCGGGCGGGAAGCCGTTCTCGCATGTGCGGTGTGTTCAGCCCGCGCGACGCAGCGTTCTGGAAGGCTTTTTCTTTTTGCTATGCAAATTTTGCCAGTCTCCTGGGCCATTGCAGATGACGACCCAATCGTGAGAACAATCAGCCTGCTGTCCTTGGAGAATACCTGCTTCAGGTATGTATCTTCACTTTCCTGCCTCACCACATGGCGAGGCTGAAGCACCAACGCTCCCTTGGGGCCTGATTCATGTACGATTCCGGCAGTTCCAAGTTCAGGCCTTTCAGAAGTTGTGACGGGAACTGGTTAGATCGCTCCCAATTTTTTCAAATTTGGTATTCCTTATTGTCCAGACAGGCCCAGGAAGGCTGATGGGTTGTGCTCGCCTTCCAGCAGGTGAAGACTGAGAACACTGAAACTTGAGGGCCAATAGGAATCGAGATCAGCTCTCCAAATCTCAGTATTCTTAGTCTTCAGCAGGTGACAGCTGTGGTGAGCCCTTCAGTCTCTTTCTTTCTTTATTTAAAAAAAAAAAAAAAAAAAGCTAGTTACTACTTTTTTGTTTCTCTGTGCACAATTGGGATTTTTGTTGCTGGCAGAGGCTATAACCCGGGGGGGGGGGGGGGGGGGGGTGGTTCTTTTGCCTTAGGGGTGTAAACTGGGGTGCCTGGGCCCCTCCCCCCTTAACTCTCCCAGAGCTGCTGTTTATTTTCATCTCTTGTCAGCCTCCACCCCTTCGAGGGAAGGGTGTTGCAGTGCTGTGGGAATCAGTCACGTTTTAAAAGCTAATGTTAGCTTTCTCTGCTTGAGCACAGTAAAAAAAAAAAAAAAATCACAAAAGACCAGCGCTTCTTTATTTTACCTTTTGTCTGTGCTCTGAGGAGTCTGTTTCTTTAAAACGCTGCTGGGAACTATGGCTGAAAAGTTAGAGATGTTCTGTTTGTCAGTGGTGTGGGCTTACTGCTGCGGGTGTTTGCAAGATTTGTACCGCTCAAGATCCGACGGTACCACTGTTATCTTCACCACCAGGACCGCAGTCTTTGCCCTCTGCAGCGGTTCCAGGCGCTGGGACTTAGCTGGCGGTTAGCAGCACTTCAGAGCCAGTTTCGGCGGGACCGTCTGCCATTTTAGATAATGTGTTTGGTACGACTCACGCTGCAGGGAAACCCGCTCGTCAGACAGTTTGTTTCAGCTGATTTGGAAAGTGCTCAGGGAGGAGTTCCTGAAGGGGGATTCCCTCCCAAATTCGTTTTGGCCATGTATAAAGCCTTTTTACTTAAGCAGTGTTCTCCTTCTATTCTACCAGCAGAAGAGGTTTCTGACTCTCTTCTTTCTACAAAAAAAGAGAGAGAATATCCTGGGAGGACCAGGAAGACAACATAGACATGCATTCACAGCATTTTATTCCAGAACTAGAGGACTTGGAAATGCACAGAGAAGATTTAGAAGGTGAGCAGAGTGGTTCTTCGCTTGTTCAGGACCCCCCTCTGGGGGAGGATCCTTCTGTGGCAAGGGTCTTCCATAAGGAAGATTTGCAGGATCTTATTGCATTAGTATCTACCACTTTAAATTTTGATGACGTCCCAGAGGTTACGGAAAAGCGCAAGGTTGGTCCTTTAGTTAAGGGGGGTCCGTAAGTCAGGTAGATCTTTTCCTATTTATCAGGACATCCAAGATGTTGTCCAAACCCAGTGGGATACCCTGGATGCTTCTTTCAGGTTAGCACGTTCTATGATTCATCTTTACCCACTTCCTGAAAAGGATAAAGAATGGCTTAAACCTCCAGTAGTTGATGCAGTAGAGTCTGCAGTTACCAAGAAAAATACTGTGCCTGTGGATGGAGGAACAGCTCTCCGAGATCCTTAAGACTGCCGAATTGAAACTCTTTTAAAGCATTGCTTTGATGTCTTGGGTTTGGCAGTACAAGTGGCCATTTCTGGACCTTTGGTAGCCCGGGCAAGTTTCCGATGGTCCGAAAGAGTATTGGATAGAGACTCAGATGATTGCTCCTTGTTGGATCAAGAAGTAGCTAAAATTGAGATGGGTTTCTCCTTTTTATTAGATGCCCTTTATGATTTACTGTGGGCATCAGCTAAATCCATTGCTTTAGGTGTAGCGGCACGTCAGACCCTGTGGTTTCGAGGCTGGTCAGTGGATGCAGCTTCAAAGTCCAAATTGAGCAAGTTTCCTTTTAGAGGTTCTTTTCTCTTTGGGGATGAATTAGATAAGTTGGTCAACAGTTTGGGAGAAAGTTCCTCGTCTTTCTGAAGATCGTCCAAAGCCTTTCAGTCAAGGAGGATTGTCTTTTTGGGGTCGAGGAAGAGACTTTAAGCGTTATCGTTTTGGCCGAGGAGCTACTTTCCAGAGGTCTTGTTTCTATCAATGTACTGTTCACCTTCTAGTTTCCTTGCCTCTGATCTTCCCTCTTCTGATCACCATCTTATAACTTTCACACTTAAATCTCCTCCCTCCCAGTCCCGTCCTATCTTATCTAATTTATCTAGGAATCTTCACGATATTGACCCTTCATCTCTATCCTCCCATGTTTCAAACCTCCTCTCTACTGTGGCACCATCCACGTCTGTCAACGAGGCTGTTTCTTCTTACAACAATACTCTATCCTCTGCCTTAGACACTCTTGCACCTTTGATGACCCGCCCTGTAAGGCGTACAAAACCCCAACCTTGGCTGACTTCTAATATCCGCTACCTACGTTCCTGTACCCGCTCCGCCGAACGCCTCTGGCGGAAATCTCGGGCCCTTGCTGATTTCTTACACTTTAAGTTCATGCTGACCTCCTTCCAATCTGCTCTTTTACGTGCCAAACAGGATTATTATATCCAACTGACCAACTCTCTTGGCTCTAATCCTCAACTTCTCTTCTCCACATTGAACTCTCTCCTCAAGGTGCCCCCTCCCCCAACTCCCCCTTCATTATCTCCTCAGACCCTTGCTGAATTCTTTCACAACAAGGTTCAAAAGATAAACCTTGCTTTCTCTACCTCACCACCTCTCCCTCCACTAGTCCGTTCCCCTCTCTCTCCTTCCCCTCATTCCCTTTCCTCCTTTCCTGAAGTTACTATTGAGGAAACTACACTTCTCCTTTCTTCCTCAAAATGTACCACCTGTTCCTCTGATCCCATTCCCACCCACCTTCTTAATGCCATCTCTCCTGCTCTTATTCCTTTTATCTGTCACATTCTCAACCTCTCACTTTCCACTGCGACTATCCCTGCTGCCTTTAAACATGCTGTGGTCACACCTCTCCTTAAGAAGCCTTCACTTGACCCTACTTGTCCCTCTAATTACCGACCCATCTCCCTCCTTCCTTTTCTCTCCAAATTACTTGAGCGTGCTGTTCACCGCCGCTGCCTTGATTTTCTTTCCTCACATGCTATTCTTGGCCCACTACAATCTGGTTTTCGCCCTCTCCACTCAACCGAAACTGCGCTTACTAAAGTCTCCAATGACCTATTACTGGCTAAATCCAGAGGTCAATATTCCATCCTCATTCTTCTTGATCTTTCCGCTGCTTTTGACACTGTCGATCACAGCATACTTCTCGATACCCTGTCCTCACTTGGATTCCAGGGCTCTGTCCTTTCCTGGTTCTCTTCCTACCTCTCCCTCCGCACTTTTAGTGTTCACTCTGGTGGATCCTCTTCTACTTCTATTCCTCTGCCTGTCGGCGTACCTCAGGGTTCTGTTCTTGGTCCCCTCCTCTTTTTTATCTACACTTCTTCCCTTGGTTCATTAATCTCATCCCATGGCTTTTCCTACCATCTCTATGCTGATGACTCCCAAATCTACCTTTCTACCCCTGATATCTCACCTTGCATCCAAACCAAAGTTTCAGCGTGCTTGTCTGACATTGCTGTCTGGATGTCTCAACGCCACCTGAAATTAAATATGACCAAAACCGAGCTTCTCATTTTCCCCCCCAAACCCACCTCCCCGCTCCCCCCGTTTTCTATTTCTGTTGATGGCTCTCTCATTCTCCCTGTCTCCTCAGCTCGAAACCTTGGGGTCATCTTTGACTCTTCTCTCTCCTTCTCTGCTCATATCCAGCAGATTGCCAAGACCTGTCGTTTCTTTCTTTACAACATCCGTAAAATGCGCCCCTTTCTTTCTGAGCACTCTACCAAAACCCTCATCCACACCCTTGTCACCTCTCGTTTAGACTACTGCAATCTGCTTCTTGCTGGCCTCCCACTTAGTCACCTCTCCCCTCTCCAGTCGGTTCAAAACTCTGCTGCCCGTCTCATCTTCCGCCAGGGTCGCTTTACTCATACTACCCCTCTCCTCAAGACCCTTCACTGGCTCCCTATCCGTTTTCGCATCCTGTTCAAACTTCTTCTACTAACCTATAAATGTACTCACTCTGCTGCTCCCCAGTATCTCTCCACACTCGTCCATCCCTACACCCCTTCCCGTGCACTCCGCTCCATGGATAAATCCTTCTTATCTGTTCCCTTCTCCACTACTGCCAACTCCAGACTTCGCGCCTTTTGTCTCGCTGCACCCTACACCTGGAATAAACTTCCTGAGCCCCTACGTCTTGCCCCATTCTTGGCCACCTTTAAATCTAGACTGAAAGCCCACCTCTTTAACATTGCTTTTGACTCGTAACCACTTGCCTCCACCTACCCTCCTCTCTTCCTTCCCGTTCACATGAATTGATTTGATTTGCTTACTTTATTTATTTTTTGTCTATTAGATTGTAAGCTCTTTGAGCAGGGACTGTCTTCTATGTTTGTGCAGTGCTGCGTATGCTTTGTAGCGCTATAAAAATGCTAAATAGTAGTAGTAGCAGTACTCAGTCCTTTCGTGGGAGACGGCGTGAGGTCGAGATGGGGGTTTTTTCCTCCCCAGCTCAAAGTTGTTCGACCAATGAAGGTGTTCGGGCCCAACCTCCTGTTCCGATAGGTTCCAGGTTAACAATTTTTTTTAGAGGTGGGACCAGATAACGTCGGACCAGTGGGTTCTCGAAATTATTCTGGACGGGTATGCGCTAGAGTTCGCTCGTCCTCTTCCGGACACTTATTTAGAGTCTCCTTGTCGTTCCCCTGGGAAGATGCTAGCAGTCTGAGAAACTTTAATAAGATTGATTACCTTAAGGGCAATTTGCCCAGTTCCAGATCTTGAGCGTGGCACAGGCAGATACTCCATTTACTTTGTGGTCTCAAAGAAAGAGGGTTCCTTTCGGCCCATTCTAGATCTCAAACGGGTCAATCAAGCACTCCGAGTATTGCCTTTCTGCATGGAAACCTTAAGGTCGGTTATTGTAGCGGTTCACTCAGGGGAATATCTCACAGCCCTAGACCTGACAGAAGCCAATCTGCATATTCCCATAAGAGCAGCATGCCAGCGTTTTCTACGTTTTGCTGTCCTTGGTCTACATTTTCAGTTTTGTGCAATGCCCTTCGGTTTGGTAACAGCTCCAAGGACATTCACCAAGGTTATGGTAGTAGTAGTTGCTGTGCTTCGCAAGCAAGGAATTCTAGTTCATCCTTACCTAGACAACTGGTTAATTCATGCAAAATCACTTCAAGAGAGTCGCAACGTTACTGCACAGGTAGTACAGTTTTTTTAGTCCTTAGGCAGGGTGATCAATCCTCTCAAGAGTCGTTTACTCCCATCTCAGACCTTGGAATATTTGGGAGTCCTGTTCAACACTTTGAAAGTTCGTGTCTTTCTTACTCTGCCACCCATAGTCAAGCTGCAGACACAAGTCAGACATCTCCTAGACTGTTCACCTCCATGTGCTTGGGATTATATGCAAGATCTAGGGTCTATGGCGGAGGCTATAGACACAGTTCAGTGGGCCAGAGCTCTCATGCGCAGTCTCCAAAGGTCTCTTCTTTCCCGGTGGTCTCACTTGGATTTGTTAGAGGTCAGTCTTCCTCTTCCCCTGGTAGTTCGTAGAGATCTTCGGTGGTGGCTCAACAGCGCCAACTTGTCCAACCCTCCTTGTTGGACCGAAGCTTCCACGGATGCAACTCTCTCAGGTTGGGGAGCCCATTGTTTGAATCAACCAGCTCAGGGCCACTGGTCCATGGAAGAGGCCTCTGTTCCCATCAATCTATTGGAAACCAGGGCGATTCGTCTGGTGTTGCTTCACTTTTCCACTCTTTGACAGGGCAAAGCCATCAGACAATGCTACAGCGGTGGCTTATGTTAATCGTCAGGGAGGAACAAGAAGTCAAGCTCTTGCGCGGGAGACAGCGATTCTTCTTTCATGGGCAGAGTGTCATCTCGAAGAACTCTCAGCGTCACATGTTGCAGGAGTACTCAATATTCAAGCGGACTTCCTCAGTTGCCAGATGTTGGATCCGGGGGAATGATCTCTGTCCAGAGACATTTCAACTGATAGTTCACCGGTGGGGTGTTCCAGTGATGGATTTGATAGCGACTCCTCGCAGTTCCAAAGTTCCAGACTTCTTCAGTCGCAGAAAGGAACAGACCTCAGAAGGACTTGATGCTCTTCTCCGTCCATGGCCATTAGGACTTCTGTATGTGTGTTTCCTTCCTGGCCTCTGATAGGCAGGGTTGTTCAAAGAATAAAGCGGCACGCAGGTCCAGTGATCCTGGTAACTCCAGATTGGCCAAGACGTCCATGGTATGTGTATCTCCGTCGACTACTTGTAGCTCCCGGGCTCCGTCTCCCAGACTTGATCACTGGTGCTCATGCCGAATCCAGCTCGATTCTGTCTTACGGCCTGGCTCTTGAAAGGGCTCGGCTACTGAAGCGCAGATACTAAATGTCAGTCATTGATACAATGTTATGTTCTCGCCGTCGGTCTACTTCCTTGGCTTATGTCCCCGTTTGGTGAATTTTTGAAGCTTGGTGTGCAGATCAGGACATTTCTCCTCTCCATGCTTCAGTTTCTCAAGTTTTGGGCTTTCTTCAGAGCGGTTTCCAGAAGGGCTTAGCTTTAGCCTGTCTAAAGGTTCAGATAGCCGCTTTGTCTTGTTTCTGAGGACTACTCAAGGGTAAGTTCTTAGCCAGTCATCCTGATGTTTGATTTTTGAGAGGTGTCAGTATTTTATGTCGTCCTCTGCATCCTCCATTTCCATCTTGGAATCTTAATTTAGTCCTTTCTTGCTTGTCGACCTTTTGAGCCTCTGTCATCCATTTCTGTTAAAGATCTTACTCAGAAAGCAGTTTTTCTAGTAGCCATTTCTTCTGCGAGACGTGTTTCTAAGTTGCAAGCTCTATCCTACAGATCTCGTTTCCTGGAGTTTCTACATGATTGTGTTGTTTTGCGACCCGTTCCATCTTTTTTACCAAAAGTTTTGTCTTTTCAATATTAATCAGTCTATTGTTCTACCGTCCCTAGGGTCTTCTACGGGATCGGAGTATCAGCGATCGCTTCATAAGCTCGATGTTCGAAGAGTTTTTTGTCAGTATGTCAAACGGACGTTTTGACGGTCCGACCGCCTCTTTATTTTACTAGGGGGCGGACACAAAGGCTTGGCAGCTTCTAAGCCTACTTTAGCTAGATGGATTAAAGAAGTCATTCCTTCTGCTTATCTTCTTAAGGGTACGCCTATTCCAGATGGGGTTAGGCCCATTCGACTAGAAGTCAGGCTGCATCCTGGGCAGAGTATTCTTTGGTTTCTCTGGTAGATATTTGTAAAGCGGCTACCTGGTCTTCTTTCCATTCTTTTGTTAGACATTACAAAGTGGATATTCAAGTGCGCCAGGACGCTGTGTTTGGTCAAAGGGTTCTGTCGGCAGGGCTGCTTCGGTCCCTCCTTTAGGTGACTGCTTTGGTACTTCCCATCAGTCTTCCTGGGCCGGTCCGGAGGGATGATAAGGAAGTAGAAATTAGGTCCTACCTGCTAATATACTTTCCTTTAGTCCCTCCGGACCGACCCAGATCCCTCCCTTTGCAGTTTGTTTTTCTTAGTAATTTCTTACATTTGTCTTTATACAAATGGTGTTCTAAGGTTTTCGCAGTAGTTTCTTGCATTTGTCTTTATGGAAACAGTGTTTTTTCCCCCTCACTAACATTTGTTATTTAAAAAAAAAAAAAAACAACAACCCAGAGAGACACTGTTTGTAGATGTCTCTTTTCATGCATGGGTATTCCTATGCTCTTAGCGTTGGTCCCAGCCAGCGTGCATTTGCACTATTTTCCATGACTGTACAATCTAGCGGTGCACAGATTCTTCACTTTTCTTTTATTTCTTATTGCTTTGGTACTGATATACTGAGACTTGGAGGAGCTGAGCAGGATTCCTATTGGCTCTCAAGTTTCAGTGTTCTCAGTCTTCACCTGCTGGAAGGCAAGCACAACCCATCAGTCTTCCTGGGCTGGTCTGGAGGGACTAAAGGAAAGTAAATTAGCAGGTGGGACCTAATTTCTGCTTTCTTTTAAAGAACAAGGGCTTTTGAGAAGGAGGCCTGGGGCGGTTTGCAAACCTCTTTCATCCTGCAGACTCCAGTGGAAGTCCTCGGGTCTACTGCAGCTTTCCAAGGGCGAGGTCAGAGGCCCAGTAGACTCATACGACTGTTCTATGGCAGCGAGAACCGGCGGTTTGCAAACCTCTTTCATCCTGCAGACTGCAGTGGAAGTCCTCGGGTCTCCTGTAGCTTCGAGTCTCCTGCAGCTTCCCAAGGGCGAGGTCTGAGGCCCAGTAGACTTATGTGGCTGTTCTATGGCAGCGAGAACCTTAAGCTTTCAACATGGCAAGTACTGACTATCTGAAAGTCTTCTGGTGGACATGCCTGTGCCTCACTAGGTAATTTTTGGTTTGGGTGCACCCTCTTACAGTTGCACTAAGCATATTTCTGTACTCTCCTTAAGGAGGCTCAGGGTGTGTGTACATCATTAATGGAGAGGAGAAAGGGATCAGGATCAGGGCAGATCCTATTCTTTCCCTTTCTCAGAGCATGGCAGTACAGATGGGGTTTAGTTAGTCATGTTTAGGGCTGTTGACCCCATGTTTCTGTGAGAAATTTTACATTTTGAGTTGATTCTGAGGCTAGTTCAGTCTTCCCAGGTTTCTCTTGGTCTCCATGGTAATCCTGCACACTCTGTGCTGCTCTGGTGGCATTTGCTTTGGGTGCAGTGTTTACATCAAACTAGTTTTATTCAGGAGTGTGGCTGGCCTTTCATCCTGAAGGTTAAATGTTCAAGGCTGGTTTATTCATCCTGTTAGAAGCTGTGGACTCAGCTGTGTTTCCAGTGGGGCATATTCTATGTCATTCTCTTACTGCTTGCCTGGCCAAGCTGTTCTTGCATGACTGGAACAGTTATCACTTCACTCCTGTGCTAAAGTTTAGTTTCTCTCTCTCTTTGCACACTGATACTGGCCACACTTTTGCTTACTTCCCCCAGCCACCCCACTATCTGCAGCGTCTCCAGTACCTCTAATTGCGTCTATGGCATTTGGCACCTTTTCGAGGTAAGGGACACCTAGTGTTTCATGAGAAGTAGACCACGAACTACTTCAGTGTAGAGGTAGCCTAGTTAGTTGTTGCAACCAGCTGAGAGTGAGCACAGAGCTACTTCACGTCCCACTGTAGCTTGCTATCCGTAGTTTGCAATGGTGCAAACAGCCATATTCTGCTACACAATCTGGCTCTGGTTCTCAGCCGCGCTTCTTAGCTACAATGCGCAGCCAGTTCTAGTGCACAGCCACACCAGTCAATTATTGACCCTCTCTGCAAGAAATTAGCTCTGGCTTAGGCATCAGACCGCTGAGGTGGCTTCCAAGTCACATTTGGCAACCTTCCTTTTGGAAGTAATCTTGGGTTTTTTGGAGAACTAGGGCAATATGGGTAAAGAAGGGAGAGACTCGAGTCTCGGAGATCACCAGGGGCGAGTCTAAGGATAATTTTAAATACTCTGTTTTGTCGTAGGTTTCGTGAAGCCAGGAAAACCATTTTCAGGATTTCCACTTCCACTTTGACAAGCCACCTTCAACTCCAGGTCTACCTATACCTGCTGCATCTCCCAATGATGGAGTCTAGGTTTACTCCTCAGGTTTTATAATAGCAGGACTCCTCTACAGGTTTCATGAGGAGTGGACCAAAATTGCCTCAGACCATGTGTCTTAGTTTTTCTGTTGTACGTTTACAACCTGGACTTCTGTCATTTCACTACAGGTTTTTCTTGGACTCTCCATGCAAGCTCAAACATAAATATCAGACATTTCTTGCCACTTTGCCAACGTTTCTGTCTTTAGGCACAATCAAGTCTTTCCCCAGTTGCATTTGGGGGAATGGGAGGTTGTTCCCTTTGGGGGAATGGGAAGTTGTTCCCTTTGGTTGGTAGTTCCAACCAGGGAGCTAGGGTGTCTATGGTTCAGCTTTTCACAGTGGGAACCTTGCAGTGTGTAATAGTTCAGTCTGGCGGGGAGAGTTTCTTGCCTCCCTGGACCTCAAGGAAATATACTTTCATATTCCCAGTACCTCAAGGAAACATACTTTCATATTCCCAGTGTACCTTCCTGCAGAAGGACTTTAACAATTTATGACAGTCATTCAGGCTTTCCACATTACCAAGGACTTGAAAGGTCATGGTGGTAGTGGCAGCTTTTCTTTGTGAGAATGGATTGCAGGTTCATCCATACCTCCTGATTGATTTGCAGCTCTCTTATCAAGAGACTCTGCAAATTCCATCCAAGATAGGTACTGTTCTTCAGTCCTTAGGAATGGTAATCAATTTCACCAAGAGGCAGTTATTTTCAGCACAAATCTTGTCTCATCAGGGAGTGATGTTCCACATAGGCTTGGGAAGTCCTTTCTTCTTCAGCAGTAGGTGCCAACCCAAGTCAGGTTCTACTTTCCCTACCAGGTCCGGGGATCTGGGAGTAGGTTCACGTTATGGGCATAAGAGTCTTGATATTCCCCCATGGGCCTGATTCCGCATCAGACCAATTCAGGGGTTCCTTCTCAGCTTTGGTTCCCATCTCTATGGTTCCTTTCAAGCCAACTTAGTCTCATCGGGTGATTTCAACACAACCTTCCGATATTTCTGAAGTTCTCTCTCTCTAGAGGCAGCTATCTGCAGCTCGTAGACTGCTAGGGCATGCTGTAGCTGTTGACAACAGATTTCGGATTCCTTCCAGAAGGCAAACAGTCGAAGACCTCCTCACTTGCCAGATGCAGCGTCAGGGCCGACTTAGTTAACAGTTTCTTCTATGATTTGTTTCGGGCATTGAATAAGCAGATGTTTTTTGTGGTCACAGCCTGTCATTTGATGTGGTTGTGCAGCTGTGTGGCATATGCAGCTTCAAATAGCAAGTTTAGCTCCCTTTTCAGGGCAAGGTATTGTTTGAGGACTCAGTGTTGTCGGAAGATCTTAGTGACTCATAGACTTGGTGTATCCCTGAGGACACGTCTACACGTTCTTTTCAGTCTGGGCAGGCTCGCCCTCATCTTTAAAGACACCAGGACTGTAGTCTGGGGCAGCCTAGTTTTCTTCAGTGATCCAGGTTCAGTCCAAGCAGGGTTTTAGAATTCCCAACTTCGTCCGTTCGAGATCTGGATTTCTCCTGAAGGGGCGACAGGGTGCACAGTCCTGTTTTTCTTCATAAGGTGGTGTCTGCCTTCCATCCCATTCAACTTCTCTTCCCGTTTCTTGGATGTTCACCGTGTACTCCTATACCATTTGGAAGTGACCAGCATGTTCCATTGGTCAAATCTTTACTTCATGGTTTGCTCGGGACCTTAGGAAGGTAATGCAGCTTCTAAAGCCATGCTGGCTCACCATTTTTAGATTGGCAGATGCGGGCGTAGCAGGGCAATCTCTGGTGACCCACTGAGCAGAAGTGACTTCCTGCATAGTCTTATGCACTGCAAAAGACTGTAGCTGTTTTCTAGTGCTCGCCATTTTAAGATTAGCAAATGCAGCGGTGGCAGGATCAGAAGCAGGCATATTCAGAACATGGAAAGCCTTAGGTATACAGGAAGGTAGCGACTCCTTACGAGACACCTACACAGTGGTGGGACCATTAGATTCCTGACCCGCTGAGCAGATATGGCTCCTGGCATAGCCTTATGCTGTCCTCTTGCTGGTCACAAGAAGGGATCTGGTTTTGAGAGCCATGGTGGCTGTTGGCTGAGAGAGGTAATTTCTTCAGCTGGCTTCTACATGGAACAATCTCTCCCTCTGCAGGTGGCAGCACTTTCTTCCAGAGCGCAGTTGACTTCTGAATCCCGTCTAGCTTCTGTGACTGCCTTTTGCAGTTTGGCCACTTGGTCCTCTGTCCTGTCGTGGATGGCTTTTTGCAGATCTACTTGCTCACTGTCCTTCCCTTGCTAGGCATTTCAGGTTTGATGTGGTAGTGCTAAGTTTTCTAGACTTGATGTGGCAATGCTTGTGGCCGTGGCCTGTGGTGCATCACTCCAGTCTGCTGAGGTTGTAGTATCCCGCCCCACTTGAGGACTTCTTTGGTATATCCCACAAGTCTCTGGATTGATCTGTGGGATGCTGTGAAAGGTAAAATTAGTCCTTACCTGATAATGTTCTTTCCATTTATCCCAACGGATCACTCCAGAGGCCCACTGTTTGCTGTTCTGAGTTGTGTTTTCTTCTATTTACTTCAGTTTCATCAGATTCCTTCATTGGATTTTGGCTACAACCAAGCAAACAAAAAACAAATCAAAACAAACAGGAAATGTTCTGTTACCCTCCCGCAGGAACGGTTGAGGAGCCTACATGAGCTTTATGCAGGCAGGAGAGGATTTGCCTTTGGATTTCCTCTTCCTTTTTCCACTGCTTTGGTATCAACAATACTGAGGTTAAGGCTGCACATGACCACATATAGTAAACCTCTGACGTTCTCTCTGTCTCCACCTGCTAGTAGAGAGACATAACCCACAAGTCTCTGGATTGGTCCGTTGGGACTAATGGAAAGAAATTTTACTGTTTGGCTCATTACTTGTTCTTGGTTCACTGAGATTTCTCTCAGTTCCTCCAAATCGTCACCCTTGAAAATCATTTCCGGTACAGGTAGATCTCTTACATGTTCTTCCATAAAGACCGAAGCAAAGAATTCATTCAGTCTCTCCGCTATGGCCTTGTCTTCCCTGAGTGCCCCTTTTCCTCCTTCATGATCTAATGATCTCACAGATTCCCTCATAGGCTTTCTTCTTCTGATGTACCTCAAAAAGGTGTTACGTTGAGGTTTTGTCTCCACAGCAAGTTTTTCTTTATATTCATATTCTTTTAGCTGCCTTTATCAATACTTTGCCTCTAGCTTGATACTGCTTCCTGTTTTCTTTAGCAATTTCATCTGAAGCCTGTGATTCTTCAGAACACCTTAAGGGGCATATCTACTTAAAGATCCCTGATGCTTTTATAGCTTCTGACCTGCTGTAATATGATGTAGGGTCCATGTATCTTAGTCATGGGTGGGTTGTCTGATTCCTGAACCTGTAATATTGTTAACCTGATTGCCAATAGAAAGCCACATTAAAGTACCCCCAATCCCTGCCTCTGGACAAAATCCCCAAAACCTCACAGTCAGAGATGGTTTAATCTTACATTTTTGCTAATTTTTAGTAAGGCTCCCTCCTTGTCAGAAATGTGGTGCTAGAAGTGAAGGACCAGGGCATATTAAGCTGTGTTATTCTGTATCCCTTCTACCTTGGCCCCACCCCCACCACCTTGAGGAATTATCTGGCTCTGTGCATGAAATGTTAGCAGTGAATAGCATAACCTGACTAGACAGGTTTAGAAAGCAATGGCCATAAATTGGCTTTGGGTGTTGCAATTGGGTTTGTTAAAGTATGTTGCAAGTCCAAACAGAATTGAAGTACTGGGAAGCAAGCAGTAAAGGGGATGGGACTTGATGTACCGCCTTACTGAGGCTTTTTAACACCACCTGGAGAGGTATCTTATTTTTTCATGCACTTAAATGTATGAGGGCAACTTTCTATAGCGTGTATTCTGCCTGCCTCCGTTCACCATGTTGAAACTTCTGTTTGGTGCAGGATTTTGGCTGCCTTTGTTTAGAAAGATATGGCCCAGTTCTGAGGTCCTTTCAGCTGTCTGTTTATATAGACATTGGAAAACTCTACCTTAGAGCTCTGTTCATGTGAACTCACTGTAGATGTCAGATTCATACATTTTAATACTACTACTACTACTACTTAGCATTTCTATTAATACTATGAATATTAAAGCAGTTTTGTGCTCTCGTTTAAGGGGTTAATGCCCAAGGTACTGTGATTTTGCTTTAGTTTGGCAAGTCTTGGTTTGAGAGAACTCTCTCTGCTCAGCCTATTTTATTAAAAAAAAAAAAAAAGGGGGGGGGGCCTTCATGACTTCTCTAAGCTTTAGTCCTCCTGAAGTGACGTGAAATATTTAGATCTGGGCCGTCATATCTTCAGACTTGGATAAGATAAACTTCCTATATTAAATCCATGAGTTCTCTATATTCCTTAAACCCCTAGTGTATCTCTTAAATGATTTTACCCTGTTCAGCTCCCTGCTTGGGCCTCAAGCAGTAATCCTTAATAAGTAAAGCTGGTCGTGAGCTAGCTCCATTTAAACGGTTTCTGTGACCTAAATGTAGAATTCCCTGTGCTAATTTTCACATGATAGCTAGAGCAATGATGGATGTGCTCAACTTTGTATTTGTTCAGGTCAGAGCGTAATTTTAGAGATGTGTTTTGTAAAAATAAACAGCCAGAAAACCAGTTGGATTCTTAATTGGACCTTGTTCAGGAGCCCAAGTGGTGGCTGGAACCAGGAATGGAAGAATATTTGAAAGACTTGGGTAAAGGTCAGAGGAAAAATAAATTGCCTTGTATAAATTATCCTCTTATATTTTAAGGTCTCAAAATCGAATGTTTATAACCCTGTCAGCTTTTAGTAAAACCCACCGCATTCTGACACACTTTCAGTTTAATTAACCAGCAGGCCATGCCGTAACTAGCTACTCCTAGAAGTAAATCATAAAAATAGAGCTAAATGATGTCATAATATATTTAAACTTTGGTGTTCGTTTGCTAGTGATGTGTTGATGCACGTGTTGCAACAAATTTCTTTACATTTCTAGAAAACCGTGCATTAAAGAAAATTTGTCATTTCTGTGATCAGCATCCAAAATCTATAAAACACCCAATCTCATTATGGAAATGAAAATCATTTTGTCCACTGAGAGTTTGGATCAAAGGTTCACCGCTAGCCAATCCATTTGCTGTTTTCGCAAGACAGCTAGAGCATGATGGATGTGCTCAACTTATATTTGTTCAGGTCAGAGGTTTGTTTTGTAAAATAAACAGCATAGCCAGAAAACCACATGGATTCTTAATCGGACCTTGTTCAGGAGCCCAAATAGTGGCTGGAATCAGGAGTGCATGAATATTTGAAAGACGTGGGTAAAGGTCAGAGGAAAAACAAATTGCCCCATATAAATTATCCTCTTACTCTTTTGGGCAATTTTATTTTCTTTACCTTTTTTATTAGCTGTTGATTTTAATCTTCCCATCAACATCTTCTCTATGCAGCCTGGGAGCATGGTGTTACCCCAGATGGACATGGTGCCTGTATGATGCCCAGTGGCAGTGCACTGCCATGGAACCTTCTCTCTACAGCCTGGCAACGTGTGACCCACCGGGGCTCACAGTGGCCCTTCCATAGTCCAGCAGTCGGGGCTGTTCACGGTGCAGTGGCTGCATTATTGAACAAAGCCTGTAACTGAACTGCACAGTTCTTAATGGTTGTTAATAGTAACACACACAGCAACTGAACTGTGTAGTTTCACTGGAATTCATAGGTATAGCCTTCTAGTGGTGGTGAATAAACTTTGTGACAGTTTTATGTTCAGTGGCTTCATCGATTACAACACCTTTGATTGAAGGCGTACATTTTTCAAGTTCAGCCATGTTCCAGACCCTATGGAAACCCGGTGCCAACTATATGTGCTGTAGGTTATCCTGAAAAACAACACAGAATTGTGGTATCTACAGGGTGGAGAGCTGACCAGAAATTATTATTTATTTTTTAGATACCATTAAATTCTTGTGGGGATGGGTAGGGAAGGGTTAGATTTCTGTCCCTGTGCAACTCTGTTCTAAGGAGTCTGCTCTTCCTGTCTTCTCATTATGAATTTATCTTAAGTGAAAATTTCAAGGGTGCACTTCGTTACATGTTAGCTATTTCCTTGTCATCTATACCAGACCTGGCCAGACTAATGGGTTGTGCCCATCTACCAGCGGAAGGAGACAGAAAATAGTTCCAAGTAATCCGCCCCTTAAGGGTATCGTGCAGCCTGGAATGTTCAGTATTTCGAATAGCCAAACAATGGTGCTCTGAAGTCTAGAAGAAAACACAGTTAATACCAAACAGGCAAACTCTTGGAGCCAATATGCAGAACCTCACTGTTCCTGCTTGGCCAAAGGCAACTGCAACATCCCCTCACAGTAAAGTAAGCAGGAGAGAATGGTCCATACTGAGCTTGCTGAGTCAGGACTGGTCTGGTATGATTAAAGGAAAGAAAACTCCCTCCTCCCCACAAAAAAAAGACAAAACAAAAAACACACACACATAATGTCTATATTCCTTAGCGTCCCTCCTGAAAGAACTAAACCCCAGCAAGAAAAACAAAAGAAATAGAGACTGAGACTAAAGGGCTCACCTCTTCTTCCACCTACTGGAGACTGAGACTTTAGGGGGCTGAGCAGGGCTCTTATTGGCTCTCCCAAGAATCGGCATTCTCGTTCTCCTTCTGGAAGGCATGCACAACCCACCAATCATTCTGGGTTGCAGAGGGGACTAAAGGAAAGCAAATTAGCAGGTAGGACCCAATTTCTCCTTCCTTCTTCACCTGGCAGTATGGCTTTGGCTGTAGTCGCACGTCCAACGTGCTTTTCAGTACAATCCATGAAAGCTTTAAGCACACAAAATTTGGCCTGGCTGTAACACTCCAGCCTCCAAAATGATGCATTTCTTTGACTCAGTCACTGTTGTTCTCACCCCAACTCGGACTCCTCCCCCTGGTGGTAGTTGCTAGGTGCTCTCAACACACCTCAGATACTTTACTGCCTCTCCCTCTACACCTGCCTGATTCCCTTACCCCCATGGCTCTACTGATTCCCCTATCCCTCCCACTTGCTACTCGTTGCTCTAGTTGCTTCACACTGTGTAGCACCTTTGATTCCCTCACTCTCTCGCCTTCCCCACGCAACCTAGTTCTTTATCCTCTCCCTAAGACTCTAGTTGCTGCACCATCAAGTCCACCCAGTCAGGCTGTATTCTCCTCATCCAGGCCTCAAGTATCATGCTTTGAACCATGTAAGATATTTGGAATTGAAGTGGCAGGTGAGGATGCAGTCTGAGTCATTGGATTATTGCTCTATCCAATGATGGGAGGGAGAGGGTAGAAGAGCTGTGGATGCTGCCCTCTAAAGCAGTGGTACTCAAGCCTGTCCTGGGGGAGGGGGACCCTAACCGATCAGGTTTTCATGATACCTGCAATGAATATTCATGAGTTAGATTTGCTTACAGTGCAGGCAGTGAATATTCATTGCAGATATCCTGAAAACCTGACTGGCCGGGGTTCCTCCAGGACAGGTTTGGGAACCACTGTTCTAAACTTGAGATAAGCAAGGGGTGGAGAGGAGGATCCAAGAACTGCTGGTGATGTCACAGCCAACACTCTAGTCCTCTGTTTCCAGTGACAATTTTTAAAGCTTTTATTTATGTTTGAAAATTACAATCAAGCAATCTTGACTTGTACAGGAAAAAGAGAAAATAGAGTAAAAAAAAAACAATGCCTTTTAAAATACAAAAATAACCCAACTATCTCCCTCAGTTGTAGCCCTCAACTGTGAGGATCCAGTACCACAATTGAAGAAAAAAAATAGATAAGATATTTATCAGAAAAAGCATTAAGCCATGAGAAGGCTGCAGAGCTCAAATATACATTAATCCTTCCCTAACCAATTCAGGTGAAGTGTGTACCTAACCCCTTTACTGTCAAAAATAGTTAGATGAGCAGGTCCCCAAGTTGAAACTGTAAGTAGTACAATAACTTTTAGACATCAAGCATTGTCAAGAGAATTTTTTTTTGTCATCTTCGCTGTTTCCTGTGTGGTGTAGAACATGCTGTATAGCATCATCCTTTTCCAATAAGGTTTAGTTTTACTATGTGATCTTCATGCTCATTGATTGTACATTTCAGTGTGTTAATCTGCTGTACCATTGAATTAATAATTGGAAGTATTCAATAAATCAGATATTGATTTCCATATTGAATCTAAAGACATGTCTCAGTGTTCTTTAGTAATGCTTTCCAATATGCCAGATGTTACCATTGGTTCATCATCAGCAACAATGGGCATCTCCTGCACAGCTCTTCCACTTGAAAGTTGTAATACTCCAACTGAGTTGTTCCCCTCGCTTGCAGGGAGCTCCATTTGACTCCAGTGGCCCCTTGCATTCCCTCCACAAAAAGAGTGCCACCTTAACTGGGTCAGAGAGCTTGTTATTACAGGGTGTGCTGGTGGAACTGTCATCTGGACTGAAAGTGATCTCTGGCTCCAAGCAAGGCACATTTTGACCTCCAGTGGCAGGCAGTTCCAGCAAGGAATGCTCCGGATCCATACTTAACTATTCTTGAGTGAAAAAGTATTACCAAGTAACTTCATTGAGTGTCCCCTAGTCTTTGTACTTGCTTGAAAGAGTGAAAAATCAATTCATTTTTAACTGTTCTACACCACTCTAGATTTTGTAGACCTCAATCATATCCCCACTCAGCTGTTTCTTTTCCATCCTGCAGAGCCCTAACCTCTTTAGCCTTTTGTGTTCAGTTCTGATCGCCGCATCTCAAGATGTAGTGGAATTAGAAAAGGTGCCGAGAAGGGTGACAAAAATGATAAAGGGGATGGGATGACTTCCCTATGAGGAAAGGCTAAAGCGGCTAGAGCTCTTCAGCTTGGAGAAAAGACGGCTGAGGGAAGATACGATAGAGATCTATAAAATGAGTGGAGTGGAAAGGGTAGACGTGAAGCGTCTGTTTACTTTTTCCAAAAATACAAGGCCTAGGGGGCATTTGATGAAGCTACAAAGTAGTACATTTAAAACGAATTGGAGAAAATGTTTCTTCACTCAATGTGTAATTAAACTCTTGAATTCCTTAGCATCCCTCTGGATCGGCCCAGAATGACTGTTGGGTTGTGCACGCCTACCAGCAGGTGGAGACTGAGAAGACTGATTTCAAGGCAGCCAATAAAAGCCATACTCAGCTCATTGGAAACCTCAGTATTCTCAGTCTCCAGCAGGCGGTAGATGTGGTGAGCCCCTTGGTCTCACAATGTCTATTCTGTTTTCTAATTTCTGTTAGATTAGGTAAATGCACCTATTTCTTTCTCAGTCTAATAAGTTTGAAGTTTTCTTTTCTCTTATACATCAGTTTGTATGGTGTACGGACAATGTCTAATATTTTTTTTCTAGAATTGGAAATCTGCAAGGACATAACCTATTGGTTTTATACTAGTACAGTTTACTTGTTGACAGTGTTGCTTGCCTGCCGAAAGCTGACTAATGCAGTCACAAGTTATTTAGAATTTCTCTGGTCTCTATATAATGCCAGGGCATGATCTAATGTTTGTCCAAATGGTTCAGGTTTCTTTCCCTTTTGGAATTTACACCCTTATTTATTTATTGAGGGTCTGTTTTTTCAGTCTGTTTTATCTGCTGTGCTATGTTCTCTCTGGTATTCTAGAGTTGTAGACGTGTGCTAGCCCTGATAATCCCTGAGACTTACCTTTCGCCCATCTGTTCTGCTATTTGCTCATGCCTTTCAGGTTTGCTGCCAGTAGCTACACTGGTACTGCCTGGCGGTTCAGCACATGCGTCTAACCTTGCTCATGCAGGGTTTTTTCCCAGAGGGCTGTCTGACTGGTTTGGTATGACTAGTGAGTTGTGCTCTTTTAGTTAGAGCAACTGTTTGGGCACCTGTCTTTGTGGGTTCATCTCCCACTATTGTATATTATGGTGTGCTCTCTTAGAAGATCCTTACTGTTGGAAGATCTCCTTACTTTCTCTGGTCTGCTACATTACATGCTCATCTCCTCTCATCCCTGAGTTAGGTAGCGAAGCACTATCTGTTGAACTGTTACGTTCCCCGTTGCCCGGTGGACGGTGTGGGGATGATTCTCCTATTCTGCCATGTTCTCTTAAAAAATATATATATATACTTTTACACTTTAGAAAAGGCACAATGTATGTCCACCGGAGATTGTGACAGCATGTCAGTTTCTCATATTTTTCGGTTTCTGTGGGTCTGTTCTCAGGGGGACCTTCTTTTAGCCTTGGGGAACCATATGTTTTTTTGTTCTCCTTCAGTATTCCAGACGTTGAGGAATTTCTGTAATATTTGTTACTTGCTGTTATGTGTACTTTGCATTAACAGTTTTTTCTATTCAAACGATCCTACTGAGATCATAGTTTACAGTTCGTTTCTCTACATACCTGTGTATCAGTGGTCTTTCCTTAGCTGTTTGCAAGGAATTTATAACTGTCATTTTGAGCCAAAACATTTTTTTTTTGTGGTTTTTTTTGTGGTTTTTTTTATGGTTTCTCTCCATACTTCGTATATCAGTATCCTTTTCCCAGGTGTTGGCACAAGTTTGCTAGCTATCACAGCTTGCGTATATTGCCATTAGTGGATTTTGATTCACTTTCTCTTGATCGATTGTTATCTTTTCTCCTTTGTAATCTCTTTTTTCCTTGGGGACCTCATTTCTTTCACCATTTGAAGCAGCTAGCTGCTTTCTTGTTGTTCTTCCTCTCTCAGATCCTCAAGCTCTAAATTAGGCACCGTGCTGCCTGCAGCCCTAACTTCGCCTGTGGTGGTTATTGTGTCCCGCATGGCTTAGCCTCGCCAGGGGTTGCTATCTTCAGCATTTCTCTTACATCCCTCCTCTGCTCTGTTTAACCCTGTCTAGCTGAGATCCTACAGTACGAGAATGGTGCACCAGGACTAACTGTTTCATCTCTCATTCCCTCAGTCAGACACATTTTTGGTGACTATTCATGATCATTTGGGGTTTTTTTCTGACTCCTACAAGTTTCATGGTTGCTTCCTAATGAGTTGGGAACTCCCTAACATAAGATGTTAGGCATTTGTGCAGATTTCCTTCTGTTGGATTTGCAGAGTGGTCAGCTGTTTTTTTAAATCCTTTTCTATGGAGGCTGGTTGGCTTTCTGTATCTGTTATTTTCCAGGAGTTGGGAGTCTGAGGATGGCTTTGCTCCTGAGTTCTCGGCTGTTTTCCTTCTAACAGCTCTATCGCTACTGACCAGTTGTCGAGAAGGAGGGAGCCACACACAGTCTTCCTTACTCGGTTATGCTTCCTATCTTGGCTGCTCAGCTTCTTGGTTGACAGTGGGAGTTTTCTGGAGCTCATTTTTCTCTCTGCTCCAGTCTCTTACCTTGGCTAGGCTGAGATGACGGTTGTGGTTCCAGGGTCAAAGTGATTCGCTTGCGACATTGAGTGACGCCATCTCTTTGGGAACTGGGCGCTGGTCTGTCAGGGAGGCCCCTATGTGTCCTCTTCTGTCAGAGCAGCGAGATCGGCAGTCTCGATGAGCTGTAAGTCTTCTTGTGAGACAGAGAGATTCCTCTAGGTTTTTCTTGAAGGATAAGGCACAGTTCCTGGATTTCCTCATGTTTTTGGTTTGATCTTCTAGGCCATATTCGGTGATTCTTCATATCAATAGTTCAGTAGTTCTGTCACTCACAGTTCTTTCCAGGGCCGATGACTGGGTCATGTACAGCCTTTTGATGCCTTCTGCTGTGTTGCTGATGGACCCATTTTTCAGACACTGGGGATCTTCTTCTGATTTAGCTCTGTTGTTTTGCTCTTCTCAAAGCTCTACTTCTTTGGCTTTTGTCTTAGTTTGGGATCCCTCGGACATCTCTCCTATACCCATGGACTGGTCTGCTGCCGTTCAGTGGTGCCACATATACATGAGTATTTTGGGCTGGGGGGAATAACCTTATTTTCCCTTTGCCAGGTGGTCATGCTGGCTTCTTTCAGTTTGCTCCTTGAGTGACTCTTTGCAAATCTTTCTGAGACTGGCCTTTTTGCGACAGTGTTCGCCTCTTTTGTCTCCCGAGTGACTTTATTTGTGATTTCACTAGTAGTTTATTCTCGCTCTGCTTCTTCTTCCTTTGTGCTCTTTTGTCTCCCCTCTTATCTTCAGAGCCATTTCATGGATGTTAGAGGGTCTAGTTGGTCTCTCTCTCTCTCTCTCTCTCTTTGTGGCTTGGGTCCTTGAGAAAATTGTGTACCAGTTTCTTTCTTCAGAAAGTCTGGTTATTCCTTAATATTTCCAGTCTGCGCTCATTCTTCTAGGACCTGTCTGGAGTTTTGCAGGCACTTCATTCCTCGAGAAGGTTGGCAGGGCAGTTTGCGTGATAGGGGGAGAGTGCTTAGTTCTGGAGTTATCGTGTGCGTCCATTGTTTGGTATTTTGACAGGTCTTTTCCTGCTGTCTTGGTGCACAGTTTCTTTCTTCTGTTCGTTCTGAAAGGATTCAGGTCTCCAATTGACAGGAGCATTCTTTGGCAACTCTGACGGGGGCATATTCTAGGTTTTGGTATTCTAGTGCTCAGATCAACTCATGAGCTGGACAGAATTGCATCTGGTTGCTCTTTTAGCAGCCCACGTGGCAGGAACTGAGCTCTAGTGTTCGGGTGTCGTGGACATCGTTATTTGTTTAATATAGTTGAACAGATGTCCAGATGCATTGGGTCTCAGTTTTAGTTTACCAGGATCTTGCAGTGGTTCTAGTTTGGTCCCTCCTGTGGTTTACTGCTTTGGTACTTCCCATCAGTCATTCTAGGCCAGTCCGGAGGGATGCTAAGGAAGGAGAAATTAGGTCTTACCTGCTAATTTGCTTTCCTTTAGTCCGGAGGGGCTAAAGTAAAGCAAATTAGCATGTAAGACCTAATTTCTCCTTTGTTGCCAGATAATGTGGTAAAAACTGTTACCTTAACAGGATTTTAAAAAGGTTTGGATGACTTCCTAATGGAAAAGTCCATAGACCATTATTAAAATGGACTTGGGGAAACTCCACTGCTTATTTCTGGGATAAACAGCATAAAATGTTATGTACTTTTTGGGATTTTGCCAGCATAGGCGCCCGGTATAAGAGGCTTGGGGAGGCTAAGCCTCCCCAGCCACAAGTGCGCGACAAGCAACAGGATCTGAGAGACCCTACCTTCTTTGCAGCAGTTTCTCCCATCTTTCTCCTCCAGTCTTCTGTTCTTTGGAGCGCCGCGGTTTCTCCTCTCCCCCCCCCCCCCCACTTGTCTACTCTCACTTCAATGCTGGCATCTCTCCTGCTCCCTTAATCTCTACCAGTAGTGGTACTGTAGCGATTACAGCAATCGGCTTCAGCGCCTCAGCCTTCCCTACCACGGCTTCCTCCTGTCTCATTTGATGCAACTTCCTGTTCCGCAAAGGCGGGAACGTGCGGGACCCATCATAGGAAGGAAGGAAGGCCGAGTGGCTGAGCTTGAATGCTGTTCCCGTACACTGGTCTTGAATCTAATTGAAAGGAAAATTGTGGCATCTTGGATTTCAGGAGAGGCGCTGAGGCAGATTGCTGATCCTCCCTACGGTACCGCTACTGGTAGCAGCATTGGTGGTCAACTTCAAGGCAACTAGAACGCAAGGGATCACTGGGCCATGGGTAGGGCAGGAAAGGGAAAGACGCTAGAACCGCGATGGGGGAAGGGGAGAGAGACAAGACCTGGCTGCAGGAACGATGGAGGCTGGAGGGAAAGAGGTGTAGTGTAGGTGCTGCTCCCCTGGACCTTGGGGGGAGGGGGATTTGGACAGATAGAAAGTGCTGGAGGGGGAGGGGAATAATAAATGTTGACCAACTGGTGGGAGGGTGGAGAGAGGAAGTGTGACTCACAGGAGGAAGCTGGAACAGCTGGAGAAGGATTGAAGATCAAGATTGGTCAGTGTTCTCAGCTACAAATAAGAACTGTGCTGCAGGTTTTATAAGTCAAAATAAAAAATATTTTGTTTTATGCAGATCTTTTGTTTAAACATAACTAAATGGGCTATAAGCCCCTAATGCAGTCCATTGGTTTTCTTATATTTTGTTTGTGTGATGACTTATACTGTTCCAAAATTGAATTTATTATCTGGTCATTGGGAAGGGCTTCAGGTTGTATATGGAATCCTTGGAGTAGGCTGAACCGTTTGGCTGTAAGAGATGAAAACCGTCTGAACAATCCAAGTTGACCATGCATGGTGAAAATGGAGTTGAAATGAAGTTGAAATCTGCTCCTTTAACCGACCACTCCAGCTCACGTGTACAACATCGTCGACGAAAACAGCTGATTGAAAAATGGAGGCTGGCAAGCAGACACAGCATGCTGTTTACGCAGATGAGAGCAGCAAGACACCAGGAGACAAGGCACTTCACCAGAAGATGTACTCTCCTCCACCTGCAGATCCTCAGACACCAAAAGGTCCCGACGACAATGACGCCACGGCCAAGGGCCAGCGATCGATTGAGCAGCAGGCAGTCGACGGGGAGAGACCCACAGCGCAGAAGAAATCATCGGCCCGGAGGAACAGATACATGACCGCAGTTGGTGGACCAGACAAGCCCCCTGTTGCATACTGGGCCCTGCTAGGTGGACCAGAGCCGGACTGCGCCCACCTGCAACCCCACCACAACCCCCGGTTCAATCGTGTATGTGGTTTAGTGTGGTTAAGTGCTTGAAATTAGTTTAATATATGTCTAGTCACTGGATGTTACTTCACTAATGTGACCATTTCATTTTGGGATTTTCCATGGATGGCAATAGCAGTGTTTAATAATTGATAACATTTTTGAATAGTATACATTGGTTAGTATATGCTTTCAGCAGCCACTTTATTTTTTGACATATGATGCATATCTAATATCTACATTTAATAAGGTATTTATTGTGACTAATTAATTTTTACTTAATTTTTTTCTGTGTTGTCAGACAATTATGGGTGTAAACCCCACCCCCTTTAGCTTCCACAAACAGTTGGGCCACCGACCGCCTATGCTTGCCAGATACTTGTGACCTGGATTGACCACTGTTGGAAACAGGATGCTGGGCTTGATGGGCTTTTGGTCTGTCCTAGTATGGCAATACTCATGTACTTATGTACTTTTCTCATATTGGAGGAGTTCCATCCCCTCTATCATTTTGGTTGCTGCTCTTCGAACCTTTTATAATTCCACTATATCTTTTTTTGAGATACGGCGACCAGAATTGAACACAATATTCAAGGTGAGGTCGCACCATGGAGCGATACAGAGGCATTACAATGATCAAATCTTATTTTGCATTACTTTCCTAATAATTCCTAGCATCCCATTTGCTTTTTTGGCTGCTGTTGCTTGCTGGACAGAAGATTTCAGTGTATTGTAGATGACACCTAGATCTTTGTCTTGAGTTTGACTCCTAAGGTGGGCCCTAACATCAACTATGCTGTGCTTTTATCTCTTTGAAGGTGCAGTCTTCAATTTTTTAGTACTTAAAATAAGGTCTCACCAGAGACTTATGCAAATGTATTGCCACCACTTTTTTTTTCCTGCTGGCCATTCCTCACCCTATGCACTGAGATGTTTCTGGCTTTTGATGTGTCCTTTTCTGCTTGTTTGGCTATCTTAAGATCATCAGATACGATCACCCTGTCACACTCTTCTTTCATACACACAAGTACTTCACCCCTATACTGTAGTGCTCTTAAGTTTTTGCAACCCAGGTGCATGACCCTGTATTTTTTTAAAATTAAATTCCTTGTCAGCAGCAGATGAATCCATTAACTGATGGGGGGGGGGGGGGGTATGTCTGCCTACCAGCAGGTGGAGATAGAGAACACTGAACAACCATAGTGCTCTATGGACGGCTAGCTCCATCTGCCTTCAGTATTTCTTTATCTCCCAGCAGGTGTGGACGTATCTTGATCAGCTCCTGGAAAAAATTGTTCCTGGGGTGGCTCCTGTGCTTTTGCCAGTTGAAGCTCTGGGGTGTTGTGGCTGATGGTGCCCACTTTGAAGGCATATAGGTTCACCCTTTCCCTGCCTTACCCATCCCCTGCCTACTGGAGTACCTCTGTTGCTGCCTGCCTCCAACTTTCCTCACAGCGTTAAAAAAAATAAAAAATAATAGAGTACGCATTGGTTCTGCGTAGCTATTCTGAGGCTATTTTCCACGTGCAGCTTGACCGTAGCTCGTTTGACTCCAGCTCCTCCGGGGAGGTCCTGCGGATGCCATTCCGATCGGGGTAAGTTTTGGCGCGAAGCCGCCATTTTACTTATATAATTCCGTCCGGTCAGACAATGGCTGCTGAAGCAGTTAAACGCTGCTCCCGTTGTGGTAAACGTAGATCAGCAGCGGGGCTCTGTAAGATGTGCTCTTTAGACGCTAGAGCTGGTACGAGCATGGCAAGCGATGATTCTCCCCCCTCAATGGAGCTGGCAGTGGGTGCCATTTTGGAAGCGCCGCACGCCTCGACCCTCGCTGTTGCGGAGGAGGAGTCTTGAGTGCAGGGAAACGCCTCGGTTAGAGGCTGCCAGAGGAGCTCCTGTTTCCGTTTCTCCTGATTCGGAGACGGAGGGTCAGGGTGAGTTTTTCTCCCCAGAGTTTGTGCTTTTAATGCATAAAGCTTTCATGCTGAAAAGAGCTCTGCCGCATGTGTCTGACACTGTGCTGCTACCTGGTTGTGCCCCGGGTGTTGATGGCCCGGGGCTGGCTGATTCCCCCGAGCGTTGGAAGGACGCAAAACATAGACGAGTAAATTCCCCGTCTCATTGTCTGAAGAGCCAGAGGAAGGTGCCTGTTTGCCACTGGATCTGGATGATCCCAATGCGGTGAGGATTTTCCACCGCGATGAGCTGCCAGAGCTCATTTCTGACGCCTTGCAGGCCCTCTCGATTGATGATCCTGCCAAGGGCGAGGCCTCCTCTGGTAATTAGAGGATGGCAAGTACTAAGAAGCTGCTCGAGCCTTTCCTGCGCATGATTCCATCCAAGAGCTTATTTCAGTTCAATGGTCTGAACCCGAAGGGCCTTTGAAAGTGGCCAGGGCTATGGGTCAGCTTTACCCTCTAAGTGAGGAGCACTTGGTCCCTTTGGGGACGCCTAAAGTGGACACCTTGGTCACGGCGGTGACTAAGAGGACCACCCTCCCCGTAGAGGGAGGGGTCGCCCTGAAAGACATGCAGGACCGGCGGCTTGAATCCGCGTTGACGGGTCTTTTGAGATCTTGGGCCTCGCCTTAAGGGCGTCTATTTGCAGTTCCTATGCTGCCCTAGCCTGCCTTTCTTGATTACAACAGGCAGTGGAACAGCCCGCGGATGGTGCAGAGTCCCTCGCTGAGGTGGTCGGCCCTGTCATTTTTGGCTGATGCCCTCTATGATCTGGTCAGAGCTTCGGCTAAACAGATGTCTGTGGCGGTTGCGGCCCGCTGCCTTCTATGGCTACGGCATTGAGCGGCTGACATGGCCTCTAAGCACAGGCTGGTGAAGCTTCCCTTTCGGGGCCACCTGTTATTTGGAGAGGAGCTGGAGAAGGTTCTGAAAGACCTGGGGGACCCTAAGCCCCAGCGCTTACCCGAGGATAGGCCGAGGCCTTCTTCCAAGGGTTCCATGTGGCCCTCCTCTTCCAGACCTCGCTTCCGTGAAGCTTGCAGGTATCGCCCGGGGTGCTCTGCTGGGGTTTCTCAATGTGCCCGTTTTCAGCAGAGGAACTCCTTTCGCTCGGACAAGCGTTCCGCAGCGGCCGGTTCAAGGTCTGGAGTTCAGGGGCAGCCCCCTCAATGACAGGGCGCCGGTCCATTCCTCGATTCCTGCAGTAGGAGGATGTCTTTCCCTCTTTCCGCAGGAATGGACCAGGACTGCCTCCGATCAGTGGGTCCTTGACCTGATCAGAGAAGGTTACCAATTGGAATTCAGCGCCCCGGTGAGAGACATGTTTGTGGAGTCCCGATGCGGTACTGCCGTCAAACGGGCGGCGGTAGAGGAGACCTTACAAGTCTTGTTGCACCTTGGAGCGGTGATCCCTGTGCCTTCCGCCGAACACGGCTGCGGTCGCTACTCCATTTACTTTGTGGTGCCTCGCAAAGGCGGGTCTTTCCGATCGATCCTCGACTTAAGGTCAGTCAACGAGGCACTAAGAGTGCGATATTTTCGCATGGAAACCCTGCGCTCCGTCATTGCGGCGGTACAGCCAGGAGAATATCTCGCGTTTCTGGACCTAAAAGAAGCTTACTTGCACATTTCTATTTGGCCCCCGCATCAACGGTTTCTCCGGTTTGCGGTGTTGGGAAAACATTTCCAGTTTTGGGCCTTGCCTTTTGACCTCGCCTCAGCTCCCCGCACCTTTTCCAAGGTTATGGTGGTGGTAGCTGCCTTTCTCAGGCGACAGGGTATCCAGGTTCACCTGTACCTCGACGACTGGCTCATCAGAGCGGATTCGGCAGACGAAAGTCATCTGGCCACAGCCAGAGTGGTCTCAGTACTGCAATCTCTGGGCTGGGTCGTCAATATACCCAAAAGTCACCTGACCCCCTCTCAGTCTCTCGAATATTTGGGGGTCCAGTTCGACACGACCTCGGGATTTGTCTTTCTACCTGACCAAAGGCGGTGCAAGCTTCAGAATCAGGTCCGTCTGCTCCTGCAGATGCCTCGCCCGCAAGCTTGGGACTTTGGCCAGCTGCTGGGGTCGATGCCAGCCACTTTGGAGGTGGTGCCATGGGTGAGAGCGCACTTGAGACCTCTGCAGAGTGCCCTGCTTCAATGATGGTCTCCAGTGTCCCAGGATTATCAACGCAGACTAACGTGGCTCCCTGCGGCCCGGCTTAGTATGGAGTGGTGGATCTCAGACAGCATGCTGCGGCGAGGAATGCCGCTGGCACTTCCCTCTTGGTGCCTGGTGATAACCGATGCCAGCCTGGTCGGCTGGGGAGCACATTGCAAGGGAAGCTATGCCCACGGTCTGTGGACACCCGCGGAATCAGGGTAGTCCATCAATCGCTTGGAACTGAGAACGATATTCCAGGCTCCTCTGGCCTTTCATAAGACTCTGGAGGGGCTGGCTGTCAGAGTTCTGTCTGACAATACGACAGCTGTGGCCTACATAAATCGACAAGGTGGCACTCAGTGCAGAGCACTGGCCGCGGAGGCCACTCAGACTGGGCTGAGCTACACCTGGAGCTTCTTTCAGCAGCTCACATAGCAGGTCAGAGCAACATACAAGCCGATTTTCTAAGCAGGCATCAAATCGACCCAGCGGAGTGGGGACTGGCAGACGAAGTGTTTCTTCAGATCTGTGCCAAATGGGGAACGCCCATAGCAGATCTAATGGCGTCAAGTGCAAATGCCAAAGTCCCGTGCTTTTTCAGCAGACGGAGAGATCCTCACTCGGCGGGGTTGGATACCTTGACTCTACCCTGGCCTTTGGGCCTTCTGTATGTGTTCCCTCCTTGGCCCTTGATAGGGCGAGGAGTCCTGCAAATTCGGCTACATCAAGGAGTGGTGATTCTCATTGCCCCGGATTGGCCCAGGCGGCCGTGGTACACGGACCTTTGGCGGATGCTGGTGAAGGCCCCTCTTCCTTTGCCTCTGGTGCCAAACCTGTTGATGCAGGGTCCGGTGACCATGGGGGATCCCTGCCGCTTTGGTCTTACGGCAGGCTCTTGAGAGGTCGCAATTGAATGAGAAAGGCTATTCTAACAAGGTCATCTTCACTCTATTGCAGGCCCGCAAGCAGTCCACTTCCATTGCTTATGCTCGGATCTGGCGCCAGTTTGAGGTGTGGTGTGTTTCAAGGGCGATTACACCCGCGAGGGCTACAGTCTCTCCGATACTGGATTTTTTGCAGGATGGCTTACAGAAAGGCTTGGCCTACAATTCCCTGCCGAGTGCAAGTTAGCAGCATTGGCATGCTTTTGAGGGAAGGTCTCTGGCCTTTCCCTGGCCGCTCATCCGAACGTTGCCTGATTTCTAAGAGGGGCACTCTGGCTCCGCCCACCAGTGCAGTTGCTGTGTCCGGCTTGGAACCTGGGGCTGATGTTGAAGGCTCTCCAGTGTTCGCCCTTTGAGCTGCTGAGGCAAGCTTTAGAGAAGGATGTGACTCTAAAGACACTCTTTTTGGTGGCCATAACCTCGGCGAGACGTGTGTCTGAGCTCCAGGCTCTGTCCTGTGGAGACCCTTTTCTGCAATTCTCAGAATCTGGAGTAACAGTATGTACTGTGCCTTCCTTCCTGCCTAAGGTGGTTTCAGTGTTTCACCTAAACCAGCCCATTTATCTGCCCTCCTTTACTAGGGAGGAGTTTCCGGAATCTTTTGGGCAGTTATCTTCTGGATGTTCGCAGGGCTCTGTTGCAGTATCTGCAAATGTCAAATGACTTCAGGACCTCTGATCACCTTTTTGTCTTGTTGTCAGGTCCTCGAAGAGGGTCTCCGGCGTCTAAGGCCACTATAGCCCGTTGGCTCAAGGAAGTCATTTTTTCTGCGTATCTGCTTTCAGGGTGGTCTCCGCCTGACGCATTTAAAGCGCATTCCACGAGAGCGATTTCCTCTTCGTGGGCCGAAACAGGAGCACTCTCTCTTCAGGAGATCTGTAGTGTGGCTACTTGGGCTTCTAAGCTCTCCTTTGTTCGGCATTATAGGCTGGATGTTGCAGCGAAGCGGGACGCGCAGTTTGGAGTGCAAGTGCTTGCTCGGGGAGTGGCATATTCCCGCCCTAACTAGGGAGTGCTTTTGTACATCCCATCAGTTAATGGATTCATCTGCTGCTGATGACAAGGAAGGGAAAATTAGATTCTTACCTTGGTAATTTTCTTTCCTTTAGTCACAGCAGATGAATCCATGATCCCTCCCTGCCTGACTCTGTTTTATTTGTTCAGTTCTTTCCTGCAGACATATTCCCTCATTGGGAGAAGTTGGAAAACAGTCTTCAGGATTTCTGTTCTATTACAGGAGGTTGAGATCGTTTGTGTGATTATTGCTCCTGTTCTGGGGCATTCGTTCGCTGTGAGGAAAGTTCATGTTATTCTACTTTGAGGATACACTCTGCTTTGGAAGTTTGACATACTGAAGGCAGATGGAGCTAACCGTCCATAGAGCACTATGGTTGTTCAGTGTTTTTCTCTGTCCACCTGCTGGTAGGCGGACATAACCCCCCCCCCCCCCCCCCAATCGGTTAATGGATTCATCTGCTGTGACTAAAGAAAAGAAAATTACCAAGGTAAGAACCTAATTTTCCCTTTTGGCTGCCAAATTCTAGACCACTCTTAAAGCTTCACTAGATGCCTCCTCATATTATCCACACCCTCAGGGGTGTCTACCCTATTCAGATTTTGATTATATCTGCAAAGAGTCAAACCTTATCAGACAGCCCTTCTGCAATATCACAAAAATAAGAACTGGACCAATAACTGATCCTAGTAAATGCACTTTTTCTCATTTTCCACTACCCTTTGCTTTCTATTTATCTTGATTCATCTTTGTTGACTATAGTTGAATATCAAGGAGAAACATTTATTGTAAAAACCATTTATCTATAGTCGTGGAGTGTTTTTGGATAACAATTTGACAATGCAACAACATGTAGATCATTATCTCTACATCTTTTTTTTCAACTTCGAGTTTTGAGTAAACTGAAAGATATGGTAACATTTTATGACTTTCGGACGGTAGTGCAGAGCTTGGTGTTAACTAAAATTGATTTTTGTAAATCTTTAGTTTTTTGGTATATCATCAACCCAGCTCCAAGCTCTGCAGGTTATTCAAAATGCAGCCGCTCGACTGATTACTAGAGTCCCAAATTCTGAACATATTATTTCAATTTGGAAAAAAACTACTTTGGCTTCCAGTAAGTGTTAGAATTCAATTTAAGCTGGTTGTATTGATTCATCAATGTATATATGGGACAGTTCCATTATATTTTCGTACTGCTGTACAATTGTATAAACCGGGACCAGTATTAAAATCTGAGACATCTCAACTTTGTCTACCTTCTCCAAAATCTATGTAGAGACAAAGATGCAAGCTTTTTTGATTGCCAGTCCATTTGCATGGAATGCCTTGCCTGCATATCTAAGGTCATGTGACAATATTTCAAGACATAGTTTTTTGTAAAGGCCTTCTTGGAGGAATGAAAACTATTGTAAGAAGTGTATTTTTTTCTTTTTCTGGAAGAATTTTATTGATGTGTTTTTGTTAATTTTGTTTAATATTTTTATTGATTATGTTGATTTTGTCACTCGCTTTGGAAAAAGGCAGGATATGAATAAAGTAAAATAAATAAAATCATTTTCTAACCCAGTCTGTCACTTTAAGGCCCATACCAAGGGCACTGTTTATAAGTTGCCTGTGATGTACCATATCACATGCTTTGTTGAAATTATGTTCACCACTTCTAGTACTCTTCCTTGGTTCAACTCTCTGGTCACCCAGTCATTAAAAATATATATATTCATTTGACAAAACCTATTTCTAATAAAACCATGCTGCCTTGGGTCCTTCAGGCCATGAGATACAGACACCATATTATCCTCTTTTTTTTTATCAATATAAGATTGAGAGAGAGGTTAAGTAGAGAGGGTGGTGGGGGCTGTTGCAGGCAGGTTGGGAAAATGAGACTGGATGAGGACAGGGTGGGTGAGGGGTAGTACTTAAAGACCCTGACTTAATGAGCTGCTTTCTCTTCTTTACCTTCCATGGGCACAGATTGGTAAACAGCCTCAGTAAATCAGACCATAAGGCAGGGTTGTCCAACCTCGGTCCTTGAGGGGTGCAATCCAATTGGGCTTTCAGGATCCTGAAAATCTAACCTGGTTAGGGCCTAGGTTGGACACCCCAGCCCTAAAGGAACTGCAGTAACCCATAGAGGGAGAACTATGGTCCAAAATAATATGCATACATCTTAAGAACATGCAGCTGGAAATCTTCTTGGTTCCCCCCCTCCCCTCCTGCCTCCCTTCTTCCCAGTCTTCAGCCTCGGTGGAAATGAGAGGGAGGTTGAGGGAACTCTTGGTTGTTAGTACCTAAGTTTTGGAGCTGGCAAGACTTTGCTCAAATAATAGAGGGATCCAGAAAAAAACATCTAATCAGGATCAGAAAGAACAAACAGCACAGACTTCTAGAACTGCAGCTGCCTGTCTCTTGTGTATAAAACTAATATAACTCTAGTGTTTGGTTCAAGTATTGTTTTGACAGTAGTTTACATGAACTTTAGTGCATTTTATCAATGTTTGGATGCGTGATTAGTGCTTTCATGGAAATGTAAGAATTTTTATAGGCGTTGATACTTTTTATAAAGTCATTTTGGTGCAGAAAAGTTGTTTTTTTTTTTAAAAATGATTAAAATACATTTTAGAAGCCAAATTGTATGTACGTAGTGCAGCGTCAACTGATTCCTTAGCAGCAACATGATAAATGTAGCAGGGCTTGATAATGAAATCACTAGCTGAAAACATTGATCCCCTGAGGACATTTATGGAATGATGTAATATCATATGGGAGTTAACGTAATCTTGTAAACTAAACTACATAAACAGTACATATGGTTTCCCATTAAGTGAAGATTCTGTTTTCACTGTCCACCAGTGGGAGTGAGTTTTCATATCTGAAATGTATGGTATTGACATGATCAGACATCTCTACCAGTGCATCTATTAAGCTCCGCAAGGAATAGTGATGGAGTGTTGTAGGGTGAATTCACAGTTTGCTTTTTGTTCCCTAAACTATTTTTCTCATACCCTCTGCACTTAAAAAAAATAAAAATAAAAAAGAATTTCCTTAACGTCCCTCCGGACCGGCCCAGAATGTGACTGATGGGTTGTGCACACCTTCCAGCAGGTGGAGACTGAGAAAAAAACTGTGACTCTAGAGAGAGCCAATAAGAGTCCTTGGCAGCAAGAGAAAGATCCAGTAATCTCAGTCTCCAGCAGGTGGAAGGTGGTGAGCCCTTCAGTCTCATTCTTTATATTATATTTATGTTCTATTATATTCTTAATATTTTTTCTATTTCTTGCTGTAATTCTTTTAGTTGGTTTTAATTTTTCTTCTGTGCATCCGGATATATATATATCCGGTCATGGGATATGTGGTCATTGTGTTTATTGTAAATTTGCGATGCAAGTTCAATTTGTGGAAATCCTTCACTCTAATGGTAAGAAATACACACTGAGAGAAATCTCAGATTGTGACACAAAAAAATTGTATTTATGGTATCCAATGCCCATGTAAGCTTTGGTATATTGGCCAAACAACTCAGAAAATTAAAGTAAGAATTGCTCAACATTTGAGCAGTTTACGCACAGGTCGTAAGGAGGCTCCTATTGTTACTCATTGGCAATTAAAGGGTCATAATATCCAAGATTTGCGGTTTGTAGTACTTGGTCAAGTTAAACCTAAGAATGGGGGTAATATTCCTTTAATGCTGTTACGTAGGGAGCAGCGTTTAATTTTCAGGTGGGACACGGTTACGCCCCACGGTCTTAATAAGGAAATAGAATGGTTGAGCCTCTAATTGGTGATGGATAAATACTGAATCCTGATACAGGTTTATACGCATGTGTGGGCGTCTTGAGTGACGATCCAACGAATGACAGGTCTCGAGTGCCCAACAGTCTGCGATAGCCGGTAAGCATGGTTTTTTTTTTTGGTTTTAGAAATATGGAGAATGTATAACAGAGAATGAACTATATACTGTTGTTCATTTAGATTGTGACCCCTGAAGACGCTCTGAGGAGCGAAACATGTACGTGTAGGGTCTTGGTGAAAAAGAAAAGAAAATGCAGCGTTATATTTAACCGATGAAGTCTTCAAACTTTCAACTACGAGGGAGAGTGCAAGTAGTTATGTGCCAGTATGTGACTGAATTAAGTGGGTGAAAATTACGAAGAATTTAGAAGATATACGATTTTGGAGTAAATTATTTTGTGGACAATTTTGCTTATTAAGTGGAGTAACAGTGGACTCATTTTTTCACAATGGAAAGTTGTTGATATCGGAATGATACAAGGTTGTGGACAACTTTAAAGTGATTGAGTTTGTGGAAATTTAAGCACTGGATTTGTGAACTATTTATCGAGTGCATATCAGCTGGTACGGTTTACCACTGTTGGACTTAATTGGCAAATTTGCAAAAAAAAGCATAAAAAACATATATGTGTATTACAGTACTTGAATAATGTGATGTATAAGTTATGTATGTAAGAGTGAAGAATGAATGGTTAGTTGTGGGTTTTTATAAAATATGAACAATAATAAGAATTTGTAATATGTAATAATGAAATAAAGATTTATAAATAATAATAGTTGTATTAGAATTTGCTTATATATATATATATATATATATATATATATATATATATTTTTTTTTTTTTTTTTTTTAAGCCTGTTATTTAGAGGCAGAGGCCTGTGGGGATCTCTTAGTGCCTCGGGGGTGTCAAACTCGGGTGGCCGGGTCCCTCCCCCCTGTCCTCCCTGGTATTCTTTTAAGCTGTGCTTGAGTTAAAAAATAAATAAATAAGAGGAAATCTCAGCACAAAAAGGCAGTTTCCTCAGGCTCTTCAGGGGAAGAGCTTTTGAGGCAGGGAGAGGCAGCCACGACCCCCCCCCCCCCCCCCCCCAAAGACAAGCTTTGATTTTGGTTCTCTGCCCTTTCTCTTTAATTGAGCAAGACAGCTTCTTTTTTCTCTCTGTGACGGTTTGCTGCTGTTTTCTCTGGCTCCTGTTTTGGTTCACAGTTGGCTTAGACGCGATGGCAGAGCAGCTCTGCCACTGTTCAGTCTGTCAGCGGCAGGGAGTCAGCTCGAGCGGTGCTTATAAGTTTTACACCAACTTAGATGCTTCGTCTGAGCAGGGAGCAGGGGCTGTTAAAATGTTGGCGCCGTTAGCGGGGGGGGGGTCCGATTCAGCAGTTTTAAGTGTGGTCGGGTCAGCCTCGCTGGCAGCTTATTTCTCAGGTTTCCACAACCTTGCGATTTGAGGCGCAGGAGACTCCAGTGGCGAAGTCCAGAAAGGTATTCATAGGCCAGGTAAGACTTTTCCAATGTATCAGGATATTAGGGACAGATTCTGCCTTTCATCTTGCCAGATCCATGCTCAGGCTTTATCCTGTTCTGGTTTTAGACAAAGATCTTTTAAGCCCTCCAGTTGTGGATGCCGTAGTGTCTGCAGTCACTAAACGAAATACGGTTCCCGTGGATGGCGGGCTTTGAGGGATGTCCAGGATCGTCATATAGAATCCTTGTTAAAGAATAATTGTGATGTTTCTGCTCTGGCAGTGCAGGCTGCTCTGTGGTTCTTTAGTAGCGAGAGCCTGTTTTCGTTGGTTTGAAAAGGTCTTGGACCGTTCCTCTGATGAATTTTTCAGCAATAGATGCTGAAGTGGCGAAGTTGGTAATGGGTTTGGCCTTTTTGGCAGATGCTCTTTAAGTATATGGCTCTTTGCGTGGCGGCCCGTCGCTCTCTTTGGCTTCGTGGCTGGTCTGCGGATATGGGCTCTTAAGTCCAAGCTTAGTAAATTTCCTTTTAAGGGTTCTTTTCTCTTTGGCGATGAGTTGGATCAGCTGCTGCGTAGCCTAGGTGAGGCTAAAGTTCTGAGGCTTCCTGAGGATTGTTCCAGGGGGCCTGGACGTGGTGTTTTTTTATGGCTGTGGTAGGAGCCGTGCTTTTCGGTATAGACCAGGCAGAGTAGTTCCGTTTCAACGATCCAAGTTTTTTTCAGAGGACTCTCTCCTTTTGGGTGGCTGTAGAAGCGGTCGGGAAACAGGAAATACTTTCTCGTCTTCCTCCCATCCTCGACAATGAAGGTTTGCGGGCCCAGCCTCTGGTTCAGGTAGGAGCTCGGTTGGCGCAGTTTTATGGGCCCAAATTACTTCAGAGCAGTGGGTTCTAGAGGTTATTTGTGATGGGGTTCGCCTCAGTTTGTTCGTTCTTTGTCAGACGCTTTCGTGGAGTCTTCCTGCCGTTCTCTGCTTAAAACCAGGGCTGTCAGGGACATTCTGCACAGACTTCTCGACCTTCAGGCTATTTGTCCAGTTCCTTTGTCAGAGCAGCGTCTAGGACGTTACACCATAAACTTTCTGGTTCTCAAGCAAGAGGGTTCCTTCAGGCCAATTTTAGAGCGCCATGTGGTCATTTTGAGCCCTCAGGGTGCCCTCGTTTCGTATAGAGATTTTGCGGTCAGTCATTGTGGCGGTGCAGATTGGGGAGTTTCTGACGTCGCTCGACCTCACAGAAACCTACTTGCATATTCCTACTTGACGGCACACTGTTTCCTTCAGTTTGCGGTGCTCGGCCAGCATTTTCATTTTCAGGCTCTTCCCTTCGGGCTTGTGACTGCTCCTTGGACATTTACCAGTTATGATCATAGTAGCCGCAGCACTCAGAATGGAAGGCTTTCTAGTCCATCCTTATTTAGACGGTTGGTTAATCAGAGCAAAGTCTTACCAGGAGAGCGTTCAGGTGACAGCTCGAGTAGTAGACTTCTTAAAGTCCCTAGGTTGGGTAGTCAGTGCACAAAAGATCCGTCTGCAGCCATCTCAGTCATTGGAATACCTGGGAATCTGTTTTGACATGTTGCAGGGCCGTGTTTTTCTTCCGCCGGCTTGTGTCCTCAAACTGCAGTCTCAGATTCGTCACTTATTGCAGTCACTGAGGCAGCGGCCAAAGATTATCTTCAGGTCTTGGGTTCCATGGTGGCGGCGATTGAGGCAGTGCCCTGTACCATGGCACACATGAGGCTGCTTCAGAGGTCGCTTCTTTCTCTGTGGTCATCACAGAAGGACTCTCTACATCAGAAATTGTCACTTCCGGCTCAGGTGACAAGCAGCCTACATTGGTGGCTGCGAGATGCCAGTATGACCAAGGGAATGCCTCTGGATCAGCCTAACTTGGAGGGTGGTTACAACAGATGCCAGTCTCCAGGGATGGGGAGCTCACTGTCAGGGACAGTATGCTCAAGGCCTGTGGTCTCCTCAGAAGAGATCTTGTTCAATAAATCTATTAGAGACCAGGGCAGTTAGACTAGCAATCCAGACCTTTGTCCATCTGTTGAGGGGCAAGGCAGTCCGCGTGATGTCAGAAAATGCCACTGTGGTGGCTTACATCAATCGGCAAGGAGGAACGAGGAGTCGGCAGTTGGAGCAAGACGCATCACAGCTGTTACAGTGGTTGGAGGTGCATCTGGTGGTGCTGTCAGCGGCTCATGTGTCAGGAGTTCAAAATGTTCAGGCAGACTTTCTCAGTCGAAACATGCTAGATCCCGGGGAGTGGGCTTTAAGCGATGTGGTGTATCGGGCAGTGGTGAACCGTTGGGGAATTCCCCAAGATGGACCTGTTTGCTCCCTGGCCGACCGGTCTTCTTTATGCCTTTCCTCTCTGGCCATTGATAGGGCGTCTACTTCAGAGAGTCGAGATGCACAGGGGCCGTCTGATCTTGGTGGCACCAGATTGGCCTCGCAGACTGTGGTACGCCGATCTTCAGCGGCTTCTAGTAGAGGATCCGTTCAAGCTCTCGGTCGGGCAGGATCTTTTGTCTCAGCTTCGCTCTTGTCAGTGTTCTACCACTTTGAATTATGTTTGGACCTGGAGGATTTTTGAGGCCTGGTGTGAGGAGCTCGGGATAGCTCTCTTTCACACGTCTGTCTTGCAGATTTTGGATTTTCTGCAGCGTGGTTTTGACAAAGGCCTTGTTTTGGCTTCTCTTAAAGTGCAGATTGCAGCTCTATCGTGTTTTCGAGGTCGTGTTCAAGGAAGATCGCTGGCTAGCCACCTGGATGGGTTCCATTTTTTAAAGAGAGGTTAACCTCCTGCGTCCTCCATCTCACTGTTTTTCCCCGCTGGGATCTTAATTTGGTACTCTCGGTTCTTACCAAGCCTCCCTTTGAGCCTTTATCTTCTTGTACTTGAAGGACTTAACCCTGAAGGCATTGTTTTCCTCCCTCCCTCAGCTAGGAGATTTTTGGAGTTGCAGGCTCTTTCGTGTAGGTCTCCGTTTTTGGAATTCAACTTGGATCAAGTGGTTTTAAGACCAGTTCCTTTTCTGCCCAAGGTATTGACGCGTTTTCTTTCTTCTCAACCGGTGGTGTTGCCTGTTCTAGGTTCTTTCTCAGGGTCAGAGGAGCAGCGTCTCTTGAAGCGTTTGGATGTCAAAAGATTTCTGAAGCGTTATGTCAAGTCTACGGAGGAGATTTGTTGGTCCGATCGTTTGTTTTTTTTCTCATCGGAGGTTCACGCACAGGGTTTATGCCTTCTAAGCCCACTATTTTTTGTTGGCTTAAGGAAATTATTGCATTAGCTTAACTTCTTTCTGGGAAAGCTGTTCCAGAAGGAGTTAAGGCTCACTCTACCAGAGGTCAGGCTACTTCTTGGGCAGAGCGTTATCTGGTGCCTCTGGAGGACATTTGTATGGCGGCAACTTGGTCTTCTTTGCATTCCTTTTCAAAGCACTATCGATTGTACCTCCTGAGTCAACAGCAAGTTGTTTTCGGGGCACACGTTTTGATGGCGGGGATGTTAGGGTCCCTCCCATAATCTTTACTTCCCATCAGTCACATTCTGGGCCAGTCCGGAGGGACACTAAGCAAGGAGAAATTAGACCTTACCTGCTAATTCACTTTCCTTTAGTCTCTCTGGACCGGCCCAGATCCCTCCCTTTAGGTATTCTGTGTCTTCAAGAGTTAAGTGATATTGTTTTCTTGGGAGCTGTGTTGCTGGTTTCTGGTTTCATTGTTTAAAAAAAACAAACAAAAAAACCCCACCACAAATTCTATGGTTCAGTATGTAAGCTTTTGTGCATGATATGCAGGGGCATATGTCGTTGGTCACATTATTGTTGGTGGCACACAACCTGTGTTGGCAATGTGCCGGTGGCTGCTCAGTCTTTCGTATGCACAAACCATTTACGTATTGTTTTACTTCCTTCTGCTTTGATACTTTGTTACTGGATCTTTCTCTTGTTGCCAAGGGCTCTTATTGGTTCTCTCAAGAGTCACAGTTTTTTTTTTCTCATGCACAACCCATCAGTCACATTCTGGGCCGGTCCAGAGGGACTAAAGGAAAGCAAATTAGCAGGTAAGGTCTAATTTCTCCATACAGAGAAACAGATTCTGTAATGAAGTATGTGGACCTATTACAAAGAAGAAATACAAATGAGATTCTTTTGCTTTCGCCTGGAGGTTGAAGAAAACAGGAGACAGGTTGTTCCTATCTAGTCTGTTAAACAGGCTGAAGCAAGTAGGTGGAGCTTTAGTTCACCCAAAACAATAGCAAGCACTATTGAAAACAATAGCAAAAGATTATTAAAAATAGATGCATAGTCCATTTATAAAAAGGTGGAAGACAAAAGATAGTTATTCTTGTTTTTTGGTTTTTGGTTTTTTTTTTTTTTTTTTTACTTATTTGACAGCGTTTTAAATTTATTTGAAAGCTTCCCATATGTAGGTATACATATCATGAAATAAAAATTGAATGTCACTAAAACAGCTTAAATTATTATAGCTGGTAGAAAGAGCAGTTATAATCTCTGTATTTTGGGCACATGGAATCATATCTGCACCTGTTTTATAGAAATTTATATTTTAGATACACAAATAGATTATTCTGTTTTGAGCATGTTTCAGGGACAAGTGGTTTTATAAGCCAAAATACAAATATTTTGTTTCATGCAGATCTTTTGTTTAAACATAACTAAATGGGCTGAAAGCCCCTGATGCAGTCCATTGGTTTTCTTATATTTTGTTCTTGTGATGACTTGTGCAGGACTGAATTCTCTTCTCTTCTATCGGGTCGATAATAAAAGGTTATTTCCTTAGTGTCCCTCCGGACCGGCCCAGGATTGGACTGATGGGTTGTGCACGCCTTTCAGCAGGTGGAGACTGAGAAACGTTTGACTAGAGGGCCAATAAGAGCCCTGGCCACAGTATTTTCTCAGTCTCCAGCAGGCAGGAGGTGAGCCCATTAGTCTCTCTCTTTCTTTACTTAAAAAAAAAAGAGGGGGATTGTTATCTTCTGTACCTGGGGAATCTTGTTGAGAGGTTAGGAGGTAAGGGTCTCTTTTCTTCTCCAGCTTCTAGAGTGGTAAACTCAGGAGTTCCTGGGTCCCTTCCCTCTTCCTCCCCATCTCCCTTGGTTGTCAGGGAAGGGCCAACCCTTTTGGAGGAAAGGTGTTTTAGCCTTTGGTAGGGGCAGCCACTTCTTTAGTTGTAAAACCAAAAAAAAATCAAAACACCTCCCAGAGGCACGAAGGAGCGGTCAGCTCCATCATGCTCTACTGGTTTTTGTTGGCATTTCTTGCTCTTCGATTCTTCCCGCCTCTCAGCAGCTCTTGAAAAGAAAAAAAAAAGTTCCATGACACTCGCACAAACAAGCAGTTTTGTCAGGTTTCTTTTTTCTCTCTCCTTCTCTCTTCAGTCGTTCAGCGGGGGTTGTTTGAGTGAAAAAAATAAAAGAAGGCAAAGAGGCGCAGAGATCTGCAGATCTGTGCTATGGCAGAGAAATTCAAAAGATGCTCTGTTTACCAGCGCAGGAGAGTGTGAGCGCTCAGGTCTTGCAAGTTTTACACCGCCATTAATACTCCAGCGCCTCTTCCTCCACCCGCGCCCTTCTCAGCGCTCGCCCATTTAATTGCGGAGGTGGCTGGACCTTCATTTTTGGTGGGGGAAGTCCGCCATTTTTTCTCCCCAGGCAGGCCCTGCAGCCCAAGAGCTCTCTTCTCCTGCACAGCCTTCTCTGCTATCAGAGGCAGTGTCCCTGGTACACTCTGGAGGGTCTCAGGAGGGGGTTTCCCCCCTGAGTTTGTCCTCAGATATACCAGGCTTTCTTGATGCACAAGTCGGGGGTACGGGGGAGTCCGCCTCCAGATCCTCAGCTCTTCAAAAAAGACCTCAAGCTGGCTGGGATCTAGAAGAGGGGCTTTGGGAGGACCAAGGTCCGTCAGAGCCAAGTGCTGACCCCTTACCTCCAGGAGAAGATCCCTCGGTGGTCCAGATCTTTCATAAAGAGGATGTACAGGAACTCATTGCCTTAGTCTCAACTCTCCATTTTGAAGCAGGAACAGACCCTGAGGTCCGCAAGGTGGACCTGTTAGTCAAAGGCACCAGATCTTCTGGGAGAACCTTTCCCATGCATCAAGACATTTGAGATGTTATTCTGGTGCAGTGGGATGTTCCCGATTCCTCCTTTCGTCCAGCCATATCGATGACCCGTCTTTACCTAGTGCCAGAGATGGACAGGTCTCTCCTGAGGGTTCCTGTGATTGATGCGGTGGTCTCGGCGATTACCAAGCGTAATACGATCCCAGTGGATGGCAGAACAGCTCTCTGGGATGTCCAGGATAGGAGGTTGGATGCTCTCCTTTAGAATAGTTTTGATGTCTCCTCTCTGGCGGTACAGACAACCATCTGCGGTTCCTTGGTAGCCAGGGCCCGTTTCGGCTGGGCAGAGAGAGTTCTAGATAGGACCTGTCTTCTATTGATGCGGAGGTGTCCACGATTGAGATGGGCTCTGCCTTTCTGGCAGATGCGTTGTATGATCTGCTCAGAGCGTCCTCCAAGTCCTTGGCTTTGGAGGTTGCTGCCCACTGGTCTCTGTGGCTGCAGGGTTGGTCCGTGGATGCTGCCTCCAAATCTAAGTTGTCTAAGTTTCCTTTCTGGGGTTCTCTTTTGTTTGGCGATGACTTGGATAAGTTGGTTCGTAGTTTAGGGGACACGAAGGTCCCTCGTCTCCTGGAGGCTAGGCCTCGTTTGGCTAGTCGGGGTTCTTTCTTTGGCCATGGTCGGGCAAAGGATTTCCGTAAATTTCGCACCGGTCAGGGAGCTCAGACTCAGAGGTCCAGATTTTTCAAAGAACTCTGTCCTTTCGAGGCATCCGCAGGGGAGGTCGGGACTCGGGTTCCTTTTTCCGGTCCCCTTCCCGTCCGTCCCAATGAAGGTGTGCGGGTCTCTTATTCCTGTAGGAGCTCGTTAGTCCCAATTCTTTCAGAGGGGGGCCCAAGTCACCACTGACCAGTGGGTCTTGGAGGTTATTCGAGATGGGTATGCCTTAGAATTCGCCAAGCCTCTTTCAGACGCCTTTCTAGAATCTCCCTGTCGCTCTCACCTCAAAGCGGGCGTAGTAAGGGAAACGCTACGCAGGCTCTTGGATCTGCAGGCCATTTGTCCAGTCCCTCCTTTAGAGTACAGACAAGGCCGGGGCCGATATTCCATTTACTTTGTGGTTCCCAAAAAGGAGGTACATAAGTACATAAGTAGTGCCATACTGGGAAAGACCAAAGGTCCATCTAGCCCAGCATCCTGTCACCGACAGTGGCCAATCCAGGTCAAGGGCACCTGGCACGCTCCCCAAACGTAAAAACATTCCAGACAAGTTATACCTAAAAATGCGGAATTTTTCCAAGTCCATTTAATAGCGGTCTATGGACTTGTCCTTTAGGAATCTATCTAACCCCTTTTTAAACTCCGTCAAGCTAACCGCCCGTACCACGTTCTCCGGCAACGAATTCCAGAGTCTAATTACACGTTGGGTGAAGAAAAATTTTCTCCGATTTGTTTTAAATTTACCACACTGTAGCTTCAACTCATGCCCTCTAGTCCTAGTATTTTTGGATAGCGTGAACAGTCGCTTCACATCCACCCGATCCATTCCACTCATTATTTTATACACTTCTATCATATCTCCCCTCAGCCGTCTCTTCTCCAAGCTGAAAAGCCCTAGCCTTCTCAGCCTCTCTTCATAGGAAAGTCGTCCCATCCCCACTATCATTTTCGTCGCCCTTCGCTGTACCTTTTCCAATTCTACTATATCTTTTTTGAGATACGGAGACCAGTACTGAACACAATACTCCAGGTGCGGTCGCACCATGGAGCGATACAACGGCATTATAACATCCGCACACCTGGACTCCATACCCTTCCTAATAACACCCAACATTCTATTCGCTTTCCTAGCCGCAGCAGCACACTGAGCAGAAGGTTTCAGCGTATCATCGACGACGACACCCAGATCCCTTTCTTGATCCGTAACTCCTAACGCGGAACCTTGCAAGACGTAGCTATAATTCGGGTTCCTCTTACCCACATGCATCACTTTGCACTTGTCAACATTGAACTTCATCTGCCACTTGCACGCCCATTCTCCCAGTCTCGCAAGGTCCTCCTGTAATCGTTCACATTCCTCCTGCGACTTGACGACCCTGAATAATTTTGTGTCATCGGCGAATTTAATTACCTCACTAGTTATTCCCATATCTAGGTCATTTATAAATACATTAAAAAGCAACGGACCCAGCACAGACCCCTGCGGGACCCCACTAACTACCCTCCTCCACTGAGAATACTGGCCACGCAATCCTACTCTCTGCTTCCTATCTTTCAACCAGTTCTTAATCCATAATAATACCCTACCTCCGATTCCATGACTCTGCAATTTCTTCAGGAGTCTTTCGTGCGGCACTTTGTCAAACGCCTTCTGAAAATCCAGATATACAATATCAACCGGCTCCCCATTGTCCACATGTTTGCTTACCCCCTCAAAAAAATGCATTAGATTGGTGAGGCAAGACTTCCCTTCACTAAATCCGTGCTGACTTTGTCTCATCAGTCCATGTTTTTGTATATGCTCTGCAATTTTATTCTTAATAATAGCCTCCACCATCTTGCCCGGCACCGACGTCAGACTCACCGCTCTATAATTTCCCGGATCTCCTCTGGAACCCTTCTTAAAAATCGGAGTAACATTGGCTACCCTCTAGTCTTCCGGTACTACACTCGATTTTAGGGACAGATTGCATATTTCTAACAGTAGCTCCGCAAGTTCATTTTTTAGTTCTATTAATACTCTGGGATGAATACCATCAGGTCCCGGTGATTTACTACTCTTCAGCTTGCTGAACTGACCCATTACATCCTCCAAGGTTACAGAGAATTTGTTTAGTTTCTCCGACTCCCCCGCTTCAAATATTCTTTCCGGCACCGGTGTCCCCCCCAAATCCTCCTCGGTGAAGACCGAAGCAAAGAATTCATTTAATTTCTCCGCTACGGCTTTGTCCTCCTTGATCGCCCCTTTAACACCATTTTCGTCCAGCGGCCCAACCGACTCTTTGGCCGGTTTCCTGCTTTTAATGTATCTAAAAAAATTTTTACTATGTATTTTTGCTTCCAACGCCAATTTCTTCTCAAAGTCCTTTTTTGCCCTCCTTATCTCCGCTTTGCATTTGGCTTGGCATTCCTTATGATCTATCCTGTTACTTTCAGTTGGTTCTCTTCTCCACTTTCTGAAGGATTGTTTTTTGGCTCTAATGATTTCCTTTATCTTACTGTTTAGCCACGCCGGCTGACGTTTAGTCTTTTTTCCCTTTTTTCTAATACGTGGAATATATTTGTCCTGAACCTCCAGGATGGTGTTTTTAAACAGCATCCACGCCTGATGCAAGTTTTTTACTCTGGAGCTGCTCCTTTCAGTCTTTTTTTCACCATTTTTCTCATTTTGTCGTAATCACCTTTTCTATAGTTAAACGCTAGCGTACTTGATTTCCTAGTTTCACTTCCTTCAATGCCAATATCAAAACCGATCATATTATGATCACTGTTATCAAGCGGCCCTCGTATCGTTACCCCCTGCACTAGATCATGAGCACCACTAAGGACTAAGTCTAGTATTTTTCCTTCTCTTGTCGGCTCCTGAACTAGCTGTTCCATGAAGCTGTCCTTGATTTCATCAAGAAATCTTATGTCCCTTGCGTGTACAGATGTTACATTAACCCAGTCTATATGCGGGTAATTGAAATCCCCCATTATTATTGTGTTGCCCAGTTTGTTTGCGTCCCTGATTTCCTTTAACATTTCCGCATCCGTCTGTTCGTCCTGGCCAGGCGGACGGTAGTACACTCCTATCACTATCCTTTTCCCCTTTTGCCGTATTTTAGATCTCAAGACCGTCAATCGGGCTCTCAAAGTCTCAGTTTTTCGAATGGAGACCCTTCGATCAGTGATCGTGGCCGTCCATACCGGAGAGTTTCTACCGGCCTTGGATCTGACGGAAGCTTGTCACATTCCTATCTGGCCCGTTCAGCAGAAGTTCCTGCGGTTTGTGATTCTGGTCCAGCACTTTCAGTTTCACGCTCTACCGTTTGGTTTGGGTATAGCTCCTCGGACGTTCTCCAAAATCATGGTTGTAGTGGCAGCGGCCCTCAGGCCTGTACTTGGATGACTGACTCATCAGGGCAAAATCTTTTCAGGAGAGTGTGCAGGTCAATGGTCGGGTGGTTTGTTTCCTGCAGTCCCTCGGTTGGGTGGTGAACTCAGCCAAGAGTCATCTGGTTCCTTCGCAGTCCCTGGAGTACTTAGGAGTTACACTGCGCGGAGTTGTGTTTATCTTCCCCAGGGCAGAGTGCTCAAGCTCCGGTCTCATATTCAGGGGTTACTTCACAGATGCGTCCTATGTACTCAGGATTATCTTCAGATTCTGGGTTCCATGGCAGCAACGATAGCGGTGGTCCCTTGGGCCAGGGCTCACATACGGCCTCTTTAGTCTTCTCTCCAGATGGTCTCCTCAGACAGATTCCCTTCAGGTGAGGTTGCCTCTGCATTCTCCAGAGCGCAGCAGCCTCTTCTGGTGGCTGCGGGTGGACAATCTCACCAGGGGAATGCCACTGGAGTCTCCCCAGTGGATAGCGTTAATGACGGATGCCAGTCTCCGAGGCTGGGGAGCTCATTGTTTAGGGAGGTTTGTTCAGGGTCAGTGGTCTCCTCTGGAAGCGTCCCAGTCCATCAATTTGTTAGAGACCAGGGCAATTTGGCTGGCTCTGGAGGAGTTTCATTCCTGGTTGCAAGGCCAGTCGGTGCAAGTCATATCAGACAACGCCACGGCAGTAGCTTATGTCAACCACCAGGTAGGAACGAGGAGTCGACTCTTGCAAAGGGAGGCAGTGAGCCTCATGGCATGGGCGGAGCTTCACCTGACTGTCTTCTCAGCTTCCCATGTGGCAGGAGTTGAAAATGTTCAGGCAGATTTTCTCAGCTGTCACACGCTCGATCCGGAAGAATGGTCTCTCAGCACTCGGGCGTTTCAATTGATAGTGGAACAGTGGGGAGTTCCGGTTCTGGATCTTTTTGCCTCCAATTTCAAAGCAAAGGTGCCCTGCTTTTTCAGTCGTCGGAAAGTCTCATCAGCGGTGGGGATAGGTGCCCTTTTTCATCAGTGGCCTCCCGGTCTTCTGTAAACGTTTCCTCCGTGGCCCCTTTTGGTTCGTCTTTTACAAAGGATCGAGGCTCTCGGGGGTCCAGTAGTCCTAGTGGCGCCGGATTGGCCTCGCCGTCCGTGGTATGCAGACCTCCAGCGTGTTTGGTCTATGCCTCTTTGTCTCCCTGTTCACAGGGATCTTCTGTCTTAAGGCCCAATTCCTCATCCAGACCCAGCTCGATTTTGTCTTATGGCCTAGCTCTTGAACAGGCTTGATTAACTAAGAGGGGTTATTCAGCTCCAGTAATTTCTACCATGCTCCGGCGCATCGTTGGTCTACGTATTTTTGGTGGCCATTGCTTCAGCTAGGAGAGTCTCGGAACTCCAAGCCTTTTCCTGTAGGCCTCCGTTTTTGGAGTTTTCTAAAGAGCATGTGGTTTTGCAACCCAGTACCTTCTTTCTTGCCTAAGGTAGTTTCAAGGTTTCATCTGTCTCAGTCGGTCTTTCTACCTGTCGTTGGGTCTTCCTCGGGCACGGAGAGTCAGAGGAAGTTGTGTAAGTTGGATGTTAAAAGGGTTCTTAAGCACTATCTGGGAGTGACTGCTGACTTTTGGCGCTCGGACCATCTGTTTGTACTCCTGGCTGGTTTGTGGAAGGCCTTCGCCGTGTCTAAGCCCACTATATCTAGGTGGCTCAAGGAAATGATAGCTTCTGCCTACATTCTCACCAGCAGAGCAGTCCCTGAGGGGGTTAAGGCTCACTCCACAAGGGGACAAGCAGCTTCATGGGCGGAGTGGTTCTTGGTCCCGCCCGCAGACATTTGTAAGGCAGCAGCGTGGGCTTCTCTACATTCCTTTTCTAAGCACTATAGATTGGATGTCCAGTGTTGTCAGGAGGTGATCTTTGTGACTTGAGTACTCACAGCGGGTTTACTGGGGTCCCTTCCTTAAGACTACTACTTTACTTCCCATCAGTCCAATCCTGGGCCGGTCCGGAGGGATGCTAATGAAGGAGAAATTAGACCTTACCTGCTGATTTGCTTTCCTTTAGTCCCTCCAGACTGGCCCAGGTCCCTCCCGTATTATTTGATCAGTGGTTCTTGTACATAGTACTGGAGCACAGTTCTTTAAGAGTCCTACGTCGGAGTTGCTCTGCTAGTTTACAGTTATTTGTAAAATAAAATACATAAATAACTCAGTGTTATGCCATACCTCATCTCTTTGTGGCTACTTAGATTTCAGGGGGCACAGAAGGTTGGTCTTTCTCTTCTTTCCTGCTCTTAGTCAAATACTGCTCTTAGTCAAATACTGAAGCTAGGGTCACATGGCCAGGGCTCATATTAGCTCTCTAGAGTCATAAGTTTCTCAATCTCCACCTGCTGGAAGGTGTGCACAACCCATCAGTCCAATCCTGGGCCGGTCCGGAGGGACTAAAGTAAAGCAAATTAGCAGGTAAGGTCTAATTTTTCTTTTGTGGCTATTGACCCTCCCACCCTATCCTCTATTATTTCTAATCTCCTCTCCTCCATCTTGTCCTCCGAGTCTGTCGACAAGGCTGTCTCCATTTACATTGCCACTCTCCTCTGCTCTGGACACCCTCGCACCATCCATCTCCTGTCCCACAAAGCGTACTAATCCCTAGCCCTGGCTGTCCCCTTGCATCCGTTACCTTCGCTCCTGCGCCCAATCTGCTGAACGCCTCTGGAGGAAATCTTGCACCCATTCAGACTTCCTTCACTACAAATTCATGCTATCCTCCTTCCACTCCTCCCTATTCCTTGCCAAACAGGACTATTACACCCATTTGACCAATTCTCTCAGCTCCAACCCCCGTTGTCTCTTTTCCACCCTTAACTCCCTCCTCAAAGTGCCCCCCACTCCCACCCCCCTCGCTCTCTCCTCAATCACTGGCTGATTACTTCCGCGACAAGGTGCAAAAGATCAACCTTGAGTTCACTACCAAGCCATCTCCTCTTCACCCTTCAACCCTCCCCCTCAACCAACCAACCCAGGCCTTTTTCTCCTCCTTTCCTGTCATCACCGAGGAGGAAACCGCCCGCCTTCTTTCCTCCTCGAAATGCACCACCTGCGCTTCTGATCCCATCCCCACCAACTTACTTAACATCATCTCTCATACTGTCACCCCCTCCATCTGTCGTATCCTCAACCTCTCTCTCTCCACTGCTGCTGTCCCTGACACCTTCAAGCACGCCGTAGTCACACCTCTCCTCAAAAAACCATCACTTGACCCTACCTGTCCCTCCAACTACCGCCCCATCTACCTTGATTTTCTCTCCTCTCATGCCATCCTCGATCCACTTCAATCCGGTTTTCACCCTCTTCACTCAACAGAAACAGCACTCTCTAAAGTCTGTAATGACCTGTTCCTTGCCAAATCCAAAGGCCACTACTCCATCCTCATCCTCCTCGATCTATCCGCCGCTTTTGACACTGTTAATCATGACTTACTTCTTGCCACACTGGCCTCATTTGGGTTCCAGGGCTCTGTCCTCTCCTGGTTCTCCTCCTATCTCTCCCACTGCACCTTCAAAGTTCACTCTCATGGATCTTCCTCCACCCCCATCCCCTTATCTGTTGGTGTTCCCCAGGGATCTGTCCTTGGACCCCTTCTCTTCTCAATCTACACCTCTTCCCTGGGCTCCCTGATCTCATCTCATGGTTTCCAGTATCATCTCTATGCTGATGGCACCCAACTGTATCTCTCCACACCAGACATCACTGCAGAGACCCAGGCAAAGGTATCAGCCTGCTTATCCGACATTGCTGCCTGGATGTCCAACCGCCACCTGAAACTGAACATGTCCAAGACTGAGCTCATCGTCTTTCCACCAAAACCCACTTCTCTTCCTCCACTTTCTATCTCGGTTGATAACACCCTCATCCTCCCCGTCTCATCTGCCCGCAACCTCGGAGTCATCTTTGACTCCTCCCTCTCCTTCTCTGCGCATATCCAGAAGATAGCCAAGACCTGTTGCTTCTTCCTCTTTAACATCAGCAAAATTCGCCCTTTCCTCTCTGAACACACCACCCGAACTCTCGTCCACGCTCTCATTACCTCTCGCCTGGACTACTGCAACTTACTCCTCACCGGCTTCCCACTTAGCCATCTATCCCCCCTTCAATCTGTTCAGAACGCTGCTGCACGTCTCATATTTCGCCAGAACCGATATACTCATATCACCCCTCTCCTCAGGTCACTTCACTGGCTTCCAATCAGATACCGCATTCAATTCAAGCTTCTCCTTCTTACCTACAAATGCACTCAGTCTGCTGCTCCTCACTACCTTTCTACCCTCATCTCCCCTTGCAGACAAATCCCTCCTCTCATTACCCTTCTCCACCACCGCCAACTCCAGGCTCCGCTCATTCTGCCTCACCTCACCCTATGCTTGGAACAACCTTCCTGAGCCCTTACACGAAGCCCCCTCCCTGCCCATCTTCAAGTCTTTGCTTAAAACCCACCTCTTCAATGCTGCATTCGGCACCTAACCCTTACAATTCAGAGAATCCAGACTGCCCCTATCGGACTGTCCATTCACGTGTCTATTAGATTGTAAGCTCTTTGAGCAGGGACTGTCTCTCTTTGTGAAATTGTACAGCGCTGCATAACCCTAGTAGCGCTTTAGAAATGTTTAGTAGTAGTATATGAGGGATTGTGATATTGAATAAATAAGTGTATGTTTGTGTCCCTAGTCATGCATCCAAAGGTTATATAATCTCTTTCAGATAGTTAATCGTTTAACTTAGTAGTGCGACATATCCACATAGGCATGGTATGGTCTCATTTTCATTGTGGTAATATTAGGCCCAGCTAAGGAATAGGTTATTTGAGTTAGTCTTCACTGGACCAAATTTGCTTTCATTGTGCCATCACCATCCAGCTGAATAGGCAGTGTCTTAAAAGGTGGAGGATAAAGGATTTTTTTTTTTTAACATTTATATCCCACATTATCACAAGCAAACTCGGTTTCTATGTGGCTTACATTTGAAAATACAGTGAGACAGAATAATAGAATTCATATCATGTGAGCAAGTACATGGATATATCTGAAACATTTAACGAAGATTAGTTTACCATGAGGCATATTTTCAAAGCACTTAGCCTTCCAAAGTTCCATAGAAACCTATGGAACTTTGGAAGGCTAAGTGCTTTGAAAATATGCCTCCATATATACCCAGCTGGGCATTTGTCTGTCCTTTAATGCCACACGTTCAGAAATCATACCCTTAAGTATAGACAGTTATTCAAATATCATCACATGCATGCATCAGAATAGGCATTGCAAAAGTAAACAACTTCTACAGAGAACATCCAAAATTAAATTTTTATTTTCTCATTTCCATCTTCCAAAATTCCAGACAGCAGACGTACAGATCAGCAGGACCCAAAGCAGTCCACATTGCAAAAGTAAACAACAACTTCTACAGAGTACATCCAAAATTTAATTTTTATTTTCTCATTTCCATCTTCCAAAATTCCAGACAGCAGATGTACAGATCAGCAGGACCCAAAGCAGTCCAAAAGAAGTAAAGTAAAAAACAAACAGTTAATTGTTCAGCCACCCTTAGGATTCACCTTTGGTTTTAAAAGCAAAACTTTGTACATGTAAGGACTGGATAAATGAATTAAAACAAAGTTTACAGCAAATGCTCTTAATATGTAATACTTGGTATCAGTAATAATACAGTGATGGAATATTCACATAGCAAGCAATCTGAGCCAACAGATTTATTTTCCATTGATCGTAATTAACTTTGTATGAACTTGGTCATTAATACTGTGCTGAACTGTACAATGTTGGCACATTTAGACTGCTTCTGGACAGAACTTGTGCATGAAGGAAGCCCCTACCTCATTATTCAATACATACCTGTGAAATAGTAATACAAAAAGTGCATTTTTATAATATACGACAGCATTCCATAAAACAAAAAGTAGCAAGTTCCCACATGCCATCTTTTTCTTTTGATGTAGGCACAGGAAAAAAAATGTTAAATGCTCCTAGTTTCAACGTAATTAAATGTTTTTAATTGTACTTATACATAGTAAATCTGATTAAGTACCTGATTCTCATAACATGTCTGTGTTGGTGACCCTTTACTTTGTGAAAACATCACTGCACGAATACAGGGACACCCCTATAGCCAGCCCACCAAATGACAGAATAATTTAAAATGTAGAACAAATTAGTACTCTAACCATTGAAACCAATACTTCCTCTGTGTACATCCGTATGCTGCACTAGCCAGTATGTTTGAAAATATGTGAAATTAAATAAAAATGCTAGCAACAAAGAATGACAGGATGCAGCAGCTCCATAGGTTTGCTTGCTTTGTTTTCCTTATACTGCAATAGAGTTTCTCTAGGTATTTTAGGGAAAAAGACAATATTCTTGAAGATTATTTTGGGGTTGTAGCCTTTGAAGGATTCAGCCAGGATTTTGAAGTGTTTCTCTGTCTCTTTGGTCAGAGCAAATACGATGGTATCATATGGCTTGGCTGTGTACAATGGATTTTTTTTGTATGTGAAGGGTGGAAGCTGGAGTTGTAGAGATAGCTGCATGTGTCTGTAGATTTCTTGTATATAGCCATTGCTGATGGAAACTGTAGTGTCTCGATACTTATATTTATTTCTACAAATACTTTGTATTTCTCCGAGGACAAGCAGGCTGAAGATTATCACGTATGGGTCGTCCTCCGCGATGGCCCAGGAACCTGGAAATTAGAAAAAACAAGAAGTTTCTAGAACGCGGCATTGTGCAGGACAGGAGACACCGCATGCGCTAGCAAGTGCCCATGACGCGAGCGTGTCACCTTTAGTTTTTCTCGAGCCGCGTCCTGAAGAGACATGTCTCGTTTGCTGCTCTTCAAAAATCGGCTCAGGAGACCCCGGTTTGTGTTTTTTGCGCTTTAAAGTCGTCTTCTTTTCTTCTACTACTTCTTGTCACTAAATATAAAATTTAAAAAAAAAAGTTTCCTTTATTTCTTAGGCTTTTTTGTCCCTCTAAGTATTCTTTCTTTTTTGACACAGCCGACCTTAGGCTGCTTGGTCGGACTGTTTATCCTCGTTTTGTGCCCCTGTTTTCTGGCACCATCGAGTTCTTTGATTTCGCGACTGCCGTTTTACCCTCCATGTCATCGAGGACACCCAGAGGCTTCAAACGTTGTACTCTGTGCAACCGGACCATCTCCAGTACTGACCTCCACGCGTGGTGCCTCCAGTGTCTTGGACCTGACCATCTTCCAGCTGCTTGTAAGCTGTGTAAATTGATAAAAAAGCGGACCCAAGTAGCTCGAGAGGCTCAGCTTGAGAGGCTTTTTTCATATCGGTCCGGACCTTTGATGTCGGCATTGACATCAGTACCGAGGTCGGCGGCTGCATCAGTGTCGACGTCGAGGGAGGCATCGACATCAGGAGTCCAGGTAATGGCTGCCGAAAGACCACATCGAGCTGGGAGCAGCGAGGCATCGAGTGGGTCTCCACCTATCTCATGGCTTACTGCTATGCAGGCTCCCCGGAACCGACCTGCGTCGGACCCGGCCCCGAGGAGGCGTGAGGGTTCCACGTCCTCATTGGTACCAAGGAGTCTCGATGACAGGTGTGGAGCGAAGGCTAAGAAGCACTGTCATCGTTCTCCTTCCAGACACGGTACCGTGAGCTCCGGGGAGCCGAGGTATTCAGCACCTGAGAAGCGTTGGCGCCGGTAGGATCGCTCATCCTCCATTCAGGAGATGCCGATGCGTCGGTCATCTGGAAGCCTGGTACCAGCTCTCGAGCCCCTTCAGTCTCTGCAGCCGATTTCTGTACCGGCCCCGTAGCCTTTACGGATGGAAACTCTCGATGAGTGTATTAGGGCCCTTCTTCCGCAGCTTCTGGAAGGCTTGCTTCGCCATTCGGCCTCTGTGTCGGTGCTGCTTGCGCCTTCCGCATCAACTGCTGAGGCAGCATCTGGGCCATCACTTGTGAGGAGGTCCCTGTTCTCGGTACCGCTTGTGGTGCAGGCATCGGCTGCCACCCGAGTCGACTCCCCCTCAATGTCAGTGGAGGAAGCTTCACTGGAGTCCAGGCAGGGGTCGACTTCTCGATACCCCCCACGAGGTCATCGATCCTCGACGTCGAGACAGGCTCGGGTTCGGGCTGCTCTTAGGGAGCTTCTGTCCGATACCGAAGATGAGCGCTCGTGGGAAAAAGAGGAAGACCCCAGGTACTTTTCGGAGGAGGAGTCCTGTGGGCTTCCCTCTGATCCTACTCTATAGATTGAAGAAAGGATGACTCCACCTGAGAGTCTTACTTTCTCATCCTTTGTACGGGAAATGTCTAAGGACATTCCATTTCCTATGGAAGTTGTGGATGAGCCCAGGGCTGAGATGCTCGAGGTCCTGGATTATCCTTCTCCACCTGCTGAGGTTGCAACGGCGCCTCTGCATAATACACTTAGGGAAGTGCTGATGCGGAATTGGTCTTGCCTCTTTCTAATCCAGTGGCCCCAAGAAGTCTGAGTCCCAGTACAGAGTCCATGGAGAGCCTGTAATGGTGAAGGCCCAACTTCCTCACGATTCCATGATGGTGGACTCTGCTCTCAGAAGAGCCAAGAGTACTAGAGACAATGCCTCGGCGCCCCCAGGCAGAAAGTCTAGGACCTTGGATTCTTTTGGGAGACGAACGTATCAGGCCGCAATGCTCGTCGCCAAGATCCAAACATACCAACTGTACACGAGCATTCACTTACGGAACTCAGTGAGGCAACTGTCCAGTTTAGTTGAAGCACTTCCTCCGGAGCTTGCTAAACCTTTTCACCATGTGGTCAGGCAGCAGAAGGTGTGTCGCAAATTCCTGGCCAGAGGTTCTTACGACACTGTTGATGTATTATCCCGAGTAGCTGCTCAAGGTATAGTGATGCGCAGACTCTCATGGCTGCGTGTCTCTGACCTGGATTAAAGACCCAGCAGCGCATTGTGGATGTTCCTTGCTGGGGGGACAATCTCTTTGGAGAAAAAGTAGAGGACATGGTCGATCAGATGAAAAAGCATCATGATGCCATGGATTCTCTCTCCCACCGGATGTCTTCTGCTACTGCCTCCTTTTCTAGGAGGTTTTTTGGAGGGAGGAGGAGTGCCCCCTATTCCTATAACAGGCATAGGTACACTCCTGCTTCCCGGCAGCCGGTTCGGGCTCAGCCCCAGCATGCACATTCTCGTCAACGCCGTGCGCCTAAGGTCCCTAGGGCTCCCCAGCAAAACCAAGGGACAGGCTTTTGACTGGCTCCAGTACAGCATAGCTGCGGTGGAAGTGTCCGGACCAGGTGGCTTGCCTGTCGGAGGGAAGGTTGATATTTTTTCACCAAAGGTGGCCTCTTATAACGTCCGATAAGTGTGTATGAACAACTTGAAAAGCTAAAGGTGGACAAAGCCATGGGACCGGATGGGATCCACCCTAGGATATTGAGGGAGCTCAGAGAGGTTCTGGCGGGTCCTCTTAAAGATTTGTTTAATATATCCTTGCAGACGGGAGAGGTTTCCAGGGATTGGAGAACGGCGGAGGTGGTCCCTCTTCACAAAAGTGGTGATAGGGAAGAAGCTGAAAACTACAGGCCGGTAAGCCTCACTTCGGTTATTGAAAAAGTAATGGAAGCGATGCTGAAGGAAAGGATAGTGAATTTCCTGGAAGCCAATAAGTTGCAAGATCCGAGACAACATGGTTTTACCAAAGGGAAATCATGCCAAACGAATCTCATTGAATTCTTTGGGTGACCGGAGAATTGAATCAGGGACGAGCTATGGACGTAATCTACTTAGATTTCAGCAAAGCTTTTGACACGGTTCCCCACAGGAGGCTCTTAAATAAACTGGATGGGCTGAAGATAGGACCTGAAGTGGTGAACTGGATTAGGAACTGGTTAACGGACAGACGCCAGAGGGTGGTGGTCAATGGAATTTGCTCGGAGGAGCGAAAGGTGAGTAGTGGAGTGCCTCAAGGATCGGTGCTGGGGCCAATTCTGTTCAGTATATTTGTGAGTGACATTGCCAAAGAGTTAGAAGGTAAAGTTTGCCTATTTGTGGATGATACTAAGATCTGTAACAGAGTGGACACCCCGGAGGGAGTGGAAACCATGAAAAAGGATCTGCGGAAGCTAGAAGAATGGTCTAAGGTTTGGCAATTAAAATTCAATGTGAAGAAATGCAAAGTGATGCACTTAGTGAGTAGAAATCCACAGGAGATGTATGTGTTAGGCGGGGAGAGTCTGATAGGTACGGATGGGGAGAAAGATCTTGGGGTGATAGTATCTGAGGATTTGAAGGCGACGAAACAGTGTGACAAGGCGGTGGCTGTAGCTAGAAGGTTTGTTAGGCTGTATAGAAAGAGGTGTGACCAGCAGAAGAAAGGGGGTGTTGATGCCCCTGTATAAGTCGTTGGTGAGGCCCCACCTGGAGTATTGTGTTCAGTTCTGGGGGCCGTATCTTGTTAAGGATGTAAAAAGAATTGATGCGGTGCAAAGAAAAGCTACGAGAATGGTATGGGATTTGCGTTACAAGACGTATGAGGAGAGACTTGCGGACTTGAACATGTATACTCTGGAGGAAAGGAGAAACGGGTGATATGATACAGATGTTCAAATATTTGAAAGGTATTAATCTGCAAACTAACCTTTTCCGGAGATGCAAAGGCAGTAGAACGAGAGGACATGAAATGAAATTGAAGGGGGGCAGACTCAAGAAAAATGTCAGGAAGTATTTTTTCACGGAGAGAGTAGTGGATGCTTGGAATGCCCTCCCGCGGGAGGTGGTGGAAACGAAAATGGTAACGGAATTCAAACATTTGTGGGATAAACATAAAGGAATCCTGCTCAGAAGGAATGGATCCTAAAGAGCTTAGACGAGATTGGGTGGCAAAGCCGGTGGCGGGAGACGGAGATGGTGCTGGGCAGACTTATGTGGTCTGTGCCAGAGCCGGTGGTGGGAGGCAGGACTGGTGGTTTGGAGGCGGGGATAGTGCTGGGCAGACTTATACGGTCTGTGCCAGAACCGGTGGTTGGGAGGCGGGGCTGGTGGTTGGGAGGCGGGGATAGTGCTGGGCAGACTTATACGGTCTGTGCCCTGAAAAGGACAGGTACAAATCAAGGTAAGGTATACACAAAAAGTAGCACATGTGAGTTTATCTTGTTGGGCAGACTGGATGGACCGTGCAGGTCTTTTTCTGCCGTCATCTACTATGTTACTATGTTACTATGATAAGTGAGTTCTTCAAATAGTCTGGTTAGGGTACACACTCAATCTGGCATCCAAGCCTCCAAATTGCCCACCGGGAGCTCAATCCTTCAGCTCCCAGCACAAGCAGGTACTTGCAGAAGAACTCTCTGCCTTTCTAAAGGCCAATGTGGTCGAACCCGTTCCACCAGGGGAAGAAGGGCTGGGATTCTATTCCAGGTACTTCCTTGTGCAAAAGAAAACAGGGGGGATGCGCCCCATCCTAGATCTAAGGGCCCTGTACAAATTCCTAGTCCAAGAAAAGTTCAGGATGGTTTCCATGGGCAGCCTTCCTCCCATGATTTAGGATAACGATTGGCTATTCTCTCTGGAATTGAAGGATGCCTATACTCACATCTCGGTACTCCCAGCTCACAGGAAGTATCTTCGATTTTGGTTGGTAACTCGGCACTTTCAGTACTGTGTACTGCCCTTTGGTCTCGCGCCTGCATCCAGGGTTTTCACAAAGTGCCTGGCGGTTGTCGCAGCATTGCTATGCAGACTGGGAGTGCATGTGTTACCTTATCTCGACGATTGGTTGGTGAACAGCACCTCAGAGGCAGGGGTTTTACAGTCCATGCGGATGATTATTCGACTACTGGAGCTACTGAGGTTTGTAATAAATTATCCCAAGTCCCAACTTGTCCCAGTACAAAAATTGGAGTTAATTGGGGCTTTGTTGGACACACAGACGTCTCGAGCTTATCTCCGCCAGGCATGGGCAGATAATCTTCTGGCCCTAGTGTCCTTGGCTCGAGGGTCTCAACAGATCACAGCTAGGCAGATGTTGAGACTTTTAGGGCACATGGCTTCCACGGTTCATGTGACTCCCATGGCACGCCTACATATGAGATCAGCTCAGTGGACCCTAGCTTCCCAGTGGTGCCAAGTCACAGGGAATCTAGAGGATGTAATCCATCTTTCCACCGAGTTTTGCAGATCCCTTCAGTGGTGGAACATTCGATCAAATCTGACTTTGGGACGTCCATTCCAAATTCCTCAGCCACAGAAAGTGCTGATGATGGATGCATCTCTCCTGGGGTGGGGAGCTGATGTAGATGGTCTTCACACTCAAGGTGCTTGGTCTGCAGATCAACCTCCTGGAATTACGAGCGATCTGGAACACTCGGCTGTCCAACCAGATAATCCTAATTCAGACAGACAATCTGGTTGCAATGTATTACACCAACAATCAGGGGGGGCACCAGGTCTTGCCCTCTATGTCAGGAAACCGTCCAGATGTGGCTTTGGGCCCACCACCACGGTATGTTTCTTCAGGCCATGTATCTGCCAGGCGTCAAAAACAGTCTGGCTGACAGGTTGAGCAGGATCATGCAACCTCACGAGTGGTCTCTGAACATAGATGTTGTCCACAAGATCTTCCGAGAGTGGGGCACCCCCTCAGTGGATCTTTTTGCCACTCAGATCAATCACAAGGTCCCTCAATTCTGTTTCAGAATTCAGGACCACGACAGACTAGCGTCCGATGCCTTTCTCCTCCATTGAGTGACAGGCGTGCTGTATGCGTATCCTCCCATACCTCTAGTAGGGAAGACTTTGCTGAAACTCAAGCAAGACTGGGGAACAATTATCCTGATTGCTCCTTTCTGGCCTCGTCAGATCTGGTTCTCTCTTCTTCTGGAGTTGTCCTCCGAAGTTCTGTGGAGATTGGATTGTTTTCCGACCCTCGTTACTCAGAACGAAGGGTCGCTTCTACATCCCAACCTCCAGTCTCTGGCTCTCACAGCCTGGATGTTGAGAACTTAGAAGTTGCCTCTTTAGGCCTTTCAGAGGATGTCTCCCGAGTCTTGCTTGCTTCCAGGAAAGATTTCACAAAAAAGTGTTGTTCTTTCAAATGGAGGAGGTTTGCCGTCCGGTGTGACAGCAAGGCCCTAGATCCTTTTTCTTGTCCTACACAGACCCTGCTTGAATACCTTCTACACTTATCAGAGGCTGGTCTCAAGACCAACTCCGTAAGGGTTCACCTTAGTGCAATCAGTGCTTATCATCAATGTGTAGAAGGTCAGCCTATCTCTGGACAGCCTTTAGTGGTTCGATTTATGAGAGGTTTGCTTTTGTCAAAGCCCCCTGTCAAACCTCCACCAGTGTCATGGGATCTCAATGTCGTTCTCACCCAGCTGATGAAAGCTCCTTTTGAGCCACTGAATTCCTGCCATCTGAAGTACTTGACCTGGAAGGTCATTTTCTTGGTGGCTGTTACTTCAGCTTGTAGGGTCAGTGAGCTTCAGGCCTTGGTAGTTCATGCTTCATATATAAAATTTCATCACAACAGAGTAGTCCTTTGCACTCACCCTAAGTTGTTGCTGAAGATGGTGTCTGAGTTCCATCTGAGCCAGTCAGTTGTCTTGCCAACATTTTTTCCCCGTCCACATACCCACCCTGTTGAGGACAAGTTACACACCTTGAATAGTAAGAGTGCATTGGCCTTTTACGTTGAGTGGAGAAAGCCCTATCGACAGTCCACCCAATTGTTTGTTTCTTTCGATCCCAACAGGAGGGTAGTTGCCATCGGTAAACACACCATCTGCAATTGGCTAGCAGATTGCATTTCCTTCAGATTGCTGGGCTGACTTTGGAGGGCCATGTCACGGCTCATAATGTTAGAGCCATGGCTGCGTCAGTGGCTCATTTAAAGTCAGCCTCCATTGAGGAGATTTGCAAGGTTGCAACGTGGTCATCAGTCCACACATTCACATCTCACTACTGCCTCTAGCAGGATAACCAACACGATAGTCGGTTTGGGCAGTTGGCGCTGCAGAATCTGTTTGCGGTTTAGAATCGAATTTCGCCCTCCTAGGCCCATTTCTGTTCTGTTCCAGGCTGCACTCTCACTTAGTTGAATTTATTTTCAGGTCAATTTCAGTTATGTCCTCGCTGTTGCGAAGCCCAATTGACCAATGTTCATTGTTTTGAGTGAGCCTGGGGGCTAGGGATACCCCATATGTGATAATCTTCAGCCTGCTTGTCCTCGGAGAAAATAGAGATACATACCTGTAGCAGGTATTATCCGAGGACAGCAGGCTGACCATTATCACAACCCACCCTCCTCCCCCTTTTGAGTTGTTCCTTTTCTATATTACACACTAATAATACATTTGTTAATTAGGCAAACCTAAACCTCCATCTTCCCTTGGAGTAATAAATAATAATCATATTCTGTATTGCAGACAAATTTAAGACTTTTCAATAAAAAAAAAACTGGGAACATAAATTGGCAAATTTACAAAAAGAAACAAATCATGTAACCAGGTGATTTTCAAATGTGTGTATTTAGCTCATCCCTAACAGTATTTGAAAGGGACTCAATAACTCAGTTTTATTTGTATAATGCCTGTAAGTTAGTGGAGATCCATACTCCCAAATATTTAAACTTAACATCTACTTTAAATCCAAATTTACTTCTTTTAGACTTTCTCCAGCTCTGGGTTTACAAGGAATAAGCAATGATTTTGGCAATTATGAGTAAAGTTTATTAGATTTGATTAACTGCCTTTTATAACATCAAAGTGGTGAACACTATTTAAAAAAGGAAGGTTTAAAAATAACACTAAGAATAATTGAGACAAATGCAGTAGAGTTACAGAAGTGCTATATTTAAACAAAAAATAAAAAAAACTTAGGGTGCATGTGACAAATTGGCATGTTTTCCCTTCCTCCATTTGCAAATTCTTGCTTGTCTGTTCGGGACTGGGTTTGAAAAAGACATAGTAAAATGTGCCACTTTAGGGTGAAGAGGCATGCTTATGCATACAGTTGGACAGGTGGATGAACCTCCCCAATAGGTGCTAGTCCTTGGCTGAAACATACCTAAAATTAAAAGGGAAGTGATACAGGAATAGCAGAGAGAGACTTGGGTGTCTGGATCATCATACACGATTCCACCTCTGCTGACTTTTGTTCACTTAAGGTCAAAAACAGCCCTGCAGTAGAAGGGAGAGTACAATCTGGTAAACTGAGTAAAGATTTAAACACTATTTCCTGTTGAGCTGTTGGCACACAGGAGAAGGTAGAGACTTCCAGGCCAAAGAAAATGAAAGGTCCAGTGTAAAGCTCTGCTTAGTGACGTGAACTAGTCAATATCACCATGAGAGGTTAGCCAGACCTGATTTTCCTTACCTGACTCCAGCACATTTTGCTTTTGTACCCTAAAAATGCTTTGGAATAGGTATCAAAAATCAGCTGTTAATCTCATGATAGGACAGTTTGGTTGGCATATTGTAAACGTATAGGACAGTGACCTCGGAATGACAGTGTCATGGTAAAGGGGGCATTTACCTGAAATTCAGCTGAGAGCTTAAGAGATAAAGGCAGGTCAAAACAGCAAGATAAAGGCCAGGAAATATTTATAGCATCTAAATAGATCAGTTTATCTAAAACTTGAGGAGAAAAACCGTACTGCTCCTCCAAGAATGTGGTGCCATTTTGACCTCTGACTGAATGACATGTTTAGATGCAGATATGGCTTTCCACGAGGACCTCATTTTCACAGTGAATGAAAGTGTAGTGGTCTGAGAGGTGATTATGGCTAATGGTACTTTTTTGAGGTGTTATAATTTTCTGCACAAAGACTTAAGTTGATAGATACTAGTTTGAGTTGTTATGAGAAGTGATGTTGGTAGTAGTTCATTGCTAAACACTGCTTGAACATTATTTGTACTATGAGTAATGTAGCTGGAAAGTTGTTGCGGTAGAAGGCAAATTAGTGGCAATCTCATTGCAACATGTAACAAGGAATTTGCTGTGTCTTTGTGGTATGGAACTACATTACCCTTAAAGTATTCACTTTGTATTAAGTGCTAGATAAAATAAAAACTAGAAAATGCCATTGAGTTAGTAAGAACACACTCTGCCATTTGAATTTAGGATGAAGTTTTCCTATATTAGATTTAGAAGACTTAATTTTTTTTTAGTCAGAAAATTAACTCTGTGAAATTGTCTTGTCTTAAACTTAGTCTTTTTCTGCTCTGCTAAGCTTGTGAATTTTGGGATTTGTTTACTGTTCGATTTCCTAACTAACTGCTATTGGCTATTTCTAATTTGATATCTGTTAAATCCAAGTACTAGTTTAAAACTGCTTATTAGCTATTTCCTTTTGATATCTGTAAATCGGAGAACTGGGTTAAAAAAACTGCTTTAAAGTTGTATTAGATCTTTTGTCTGTTTCCTTAGAGTGTAGAGCCCACCCTCCCCCTACCTGGTTGTAAAGCATAGGTGTGGACTAAGCATCTGCTGGTGAGAGCATTCCTCGAAGTCTCAGTTTCTGCCTGTGGAGTGGGACGCACCCAGATAACTTAATTCTGACATTATTTCTGTGGTTTTGGGCATTTCTGGTGCATTTCAATACAGCTCTAGAGATAGGTTACAGCAAACACACTCCACAGGTCTTAAACAGATATTCAAAAGTTAGGAAAGAGGAGAGAGGTGCTGTTGCTGGGAGATTTCAATCTGCCGGATGTAGATTGGAAGGTTCCATCTGCGGAATCGGAAAGAAGTAGAGAGATCGTGGATGCTTTTCAAAGTGCTCTGCTCAGACAAGTGGTGACGGAACCCATGAGGGAGGGAGCGACGCTGGATCTGGTGCTCACAAATGGGGATAGTGTGTCAAATATCCGAGTGGGTGCCCACCTGGGCAGCAGTGACCATCAAACGGTTTGATATGACGGCTGAAGTAGAGGGTGGCCACTCAAAACTCAAAGTCCTGGATTTCAAGCATGCTGACTTTAGTAAAATGGGGGAATACCTGAGGAAGGAGATGGGCGAGAAGTGGAAGGACAGTGGTCCAGGCTGAAAGAAGCTATAAATATGGCCACAAACCTTTATGTAAGGAGAGTAAATAAAAGCAAGAGAAATAGGAAACCGATATGGTTCTCCAAGCAAGTGGTTGAGAAAATAAAGGCTAAAGAGTTGGTGTTCCTGAAATACAGAAACACTCAAAAAGAAGAACACAGAGAGAAATACGTGATGAAACTGAAAGAAGCCAAGAGAGAGATACGTCTGGCGAAAGCGGAAGAACAAATGGCTAGAAATGTAAGGAGGGGTGACAAAAATTTATTCAGGTATATTAGTGAAAGGTGGAAGACTAAAAAGGGAATTGAGACTGAAAGATGCTGTGAACCGTTATGTAGATAATGGTGAAGAAAAAGCAAATTCACAGCTGCTGCCTTGATTTTCTCTCCTCTCATGCCATCCTCGATCCGCTGCAATCCGGTTTTCGCCCTCTACACTCGACAGAAACGGCACTCACTAAAGTCTGTAATGACCTGTTCCTTGCAAACTCCAAAGGTCACTACTCCATCCTCATCCTCCTCGACCTATCCGCCGCTTTTGACACTGTCAATCATAATCTACTCCTTGCTGCACTATCCTCATTTGGATTCCAGGGCTCTGTCCTCTCCTGGTTCTCCTCTTATCTCTCCCACCGTACCTTCAGAGTACATTCTCATGGATCTTCCTCTACCCCCATCCCGCTCTCGGTTGGTGATCCTCAGGGATCTGTCCTTGGGACCCCTTCTTTTCTCAATCTACACCTCTTCCCTGGGCTCGCTGATTTCATCTCATGGTTTCCAATATCATCTTTATGCTGACGACACCCAGCTTTATCTCTCCACACCTGACATCACTGCGGAAACCCAGGCCAAAGTATCGGCCTGCTTATCCGACATTGCTGCCTGGATGTCCAACAGCCACCTGAAACTGAACATGGACAAGACCGAACTCATTGTCTTTCCACCCAAACTCACTTCTCCTCTCCCTCCACTCTCTATTTGTCGATAACACCCTCATCCTCCCCGTCTCATCTGCCCGCAACCTCTGAGTCATCTTCAACTCCTCCCTCTCCTCCTCTGCGCATATCAGCAGACAGCCAAGACCTGTCGCTTCTTTCTCTATAACATCAGCAAAATTCGTCCTTTCCTCTCTGAGCACACCACCCGTACTCTCATCCACTCTCTCATTACCTCTCGCCTTGGCTACTGCAACCTACTCCTCACTGGCCTCCCACTTAACCATCTATCCCCCCTTCAATCCGTTCAGAACTCTGCTGCGCGTCTTATCTTCCGCCTGGACCAATATGCCCATATCACCCCTCTCCTCAAGTCACTTCACTGGCTTCCGATCAGGTACCACGTACAATTCAAGTTTCTCTTATTAACCTACAAATGCACTCAATCTGTAGCCCCTCATTACCTCTCTACCCTCATCTTCCCTTAGGCTCCTACCCGTAACCTCTGCTCACAGGACAAATCCCTCCTCTCAGTACCCTTCTCCACCACCGCCAACTCCAGGCTCCGCCCTTTCTGCCTCGCCTCACCCTATGCTTGGAATAAACTCCCTTACACCAAGCCCCCTCCCTGCCATCTTCAAATCCTTGCTCAAAGCCCACCTCTTCAATGTCGCTTTCGGCACCTAACCATTATTCATCTATTCAGGAAATCTAGACTGCCCCAATTTGATTGACTGCACTTTTTTGTCCTTTAGATTGTAAGTTTTTTTGAGCAGGGACTGTCCTCTGTGTTAAATTGTACAGCGCTGCGTAACCCTGGTAGCGCTTTATAAATGTTAAGTAGTAGTAAATAGATACTTTTGTTCTGTTTTCACAGAAGAAAATCCTGGAGAAGGACCTCGATTGACTGGCAAAAGCACGAATTAGAATGGAGTGGATAGAGCACAGTTCACTGAAGAGAGTGTGTATGAACAACTTGAAAATCTAAAGGTGGACAAAGCCGTGGGACCGGACGGGATCCACCCCAGTATATTGAGGGAGCTCAGAGAGGTTCCGGTGGGTCCTCTTAAAGATTTGTTTAATAAATCCTTGGAGATGGGAGAGGTTCCGAGGGATTGGTGAACGGCGGATGTAGTCCCTCTTCACAAAAGTGGTGATAGGGAAGAAGCTGGAAACTACAGGCCGGTAAGCCTCACTTCGGTTATTGGAAAAGTAATGGAAGCGATGCTGAAGGAAAGGATAGTGAATTTCCTGGAAGACAATAAGTTGCAAGATCCGAGACAACATGGTTTTACCAAAGATAAATCGTGCCAAATGAATCTCATTGAATTCTTTCACTGGGTGACCGGAGAATTGAATCAGGGATATGCTATAGATGTAATCTACTGATTTCAGCAAAGCTTTTGACACGGTTCCCCACAGGAGGCTCTTGAATAAACTGACAGGCTGAAGATAGGACCCAACGTGGTGAACTGGATTAGGAACTGGTTGATGGACAGACGCCAGAGGGTGGTGGTTAATGGAATTCACTCGGATGAGGGAAAGGTGAGTAGTGGAGTGCCTCAGGGATCAATGCTGGGGCCGATTGTGTTCAATATATTTGTGAGTGACATTGCTGAAGGGTTAAAAGGTAAAGTTTGCCTTTTTGCGGATGATACTAAGATTTGTAACAGAGTGGACACCCGGAAGGGAGTGGAAACCATGAAAAAGGATCTGCGGAAGCTAGAAGAATGGTCTAAGGTTTGGCAATTAAAATTCAATACGAAGAAATGCAAAGTAATGCACTTAGGGAGTAGAAATCCACGGGAGACGTATGTGTTAGGCGGTAAGAGTCTGATATGTACGGACGGGGAGAGGGATCTTGGGGTGATAGTTTCTGAGGATCTGAAGGCAACAAAACTGTGTGACAAGGCGGTGGCCGTAGCTAGAAGATTGCTAGGCTGTATAGAGAGAGGTGTGATCAGCAGAAGAAAAGAGGTTTTAATGCCCCTGGAGTATTGTGTTCAGTTTTGGAGGCCGTATCTTGCTAAGAATGTAAAAAGAATTGAAGCGGTGCAAAGAAAATCTACGAGAATGGTATGGGATTTGCGTTACAAGACATATGAGGAGAGACTTGCTAACCTGATCATGTATACCCTGGAGGAAAGGAGAAACAGGGTGATATGATAAGAAAGGTATTAATCCTCAAATGAACCTTTTCCGGAGACGGGAAGGCAGTAGAACTAGAGGACATGAAATGAGATTGAAGGGGGGCAGACTGAAGAAAAATGTCAGGAAGTATTTTTTCACGGAGAAAGTGGTGGATACTTGGAATGCCCTCCTGCGGGAGGTGGGGGAGATGAAAACGTTAACGGAATTCAAACATGTGTGGGATAAACATAAAGGAATCCTGTTCAGAAGTAATGGATCCTCAGAAGCTTAGCCGAGATTGGGTGGCAGAGCCAGTGGTGGGAGGCGGGGCTGGTGGTTGGGAGGTGGGGCTAGTGCCGGGCAGACTTCTACGGTCTGTGCCCTGAAAATGGCAGATACAAATCAAGGTAAGGTATACACAAAAAGTATCACATATGAGTTTTATCTTGTTGGGCAGACTGGATGGACCGTGCAGGTCTTTTTCTGCCGTCATCTACTATGTTACTATGTAAGGGATAATGCCCCTTGTTTTATTTTGTTGTAATCTGTGGTAGACCTTTGGTAAGCAGTGGACTATATTTATATTGTATTATACTGTGTTGTACTCGCAGGGCTCACTATGCTGGGTTCTGTGGATAAACCTAATTGGGGAGCCCATGTGCCCCCGGGGCATGTATACAGAAAATTCAGTGTCTAACAGAAAGACTTGACCTCTCTTAATTTTTGAAGGGTAGAGCAGCTAAATAGGTTGCGTGTACAGATTACAGGCTCATTTGTTGCAGGAATTACCACTATTGTTAGCAGAATCTGTGGTACTTCAGGAGTCAAACACCACACACCAGAATGAGAGAGAAATCTTCATTATTTGCCAGCAAACAAAGTAGGACATCAGCTCTAGCTCTCTCTGTGTCGTGTCCTTCTGTGTCTCTTCTTCTGGGCTCTCTGGATCCTGCGTCTCCTGTCTTCTCCTGTCTGTTGTCTCTCTCGTCTCAGCTCCTTCTCTTCTAATGTAAGCTGCTTCTGTTCCCATTTATATAGGGTCCTAAACCCTTCTAGCCCCCCTTTCTCACCAGATGGTAAAGAATAGATTGATTACCCTGTCTTGAACTAATTATCTCTACACATTTACTTAAAATATCAGTTACATAGGTTTGAGATATTTCCTAAACTGACCTATGACCTGGGGCCTCTCAAACTAGACAATGTGGCACCTATCTCCTGCATTTTATTATTATTCAATTCTCAGATTCCCAATCAACTTCATACTAACTTGAGCTGGGTTCATTGAGGGGCTAAGGGGCCAGTCTTGTTTAATGGCACACAGACATGATTTGTTATTACTTTCAGAAGGCCAGTCCTACACTTAGCTATAATCAATCAAAGAGAAGACTTGACTTTCCCTGACCTCTTTCACCTATTAGCTTCATACACAGAACTAGCTAGGACTGTGGATAATTCAAACCAGATGATGACCTCTTAAACTGCAGACAAATCTCACTTGAAAGTCAGACACTGAATTAAAAAGATATTCTACATAGAAATAGAACTTATTAATTAAACAGAATAAAACATATTTTAAAATAAGCAGAAATCAGAATTCCTTATAAGACAAAATCTAAATCATCTAGAATTATTTAAATCTACTCTATCTCCTTCTAAACAGCGTTCAGTCTAATCTTTTAAAACAGCTTGCTTGCTGATCCCCTCGAGATTGTCCACTATGCCTTACTAGAATGGCATCCAGATGTGGTAAATAATACCTATGAACAATCCATCACTCAAAAAGGGACAAAGAAAGTTTCATTTCTCTCTGACCTTTCTAACCTCTAGTCTAGAAAAAGCTAGACATTTGAGTAAATTAAACCCAGATGGCATTCTTCCACTTTCCAGGACTGCAAAGTTAAACAGAATTAACAAATATGATTTCTCTGCCCAGGCTGCCTCAATTGAGTGTCCAGTTCATTCCACATTGCCAAGGATACATGTTAACTGCTGGCCATGGAGTGACTGAATGATATCACTCTGTAAGAGCTTTTTGTTGTTTTTCTTTTTAGCATGTCATCATAGGCCTAGGGCTACTTTTGTTAATTTTGCAGGTTTTTTTTTTTTTTTTTTAATAAACTGGGCAGTCTACCCTGGTAAATACATTTTAACACCAGTTTTGCAGCTGTATCCAAAATCCTCTGTCACCTGATTGCTATTCTGATTGCCTTGGATTTTAAGTTTGTCATCCTTAGTTTAGCCAGCCTTTTGGGGAAGTTTAGTTCTGTTGTACCATGCCATTTCCTGGATCCTGATTTGTAAATGTTTCTAGCAATCTCTGGGGTCCTAAACTTGCAAGCACCAAATCCAATATGTACTCTACTTTCCCAGGCCTAGAAGGCTTACCATTGATAGTCTAGTGTAAAAGAAAATTGTCCAAAATATAACTGAAAGAATTCTGAGATGTTAAGGCACTGATATCAGTTTCCCCATGCTGTTCCAAACAATGCTGTAAAATTAGGGCAGGAACAATGTGGGGAAATAAAGCCCGGATAATCAGAGCTAATAGCATGCAAATTTAGGCGTGCTATTGGCTCTGATCTTTGGGGTACTTCTGCAGGAAGATTGTGCCTATCCTTCCACAAACGTTATTTGACAGATTCAAGCTGTCAAAAAAAAAAAAAAAGCCCAGACCTATCAAACATTAGCAATGCAATGGAGGTCTAGTGGAGTTTCCTGGGATGCATGCTGGGCTGGGCTCCCCATTCCTCTCCAGTGCTCCGCAAACCCTAATGCCAGCTCCTAGCTGGCATAGGGTTTGCTGCGGGAGCAGTACCAATATTTGGCACATTGTCCACTGAGCATTGAGGAGGAATAGTAAAAGCCCTGTATAGCATGCATTTGCATGCTACTTGCGATCAGAGCCCGTCAGTGGGTTGTATCACACACTTGGAGGCTCTGATCATGGGGCGGGAGCAAATGCAGGCGCTAGTATGACACTAATAGCATCTAGTGTCCGAGTTTGCTTCTGATCATCGACCCCTAAATTTGTTTCATTGATGGGGGACCACTGTTACATGCTGCAGAACTTCTACATTTAATGTAAATGGAAAAAAGCAGTTTTCCTTTTCAGTTGCATGTGCTGTGTGCTCAGTAGCAAGTTAAGACCATTTGTAGTCCCCCCACCTTGACATACATGCCTGAGCTGGGGTATGTAAAATGCTTAGGACTGCAGCTGTAGGAGGCAGAATGAATTAGAATGAATTTACTGCCAGTGGAGTGGATGACTGTCTCTAATCAGTTCCTTCCATGGAAGAGGCATGATGAAATTGGCAATGCTGCTGTCCAGCTCTCCAGGATGAATGGATGTGTGGGAAAGACTGTACTATGAAGGCAGATGCTTTTAGCTAGAGGAATGGTTATGGTTTGTTTGTTTTTTTCCTATTCTATTAGCAGAGTTCTTCAGCAGGGATGTAAAGTAGTACCGTTTCTATGTTAGTCAACCTCTTATAAAACTAAAGGTCAAACTCAAGAAGAGCTTTATTGGACAAATTTTTATGTTTCAACAATTTCTATTGATGACTCAACAGAGCAAAAGATAAACATAAGAAACTGCAAAATGCCAAGATGGCCGCCGCTAGGAATGGACGTGTGTGAGCCTGCTCTTACTCCGCAGCAAAAAAAATGCCTAAACGTAGAGGTCGGGCCGCTGCCGCTACCCCCCAGCGTCGCCCAGAATCCATTTGACCTTTTTTGCAGCGGGCCACGGAAATATCGATGTTGGAAGGCGGCCTGCTTGCTTCACCCGATACAAGGGGAGATTCGGAGAGGAGCTATGGGCTGGAAGTCTCTCTCAGCCCCGAGCCCCGCCCCCGCAGCCACTTGGCGCTAGCTCTCCCATTGCGGCATCCTCGAGCTCGGAGAATCCAGAAGCTCGAGGTCGGGAGGCCCAGATTGATGTGGAAAGCGAAGCGGAGAGAATATTAATTCCTCCGGGACCATCTGAAGGAACAAAGTCGGGGGAAGTTTTGCTGACGGATCAGGAGAAGGACAGACATTCAATCCAACTCCAGGTACCGACCAAACTAATTTCATTTTCTTTAGTAAAACCGAGTGAAGTGACCTTAGATAGTTTATGGACCTTAATTTCGGATTTTGCAAAGAATATTTGTCCTCAAATTAAAGTAATTTCGGAAGAAATAACTGACTTGAAAAGAAATTTGAGAGAGACTGAGAATAAATTGGAAACTGTGGATAAACAAGTGAAGAAGCAAGAAAAAGACCTACAAAAGTCAGTCCAAATCCAAAATACCATGATTAAAGATTTGCTGTATTTAAGAAGAAAATCTGAAAATTTTGAAAATTACTGAAGCAAAAATTTGTGCTTTATTAATTTTCCTGTTCAAAAATTTGTATCACCTCGAGAAATGCTAAAAAAACTACCTTAAAGAGATACTAGGGATTGGGGAAGAAAATATCCCCCCCCCCCCCTTTGAACAAGTATATTATCTCCCTACTAAAGGAGATAATAAGAAAACACCTCAGGATAACCAACCAATGGATGTCTCTGCTTTACTCGAGATGACAGACTTGGAACAGTTAACAACAGCTACCTTGGTAGCTACAGAGCCTTGCCTCATGATAAACTTTGGATTTTGAGACTTTTTTTTCCAAAAGAAAGTCAACTTGTTTAAAGGATCAAAAGTCTGAATTTCCCCCGATGTGTTGAGAGACACACAGAGACGGCGTCAGCAATTTCTTCAACTTCGACAACAGACACTTCAAGTAGGTGGTATATTTTTCATCAAGTACCCGTGTAAATGTTTGGTCGGTTACCGGTCACAGAAATTTGTTTTTTACGAACCTCAGTTGTTATCATTTGTTACAGCAAGACAAGACGGAACTAAAGACACTTAGAACCTCAAGTATAAATAAACCGTCACATGTCCAGTTGTGTAAATATTATTTAAAGAGCTTTTTTAAGATCTCTATCCGCACACTCTCCATAATGTCATCTTGGGATCCCAGATGAGGACTTATGAGAATTAAGAATAATTATATTTTCTTTTTACATGTTCTTTATTTAATTTCTTGTATTAATTTCTCTTTTCCGTGCAAGTATTTTTGCTTGTAAAGTTATTGAAAGAAATGAATAAATAAAAAAAAAAACTGCAAAATGTACAAAATTCCTTATGTATACAGCAGTTATCCAAAAGATAAGGTTCGTCAAATTTTTTTGTTTTTCACCCTCAGCCCAATGAAAATGCACCAATAACCATAAACCTCTCACCTCAACACGTATTTACTGTTCAACAATTTTGTATTGATGACAGTTCAAACAAACAACAAAGAAATACAGGAACTAAACCAAGCAAAAATGCAAGTTTCCAAACAAAAGAGCAGAAGACAGCCCATCAATCATTTTTCCATTAATGGTTGAAACCCTTCTTCTCTCCCAACCCTTCCCCAACCTAGTGAAGGATTAAAAACAGAACAGTTAAATGGTTAAAAAAAAAAAAAGTAAATCACCCTACTACCAATAGACATAGCCTTACATGGTCATATTGTACCCACAGCCAAGGCACGCAACATGGAAGGTCTGTACCCTTATGTTCCTCTCCCTAAGAAAATTCAGGTTATACACAATACAACCAAAAAGGAAAAGGAAACTTCTCATTTTGGAGCACCGACCAGAGCACCCAATTGATTTAAATATGACTACAAGCTTGAGGGCCAAAGAGTGAATATACTGCCCCCCCTAAACTGCATCTTCAAAGAGGTTCCTGGCAGCAGCGGTAATTCACAGCTGCTGCTTGGAGCCTCTCTTCTACTGTGACTTGCCTCTTCGGATGCAACTTCTTGTATTTGGAATCTGAGCTGTACCCCTTCCAGCTGTGTTCTTTGTCTTCATATGAAAAAAAGGAAGCTGACCAGAGAGGCTTGGAGAGAGAAATTTTGAAGCCCAGTCTGAAACCTCGGCATCGATGTCAAGCCCTGAACCGGCATTGGGTGCATCCGTCCCTGTGGTTGCTAGGCTGCTATCAAACACTTGGAGTCGTTGTGCATCGAGCAGGTCTCTTCCTGCCTCAGCATTGACTGCTGTGTGCAGGGCCCCCGAGACCTCAGCATCAGACCTCACACCAAGAAGGTGTTGGGGATTCAATATCGTCCTGATTGGCACCAAGGAGCATCGATGATAGGCATTGGGTGAAGGCCAAAATGCATTGGCATCGATCTTCCTCGATGCTTGGTGCCAGGAGCACCATGGCACCAAGGAATCCGGTCTCCAAGACGCATGGGCACTAGGAGAAGTGCTTTCCTTCTATTGTGGAGGTGCTGACGCTTGGGCTTCCATGCAACCAGGACCAGGCAGTGACCCTGGTTCAGCAGGCTGGTTCTCAGCTGATTCACCAGCCTTCCCCAATGGTGAATGAGTGCATTTGGGCCACATTCCATGAGCATTTGGCAGGGATCCTTTAGTTGAGTGCATCAGCGTCTGGGGTGGGTGCACCAGCCATGCCTTTTCCTGCCTGCGGTGAGGCCTCCAACTCCAGTGCCTCATGCGGTATCGGTGTCAACAGCTGCCCTTTCTGGCACTCCCTCAACAGCAATGTAGGAAGCTTTGCTGGAGTCGTGGAGCCTGCTCCTTTACTCCTCTCCAAACAAGGACGTGGTTCCTCTGTCTCAAGGCAGGCTCAATTTTGGCCCTCCCATGAGGAATATTTTGCTGACAATGAGGAGTGCTTATGGACATCTGATGAGGAGCCTAGGTAATTCTTGGAGGAGGAGTCCTATGGAATCCCATCTGACCCCTCTCCTCCTGAGGAAAGGAGCAATTCTCCACCCGATTGCATCTCCTTTCCATGTTTTGTAAGGGAAATGGATGCCATTCCAATTCGTTTAAAGATGAGGATGAGCCCAGGGCTGAGATGTTTTGAGGTTCTGGACTACAACTCTCCTCCTAGAGAGGCTGTGACAGTCCTTCACTGAATCCTGAAAGATGTTCAGGTGAAGAACTGGGAGTCCCCTCTGTCGATCACTGTCTTGCCCAAAAAGATTGATAGTGTGTATCTGATCCAAAGTTCCTGAGAGTTTGACAGGCCTCATTCCCTGGCAGTGGAATTTGTTGTCAAAAGTTCCTTGGAACTCCTGGTTCATGCTTCACCCCCCCCCCCCCCCCCCCCCCCCCCCCGGGATGAGAAGCTGAAACCCTAGATTCTTACATTTGGAAGATGCATCAGGCCTCTATGCTTATCTCCTTGTATACAATCTTACCAGTTCTACATGATTATACTTGCCAAACTTGGTGCACAGTATGTCTGATTTAGCAGACTCTTCTCCCACTGGAGCATGCCGAATCTCTTCCCCAGCTAGTTCAGCAGAAGGCATGTCATAAGATCTTTGCCAGGGGCACTTACAAAATCGTTGATGTGGCATCCCGCATCTCTGCCTAAAGAATAGCAATGCACATACTCTCAAGGCTGCGTATCTGACTTGGACCCTGCAGTCCAGCAGAGATTGACGGATGCCATGCCAGGGGATAACCTTTTGTTGGAGACGAGGTGGAGGAGGTCACTGACCTCATTAAGAAGCACACTGACACCATTAATACTCTCTCCCGCTGGTCGCCTTCTTCACCCTTTTCCTCATCCAGGAGGTTTTTGGACAAGTCAAAGAGGAGTCTCTACTAGCAGAGGTGTAGGTATGCTGCTGCTCCTCACCAGCCTCAGCAAGCGGTGACCCAGTGCACTCATTATATGAATGACATACTATTGCCAGTCGTGTAGGCTAATACCACTTGCCTTTCTCTGTGCTCAGGGTTTCCCTTGTGGGCACTTAGCCCTAACCTGCCAATTGCCTTTAGTACTAGGCAATCTTGGAATTGTTGAAACATTGGATGAAATATATTGATCATCCATGCACTGTTGTCCCTTGAAGAGTCTTTTTCATTTTGCCAGTGGGCTCAATTGTTCTGTGCAGGGCTGTAGAGTCAGTGGTCCATTTAGTGTATTATTCTCTGACATTTCAGAATGTAGTGGCCAGAGTGTAGTATTGATTCTAGCAGTAATAAATTCAGTCTCTTTCGCAAATCTGGGGTGAAATGTTTGTGCATGTGTGCTGAGACATGCTACTTACTGATCTGATTCTTTTTCTTGTGGTGACCTTTCAGTGAAGGTGCGGGAAGTCCTCTGTTTTCAAATAGTGGCATGTTTAAAAAAAATAACATCCCCAGTAAAGCTGAGGAGAAAGCCAAGTGCCACTTCTGAGGAGCACAAGGAGAAGTGGGATTTTTTTTGTTGTTGAGTGAGAACATTGCAGCACCAGCAGCCACCTATTTTAGTGATGTCTTCCTGGGGGGATGGGGGGGGGTGTTATTTCACTCTTTGACATCCTTGGAGTAATACTTGGCAGAGTCCATTTGTAGCTTGGAGAGTGATGTGGGAATTTAACAGGGGAGCGAAGAGGTTGTAAATTGAATACATTATCTGAAGTAACTGTGTGCCTCAGCCAGTATGTTAACTAGCAACATTTGTAGTGCAGTAAGGAAGCATGAAAAGTTAGCTGCTTTTTCCAGAGGGATCCCTAGAACCTCAGATAGGAGTGTTTCATTTGAAAAATGCTCTTGTAATTTGTGTGGTGGTGGTGCAATTTGTAGCAATAATCCTGTAGATGGTGTTCTATTGGTGTTTTGTTTTGTATTCTAACGCACTCTGAACTTGAATGGTGGGCATTAAATGTATTCAATAAGGCTAAGTTAGTTAAACTCCATTCCTTAACACTAGTGTTTCAATTGTCCTACTGAAACAGTAGTGTTGGGTAATGGAATTTGAACTGATATTTGTGGAATAATGCAGATGTTACCGATTGTGTCTGTTCCACATGAACCTTATTTTACCACAGCATCACCTTGTATTTGTTCATACCGGAGTTGGCGAATGCCTCTCCGGCACTATGTAAGCCACATTGAGCCTGCAAATAGGTGGGAAAGTGTTGGATACAAATGTAACAAATAAGATAAATTCCAAACTTATACACATTTTCTGTTTGAAAATTGAGGATTGAAGATTTGTTTTCAGATACATATAAGGGGGGAAAAACACTTTTTATTAAAGTAAATGATTAAAATCATGAACTGAAAAAAAAATTAGGGCTGCATTTCTGAAGTAGGCTGTGAAAACTGTAAGTTTGTTTATAGCTATTCTACATGTTGTTTTAGATTCTTTAGGGCTCTTTTTGCAAAGCTCAAAGGACTTTTGGTCTGTCCCAGTATGAGAAGGCTTATTCAGATAGAATGATAGCTGATGTCATAACTCCACATAGAGGCTGACTGATTCCTAAGGAGCTTATCTAATATTTACAGACTTATTGCTTTTGGTACAACATTTTAGCATGAATTTATTTAGAACACTGTATTTACCATATAAAGTATTGTGGAAAATCATAACTGTATTAATGGAATCGCAGTACAAAAAGAATACAATGAATAAATAGCCTCCGTCCTCCCACCTCAGACTATGTTGTAATCCTTGGTGATCTAGTGCTATAGTTGGGGCAGGAATGATGCCCCAGTCATGACAGCCATTTTGAAAGCAGAGCCAGAATGGACAGGAGTAACAAAGGATCACTTCTGCCTCAACTACACCCCTAGATCACCAGTGGATTGTAAGATGGGTGGGGAGGGAGGCCCAAAGGAGGGTCAACTCCTTTTTGGAGGGGGGGGGGGGGGGGGGAGAGACAGACAAATGGGACAAAGCACAAATTTTTGGCTTCCATCGAAAACACTTGATCATTTTTTAGCCGAAATTGAAAATGTGCCCAAAAATGAAAATAACTTTTCAGCTGAAGCCAAGCAGAGGATTTTGAGCCAGTTTTGGCGCTAGAGGATGAATGAATGTCTCTTGCGGTTACAATTGCAGGTGCTACATATCTGTGGGGGCGGGGTAGAATCATAAAGTTGATATTGGTGAACAAGTGATTCTAGTTAGTGGTGGGGGAGGGGAAGATATTCTTAAATTGAAAGCAACGGGAGCACAGTATGTTCCAAAATTGAATCAAATAACTACCTATATGAGATCGTTAAGGTGACAAGTTGCCGACTGCCCTGTTTGATGCCAGTGTTTAATCAAGAAATGGAACCTGCGCAGGGTACCAGCACAACTCTGGCCACCTTGTTGGGCAGGTTAGATAGACCATACAGGTCTTTATCTGCTGACATTTACTATTTTACTATGAAGACTTAACTGAATGGAACAATAGGAGAGAGGACCTTGGATGTATGTGATGTTGAGAATATCAGCAAATGGAAACACAGTGATTCTAATGATCCAGGGTATTGGATCATAATAATAGATGATGAAATTGTGGAATCGGTACTTCCCTCACCCTTAATTGTCTTGTCTGTCTGTATTTTTAGATTGTAAGCTCTATTGAGCAGGAACTGTCTCTCTGTATCAGGTGTTCAGCGCTGCGTGCGTCTGGTAGCGCTATACAAATGCTAATAATAATAATGTATGTGTGTTGAGACTTCAGCACTTAATAGGAAACTGTTAAAGCTACCTGCCAACAGGTATATGTGTCATTAAGAAGGATTGTTGTATACTCGAGCTAATAAACTCTGCTGTGTCTGGCCTTTTAGGACAAAGCAAAATTGTTTTAGATGTTCTTATGGTTTGGATCGGACCCCACTGTGGGTCCTTGTGAACGTAACCCTCCATTGCCTCAAGTACAAATGTAGATTATAGGAAAATATGTATTGTACCTGAATGTAATTTGACTTGAGCTACAGCTGAAAAAACTGTGAGTTAAATCTGAAATCCCTCTTTTATCTGCTGTTTTTTTTTTTGTAGGCTATTTTGGATAACTTTAGCAGTTGTCTGTATAAGTTTTTTTTTGGTTTTTTTTTTTTACTTGATTTTGTTTGTTTAAATCTATTAGCACGTATTCCAGTTGTATTATTTGTAGAAGTGAGAGTACTTCAGGTAGGGAAGTCTGAGGTCCTCTGTATCTTGTGGTTTGCATTGGCATTGGAGACCAGTCTGGGGGAGGGGGGCAAAGGGCACCTTTGGCTTTCTCCCAGCCCTTGTGATTTAAAAAAAAAAAAAAAGTTGCATGGTGCTGAGCGCAAAGCTGGTCTCGGAGGTTTTGCTACACTAGTGGTTCCAATTTAGGGAAAGAAGTCTGCTGGAATGCTGAACATTGTGTGGTTTTACTTAAATGTCGATAGCCCAGTGAGTGGGGTGAGGTTAGCGGAGATGAGATTTGTCTGACTTTGCCACAACAAACTTGCATCCTCCTACTTCTTTGTGTAGCTGGTCCCTGTTTGGGTGTTTTTCTCCTGGGCTTCAACTGCAGCTCCCAGGCAATTTAAAAAAAAAAAAAAAAAAAAAAGTCAAATTGGGTTAGCTTTATTCCCTTGTTCAGGAAATAAAACTAATTGCAAAAACAAGAGTCGGGAGGGGGAGAGAAGGTGGGTGGAAGCAATCGACATCCAAGAGGACAGGAGGAGGGTGGAGACCCTGGAATCCCAGCCCGAGCAGCAGGGCAGGCCTGCATTCACTGGCCATGTGTTCTGCTGGCAGAGGCACAGACTCTTGTGATGGGCCACTTCTAACTTTGGAAGTGGCTCTGAGGGAGTTGGAGTGGGATCATTGGAGCTGCCACTTTTCCTCCCCACGCTGAAGCATCAGGATTCATGATCCTGATGCCTTTGGCAAGAACGACAGCCATCTTGCTCAGAATTGTTTATTTTTTTTATTCTCATGCTGCTGCTGTTTCTGAGCAGCAGGATCCTTCTCAGTTCCCAGTAAGGCTTGGTGGGATGGGGGGCACCTGGTGTTTTTCTGCTCCAGAGGTTACCCCAAATGGTTAAACAAGCCCTGCAGGCAGCGGGTCAGGGGCTCCTTTGGCAGGGGTCAGTAGATATGAAGGGTCTGGATCCCTTTTGGCTTATGGTGTGGCCATTGAAAGGCGGCAGTTAGGGAAGCAAGGGTTTTCTCCCACAGTGATTGCTACCGTGCTGTGGTCCAGGAAGACCTCCATGACCCTGGCTTATGTCAGGGTTTGGCAGAATTTTGAGCCCTTGTGCAGGGAACGGACCCTCTCCACCTAGGTGGCTCAAATTCTTGATATCTTGGGCTACTGGGCCTACAGCAGGGGCTTGCCTTGAGCTACCTGACGGTCCATGTGGTGGCACTTTCTAGCTTTGGGGGGGGGGGGAGAGATGAAAAGTACCTCTCTGGCTTTTGCACAAGGAGGTGGCTTGTTTCCTGAAACCTCTGCTCATCTTCCTTCCCCTTAGTGGGACCTCAGTTAGGTTCTCTGGGCATTGTCGGGGGCACCATTCAAGCCCTTGCGCTCTGCTTCCATCAAGGACCTCACACTTAAGATAGTGTTTCTGGTAGTGATCACCTCTGCTTGGATGGTCTCAAATTCAGGTCCGATCATACCTGGACTCTTATCTGACCTTTGTGGGTGATTTGGTGTCCTTGCTTTCAGTTCCGTTCTTTCTACAAAAGGTGCTATCTCCATTCCATGTGAATCAGGTTTGTTTGGCCTTCTTTAGGGCTGGAGGTTCTCCTACAGAGTGGAGGCTCCACTAACTGGATGTCCAGAGGGTGCTTCTCTGGTACCTGGAGGAGACTAACGAGTTTCGTCTCTCTGATCACCTATTTGTGCTCTTTCATGGCCCTCGGAAGGATTAGACAGCCTCCAAGGCATCTGTGAGGTGGATTAGGCAGTTTTTGAGTCCATCTACATTGGTATTGGATGTCCAGTGCCTCAAGTACTGAAGGTCCACTGGGCCAGGTTTTAGGTGTCATCTTGGGTGGAGGCCTGGGCTGTTTTTGTCTGAGGATATTTGCAGGGTGGCAACATGATCTTCTCTCTCTTACTTTGCTAAGTACTACCAGTTGGGTGTTCTGGCCAGGGTCCGTTTGGACTTTGGCAGAGCGGTCATTTGGGGGGGGGGGGGGGGCTTGTCTTCCCCTGACCATTAAGTCTACTTCAGTGCATTCCACTGGTTCATAACAGTATAAGCTGGTGCTGAGAGAGGAGAAATTGTCTTACCTGATAACTTTCTTTTCTTTAGTTAGTGTTGCTGTTCTGAAATCCAATCCTTGGAAGACTGCGGCCTGGGGTTTCTGGGTGTGCTCTGTTTCTTTCTTATTGGAAGTAGTTGAAGAGTAAGATCTGATTCTGATTGGCAGCTATATGGGGTTCCTGTGGTATAGCTATTCCCACTCTGGTGTTTTTGCTTGCTTGTCATTGTACCTGCAGTGGTTGATGGGACAGGCTGTGAGAAAGGGACTACCTGTTTCTTGATCACCAGATTATAACTGGTGATGTCACTGGCTGTATTCAGTTTACCTCCATCTGCTGATGGGAAGGGATAACTCCCACTGGTTCAGAACAGTGACTGACTAAAGACAATTTCTCCTTTCTTAGCATCAGCTTATACTGTTCTGAACCAGCAGGATGTACTGAAGCGGACTTCATGGCCCAGGGAAGACAGTCAGTTCTCCACATTGCTGAAGATTTTCTAAGATTCTTGTTGAGCACACTATTCACTACTTTCAGAGCTCAAGGAGTGTTTCCATTTACCCGAACCCTAGACTGCTTGTGCATGAGTGTTCTCTACAGGAGGGAATACTGACAGTGATTTCATTATTTAGCGGTATCTTTAGTGGAAAAAAAAAAGTTTCCTTAATCTTGACTTCAAATTTTTTTTATGTAGAGAAGAGGAGTATTTATTTTTATTTATTTTATGGCATTTGTATCCCACATTATCCCACCTCTTTGCAGGTTCAATGTGGCTTACATTTCGTCATGGATACTGGAAGTAGCATTGAATATACATTTGGTTTACAGAGGGTTTTGTGTTACATGGTAGTAAGATAGATGAGGGCGTTAGAGCAGAAAGACATTATAACACATTATAAGACAATCTAGAAGTTTTAAGACTATATAGTTACACATGTTTAATTATACAGTTACACATGCTGATCTTTGTGATATATCTTGTCGAAAAGATAGGTTTTCAATAGTTTGCGGAAATTGGTCAATTCATAGACCGTTTTCAGGTTACGTGGCAGCGCGTTCCAAAGTTGCGTGCTCGTATAGGAAAAGGTAGATGCATGCATTGATTTGTATTTCAGACCCTTGCATTTGGGAGGATGTAAATTAAGGAATGTGCGAGAGGATCTTTTTGCGTTCCTGGGTGGTAGGTCTATCAGGTCTGACATATAGGCTGGGGCGTCACCATGGATAACCTTGTGGACCAGGGTGCAAAGTTTGAACGTGATACGTTCCTTTAGTGGGAGCCAGTGTAATTTTTCCCGCAAGGGTTTCACGCTTTCGTATTATGGTGTGCCAAATATTAGTGTGGCTGCTGTATTCTGAGCTGCCTGGAGTTTTTTTTAAGTATTTGTTCTTTACAGCCAGCGTAAAGTGAGTTGCAGTAATCCAGATGACTAAGTACCAATCATTGTACCAGATTGCGAAAGACAGTTCTTGGAAAAAATGGTCTGACTCTTTTTAGTTTCCACATTGCATGAAACATCTTTTTAGTAGTGTTATTTGCGTGGTTCTCAAGTGTTAGGTGTCGATCAATTGTGACACCAAGGATTTTTAGGGAATCCGAGACTGGTAAATTTAGTTTAGGTGTGTTGATGGTGGTAAATTTATTCTTGTTGTATTGCGAGGTTAGTACCAAACATTGGGTTTTCTCTGTATTGAATTTCAACTGGAAAGCATCTGCCCAGGAATTCATAGTATGTAGGCTTTGTTTGATTTCATTGGAGATTTCCCTTAGATCTTGTTTGAATGGGATGAAGATCGTTTCATCATCAGCGTATATGTGTGGGTTTAGGTTCTGATTCGATAGTAGTTTGGCCAAGGGTGTCATCATTAGGTTGAATATGGTCGGTAAGAGGGGGGATCCCTGTGGAACTCCGCATTCAGGTATCCATGTGGCTGATGTAGTCGACTTTGATGTCACTTGGTATGAGCGTGTAGTGAGGAACTCTTTAAACCAGTTAAGAACGTTGCCTCCAATTCCGAAGTATTCGAGGATATGTAATAGAATTCCATGGTCGACCATATCAAATGCACTTGACATGTCAAATTGTAACAATAGAATGTTGTTGCCGTTTGCTATTAGTTGTTTGAGTTTGGTCATAAGCGTGACTAATACTTTCAGTGCTGTGATTAAAGCGAAATCCTGACTGAGAATCGTGTAATATTGAGAACTTGTTTAGATAGTCTGTGAGTTGTTTGGTCACTATACCTTCTGTTGAAGAATTGCTGTGGGTTAAACTGGTAAAAGCGAAAGGAAAATATATTTACATTGGTGTAATATATAGGTCGCCTTCACAGTTGGAAGAAATGGACAGACTTAATTGAAGTCATCCACAAAATAGCTAGGAAAGGGGAAGTACTACTGATGATTTTTTTTTTTAACATGCCGGATGTCGATTGGGGCGTTCCTGTTGAGTGGTCGTCTAGAAACAGAGATCTTGGATTGTTTACAGGTAGAACTGTTTCAGCAGTAGGTAATGGAACTGACGCAGGATGGAGCTATCCTAGATCTGGTGCTCTGAAATGGGGAGAGCGTTTCTGATGTTACGATGGAAGATCATTTGGCATCTAGTGATCACCAAATGTAGAGGTTCAGTATTAAGACAAAGGACTCCATTCCCCCTCCCCCCCGGAAGGAAGAAAAGGTACAGAGCGAAGAAACTGCCCGCCATATTGCAATCATCTAAACAAACCATGAATCAGATATAAGATTGAATTCATAACTTACCTCTTAAGTGAAGAAAAACAAAATAAACTTATTTTGAACAGATTTGCTAGCAAAAAGTAATCACCCAAAGAGCATAATAAAAATCATTAGCCTTCTCAGCAGCGATGTACCAAGCAGAAGTGAAGTGGGGGAAGGGGAAGGACTTACCACCACTGTCACCCCCAGTTCCAGCATTATTCTTATAATCAACCTGATCAAATGACACCCAGATACCAACTAGGACAGTTGCTGGCTGAAAGGCACCATGTGGAGCTGAACAGACCAATCATCATCCACTTAGAGACTGAGAAAATACTCAATTTTCCAGGCCGCACGATATCCCAAAGTGGCAAAGTACTTGGAACTACTTTTTTCTCTATCGCCATCTACTGGTAGATGAACACAACCCACTTGTTTAGACTGATCTGGTGTGGACAAAAAGGAAGGATAAGTTAGGTTTTACCTGTTGTTTACTTTCCTTTAGTCCCTCTAGACTGGCACAGATGAGTTATGCACTCCTACCAGCAGATGGAGTCCGAGAACCACGGATTTTCAAGTAAGCCTATACATTTCAAAAGAACTAACTTTGCCGAGATGGGGGAATTTCTCAGGAAAGAGTTAGCTGGATGGGAACAGCTGAAGGAAGGAAGTAGAACAGCAGTGGGCGAAACTGAAAGGAGCTATTTTAAAGGTGACAAACCTTTGTTAGAAAATTACATAAAAGTAAGAGGAAAAGAAGGCTGCTCTGGTTCTCAAACGTAGTAACTGAAAAGGTAAGGGAAAGAAGGTTAGCCTTCATATGTTACAAGATGATTCGGAGGAGGACAGGCTAAGAGAAACTGGAAAAGCTGTCAGGGATGGAGGTGAATAGAAGAAAAGATATGGTAAATTTGGAGGACAAGGCATTTTTCAGATATATAAGATATATAAGCTGTAATAGCATTGTGAGGCTCAAAGCTGAGGGGGAAGGAATATGTAGAAGCTGATAAGGATAAAACTGAACTGCTTAACAATTATTTCTGTTCTGTGATCACAGATGAAAGGTCGGGGGTAGGACCGCAGAAAACAAATGCAAATGGGGATGTATGTATGGTAGACCAGGACTGATTCTCAGAAAGACTGTGTTTGTGAGGAGATAGCTAAACTAAAAGTAGACAAAGCGATAGGATCTGATGGGCTTCATCGGAGGGTGCTCAAATAACTCGGAGAAGTCCTGGCAGCTCCGCTGTCTGACCTCTTCAATGTTTCCTTAGAGACTGGAGTGATCCCTGAGGACTGAAGGGCGGATGTGGTCCCCCTCTGCATAAGAGCGGAAGTAAGAAGCAGGTTGGAAATTACAGACCTGTCAGTTTGACCTCAGTTTTTTTATTTTTTTATTTATGTTGATTTATATACCGTGTCTTGTTGCAACTGCAAAACAGAAGCTAATGGGAACTCTTCTGAAGTGGAGGATTGTGAGGTTTCTTGAATCAAATGAACTGCAGGATCTGAGGCAGCATGGCTTCACTAGATCGTGTTAGATCAACCTGATTGATTTCTTTGACTGAGTGACCAAACAGTTGGACTTGGGAGGCACACTAGATGTGGTGTACTTGGATTTTAGCAAAGCCTTTGACACGTTCTGCACAGGTAACTGATAAATGAACTGAGTGCCCTTGGTATGGGACCTAAAGTGACTGACGGAGTTAAAAATGGGTTAAATGGAAGGAGACAGAGGGTAGTGGGAAATGGAGCTTGCTCTGAGGAAAAGGATGGCATCGGTGGTGTACTGCAGGGGTTGGTCCTCGTTCCGGCTCTTGAGTGACATTCTGGAAGGGCTGTCTGGTAAGGTTTGTCTCATTGCGGATAATACCAAACTCTGCAACAGGGTGGACAGCCAGGAGGGTGTGGATAGCATCAGGAAGGATTTAGCGAAGCTTGAAGAATGGTCCGATAATTGGCAACTAAGATTTAATGCAAAGAAATGCAAGGTCATGCTCTTGGGTTAAAAGAATCCAGGGGACCGGTACAATATAGGGGGTGAAGTGCTTCTGTATACAAAAGAAGAATGGGACTTGGGGGTGATGTGTCTGATGACCTTAAGGTCTCCAGGTAGAAAAAGCGACGATCAAAGCTAGAAGGATGCTTGGCCGCATAAGGAGAGGGGATGACCAGCAGGGAAGAGGTGATAGTGCCCTTGTATAAGTCTCTGGTGAGGCCCCATGCTTGGAGAGAGGGGATGTGATAGAGATGTTTATCTACCTCAGTGGTGGGTTATATACAGGAGGTGAACCTTTTTCAAATGATGGAAAAAAACTGAAATGAGGGGGCATACGATGAAGTTAAGAGGAAACAGGCTTAGGAGGAGTCTAAGAGAATACTCTTTTACAGAAAAGGGTGGTGGATGCGTGCCTCCCAGTGGAGGTCATGGAAATGAGGACAGTCTCATTTTAAGAAAGCATGGGACAGGTATGTAGGATCCCTTAGAAAAGGAGTGTGGTTACTAAGGATGGGCAGACTGGATGGGGCCTTTGGGCCTTATCTGCTGTCGTGTTTCTAACTGAAGGCCTCATGAATGTTAGTAGTATCCCTGTCAGGCTGCAACATTATTTAATGTCAGAGAAACAAATGCACACAGCTCTGTAGACCACCTGTGATAAATAAGTAAAAATGTAACTAAAAATGATGGGAACAAACTGCTAGTGTTCCTATTTGCAAAATGCAGTATTTAAAATTGTCAAAACTCTGGTTAAAATGATGTTTTCTCTGTGTAGCTCCCATGGTCTTGTAGACAGCATAAAATTCAAAAAATTCAATGGCAGGCTGCATTCGGCTCACGGGCCACAGGTTACAAATGGACAAAGGCAAGCTTTTAGATCAGGGTTTGGCAAAGGAAGTGAAATTTGCGGAAAAAATATTGCATCTTTGGTAGAGTAAATATGTACTGGTCTTACACGGGTTGCAATGACTGTATACTTAGTTCAATGACTTCTGTGTTCTGAGTGGCAATGTAAGTAAAATTGCAGTTAGATTTCCTGATTCTTAGATGACACCTCGCTCCTGCTTTTCTCAGCAAGTGAAGGGCTCCCTCTTATGGTAGATATACAAAAACCCAATCTTGAGAAGGTGGCCACTCAACTGTGGTTCTGTGACAGTAGTCAAACTACCAGGGTTGGGAAGTTATTGTCCGGTGTGTGTGTGTGTCGTCGTTCTCCCTCCCCCCCCCCCCCCCCCCCCCAAGGATACAAAACTTTTTCACTGGTTCTGGTCCATCTCAGGTTGATAGTGAACATCACTGCCCTATAAAAGTTGATTTCTGCTTGAAAAATAACCACACCACAAAATCCTGTATTAGAGTTTAGTACTAATTTGCAATGATGGAGAGATGTGTGCATGGCTTTGGAGAACTGGTTATCCTTTTATGTGCTAGGGTGATCCCTACAAAAGAGGGGCTGAGTGATTTCAGTATTCACTGGGTGATTTTTTTCAGTGCCAGTGAACACACTAAGAAAAGGAGACAAAAACCCTACATCGAAAGTCCAGCCGCAACTATGAGTAGGGGTGGACCAAGGGCTTTTCCATAGGAGAGGATGAAAGTTCAATACTCCTTTAATAAATGTAATCACTGTAAAAAGGTCAGAGGCCTAACAATCTCCATATAATAATTTCCATAAGAGGATAGCACAAGTACAGATAGACCTATGTCACAATGTCCCCCAGAAGATAGCAGAAATGAGCAGATAAACCCGAGACACATCTGTATGTTGACACAAATGCCTGCTTTGGGGTCATAGTATATGGTCTGTGCAATACTGAATCTAGTATGTTATGAAGCGCCTCAATGATGTCAGAAATTCACACTCTTCTGTTGTGGCAGTGATTAGGATAGGTTGTTTCTAGCCAGCATCAGAGTTTTCTCATACCATATACTTTTATTTTCTGGCTCCTCCCTACTCACGATTTTCACTGTCATTGCCCGTACGACACTGTAAATGAAGGATTTGCATTACATCCTTCAAATTCATTTTTTTTAAATTGTAAGTTATTCAGAAACTTCAAATTTTGACAAGCTTCCCAGCCACTCATATTCTTAGATGGTCAAGGAGAATGGTTGACCAACAATTAGCATATTTATGTGGCAGCACTTTAGAAGCTGTTTTTCAAGCCTTTTGTATGGGGATTAAAAATTTTATTAATCTAGGTCTCTCAACTGCAGCTGTAAGAGGTCATTCTGGCAAAGGTATTTTATCTGGAGGTACTTCTGGTGGGTTTTATCTTTCAAAAGTGAAAGTTGTTTTCAGCTGTCTAAATACTGCCTAAGCATGCTTCACAGTGCAATGAAATTCACAAATAGGCTTTGACAGACTGGAAAGGAAGGAATTTTTTTATCTAGCCCATACTTTTTTCAGTTGTAGCTAAGGCAAGTTATATTCCAGTACAGTAGTTATTGGCTTGTCCCCAGAAAACTTACAACCTGTTTGTAGCACAGGTAATGGAGTTAACTGTGGGATTCTATATAGGTTGGCCAAAGTTGGCAGTGGGTCACAGATCTCTGCATTAGCAAATTAGTCAATGAGGTATTAACAATCAATAATTGGAATTAACAAGCGCTTGGCAGCAATTAGGAGTTATGTGCAGGAACTGTTCTGTGCATATATGCCACCTGTTCCGTGGCAGAGCAGTGAACCAGCGGGGCGGACCGCCCCCCCTTCCTATGCCACTGGTTATTTAAAAACACCCCGAAAGTTTCCTTCACTCCATTAGTGGAAAGTTGTTTGTTACCAGAACTCTTTTTATATTGGCAACACAGGTATTCCTTCTTTTAGAACTTTTACAAAGGTGTTTAATATAGAGTCAAGCTTAGTGCTATTGGCTCCATGTTTCTGTGAGAAGTTTTACATCTTGAATTTTTCTAAGGCTAGTGCACTGTTCCCATTTTTCTACTGGTCTCCATGGAAGAGTGCAGATCTGTGCTGCCATGGTTTCTTGGGATTTTCTCCAGGTGCAATGTACAGTGCTTTGAGAGGCATAGCAGCTTATTCTGGAAGGTGGCTAGCTTCCAGCCTGGAGGTAAACCTAAAGATTCTTTTAAGTCGTCTGTCTCAGGTTTTGTGAGGCCAAGCACTACAGACCAGGCAAATCTAACTTTCAGTATTCCTACTTCCAACAAAGACAAGTTTTCTTTTGTGCTGACAGAAAACTCAACTTCAACTCCAGGTCTGTCAATCCCTTCTGCACCTCCCAATGATGGGGGTCACTGTTTACTCCTTGAATTTTATCATGAGGAGTGGACCAAAATTACCTCAGACAATGTGTCTTGGAAATAATAAAGCAGAGTTACAAACTGGAGTTCTCCCATTCCATTGCAGATTTTTTCTTGGAATCTGCATGCAAAGCTCTAGCCAGATGTCAAGCAGTTCAAAACATCTTGCAAACACTTCTTCATTTAGGCACAGTAGAGCCTGTCCTCAGATGCGATTGGGGAAATGGAAGTTATTCTATTTACTTTGTAGTTCAGAGAAGGGGGATTCCTTCTCCTTGGGTTTGGATCTCCAAGAGTTAAGTGTTACAGGTTCAACATTTCACAATGGAAACATTACAATCTGTAATAGCTTCAGTCCAGCAGGGACCAGGTTTGGGAACCTCTAATCTGTGACACGTATTACCCACTTAAATCTCCAAAAGGGTCCAAAGCAGTTCTTAACAAGATAACCAATACAGTCATTGGAAAATGTAATCCAAGTTATAATTACTTGCTTTACAATTGCAGTATTTTTAGCTTTATGTGATGGTTCTTGCGTTCTGTACAGTGTCTTTGAAGATGATCTTCCAGCTAGTGGCATCCTCCGTCACATCCTTCTGTCCCTGCTGATGCTGTTGAGGGGCAGTTTAAGTAGAGTATATTGGTATATAAGGGTTTGAAATTTTTCTGCAAAATTAGGTCATCAGGGACAAAATGCAATTAGCTTGTACTCCCCTTTTTTGGTTTTGGGAGGGTGTGACAGGATTATGTGCAGAGTACATTTTTTTTTAACTCGTGTATTTTTATTTTAGTCTTTTCAAACCGGCCTACAGCTAAGTGGTGTATCTACATCTGCCCACGTTCTTTCCCATACTGTGCAGGTGTCTTTCTTTCTCTCTTCACTTAGTAGCAGTCCTCACTACCCTGCCCTTTCCCCTCCAACAGTTGTCTAATATTTTTTAAGCCCTCTGCTCCCATGCTCCAAGAGATATCCTCTTGTTTCTGAGGATTTCCTGGTGCTACACTTCTGCTCCTGTGACAGAGGGAATAGTGACAGTTGCTGTGGCTTACCTCATTGGTATTTCTATGTTCCTCATAGCCCAACTCATCTGCATTGTAGTTCTGTCATTGGGAACATTCCCCTCTCCCGTTGCTCTGCCAAGGTATTTCTGTGTGGGTAGTCTTTCCCTTTTCCTTGCAGCCAGCATTTTTTTTTTTTGTAATTTTCTGCCTGTATCTCTCAAGTCCTGTTATCCATCATAACACATACTTGTCGAATTTGGAAATTTACCTTTGAGTAATTCCAGAATTACTAATCAAACTTTGTAAAGAGAGAACACTATCTCTCACTCTAAGCAACTTGATCTTCAGAGCTTCCCAGGTAGGACTCGCAGTTCTGAACCTGAATACATAAACTTATCTTCTTGCTTGATCTTGAAAAGTGTAATTTATAGATTAGCTACATGCCGAGCATCCTGAAGTGGTTATACAGAGCGCATGTCCTACTTGTTGTGGGGAAAATAGAGAAAACATGCTGCTTGTATTAATAGAACTTTCATATCAGTAATGAAATAGTTACTGGCAGTATAGTGTTGCACTGTATGGAGATGAACTCTCTCTTATGCACATTATGTTCTTAGTATTGTTGGTTTTCCATGGCTTGCTTCACTATCTTCATGAAAACGGGGGGAGAGAGGGACCAGTTCTGAGGTTCTTGTGCTTTTTTTTGTTTCAGGAAAGCCTCACAGTATTGGCAGCTCAGAAAGGATTCAGCTCTCTGGAATGTACAATGTTCGAAAGGGGAAGATGCAGCTGCCTGTGAACCGATGGACGAGACGCCAGGTTATCCTGTGTGGGACATGTCTGATAGTTTCATCTGTGAAAGAAAGCCAAATTGGGAAGATGCATGTCCTTCCTCTGATTGGTGGAAAGGTATGTTAATGCTTTCAGCCACTTTTTCCCCCCACGAGGTTCTGCTGGTAATGTAAATTGTTTCTTATTTCGGCTTGCTGCATGTAAGCAGATGCACCACATTCTGGTTTTTGCCTCTACTACCTCTTCAGGAGGTTGTTCATGTATCTAGCACGCTCACAGAAGAAGTATTTGATCTGATATTACATTTTTTTTTTTTTGTTACGTTTGTACCCTGCACTTTCCCACTCTTGGCAGGCTCAATGTGGCAGGCAATGGAGGGTTAAGTGACTTGCCCAGAGTCACAAGGAGCTGCCTGTGCCAGGAATCGAACTCAGTTCCTCAGTTCCCCAGGACCAAAGTCCACCACCCTAACCACTAGGCCACTCCTCCACTGTCTATCATTAGTAAATGAGTTACATCAAACCAGATCACAATACAATCTATTAAATATATATGTATATAAGTATTTATGTGTATGTATATGTATGTATATATATATATATGTATACAAATAAAATATTCAATAAAGTCTAAACATAAATTGCAGTAAAAATTATAGCCTTCATTTTTTCCCTCCAAAATGAAAGCTATTTCTTAAAAATAGCTCCACAAATGAGAACTAGTGCTTTCAAAGGCATCCAGTTAATTTTAAAAATCTCAAAGGGGGCAGTTGTGACAAACCTGGATATGCATTAGTTGATAACAGGCCAGGAGTTTGACCCAGATATTAAAGGATGCCTTTGCAATACTATTTTGAACCTTATTTTAACTTCAGTGGGAAACCATGTAACTGTTTTGTTGAAAGAGCTTACTGATCACTGTTCCCTCAAAGTTAGCAGCCATGTTCTGGAACCTAAATAGCAAGATTTTCATATTCTAAAGGGAAAGTTGACAAATTAGCCAAAGATGATAAAAGCAAGGGCTAACCACATGAGATTTGCAGTAGAATTCACACATTTTACCCTTAAACTTAACATTTGGTTCAATATCAAAGAAGGATAACCAATAATCATTGGAGATGTACTCATATTTGCTCCCTGCTAGAAACACGCAGTGCCTTGTTTTTCTTTCATTCCTTAAAAAAAAATTTTTTTTTTTTGATTTTTAAGGTTTTAAATTCAAACCATTTGCATGCAACTGATCAATTATGGGCAGGCAGTATTTTGACCTGGCTCCTGCTGTTGCTTGTCCTTGTGACACAAACTACCAGTTGTATAACTGTGATCATGTATTCCAAATAGCCTTTCTATTTTCTTGGCTAATACTGCAAGATTTATATTTAATAACAGTGCTTTTTTTTGTAGAAAAAAAGGTGCCGGTACTCATTGTGGGCGGGGTCTCCTCATATGACCCCACCCCTGTTATAGCCACACCCACATTAGCCACACCCCTTATACCAGCCATGGTGCATATAAACAGACACCATTGAAAATATTATACTAGTATAGGAGAAAAAAATAACGTGATTTTTTTTCATTATAAATAATTTCTGTAAGTTGTTACAACTCCAGTATACCCAGTGCAAAATAAGCCAGCCAATGTAAATTCTCAAATTGGACATATTCCAGAAAATAAAATAATTTTTTTCTACCTTTGTTGTCTGGTGACTTTGTTTTTCTGATCATGCTGGCCCAGTATCCGATTCTGCTGCTATCTGCCTTCTTAACTCCGTTTCCAGGGCTTCCTTTCCATTTATTTCTTTACTTTCCGCCTTTCTTCTTCATTTCTTGCCCTACATCTGTAAGTAAAAGCAGGGTCCTCCGCAGACTTGACTATCCAGTGGATACAGCTTCTGCCTATTTTCTTCATGTGCACTTTTTCTCCTCTCTTCCTTTTCCTTTATCTCATCTCCTTCCTCACTCTTCCCTCCGTTCCCCTCCATCCATGTCCAGCAACCATCCTCTCCCATGCCCTCCCCTCCATCCACCCATGTCCATCAACCCGCCTCTCCCCCTGCCCTCCCCTCCATCCACCCATGTCCAGCGATTCTCTTCTCTCCCCTGCCCCCCCCTCCAGCCACCCATGCCCAGCGATTCTCCTCGCTCCCCTGCCCCCCCTCCAGCCACACAGGTTGTCCAGTGGATTCTTCAGGGTAGGCAGGAAAGATCCCCAGTCTTTCCTGCCCGCTGCCGGCACTGACTCTCCTGCGGCGCTACTGCATCGCTCTTCAAAATGGCCGCCGAGACTTACAAGGGCGGCCGCCGAGACTTCAGCAGATTTTTAAAGAGCGATCCGGTAGCGGGGGAGGGTCAGGGCAGGCAAGACTGGGGATCTTTCCTGCCTGCCCCAAAGGTTATCAATAGAAATCAAACAAAATAAAACATGGAAAAGAAAATAAGATGATACCTTTTTTATTGGACATAATACATTTCTTGATTAGCTTTCGAAGGTTGCCCTTCTTCCTCAGATCGGAAATAAGCAAATGAGGTAGCAGATAGTATATATGAGAATCCGTTGCCTTCTTCAGGTATGACTGGGACCCTGTAGCTCGGGGGAGGGAGGGAGGAGAGTTGGCTCCAGCACACCACCAGATGGACCTCACAAAAAAGGTGCCGGTACGCCGTACTGGTGTGTACTGGCACAAAAAAAGCACTGATTAATAAAGGGACTAAAATGGATCTTTGTGACATCCCAGAGTGAACTGGGACCACATTAGACAACTTCCTGTTCCAAAATAGTGTGATCTTTCTGCTAAGTATTCCCAGGGGTTTTTTGTAGGAAAAAAGGTGCTGGTACTCATACCGTGCCAACTTTAAGGGCGGGGTCACTATGGCTCTGCCCCATAGTAGCCACACCCCCATATTAGCCCCATCCATTTTACTAGCCATGGAGCATATAAAAATGTAGCATTGAAACTAGTACACAAGTCCCTAGGCCTAAAACAAGAACCCTGAAGACTGATTATAAACTAATAAAGATGTAGACAAAAAATTAGCTGAAACCCCCTAAAACCAGACTCTGGTATGCAGGATAACACCAGAAAAACAAAACAATGTTCTCCTTGCAATAAAAATAGCAGGCATAAATTTCAAATATTCCATTCACTATATTGCAAATTAACAACTACAAATAAACAAAGATGTGCCCACGATTGTGAAATCGATATGTGAGAAGATACTGGGAGAGCAACTAGAGTCAGCAGAACTTTTGTTTGATCGGGCTCATAGAGCACTTGGAAAACCTAAGGACAACAAACCTAGAGATATAATTGCGAGATTTTCTTCTTATGTGCTTAAAGAGAAGGTGTGGCTTAAAGCGCACCAAAGTCCGCCTGTGGAATACAATGAGGCAAGGGTGTCCGTGTACCAGGACCTCTCTTTGTTTACTTTAACACAGAGGCGAGGGATGCAGCCAGCGCTGGAAATTTTGCAGAAGGAAAAGATCTCTTTCTCCTTTGCCTTGAGCTTTGAGTTTAAGGGTAAGCAGTTCAGGTTCCGCAGGCTTGCGGAAGTGTGGAAGTTCATGCAAGAAGCAGGTCTGACTACAATGGTGGTACCTTCGGGGGACATGGCTCCTTCAACTCTAGAAAAACTACAGCAGTGGAAGAGAGTTTCTCAGAAGTCTAAGAAGCAAGGCGCCAAGTCGTGACTCTGACTGAAAGGAATTTTTGTTGCGGATGTCCATTTAAGTGGTGAACACTTTGACTCAGTGTATTAACCCTTTCTTTGAACCTAGGAGCATCCAGAAGCTGTGTTGGTATGAGACTAGTTTGAGTTTAGGAGGGGGGGGAGGAGGACTTGGGACTGGGTGAATATATAAGTAATGGGGGGAGGGGGGGCGGTACCGGGGTATGTAGAAAGGCTCGGGGAACCGTTTGGTCTCTGTTGGGACACTTTTGGGGGTTTTCCCATTCAGGACCTAAGGGTTTTGTCTGGTGGGGGTTATGAATGTGAAGGGTTTTGGGGGACTTAGGGGGGTGACTCCCGTAAGGGAGGGAATTGGGCTGGACACAATAGGAGACATTTACATGATTCTATTAGGAGATTAAAACTGTCACAAACAAACGAGGGTACTCAAAAAAGGGAAGTTAACAGTGTGATGGAGTGGGATAAACTGTATTTGTTTTAAGAGATGAGTGTTGACTTGAAAATATTATCCTACTAGTAAAAAAAGGCCCGTTTCTGGCACAAATGAAATGGGCGCTAGCAAGGTTTTCGTCAGAGCGCCGCCACTCACCCCTGCACCCCCCAGGGTGCCAGCGCTCCTCCCCTCAACCCCCCTACCCCGAGGTCGTAGCCACTGCTCCCCCTCCACACCCCCCCTCGAGGTCGCCGCCGCTCCCCCTCGCCCTGTATGCCCTTCCCCCCCCTTTATGGTTTCAGGACCCCCTTCCATCCGCACCTCACTGGTCTCAGGACCCCCCTCTCAGTTCTCAGCACCCCTCCCCCTCTCATCCCTGGACCCCCTTCCCCCCCTCTTTCTGGTCCCATGCACCCACTGTCAGTGTCTGTGGCCCCGCAGTGCAAGCAGGACGTGTGCTGCAGCTGGTGCTCCCGTTCTCTGTTGCGCTGAAGCTGCTGCTCTGTATATGCAGAGGCTGAGCGGTAATATTTCCCAGTTGGACTCCTAAGTGGCTAGATTTAGAACCTGTGAGCTGCTCCCGAGTGCAAAGACTGGTTGAAACGAAAGTTTGTCTTTCGTGCTCCTATGTGAAGGGGGACGTGTGCTGCAGCCTCTCCCCTTCATTAGTGCTGGCTGTTGTAAAAAAGAGTGAAGGGGAGGACAGACGGAAGCAGTTTCAGGCTGCCTTAACCTTTGGTTTTGCTTTTGTTTCAGCTGTTCCTCTGGTCCCGCCCTCATTTCCTGTTTCCGGAACAGCTGAAACAAAAGGCAAAGCAAAGGTTAAGGCAGCCTGAAGCTGCGTCCGTCCATGCTCCCCTTCACTGTTTTTAAGAACAGCGAGCATTAATGAAGGGGAGAGGCTGCAGCACACGTCCCCCTTCAGATAAAGCGGATATCTCGGCCGGCCGCCTCAAGTTTCCGGCAATATGACAATATCAGATCACGCCTCAGTGTGGGTTTCCCTCTCAAGCATTAGGGCGGAAGTGAAAGATAAGAGATGGGTTTTAAACGCTAGTTTATTACAGGAAGGTGAGGTGGTGGAAGGCTATAGGAAAATGCTTAAGGAATACCTGGAGTTTAATATTGACATGGGCCCTGCGCTGCCCATAGTATGGGATACTATGAAAGCAGTGTCCAGGGGCTACTTCTTACAGTTAGCTAGCAAGCGCGCTAGGATATGTAAGGCGCAGATAGTGGCCTGTTTGGAGAACATTCACCAACTAGAAGCTCAACATAAGGCAAGTTGGTCACCGCAGATCTGGCAGGAGTTAAGGAGGGAGAGAATGTTATTGGATTCTATATATTCTGAACAGCTTAGCTTGGTACAGGCAAAATATAGGGTGGGAGCATACGAGTTTGCGAACAAAGCCGGTTGTCTCCTCGCTATTTGAATATGTCGACAAAAAGTCGATCGTCTGATTAAACAGGTGCAGAATGGAAGGGGAGAGATGTTAGGTAATTCAGTACAAATACGTGAGTGCTTTGGAAAGTTTTACCAGACTTTATATGAGCAGGAGATTAACCCCTCTACAGACTCCATTGGGAACTATCTAGCAGATTGTGACCTTTCATCTTTGACTCAACAGCAAAGGGCATTATTGGATGCGCCAGTTACCCCACTGGAAGTGCAGAAGGCTATATGTAGCATGCCTTCCTATAAGTCGCCAGGATTCCCTAATGAGTTCTATAAAAGGTTTGCGCCAGAACTGGCACTGCTTCTTGCAGATCTGTTTAACCAGGTGGGAGTTGGTGGGACATTGCCTCCCTCAATGATGGAGGCCTGGCTAGCAGTCATACCAAAGCCCGATAGGGACCACACTGAATGTGGTTCTTACAGACCTATCTCTGTTTTAAACGCGGGCGTCAAAATCTTAGCCAAAGTGCTGGCAAGTCGATTGGCACCCTTGCTTTCAGTCCTGATACATCCAGACCAAGTGGGTTTTGTGTCCCATCATAAGGCAATGGACAATATTAGGCGTACGCTTGACCTCTTGTACCTTGCAAAGAGAAACCAAAAACCTCTGTGTCTGCTTAGTTTGGACGCAAAAAAAGCCTTCGATAGGGTTCACTGGCCTTTTATGTATCAGGTACAGGAGGCTATGGGATTTGGGGTGACCTTTAGAGGATGGATACAGGCGTTTTATAACTCTCCTAGAGCCTGTGTCAGTGTCAATGGGAGTAACTTGGACCTGTTCCCGCTTTTCAGAGGTACCCGGCAGGGTTGCCCTTTGTCCCCCACTCTTATTCGCCATGGTCATGGCACCCTTTGCTTCCAGGGTACAGTCGGATCCAGAAATCTCGGGCACTCGAGTGGAGGGTAGAACACACAAAATGGCCCTTTTTGTGGATGATGACGTCCTGTATGTGACTCGCCCGGTGTCCACGTTTCCTCGACTTAATAGTATCATTGATGACTATGCAGTGGTCTCGGGGTTCAAGGTGAACATGGCAAAGTCTGAAGCCCTAAATGTAACGCTTCCTGAGGACATGGTGGCGTCCCTGAAAGCGTCATTTTCTTTTCGGTGGGCTAGTAAGCACATTAGTTACCTGGGAGTGAACTTGACCTCAGACCTCTCGAAGTTGTTTTCGGCCAATTATAAAGATCTGGCTAGAAAAATCGCGATTGACTTGGAAAGGTGGGGGGATTTGGGGGTTTCTTGGTTCGGCAGGATAGCTGCTGTTAAGATGAATATTCTGCCACGTCTGCTATATCTATTCCAGGTGCTGCCTGTGATGATGCCCAGACGATTTCTTGCCTCTTTGCAGGATCATATAGTGAGATTCATCTGGGCGGGTAAGCGTCCTAGGCTCTCGCGTACACTTCTCTATCAGGACAGGAGGAAAGGGGGACTGGGGGTTCCTAATCTCACCTGGTACTACAGAGCGGCACAGGGGAAGGTTGCGGTTGAGTGGTACCAGGATTATCCAGATAGACAGTGGGTACAACTGGAACAGTACTCTATTGGTTTAAGGCTGTTAGTAGCTCTTATGTGGCTTCCGAAGTCGCTTAGAGTGCAGGAGGGCGAACCATGCCCATTGGTGGGTGTTACTCTGCACTACTGGGATAGTTTGTTTCTTAAGAGTCAATGCATCCTATCGCGTTTATCACCAATAGCATATAATCCTCTGTTCTTGCCAGGGAATACGAAGGGGGTCTTCACTAGATGGTATAGGGAGGGTGTTAAAACCTGGGGCCAATTGTTTGAAGAAGGCTCTTTGCTTTCACTTGAGGCGCTAAAGGCAAGATATCCGGAGGTGCAGGTAGATGACTTTGCATACAATCAAATATCTAACTTTCTTAGAACTACGGCAGTTAGATTGGTAATCCAGAGGGATAAGTTACCTCTGGAGGACATATGCGAAAAATGTCAAACTTCTCGAGGTTTGATTGGCTGCTTGTACAGAAGTGTTAGTGCCCGGGTTCCCAGTTATAGCCATCACAGGAAAGGTTGGGCAGACGAGCTTGGTGTAGTCCTAGGGGAAGCGGCGTGGGAGAAAATAGAATGAGCAGTGGCGAAAGTGTCCACCCATGTGCTGTCACGGGAGAATGCAGTGAAAGTGCTGTACCGTTGGTACCTCACCCTGGACCGTCTCCGACGGATTTACCTGTCCTCTTCTGGTCTTTGTTGGAGGGGATGTGGCCAACGGGGAACAATGGGCCACGTGTGGTGGAGTTGTCTGAAAGCCAGAGCTTATTGGAAAGCGATTCATAGCAGGCTGCAGCTTTGGGTGGGTTGTCCGATCACTTGGGCACCCGAGATTTTTCTTTTTTCTGTAAAACCGGTGGGCCTAACTTCCTGTGAGCAAGAGTTGGTGAGGCATGCAGTGGGGGCAGCGAGGGTGGTATTTGCATCTCAATGGAAACAGGGGGGGTTCCCTCGGTTACAAGGTGGTGCAATAAGCTGAGACGTGTGCAAGATGGAGAGACTCCTAGCAGAGCGAAAACAGCAGAAAAGTAAATGGTACTCGATATGGAACTTCTTTATCATCGGTGCCAAAAGTGTTTAGTGAGCATTAGCGGAACTTCTTTATCATCTGTGCCAAAAGTGTTTAGTGAGCATTAGCGGAACTTGTTCGGATGACAGTGATGAGTGATCCTTTGTGGGTTGGTAAGACGGGGGGGGGGGGGGGGGGGGGGTGGGATGGGTAGGAAGGGGGGGGGGAGTAATTCATAACCTATAAAAATTTTAAAAATTTAATGAAGTAAATCGAGGTAAATCTTTGGATGTTGTAAGCAGAGAGCTTTGCGTGTGTCAGGTGTCCTTTGTTTGACTTGATATCTCTGTATTTGCGTAATGTTGCTTTGACTTCAGAGCCCATTGTTTTGTATAAATGTTCAATAAAGACTTCATACAAATAAAAAAACAAAATAAAAAGCACAGCTACTATCTTAAAATAAAATTCTTTTTTGTACCTTTGTTGTCTGGCCATGTACTTATTTTCATTTATGTTGGTCCCAGTTTGTGGTTTCTACTTTCCTCATATTTTCTTAACTCTATTGCCAGGATTTTCTGTGTCATTTTTCTGTCCTCCTTTTCCTTTCAGCTTTCTTCAATTTTATTTTCTACCTTTATCCATGTTTAGTTCTTTCTTACTATCCAATCTACAAGCATTTCTCCCCTTGCCCCCCCTCCATTCAGCATTTCTCCCCTTGCCTCCTCTCTCCTCATCCAGTATTTCTCTCCTTTGGTCCCCTCTCTCCTCATCCAGCATTTTTCCCCTTGCTGTCTCTCTCCATCCAGCATTTCTCTACTTGCCACTTATCTCCCCATCCAGTATTTCTCTAATTATTCCTTGCCCTCTCTCCCCATCCATCATTTCTCCTTTTGTCCCCTCTCTCCCCATCCATCATTTCTCCTTTTGTCCCCTCTCTCCCCATCCAGCATTTCTTCCCTTGTCCCCTCTCTCCTCATCCATCATTTCTCCTTTTGTCCCCTCTCTCCCCATCCAGCATTTCTTCCCTTGTTCCCTCTCTCCTCATCCATCATTTCTCCTTTTGTCCCCTCTCTCCCCATCCATCATTTCTCCTTTTGTCCCCTCTCTCCCCATCCAGCATTTCTTCCCTTGTTCCCTCTCTCCTCATCCAGTATTTCTCCCCTTTGTCCCCTCTTTCCTCATCCAGCATTTCTCCCCTTGCCCCCTCTCTCCATCCTCACCTCTCTCCTTGCCCCTTCTCTCCCCATCAGAATTTCTCCATTTTGTCCCCTTTCCCCATCCAGCAGTTCTCTACTTACCCCTTATCTCCCCATCCAGTATTTCAATACTTGTCCCTTGCCCTTTCTCCCCTTGTCCCTTCTCTCCTCATCCAGCATTCCTCCCCTTGCCCTCTCCCTCCATCCAGCATCTCTCTTCTAGTCCCTTCTCCCTCCATCCAGTATTTCTCTATTTGTCCCTTCTCTCCCCATCCAGTATTTCTCCCCTTGTCCCTTCTCTCCCCATCCAGTATTTCTCCCCTTGTCCCTTCTCTCCCCATCCAGTATTTCTCCCCTTGTCCCTTCTCTCCCTATCCAGTATTTCTCCCCCTGCCTCCCCTCACCCCATCCAGCAACTCCAGCAGCAGAAAAATCAAGAACAGAAAGGCGCAAAGCCACACTGCTCAGACGCTGTCGGCTCTGTCGATCCCCTGCCCTTCTGATGTCAACTTCCTGTTCCGGGGCAGGGGATCGGCAGAGACAACAGCACGTGTCCTAGCACTGCAGCCCCGTGCTTGCAATGCTGTGCCTGCAGCGCTGCTGGTGCTGCTTCTTCTTGGAGTCGGATAAACATGTGGCCTGGGGAGATGGTGAGATGAGCAGGCTAGAGAATAAAAAGGTGCCGGTACGCCATACAGGTGAGTATCGGCACAAAAACAAGCACTGAGTATTCCACAAACCACCAAGAGGTCTACTGTGCACCCCAAAACACTGCAAGCACTGTAAACGATGGCCTTGGAGTACAGTAACAAAGGGTGCTACAAATCTAATTGCAGTCAGAAGGCATCAAAACTTTCTCAGAGGTCACACTCAAGGAATCCTGAATAGCCAATAATAGAGTTGCAGTGTTTGCTTGAAAGCCTGACTGAACAGGATGGAATACTTGAAGTAGCCCCTAAATCAGGGAGTGGGCAATATGGCTCTCGAGGGCCACAAACAACCTAGTTGGGTTCTCAAGATTTTCACAATGAATTGAATATGCATGAGAGATTTGCATGCACTACCCCCATCTATGCAAATCTATCTCATATATATATTCATTATGGATATCTTGAAAATTGGGGTATCTAGAGTCTAGGATCTGTGAGCTCAGATTTGCAGCACTCCCAAGAATCTCACACACAAAATAATCTTGTTTTAAATCAGGTGATAGTAGCATTGTACAAAGCTGTCTGGACAGGAAATCCTTTAACTACCGTGAAATTAAAAGCCAGCATGCATGTGGTTTTTGCTACACTAGTTCTTTGGTGTTTGTGTACCTTACTTGTGACTGTGGGTACCCTACATTAAGATATCGTTATGCTCAAGTTGTATAGATATTTTCTTTGCATTCCAGAGAGCCTTGCATTTGGGTCATACACACACACACACACACACACATTTCTGCTGTTTCAGACACAGGCCTTAAAGTACCTTGTGAAGGGCTTGTTAACTCATCTTCTTGGGAAAGTAAGAGGGATAAATTTGGCAAATTTACAAGATTCTATCCTGTGCCCTGGAGTATTCAGAACAAAAAAAAAGTCAGAGTAAGGGTCAGAAATATTAAATGGTGGTTATTTTTGTATGTATGGGGAAAATACTTAATATATCTGCCATTTAATGTTAGTGCTGTACAGGGCCGCCGGAGCCGGGCCCGGGACAAGGCCGCCCACCCACCCGAGGTCACCAGGCCCCCCTCCACCCGCTATCAGGCCGGGCCCTCAGAACTAACCTTAAGCCTCCTTTCACTTCGCAGCAAGCAGCGGCAGGGCAGACCTCTCCTTCTTCCTTCCGTGCCCCGTCCTCGCGGACGTTACGTCAGGTGAGGGCGGGACAAGGAAGAAAGGAGTGGCCTGACCTGCTGCTGCTTGCTGTGAAGTGAAAGGAGGCTTAAGGTTAGTTCCGGGAGTGATGGAGGGCGGGCAGGCGGCGACAGAGGGCGGGCCAGGTGGCGCCGGCGCCGGGCCCCCCTGAAGGCCCGGGCCCCAGGACTTTTGTCCCCCCTGTCCCCCCCTCTCAGCGTCCCTGGTGCTGTACTATATATTAGCACGTCCTCAGAATAAAGGATGGGTCTTTGAAGTATGCAGGCTATCCACAGCCTTTCACTCTTCAAAGCAGATGTATTTGAAAAGCTGTTTCTCTTTACGTTGTGCTAAATGTCTGTCTGTGGTTGGCTCTTAATTACAAGATATGTGCCTGCTGATTTTTTTTGGTTTAGTGTTTGTGTTGTAAGAGCTTTTTTGTATCTTAATTCTTTGGGAAAGTACCACAATTGCATGTCTGTAGGGTGAATTTAATTAAACATAGACATTTACAGTCCACTTAACCAAAGACAGCGTGAGGTGACTAATGTATGTTTGTCTTCTATTATCTCCACAAAATCATTTACAGCATAGGAGCCCAACTTTGCAGAATGATTGGGGATGCTAAATCCAATGGAAATTATTCTTCCCTGGATACAGTCAAGGAGTTTCCTCAATATTGGGGATGCTCATTTTTTAAAATGGTATCAAAAAGTCTGACAGTGATTGATCTCAAGGCTGCAGGTGGGGATTTCCAAGTTTCAGGACCCCTTCCAATAATCATTTTCCACATTACCAGATTATGCTTCCCCACATTTGATACAGTACAGGCATATCTTAAGCCTCTTTTGTCATTAGCATTGCAAAGTTAAACACTATCAAAAGCATACATTTTGTGGTTTCTCTTTCTGAATGATGGGTATATTTGCGTTTAGGTTGGGGAGTGGAAGAGGGAGAGTAGCTTCACACTGCAGTGGTAGAGGCTTTCTTTTGTTGTTGTTTGGTGTTGCTGTGCTTGTGTAGTTTTGGCCCTCCCCCACCCTATCCCAAAGCCATTTCCACCTCCTGGAAAGCCCTGGCAGCCCCACTTTACGTTCTCCATTCTCTTTCTCTTGTAGGTGGAAGAAGTGAAGAAGCACCAGCACTGTCTGGCATTCAGTTCTTCAGGAGCTCAGAGCCAGACCTATTACATTTGTTTCGATACTTTTACAGAGTATTTGAGATGGCTGCGACAAGCCTCGAAGGTAAGAGTAAAATTGGACTTTTAGGGGCTGATGGAGAAAGCTTAGCAATGCAGAAAGGGTTTCAGTAGTGCATTTACTAATTTGCCATCCCATGGCATGCAAAAAACAAAACAAAACCCAAAAACCACACCTTTGCAGGGTCTGAGGCAGCACACAAAGGATGATTGAGAGAAGTGGGTGTCGCCGGCACCTCCTCTCTCCCTACAACCCGACTACCCTGCCCAGATACCTACATCAGCTCCCTTGTGGTCTAGCAGCCCCAGCTCCCCAGTGATCCAACTTGGACGGTGACCCTGCCTGTCCCCTGCAGTTCAAAGATTTCTCTGGTAATCTAGTGGCTCCCCCTCCCTCCCCTGAACCCAAAATCTCTTTTCTCAAACAAAAAAATTAAATCCCTGGTGTATAGTGGAACCCTTCCACATCCAATACTTCGCCCCAGCCAGTCCGATGTACTTATGTGAGAGGCAGGAGTGATACCCACTCACCCCTTCCTCCAGCGCCACCATCTTGAAAAACGGCAGTGCCCTGTGCGGTGTGTCCTAGGTAGGCGGAGGGAGGAGTTGGGGGTGGGAAGGTGCCACTAGAGATTTAAATTTTTTTTTCCATGAAAGGGGTTAGGGTCTAGAGTAGGGAGGAGGAGGGCCACTAGACTACCAGCAAAATCTTTTGAGGAGGGGGGGACCCGTCTACACAAATGGTATGTGTTGGGGTTTTTTTCTCACTTCCTGTCAGTGTCTGAGCCAGTCACCACTCAGGCAGTGACATTTTATCAATGAGTGATTTTAATGCAGCACTAATTTGCAAGCTCATTGATTATAGCATGCCAAGGTATTTTTTGTGTGGTATTTTGCAGCTCTACTTTGAGGATTACTGCTTCTCCTCCTTAGTGATGTCTTCTTGAGTGGGAAATAGGAGCATGGGGTATTTCTAATGAAAGCAGGAGCTCCTTCATGTGGACACCAGTGATTTGTCACTAAAGCCCCTTTTTGGTTTCTTGGTTCCTGCAGATAAGTGACAGAACAGGTTAAATTGGTTTGTTTTTTTTGTTATTGGGGGAGATGGTTGATTAGTGGGGCCATTCTGTTGTTTGTTTTAGACTTTCAGTTGTTTAGGATGGTTTGGCTCCTGAGTAAAAAAGGTAAATATGGCATGGGAGGTGATAGGACTGCAGTGCTGGAGGACAGACCTGTGGTGGAAGGCCCTCATTCTGTGGGTCCCCCCCCCACCCCCCCCCCCCCCCCAAGGCTGAGGTTGGGTGGTGATGGTGGGTAGGCTTATTGGTGTTGGGGAATAAGGGGGAATATGAGGGGTGGGGGGAGAGAAGTTCCAGCGTTGAAAGTTGCATGGGGTTTCGGAAACCCTAACTCATCTCTTACAATCTTGGCATTAGAATGTCTGTTGTTCTCCGTTACTAGCTAGCTTTGGTATTTATAACCTGCCTTAATACATTTTTTTGTGTGTGTCTCTAACATTTTTTTAATAGATTTTTGTTTGAACTGGAATAACCTAGCTGTTTTGACATTCCATTTGTAGGTTATTTTATGGTTCTAGAATTCATTTAACTTGTAGTATTTGTGTTTCTATTTTCATCCTGTATTTTGTTTTCCTGTTTACTGCTTTGAGTATTTGGAAAGATGGGTAAAAACTCAGATAAGAAATTGACACAGCAGGGTTGCTTAGTTCTGGCATTGCATCCGTATTCATAGAAAACGGACTTAAATGCTGTGGATCTCTGGCATCTTATGCCAGATTCCCACTCTGAAACCTTCTTAAGTGGAAAATATGCTTCCTTTTCTAATGTAATTTTGACATTTATAACCTGCGTAATCTCCCCCCCCAAAAGGTCCAAAGAAGCATACAATACAATTGCAAATATTAAATGGTAGAATAAGTAATAGCATTAGCCAATGTATAATAGAACGGTGAAAATAAAACAAGAGGAGCAGCTATGAAGGTCAAAAATTTACATCAGGCATGAATGCTGTTCAAAAATACCATCTTGGAAGCCCAGGACAAATATATTCCATGTATTAAAAAAGGAGGAAGGAAGGCCAAACAGCCGGCATGGTTAAAAAGTGAGGTGACAGAAGCTTTTAGAGCTACAAAAATCTTTCCGAAAATGGAAGAAGGATCTGACTGAAAATAATAGGAAACAGCATAAAGAATGGCAAGTCAAATGCAAAGCGCTGATAAGGAAGGCAAAGAGGGACTTTGAGAAGAAGTTTGCGTTGGAGGCAAAAACACACAGTAAAAATTTGTTTAGGTATATTACAAGCAAGAAGCCGGCAAAAGAATCAGTTGGACCTCTAGATGACTGAAGGGTAAAAGGAGCACTCGGGGAAGACAAAGCCGTAGCAGAGAGTTTAAATGAATTCTTTGTTTCGGTCTTCACCGAGGAAGATTTGGGAGAGATACCAGTGCCAGAAATGGTATTCAAAGCTGACGAGTTAGAGAAATTGAATGAAATCTCTAGCCTGAAAGGTGTAATGGCATAATTTGACAAATTGAAGAGTAGCAAATCACCTGGACTGGATGATATTAATCCCAGAGTACTGATGGAATTGAAAGATGAACTTGCAGAACTATTGTTAGTAATATGTAATTTATCTTTAAAGCAAAATACCGAAAGATCGAAGAGTGGCCAATGTAATGCCAATTTTTTAAAAAGGTTCCAGAGGTGATATGGGAAATTATAAACCTTTGAGCCTTAGGTCGGTGCCAAGCAAAACGGTAGAGGCTATTATAAAGAACAAAATTACAGAGCATATTCAAAAGCCTGGATTAATGAGACAAAGCCAACATGGATTTAGTGAAAGGAAATCTTGTCTCCCCAATCTATTACATTTCTTTTAAGGGGTGAACATACACGAATAAAGGTGAGCCTGTTGATATTGTGTATCTGAATTTTCAAAAGGCATTTGATAAAGTGCCTCATGAAAGACTTGAGGAAATTGGAGAGTCATGGGATAGGTGGTAGTGTTCTATTGTTGATTAAAAACAGAGAGTAGGGTTAAATGGTCAGTATTCTCAATGGAGAAGGTGTACTGACCTGGTTTTACAGCCTGCCTCACTAACAGACTACTCAACAATTACTGTGGATTCTTTTGGATTCGTATTAGGTAAATGACTTTTATTAGAGGTAATATGTTATTATTGTCAAAGATACACAAAGATTAAGATATATACACAATGATGAAGCTATATTCTCCAAGCACAAGCAGGCTCTAATATTCTTACATGTGGGTCGTCGTCCGCGTTGGCCCAGGAGACCGGAACATTTTTTTAGAAAAAGCTAGAAGTTTGCAGAATGCAAGTGGGCCCGAGTGCACCACGCATTCGAGAGCTGCTTCCCGCCCGCGACGCGAGCCTGACTAAACTAGTTCTTTTTTATCCGCGCTACGAGAGAGTTGTGTGTGACCGTTACTCCTTGTTTTGCTGGCCCAGGCGAACGTTTTTTTTGTGTTTATCGCGCCCTTTTACTTCGTTTCCTTTTCTTTTTCGACTTAATATTAAAAAAAAGTTTTTTCTTTATTTTTCAGTTTTTTCTTTATTTTTCAGTTTTTTTTTCTCAATTTTTCAAGTTTCCTTTCTTTTTAGTTGCAGCTGCGTCTTTTTTTTTCCCCTTTTTTTGTGCCTTTTTAATTGGCACAATCGAACCTTTTGATTTTGCGGATGCTATTTTCCCGCCCATGTCATCGGAGACTCCCAGCGGCTTCAAACGCTGTACTCACTGCAACCGGTCCATCTTGAGTACCGACCCTCACGCGTGCTGCCTCCAGTGTCTTGGGCCCGATCATCTTCCAGCTGCTTGTAAGCTGTGTAAGTTAATGAAGAAAAGGACCCAGGTGGCTTGAGAGGCTCAGCCCGAGAGACTTTTTGCTGATTGGTCCGGTCCTTCGACGTCGGTGTCGACGTAGAGGGAAGCAGCACCGAGAGTCCAGGTAATGGCTGGGAGCAGCGAGGCATCGAGTGGGTCTCCACCCGTCTCGAGGCCTACTGCTATGCAGGCCCCCCCGGGACCGACCTGAGTCGGACCCGGCCCAGAGGAGGCGTGAGGATTCCACGTCCTCATCAGTACCGAGGAGTGTTGATGACGGGTGTCGAGTGAAGGCGAAGGAGGACCGTCATCGATCTCCTTCCAGACACGGTACCGAGAGCTCCGGGGGGCTGAGGGAGTCGGAACCCAAGAAGCGTCGGCGCCGGAAGGACCGCTCACCCTCCATTCAGGAGGTGCCGATGCGTCGGACGTCCGGCAGCCTGGTACTGCCTCTCGAACTCCCTCAGATTCTGGCACAGACTCCTGTACCGGCCCCACAGTCTTTTCCGATGGCAGCTCTCGAGCGTATCCGGGCCCTTCTTTGGAGAGAAAGTAGGAGGATATGGTTGAACAGATGAAAAGGCATCATGATGCCAAGGATTCTCTCTCCCGCTGGACGTCTTCTGCTACTGCCTCCTCATCCAGGAGATTTTTTGGAGGGAGGAGGAGTGCTCCCTATTCCTATAATAGGCGTAGGTACACTCCTATCTCTCGGCAGCCGGTTCAGGCTCAGCCCCAGCATGCGCGTTCTCGTCAACGCCGTGCACCTAAGGCCGCTATGGCTCCCCAGCAAAAGCAAGGGACTGGTTTTTGACTGGCTCCAGTGCAGCATAGCTGCAGTCAAAGTGTCCGTACCGGGCAACTTGCCTGTCGGGGGGGGGGGGGGGGGGGGGGGGGGAGGTTGATATTTTTTCACCAAAGATGGCCTCTTATAACCTCCGACAGGTGGGTTCTTCAAATAGTCAGGTTAGGATACACACTCAATCTGGCATCCAAGCCTCCAAATTGCCCACCGGGAGCTCAATCCTTCAGCTCCCAGCTCAAGCTGGTACTTGCAGAAGAACTCTGCTTTTCTAAAGGCCAATGCGGTCGAACCCGTTACACCAGGGGAAGAAGGGCTGGGATTCTATTCCAGGTACTTCCTTGTGCAAAAGAGAACAGGGGGGATGCATCCCATCCTAGACCTAAGGGCCCTGAACAAATTCCTAGTCCGAGAAAAGTTCAGGATGGTTTCCCTGGGCACCCTTCTTCCCATGATTCATGAAAATGATTGGCTATGCTCTCTGGACTTAAAGGATGCCTATACTCACATCTTGGTGATCCCAACTCACAGGAAATACCTTCGATTTCGACTGGGAACTCAGCACTTTCAGTACTGTGTACTACCCTTTGGCCTAGCATCTGCGCCCAGGGTCTTTATAAAGTGCTTGGCAGTTGTCGCAGCATCGCTATGCAGACTGGGAGTGCATGTCTTTCCTTATCTCGACGATTGGTTGGTGAAGAATACTTCGGAGGCAGGGGCTCTATGATCCATGCAGATTACTATTCAACTGCTGGAGCTACTGGGGTTTGTAGTAAATTATCCCAAGTCCCATCTTGTTCCACTGCAAAAATTGGAGTTCATTGGAGCTTTGTTGGACACACCGACGTCTCGAGCTTATCTTCCCCAGGCAAGGACAGACAATCTTCTGGCCCTAGTTTCCTTGGCTTGGGCGTCTCGACAGATGTTGAGGCTTTTAGGGCACATGGCCTTCACGGTTCATGTGATTCCCATGGCATGCCTACATATGAGATCAGCTTAATGGACTCTAGCTTCCCAGTGTTGCCAGGCCACAGCGGATCTAGAGGATGTGATCCATCTCTCCACCGACTTTTGCCATTCCCTTCAGTGGTGGACCATTTGATCCAATCTGACCTTGGGACCTCCATTCCAAATTCCTCAGCCACAAAAAGTGCTGACCACGGGTGCATCCCTCCTGAGGTGAGGAGCTCATGTAGATGGACTTCACACTCGAGGAGCTTGGTCTTTTCAGGAGAAGGCTTTTCAGATCAACGTCCTGGAATTACGAGCAATCTGGAACGCTCTCAAGGTTTTCAGAGATCGGCTGTCCAACCAGATCATCCTAATTCAGACAGACAATCAGGTTACTATGTATTACACCAACAAGCAAGGGGGCACCAGATCTCGCCCTCTGTGTCAGGAAGCCGTCAAGATGTGGCTTTGGGCTCGCCTTCATGGCATGTTTCTCCAAGCCACGTATCTGGCAGGCATAAACAGTCTGGCCACAGGTTGAGCAGGATAATGCAACCCCACGAGTGGTCACTGAACGTGGACGTTGTCCACAAGATCTTCCGAGCATGGGGTACCCCCTCAGTGCATCTTTTTGCCATTCAGACCAATCACAATGTCCCTCAATTCTGTTCCAGACTTCAGGGCCACGACAGACTAGCATCAGATGCCTTTCTCCTACATTGGGGGACAAGCCTTCTGTATGCATATCCTCCCATACCTCTAGTAGGGAAAACTCTGTTAAAACTCAGGCAAGACCGCGGAACCATGATTCTGATAGCGCCTTTCTGGCCCCGTCAGATCTGGTTTCCTCCTCTTCTGGAGATTGGACTGTTTTCTGACCCTCATCACTCAGAACGAGGGGTCGCTTCTACATCCCAACCTCCAGTCTCTGGCACTCACGGCCTGGATGTTGAGAACTTAGAAGTTGCCTCCTTGGGTCTTTCAGAGGGTGTCTCCCGAGTCTTGCTTGCGTCCAGAAAAGATTCCACGAAAAAGTGTTATCCTTTTAAATGGAGGAGGTTTGCCGTCTGGTGTGACAGCAAGGCCCTAGATCCCTTTTCTTGTCCTACACGGGCCCTGCTTGAATACCTTCTACACTTGTCAGAGTCTGGTCTTAAGATCAACTCTGTAAGAGTTCACCTTAGTGTAGTCAGTGCTTACCATCAACGTGTAGAAGGTCAGCACAGCCTTTAGTTGTTCGCTTCATGAGAGGTTTGCTTTTGTCAAAGCCCCCCTGTCAAACCTCCACCAGTGTCATGGGATCTCATGTCTTTCTCACCCAGCTGATGAAAGCTCCTTTTGAGCCACTGAATTTCTGCCATCTGAAGTACTTGACCTGGAAGGTCATTTTCTTGGTAGTTGTTACTTCAGCTCGTAGAGACAGTGAGCTCCTAGCCCTGGTAGTGCATGCACCTTATATCAAATTTCATCATAACAGAGTAGTCCTCCGCACTCACCCTAAGTTCTTGCACAATCTTTAATTGGCTAGCGGATTGCATATCCTTTACTTATGCCCAAGCTGGGCTGACTCTAGAGGGCCATGTCATGGCTCATAATGTCAGAGCCATGGCTGTGTCAGTGGCTCACTTGAAGTCAGCTTCTATTGAAGAGATTTGCAAGGCTGCAATGTGGTCATCAGTCCACACATCTCACTACTGCCTTCAGCAAGATACCCGATATGACAATTGGTTTGGGCAGTCGGTGCTGCAGAATCTGTTTGAGGTTTAGAATCGATCTCCATCCTCCTAGGCCCATTTCTGTTCTGTTCCAGGCTACACTCTCACCTAGTTCAATTTATTTTCAGGTCAATCTTGTTACGTCCTCGCCGTTGCAAGGCCCAATTGACCAATGTTTGTTGTTTTGAGTGAGCCTGGGGGCTAGGGATATCCCACATGTAAGAATATTAGAGCCTGCTTGTCCTCGGAGAGAATGAAAATACATACCTGTAGCAGGTATTCTCGAAGGACAGCAGGCTCAATATTCTTACAACCCTCCCTTTTTCCCATTAGAGTTGTCTTCATTTATATTGTTTGCTTTTTATTTAACTAGTTTAGTCAGGCTTGCGTCGCGGGCGGGAAGCAGCTCACACATACGCTGTGCGCTCGGGCCCACACGACGGAGCAATCTGCAAACTTCTAACTTTTTCTTTAAAAAAAGGTTCTGGTCTCCTGGGCCATCGCGGACGACGACCCACATGTAAGAATATTGAACCTGCTGTCCTCGGAGAATACCTGCTACAGGTATGTATCTTCATTTAACTGACTATAGTTGAAAAGAAACAATCATTACATTGCTGGTCACTACGTCCAAGCAAAGCCAGGAGTTTCTAGACCCGGAAAAGAAGCAATAATAAACTATACATAATATACATACATCACTGATCATTAATCTCTACATCCAAGCTCTTACCAGCTGGGGGGGGGGGGGGGGGGGAGAGCCCATTCACAGCAAAAGCCAGGAGTCTCTTGACCAGGAAATATAGTTCTCCGCGCAGTACGTACGTTACGTTACAGACAAGCTCCCCATTTCACTAGCAAAAATTCCCCTTTTTATTAGGCTTAGAACTCATGTTCAGAGCTAAGGAAAATTACAGAATGCTTGAGAATTTCTCTATTTTGGTAAACAAGCCATACAAAATGTGCTTGAATGTGGGCACATGTTTCTCTGTTCAGGTGGCCAGCCTGAACTCGAAACATGCTCCACCTCCCCCTATCTTCTTCCACATTCCAAGTCATTTTCATACAAACAGAATTATCATATTAATGAGAGAGTGCGCTGTCGGTCACTCAGAATTGAAAAGCAGTTTTTAAAATCCTTTACAGAAGGTTAGACAGTGGGGTTCCCCATTAGTCTGTGCTGGGACCGCTGCTTTTTTAACGTATTTATAAATGATCTAGAGATGGGAGTATCTAGTGAGGTAATGACCCTGAGTACCTGAAAAATAGGGCGATCCTCCACACACCACCAAGGACACTAAGGTCCTCCCAAGGACTTTCACTGACTACACCCTCTCCAAAAGACATTACACGATGTGATACCTGCAAGCGATCCTTCTCCGAAGTAGCCCCCACACTCTGGAATGCACTGCCTGAAAGGCTTTGCTTAACAGATGACTACCTCTACTTCAGGAAGCAGGTGAAAGCTTGGCTCTTCAACCAGGCCTTTAATGGAAGAAGTAACTAACTTGCTAGTCTCACTCACACACACAAGGAGTGACTCTGGCTGCACATACTGCAGCAGGACATGTTTATGTACTCCTACCCTAGCTGAGATAATATTTAACCATCTCTCCGTACTCATATGCAACTTTATTTGTCAGTCATCTTACTTTCTAACTCTTCCTACTGTCTTACCTATCTATATGTTACATCTTTGCTTTACCCTTCACTATCAATTATAATGCTGTATTAATTACGTATTGTGTCGACATTGTAAGTAGTATACCATACCATACTTTGTATTGTTTGAATATTTTTGCTGCTGTAATTGCCTATTGCTCATATTTGATCTATTCTTACTGTGCACCGCCTTGAGTGAATTCCTTCAAAAAGGTGGTAAATCCAAATAAATAAATAAATGGTACATAAAATTAACATTAGATATTTGCCAAAGGAATAAGCTTTTAAACATTTGTGAAATGATAAGAATATTGTTTTATAACTAATGGTAAATTATTCCCCCCCACCCCAAAAAAAAAAGACTGATATGAAAAAGATCTCTAGTAATTTCTTAAAAAGGACCCCTTTAAATGAAGGGAAACCTAATTTTAATTGGTCTGTATGAATTCTCGCCCTAGATAGAAAGTTGAGTGATGTGAATAGAAGTTTTCCTCTGCAGCTGGGCTAGCTAATGTCCTCAACCTGGCCTCTTTTTTGTTAAAATCTGTAGTAAGTTTTAACAGATGTGTGGAAGACTTTTTTTTTTTTTTTTAATTTGCACAAAATCCATCTTTGCTAAGGATGAAACTCATTCTGTTTAATTTTTACCCAGTCTGTATTGTACCAGCAGCTCTTCATCACCAATTCTGTTTTTACTTGCTTTTTCTCCTGACTTCCTTCCATGTCCTGTTAGAAAGGAGATGGATGATATGTCTGAATCCAGGACTTCAGTACAAGTTTAATGTACCTTGTCTGCCCTTCCAGGGGTCTGTCAATATAATATACTAATCATAGTGGAGGGGTAGCCTAGTGGTTAGTGCAGTGGACTTTGATCCTGGGGAACTGAGTTCAATTCCCACTGCAGCTCCTTGTGAGACTCTGGGCAAGTCACTTAACCCTCAATTGCCCCTGAATATACTATGTAAACCGCTTTGAATGTAGTTGCAAAAACCACAGAAAGGTGGTATATCAAGTCCCATTTCTCTTTATTTTAATTTCTTATATACAACTTGCAAGCCCGATGGCTATCGAAGCAATGTATATTCACCTACAGCTATAAAGTTATTGCTTTGGCAATACAAAAACTAACTATAAAGAGATGTGATCACAATACTGGGACTGTAGTAGGGGAAGTGAAACGATTTGGGGTTTAGCTCTTGGGGTTTTTTTCAGTAATAGTTCAAGGCGAGTTGCATTCAGTTGTGGTAGGTAGCTTTTGGTTCCCGGAGGGCTTACAATAGTTTATATCTTGAGAGATAAGTGATTTGCCCAAAATTACAAGGAGTGACCAATGCACAAAGGGGATTACATGCAGATGAGATGCACAGATCGATCCCCTTTCATGCATTGATCACTGTTTGCAACTCAAACCTGTCAAATGCATTTGACAGCTTGCAGAATGTCCTTGGTGATCCAGTGGACCATGAACCCCCTACCCCCTCCCAGCCCCCCCACAGAAATATATCCCTGGTAGTCCAATGGACTGTGACCCCCTCCAAGCAAAATTTTCCCTGGTGATCTAGTGGCCTTAAAACATTGCACCAACATATCCTGCCTTTGGACCCACCTTTCACAAAGTGGCGGTGCTCAGCCCCTGCCCATTGATATTTTGGGATGCACTGGGAGAGGCTGTGCACTATATAAGGAAACATCTGGGTCCTGGATAAGGGGGATGATGGGGTTCACTGGACCACCAGGGTATTCTTTGGAGGGGAAGGTTGGGAGGGGAGTCCACTAGTCCCTCCCAGGAAGCTTGTTTTTTTTTTGGAGGGGGTCAGGGGTCTACCACCAGGGATAGGGTCAAGAGGGGGACCTGTGGACGACCAGTGAAACCTAAAAGATCTGGGGGGATTGGGATATCCATGCACTTGAGCACCTACCTTATGGGGATCAGTCTGCTTGTACCATACAGTGGAAGCAGACTGTTCCCCATAATGACAGGTCCAATCCTGCCATAAAAGTTTGCATTTTAAAGGTAGGTTCTCCATGCATGGAACTGTCTGTGTTACTCGGAATGCTCATTTTAATATTAATGAGCTACTTGTAATGCATTTACATAGGGTTTTCGGTAGCTGCTTACCAGTACACATTAGAGCCACAGAAAACCCTTTGTGTATTACTCGCTAAATAACCTTTTCTTTAGACTGGCTACAGCCAGTATAAAGCAAACATTACCAGCTGTCACAACTGTCAGGAATGGTGAGCCCTCGGACCAAAGCCGGAGCTTTGGCAGACAAATCACCTAGGCTGGCACAGGCAGAAATCAGTTTATCCTAGTCCAGTCTGTTCTAACAGCCTCAACAAGGCAGGACAGAGGTAACTAAACACAATGGACAACACAAGAACCAGATCCAGACGAGGCAAGGAAAAGAAGGCAAAGGGCCAGAACTGGAACCCAGACAGCACAAGGCAAGACTTGGAACTAGATTAAAACTGGGACTGGGACCCAGAAATGCAAGACAAGGCAAAACACAGAAGTAGATAAAAACTGGGTCCAGAAAAGGACAGGGCAAGGACTGGATCTGGACAGGACTAGACAGAAAGAGAAGACAAAGCACACCTAGACAGGCAAGACAGGGTAGGAGCTAGGCAACAGGAATAACAGAAGCAAGACAATAAGGCAGGGACAGGATTCAGGATTCTGGAACAGGCTTGGCTGGAACAGGGTTCTGGATTTTGGAACAGGCTTGGCTGGAACAGGATTGTGAAAGGGACTTGGCTTGACAGGGAACAGGAACAGAGCCTGGCTCAAACACAGAGCAGGGGCAGAATTTGGCAGAAACAGAGCTCGAGCCAGGAAGCAAACATAGCAGGCAAAGGATTAAGCAGACTAAGGGAAGACAGACAAAGAAGCAATAAAGCTTACCAGCACCCACAGCTGGAAAGGGAAAGGCCAGGCAGACTGAGAGGCAGCAGACACAGCTGCATGGCAGAGAAGTAATCAGGGATGATGCTGGCCACTACAGATTCTCAGAATAAACAGACAAGAACCACACACACAGGAAACAGAACAGGGAATACAGAAACAGCTTGGCTAAACACAGAGGTTGACTTAAACATAGAACTTAACTATAGCAAGAGTCAAAAGCAGGAGCCAAGGGTAGAGTCAAACAGATACAGAAACCAAGGGCAGGGTGTGGCTCTAGAACCAGGCTTTCAGGATCAAGGTTCAAAAGCAAACACACAGAAACAAAGCAAAGCAAGACTCAAAGAAACACAGTACAGACCTTCAGGAGCCAGATTCTCAGGAACAAAGCCAAGCAGGGAAATGATCTAAACAGGTAACACAAGATTGAGACCTCTTGCAAAGGCAAAACATGAGTTCCCAGGTGATTAATAAAGGACTTGCTGATGATGTCACAAGTAGGAAATGAAGCAGAAGCAGGGAGACCAAAGTGAGGCTTGGCTTCATGGACACCAAAGCGAGGCTTGGCTATCAGGAAGAACAACAACAGGAAATGAAACAGGGATAACAACAATAGGAAAAAAAGGCAGACTGGAGAGGTCACAGAGCTAGATACAGAGAAACAGTAGGTCTGAACATAAGGGCACGGCCACAACCGTGACACCAGCATGGCAAGCTTTATGCATCAGGCACTACGTGAAGTCAACAGTGGTGGGATCGGATGAAGCAGGAGAACTGTTCATAAACTGTACTTAAGTTTTTCCCCTTCATCTTTAATGAAAACAGTTGGGTATTCTCTGAGAGCTGCTCTCCACTCTTCTGAGTCATAGTAAATCAGGACACCACATTGAGGCATGTAAAATTAAAATATATCAAAAACCTGAATAATATATTCAGAAGAAGAATTCTTCCAGCAATAGCACTGCAAACTAGAAAGGTGCAAGATTACTTTTTCCTTGTAATGGTAAACTTAGAGTAACAAAAACCTGTGGATGAGATTGAAAGTGGTAGTGTTCCAGAAAGAAGTTCTTAAATTTAAGAAGACTCCAGCATATTTGCCTTTACGATGTACCTGGCTGGTCACAGTATCTTCTTCTCTCTGGGGCCCTTCGGTCACCAGATGTAAAGAAGTGTGAAGAACCAAAGGCTGAGCACAGGGTTTTCTAATGCTGGATCTGTAATGCATGGTATGAGGTTAGCTTGTTTTGCAGTTAGTGTTAGTGAGGATTTCATGCCTGGTGGTTCTCTTTACTGTGACCATTCAGGTGACCTGTAGCTTTTTTCTCTTTCTGGGTTTGCTGTAGAGAATGGGTAAAAAAAAACAAAAAGCATGAGGACCTGAGGGGGGCACGGGAATGTATACTGTAAGATTAAAATACTCGACTGTTGACAAATGTAATAATAATAATGTTGGTATTGCAAAAATGGTATTGGTTTTATGTGCAAACACCTGTGCATATGCTAGAATGCTAGTCTGTGTGCGCAATTACTGACTAGCATTCCAGCACATTTGCAGATGTATGTGCATGCAGCAGGGCGCAAAATAAAGCCACTGCTAGTGCAGCCCATGTGCTCACGTCTGGTGTGCTCTTCCATGTCTGCACACTTTTTTTTTGTACACAACTTATTTGCATGCTATTTGGTTACTGTGTTGGGCACAATTTTTTTTTTTTAACACACATTAGGGAAACCTGCTCTGATCATTGGTGCAAAGCTCTAATTCATGGCTTTCACCCTGGCCCCTCTTGTGAAATTTTAGAGTGTGCTTCTGTAGTTTGCTGCTTCATTTGGTGCCAAAAACGGTGCTCGATGCAAAATACTGATGGCATGCGTTTTTGCTTGCAGTTTGGTTTTTCTAAAATGTTTCCATTCCTGTCAGAGCCTGAGCCAATCAATAACAGTAACTGACAGGAAGGGTGACATTTAGTAGTGAGCTGCGGATTACAGCCACAGTTTTAATATGGCAGTAATTTGCATGTTTGCTTATAGCATGCCATGGTATTTTGGGTTCTTTAATTTCGTGGTAGATCCATATGCTGAGCTGGCTTTTACGGAAGGCTTTCTGAATGGGCTCCAGAATGGAGAAACCACATACAAGGGAAAGAATAGATAAGGAAGTCTTGGCACTATTAGCATGGCTTCCACGCTGATGAAAAATCACTCGATTGGGTAGAAAGACAATCGGATCCCTGAGCAGATATAGGCATGAAGAGGGAGGAAAAATAAAACCAGTCATGAGCATGGGTAGGAAAATTATAAAGAAGAAAAGTAGTTTTTCCATTTTATTTTCACTTTTCTGGTTCTTTTCTGGTGGCCTTTTTTTTTTTTTTTTTTTTTCCTTAGCTCAATTTCTTCCTTTCTAACTAATGTGTTTCTCCTAACTTAAAAAGTATTGATTGCCCTCTTCCCTTGCCAAACCAGTGTCATGACAACAGCTTCTCCTCTCCCATGACACAATTGAAGCTACAGTAACACTTTCTCCACTTGCAGACCTCACAAATAGTCTTACAGACAAGTGGGCTAACCTCAATTAAACTGATTTGTGGCATTTTGGATGTAGTGCATCAAGACATCAGTATTTACTAGGGCTGCATTTTGATTAAAATTTTTAGTCACACAAAGACAGGGTCATAGACAGTCTTTTTGGGGGGGCATAGGCGTGGACTGGGGGGGCCCACACATTTTCTCTGCCTCCCCCTGGTTAGGTATATCTTGCACGGTTTGGCATTTCTCCCTCTGCTCTCGGACCTGCCTGCAGTTCTCTCTTAAGTCCCTTTCTTCCCCCCCCCCCCCCCCCAAAAAAAAAAAAAGGTACACTTGGTGGGGGAGGAGGGACTTAGAGAGTAGTGGGCAGGCCCAGGAGGGGAGAGAGATGCTGGACCATGTATGAAGGGGGGGAGAGGGAGCACAGATGGGCAGCACACGATTAATTATTAGTTTTGATTAAACTTTTAAATCATGGTTAATAATAAATGCGTTAGTTGCAGTGTTAATTGCGATTAATTTGCAGCCCTGATACTTACCAGTGGACAAGTAACTTGGCTAAAAGCCACTGAATTTCTCAGTTTTTTCCACTTGTTTAAATGTGCTATCCTCATTGGCCACATGGACAACTGGGCCTGCCACCTCATGTGTGAAAAATGTTAGCCCACTTGTCCGTAAGACCATTCAAATATTAAGAAAGAAAATTCTGTTGCTTGGGCACCCAGTATTTTTCTACCTGTGGTAGATACTAGGACATTGAGATGCTAGCTGCACTACATCTCTCATACCTTCCAAATACAGACTGACTACAACATTCGTACAAGTGAATATGTTACTGATAGATTCCAAATGTCTAACATAGGTACTTTTTTAATTATTATTTAAAAGTGGTCTTTATTTAAACATCAATAACACAATGACTTGAAATTTTCACACATGGAACAGTACTTGTACATGCCAAATAAACTGAGCTGAGTACACTACAAGTTGAAACCTTATATAACTCTATATGTTAAGCAATTCTGTAACATAGAGAAACCTCCACTTTTTCTATTTGATTTTTTTGTTTTGGTTTTTTACATCCATCTGTATTAAACAACAAAGGAGATGAAAGAAAAAATAAAGGCAAAGGTGGAAATAGAGAGAGGACAGGATGTCATGTAAATTTTCTCCCTTGGTACATCTCAACGCCCTAGTATCATAATAGTTTAGCTTAGCTAGTCATAGTAACATAACAAATGTCAAAAGATAAAGACCTTGCATGGTCCATCTAGTCTGCCCAACAAGGTGGCCAGAGTTGTGTCTTGCACTCTGCATAGGTTCCACTTCTTCAAGATTAAATACTGCCATACTTAATCTCTTTCTCTCTCTCTCTCTGTTACCGTTTCTGGGGCACACACTGTAGAAGTCTGCCTGGCATCAGTCCTACTTTCCAACTGAAGGAGTTGCTGTTGAAGCCCACTCCAGCTTTGAATCCTGATCTGCCTTTGCCATTTATTGAACCCAGATTGGAGAAGTCTGCTCAGCATCGGTCTTCCCAACTTCTGAAGCTCCCATCAAAGCTCACTCAACCTATGATGTAATTTATTTTGCTTTAATTAGATTCCATCATTTTTGTACTTGTGTCCAGATGAGGGGTGAGTGCCTTGTATTTTGTTTGACAGGTCTGGGCTTTTTTTTTTTTGTTGTTGACAGCCTGGACCTCTCAACTTGTCTAAGAGGATTACATAAGTACATAAGTATTGCCATACTGGGAAAGACCAAAGGTCCATCGAGCCCAGCATCCTGTTCCCAACAGTGGCCAATCCAGGTTACAAATACCCAGCAAGATCCCAACAATGTACAAAACATTTTATCCCAGAAATAGTGGATTTTCCCCAAGTCCATTTAATATCGGTCTATGGACTTTTCCGTTAGAAAGCAGTCAAACCTTTTTAAAACTCCGCTAAGCTAACAGCCTTTTACCACATTCTCTGGCAACGAATTCCAGAATTTAATTACACATTGAGTGAAGAAAAATTTTCTCCGATTCGTTTTAAATTTACTACATTGTAGCTTCATCGCATGCCCCCTAGTCCTAGTATTTTTGGAAAGCGTGAACAGACGCTTCACATCTACCCGTTCAACTCCACTCATTATTTTATAGACCTCTATCATATCTCCCCTCAGCCGCCTTTTCTCCAAGCTGAAGAGCCCTAGCCGCTTTAGCCTTTCCTGATAGAGAAGTCGTCCCATCCCCTTTATCATTTTCGTCGCCCTTCTCTGCACCTTTTCTAATTCCACTATATCTTTTTTGAGATGCGGCAACCAGAATTGAACACAGTATTCGAGGTGCGGTCGTGCCATGGAGCAATACAAAGGCATTATAACATCCTCATTTTTGTTTTCCATTTCTTTCCTAATAATACCTAACATTCTATTTGCTTTCTTAGCTGCAGCAGCACACTGAGCAGAAGGTTTCAACGTATCAACGACGACACCTAGATCCCTTTCTTGGTCCGTGACTCCTAATGTGGAACCTTGCATGACCTAGCTATAATTCGGGTTCCACTTTCCCACATGCATCACTTTGCACTTGCTCACATTAAACGTCGTGCCATGTAGACGCCCAGTCTCCCAGTCTCGTAAGGTCTGCTTGTAATTTTTCACAATCCTCCCGCGATTTAACGACTTTGAATAACTTTGTCATAAGCAAATTTAATTACCTCACTAGTTACTCCCATCTCTAGGTCATTTATAAATATGTTAAAAAGCAGCGGTCCCAGCACAGAGCCCTGGGGAACCCCACTAACTAACCTTCTCCATTGAGAATACTGACCATTTAACCCTACTCTCTGTTTTCTATCTTTTAACCAGTTTTTAATCCACAATAAAACACTACCTCCTATCCCATGACTCTCCAATTTCCTCTGGAGTCTTTCATGAGGTACTTTGTCAAACGCCTTTTGAAAATCCAGATACACAATATCAACCAGCTCCCCTTTATCCACATGTTTGTTCATCCCTTCAAAGAAATGTAGTAGATTGGTGAGGCAAGATTTCCCTTCACTAAATCCATGTTGACTTTGTCTCATTAATCCATGTTTTTGAATATGCTCTGTAATTTTGTTCTTAATAATAGTCTGTACCATTTTGCCTGGCACCGACGTCAGACTCATCGGTCTATAATTTCCCGGATCTCCTCTGGAACCTTTTTTAAAAATCGGTGTTACATTGGCCACCCTCCAATCTGCCGGTACCACGCTCGATTTTAAGGATAGGTTACATATTTCTAACAAAATCTCCGCAAGCTCATTTTTCAGTTCTGTCACTACTCTGGGGTGAGTACCATCTGGTCCAGTAGATTTGCTACTCTTCAGTTTGTAGAACTGCCCCATTTTATCCTCGAGGTTTACAGAGAATTCATTAAGTTTCTCCGACTCGTCAGCTTCGAATACCATTTCCGGCACTGGTATCCCACCCAAATCTTCCTCGGTGAAGACAGAAGGAAAGAATTCATTTAATCTCTCCGCTACGGCTTTGTCTTCCCTGATCGCCCCTTTTACTCCTCTGTCATCTAGCAGTCCAACCGATTCTTTTTCCGGCTTTCTGCTTTTAATATACCTCTAAAAAAATTTTACTATGTGGTTTTTGTTTTTTTTTTTGCCTCCAACGCAATCTTTTTTTCAAAGTCCCTCTTAGCTTTCCTTATCAGCGCTTTGCATTTGACTTGACATGCCTTATGCCGTTTCTTATTATTTTCAGTCGGTTCCTTCTTCCATTTTCTGAAGGATTTTCTTTTAGCTCTAATAGCTTCCTTCACCTCACTATTTAACCACGCTGGCTGTCGTTTGGTCTTCCGTCCTCCTTTTTTAATATGCGGAATATATTTGGCCTGGGCTTCCAGGATGGTGTTTTTGAACAGCATCCACGCCTGATGTAAATTTTTGACCCTCGCAGTCACTCCTCTAAGTTTTCTTTTCACCGTTCTTCTCATTTTATCATAGTCTCCTTTTTTAAAGTTAAACGCTAACGTATTTGATTTCCTATGTATACTTCAAAGCTAATATCAAATCTCATCATATTATGATCACTGTTATCAAGTGGCACCATTACCTCCCGCACCAGATCATGCGCTCCACTAAGGACTAGGTCTAGAATTTTTCCTTCTCTCGTCAGTTCCTGTACCAGCTGCTCCATAAAGCTGTCCTTGATTTCATCAAGGAATTTTACCTCTCTAGCGTGTCCCGATGTTACATTTACCCAGTCAATATCAGGGTAATTGAAATCACCCATTATTATTGTGTTGCCCAGTTTGTGTCCCTAATTTCCTTTAACATTTCTGCATCCGTTTGTTGATCCTGGCCAGGCGGACGTTAGTGCACTCCTATCACTATCCTTTTCCCCTTTACACATGGAATTTCAATCCACAGTGATTCCAAGAAGTGTTTTGTTTCCTGCAGAATTTTCAATCTATTTGATTCAAGGCTCTCGTTAAAATGCAATGCTACCCTTCCACCAATTCGATCCACCCTATCACTACAATATAATTTGTACCCTGGTATGACAGTGTCCCACTGGTTAGCCTCCTTCCACCAGGTCTCAGAGATGCTTATTATGTCATGTACCTTGGGCGCATGTCCAGGCACAATCCTCCTGCAGAAGCACCCCGATGACCAGAGCTAATAGTACGCCTACGTTTACATATTATTATCTCTGATCAACGGGGCTTTATTTCCCTGCGCTGTTCCAGCCACTAGTATTACAGTGCTGTTTTTGATCTGCCTGTGAGTGCCCAAGAACAAAAAAATGAGATCCTGCCTATAAAGGGAAAATATATCCAGTACCATCTGTCTATTTAATGCTACTGCTCTACTCCCTTTTCACTGCACCTGAAAAAGTTACTCAAGAACCAGTGCTGTCCCAAACTTGTTTAAAAACAGAGATTTTATTTTCTGCGCTAGCTGTAAGTCCATCAGATGAAGTAAGGGCCAGAATGTATATAAACCAGGTTGTGGGAAAGAGGAGATGCATATCTCCATGCATGATCACAGTTTACTACTACTAGAAATCCAACTCAATTTAATGACACTTTCTGGCATTTGCTAAAATTTCTCTTGCCAAACATGGGAGGGTCAGCACAACATGCTTCATTGAAAGGCTCTTAGGTTATCCCAGAAGTTTGTGTCCTTGGCTTGCTGCCCTAGCAATAGGGAGGTAAACAACCATTAAAAAAAAAAAAAAAAAAAGGTTATTTCCATCTAAGGCTGTACTACACTTATAAACCTTTATACAGCAAAGTCTGGAGTACAAGACCTTAATTTGGAAACTTGCCTGCTCTCTGTATAAGCTTGTCAGCTCCCCCAGCAGGCCACATGAGGCTCTGCTCTATATGTGAAATATATTACCATTAGATGACGACAAACTGAAGAACCCTTTATTCTGTCTAGTAACTTGTTTGGGGCTTTAGCTTCTGGTCAAGAAGGTTATATTCATCTTCAATCCCCCCCACCACCACACCTGCCATCTTAAAAGCACAAGAAGTTCATTTCATTGATGTTTTGAACTGAGGTGTCCAGTGCTTGTTTTCCATCCTGCACCTTTTTGATTTCCACTACTACTGGCAGAATAAGATCTGAGGAGTTGGTGGTATTGTCTTGCCATACCAGGGAACAGCTAAGGAGACCGCACTATCAAAACCTTTCACAGTTTTCTCTGCCCCTTCATAGATACTCGGGGGGAGGAGGTGTCATAACCTCCCATTAACTTCCATCTCTTCCAGATCTGCTAAAAGTCACAGAAGCCATTTTGAACCTGGAGCCAGCACAGGCAATAGTGACGGGATTGCTCCTGCCTGTTCTGCCCTAGACCACCAGGGCATCCTTAAGGTAGACCTGGAGGGGGCCTACAGTGGCGTGAATGTTCTTTGGAGTAAGTGGCTCACTGCTGTACTCTATTCCCGATATCCGTTGCTGTTGTATCCATTTAATATTCAGAGAGATGTCCAAGATAATACATTCTCTGCCACGTAGCATTTCTTCCTTTTATTTATTTTCAAGAGCTGTGTTGCTCAGGAAAGCCCAGGAGTTTGTACATAAGGACAGATATGTTACACCTGTGTGGCAGAGGTAATGTTTCCTCTCCATCTTGCATAGCATATGACCTTCACAAATTAAAGAACTCTGTAGACCAACCTGCTCCTCCACTGCCACCAACTCGTACAGCTAGCTATGATAGCTGGGTGAGGGAACTAATATATCATATTAGAATTTCCATCCGATAAACCACACAAGGAAAACTGGAATATCTTTAAACAACTGCAAGTGAAGGGGAAGAGATGGTGCTTCCATTAATGTTTTTACAACAAATTTTTCATCTTAAAGGCTTTTATAAAAAATAAAAATGAGCTGCTCTGTGCCCTTTATTCTGGAATTTAAGGGGTGGAGGGATGACCACCACATTCAAATGTAAGTACCTGAATCTCGGACGTTTAAAAGGGCAAAAAGAATTTTCCATTTATGCCCAGGATGTGCTGGGTCATAGAATTGATATGCAGAGGCATCTTAGTAACTTCAGAGAACTTGTGTGGCATCACCAAGGCCATCACCCCCCCCCCCCCCCCCTCCTCCGGGCATAGTGCTGAGTTCTTGTAATCCCCTGTCAGCAGCTGGAGGAAGCAGAGAAGCTATGCCAATAATGGGAGAAGCAAAGATCTGGAAACTTCTGCTGCTGAAAGAGTACCCTAAGGCAACCTCTTTGTGGTGCTCAAACTGAGAAGAGAGAAGAATGATGTTGTTTTGTTTGCTCATGTTTAGGCTTCTGTCTTACTGGGAACTCTACTGTGTGTTGCTAGTAGAGCAGTCTGCAGCATGTCTATCGGTTCCATTCTTTGGAGTTCATACTCAGATTTTATTTTTTTTTAAAAATCTCCAATGTAAGTATCCTGATTGCAATTTAAAAAAACAAGAGCCTATCCCTGGACTCAGGTCCTGACAAATGGGGTGCTCTCCTCCCGTTTCAACATTGGATGGAAGACCTGGCAAGGTTGCCCCCTCTCCCTTAATCCTATTAATTTTGTGCGTGAAACCCTTAGCGTTAAAACTGTTGGGGGATACTTGGATGAGGAGAGTACCCATTGGGAATTGAGTTTTGATTGGTCCTATAGGCTAACTTCTTGTGGCCTTTACTTCCCCCGAGACTTCTCTCCATAGGACTTTAGATATAGTAACCGATTTTGGAAGCCCTTCCGGCCTCCGGATTAATGCAGATAAATTGGTGGCACTCTCTCTGACTGAAAAGCTGGAGCATCGATTGAGGGGGTTTCACTTCAGTGGTCTCAGGGGCCCTTCAAATACCTAGGTTTTTATTTCCCTCAGGACCTTTCTGCCTTATATAGAATTAATGTTTGATTACAAGACACTAAATCTTTGTTCACGGCAGGCTTTGCCACTTTCCTTCTGGGGTAGAATTGTTTTAACCAAAATGATACTCCTACCAAATGGCTCTCAGTATTGCAGCACCTTCCCCCACTGTCTACATGAAACAGATAACAGCATGGAATCATGGAGAGAAATGCCATGTGTGAAGAGGAGTATTCTTATAGGGCTGTACTACTGACTGCCAGGACAGAACGAACAGACAGGTGAAGAATGTTTACAGAAATTAGGAAGGCTGGCAAATTGGACAACAGTATAATAATGGGTGATTTCAATTATCTGAATATTGACTGGATAAATGTTACATCAGGGAGCACCAGGGAGGTAAAATTCCTAGATGTAATAAATAACTAGTATTTGGAGTAACTGGTCCAGGAACAGACAAGAGGGGAAGCCATTTTAGATTTATTCTTTGGTGGAGTGCAGGGTATAGTACAAGAGGTAACGGTATTGGGTCCACTGGGAAACAATGATCATAAATTTGAGCTATTATCTGGAATGAAGACACAAAGGAAATCAACTGTAGCAGCATTTAATTTTTGAAAGGGTGATGTGATAGAACGAGGGAAAAAAAAGAAGCTAACAGGATCGGCTGCAAAGGTTAGGACATTAAATCAGGCATGGGCATTGTTTAAAAATGCCATCTTGGAAGCCCAGACCAGATGCATTCCATATATTTATAAAGGTGGAAAGAAGAGAAAATGACAGCCAGCATAGTTAAAAGGTGAAAGAGGCTTTTAGAGCCAAAAGAATGTCCGAGGAATGGAAAAAGGACCCAAATGAAGAACAACAAAAGCACTGTCAAGCTAGATGCAAAGCATTGATAAAGAGAAACTTCCGCAGAGGCAAAAACTCACAGTAACATCTTTTTAGTTACATTATTTGTGTAATTTATTTATTTATTGCATTTGTATCACACCTATTTGCAGGCTCAAAGTGGCTTACATAGTATTATTAACATGGTTTTCGAAGTGTTTCAAGTATTGTTAGTATTGTGTAGAGATTAATTAAGGGAAGAAAGAGAAGGGAGGGATTTATTAGGGTATTTATAGAAGGTGGGCTTTCATAACTTTGAATGGGTTGGTGAAGTGGATTAGTGGGGCTGTAGGTTCTCATTGTAGGCTTTGTTGAAGAAATATGTCTTCAGAGATTTGTGAAAGGTAGTTGTTTTGTTGATTGTTTTCAGTTCTGCGGGTAGTGCATTCCATAACTGCGTGTTCATATAAGAGAAGGTGGTGGCATGCATCAGCTTGTATTTTAGTCCTTTACAGCTGAGGAAGTGTAGGTTGAGAAATTTGTGAGATGATCTTGTGGCGTTTCTGGGAGGTAGGTCCACGAGGTTTAGCATGTAGGTTGGGGCGTCTGCGTGAATGATTTTGTGTACAATCGTGCAGATCTTGAATGCAATACGTTCCTTAAGTGGGAGCCAGTGAAGTTTCTCTCTTAAGGGTTTTGCACTTTCATATTTAGTTTTTCCATATACGAGTCTGACGGCCATATTCTGGGCAGTCTGGGCAGTTATATTGTGAGGTAAGTACAAGATGTTGTGTTTTTTCTGCATTAAGTTTTAGTTGGAATGCATCTGCCCAGGTGTGCATTATTTGGAGGCTTTGGTTGATCTCGTTGGTGATTTCATTTAGATCATGTTTGAACGGGATGGAAATTGTGATGTCATCTGCATATATGTAAGGGTTGAGGTTTTGATTGGCTAGGAGTTTGGCTAGAGGTATCATCATTAGGTTGAATAGAGATGGTGAGAGGGGGGGATCCTTGGGGTACTCCACATTCAGGTGTCCATGGGATTGATCTATCCGCGTTCATTGTTACTTGGTATGATCTTGTGGTAAGGAATCCTTTGAACCATTTGAGAACTGTGCCTCCTACTCTGAAGTATTCTAGTATATGTAAAAGTATTTCATGATTAACCATATCAAAGGCGCTGGACATGTCGAATTGTAGGAGGAGTATGTTGTTACCAGTTGCAATTGCTTGTTTAAATGAGTTCATTGCGGACACTAGAACTGTTTCGGTGCTGTGATTTGACCGAAATCCGGATTGAGACTCGTGCAGGATTGAGTGTTTATTTAGGTATTCAGTATGTTGTTTCGTCACTATGCCTTCCATGAGTTTGGTTATAAGTGGAATAGATGCTACTGGGCGATAGTTGGTTAGGTCCATTGTGCTTTTCTTAGCATCTTTCGGTAGCGGAGTAAGTAGGATGTTTCCTTTATCCGTGGGAAAGAGCCCATTTTGGAGTCTGTAATTTACATGGGTCGTGAGGTCTGCTTTGAATTGTTTGGGTGCAGATCTTATTAGACTATTAGGGCAAATGTCTAGTTTGCATTGCGATTTGGCATATTTTCCGAGCCAATGTGAGATTTTGTTTGATGAAAGCGTTCTGCTGGGTATTCCCCGGGTTTCGGGTCTAGACATTCAAGGATATTTGTGTAATCCGTTATGTTGGTAGGTATCATGAGTCAGAGCTTTATGATTTTTTCCTTGAAGTAATTTGCAAGATTGGTTGCTGATGGGGTATCTGTGTTGTTGGAGGTAACCGTATTAGTGTTTAGGAGATTGTTTACGAGTGAGAAGAGTTTGTGTGTATCCTTGTAGTTTGGTCCTATTTTGGTTTTGTAATACGTCCTTTTAGTTTGTCTGATAGTGTATTTGTATTTTCTTTGTAGTTGTTTCCAGTCATTGAGTGTATTTTCATCTTTTTTTCTTGCTCCATGCTCTTTCTAATCTTCTGACCTGTATTTTTAGTTCTTTCAGTTCTTCGTTAAACCATGGTATTGAGTTTTTTTCTATGTGAGGTTCTGGTTTGAAGTGGCGCTATATTGTCTAGTATTGTTCTGCATCTGTTATCCCATTCTTGAAGAAATTGGGGTGAGTCTGTAGGTGTTGTCCATTTGTCAGTGTATAATTGTTGCCAGAATATTAGTGGGTCTATTTTGCCTCTCGTAGTGTAGGTTTGTTGTTTTTGTTGTCTTTTTTGTTCTCCAGCGAAGGGAAAAGTTTGCTGTCCATTCTGTATCTATTAGTGTGAAGCAGAAAGCATACGAGGGAATCCATGGGACCGTTGGATCATGAAGGAACAAAAGGGGCACTTGGTGAGGACAAGGCCATAGTGAAGAAACTGAATGAAAAAATTTTCTTTTGTCTTTACGGAAGGAGATGTAAGAGATCTACCTGTACCAGAAATGGTTTTCAAGAGTGATGATGTAGAAGAACTGAAAAATCTTGGTGAACCTGGAGGACATACTAAGCCAAATTGACAAAATTACAGAACAAATAAACAAACATGGTTTAGTGGGACAGAGTTACCATGGGTTCAGCCATTTCTTTGAAGGCAGGAATAAACTTGTGGATAAAGGTGAGCCGGTTGATGTACTATATCTAGATTTTCAGAAAGCTTTTGACAAAGTTCCTCAGAGAGACTCCTAAGAAAATTAGTCATGGGATAGGAGGCAATGTTCTTCTGTGGGTTAGGAACTGGTTATTGGACAGAAAAGAGGGTAGGGTTAAATGGCCATTTCTCTCAATGGAGGAAGGTGAATAGTGGAGTGCCACAGAGATCAGTACTGAGTCCAGTACTATTTAACATATTTAGAAATGATCTGGAAAATGGAATGATGTGTGGTGATTAAATTTGCAAATGACACACAACTATTCAAAGTTATTAAAACACATGCAGACTGTGAAAAATTGCAGGAAGTCCTTAGGAAATTGAAAGACTGGGCATCTAAATGACAGATGAAATTTAATGTAGACAAATGCAAAGTGATGCACATTGGAAAGAATAATCCAAATCGTAGTTACCTGATGCTAGGGTCCACCTTGGGGTCAGGCACCCAATAAAAATATCTAGGTGTTGCTATAGATAATTTGCTAAAATCTTCTGTACAGTGTGCTGCAAAAAAGCAAACAGGATACTAGGAATTATTAGGAAAGGGTTTGTAAATAAGACTGAAAATACTATAATGCCTCTGTATCCGCTACATGGTGTGGCCTCATCTTGATGCATTTAGTTCTGGTTGCTGTATCTCAAAAACGATATAGCAGAATTAGGGTTCAAAAAAGACCTACCAAAATGATAAAAGGGGACAGAACTCCTCTCATATGAGGAAAGGCTAAAGAGGTTAGGGCTCTTCAGCTTGGAAAAGAGACTGATGAGGGGGAGATATGATTGAGGTCTGCAAAATCCTGAGTGGTGTACGAGTAGAAGTGAATTGACTTTTTACTCATTCTAAAAGTACAAAGACTAGGGGACACTCAATGAAGTTACATTGAAATACTTTAAGCTCTGGAACTCTTTGCTGGAGGATGTAGTAACAGTGATTAGTGTATCTGGGTTTAAAAAGAAAGTTTAGACAAGATCCTGGAGGAAAAGTCCATAGTCTGCTATTGACACAGACATGGGAAGCTACTGCTTGCCCTGGGATTGGTAGCATGGAATGTTGCCATTATTTGGGTTTCCTTGTGATCTGGCTTGGCCACTGTTGGAAACAAGATACTGGGCTAGATGGACCATTGGTCTGGCCCAGTATTGATCTTATTTCTCTTCAGGGCAGAATGGGCATGGCTTGGTGGCTCTTAGTTCAGAACCTCTAAGCAGGTCTCTCTCTCTCTTTCCACCTAGCATTTATGCCTAGTTACAACCGATGTGAGCTTTACAGGGTGGGGGCACATTATTTCCGTCACACAGCGCAGGGGTGGTGGTCTCTGGAGGAGGCCTGCTGGTTTATCAACAGGCTGGAACTCAGAGCCATTAGGAATTCTCTGCTCACGTTCGCATCTCTCATCAGGAACAAAACCGTTAAGGGTGTTTTTTGGACAACATGACAGCAGTTTCTTATGTCAACAGACTGGGAGGAATGAAGTGTGTCTCTTGCCCAGGAGGCTGACCTTCTGTTTCAGTGACAGGAATTGAACATTCTCCTGTTATCAACCTCTCATACTGTGGAAGTGATAAGCATAGTTTCCTTAGATCCGGGAGAATGCCAACTTTCCAGGGAAGCGTTCTTATCACAACACAGTGGGCCACTGCTCAACTTCATGGCTTCTTCAGTCGCAGGAGGGTAGATACAGTCCATGGGAATAGATGTTTTAGTCCAGCCTTGGCCCATGTCAGGTCTTCTCTGTCTTCCTGCCATTGCCAATGACAAGCAGAACTCTAAGATGCATAGCTCTTTGTCTGGGGGGGGGGTGTCCTGGTAGCACCATGCTACCCAGATGTCCCTGGTATATGGATCTGGTTTGTCTCCAGATAACTGATAAAGCAGGCCCTTTTGAGCAGGCAGGCACAAAGCAGCAAAGTCCAATTCTCATGGAGGATCCCTCCCCCTTTGGTCTTATTGCCTGGCTTTTGAAAGGATGTGGTTGAGGAAGAAATGTTATTCAGAGGAGTTCATTTCAGTTAAGTTGTTAAATCATTTACGGCTGATGCAGAACACTGCTATTAGGCTAATAAGTAGTGTTGAATGTTTTGATAGTGAATCTCCTATTTTTTGAGATTTTGGTTGACAGTGTATTGATTTAAAATCCTTTGCTTAATATTCAAATCAATATTTGGTTTAAATTCCAAGGGTTTGAGTGATTTGCTGGGGTTTCCATCTATGGACAGAAAATTAGGTTGCTTTAGAACTTTGAAAGCAAAGGATTAGACTAAAGTAGGGTCTAGCTCTTAACTCTCTTAATGTTCAGGTGGCAGCTTTATCCTGCTGTTACATTCAGCTCTCTTCTATCATGGCTTATCCTGATGTGGTCCATTTTCTGAAAGGGGCTGTTCATCTTTGTCATCCTCTTCACAAGTACATAAGTATTGCCATACTAGGAAAGACCAAAGGTCAAGTCAAGCATCCTGTTTCCAATAGTGGCCAATCCAGGTCACAAATACCCAGCAAGATCCCCAAAAAGTACAAAACATTCTATACGGCTTATCCCAGAAATAGTGGATTTTCCCCAAGTCCATTTAATAATGGTCTATGGATTTTTTCTTTAGGAAGCCATCCAAACCTTTTTTAAACTCCGCTAAGCTAACTGCCTTTACCACATTCTCTGGCCACAAATTCGAGTTTAATTACACGTTGAGTGAAGAAAAATTTTTTCTCTGATTCGTTCTAAATTTACTACATTGTAGCTTCCATCGCATGCCCCCTAGTCCTAGTATTTTTGGAAAGTGTGAACAGACGCTTCACATCTACCCGTTCAACTCCACTCATTATTTTATAGACCTCTATCATATCTCTCCTCAGCTGGCTTTTCTCCAAGCTGAAGAGCCCTAGCCGCTTTAGCCTTTCCTCATAGGGAAGTCGTCCCATCCCCTTTATCATTTTTGTCGCCCTTCTCTGTACCTTTTCTTATTCCACTATATCTTTTTTGAGATGCGGCGACCAGAATTGGACACACTATTCGAGTTGGAGTTGCACCATGAAGCAGTACAAAGGTATTATTTATTTTATTTTAGTTACATTTGTACCCCGCGCTTTCCCACTCATGGCAGGCTCAATGCGGCAGGCAACGGAGGGTTAAGTGACTTGCCCAGAGTCACAAGGAGCTGCCTGTGCCGGGAATCGAACTCAGTTCCTCAGTTCCCCAGGACCAAAGTCCACCACCCTAACCACTAGGCCACTCCATCCTCATTTTTGTTTTCCATTCCTTTCCTAATAATACCTAACATTCTATTTGCTTTCTTAGCCACAGCAGCAGACTGAGCAGAAGGTTTCAATGTATCATCAACGACGACACCTAGATCCCTTTCTTGGTCTGTGACTCCTAAAGTGGACCCTTGCATGACCTAGCTACAATTCGGGTTCCTCTTTCCCACATGCATCAATTTGCACTTGCTCACATTACACATCTGCCATTTAGACGCCCAGTCTCCCATTCTCGTAAGGTCCTCTTGTAATTTTTCACAATTCTCCTGCGATTTAATGACTTTGAATAACTTTGTGTCATCAGCAAATTTAATTACCTTACTAGTTAACTCCAATCTCAAGGATTGTCCACAGTGGAATTTGGTTCTGCGAGCCATTTGAACCTTTAGCTAAGGCCACTAAGGAGCTTACCTTTTAAAGACATTGCATTATCCTTGGCTAAGAAAATTTCAGAGCTTCAAGCATTGCCTTGTATGGACCCCTTTCTGCTGTTTTCAGAGGCAGGTGTTTCTGTCCACACAGATCCTCCTTTCACCTCAAGACTGTTTTCCTGCCATCCTTTTAAAGAGAGGATTATGGATTGGAATACTCTTCTTTGCATCTGTTAGATGCCAAGCGATCTCTGAGATACTTAAAATTTAACAATGATTTCCGTCGTTTGTACCATCTTGTCCTTTTTGTGGCTTCCTGCAATTTTTCATAGAGTGCATGTGTTCTAGCAACCTTGAATAGTTTTGTGTCCTCTGCAAATTTAATCACCTCACTTGTTCCATTTTCCAGATCATTTCTAAATATGTTAAATAGCACCAGTCCCAGTATAGATCCATGTGGTTTGCAGGTCTCTAAACAGACTGTAGCTAGATGGTTGAAGGATGCTATTTCTATGGTATACTTGTTGATGGGCAAGTCGGCTCCTTTAAATATTAAGGCACGCGCTACTTCTCTCACGGAGGCTTAGGCGATCACGTTGGAAGATATCTATCGTTCAGCTCCTTGGGTCTCTTCTCTAAGCATTATCATATGGATTTGGGAGCTAAGGCAGACACTTCTTTCAAAGCCAAGTATAATCTCCACTTTTCTCAGCCAGGCCCTATTTAAGGATTGCTTTCTACATTCCATAAGTCTGGACTGATCCTTTGGTGATGTAATAGAAGAAAAAATTAAATTTTACCTGATGATGATTTTCTTTCCTTTAGTCCCACAGGATCAGTCCAGAACTCTCCCTTCCACATTGCTGTTTCGTCTGCACATATTTCTGGTTCATTGAATCCAAGGCACATGTTTTCTACTTCTTTTTTTTTTTTTTTTTTTTTTTTTTAGTTGTTTGGTTTTGCTAGGAGGCAGGAGCTTTTCTTTATATCTTGGGTGTCGATGCACAAAGTACCCCGTTAAAAACAGCAACCCTGCGAGAAGTTAATAAGTCGCAAACAGTGACCGATGCACAAAGGGGGTGGCATGCAAATGAGAATCACAGATCCCTCTTTGTGCATCGGTTGCTGTTTATGACTCGACGCTGACAAATGCCTTTGACTAGTTGTGCAGGGTGTGGGTGGGGTGTTGAAATTGGGTCCACTGGAGTCCAGTGGACACCCTCTTGAGTCCCCCCCCGTGCAACTCAAAAGTGCCCCTCTCCCCTTCCACAAAATCCCTGGTGGTCCGGTGGACCCTCTCCTGATGACCCTGTCCCAAAAAAAACCCTGGGTGGTCTAATGGACCCCTCTCGAGCCACCCTCACTCTAGTGATCCCCCTCCACAGTACCTTCCCAGTGTATACCAAGATTCACCGGGCAGGGGCTAAACGCCATTTTGCAAATGGCAGGCCCACAGGCAGGAGGCAGGAGATTTTGCTCCTGCCCTCTTGCTTCCAACATTTTGAATGTGAGAGGATAGGGTCAATATGAGGGGGGACTTGAGAACGGTTCATTGGACCACCAGGGTTTTTTGGGGGTCGGGAGAGGTTCCTCTAGACCACCAGGGATTTTTTGATGTGGGGGGTTCAGGAGGGGGGCTCCATTGGACCACCAGGGATTTTTTATGGGAAAGTGCAGCGAGGTGGGAGCACAGGCAGCTTCCTCTTTCCCTCCTCTCAAGGTAGCTCCAGAGCAGCTGTAAAATCTAGCTTGTTAAATCTAGGCACTCCTTTCTGTGTGTCACGTGGAATGCTTGTTGTAATTAGTACATAAGTATTGCCACACTGGGACAGACCAAAGGTCCATCAAGCCCAGCATCCTGTTTCCAACAGTGGCTAATCCAGGTCACAAATACCTGGCCAGATCCCGTAAAAGTTCAATACATTTTATGCTGCTTATCCCAAAAATAGCAATGGATTTTCCACAAGTCAATTTAATAATGGTCTATGGACTTTTCCTTTAGGAAGCCGGGCAAACCTTTTTTTTAAACCCCGCTAAGCTAACCGCCTTTACCACATTCTCTGGCAACAAATTCCAGAGGTTAATTACATGTTGAGTGAAGAAAATGTTTCTCAGATTTGTTTTACATTTACTACTTTGTAGCTTTATCGCATGCCCCCTAGTCCTAGTATTTTTGGAAAGAGTAAAACAAACGGTTCACATCTACCCATTCCACTCCACTCATTTTATTGACCTCTATCATATCTCACCTCAGCCATCTTTTCTCCAAGCTGAAGAGCCCTAGCCACTTCAGCCTTCCCTCATAGGGAAGTCGTCCCATCCCTTTTATCATTTTCATCGCCCTTCTCTGTACCTTTTCTAATTCCACTATATCTTTTCATTTGCATAGGGTTCTCGGGAGCTAACGACATGCATTAGAGCCATGGAAAATACCTTTGTGCATTACCCGCTTAATAAAATTTGTTTTAGACCAACTGCAACCAGTCTAAACAAATTTTGCAAGCTCGGAAAACTTGTGCATCAGCCCCTCAGTCACACTTCCACTGCTTAGTTGACAAATACTGGCTGAAGCTGGCTGTACAGAACTATATAAAGCACAGCTCATTAGTTCTCTTTTTCTCCACCTGCTGGTCAATGGGCATAAGCCATTAGTTCACCTTAGCCCTGCACCTTAAACAGATGAGAAACTTCTCCTCTGGCCCTTACCAGAAGGCATGCATATGGCTTTTTAAATTTAATTTTAATAATTTCCCATGGTTGCTAAACATGCTAAACAAGGAGAAAAATCAGATGCAGCAAAAAGTATTGCAACACTTCTATACATTATAAAAGACCAGAATAAAAATAAGTCTTAAACAATTACATTACAAAACTCATCAATTATAAACATTAAATCAAAATAGACTTTAAGGAAAAAAAATCTATAAATATACAGTAAGACATCTTGATCCTAACGTAAAGTACGGTCTTAAGCTAATATCCCAAATATTTATATACATCTGATCAGATTAAAAAGACTTGGTGAGAGTCTTAAGGACAGAGAGTTTGTCCCAAGTTACCTTACTAACTGTGCTTGTAGTGTATTTTGTTACAGCAAGTGTTATATTCTACTATTCTACTTTCAGATCAATTTACAAAATCTTGGTACAATAAACATTTGCTGTAGTATGGCAATTACTTATAAAATTGTTTTATAGCATTGCCTTCTTAATTGCAGGCGTATTTATTCTTTTCGTTTCTTCTGAAGTTGTGTTGGAATAATCAAACCTGAAGAAGCTAGGCTCTTTTTTTTAATGGTTTTGTAATTTCTCTTGGTGGATTTCTTAATAGCAGTACGGTGTCCTACTGGGCCACAAGCAGGTATACTTAGAATAGATGCTGGGTAACACTGATACGAGCCATAAAGTAGTGTCTTAAGGGTGTGCTTATATGTATAGCTTATATGCTGACCAGGAAGGCTAAATTAAGAGACAATCTTATGGACTTGGAATAACTCAGTGACAGAAGATAGTTTTGCATTTATGCTAGGACTCTTTTTGAATAGTCGTTTTAAGCTCTGACCACTAGAAATTCCTCTCCTGATGGTTATTTTTTCTTCCAGCTTAGCACACAATTACTTTGCTACTATTTCTGTGGTTTAATACAGACTTTGATTGTAGTCTTGTTCATGATAGAAAGTTTATAAAAGAATAGTAATAAGCAGTAGTTTTACATGGTTTACGTATGTGTTAGTATGCAGATTCATGAAACACCCATCTGTTTTAGAATTGCTGGGCCAAAAGAGGCAAACACATAGGCTGATTTGAATCAGTTACCAAGTGAAGCTAGGAAATGTAGTGATTGTCCTTTTGCAAGATGGTGAAAATCTGGCTGCTTGATTTTGTTGAAGGGCGTCTTCAGTTTAGGGTTTTACTGGTTGAATTGTGTTGATGTCTGGTGGTGCTTCTATTCTACAAATGTTTGGGGTAAGTTGTTGTTTTTTTTTTTAATGTAATGTCATAGCTATCTAGGGGAATAAGAACTAAATAAAAAAGCAACTTAAATGTTGTTTTTTTTTTAATTTCAGGTTGCTTCACAGCGTATCAGCTCAGTGGATCTCTCGTGCTGCAGTCTGGAGCACCTTCCTGCCAACCTTTTCTATAGCCAGGACCTTACGCACCTGAATCTGAAGCAGAATTTCCTGAGGCTTAACCCTGCACCCTCGCCGCACAGCGAGCTCCGTGACCTTCAGAGGTAAGGGCAGCCTTTTCTCATATTGCTTTAGTGTCGAGCAGGGCTGTGGAGTTGGGACACCAAACTTTTGAATCCAACTCCTCTATTTTTCTACTGTCTGATTCCTACTATGTATAGTAAATATAAGAAAAACTAATTACAGAAACATAGGCTCCCCAATATTCAGCTGGTAGTGGGGCAGCGCTTGAACTGCCCACTGCCAGTGTTCAACCCGGATATTAGATGCCGGGCTGTTTTCGGTGACCAGTATTGAATATCCAGGTTTTTCAACACCAGCTAGTGCATGACCAGTTAAGTAGATAGTCAGACTTAACCGGCCATGGCTTAATGGGCAAAGATAGGCCTGCATTTTATCTGGCCTTATTTGGCCATTAAGCCTGACTGGTTAAGTTTCAAATATCAGGACTTAACTGGTCAAACCCTCGGAATGCTCCCAACATTGCTGGCTTTATTTTTAGAGCTAACCGGGAATTCTCCACAGCAATAACCTGTTAAGGACCTCTTTTATCACTGTGCTAGTGGTTCCCATTAACCAAAACAGAAAAGAGATGTGGTAGAAAAGTCCCATCCAAAAAACCCCCTGGCTCCACAGGGTCATTTCAGGGAAAACCTCCAGAGACTTGCCCCTCATGGAAAGCAGAAACAAATCACTGGAGTGGAGCCCCCAGGAGGCCAGTTGCTGAGGCCTGGCACTGCAGACGGCAACTCTTGCTGTTGGAGACCTAGCTTGGATTTTTTGTGTGGAAACAGAAACTGCCCCAACTTCCAGGTCCGAGGCCTCCTGCGGGCAAAACTTCATTCCCTTCTCTCGAGATCGAATCCTGTGTAACTACCCATCACAAGTGAACACCAAGGCAAATGGGAACTGCCATCTGTAGTGCCCACTTTCCTCTCTTAATTTTTCAGTGAGGCAATGCAGTTCACCACGGCATCTTAAAGTAGAGGCAGCCACATCTTGATATAGTGATAAAGTGTAGTAGGTGTTCAATATAAGTGGATCCTTTTTGCAGGCCGCTCTCATGACCTCCTCTTTCACTTGAAAATTGTAAAAGCAAGCAGCAATATCTCTAGTAACATTTTCACGTGCTTTCCTCAGTGATCTATGGGCGTGCAGTAGCTCAGTCAACTCTGCTGGAATTTTCTCTCCCTCCTCAGAGAGAGAAGGAAGCTTGCCAGACACTGTACCACCAGCTCGCAGCTTCATATTGTAAATAAAACAAAAAGTTTGTGAGAAGTTTGTAAGGTATCTTTTTTTTTTTTTGTATACAAAAACGATTGTTTTCTCAAATGCAATTTCACAGATCTCTTCAAGACCTTTATAGATTAAGGCTGGCATTTAAAACCCATTAAAGTTTACCTGGATAACATCAATGTTCTTAATGAACAGTTTGTAAATTACTGCTGCGCACTGCTTTTCAGAAGAGAAGACAGAGTGCTCACCTTTAGACTGATATTTTCATTTTTGTTCATTACCATGTACAGCAGGGCTGGAAGATGCACTCATTTTTTGTACCAGTGCTTAGCAATTATTACAGCCCTTGCTTTCTAGTAATTAGTTTTCCCTCATTTTTGAACTGCCAGGTAGTAGCATTATTTTTCCCTGAAGTGGTTGACGCTATTTAGGGGTGTTTTCAATAAGAAAACGGTCATCTAGAGATGTCCATTGGTCCCTACTATCATGCTTTTTTTTTGTTTTTTTAACCTTTGAGGACAAACGGGTACAATCTGCCACAGAAGTGGATGAGGTCACACAATAGTGCTAACATAGACTATCCTGGAGGGCTGTAGAGAAGCTTGGAAAGTGTTACTGGATATGCATGTGTCCCGCTCTCCCACCCCTCCATCTGCACACCATATTATGGAGCCTGTAGTCCTTTTTATCATTCTCTGTGACAGTTGAATCCATTTCTCTGATGAGAAATATCAGTGTGTTTTGTGATCAGCTTTCCTCAGTCTGCTTCTGGTCTTTTGATCTCAGTGAAGTCCTTATAGTTTCTAATTTTTTGGAATGCTTTAAGTTTGTTTCTACCTCCTCCCATCTCCTATGCAGCCTTCTTACCCAACCATTTTTGAATTTTGATTGTGCTTCTCTTTCCTCCTAGTGACCAAAAGTTCCAGTGGCTTCAAGCATTGTTTTTACTGCAGTTCAAAGATGTCCACTATTGTCCCTGAAATTTCTATGGTCGGTTTAGGGCTAGACCACAGTGTGCCTGCTTGTGGTATTTGCTCAGATGTTACCCGGTGCCCACAGAAATATGTTCATTTCTATTACCTGTCTGTGGTAATGTGCTCTTCCATACTGGACTTAGTGTTTACTAATGGAGAGTGTGTTTCTAATGTTATAGTATGTGATCATCTGGCATCTAGTGATCACCAGATGGTGTGGTTTTATATTAAGACTAGCCGTTAAGCCCGTTAAAACGGGTGAGATTTGTGTTTTGCAAAATGTAATAATTCTCACCTCCATCCATCCATGTCCAGCAAACCTCCTCTCTCCCCTGACCTCCCCTCCCCCGATCCATGTCCAGCAACCCTGCGCTCTCCCCTGCCCTCTCCCCCCCCATGTCCAGCAGCCCTCCTGTGTCCCCTGGCCTCCCCCGTCCACAAACCCTGCTCTCTCCCCTGCCCTCCCCCCCCATGTCCAGCAGCCCTCCCCCCATATCCAGCAACCCTCCTCTTTCCCTTGGCCTCCCCCCATATCCAGCAACCCTCCTCTTTCCCTTGGCCTCCCCCTGTCCACCAACCCTACTCTCTGCCCTGCTCTTTCCCCATGTTCAGCAACCCTCCTTGCCGCTGCTCTCGCCCCCCTCCATGCCGGGCCCCCTGCACTGACATGAGAGCGCCTCTCACCTCCGTGTGAAAGTGCTACAGGCAGCAGCAGATCGCTCTGCTACTGCCTGCAGCGCTTCCACAAGGAGGTGAGAGGTGCTGTCATGTCAGTGCAGGGGGCCCAATACGGAGGGGGGCAGGAGCGGCGACGTCGGGGATGGGGGTGGGTGGAGGTTGGTGCACTTGCAATGTTGCTTGTCTCCAGGCTCTAGCAGCAGCGTCCGTTTACCTCTCTGTTTCACCCTCTGACGTCATCACATCTTGACGCGAGGGTGGGACAGAGAGGGAAGTCTCTACTGCGCATTTGTGGGTGAGTCGGTCACTTGTCATTTATATAGCTAGATAGGTGTGGAGAGGTTTCATTCAAAAGTTAAGGTTCTAGACTTAATAAAACAAAAAAATCAGATGGGGATTATCTTGAGGCGTTGTCTGGGTGGGAATATCTGGAAAAAGTTGGAAAGCAATGGGCAAATTGAAGAGTATACATCACAGAGTACTGATAGAGTCTTTAGAATCAAGCATGGTACTGGAAGATTGGAGAGTAGCCAATGTAACACTATTTTTTAAGAAGAGTTCAAGGTGATCCAGGAAATTATAGACCAGTGAGCAAGATGTTGGTGCTGGACAAAAAGAATTACAGAGCATATGCATGAACATGGATTAATGAGACAAAGCCAACATGGATATAGTCAAGGGAAATCTTGCCTCACCGATCTACTACATTTCTTCAAAGGAATGAATAAAAGTGTGGGGTAAAGGTGAGCCAGTCGATATTATGTATCTGGATTTTCAAAAGTCATTTGACAGAGTACCTCATGAAAGACTCCTGAGGAAATTAGAAAGTCATGGGATAGGAGATAATGTCCTATTGTGGATTAAAAACTGGTTAAAAGATAGAAAACAGAGTTGGGTTAAATGATTAGTATTCTCAATGGATACTGGGATTCCCCAGGGGTTTGTGCTGGGACTGCAGCTTTTTAACATATTAATAAATTAGAGATGGGAATAACTAGGGAGGTAATTAAATTTGTTGAAGTTATTCAAAATGTTAAATTGTAAGAGGATTGTGAAAAATTGGAAGAGGACCTTATGAGACTGGGTATCCAAATGGCAGGTGACGTTTAATGTTAGCAGTTGCAAAGTGTTGCATGTGGGAAAGAGAAACCCAAACTATAGCTACGTGATGCAGGGTTTCACATTAGGAAAAGGATCTAGGTGTCTTCATTGATGATACTTTGAAACCCTCTGCTCAGTATGTGGTGGTGTCTAAGAAAGCAAATAGAATGTTAGGAGTTATTAGGAGAGGAATGGAAAACAAAAATGAGAATGTTATGTCTTTTTCCTTGTCATCAAGCAGATGCAGCCATTACAGATGGGTTGTGTCCATCAACCAGCAGAGGGAGATAGAGAGCACACTTTTTTTCAGTGCCTCATACCAGCTTGCTCCACTGCCTCTCTTCAGTATTCTCTATCTCCCCTAGCAGAGTGGCTGCAGCTTCTTCGAGCTCCATCTAAAATCTGCCTGGAGGTTGCTCCTGTGCTTTTGCCAGTTGTTAGCAGGGGTGTTGGAGGCTATAGCAGCTTCACTTTAAAGGCACATAGGTTCGCCCTTTCCCTGCCTTACCCATACCTCCGTGGATGTGGACACATTGCTTAGCTTTCCCTGTCCTTCCCCACCAACAGTGGATGCAGGCACATAGGTTCGCCCTTTCCCTGCCTTTCCCACTCACCTGAGTCTCCGGAGTTCTATTTACCTCTGCTTTCCTCACAGCATTTAAAAAAAAAAGGGAACAGAGGTTTTTCCTTGCCTTTTTCTGTGGGACCGGAGCTGTGATACTCGGTCCAGTGAGGTAAGAGTGTTTTCTGACTCCTCCGGGGTGGGCCCGCGATCGGGGCGATTTTGGCGCGAACCGCCATTTTGAATTTTACCGCCGTTTTCGACGATGGCTGCGGAGACAGTAAAGCGCTGTTCCAAGTGTGGCAAGCGCAGGTCAGCAGCAGGGCTCTGTAAATCGTGCTGTACAGACGTTAGAGCTGGCCCGAGCATGGCGAGTGACGATTCTTTGCGCTCTGAACTGGCAGCGGGCGCCATTTTGAATTTACCACATGGTGCGACCTCCGCTGAGACGGAGAGTCCTGAGCCCGGGGGGAGGCCTCGGAGTGAGGCTGATATGGGAGCTACTAGCCCCGGCAGAGATCCGGGTGCCCAGGGTGAGTTTTTCTCCCCTGATTTTGTCTTATTAATGCATAAAGCATACATGCTTAAAAGAGCTCTCCCACAAAGCCCGGCACAGGCCTCTTCTAATGCCCCCCCCCCCCCCCCCCCCCGGTGGATTCTAGCCTGGGTATGCTCTCTGAAGCGTTATTCCCTGATAATTGGCAGAATATGAAGCGCAGAAGGGCTCATTCCCCTTCAGAGAGTGCTGCACCTCCCCCCCCCCGTGGTCGGGCTGCAAGGATTCGGAGGACTCTGGCAGGTCTTCATGGTCTGAGGAGCCAGAGTCTGGTGCAGAAGTGACTCAGGATCTGGACGATCCCTCCACGGTGAGGATTTTCCACCGTGATGAGCTGCCAGCGCTTATTTCTGATGCCCTGCAGGCTCTCTCTATTGAGGACCCTGCCAGTGGCACAGCCTCCTCTGTGAATCCTAGGATGGCTAGTACCAAAAAGCCTGCTCGAGCCTTTCCTTTGCATGACTCCATCCAAGAGCTTATTTCGGCTCAATGGGCTGACCCCGAGGGACCTTTGAAAGTTTCCAGGGCTATGGGGCAATTATACCCTCTGAGTGAGGAGCATATGGCTCGCTTTGCTATGCCTAAAGTGGATGCCCTAGTCACAGCTGTGACAAAGAGAACTACCCTCCCTGTTGAAGGAGGTGTTGCCCTGAAAGATATTCAAGACCGTAGACTGGAATCAGCACTTAAACGGTCATTTGAAATTGCAGGTGTCACTATTCGGGCGTCTGCATGCAGTTGTTATGCTGCTAGAGCCTGCCTGGCTTGGTTGCAACAGGCAGTGGAACAGCCCGGTGATGGAGCGGAGCCCTTTTCAGATGTGGCTCCACGGATGGAGTCGGCCTTGTCCTTTCTTGCTGACGCCCTTTATGATATTGTCAGAGCTTCGGCTAAACACATGGCAGTAGCAGTGGCGGCTCGCCATCTTCTTTGGCTACGGCATTGGGCGGCGGACATGGCCTCTAAGCAAAGGTTGGTGAAGTTGCCCTTTCAAGGCCTTCTCCTGTTTGGTGAGGAGTTGGAGAAAATTGTGAAGGGCCTGGGTGAGGCTAAACCCCAGCGCTTGCCCGAAGATAGGCCTCGGCCTTCCTCTAAGGGTGCGGCGGTCCACTCCTCTTACAGACCTCGCTTCCGTGAAGCTCGAAGGTACCGCCCGGGGCGTTCTGCTGGGTTCACTTCTCGTGCCCGTTTTCAGCAGAGGAACTCCTTTCGCTCGGACAAACGTTCCACAGCCACTGGCTCAAGGCCTGGAGTTGAGGGGCGACCCTCTCAATGATTGTGCGCCGGCCTTCTCCTCGAGTCCTGTCATCGGAGGACGTCTTTCCCTCTTTGCCGAGGAGTGGGCCAACATTTCCTCAGATCAGTGGGTCTTGGACCTGATCGGAAACGGTTACAGAATAGAATTCGACGCCCCTGTAAGAGACGTGTTTCTGGAGTCCCGATGCGGTTCTGCCGCCAAATGGGCGGCGGTAGAGGAGACTTTACAAGGTCTGATTCAGATAGGGGCCGTGTCCCCGGTACCTCCCGCCGAACACGGCTGCGGCCACTACTCCATCTACTTTGTGGTGCCGCGAAAAGGAGGGTCTTTTCGCCCTATTCTGGACTTAAAAGAATTAAACAAGTCCCTGAGAGTGCGGCATTTTCACATGGAAACCCTGCGCTTCGTCATTGCGGCGGTACAGCCAGGAGAGTTTCTCACGTCTCTGGACCTGAAAGAAGCTTACTTGCACATTCCAATTTGGCCCCCGCACCAGAAGTTTCTGTTTCTGATGTTTGCGGTGATGGGAAAGCATTTCCGGTTCCGGGCCTTGCCTTTTGGCCTCGCCACAGCTCCCCGCACCTTTTCGAAGGTTATGGTGGTAGTAGCTGCCTTTCTAAGTCGAGAGGGTATTCAGGTTCACCCATACCTGGACAACTGGCTCATTCGAGCAAACTTTGCTGCAGAGAGTCAGCATGTAACAGCCAGAGTGGTCTCAGTACTTCAATCTCTGGGCTGGGTCATCAATTTAGCCAAAAGTCACCTGACCCCCTCGCAGTCTCTAGAATATTTGGGGGCCAGGTTCGACACAGCCTCGGGGTATGTGTACCTACGGGGTTGGTGGTTGAGAGGCTAGGATGGGGGAGGGCAGACTTATACGGGGTCTGTGCCGGAGCCGGTGATGGGAGGCGGGACTGGTGGTTGGGAGGCGGGAAATACTGCTGCACAGACTTATATGGTCTGTGCCCTGAAAAAGACAGGTACAAATCAAGGTAAGGTATACACATGAGTTTATCGTGGGCAGACTAGATGGACCGTGCAGGTCTTTTTCTGCCGTCATCTACTATGTTACTATGTTACCCGAGCAAAGGTGGTGCAAGCTTCAGAATCAGGTCCGTCTGCTCCTGAGGATGCCCCGCCTGCGAGCTTGGGACATTGTCCAGTTGCTTGGATCGATGACAGCCACCATGGAACTGGTGCCCTGGGCAAGAGCGCACCTGAGACCTCTACAGTATGCTCTACTCCAAAGATGGTCTCCAGTATCTCAGGATTACCAATGCAGACTCTCTTGGCTCCCTGCTGCCCAACTCAGCATGGAGTGGTGGCTTTCAGACAGCATGCTGTGGCGAGGAATGCCGCTGGCGCTTGCCTAGTGGTGACAGATGCCAGTCTGAAAGGCTGGGGCGCACATTGCAAGGGGAAGCATGCCCAGGGTCTATGGACACCCGAGGAGTCGGAGTGGTCCATCAACCGCCTAGAGTTGAAAGCGGTGTTTCAGGCGCTTCTGGCCTTTCAAGTGACCCTGGAAGGATTGGCTGTCAGAGTGATGTCGGACAACACGACAGCAGTGGCCTACATAAATCGACAAGGCGGCACTCAGTGCAGAGCTCTAGCCGCACAGGCTGAACAAATTTGCCACTGGGCCGAGCTGTATCTACAGTTTCTGTCGGCAGCTCACATTGCAGGTCAGAGCAACGTGCAAGCCGATTATCTAAGCAGGCATCAGATCGATCCAGCGGAGTGGGAACTTGCAGACAAAGTGTTCCTGTAGATATGTGCCAAGTGGGGCAAGCCCGTGATGGATCTAATGGCGACAAGCTCCAATGCCAAAGTCCCGTGCTTCTTCAGCAGACGGAGAGATCCTCGCGTGGCGGGGTTGGATGCCTTGGCTCAACCCTGGCCTCCGGGCCTACTGTATGTGTTCCCTCCGTGGGCCTTGTTAGGGCGAGTGCTCCTGCGGATTCGGCTGCATCCAGGAGAAGTGGTTCTCGTCGCCCTGGATTGGCCCAGGAGGCCTTGGTAAGCGTACCTCCGACAGATGCTTGTAGAGGATCCCCTTCAGTTACCTCTGGTTCCCAACCTGTTGTCACAGGGTCCAGTGACCATGGAGGACGCCGGCCGATTTGGTCTTATGGCCTGGCGATTGAGAGGGCGCAATTGAGAGGCAGAGGCTATTCCAATAAAGTAATTACCACTCTCCTGCAAGCCCGCAAGCGTTCCACTTCCGTGGCTTATGCCAGGATTTGGCGCCAGTTTGAAGTCTGGTGTGCTTCCAGAGAGATCACACCCCTACGGGCTCCTGTCTCGCCGATTCTGGACTTTTTGCAGGATGGTGTACAAAAAGGCTTGGCCTATAATTCCCTGCGGGTGCAAGTGGCAGCATTGGCCTCCCTGCGTGGCAAGGTTGAAGGCGTGTCTTTAGCTGCTCATCCAGATGTGGCACGGTTTCTTTGAGGGGTGCTTCGGCTCCGTCCTCCCGTGCGTGCGCCTTGTCCAGCTTGGAACCTGGGGCTAGTGCTGAAGGCCCTTCATGGTGCTCCCTTTGAACCGCTTCGGCGTGCTTCAGAGAAAGATTTGACACTGAAGGCCATCTTGTTAGTGGCCATTACTTTGGCGAGATGGGTGTCAGAGCTCCAGGCGCTGTCCTGTAGAGACCCTTTTCTGCAGTTTTCAGAGTCAGGGGTCACGGTTCGGACCGTGCCTTCCTTCTTGCCTAAGGTGGTTTCAGGGTTTCACCTAAACCAACCTATTTTCTTGCCCTCCTTTGTCTACTACTACTACTACTACTTAACATTTCTAGAGCGCTACTAGGGTTACGCAGCGCTGTACAATTTAACAAAGAGAGACAGTCCCTGCTCAAAGAGCTTACAATCTAATAGACAAGTGAACGGTCGGTCCGATAGGGGCAGTCAAATTGGGGCAGTCTGGATTCACTGAACAGAGCTGCAGCACAGCCAGTTAATCTGTAAAAAAGGTGGATTTCTCAAGAAAAACTGGTAAAGAAGGCTGCCCCTCTAACAGAGAATCAGGTCACACCCACTAAGTCGAGGAGGAGTTTCCAGAATCTTTAGGGCAATTGCACCTGTTGGACGTGCGCAGGACTCTGCTGCAGTATCTGCGAGTTACTAACTCTTTCAGGACCTCTGATCTGTTTGTTTTGCTATCAGGTCCTCGCAGAGGGTCTCCAGTGTCTAAAGCCACTATTGCCTGCTGGCTTAAAGAATCTTATCTTTTCAGCTTATTTGCTTGCCGGCCGGTCTCCGCCTGATGCCTTTAAGGCGCATTCCACTAGAGGAATTTCCTCCTCTTGGGCTGAAACTGGAGCACTCTCTCTTCAAGAGATTTGTAGTGCAGCAATATGGGCTTCTAAGCTCTCTTTTGCCCGACATTACAGGCTGGATGTGGCTGCCAGGAGGGACGCACATTTTGGAGCGCAAGTGCTGGCGCATGGTGTGGCTTGTTCCCACCCTATCTAGGGTTTGCTTTGATTCATCCCATCTGTAATGGCTGCATCTGCTTGATGACAAGGAAGGGAAAATTAGGTTCTTACCGTGATAATTTTCTTTCCTTTAGTCATAGCAGATGCAGCCATGATCCCTCCCTGTCTGATGCTATCTGCTGTAAATCTATTTCATGTTCTGTTCGTGTTTCCTGGAGATTCCGTCCTTGGGAGAAAGTCGGAAAACAGTCTTCAGGATTCTTGTTCAATTAAAGGAGGTTGACTTAATTCCCTCCAGTTTCATGTTTTGGAGGATGAGTTTATTCCCTCCAGTTATGTCTCAGTGGAGGATGAGTTTATGCCCTCCGGGAGGATGTTTCATTCCCTCCATTCTGAGTTAATACCCTTTGTTGTAGGGCCATCGTTCGCTGTGAGGAAAGCTTATGTTATTCCCATTGCGGTTTGCCATACTGCTTTGGAAGCTTCAAATACTGGAGAGGCAGTGGAGCAAGCTGGTATGAGGCACTGAAAAAAGTGTGCTCTCTATCTCCCTCTGCTGGTTGATGGACACAACCCATCTGTAATGGCTGCATCTGCTATGACTAAAGGAAAGAAAATTATCACGGTAAGAACCTAATTTTCCCGTATCACTTCATGGTGTGACTGCACCTTGAATACTGTGCGCAGTTCTGGTCACCATATCTCACAAAAGATATAGTGGAATTAGAAAAGGTACAGAGAAGGGTGTCAAAAATGATGAAGGGGGATGGGACGACTTGGTGGAGCTGAGGGACATAGAGGAGACCTACAGGGATGTTGTAGAGAAGTCCCACCTCCAGTCTGGTAGCCCCTGTGCTACCTTGGAGGAGGGAGGTCTCCTAGAAGGAGAGCATCACCCTGGTGAAGTAGGAAATACTCCTGTAGCCAGGACCTGCCCACCAGGGGATGTACTATCCTCTCACACTGAGGATATGTCTCCCAAGTTCTGCCCAGGAGGGGGGAAGGGTTAGGACAGCTGTTGGTGATGCGATCTTTAGGCATATAGATAGCTGGGTGGCTGGTGGACGTGAGGATCGCCTGGTGACTTGCCTGCCTGGTGCGAAGGTGGCAGACCTCACTCGTCACCTAGACAGGATTTTAGATAGTGCTGGGGAGGAGCTGGCTATCTTGGTACATGTGGGTACCAATGACATAGGAAAATGTGGGGGTGAAGTTCTGGAAGCCAAATTTAGGCTCTTAGGTAGAAAGCTCAAATCCAGAACCTCTAGGGTAGCATTTTCTGAGGTGCTACCCATTCCATGCGCAGGGCCCAAGAGACAAGCAGACCTCCGGAGTCTCAATGCATGGATGAGACGATGGTGCAGGGAGGAGGGTTTTAGATTTGTTAGGAACTGGGCGACATTCTGGGGAAGGGGGAGCCTATTCTGAAAGGATGGGCTTCATCTTAACCAGGGTGGGACCAGGCTGCTGGCATCAGCATTTAAAAAACAGATAAAGCAGCTTTTAAACTAGAAACTGGAGGAAGGCCGACAGTCGCTCAAAAGTGCATGGTTCGGAATAAGGTATCTTTCAAAGATATCGCCAAAACAGGAAAGATAGGGTATCTTGATAGGTTGCAAAAGAGACCATAGTAGATCAGGTGCCCTTAAATAAAAATCAGACAAATGATTGCAAATTAATACTGTCAATTCTCCGAGGACAAGCAGGCTGCTTGTTCTGACTGATAGATGACGTCCACAGCAGCCCCAGGAACGGAAATCTTCCTAGCAACAAAAAGTTTGCTAGAGCATTCGCCATCTTCCCGCCCGTCGCGCAGGAGTCCTGCTTCAGTTCTTTTTTTCTCCGTGGTAGAGAGTGGCTGCTTGCAGTCTCTCTCTGTGCCCACTGAAAGAGCCTTCGCTTATTTTTTCGCAGATCTTTTTTTGTTTTTGTCTTTTCCCTCATTTTCTTTTACATTTGTTGTTTTCCTTTAAAAAAAAACAAACAAACCTTTATTTCTTAGTTTTAGGTCCTGTTAAGTTTTCTTTCGCTTCCGACACGGGCCTCGCGTTTCTCATTTTTTGTGCCTTCATTTTTGGCATAATTGAGAACTTTGATTTCGCCACCGTTATTTTTCCGTCCATGTCATCGAGGACGCCCAATGGCTTCAAGAAGTGTACTCGGTGCAGCTGGGCGATCTTGGGTACTGTCCCTCACGCCTGGTGTCTTCAATGCCTTGGGCCCGACCATCGCCCAGATGCATGTAAGTTGTGTCTTAGCTTGAAAAAGCGGACACAGGCGTCGAGACAAGCCTAGCGGGACCGACTTTTTGGAGCTTCGTCCGGTTCTTCGACATTGGCACCAAAGATGGCATCGACTTCGGGAGCGCAGGTAATGGCTGTCCGGACACCACACGCTGGGAGCAATGAGCCGTCGAGTGGGTCTCCACCTGCCTCAAAGACTCCTGCTGTGCAGGCTCACCGGGACCAACCACTCTCGGACCCGACCCCGAGGAGGCGTGTGGATTCCATGTCCTCCTCGTCGGTACCAAGGAGTATCAATGAAGTGCATCGAGCGAAGGCGAAGAAGCATTGTCATCGGTCTCCTAAGAATGGTACCGGGAGCTCCGGGGTGTCGAAGGATTCGTTACCCGTGAAGCGCCGACGCCGGGAGGAGGGCTCACTCTCCATTCAGGAAGTGTCGGTCTTCAGACAGCCCGGTACCGCCTTCTCGACCTCAACAGATTCTGGACCCGGTTTCTGCACCGACTCCGCAGCCTTGCTCAACAGCGACTCTGGAAGAGCGCAACCGAGCCATGCTGGAAGGGTTGCTGCGTCAGCCTGTCTGGTGCCGGGGGGTGCTTGCTCCTTCGGCACCGCTGATAGAAGTGGCAGCTGACTCTGGCCCTGTGGTGAGGTTTTAGACGCCAGTAGCGCTTGCAGCATCAGTGTCAGCTGCCACCCAGGTCGACTCTCCGTCGACATCGATGGAGGGAGCTTCATTGCCGTCGGCACGGGAGTCGACTTCTCGGCATTACCATTGGGGACATGGTTCCTCGGTGTCGAGACCGCTCCGGTTTCGGACTGCAGTTCAGGAACTCTTGTCCGATACTGAGGAGGATGCCTCATGGAATGAGGGAGAAGATCCCAGATATTTCTGTTCTGTGGAGTCTTGTGGTCTTCCCTCTGATCCTACTCCTTCACCAGAAAGAAAGCTTTCTCCTCCAGAAAGACTTCCTTTCTCTTCATTTGTCCGGGAAATGTCGGTGGCGATTCCCTTCCCTGTGGTAACTGAGGAGGAGCCCAGGACTGAGATGCTCAAGGTCCTTGACTATCCTTCGCCACCTACGGAATCATCCACTGTTCCTCTGCATAATGTCCTTAAAGAGACATTGCTGAAGAACTGGAAGAAACCACTAACTAACCCCACCATCCCCAAAAAAGCTGAGTCCCAATATCGGATTCATGGAGAACCTGAGTTGATGAGGTCGCAGTTACCTCACGACTCTATGGTTGTGGATTCCGCTCTCAAGAGGGCCAGGAGTACTAGAGATTTCACCTTGGCGCCCCCGGGGCAGGCATCTAGAACTCTTGACTCGTTTGGGAGAAAGGCCTATCAGTCCTCTATGCTCGTGTCCAAGATTCCGTCATACCAGCTCTACACGAGCATTCACATGTGGAACAATGTAAAACAATTGGCAGACTTGGTGGACAAGCTCCCTGTGGAGCATGCCAGGCCTTTTCAAGAGGTGGTCAGGCAGCTGAAGGCATGTCGTAAATTCCTGTCCAGGGGTGCTTTCGACTCTTGATGTTGCATCCAGAGCCACTGTTCAGGGTATAATGATGCGCAGACTCTCATGGTTGCGTGCCTCTGACCTGGATAATCGAGTCCAGCAGCGGATTGTGGATGTCCCTTGTCGGGAGGATAATATTTTTGGCGAGAAAGTCGAGCAGGTGGTCGAACAGCTCCACCAGCGAGAAACCACTCTGGACAATCTCTCCCACCAGGCGCCTTCAGCTTCTACCTCATCAGGTAGACGTTTTTTTCCGGGGAAGAAGGAATGCTCCCTATGTCTACAATAGGCGTAGGTACAATCCTCCTTCCCGACAGCCTTCTCAGGCTCAGCCCCAGTGCGCTCGTTCTCGTCAACAGCATGCGCCCCGACAGGCCCCTGCAGCTCCCCAGCAAAAGCAAGGGATGAGCTTTTGACTGGCTCCAGCTGAGCATAGCCGCTATCAAAGTGTCCATGCCGGACGATCTACCGGTCGGAGGGAGGTTAAAATTTTTTCACCAAAGGTGGCCTTTTGTAACCTCCGGTGGGTTTTTCAAATAGTTCCGGTTAGGATACTCCCTCAATTTGATCTCCAAATGTTACGGTGGTGCCCAGGTTCCTGGCTCTCAGTCACCTCAGCCCCCGGTGGTCAGGCCTGGTAGCTGCCGTGAACTGATGGTTTACCGTTTCCCATGTTCCGGACAATATGCTGGTCCGGTCTGGATCTTCCAGCCTTCCAGATTGTTTTGGGAGTGTTTTGGAACTAAGCAGTACCCATACCCAGTGAACTCCCGTGTATGCTGCCTTTATTAACCACCTGGGAAGGTCTCTAGTTTGCCTTGCAACAGAGGTCCTCCGAGGAGTTTCCTTTGGTGAGAGTTTGTTGCAGTGCTGCTGTGATATTTTCTGATTCTGGCTGACCCGACTTGTCCCCTGGTTTATTCTTCTGTCTGCTGCCCACCCTGACCCGGCTTGTTTTCTGATTTATTTCTGCTGCTTGCTGCCTGCCTGGAACCCTAGTGTGTTTTCTGGATGTTTCTTGCTGTTCGCCAGCCGGCTGCTGTTTCCTGCAGTTCTGCCTTCCAGCCCTGTCTGGTAAGTCCTGTCAGCCACCTGCACTCAGGGGCTCAACTCTTGAGGAGTTGTGGCTAAGCACAGGTGAAGTTTGGGCTGTATTCCTGCCCTGCCAGCTCCAGCTTGAGTTGCTTCGGCTGCAGTCTCCACCTGGTAGTTCCAGTCCTAGACTTGCTGGCATGTCTGTTTTGCCTTTTCTGTGTTTGGGTGATTCTTCTGCCGCTCCATGGATGTGGCCGAAGGGCTCACTAACCCCGAGAGTCCGTGAGAGACGTGACACCAGACCTCCAAATTGCCCACCGGGAGCTCAGTCCTTCAGCTTCCAGTGCAGGCAGGTACTTACAGAGGAACTCTCCGCCCTTCTCAGCGCCAATGCAGTCAAGCCCGTTCCACCAGGGCTAGGAAGGGCTGGGATTCTATTCCAGATACTTCCTTGTGCAAAAGAAAACAGGGGGGATGCGTCCCATCCTAGACCTAAGGGCCCTGAACAAATACCTGGGCCAAGAAAAGTTCAGAATGGGTTCCCTGGGCACCCTTCTTCTCATGATTCAGGAAAACGATTGGCTATGCTCTCTGGACTTAAAGGATGCCTATACCCACATCCCGATACTTCCAGCTCACAGGAGGTATCTTTGATTCCGTCTGGGAGCGCAGCACTTCCAGTATTGTGTGCTGCCCTTTTGGTCTGGCGTCTGTGCCCAGGGTATTTACCAAATGCCTGGCAGTAGTTGCAGCGTCGCTACGCAGACTGGGAGTGCATGTGTTCCTTTATCTCAACGATTGGCTGGTGAAGAACACCTCGGAGGCAGCAGCTTTACAGTCCATGCAGATGACTATTCAATTGCTGGAGCTACTTGGGTTTGTTATAAATTACCCCAAGTCCCATCTTCTTCCTGTTCAAAAAACTGGAATTTATTGGAGCTCTCCTGGATTCACAGACGGCTTGTGCCTATCTTCCTGAGACGAGAGCAGACAATCTTCTCTCTCTAGTTTCCATGGCCAGAACGTCTCAACGGATCACAGCTCGGCAGATGTTGAGACTTCTGGGCCATATGACCTCCACAGTTCATGTGACACCCATGGCCCATCTTCACATGAGATCTGCTCAATGGACCCTAGCTTCCCAGTGGTATGAAAGCTGCAGGGAATCTAGAGGATGCGATCCAGCTGTCCACTGAATTTCACAGTTCCCTTCCGTGGTGGACAATCCGATCCAATTTGACCTTGGGACGTCCCTTTTAAATTCCTCAGCCTCTAAAAGTGTTGACAACATATGCATCACTTCTAGGGTGGGGAGCTCATGTAGATGGGCTTTTACACTCAAGGAGCTTGGTCCTACCAGGAATCAGGTCTTCAGATCAATCTCCTGGAGTTGTGATTGGTCTGGAACGCTCTAAAGGCTTTCAGAGATCGACTGTCCAATCAAATTATTCAAATTCAGACAGACAATCAGGTTGCCATGTACTACATCAACAAGCAGGGGGGCACGGGATCTCACCCTCAGTGTCGGGAAGCCGTCCAGATGTGGTTTGGGGCTCGCCGTCACGGCATGTTTCTCCAAGCCACGTATCTGGCAGGCGTAAACAGTCTGGCCGACAGGTTGAGCAGGATAATGCAACCTCACGAGTGGTCGCTCAACTCACGCATAGTGCGCAAGATCTTCCAAGCATAGGGCACCCCCCTTGGTGGATCTTTTCGCCACTCAGATCAATCACAAAGTCCCTCAGTTCTATTCCAGGCTTCAGGCCCACGACAGACTAGCGTCTGATGCCTCTCTCCTTCATTGGAGGAGGGGCCTTCTGTATGCATATCCTCCCATACCTCTAGTGGGGAAGACTTTACTGAAACTCAGGCAAGACCGCGGAACCATGATTCTGATTGCTCCTTTTTGGCCACGTCAGATTTGGTTCCCTCTTCTTCTGGAATTGTCCTCCAAAGAACTGTAGAGATTGGTGTGTTTTCCAACCCTCATCACTCACAACGAGGGGGCGCTTCTGCATCCCAACCTCCAGTCTCTGGCTATCATGGCCTGGATGTTGAGATCGTAGACTTTGCCTCCTTGGGTCTCTCTGAGGGTGTCTCCAGAGTCTTGCTTCCAGAAAAGATTCCACGAAGAGGTGTTATTCTTTTAAATGGAGGAGGTTTGCCGTCTGGTGTGATAGCAAGGACCTAGATCCTTGCTCTTGTCCTACACAGACCCTGCTTGAATAATTAGTGCAATTAGTGCTTTTCATTATCGTGTAGAGGATAAGCCTATCTCTGGACAGCCTTTAGTTGTTCGATTCATGAGAGGTTTGCTTTTGTCAAAGCCCCCTTTCAGACCTCCACCAGTGTCATGGGATCTCAATGTCGTCCTCACCCAGCTGACGAAATCTCCTTTTGAGCCACTGAATTCCTGCCATCTGAAGTACTTGACCTGGAAGGTCATTTTCTTGGTGGCGGTTACTTCAGCTCGTAGAGTCAGTGAGCTTCAAGCCTTGGTAGTGCATGCTCCTTATCTCAAGTGTCATCAGTACAGAGTAGTCCTTTGCACTCACCCTAAGTTCCTGCCGAAGGTGGTGTCGGAGTTCCATCTGAACCAGTCAATTGTCTTGTTAACATTTTTCCCCCGTCCTCATACCTGCCCTGCTGAACCGTCAGTTGCATACATTGGACTGCAAGAGAGCATTGGCCTTTTATGTGGAGCGGACAAGCCCCTTCAGACAGTCTGCCCAAATGTTTGTTTCTTTCGATCCCAACAGAAGGGTAGTCGCTGTTGGGAAACACACTATTTCTAATTGGCTAGCAGATTGCATTTACTTCACTTATGCCCAAGCTGGGCTGACAATCTTGAGGGTCATGTCACGGCTCATAGTGTTAGAGCCTTGGCAGCGTCAGTGGCCCACTTGAAGTCAGCCACTATTGAAGAGATTTGCAAGGCTGTGACGTGGTCATCAGTCCACAAATTGACATCTCACTACTGCCTCCAGCAGGTTAGCCGATGCAACAGTTGGTTTGGGCAGTCGATACTACAGAATCTGTTCGGGATTTAGAATCCAACTCCACCCCCCTGGGCCCATTTTTATTCTGTTTCAGGCTGCACTCTTAGTTAGATGTTCTGCTTTGTAGGTCAATCCTTGTTATGTCCTCGCCGTTGCGAGGCCCAATTGACCTTTTTTGTTGTTTTGAGTGAGCCTGGGTGCTAGGGGATAACCCATCAGTGAGAACAAGCAGCCTGCTTGTCCTCGGAGAAAGCGAAGATACATACCTTTAGCAGGTATTCTCCGAGGACGGAAGGCTGATTGTTCTCACAAACCCGCCCGCCTCCCCTTTGGAGTTGGCCTTTTTTATTTGTTTTTGCTTTCTATTTAACTGAAGCGGGACTCTCACGCGATGGGCGGGAAGATGGCAGCGCAGTGCGCGCATCCGCGCGCTAGAAGGCTCTACCAAACTTTTTGTTGCTAGGAAAATTTCTGTTCCTGGGGCTGCCGTGGACGTCACCCATCAGTGAGAACAATCAGCCTGCTGTCCTCGGAGAATACCTGCTACAGGTATGTATATTTGCTGTACTGAGCGTGATGATGTAAATAGGAGAAAAACAAAGTTTGAAATGTCTATATGCGAATGCCAGGAGCCTAAGAAATAAGATGGGAGAGTTAGAATATATTGTGCTAAATGAAAAATTAGATATAATAGGAATCTCTGAGATCTGGTGAAAGGAGGATAACCAGTGGGACACTATCATACCGGGGTACAAATTATATCTTAGTGATAGGGTGGATTGAATTAGAGGAGGGGTAGCACTGTATGTTAAGGAGGGCCTTGAATCAAATAGACTGAAAATTCTGCAGGAAACAAAACACATCTTGGAATCATTATGAATTGAAATTCCATGTGTAAAGAGGAAAAGGATAGTGATAGGAGTGTATTACCATCCGCGTGGCCAGGGTGAACGTACGGATGCAGAAATGTTAAAGGAATTTAGGGACGCTAACAAACTGGGCAACACAATAATAATGGGTAATTTCGATTACCCCGATATTGACTAGTTAAATGTAACATCAGGGCATGCTAGGGAGGTAAAATTCCTTGGCGAAATCAAGGACTGCCTTATGGAGCAGCTGGTACAGGAGACGACGAAAGAAAGAAAAATTCTAGACCTAGTCCTTAGTGGAGCGCATGATCTGATGCGGGAGGTAAATGGTGCTGGTGCCGCTTGATAACAGTGATCATAATACGATGAGATTTTATATTAGCTTTGGAGTAAGTATACACAAGAAATCCAACGACAGCCGGCATGTTTAAAAAGTGAGGTGAAGAAATCTATTAGAGCTATAAGGAAATCCTTCAGAAAATGGAAGAAGGAACAGACTGAAAACAATAAGAAACAGCATAAGGAATGTCAAGTAAAATGCAAAGCGCTGTTAAGGAAGGCTAAGAGGGACTTTGAAAAAAAGATTGTGTTCGAGGCAAACACACATTATAAAATTTTTTTTTTAGGTATATTAAAAGCAGGAAGCCAGCAAAAGAATCGGTTGCACCGCTAGATGACCGAGGGGTAAAAAGGGCGATCGGGGAAGACAAAGCCATAGCGGAGAGATTAAATGAATTCTTTCCTTCGGTCTTCACCGAGGAAGATTTAGGAGAGATAACGGTACCAGAAATTGTATTGAAAGCTGACTAGTTGGAAAAACCGATAAAATCTTTATAAACCTGGAGGATGTAATGGCACAATTTGACAAATTAGAGTAGCAAATCTCCTGGACCAAATGATATCCATCTCAGAGTACTGATAGAATTGAAAAATGAACTTGTAGAACTATTGTTTATAATATGTAATTTATCTTTAAAATCGAGCGTGGTACTGGAAGGTTGGATGGTGGCCAATGTACACTGATTTTTAAAAAAAGGTTCCAGAGGAGATCCGGGAAATTATAGACCAGTGAGCCTGACGTCGGTGTCGGGCAAAATGGTAGAGACTATTATAAAGAACAAAATTACAGAGCATATTCAAAAGCATGGATTAATGAGATAAAGCCAACATGGTTTTAATGAAGGGAAATCTTGCCTCACCAATCTATTACATTTCTTTGAAGGGGTGAACAAACGTGGATAAAGGTGAGCCGATTGATATTGTGTATCTGGATTTTCAAAAGTTGTTTGACTATGTACCTCATGAAAGACTCCAGAGGAAATTGGAGAGTCATGGGATAGGAGGTAGTGTCCTATTGTTGATTAAAAACTGGTTAAAAGATAGAAAACAGAGAGTAGGGTTAAATGGTCAGTGTTCTCAATGGAGAAGGGTAGTTAGTGGGGTTCCCCAGGGGTCTATGCTGGGACCACTGCTTTTTGACAGATTTATAAATGACCTAGAGATGGGAGTAACTAGTGAGGTAATTAAATTTGCTGGCGACATAGTTATTCAAAGTTGTTAAATCGCGAGAGGATTGTGAAAAATTACAAGAGGACCTTACAAGACTGGGTGTCTAAATGGCAGATGACGTTTGATTGTGAGCAGGTGCAATGTGATGCATGTGGGAAAGAGGAACCTGAATTATAGCTACGTCATGCAAGGTTCCACGTTAGGAGTCACGGACCAAGAAAGGGATCTAGGTGTTGTTGTTGATGATACGTTGAAACCTTCTGCTCAGTGTGCTGCTTCGGCTATGAAAGCAAATAGAATGTTAGGTATTATTAAGAGAATAGGTGGCTGAGGGGAGATATGATAGAGGTCTATAAAAGGAGTGGAGTGGAAAGGGTAGACGTGAAGTGTCTGTTTACTCTTTCCAAAAATACTAGGACTGGGGGGCATTCAATGAAACTACAAAGTAGTAAATTTAAAACAAATCAGAGAAAAATTTTCTTCACTCAGCGTGTAATTAAACTCTGAAATTCGTTGCCAGAAAATGAGGTAAAGGCAGTTAGCTTAATGGGGTTTAAAAAAGATTTGTACAGCTTCCTAAAAGAAAACTCCGTAGACCATTATTAAAGTAGACTTGGGAAAACTCCACTGCTTATTTCTGGGACAAGCAGCATAAAATGTTTTGTACGTTTTGGATCTTGCCAGGTATTTGTGACCTGGATTAGTCACTCTTGGAAACGGGATTCTGGACTTGATGGACCTTTGGTCTGTCCCAGTATGGCAATACTGTAGGAAAGGTTAAAGTGGCTAGGGCTCTTTAGCTCGGAGAAGTCGGCTGAGGGTAGATATGATAAAAGTCTGTAAAATACTGAGTGGAGTGGAACAGGCAGACATGAATTGCTTGTTTACTCTTCCCAAAAATACTAGTGCTAGGGGACACACAATGAAGCTACTAAGTAGTAAATTTAAAACAAACCAAAGAAAATATTTTTTCACTCGATGTGTAATTAAACTCTAGAGTTTGTCGCCACATAATATGGTAAAAGCAGTTAGCTTAGTGGAGTTTAAAAAGGTTTGGATATTTTCCTAAAATAAAAGACCATAATCCATTATTAAGATGGACTTGGGGAAAGTCCACTACTTCTAGGATAAGCAGCATAAAATCTGTTTTACTTTTCTGGAGTATTGCCAGGTACTTGTGACCTGGATTGGCCACTGTTGGAAACAGGATACTGGGTTTTATAGACCTTCGGTCTGTCCCATTATGACAACACTTATGTTCTTATGTTCTAAAACTGAAAGAAGCTATTGTAAGGGCAACAAACCTTTGTGTAAGGAAAGTAAAAGGAAGATGAAAAGGAAGCTGCTTTGATTTGTCAAAAGTAGTAGCTGAAAAGGTAAGGGAAACAAAGGTTAACCTTTATAAATCACAAGAGATCGCAGAAAGAGAAGGACAGGTGAAAATATCTGGAAAAGCTAAGAAGTTGGTACAGTAGTCAGGAAAGCAAAGATGGAAATGGAAGAAAAAAATAGCCAATATGCTAAAATTGAGGGTGGGGGGGAGACATTTTAGATATGTTAGTGATAGGAGGAAGTGAAAAAGAGGCATTGTGAGACTCGGAAGGGGAAGAATATGTAGAAGCTGATAAAGGTAAGGCAGAATTGCTTCAGAAACATTTCTGTTCTGTTCACAGCTAAAGGGCTGGGAGCAGGACCACAGAAGATGCACACACAGGAATAGAGGGGGTGGTAGTCCCTGAACAATTTTTAGAGGACTCTGTTCATGAGATCCTGGCTAAACTAAAGGTGGACGACGCGAAGGGGCCAGATGGCATACATCTAAAGGTACTGAAGTAACTTGTGGAACTACTAGTGGCCCCTCTAGGGTCAGGAGTGGTCCTAGAGAACTGGAGAAGAGCAGATGTGCTCCTCCTCAAAAGCAGAAGTAAAGAAGAGGTTGGGAACTTTAGGCCAGTAAGAGACTTCTATGGTAAGTAAGTTAATGGGAATGCCTTTAAAACAGTGAATAGTAAAGTTTTTAGAATCCAGTATATTACAGGGCCTGAGTCTGGGGGTTTATGATGGATTGGAGTTGGGGGGGGGGGGGGGAGGAATTAGATACAGTATGGGGAGGGGAGGAATGTGTGGGGGTACTTAGATATGTTATCTTTGTATGAGAGCTAGAATAGATGAGGTGGAATGGAGTGAAATGAAGAGGCAAAGAGAAGCTATGCTTGAAGTGCATAAGCAACAAGAAAAATTGGAGAGAGCAAAAAACTCGGGGGTAAATTGGAGGACCTGGAGAACACAGGCTAGAATAATTAGGAGTTTGCTATAGATGGCAAAATTTTAGCAACTGTAGGAAGTGGTAAAAGCCATCTGCATAGTGTCAAGATGAGGCTATTATAAAGATGAAGCTCCCACCTCAGGATCCCAGGTCCCTCTTTCGCTCAGGGTGAGCTGGTTCACAGTATGCAGATTTTATGCAAATTATTCTACTACCCCTTTCTGCTCAGGGTGACCTGCTTCTCAAAGGCAAACACAGTCAGGTCTCACCAACAGGATATTCTCTTACAAATCTTTTATTCCCCCTTCCTGGGGCACACTTCCTCCAGCTTAAAACACTTTTACAAGCTTAAACAGTCCTTCCAGCTTAAACATTTCTTCCTAGTCAGTTCAATCTTCCAGCTTAAGCACCTGGACACTCAGTCCTTCCTTGTAACATGAACACCCCAGTCCTTCCTTGTAACCCGGACACCCAGTCCGTCCTTATAACACACAGTTCTTCTACCTGGCACTCTAGGGCCTTCTTACCCCAGCCAGCTTCCTTGCTTTGCACACAGTTCACCACCAGTCCAAAGGGCTCAGCCAGTACTTCACATGGGGACCTCCTGCTTCAGCTACCAGCTCTCTCCTTCCGCTGCTAGCTCTCCTCCCCCCTCACCACCCAGGTGGGGTTTATTTATTTAATGGCCAAACAGGACCCAGCCCATAACCTGCTGCACCTGTTTCCACCTCCAGGACTCTCCCCAGTCCTAGCGACCTCCAGCTATACCTCCCCTTACTGGCTCCCTCTAGCGACTCACCCAGCCCTTCTCCCTGGACATTTTAGGGGAACAGCGCCCTCTAGGGGCCTGACCAGGGTAGGACAGCCTCTCCCTTCTCACAATAGAGATCTTAGAGATGAGCACGAGATTTTGATTTGGGCAAGATGGCATCTGTGAGAGGAGCTGTGTTCTGAGAGCTCCAGAACCTGAAGTGTGTCTTCCAAAGAGAAGTACCCTTTCCCCGTTTTTAAATGGGAAAGAGGAAAGGGAAAACCGGGGTGAAAGCCTCCCCTAACCTTGTAGGTATTCCCGCTCTTAGACAGACAATGCTTGAAGATTTCAGAGCTCCACCACTGGGTATGCAAAGGCCTGCTTTGTTTGTTCCCTCCCATTCAGTGGGGGACTCCAGCATTGAAGCAGCTTTAAGTCCGCTTCTTCAGCTACCACCTCCGAGACCAGGCAGTAGAATAATGACAGCAGCTGAGCCCCGAAGTGATTTTCCTGAAGCTGGTACTTCTACCTCGAGGGCTGGGAGAGGCTCTGCCGATTCATCTACCCCAGAGAAATAATATCTACAGAAGCAGTTGCGGCTGGGTCCCCTCTGATTTCTCCAGTTTTGGGAGCTACTTCCAAAAATCTCGGTTCGATTTCAAAACCAGCAGTAGTAACACTAGAAGTACTGTGGGAAGCTATCCAGACTCTAAATACTTTGTTTCTTCAGGTAAATAACTCATTTAAACAAGAATTCTCAGTTTGAACCAATTTAAAACTTTTTACTGAGAGTTCAGTCAAATGAAAAAAAAAATTGAAATTTATGATGGTGAAATTAAAAATATGCAAAGTTCTGTTGGAACTCTTATCCAAGATAGAAATATTTTGGATAAAAGAATAGAGTACCTAGATAATCAAATCAGGAAGAACAATCTATGATTCCTTAAATTTCCTACATCACCACTCATTGCTCCAATTGAAATGTTGAAGTATTTCACAGAAGTATTAGCGATTCCTAAAGAAGCATTTCCTCCTATCGTTAAAGCATATTATATTACTCGGATATCTGCTCCTGTGGAACCTCAACAACAACTAAACTTGACGGAATTTCTGGAAAGTTCCCTTGAGGTGATAACAGAGCGAACGACTTTAATTGTGACTTTTGCATTTGAGACTGATATATATCAGCAGAATTTCATGGTACTAAAATACAAATATTTCTGGACCTTAATAAAGAGACTCAAAAAAAGAAGGCGGCAATTTATGGATCTGAAATCAAGGGTTCTTGCTTTAAATGGGACTTTTCTCTTAAAATGTTTAATTTCCGTAAATGCTGTTTATTACGTCTTTTTTGAATCTAAGAAATTACAGGAATTTTATATTATCCCATGAAGAAGGAGCAGCTGGTAGTCGCGATGCTCCTACAGTTTGAATGCTGGAAATTGCTAGCAGCCCTATTGCATCCCCCCTCTTAGTTTAGAATTAACATTCTAATAATTTTTTTTCCTTTAATTATGTTATTTCCTAGTATCTTGCCCAAGCTATATGGTGGACGAATGTATATGCCATTTCAAATTTTATTTAATTTGAATTTCCTATCGGACCGACCGTTCACTTGTCTATTAGATTGTAAGCTCTTTGAGCACGGACTGTCTCTCTTTGTTAAATTGTACAGTGCTGCGTAACCCTAGTAGCACTCTAGAAATGTTAAGAAGTAGTAGTAGTATATTCTGTTTCTTTCTTTTCTTAATAACATTTATGTTATGTAAATGTAATAATGAAACTTATAAATAAAGAATTTAAAAAAAAAAGAGATGAGCACGAAATCTCAGCAGGAGGAGTAAATATGGAGCGGGCCCATAGAAGTTTGGGTCCACAATGAGCATTTCAGCCCAGTGATATTAATATTTGACCCACTTCTTGGACAAGAACAAAATTATGAGAAGTGCAAGGAGATTTGGTAAAGATTTAAATGGAACAATTGATGTGTAGAAATTTACCAACATGCAGCAATGAAAGGATTTGAGGGAGGCCACAAAACTACTTTTATAGCTGATCCGCTGATTGTGAACCTCAGACTGAATGCATACAGCTGCTAATAATGGATATTCCATATCATCATGCTGATCAATCCATAGACTGGTGGGTTGTGTCCATCTACCAGCAGGTGCAGATAGAGAGCAATCCTTTTGCCTCCCTATATGTGGTCATGTGCTGCCGGAAACTCCTCAGTATGTTCTCTATCTCAGCAGGTGGTGGTCACACACAGCAGCAGCTCTGGCTAGGTCTCCAAGCCTAATTTTTAGGTTTTGTTGAGTACCTGGGGTTGAGGGCTCTTCTTGAGCAAGTGCAAACCTGGTGGTGCCAGGTCCCTCTTTTTCTCCCCCCTCCCGCTGGCTCCGTTAAAAAAAAAAAAAATTTTGGGCGTTCTTAAGGGCGTTTATTTCAACCTTTATTGCAGCTGCTCACTGGGACACCAGTTCGTTACAGCTCGGAGCGAGAAGCAGGTCATTTTACCTTTTTATAGCGGGCAGGGGGTTCCCCGTTCGGTCTCCACATGGCTTATGGCGTCGGAGGGCGAGGGCGCGAGGATTCGCTCCCCAGACCGCGTGGGTGCGTCTAGCGGGGATGCGGGGATTTCAAAACCTGAATCGCCTTTGTTAGGCATCAGTTTGGAGTCCGGTCAGTGTCCCGGTTCCTCCTCCGGAGCTGGAATATCTGGGAGTTCGTTTCGACACCCAAGTGGGCAGAGTGTTCCTGCCGGACAATCGAATTGTCAAGCTTCAGGCTCAGGTGGACCAGTTCCTAGTAGCCTCTCCTCTTCGGGCTTGGGACTATGTGCAGCTGTTGGGCTCTATGACGGCCACGATGGAAGTAGTGCCCTGGGCCAGGGCTCATATGAGACCACTACAACTCTCTATGCTGCAGCGCTGGACTCCAGTGTCGGAGGATTACGCTGTGCGCCTTCCCTTGGACCGGTGCGCAAGGCGCTGAGCTGGTGGCTGAGGACAGACAAGTTGTCCGCAGGGATGCCTCTTTTGACCCTGGAGTGGGTTGTCGTCACGACGGACGCCTCTTTGACGGGCTGGGGAGCCCTTTGCTTGGGAAGGACAGTGCAGGGGCTCTGGTCTTCTGCAGAGGCAAAGTGGTCTATCAACCTCCTGGAACTCAGAGCCATTCGGTTGGCGCTTTTGGAGTTTCTCCCGGTACTGGCGTTGAAGCCAGTACGGGTCCTGTCGGACAATGCCACGGCTGTGGCCTATGTCAATCGCCAGGGAGGTACCAAGAGTGCCCCTCTAGCCAAGGAGGCCATGAATCTATGCCAGTGGGCAGAAGCGAACCTGGAACAGCTGTCGGCGGCCCACATTGCTGGAGTCATGAATGTCCAGGCGGACTTCCTCAGTCGCCATACCTTGGATCCCGGAGAGTGGCAGCTATCGGCTCAGGCGTTCTTGGACATCACGAAGCGCTGGGGCCAGCCGAGCCTAGATCTGATGGCGTCATCGGCCAATTGCCAAGTGCCGCGCTTTTTCAGCAGAGGACGGGACCCTCGATTTCTGGGAGTAAATGCTCTTCTCCAACAGTGGCCGACACAGGAGCTTCTATATGTGTTCCCGCCCTGGCCCATGTTGGGCAGGGTGCTAGACCGGGTGGCAAAGCATCCGGGCCGGGTAATCCTGGTGGGTCCGGACTGGCCCAGACGTCCCTGGTATGCGGACTTGATCAGGCTCTCAGTGGACGGACCTCTGCGACTGCCAGCGGAGCAGGGCCTGTTGCATGAGGGTCCCGTGGTGATGGAGGATCCCTCCCCCTTTGGTCTTACGGCCTGGCTATTGAGCGGCAGCGTCTGAGGAAGAAAGGCTTCTCAGACAAGGTCATCGCCACTATGCTGAGAGCGAGGAAGCGCTCTACTTCTACTGCTTACACCAGGGTTTGGCGTACCTTTGCATCGTGGTGTGCGGCAGGCTCACTTTCTCCCTTCACTGCTCTAATTTCTTCAGTGTTGGCGTTCCTGCAAGAAGGTCTGGAGAAAGGCCTGTCGCTCAGTTCCCTTAAAGTCCAGGTAGTGGCTCTGGCTTGCTTCAGGGGCCGCCTGAACGGTGCTTCCCTGGCTTCGCAGCCAGATGTGGTGCGCTTTCTCAAGGGAGTTAATCACCTGCGCCCTCCTCTGCACTCAGTGGTACCTGCGTGGAATCTCAATCTGGTGCTAAGAGCCTTGCAGAAGCCACCTTTTGAACCCTTGTCGAGGGCATCTCTGAAAGACCTGACGTTGAAAGCAGTCTTTTTGGTGGCTGTCACTTCAGCCAGAAGAGTTTCCGAGCTTCAGGCGCTATCATGTCGAGACCCTTTCTGCAGTTCACTGAGGCAGGAATGTCTATTCGCACAGTGCCTTCCTTCCTGCCCAAGATTGTTTCTCGCTTCCATGTGAATCAGCAGCTCTGTCTCCCATCCTTTCGTAGGGAGGCTACCCAGAGGAGTACTCTGCTCTCAAATATCTAGATGTGAGACGAGTCATCATCAGATACTTGGAAGTGACCAATGATTTCCGGAAGTCGGATCATCTGTTTATCCTGTTTGCAGGTCCTCGTAAGGGTCTGCAGGCTGCTAAGCCTACAGTGGCAAGATGGGTCAAGGAAGCCATTGCAGCGGCTTATGTGGCCGCGGGGAAGGTGCCGCCTATCCGGCTGAAGGCTCACTCCACTAGAGCTCAGGCGGCCTCGATGGCGGAGGCTGGGTCCGTCTCCTTGGAAGAGATTTGCAAGGCGGCAACTTGGGCATCGGCTCATACCTTCTCCAGGCATTACCGCTTGACTGTGGCTGCTCGGGCGGAGGCCCAGTTTGGAGCTTCAGTGTTGCGGTCAGGGATTTCTATGTCCCTCCCTGGGCGAGTACTGCTTCGGTACATCCCACCAGTCTATGGATTGATCAGCATGATGATATGGAAGGTAAAATTATGTATCATATCTGATAATTTTCTTTCCATTAATCATAGCTGATCAATCCATAGCCCCGCCCAGATATCTGTACTGTTTTTATTCTGGTTGCATTTCAGGTTCAAGTTTAGTCTTCAGTTCCTGTTCAGGAGGACTTCGTGTTCAAGTTTTTTCAATTGGTTTCTTCAGGAGTTGAGACGATTTTGTTACAGTGAGCTGCTGCATTCCTCTCCCCTCCGTTTTACGGGGCTGGATTGAGACTTAAATTCTGCCGGCGCTCCCTCCCGCTTTGTGCGGCTGTAGGGCAGCTTTGTACCCCTCCCGCTTCGGCGGTGGTAGGGTCAGTCAGCTCCTCCCGCGGTTGCGGTTGCAGGATAAGCCAGATCCCCCCCCCCCCCCCGCATCGGCGGGTGTGGTATCCCTCCCCCGCTCCGTGGGGTTGAGCTGGACGGATTCCCCTCCCCCACTTGTGTGGGGATGAGCTGGGTTAATTCCCCTCCCCCGTTTCGGCGGTGGTGAGCTGGGCAGAGTGTCCCTTTGTGGGTGTAATTCTCTAAGTGCTGAGTCCTGCGGATGGAGCTTTGGTATCGACGTACTGAGGAGTTTCCGGCAGCACATGACCACATATAGAGAGGCAAAAGGATTGCTCTCTATCTCCACCTGCTGGTAGATGGACACAACCCACCAGTCTATGGATTGATCAGCTATGATTAATGGAAAGAAAATTATCAGGTATGATACATAATTTTACCTTCTCCTTTTGTAATAGTCTGTGGAGGAAGTATGGATAATACTGAAGAAAGGAGTTCAGGGTATTCCAAGTGGCAATAGTGGGAAGGTTGGCCATTTGGGATGGTGCAGATTTCCTTTGGACACTCTTGGATGGCAGTGAGTGGTGACTAGAGGGAAGAGCCTTAAATCTGTCAGTCTGGAGAAAGGAGCAAGCAGAAATACTGGAGGAAAAGCCCCCTGATCAAACTGGAAGAGAAGCCTGGTCTCTGAAGTTTTATGCAGCAATGCAATGTTGAAGGTTTGATTAAAGATTGAATGAGTGAACAAACCTATTTGGTAAGAGTGGCTCGGGAGAGGAGAGAGAAATAGTGTTTGGAACCATAGGAGGGAGGGATAGAGGAAGCTCGACAGAATGTAAGTGAGTGATGTGGAAGAGGCTGCATGCATTTGGATCCAACTAGTGACTCAGTTCCTCATGAGGAGAAGCAGCAGCAGCAGCAGCACACTGTAAAGTAAATAAAGGGGGGCAATGGGGAGAGAAGATAGGTAAAGGTTGGGATGGGGTAGAGGAGGGGGCAACAGAAAAGAACACTTGATAGGGGGCAGTGAGGAAGGCAACCAATACTGTTCTTTGGCTAATGTGAAATTACAGTTGGAAATAGGAATTAATATAAGGGTAGGAAAACATAGGTTTAAACTCACTTAAAATGATCAACTCCTTTTTAAGAAGGTTAAGTGCCAGATTTTAGATGTAGCCTATATTCAGGAGAACCATCTGAGAGCTGTGACCTTCAAGAGAACTATCTGGCTCCGAAAGATGAAAGGTCATTGAGGGCAAATCATATCCTCGGATCTACTTGAACTGCAACAGGGAAAGTAAAAAGAAATCAGGGGTGGCAATGATTATTTAAAAAAAAATATCCAAACCATGTTATATCTTTAAAGATAGATGGGAGCTTCTGCTAGTGTTAAGGGCGAGGTTAGTGAGGAGGAGAACGTTAGTGAATGTGCATACCCCAATTTATGAAGTTACCCTTTTGAAAGAATCTGAGGCACTCATGGAAAGGGTGAAAGGGAGGAGGTTGATTTTAGGAGGGGAGTTTAATCTAGTATGGATGTGACTTAGGATAAAAAGATAGGAAAGAGGGATCACCACCCGAGTCTAACATGAAAAGCCAAGTATCTAATAAAGCCCTTTAATTTGGCAGACTTGTGATGAATGATGCATCTGAGTGATTAAACTTCTCCTTTCACCCCCATCCTCAGATCAATTCTAGTGTAGTTATGATTCCTCTGGATCTCCAGTGGTTACAGGCCACCATAGGGTCAGGAATAAAAACTAAATTTGGTTGGACCACACCCACGTATGGGGGACGTTTTACTTAACAGGCCTTATGGTGAAAGACTTTCCTGAGGACCAAATAAGTTCATCAAAGGACAAGTTATTGATGTAAATATTCCTTGATTTAGCAATGTCTTGCAACTAAATGAGGAGATAAGCCTGAATACCCCATAATATGGGATCAAGATAGTGGCATGGGGAAGTTTATCACGTGGGCCTTGAAAGAAATAAAACAGTGGAAAGAAAGGATGGGTTGCTTGAGGATTTGAAATAGAGCATAAAAGTACAGTGTCAAGGACGGTGTTTGCTCAACTAGAAAAAGTAAGGGTGAAGTCAAGAGCCTTACAATTGGATAAAATTTTAAATTATGTAGGGTCCAACCATATGTTTGAATTTTGTAGTCTGCAGGTGAGTGTGACAACAGAATGTAATTTTGCAAATTAAAGGAGATGGGCAATATGAAGGTCAGAGGAGATAAAAGGAGCACTTTAACATTATTTTTTTCAAAAACTATAAAGAAAGGATACCATTATCTAAGAACAGGGAATTGCATCTTATTTAGCAGGGATTGAGCTTCCACAAATTACATAGGAGCTGTATGAGATGATGGAAGCTAAAATTTCAACAAAAGAAATTCTTAATGTTCACACTGCTGCTAGAAAATCTCCAGACTTGGTTGACCTATCTCTTATTAGACTGTGGCCCAATGCCCTATTAGAGGATACACTACTGCCACAGTCAGAAGATGATGGGAATTTCTCTCATTTACAAAGAAAGGTGAAACAGAGCTAGTTACAGTGCTTATATGCCAATTTTGCTATCAAATATAGATATAAAAATATTAACAATATTTTAGCTTCTAGATTATTGGACCTACCTAATACATTAAGATCAAACTGGCTTTATCCATAGTTTGCCTTCTTAGACACATTTTTTAATGTAATTTTTACCATCCTAAAAAAAAAAATGCCACCATAAAATGGCTTTGGCCTGAATCTCCCTCCTCCACCTTCCTCCTGCACATCAGGTGATGCCCTCCTATCCAGTAGACCCTGACCCCCCCCCCCCCCCCCCCCCCCCAAAAAAAAAAAAAAAAAGAGGCCACCCTGGTGGCCTAGGCTTACCCCACATGGCCCTGATATATCTTGTAGAGAGGGAGTAGGCATCCTTCCCTCCTGGCGGCGTCATGAAAATGGTGCCCTGCCCAATGCATTCTGGGATGCACTAGGCTGGACCTAGCTACCAATCTTATGAGACTGCCACTGAAACTTACAGTAGTCATTTTCAGTATGGAGTGAATGAGTGGGAGTTTCTAGTTGGGGGGGGGGGGGGGTTTCTGTGGGGCAGAGCCATCCGCTTCAAGAGACCTCAGGGAAGGGAGAGAATGGTGGATGCCACGATGTCAGACACTGGCGTGCAACTGATTGGGCTCAAACTTCCGGCAATCAGTTGCAAGAGGTATGAAAAATACTTTTAAAAAAATCTTTCTAAACTTGTACTTAAGTACAAAAGTGCAGCTTACTTTTAACAAGTTACAAGTAAAAATATGGCAAAAAAATGTAACTTAGAAGTAAAAGTATTGCCAGTTGTATTTATGTACTGTAACAAAGTATACATACTTCGTTTCTACCCATCTCTGCTGAAGCAAATGATCTGTGAACAAAACATCCTTGGATCAGTGTTGGAGTGTTCAGGGTTGCTAATTTTTTGCTTTTTTTCTAAACTGCTGTCTGAAAAGTATGTAACATATATTTAAGGAATCACTATGGGTAATTGGCATAAATAGTGCAAAGCAGAAATGCTGTACAAAACATTCTTGAATGTGTAGACCTGCTGCTGCTTTTTCATTACAGGGCAGCAGTACTGTTTACAGGATTGTTGGTAACTTTTGAGTGTGTTTTTTCCTTCCTTCCCCAATAGGTTTACCAAACTGAAGAGTCTCAACCTTTCTAATAACCATTTAGGAGAGTTTCCACTAGCAGTCTGCAGCATTCCAATGTTGACTGAACTGAATGTGTCTTGCAACGCGCTCTGTACCTTACCAGCAGAGGTGGGAGATATGCACAGGTATGTGCCTATGAAAGTACTTAAGTGCCAGCAGCCAGGGAAGTCTGAGTTGACCGCATTTTGCCCCAGGAGTAAAGTCCTCGAGACACCCATCCAGTCAGGGTTTCAAGATATCTACAATGACTATGCATGAGATAAATTTGCGTGCACTTCCTCCATGGTATGTAAATCTATCTCATGCAGATTCTTTGTAGGTATCCTGAAAACCTGACTGGCTAGGTGTGCCCTGAGGTCTGGATTGAGGATCACTGCTTTATAGAAACAACTCCTCCCTGCCCACTCAAAGGCAGAGCCATTTATCTGTGCTTAAGAGATTGCATGGGATTCTAAACCCCCTCCATGCAGTAATAATCCACCTAGCTTCAAACGATGGGAATAGACAGCTGCAGTTTGTTTTGAGCTTATGGCGTTGATAGGAATGGAAGAGATAGTGGGACCAAACCTCAGAATGCCTCTGTGATAGAATATATAAAATAAAGTGGATAGAATCCTGCTGCAATTATTTGCATGATCACAGTGGTATTCAGATAGTTCTCCAGCAAGTGGCATGTATGTACAGTACATTGTAGTTTTGGGTGGTAGATCACGTGTGTCCTGGTCTCGGACCCATTGTTTTTCTGCTCACTTAGTTATTTTATGTCTCTAAACAATGGTTGGGAGCATTACTGTAATAAGTACACAAGCTAGAATGATATTCCATTAGTTTATCCTTTTTGATATTGTGATATGTCTGTGCACATATGTGTTACTTTGATATTCAAGCTGTAATCTGAGGTGATGAGCCAGGTAATGCTTTCTGAAGACTTATCTAATGAGATTGGGGACTTTGGGTAGGACTGTAGTAGGGTGAGTTAAGGAAGTAATATTTTCTTAGATAGATGCTACGCTATTATGGCAAATTACTGTCTTCTCTTCCTGATGTCTGTCATTGATGCTGTATAAATTTGGGATAGAGTGTAGGGGGTGCTTTGATTGGTATATTCTGTTAATGCTTCTCTGTTCAGTTTGCAGACCTTCTTGCTAGATGGTAATTCTCTGCAGGCCCTTCCTGCTGAGCTAGTACACATGCAGCAGCTCAACTACCTGGGCCTCTCCTTCAATGAGTTCACCGACATTCCCCCTGTACTGGAGCAGCTGACAGCCGTGGAGAAGCTTTGCATGTCTGGCAACTGCTTGGCTGTGCTGCAAATGCAGGCCCTCCGGAGGATGCCACATGTGAAGCACGCTGATCTGAGGTACAGAATGGCATAGGAAAAGGAGAGCTCCAGTCCTGTGACCCTTGGGGCTTCTCCATGAGTACATGGTAGTGGCTGGAAGGGGAAGAAAAAGTCTGGACATATAAATAGTGTTGTGGAAGAAATTCCACTGACTGTCTCTTGTCCAATTGACCTATTTATGTGTTGTGTTTTTTTACCCCTTACTGTAGGCATATCTAGGTTTGTGAAAGAGAAGAACCCATAGATCCACTGTACCTTGCACATAAATTTGAGGAATACTGCCCTCCACTCATAGGCGGTCAGTGGCCCAACTGTTTGGGGAGGCTAAAGGGGGCAGGATTAGGGGTGGGCCAGGGGCGGAGCTTACCTCCATAATTGTTTGACAACACACAGAAAAAAATAAGTAAAAATAAAATAGTCACAGTTAATACCTTTTATTAAATTTAGATATTAGATATGTATCATATGTCAAAGAACAAAATGGTTGCTCAAAGCATATACTAAACACACTCGCTCAACTGCAAAACACTATGCACAACTTTGTGCAAAAACACACTCAGAACCTTACTGTACCATAAATATTACACTGGGAAGACCCTAATACACCAATATACCACCATACGGAAAATGCAGACCGTCAACAATATGAAACAAGGGATCATGATATCATGATACGTGTAGAGCCAAAAAACACCCTTTTAGGGTGGCTAGTGTTCACAATGAGCTCCTTTTATTAACGACCATATGTAGATCCTTCAAGAGGTAGTGTATCATGATTTACGCTGTACACCCTTTCTGATGTTTTGGTGCCACCTCAGTAAGGCCAACACACAATCTCTCCACTGCAAAACACTATACACAAACTTGTGCAAAAACACACTCATAGCCTTACCAAACCATAACAGCACTAATTCCAAGGACAGGACGAGCTACAACCTTTATGTGTGGAAAGGCAGCACTATAATTACACCGGGCTCTAAAACACCAGTACACAACCTAGTGAAACCAAAACAAAAAGGGCTGCAAATACTTCACGCTAGCAGAATACTGCATCTTGATCACACATGAAAAACACATGGCACAACAGATATGAAGGCAAAATACAAGAAGTCGGGCTCAGCATGCAGCAGTACTAGAAACATTGAAACTTACATGCAAAATATCACAGATGTACATTTCCAAAAGCTGACATATTCCAATTAATAAATTTTGAATAAAAAATGTTTTCTACCTTTGCTGTCTGAGCATTTAGTTTTTCTATTAGCTTTGGTCCCAGTGTCGTCTTTCCATTTGATATTTTTTTCTCTAACCATGTCCACCATCTTTCTGTGTCCTTATGCGTCCTGTCTACCACCCTATCCTTTCTCCAGTTTCAACATCTGCCCTCATAGTGTTCCAATCCAACCCTTAAATTCAGCAGTTTCCCCTCCCTCCATCCATATCCAGCATTTCTCCTCATTCCCCTCCCCTCCCATTCATATGCATCTACTTCCTCTGTCTTCCCTCCCCTCCATGTCCAGCATTTCTCCTCTCTCCCTTCCCCTCCATCCGTGTGCAACTTCTTCCTTTATCTTTCCTTCCCCCCATCCTTGTCCAACATTTTTCCTCTCTTCCCTGCCCTCCACTCCATCCATGTCCAGCATTTCTCCTCTCTTCCCTCTTCTCTATCCACGTGCATCTCCTTCCTGACTTCCCTCCCCTGCCATCCATCCATGTCCAACAACTCTCCATTCTCCCCTGCCATCTCCTCCATCCATCCACCCACCCATATCCTGCAAATTTCCTCTCCTTCCCCTCCCCTCCATCCATCCATCCATGTCCAGGAACTTTCCATTCTCCCCTGCCCTCTCCTCCATCCATCTCCAGAATATTTCCTCTCTCCCCTGCTCCCTCCATCCATGTCCAGCAATTCTCCTCTCTCCCCGGCCCTCCCCTCCATCCATGTCCAGCAATTCTCCTCTCCCCTGCTCTGCCCTCCCCTCCTGTCCAGCGATTTCTTCTCTCTCCCTGCCCTGCCCTCCATCCATACATGGCCAGCAATTCTCCTCTCCCCTGCCCTCCCCTCCTGTCCTCTACAGCAGTCTGTTCTCTCCCCCTGCCGTCGCCTTCTCTCCACATCCAGCAATTCTCCCTGCCTCCCTCAGCTCCCCAACAGCCCTCCTCTCTGTTCCTTTCTTCCCCCACCCCCCAACCCAACCCTTTTACTCTGTGGCAGGCTGTAGCGCTTTTGCGAGGCAGCTCTTGCTCTCCCTCCTTCCTTCCTTGGTTCCCGCTCTGGCTCCCCGATCAGCAGCCCCCCCCCCCCCCCCCCGCGCATTTTAACCTTTACTCTCCAACGTGGCAGCGACGTCAATCAATGAAGAAGAAGGCAAAACAGCCAGCTCGCTTCCAACTTCTCTCTTCACACAGTGTCCCGCCCTCGTGGGAACAAGAAATGCATCATCGCTGACGCTGAAGGCCGGACACTGTGTGAAGAGAGAAGCTGGAAGCGAGCTGGCTGTTGTGCCTTCTTCTTCATTGATTGATGTCGCTGCCACGTCAGAGAGTAAAGGTTAAAACGTGCGGGGGGGGGGGGGGGGGCTGCTGATCGGGGAGCCAGAGCGGGAACCAAGGAAGGAAGGAGGGAGAGCCAGAGCTGCCTCACAAAAGCGCTGCGCTTGTGAGGGCAGCAGGGAAGTCGGAAGTCCACGATTGGGCTCCCCAAGCCTCTTTTACGCTATGCCTCCACTCCCTGAAATATAAACCAGCATGTATGGAAGGAGTGTGTGAGATCATTTAACCTCTCCCCTCTCTCTTTCTCCCATGTGCTGTGGATGTTGACTTGCTGTTTCCCTTGTGTGCAGCTCACTACATTTGCTGTCTTTGCTATCCTGGGTTATGCTGCAGAACATATTCTCACTTGCCTGGTTTTGTGTTTTGTTCTGTGATTTCCTTTCACAAGAGAGTCTCTTCATTTCTCTCCTGTTTTCTTGTTCCCTTTTGTGGGGCTACTTCTTACCTTCCTTCTGGTGGTAGAGCAGATGGCTAACTGCTGGGCTGTTTTAACCTCTTCATCAGTGGTTCTCAACCCAATCCTTAGGACAGCGTTTCCCAAACTGTGCACTGCGGCACCCTGGTGTTCTGCAGTGAACTCTCAGGGGTGCCACGGCAAATTTTGACCTCCCTCCCGCTTCCCACAATTTAGCATCTTTCCCTTCTTCCCCTCCTGCAGGTCCGGAATCTGCCGCTTCCTGCTTTCCCCGCTGCTGCTGCAGTGCTTGCAGCTTACATTTTCGGGCTATCTGTGTGAAATCACAGACACTGCATGAACTTCCCTCTGCCGTGTCCAGCCCTGCAACAGGAAGTTGCATCAGAGAAGGCCATACGTGGCAGACTGGTAAGGCCCTAGAGTTGCCTGCCTGTGTGAATGGCAGATGGCCTGAAAATGTAAGCTGGAAGCACTGCATTGGCGGCAGGGGAAAGAGAAGGAAGCAGCAGTGATCCTGGACCTGCAGGAAGGAAGGTAGTTAGCGATGCTGGATTTCGGGAAGTCAGAGGTGTGCTGGATTTATGGGAGGAGAGGGGCTGTAGGGAATGATGTGCTGAACTTTCTGGGAAGAGGGGGCTGCAGGGAAAGGGAGACCTAAGGGGGGGGTGCTGCAAAAAATTGCTCGGACACTGAGTGTCATAAACCGAAAAAATTTGGGAACACCCGCCTTAGGACAAACTTAGTTAGTTTTCAGGATACTTGCAATTGGTTGGATAATGAGAGAGAGAGAGAGATCCATACAGTGGAGGTAGCACATACAAATGTATCTTGTGCATATTCGCTGTGTATATCCTTAAAACCTGAGTGACTAGGTGCGTATCGAGGATTGGAGTTGTGAAAAAGCCACATTGTTGCCCCATGCAGGGGCACTATAACTAGGTCTGTGTGAGCTTGACAGGAGGCAGGGGATTATAGCAGATTCGCTTCTGACGTTATACGAGGGTCAGGAGCAGTGGCACAGACATCAAGGTTGGGCTGAGAGTTGCATTCTCATTTTCTCTATCAAAATGGGTCATGACCACAAAATGTTTGGGAAGCACTGTTCAGAATTCAGCTACTCTGCCCTCTTCTTTCACACTTCTTGTCCCCACTCCTGCTGTTTGCTGGCATTGTTTGTTGTTTTTCTCTCACAATAGTGCAAGTATCTTTGTAAACTTCCAGCTGTAGACCTTTTCTTTTTAAATACACCACTCCTCTCTATTTTAAACTAGTTACTTCATGGTGTGGTAGGTTAGCTTTTATCCCAGGAAAGGAGGGAAGGGGCTTTGGAACCTGCAGTTATCAGTTGTGTACCCATGAAGTAGTGCTAGCCAGTATCCAAGGTTTATATTTTCTTTATCCCTCATGACTCGCAGAGTCCACTTTGACTACATTGCAAATGTGTTGTGCTTGCTGTATGGAGAGTTCTGTTTTAATACTGTGAGTAACCATTGTGCTCTTTCAGAATATCTGATGCACAGGCAAAATGTTTCTCGTTATCTTTTATTAACACTCCAGTAAAAACAAAAACAAAATTAGAGAAGTTAAAGGTCAAAAATAGCATAATATTCTTGCTGAAATATTTGAGGTTACAGTGAATTTCTACAGGTTAGTGTAAGCTTGCTGGCAGCAATGGATCATAATCCAAGAGCTGGTGTGACATATTCAGCATAAAACCATTGTGATATGAAACTCTCTGAAGTCAAGCAGGTCCACCAAGTCACACAAGTGAAGCTTGTTACCGTGCTTAGGACTGAATAGAGATTTCATTGGCGCTTTGAAAAACTCCACTGCCTATGTACAGTAGTTCTCATGTTGCAGTTGGCCCTGAGGCTCCCCTTAGTTTGCATTTGTCTGCTTAGGCCATGTGATGCATTTTCTCTTCCTTCTGCTTCATAGAACTTAAGATTTTCTGCAAAACCCAGTTTTACTCCACTTTTTGAAAGCTGTATCAATTCTGCTGACCTGGTTGGTTTGTGTTATCTTCAGTGTGACTGTCAACAGGCTGCTTGGTCAAATTTTTATTTTCTTTTAACTTTTAATCCACTGAAAAATTGTTGTCTGGTTTTGTCTTGTTCTTTTCCCAATAATGTCTGAGAAACAGAACAGAGGTTTTGTTTTGTCTCAAATGCAAACAGATCAACTCCATAACAGATAATTACAAAGTTGGCTACAGATATTTGAAGCAAGCCCATGATGGCTCCATCTGTGACACCTGACCTACAGTGTCACCGAGTGGTTCTGCAAAGAAATCTAGGCTCTAAACTTTGAGTCATTGCCTTGCACCTTTGAGGGACAAAGCACTATATAAGGGGGGAAAAACACTCCTTATTTGGGCTTAGCCTTTCCCAGTGCATCCTAGGATGCACCAGGCAGAGAGGCTAGGTGCTGCCATTTTGAGAATCGCAGGCCCAGAGGCAGGAGGGAGTAGGCGTTGATCCTGCCTCCAATGCTTTAAGGTATGTGAAGGGGAGATGGGTCAGGTCACTAGACCACCATGGAAGTTTTTTTGGGGCTCGAAAGGGGGCTCACTGGACCACCAGAGATTTTTCTGGAAGTAAAGTATAGAGGAAGGGGTCACTAGACCACCATGAAGTTTTCTGAGTTGTGGGGGGGGGGCTCGAGGGGGGGTCCACTGGCCTTTGGATGCCCTCTTGAGCCCCACCCCACCCTGCAGCTCAAACTGTGATGGTGTACTGACAAATGCATTTTTCTGTTCATGTGCTAGGCACTTACCAGGTCACAAACAGCGACCGATGCACAAAGAGTATGGCATGCAAATGAAATGTACAGAAATTTAATGGCAGCCTTTGTGCATCAGCTGTTAAATTTCTGTGCATCTCATTTGCATGCCATCCCCTTTGTGCATTAGTCGCTGTTTGCAACTCGTTAAGTTCACCGATGGCTGCTGTATTTAACGGCGACCTTTGTTAATCGGCCCCTCGGTCCAGTCAAACGTTTATGGATAGTCAGGAAGGGATTGTTACGGTATATTTAGAGAGCCTGGTCATTGAAGACTTGCACCAGTAACACTTAGGGACTTTTTTAATGGTCTGTATATATAGATGATTTTGTGCATTTTTAATTCATTTGTTTGCCTTCTCCCTGGTTATACAGTACAGTCTAGATTATCCGATCTTTGTTAATCTGACCATCTGGCATAGCCAAAAGACACCCCCCCCCCCCCCCCCGGTGATGTCATTGCATTTATTTGTATTAAAAATCTTTGTTTTAGAACACTTTTTGAAAATTGGTAATTCTATACCTTTGTTTATGCGTTGTTTGAGGGTTTTTTTAATGTTTTCTGTTATCTGACAACTGGTTGGTTCCATTTACTTCAGATAATCGAGACTGTACTGTATCCCATGTTATGTAGGCTTTCACTGTTTTCTTTAAATCTCTCTCTGATGAAGGAATATTATATACTTACACAAAGAAAAGGTAATGTCATTCTTTTATTACTGTTTTTGAGGAGTTCTATTTGAACTCTTAATAAATTAAGAATTGTATATAGTATTCAAAATGAGGTCTCATCAGAGCCTTTTACAGATGAAGCTGTCAGAAATGGTCTTGTCAGATGTGCCAAATAACTGTTCATTAGTGAAAGCTACTGCAGGCACTTTTCAAGTGTTTTTGTTTGGAAATGATTTATTGATATTTTGTTATGAATTCAGACAGTCTCAAGCCACACACCCAGGTACACACCTGAGCAGCCGATGGACATGAAGATAAAATCCTGACACAGGCTGATTTGTGGCAGGTGACATATCTGAGGAAGCACGTAATTGACAGAGGTTTTCTCTCCTCTCTATGCTTCAGGTTGAATATGATCAAGAAGCTGGTGGTGGACGAGCTGGAAGTCCTGCCACATGTGACCCAGCTGGACCTGCGGGACAATAAGCTCTCAGAGCTGGACACCACTATCCTAAGCAACCTGGAAGTACTGCACTGTGAACGCAACCGCCTGGCCTCACTCAGGATCAGTGGCTCCTTTCTGAAAGCCCTCTACGCCTCCACAAACGGTAAGAGCCTGTACTGTGTATGCCACATGCTCAAATTCTGCAAGGTCAATGAAAGTCCACCTGATGCCTGTACCTAGTGGGGTATGTTTGTTTTTTTTTTTCCCTCCCTCCCTCCCTCCCCCCCCCCCCCCCCCCCCTTCTGTAAGAGTTTCTCAAATTAGTGCATGTGGAACATATTCATTAACCATAGGAGGTTGGTGGCCCAGCTGTTTGGGGAGGCTAAAGGGGGCGGGGTCAGGGGCGGGCCCTACTCCATAATTGTCTGTCTTAAAACACGCAGAAAAATAAAGTAAAAGGGAGGGAAGGAAGATGCTGGACCAGAGTGCAGAGATGCCAAGGGGTGGTCCATCCCAGTGAAAAGTACCACCCTAATTAGTGAGATTGAAGGCTAGTGAGTGAGAGTTTTCTCGCAGTGCATTCAGTGTATACAATTTGTCAAGGTGGAGAAGAGATTGAATCCTAAGGAAGGTATTGGCAAGTAATGCCTTCATGTGCATGTAAAAATGGATTTATAATATCATAAATGACATAAGGATTACAGTAGGCTGTAGAATATTAATACACCTCATGGAAAACTAAACAAGCTGGATTAGTACAGATCAATCCTATACAGAATCAGTACTAACAGAATACCCAGCCTTTTCCAAACACAAGTAGCCCCTCACATATAGAATAAGTAACCACAAACTAAAAATAGAAATATGTAGACAAAATTTAAACAACCCCCAAGAAGCTACATTCTGCATACGGTGCAACACCAGTGAAATAGAAACAGTGATGCATGTTCCTCTGTACTATGCAAATATAAAAAGAGCAGATGTAAATTTCAAAAACTGACATAGTCCAATGCTGCATTATAAATCAACAAAACGAAAACAGAAAATAAGGTAATACCTTTCTTTTTGACTAATTTATTACAGTTTTTAACTAGTTTTCAGAAGCCAAAACATCCTTCCTTAATTTAGGACAAGCATACTTTTAACAGCAGTGTAGTGTCCAGACCTGAAAAAGGAGGTTTTGACTTGCGAAAGTTAGTCAAGAAAAGTTTAGTCCAATAAAAAGGTGTCACCTTATTTTCTGTTTTGTCTTTTATTTACATTTATTGACTTTTTAAAGTGGACTAACACAGCCACCACTTTACTTCATCCATCCAGCATCCCCTCTGTCTCTCCCTCCCCCTACAACCATCCAACATCCCCTCTGTCTCTCCCTCCCCCTACAACCCAACCCCTGTCGCATCTTTTTGGCCAATCTGGAAGGTTTATTTCCCCAGATAAATGGATTAAACTAGCCCTGCAACATCTGTAAAACCTCCTCAGGAACCACTATGGGAAGTGTTTTGAAATAAAATGAATGTGCTCTTTCTCTTATTTTGAAGTGCAATAATCTGGCCCCACCATGATAATCATGTGGTGTACCATCTATGTAGGACCAAAGAATCATAATTGAATAAAGCTGCCGAAGATCACAAGGCACCTCTATTCCTAAATATCTAATATGAGGCACTGTCCACTTAAGGGAAAATTCTGTTTAAGGAGATCTCTGTTTTATTGAGATTCACTTTGAATCCAGCTCCCCCCCCCCCCCCCCCCCCCAAAAAAAAAAAAAAAAAAAAGAAAACCTTCAGTTCCTGCAAAATAGTGAAGATAAATATTTGGACACCCTACATACAACAGTCATTTAACATCTAGATTCGAATGAACTCATTGAGCCAAAAGTTCAAAAGATAATGCAAACAAAAGTGGTGATAGGGGACACCCCCGATGCGTACCCCTCGTAGTCTCAAAGGGGTCTGGTCCCGGTCCCTGTCTCTTATTAGGAGCATAAATTATTTATAATTGTGATTTCAAAACCCCTAAATTGAATACCCCCTAAATTGATCAGACACTGCTAAACAGCACCCCAGAGAGTCCTTATACACCACCTCCACGATTGGCTATATTGTGTAGATCCACAGTTAGATCTACACAGGATAGCCAGGCCCCCCTTTTTTACCTCCCCTTCACAACTGTGGGTCCCACACACCTCAGAGGGACCTATATGTTAGAAAGTGCTGATCCCTGGCTCTTAGATGAGTCTGTTACAATAGATTTATGTCCCACTTCAAGTGCTTCAGCTCATTGAACACTATACTCCACTTTCCTGTATCATGTAAACCATTTGCATTCCAAGAACCCACTCTTACTCCTCTCAAAACCTCCTCATTATCCCCCTACCCCCTCCAATTTCTTCCTTCTCTACCTCCTTCCCCTCCCCAAAGCCAGTTGATCATGCTGGCTCTGACCCTCCACTGCCAGCCCACTCCCTGAAGGAAGATTCCACCCACACCCCCACCCCAGTGAAGACTCATCCCTTTCCCTCCCCCAGCACTCTTACTCTATCAACAGTCATACTTGCAAGCATTCCCCTGTCACTGCTATACTTCAAACCAGACCCAGTTTCAGTTCAAAGCACTATGGCGGAAGCCAGTCCAACCAGCGTCCATAACTCTTATCAGGTATGCTGCGCCCCTCTGTGCTGTGACATCTTGGATCGTTTGGTAGTAACTTTATGCCAGCTACCAGTATCCAAGGAGGTTTTAGGCAGGAAAGCCCCTGGATACTGCTCCTGGGTGGGCAAGCCTGTGCAACTGAGATACGTCGACACCTGCCAGGCCTCTGCGCACGTGGACACACTTTGATTTGCCAGCCACTGTAAGCAACAGCCCAAATGGAAACAGCCACATATCTGTAACTTGCATTCTGCAGGTGTACTGTCACAGGCACCAGTTCCCTTTGTGTTTGCAGAGTGGTTCACACCAAATCTTGGTAAAACAGAAATTCTGCAGTTGTCCCATATCGGATCCTTCCTGGCTCAAGCTTTGTACAATAACTCCTCAAGTGTATAGTCATGAGGAACAGATAGTTCGTAGGGGCTGAGTCTTTCTGGGGTCCCGCAGTTCTATACATTCTGCCCAATCGAGTCTTTTGAGGCTCCGAGGTGCCAACTGTCTGCTCATCTGACTGTGATAGACATACAAATATTGGTGATGGTCTTCATGCAGTCCTGGTACTGCTCCAACCCTGGGATCCCTAAGAAACACAAATAATGCTGCAGGACTGGTTTTCTAGGTCCTCGAGCAGGTCTAGCATCTGTTGCCGCTCCTGCCATTCCCGGGGACCCAACTTCTCCATTGTGGCCAGACGCTCATCAAATGTGTCCACCCTTTCTCCGCGTTGGAGCCAGAATAAATCGCAGCCTACTCATCATCAGTATCTGTTTGATCTGACGCCATATTGGCCATGCTGGTTCCCGCGGTTCTCCGTGTCCTCTGGAAGTTAGTTATTTATGTATATTACGTCTATTTTCCACTTGATATACTACGATTTCTAGTGAAATGTCACAGCAGTTTACAGCAATAAAATCATGATAGAAAAGAATGCCATTACATCATTGGACAGAATAACATTCGGACAAGATCAATCATACAAAGGAATACATTGCTTTCTGATCATGGAAAGGGTGGTTATTTTTGTCTTTCAAGATTAGAGCCTCAAGCTGGAGCACTAGGAGGGGGACATATTAAGAGCTAAGAAAAAATAATGTGTTTTCAGTAGAACTTTAAAACCAACAGAAGAAACGTTCTGACCTTAACAGAGGAGGAAGATCGTTCCACAAGTTGTGTGCAATGAAAAAGAAGGTCAAATGTGGGTGGTCTCATAATGGGCAACTTTAGGAGAAGGAAGGACAAGGTGGTGAGCAGAGGGTGCAGGAACGGGTGTAGGAGATTAAAAAGGCAAGGTATGCGGGAGAGCCTAAATGAAGGTTCTTTTGGGTCAGACAAAGAATTTTAAACTGTAAGCGATATTTGACCGGGAGCCAGTGAAGATGATACAGAAAGTGCTTCCGAGTGGACATGGTATTAGTAAAGGCTAAATACTGGAAAAATCACGCCTAGAAGAGGCAGGAGGAGGGGTAATAAAAATAGCTTATTTCTCACTGTTCTGACGTTACTGCTCGAGTCTCATTTGTCCATGCTCGAGCAGTAACGTCGCATCCTCCCAAACTTTTTTCTATTCACCCCCTACTATGTTGTAACTTTGGCACAGTACAAATTTTATCACAAGAAAAATGTACTTGCAGGTAGGGACTGGGATATTTAGGAGATTGGCACAGGGGTATAGAGCTTGAATCGCTAATTTATCAAGCACCTGTCAGCTGTAGCTGAAAATAAATATTTGAAAGCTTACAGTTAATGGCTTAAATACAACGTTCTCACTCCTGTTTTTAATTGACATATTAAAAACCAAAACAAAAAAACAGTGGAGATGACCAATAATGCAGAATTGACTTTTATTAGCTTCACAAACGGCTCAACATGGGCTGTTTTGGCTGTACAGCCTGCATCAGGAGTCTTACATCATCCAGGATAATTTTATACGCACACACATACGTCATCTGGTGGTAAATCCAAATATGCTGGACACATAATGAACGTTAAGCAAGACAAACAGCCTTGTAGCTGAAACATGGCCCATATCGAGTCATTCATGAAGCTAATAGTCAATTCTTTTTGACTGGTCATTGGTCATCTCCACTGTTTTTTTTGTTGTTGTTGTTTTATGCCAAGCAGGGGCGTAGCTGCTATGGGGCCACGGGGGCCTGGGCCCCCATAGATTTGGGCCAGGACCCCCTGCCGGCGACCCTCTCAACCCCCCCTCCCGCTGCCAACCCGCCACCTGCTACCTTTGCTGGCGGGGGACCCCAACCCTCGCAAGCCGAAGTAGTCTTCCTTCGTTTGGGTTCTTCTGACTAAGTCTGACATCCGTCAGACTCACAGAAACAGAACGAAGCCTTGCGATCTGCAGGGCTTTGTTCGACGTCAGACTCAGTCAAAAGAAACCAAACGAAGGAAGAAGACTTTGGCTGGTGGGAGTTGGGGTCCCCCGCCAGCAAAGGTAGTAGGCGGCGGGAGGGGGGGTTGGTGTTGGCAATGGGGGGAGGGGGTTGGCGGTGCCGGGGGGGGGCTAAAATGTGCCCCCTCACCTTGGCTCTGGACCCCCCTACCGTTGAAGTCTGGCTTATGCCCCTGATGCCAAGTATTGTGGAGCTCTTGTTCTCTGCCTCCATTTGCTGGTCAACAGTATAACCCCTATGTTCTAGACTGGTCTGGCTGTAATAAAGGAAGGAAAATTAGCAGTAAGACCTAATTTCTCTTTGTGATTTATTTCCTCCCTCAGAACTTGTTCACCTTGATGTCTCTCCTGTACCAAGCTCCCTTACTTTCATGGATATTTCCAGGTAAGGGTAGTTTGTTTAAAATGTTTCATTGCTTAGCCATGGTATATGTGATGTGCATGCAGTGCTTTTTTTTTTTGTAGAAAAAAAGGTGCTGGTACCCATTATGGGTGGGGTCACCACATATGGCTCTGCCCTATGATAGCCACACCCACATTCACCACACCCCTTATACCAGCTATGGCGTATATAAACAGACATAATTGAAAATATTATACTAGTATAGGAGAAAAAAAATAACTTGTGATTTTTTTTTTCATTATAAATAATTTCTGTAAACTGTTACTGCTCCAGTATACCCAGTGCAAAATAAGACAGCAGATGTAAATTCTCAAACTGGACATATTCCAAACACTAAAATGAAAATAAAATGATTTTTTTCTACCTTTGTTGTCTGGTGACTTTGTTTTTCTATCCATATTGGTCCCAATCTCTGATTCTGCTGCTGTCTCTATTTGTTCTCTTAACTCTGTTTCCAGGGCTTCCTTTCCATTTATTTCTTTCCTTTCCTCCTTTCTTCTTCATTTCTTGCCCTGCATCCATAAGTAAAAGCTGGCTCCTCCTCCGTGGAATTGACTGGAGGAGGTATAACCTGGATCCAGCTTTTGCCTATTTTCTTCATCCATGTGCAGTTTTTCTCCTCTTCCTTTTCCCTCATCTCCATCCATGTGCATCTTCTTTTTTCTTTCATCCCCTCCATCCATGTCCAGCATTTCTTCTCTCTCTTCCCTCCCCTGTATCAATATAAAGCAATAATTCTCTCTCCCCTCTCCTCCATCCAAGTCCAGCATTTCTGTCACGCCTGTGGCCGTGACCACCCTCAGACTTACCTTATTCCTGGGGGTCAGCTTCCTAGCTGGCTCCTGTTTCTTCTGTCTGTCCTTTCTGAGCTAGCTCTGGCTCTCTGTGCTGGCTGCATCCAGCAGCATGACACTAATTGCCTCACTATACTGCACCTGTGGGTGTTGCCTGGGTTAGCTCTCTCTCTCTCTGTGTGTGCTGGCTGCTTCCAGCATGACTCTAATTGCTTCACTACACTACACCTGGGTGTGGGAAGCCTCTCTGTGTTTCACTGTGCTTTCTGCCTGCTCTGTGGTTTGTGCCTGAACAGCCTCCGTAGTGCTTAGAGATTGCTGCAGCTGTGCCTTTGGTGTTGAAGGGCTTTATTAAGCACTTAGAGACTGCAGCCTTTGCCTTTGCATTGCCAGTGCCTCAAGTCCCGAGGTTAGTGTGCTGTTTGCACAGTTAGCTTTCCATGTCTTTTCTTGTGGGCTTCCAGCTCTTCTGCTTTGCGAGTTACTATCACCTGTGGGCCTTGCCTTCTGGCTCAGGGTATTATTGCTGTGTGGGTTTCAGCCCTTCTGTGTTTATTGCTCTGTGGGCGTTCAGCCCTTCTGTGTCTATTGCTCTGTGGGCTTTCAGCCCTTCTGTGTCTATTGCGCTGTGGGCTTTCAGCCCTTCTGTGTCTATTGCGCTGTGGGCTTCCAGCCCTTCTGTGCCCATTGCTCCAGTCTGTCTGCGTATACCCCTTTTACCTGTGGGCTTCCAGGCCTTCTGGGTGTATTACTGCGGCCTGGGGGTTTCCAGCCTTTCTGGGTGTATCTCTCTGACCTGCAGGCTTTCAGCCTTTCTGTGTCTATTATTCTCTGTGGGCTTCTAGCCTTTCTGTTATCCCTGTGCAGTGGTGCAGCAGCACACTGTCTGAGTCTAGTTCCGTGCCCTGTCGCCCTCATGTGTCCCAGACCCAGGGTGGGTCCTCTGGATCTTCAGTTCCTGCCTTATCCTGCAAGTCCTGCCGGCCACCTGCACTTCGGAGCTCAACTCCGGAGGAACGGTGGCTAAGTGCAGGTGAAGCTGTTCCTGTTTCGTCTGTTCTAGTTGCCTGCCTTGTACTACTCCAGTCCAGAGTTCCAGTACTGCTCTTCTGTGTTTCCAGTCCCGAGGTGGTCTTGCCTGCACTGTCGCTCCTCGGCAGTGGCCCAAGGGCTCACGAACTCCAGTCCTGCCTCGAGGACCTGACAGAATGCCAAGGCCCTCGAGAACGCAACAATTTCTCCTCTCGCCCCTCTCTTCCATCCAAGTCCAGCATTTCTCCTCTCTCCCCGCTCCTCCATCCAAGTCCAGCATTTCTCCTCTCTCCCTGCTCCTCCATCCAAGTCCAGCATTTCTCCTCTGTCCCATCTCCTCCAGCCAAGTCCAGCATTGCTCCTCTCTCCCCGCTCCTCCAGCCAAGTCCAGCATTGCTCCTCTCTCCCCGCTCCTCCAGCCAAGTCCAGCATTGTTCCTCTCTCCCCGCTCCTCCAGCCAAGTCCAGCATTGCTCCTCTCTCCCCGCTCCTCCAGCCAAGTCCAGCATTGCTCCTCTCTCCCCGCTCCTCCAGCCAAGTCCAGCATTGCTCCTCTCTCCCTGCTCCTCCAGCCAAGTCCAGCATTGCTCCTCTCTCTCCTGCTCTTCTCTCCATCCATTTCTAGCATTTCTCCTTTCTTCTCTGCCCTCCCCTCCCATCCAATCCATGTCCAGAATGATTCTCCTCTCTCCCCTCCCATCCAATCCATGTCGACTGACTCGCCCCAGCCTCCGCCTGCCACGAGATCATTCAAACTCCAGCCCCATCTGCCCGCTCCCTTCCGCTTGTGCACCTGGCAGTACTCCCTGTATTGCAAAACATTTGTTTACCAAAGTCGCGGTGAACCAGCAGTGAAAAAAGCAGGCAGGCTCACCTCCTCATCGCTCGCTTCGCTTCCCTTCCCTCTCAGCACGTCCCACCCTCACGGAAAGGAAATTACATCAAAGGAGGGCGGGGACGCTCTGAGAGGGAAGCGAAGCAAGCAATGAGGTGGCGAGCCTGCCTGCCTTCTGCTTTCACTGCCGATTCGCCGCAACTTCGAATAAACAAAAGTTTTGCAACGCAGGGAGCACGGCCGGGTGCACAAACGGAAGAGAGTGGGCAGGTGAGCTGGACTGCACAAAAAAGGTGCTGGTACGCCATACTGGCACAAAAAAAAGCACTGTGTGTATGTGGCCATTATTGAAAACTAAGTGTTTTAGCCCTGTTGTGATTGGTTTGGGAGAGGGGTGAAAAAGTTTTATAGCAGGTTCTTGTCTATGGGAAAGCAGTGCTCTATTTTTCATGGCCCTTAGATAGCAAGACAAAAAAGCTGAGTCCTGTTAAGCTTTTAACTTATGGGCTTTAACTATATTTAGTTAATGGGGTTGGCTTCCAAAACATTACAAATTGGACAGAAAAAATTATGAAGTTTCACCTCAAGGACTGTTGCGTTCCCAAACTGGAAATAAGAAGAATAAAAGATTTCAGAAGTTCACACTAGTTACAATCAATGTTCCCTCTAAGTGAAGCGTGTGATTGATCATATGTTTTAGGAGCACTGGTCACAGATTTTACATGTTTGCTCACAAAAAAGATTTTTGTGTTATATACAGAAATGCATTGCTAATACTGGCACTCAACAATTGTTGGTTTTAAAACTTGTTCCTTACAGAAACAAAAATATTTCACACATCAGGCCATTCCTTAGAGGAAACATTGGTTACAATAATTTGTTGTAATGTCCAAGAGCAAATTACAGTGACTGAACATGTCGCGTTTTGATGTTGTCCACCTGCATCAGGGGTCTAAAATGAGTTGACATAAATAGTGACAGTTAAAGACTAAAATTATTCAATACACTTATTCACTCACAAATATAATACACTTAAAACGTGCATACTTTTAACTTAATTACACGTCAAAAAATTAAAAATGGAATTATCAAAAATCAGGTAAACGAAGCAAAGAACAAACAAATGAGATTGACTCCTCTATCTGTGTGTGTGTGTTTCAATGCATATATAGAATATGTCTGTGTATTTGAATGTATAGTTAGTGTTTAACTATCATTTACGTCAATTAATTTTAGACCCCTGGTACAGGCAGATGACAAAACACCAGCATATTGGGTCATCGTGGTTTGCCTTGACAGTACAATAAATTATTGACCTCTGATGAACTTCAGAGTTTTATTGCTCTCTTTGGTGGTCACAGCTTATATTTGTGTCTGTCTTTGAGGACACTTCCTGTAACCTTTTCCATTCCTGGTAGAATCTGGCACAGTTGCATTCTAGTTGTTACTATATGATGACTATTACTACTTTCTTCAGGAAGGTGGAGAGGAGGAGGAGCAGAGAAGCTTTGAATGCTACATGAGTAATGTTGCTAGCCCCTAGCCCAAATGGGTAGAACAGGAACTGAGCCTAGCTGTATGGGGACCAGAATCAAAACACCCACATCCAGGTGAAAGCAAATTAGTCGGCATTTTAAAAAAGAACTCTTAAATAACATGCAGGCTTTGACTTAGCAGGTCAAAGCTGCGCCTGATTGTGTGTGTAGCAGCACAACGATAACTATAAGACCAACTTCCAAGGCGTCCCACAGATCAATCCAGAGACTTGTGGGTTGTGTCCCTCTTCCAGCAGGCAGAGATAGAGAGGACCTCCGAGGTTTGCTATATGTGGACCTGTGCAGCCAACTGAACCTCAGTATTCTCTCTAGCAGGTGAAGGGATATCTCTCTCTGCAGCTCTGGTTTGATTGGGCCTAGTTTAGCACAGACAGATTGAGTGGCTGTTTGCAGCTTGTGGTGTACACCTGGTGGTGCCAGGTCCCTCCCGGTCTCCCCCTACCTTTCCTCCATCACCCGGGGCTGTTGGCCTGATTGGGTGTTTCCTTTCTCTAGACGTTCTGCTGGGTCGGCTTTGGGGCAGGCGTTTGTGGAGCATGTCAGTGCCTTCTGAGGCGGCTAAGCGCTGCTCCCGATGTGGGGGCTGGAGAGCAGCATCGGGGGAGTGTGAGTCCTGCCGCCGTCAGCCCGCAGCAGGTGTTCAGCACGACGGGGGTTCTCCTCAGGTGTCCAGTGAGTCGGAAGCGCAGGGGATAGTTTTGGCGGTTTCCTCGTGGCAGTCAGTGCAGCGCGCATTGGCGGGCGCCATTTTTTTTCTCTCAGGCGCGACCCAATTCGCACGTGGTGGTTGGTAGATAAGAGGTGCAGCACGCTTCTTTGGCACAGGCTCCGATGGAGGGAAGCGATGTACAGGGAGCAAGGAGAGTCCCTTGCAGTTCCTTTTTCCCCCGGATTTTGTTTTATTAATGCACAATGCCTTTCTTTTGAAGAAGTCAGGAGCTTCTCTTCAGGCAGCCCTGTCTCTTCCTCAGCAAACTTTGGTTGCTGCAGCCTCTCAGTTTTTTCTGCCAAAACGTCCCTGGGTGACACAGATGGCCCGGTTTTGTCTCCGGGCTCTCCCTCAGAGTGTTTGGATTTGGCATAAGAAGTCACCCTGCCCTCTGAGAGGGGGGGGGGGGGTGATCTGACGGCTGCCCGCCTTTTCTTTGCAGGGAAGAGCTTCCCTCCCTGATAGGGCTTTTGAAGTTTTGGCCATTTCCCCCCTGAATCGTTAGGGGGAACAGGTCCGGTGCCCTCTATTATGTCTGGCACCAAATGCCCACCTCATTCCTTTCATGTGCGTGAGGCCATGAAGATCCTTATTTTGGCGCAGTGGGATACGGCATACAGTGGGCTTAAGGTTGCTTAGAGCTATGTTGCGTCTTTACACACTACCTGCTCCTGACTTACTTGCTGAAGGTCCCTACGGTGGATTCCTTAATCACAGCGGTCACTATGAAAACCACTCACCCTGTGGAGGGGGCATGGCGCTCAAGGACCCTCAGGATCGTAAGTTGGAGACTTGCTTGAAGCTGTCTTTGAAGTAGCGGCCCTTTCCCTGCAGGCCTCAGTTTGTGGCTCCTATGCGGTGTGGGCATGCTTATCGTGGGTACAGAAAGCCTCCTCTCCAGAAGTTCTCATGGCTGTTTTGCCGGCCTTGGAGTGCGGTTTAGCCTTCCTTGCGGATCTTCTTTATGATCTTTTGAGGGCTTCGGCAAAGGAGGTTTCCGTAGTGGTCACCATGCGTTGCTGGCTTTGGTTGCGGCATTGGGCTGCAAACGTGCCCTCTAAGTCACGTTTAGCAAGTCTTCCTTTTAGGGAAAAGCTTTTGTTTGGGACAGACTTAGAACAGATTGTGAAGGACCTCGGTGACTCTAAGGGCCAGCGCCTCCCGGAGGACAGGTCCAAGTTTGTACGACCAGCGGGACCTAGACCTAAGTTTAGGGTTACACGGCGTTACCGTCCAGGTCGCGGGGCCTCTTATCAGAGAGCAAAGTCTTCTCAGAGGCCTCAGCCCTTTCAAGGTGACAGATGGGCCTTCCTTTCCGGTAACAGAAACCAGCCCGCAACAAGGTCCGCCCAATGATGGGGCCCTGGTCCATATCCAGCCGGTTATTGGGGGCAGACTGTCCCTATTCCTGGTGGAGTGGACCAGGGTAACATCCGACGAATGGGTCTTGGAGGTTATCAGAGACGGCTACAAGTTAGAATTGGCTCGTCCGATAGTAGACTCTTTTCTGGAATCTCCTTGCAAATGTCCCGCCAAGGTGCGGGCCGTTTGACACACCCTCCTCAACTTATTGCCTGTAACAGATGACCCAGGGCGTTTGGACTTCGGAGGCGTCACGGTCCATCAACCGCTTGGCGTTACGGGCAATTCGTCTGGCACTTCGAGAGTCTCTGTCTCTTCTCTGCGGTTGCCCAGTTCGAGTTCTTTCGGACAATGCGACAGCGGTTGCTTACGTAAACCGTCAGGGGGACACCAGGAGTGCACCCCTAGCGCGAGGCGGCTCTGATCTGCCGTTGAGCAGAGACTCATCTCTCTTTCTTGACAGCGGCTCATACAGCGGGGTCACAGAATGTGCGAGCTGACTTTCTCAGTCACCACCAATTGGAGCCAGGGGAATGGACGTTCTCCCTTCTGGCCTTCGATCAGGTAACTGCCCGTTGGGGGATGCCAGAGATGGACTTAATGGCCACTGCATTCAATGCGAAGATTCCCCATTTCTTCAGCAGGGGACGAGAGCTGGGCTCAGAAGGCATCGATGCCCTTCTTCAACCTTGGCCCAGGGGCCTGCTCTATGCCTTTCCCCCGTGACCAATGGTGGGCAAGTTACTGACTCGCTTTGCCAGTCATCCCAATCGAGTGATCCTAGTGCCCCCGGATTGGCCCAGATGACCCTGGTTCACAGATGTGATCAGGCTTCTGTTTGATCGTCCTTTTCTGCTATCGGCGCAAGACGGTCTCCTGCTGCAGGGGCCTGTCACGATGGAGGATCCCTCCCCCTTTTGGTCTTACGGCCTGGCCCTTGAAAGGGCGAGGTTGAGAAGAAAAGGGTATCAGGATGCGATTATCGCTATGATGCTGTAGGCTTGGAAAAGATCCACCTTGATAGCTTATGCTAGGGTGTGGCGTACCTTCGATTCGTGGTGTGCGAGTTTGGGATTGTCAGCGGCTTCGGCTTCAGTATCAGTTATTTTCGTGTTTCTTCAGGAGGCTGTACAAAAATCACTCTCGAGTTCTCATAAGGTGCAGGTGGCAGCTCTGGTATGTTTTAGAGGCCGGCTTCAGGGGGCATCCATCACCTCCCACCCGGATGTGGTTCGTTTCTTGAGGGGTGTAAATCGTTTGTGCCCTCCTCACGTGCCAGTTCTGCCATCCTGGAACCTTAATCTAGTTCTCAAAGTACTTCCGCAGCCTCCTTTCAAACCCTTATCGAGGATTACGATTAAGGATCTCACCTTGAAGGCGATTTTCCTAGTACCTATTACTTCTGCTCGGGGAATTTGAGTTGCAGGCCCTTTCTTGCAGAGACCCCTTCCTGCCTTTTATGGAGGTGGGGGTATCGATTAGGACAGTTTTTGCCCAAGGTGGTTTCTTGTTTCCACTTGGAGCAGTCCTTGCATATGCTGGCCTTCCGCCGGGAAGATTACCCTGAGCAATTCCGGGCTCTTCGCTGCCTCGACATGAGACGGGCTCTTCTCAGGTATTTGGAGGTGACGAATGAATTTCATCTTTCTGACCATCTCTTTGTCCTTTTTGGAGGCAGTAAGAAGGGTCATATGGCGTCCAAGGACACCATAGCTCGTTGGTTGCGGGAAGGCGCCTCTTCGGCATACGTGGTATTGGGCAAGCAAGCCCCTTTGCAAGTTCGTGCTCATTCTACGCGCGCTCAAGCTTCTTCCTATGCAGAGTCCCGTTTGGTTTCTCTGGAAGATATCTGCAGGGCAGCTACATGGGCTTCGGTCCATACATTCACTCGTCATTAGTGGGTGGATGTGGCAGCTTGTCATGATGCGGTGTTTGCCTCGTCATGATTTCTGCCAGTTTGGGGGTGTCCCGCCCTACTTGAGGCCTGCTTGGGTACATCCCACAAGTCTCTGGATTGATCTGTGGGACACTTATGGAAGGAAAAATTAATTCTTACCTGATAATTTTCTTTCCATTAGGCCCAACAGATCAATCCAGAGCCCCCCCCCCCCCCCCCTCCGGGTTTACTGTCTGCGGTTTTGTTGCGGTTGGTTAGTTTTGGGTTCCGTTCTGAATGTTCCTTCATTTGATTAATAAAATAAATAAATATAGAAGTAGTGGAAGTATGTTGGGCAATTGGTCTGACAATGTCTGGAGAGTTTTCTATTGTTTCCATTCCACTGCGTTGATATCGTTCATACTGAGGCGCAGATTAAGAAGGCCAAGAGGGAGTATGAAAAAAAGATAGCATTAGAAGCAAAAAAACATAGTAAAAATTTTTTTCGGTATATTAAAAGCAGGAAGCCGGCAAAAGAATCGGTTGGGCCGCTGGATGACCGAGGGGTAAAAGGGGCGATCAAGGAAGACAAAGACGTAGCGGAGAGACTGAATTCTTTGCTTCGGTCTTCACCGAGGAAGATTTGGGTGGGATACCGGTGTCGGAAATGGTATTTCAAGCGGACGAGTCGGAGAAACTTACTGACTTCACAGTAAACCTGGAGGACGTAATGGGGCAGTTCGGCAAACTGAAGAGTAGCAAATCTCCTGGACCGGATGGTATTCATCCTAGAGTACTGATAGAACTGAAAAACGAGCTTGCGGAGCTACTGCTAGTGATATGCAACTTGTCCTTAAAATCGAGCATGGTACCGGAAGATTGGAGGGTGGCCAATGTAACGCCCATTTTTAAAAAAGGCTCCAGAGGAGATCCGGGAAATTATAGACCGGTGAGTCTGACGTCGGTGCCGGGGAAAATGGCAGAGGCTATTATTAAAAACAAAATTACAGAGCACATCCGAGGACATGGATTACTGAGACCAAGTCAGCATGGCTTTTGTGTGGGGAAATCTTGCCTGACCAATTTACTTCAATTCTTTGAAGGAGTGAACAAACATGTGGACAAAGGGGAGTCGGTTGATATTGTGTATCTGGATTTTCAAAAGGCGTTTGACAAGGTACCTCATGAAAGGCTACAGAGGAAATTGGAGGGTCATGGGATAGGAGGAAATGTCCTATTGTCGATTAAAAACTGATTGAAGGATAGGAAACCGAGAGTGGGGTTAAATGGGCAGTATTCACAATGGAGAAGGGTAGTTAGTGGGGTTCCTCAGGGGTCCATGCTAGGACCGCTGCTTTTTAATATATTTATAAATGATTTAGAGATGGGAGTAACTAGCGAGGTAATTAAATTTGCTGATGACACAAAGTTATTCAAAGTCATTAAATCGCGACAGGATTGTGAAAAATTACAAGAGGACCTTACGAGACTGGGAGACTGGGCGGCTAAATGGCAGATGATGTTTAATGTGAGCGAGTGCAAGGTGATGCATGTGGGGAAAAAAGAACCCGAATTATAGCTACGTCATGCAAGGTTCCACGTTAGGAGTTACGGACCAAGAAAGGGATCTGGGTGTCGTCGTCGATAACACACTGAAACCTTCTGCTCAGTGTGCTGCTGCGGCTAAGAAAGCGAATAGAATGTTGGGTATTATTAGGAAAGGTATGGAAAACAGGTGTGAGGATGTTATAATGCCGTTGTATCGCTCCATGGTGCGACCGCACCTTGAGTATTGTGTTCAATTCTGGTCGCCGCATCTCAAGAAAGATATAGTAGAATTGGAAAAGGTGCAGCGAAGGGCGACTAAAATGATAGCGGTGATGGGACGATTTCCCTATGAAGAAAGACTAAGGAGGCTAGGGCTATACAGCTTGGAGACGAGACGGCTGAGGGGAGACATGATAGAGGTATATAAAATAATGAGTGGAGTGGAACAGGTGGATGTGAAGCGTCTGTTCACGCTTTCCAAAAATACTAGGACTAGGGGGCATGCGATGAAACTACAGTGTAATAAATTTAAAACAAATTGGAGAAAATTTTTCTTCACCCAACGTGTAATTAAACTCTGGAATTCGTTGCCGGAGAAAGTGGTGAAGGCGGTTAGCTTAGCAGAGTTTATAAAGGGATTGGACGGTTTCCTAAAGGACAAGTCCAATGACCGCTACTAAACGGAGTTGGAGAAATCCGGGATTCCAGGAATGGCATGTGTGGAGTGTTTGTACGTTTGGGAAGCTTGCCAGGTGCCCTTGGCCTGGATTGGCCGCTGTCGTGGACAGGATGCTGGGCTCGATGGACCCTTGGTCTTTTCCCAGTGTGGCATTGCTTATGTACTTAGTTGGCTGCACAGGTCCACATGTAGCAAACCTCGGAGGTTCTCTCTATCTCCACCTGCTGGTAGACGGACACAACCCACAAGTCTCTGGATTGATCTGTTGGGACTAATGGAAAGAAAATTATCAGGTAAGAATTAATTTTTCCAAAATTGTCAAGGGGGACCATAATGCAGGTATTATATAATCACAGTTCCAAAAACATAAATATAGGTAAATATGTATCATAATTATGCTTCTAGTTAATAGGAGCATCTTTGCTGTGCTTGGCATATACCCAGTCAAAAGATATAGTTTCTAAAATATTTTGTTTGTCAAAAATGCTCTGTTCCTCATAACTTTTTTTCGTCACCACTTCCAAAAATATAGCAGATTCAAGCATTGACTTCATGATGTTTAGCATCAAACCCAACATATATGAAATGTTCAAAAAGTACTTCAGTTATGTTATTTATTTGTTGCATTTGTATCCCACATTTTCCCACCTTTTGCAAGCTCAATGTGGCTTACATATAACCGTTAACGGCATTAGCCGATTACGGTCTGAACAAATAGATGGTATGAATGAATACAAAGTGATATTGTGGTAGAATGAGGTACATGTAAGGTAGGTACAGTTGGGGGGAACTTAGAGAGGAAAAGGGGGAAGAAGAGACAGGTAATATTTGTTAGTCTTTGGTTACATTGTGTCGCAAGTGTCCAGGTAATTTTATGTTGGGTCGGTGGGGTATGCTCTTCTGAACAGGTCTGTCTTTACTGCTTTCTGAAAATTTAGGTGGTCGAGCGTAGTTTTTACTGCTTTTGGCAATGCGTTCCATAGTTGTGCGCTTATGTAGGAAAAGCTGGTTGCATAGGTGGATTTGTATTTGAGTCCTTTGCTGCTTGGGTAGTGGAAGTTTAGGTATGATCGTGCAGATTTTGTGGTTTTTCTGGTTGGCAGGTCGATGAGGTCTGTCATGTATCCCAGTGCCTCGCCGTAAATAATTTTATGAGCAGTCATGCAGATTTTGAAAGTGATACGTTCTTTGATTGGTAGCCAGTGCAATTTTTCTCGGAGTGGTTTGGCGCTGTCAAAATGTGTTTTTTCAAATATAAGCCTGGCTGCAGTGTTTTGGGCGGTCTGAAGTTTCTTTATGATTTGATCCTTGCATCCCGCATAGATTCCATTCTCCGAGGACAAGCAGGCTGCTTGTTCTCACTGATGGGTGACGTCCACGGCAGCCCCTCCAATCGGAATCTTCACTAGCAAAAGCCTTTGCTAGCCCTCGCGCGCCGATGCGCACCGCGCATGCGCGGCCGTCTTCCTGCCCAAAACCGGCTCGTGCCGGCCAGTCTTCTTTTGTCCACGCTCGGTACGGTCGTGTTTACGCCGTTCGCGCCCCTTAAGTCGACCTCGCGGGTCTTTTTTGACTTTCGCTACTAAAAAAAAAAAAAAAAGCATTTCGGAGGGAGACCTTTTCGGTCTTTTTTTCCCTTCCTGTATTTCTAGTTTTTGCCCCGTTAAGCTTTCTTTCATCGTCGGGGTAGGCCCTTTTGTGGCCTCGGGTCGAATTTTTTTCTTCCCCTCTTTTGTGGTGCCATCTTCGCCATTACAAGTTTTGATCTCGCCGGCGCGATTTTTCCGCCCATGACATCGAAGTCTCCCAGCGGCTTCAAGAAGTGCACCCAGTGCGCCCGGGTAATCTCGCTCACTGATAGACACGCGTCGTGTCTTCAGTGTCTGGGGGCTGGGCACCGCCCGCAGGCCTGTAGTCTGTGCGCTCTTTTACAAAAGCGGACTCAGGTAGCGAGATTGGCCCAGTGGAACGTTTTGTTCTCAGGCTCTTCGTCGGCATCGGCACCGGGAGTATCGAGTGCATCAACGTCGCCAGCGTCCAGACCTTCATCCTCGGCCACGACTGCATCGAGTGCATCGAGGCATCGACCCTCTGCATCGGGGCTGAGACATCGGAAGTCGGCGTCGGTGGTACCGGGACCTCCACGTCTGCTGATGTCGTCGGACGGTGGTGCTTCGTCTGGAGTGCAGGTGAGGGCTGTCCTTCCCCTGCTGGTGGCGGTGAGCCTTCGGGTGGGTCTCCCCCTACCCTGAGGGCTCCTGTGGTACAGACCCCCGAGACCGACCTTCTTTGGCCTCGGCCCCGAGGAAGCGACGGTTGGATTCTTCGTCCTCCTCATCGGTGCCGGGAAGCTCCGGTGACATGCTTAGTTCCAAAAAGTCGAAGAAACATCGACACTGGTCCCCTTCCCGTATCGGCACCGAGAGCTCTGGGTCGCCGAGGGAGTCGGCACCCAGTAGGCATCGGCACCGAGAGGACCGCTCACCCTCTGTTCAGGAGGTGTCGATGCGCTCCACTATGGACAGCCCGGAACAGCCTCCACGCCCGGAACAGACTCTGACATCGACACCTGCATCGGCTTCCATGTCTTTCTCCACAGCCGCTCTGCACGAGAGTCTCCGGGCCGTCCTCCCAGAGATCAATCTTCTGGAGTTACGAGCGGTCTGGAACGCTCTGAAGGCTTTCAGAGATCGGCTGTCCCACCAAATTATCCAAATTCAGACAGACAACCAGGTTGCCATGTATTACATCAACAAGCAGGGGGGCACCGGATCTCGCCCCCTGTGTCAGGAAGCCGTCAGCATGTGGCTCTGGGCTCGCCGTCACGGCATGGTGCTCCAAGCCACATATCTAGCAGGTATAAACAAGTCTGGCCGACAGGTTGAGCAGGATTATGCAACCTCACGAGTGGTCGCTCAATTCCCGAGTGGTGCGCCGGATCTTCCAAGTGTGGGGCACCCCCTTGGTAGATCTCTTTGCATCTCGAGCCAACCACAAAGTCCCTCAGTTCTGTTCCAGGCTTCAGGCCCACGGCAGACTGGCATCGGATGCCTTCCTCCTGGACTGGGGGGAGGGTCTGCTGTATGCTTATCCTCCCATACCTCTGGTGGGGAAGACTTTGTTGAAACTCAAGCAAGACAGAGGCACCATGATTCTGATTGCTCCTTTTTGGCCGCGTCAGATCTGGTTCCCTCTTCTTCTGGAGTTGTCCTCCGAAGAACCGTGGAGATTGGAGTGTTTTTCGACCCTCATCACACAGGACGAAGGGGCGCTTTTGCATTCCAACCTCCAGTCTCTGGCTCTCACGGCCTGGATGTTGAGAGCGTAGACTTTGCCTCTTTGGGTCTGTCAGAGGGTGTCTCCCGCATCTTGCTTGCTTCCAGGAAAAATTCCACTAAGAGGAGTTACTTCTTTCTATGGAGGAGGTTTGCCGTCTGGTGTGACAGCAAGGCCCTAGATCCTCGCTCTTGTCCTACACAGACCCTGCTTGAATACCTTCTGCACTTGTCTGAGTCTGGTCTCAAGACCAACTCTGTAAGGGTCCACCTTAGCGCAATTAGTGCATACCATTACCGTGTGGAAGGTAAGCCGATCTCAGGACAGCCTTTAGTTGTTCGCTTCATGAGAGGTTTGCTTTTGTCAAAGCCCCCCATCAAACCTCCTACAGTGTCATGGGATCTCAATGTCGTTCTCACCCAGCTGATGAAACCTCCTTTTGAGCCACTGAACTCCTGCCATCTGAAGTACTTGACCTGGAAGGTCATTTTCTTGGTGGCAGTTACTTCAGCTCATAGAGTCAGTGAGCTTCAGGCCCTGGTAGCCCAGGCCCCTTACACCAAATTTCATCCTAACAGAGTAGTCCTCCGCACTCACCCTAAGTTCTTGCCAAAGGTTGTGTCGGAGTTCCATCTGAACCAGTCAATTGTCTTGCCAACATTCTTTCCCCGTCCTCATTCCTGCCCTGCTGAACGTCAGCTGCACACATTGGACTGCAAGAGAGCATTGGCCTTCTATCTGGAGCGGACACAGCCCAACAGACAGTCCGCCCAATTGTTTGTTTCTTTTGATCCCAACAGGAGGGGAGTGGCTGTGGGGAAACGCACCATATCCAATTGGCTAGCAGATTGCATTTCCTTCACTTATGCCCAGGCTGGGCTGACTCTTGAGGGTCATGTCACGGCTCATAATGTTAGAGCCATGGCAGCGTCGGTAGCCCACTTGAAGTCAGCCACTATTGAAGAGATTTGCAAAGCTGCGACGTGGTCATCTGTCCACACATTCACATCTCATTACTGCCTGCAGCAGGATACCCGACGCGACAGTCGGTTCGGGCAGTCAGTGCTTCAGAATCTGTTCGAGGTTTAGAATCCAACTCCACCCCCCTAGGCCCATGTTTTATTCTGTTCCAGGCTACACTCTCAGTTAGTTGGATAAGTTTTTAGGTCAATCTCAGTTATGTCCTCGCCGTTGCGAGGCCCAATTGACCATGTTTGTTGTTTTGAGTGAGCCTGGGGGCTAGGGATACCCCATCAGTGAGAACAAGCAGCCTGCTTGTCCTCGGAGAAAGCGAATGCTACATACCTGTAGAAGGTATTCTCCGAGGACAGCAGGCTGATTGTTCTCACAAACCCGCCCGCCTCCCCTTTGGAGTTGTGTCTTCCCTTCTCTTTGTCTTGCTACATACAGTGGGGGAAATAAGTATTTGATCCCTTGCTGATTTTGTAAGTTTGCCCACTGACAAAGACATGAGCAGCCCATAATTGAAGGGTAGGTTATTGGTAACAGTGAGAGATAGCACATCACAAATTAAATCCGGAAAATCACATTGTGGAAAGTATATGAATTTATTTGCATTCTGCAGAGGGAAATAAGTATTTGATCCCCCACCAACCAGTAAGAGATCTGGCCCCTACAGACCAGGTAGATGCTCCAAATCAACTCGTTACCTGCATGACAGACAGCTGTCGGCAATGGTCACCTGTATGAAAGACACCTGTCCACAGACTCAGTGAATCAGTCAGACTCTAACCTCTACAAAATGGCCAAGAGCAAGGAGCTGTCTAAGGATGTCAGGGACAAGATCATACACCTGCACAAGGCTGGAATGGGCTACAAAACCATCAGTAAGACGCTGGGCGAGAAGGAGACAACTGTTGGTGCCATAGTAAGAAAATGGAAGAAGTACAAAATGACTGTCAATCGACAAAGATCTGGGGCTCCACGCAAAATCTCACCTCGTGGGGTATCCTTGATCATGAGGAAGGTTAGAAATCAGCCTACAACTACAAGGGGGGAACTTGTCAATGATCTCAAGGCAGCTGGGACCACTGTCACCACGAAAACCATTGGTAACACATTACGACATAACGGATTGCAATCCTGCAGTGCCCGCAAGGTCCCCCTGCTCCGGAAGGCACATGTGACGGCCTGTCTGAAGTTTGCCAGTGAACACCTGGATGATGCCGAGAGTGATTGGGAGAAGGTGCTGTGGTCAGATGAGACAAAAATTGAGCTCTTTGGCATGAACTCAACTCGCCGTGTTTGGAGGAAGAGAAATGCTGCCTATGACCCAAAGAACACCGTCCCCACTGTCAAGCATGGAGGTGGAAATGTTATGTTTTGGGGGTGTTTCTCTGCTAAGGGCACAGGACTACTTCACCGCATCAATGGGAGAATGGATGGGGCCATGTACCGTACAATTCTGAGTGACAACCTCCTTCCCTCCGCCAGGGCCTTAAAAATGGGTCGTGGCTGGGTCTTCCAGCACGACAATGACCCAAAACATACAGCCAAGGCAACAAAGGAGTGGCTTAGGAAGAAGCACATTAGGGTCATGGAGTGGCCTAGCCAGTCACCAGACCTTAATCCCATTGAAAACTTATGGAGGGAGCTGAAGATGCGAGTTGCCAAGCGACAGCCCAGAACTCTTAATGATTTAGAGATGATCTGCAAAGAGGAGTGGACCAAAATTCCTCCTGACATGTGTGCAAACCTCATCATCAACTACAGAAGACGTCTGACCGCTGTGCTTGCCAACAAGGGTTTTGCCACCAAGTATTAGGTCTTGTTTGCCAGAGGGATTAAATACTTATTTCCCTCTGCAGAATGCAAATAAATTCATATACTTTCCACAATGTGATTTTCCAGATTTAATTTGTGATGTGCTATCTCTCACTGTTACCAATAACCTACCCTTCAATTATGGGCTGCTCATGTCTTTGTCAGTGGGCAAACTTACAAAATCAGCAAGGGATCAAATACTTATTTCCCCCACTGTATGAGACTGGCCGGCACGAGCCGGTTTCGGGCGGGAAGACGGCCGCGCATGCGCGGTGCGCATTGGCGCGCGAGGGCTAGCAAAGGCTTTTGCTAGTGAAGATTCCGATTGGAGGGGCTGCCGTGGACATCACCCATCAGTGAGAACAATCAGCCTGCTGTCCTCGGAGAATACCTTCTACAGGTATGTAGCATTCGCTTTATAGTAATCTGCGTGGCTTAGTACCATGGACCGTACCAGGTTATGAAATATTTCCCTCGGGAAGAATGATTTTATGCGTTTGTTTCCACATTGAGAGAAATATCAATGATATTTTAGCTCTATAAGTGCCTGTATCGGGGGATATAGTGGTTCAGTAGTACTGGTACTGTTAAAAATAAAACGTATTTTCCATACTGTGCAACAAAAAAATCCCTATTTTTAGTAGCAGATCCTATGTCTCAGTTTTGAGTGGTCGTCCCAGCCCAACAATAGCTAGCTTGCAAAATAAAACCTGATGTCAAACATCGACACCAACCAATCAACAGTTTTTTCAAACTATCAAGATGTCATCACGGGTAGGATTTGGATTATCATAACTGAGTACAATTTCTCCTTGTGGTTTGAATGATGAAAACAACTGGCTGTAGAATACTCTGGACAGGTTTGGGAAATCTGATTTAAGGAAAATACTATGCCATATAAAGCTGGAAGAATATTTTATTTACAAATAGAGGCACTGGTGTTATTTCATTGTATAAAATATTTTTCAGCATCAGCTCAATCATTCTGCACAAATGGGTTGTTATCTCTTCCTACGAGCAGGTGGAGGTAGAGAAAAGACTGAATTCTACCAGTGACATCACCAGTAATAAGCTGTGGTGCCCCCTTGAAGATTCCAGTATTTTTCTTAACCTTCAACAGGTTGCTATTTGGTTTACCTGAGTCCCTGGCCTAGCTCTCTGCTCTGCTGGTCACAGCAGCACAGCATGGTTGAGCCTAAGAGCTGCTCCTTTGTCCATGCTTAGTCGAGTGCAGGTTTTGGCTCCACACTCCTAGGTTGCACTTAATAGTGCTACTTGGTGCGGCTTCAGGATCTTGCCCAGGTGTGTGGGTCCCTTGCTCTTCACCCCGGATTCCTGTACAACATTAGGTTCCTCTTTTTTTTTTTTCTTTTTTTGCCTGTCAGCTGTTGCCTGGGTAGGGAATAGAACTTTTTTTGATGCTACTGCAGCTGTAAGAGCTCCGATAATATATGTTTTTTAAAATAGGCATCACAGAGCTTAATTGGGGAAATCCCTTTTACTCTCGAGTGAGGGATTTCCCCAATTAGCACATCAGGGCTGCCTGGACTTCAGACTGAGGAAATCCCCTGAGGTTTGCGAGCCCCCCGCCTGCCACACAGTTGGAAATGCTGGAGGGCAGGTGCTGCGGATCCTGCAAGGACTAACAGCTTAGTACATCTAGTTCGGTGTGTGCAAATTGCAGTGGGCCATTTCTGATTTCATAAGTGGCCCAGGAGAGATGGGAGTGCAGTTGGGTCTAGCTCTTTCTCCTCCCGAGGCATCGAGATACAAGGTCCTGCCATTGTTTCATCACAGATTTCTCTTGCATCTGTTCTGATGCAGCATGAACCTGTTCCTTCTAACAAAGGGGGGGGGGGGGAATGTTCTTGTCCCTTACCCCATTTGGGCCCATGTGCCTGAGGAGGTGCACAGGGTAGTTTTTTGACTCATGGTCAAGCAAGCCCTGTTGGTGGATGATGGGGGCCACCTTTTCTCTGTGGGCCCTATGAGAGGTGCCACTTTGGGAGCCAAACATTACAGTGCGAAAGGCGTGCTTCTGGAGGCTCTGTGTCTTCAGAAGTGGTTCGGACGCCCTCTCAGACCCCTTTCCCTTCGGATTCTGAAGGGCACCTGGAGCTGGCAGAGGAATGGTCACATGTTATCTGGCTCTTTCAAAAAGAGTTGTCTTATCTGAAAGCCTAACATCAGTAGAAAAATGGAGTCCAATTTGAAGGTTTAGTGTATCAACTCCACAGCTTTGGTCTGTATGGCTTTACCACGGACTACATTGCACAACAGCAGCTATAGTCTGTAAGCAAACAAGCTGCTGACTTTTGTATGCTTAACTCTGTCTTAGAACCTTACACTAATCCCCAGCCCTGGTTGACCCCTTGCATCCGTTACCTTCGCTCCTGCGCCAGATCTGCTGAACGTCTCTGGAGGAAATCTCACACCTATTCAGACTTCCTTCATTACAAATTCATGCTATCCTCCTTCCAGTCCTCCCTATTCCTTGCCAAACTGGACTACTACACCCAATTGACCAATTCTCTCAGCTCCAACCCTCGTCGTCTCTTCGCCACCCTTAACTCCCTCCTCAAAGTACCCTCCGCTCCCACTCCCCCCTCACTCTGTCCTCAATCACTGGCTGACTACTTCCACGACAAAGTGCAAAAGATCAACCTTGAATTCACTACCAAGCCACCTCCTCCTCTTCTCTCTTCAACCCTCTCTATCAACCAACCAACCAACTCCTTCTCCTCCTTCCCTGATATCTCCGAAGAGGAAACTGCCCGCCTTCTTTCCTCCTCGAAATGCACAACTTGTTCCTCTGATCCCATCCCCACCAACTTACTTAACACCATCTCTCATACTGTCACCCCCTCCATCTGTCATATCCTCAACCTGTCTCTATCCACTGCAACTGTCCCTGACACCTTCAAGCACGCCGTAGTCACACCTCTCCTCAAAAAAACCATCACTTGACCCTACCTGTCCCTCCAACTACCGCCCCATCTCCCTCCTACCCTTCCTCTCCAAACTACTTGAGCGCGCCGTTCACAGCTGCTGCCTCGATTTCCTCTCCTCTCAGGCCATCCTCGATCCACTTCAATCCGGTTTTTGCCCTCTACACTCAACAGAAACAGCACTCTCTAAAGTCTGTAATGACCTGTTCCTTGCCAAGTCCAGAGGCCACTACTCCATCCTTATCCTCGATCTATCCGCTGCGTTTGACACTGTCAATCACGATTTACTTCTTGCCACACTGTCCTCATTTGGGTTCCAGGGCTCTGTCCTCTCTTGGTTCTCCTCCTATCTCTCCCATCGTACCTTCAGAGTACACTCTCACGGTTCTTCCTCCACCCCCATCCTGCTCTCTGTAGGAGTTCCCCAGGGATCTGTCCTTGGACCCCTTCTTTTTTCAATCTACACCTCTTCCCTGGGCTCACTGATCTCATCTCATGGTTTCCACTATCATCTTTATGCTGATGACACCCAGTTGTATCTCTCCACACCAGACATCACTGTGGAGACCCAGACCAAGGTATCGGCCTGCTTGTCTGACATTGCTGCATGGATGTCTAACCGCCACCTGAAACTGAACATGTCCAAGACCGAGCTTATAGTCTTTCCACCAAAGCCCACCTCTCCTCTTCCTCCTCTCTCGATCTCAGTTGATAACACCTTCATCCTCCCCATCTCATCTGCCCGCAACCTTGGAGTCATCTTCGACTCCTCCCTCTCATTCTCTGCACATATCCAGCAGACAGCCAAGACCTGTCGCTTCTTCCTCTTTAACATCAGCAAAATTTGCCCTTTCCTCTCTGAACACACCACCCGAACTCTCATCCACGCCCTCATTACCTCTCGCCTTGACTACTGCAACCTTCTCCTCACTGGCCTCCCACTTAGCCATCTATCCCCACTTCAATCCATCCAGAACTCTGCTGCTCGTCTTATATTCCGCCTGAACCGATACACTCATATTACCCCCCTCCTCAGGTTGCTTCACTGGCTTCCGATCAGATACTGCATTCAGTTCAAGCTTCTCCTTCTCACCTACAAATGCACTCAGTCTGCAGCCCCTCATTACCTCTCCACCCTCATCTCCCCTTACGTTCCCGCCCGAAACCTCCGCTCACAGGACAAATCCCTCCTCTCAGCACCCTTCTCCACCACCGCCAACTCCAGGCTCCGCCCATTCTGTCTCGCCTCACCCTATGCGTGGAATCAACTTCCTGTGGCCCTACGTCAAGCCCCCTCCCTACCCATCTTCAAATCCTTGCTCAAAGCCCACCTCTTCAATGTTGCCTTCGGCACCTAACCTTAGACTGCCCCAATTTGACTGCCACTACTTGATTGTCTGTACATTTGTCCATTAGATTGTAAGCTCTTCGAGCAGGGATTGTCCTTCTATGTTATATTGTACAGCGCTGCGTAACCCTAGTAGCGCTTTAGAAATGTCAAATAGTAGTAGTAGTAGTTTGGTATATGATTAAAAAGTTTGCCATGTAAGGTGAGGATGCTGCACAGTTAAAGGTCATGTCGATTAACTATGAGCATAGTTATGATACTTTATTTTATTTCTACTTGTGTTTTCGTAAACTTCATAATATGAGCCCTGTAGGTTCTCTAGGTGGTTCCCTTGACTATTTGGTGTTTCTTGCAGCATCAAATACCTGCCTCCTCTGCCACTTTTTCTGACTGAGACTTTGTCGTGGGTGCTTTTGCTGTGGTTTGTCTCGGGGTATTTTCTGGTCAGCAACACTGGCAGCCTGGTGTCTTTTTTGCAGTTGGAGGTGTTTAGTTACTGGCCTGTAGGGCTGATCCTTTCTGAACACATTCTAATAAATTACAGTTTGGATTGATGCAGAATCCAAGTTAGGTGAGGTATTTTTTTTTTCATTATTAATCTTTGTCTGTAACCATTCTTAGGAATCATTTAGAGAACCTTCCAGACTGGATATGCGACAGCAAAAAGTTGGAAGTCCTCGATGTTGGCCACAATCAGATCTGTGAACTACCTGCCAGGTGAGTGACATCTGCTGGCTCTTGCAGCCTGCACCACATCATGTGATTGAGGGCATTCATTACCCTGTATGTTTTCTGAACTTTTTCTTCTTTCAGGTGCTTGTTTACCTTATTTCCTCTTTCATGGGACTTCAGGGGTCTCTGAAGTTTATACAGCTTCATATTTTGATTGTCATGCTGCCTTAGAGTTCCAGTATTCTCAGTGGAGAAGCAGGACAGCAGTTTTCACACATGGGTGATGTCATTTGACAGAGACCAGGCAAGAAAAATGTAAACACAGCTCTTGAGTCTTCTGAAGAACTGCACCATGAATTTGTGGAGTTTCTTGTGTTTGCATTGAGCTATCTTGGTTCTCTTTTTTTTTTTTTTTTTTTTTTTTTTTTTTTATGCAGAGTTCAACAGCCATCGCTTTTTTTTTCTACAGGTGTCACACGTGAATGTCTTTAATTTAAAATTGCACTTTTAACTATAACACAGTTTCAAGGCCGGTTACAATTAAGATAGTAATAAAAACATTTGAATAACAAGATTAAAAATCACACATCTCTTCCTCCCTATGCTCATTTAAAAAAAAAACACCTCACTTAATACATAACCTGATTAACCCTAAATAAAAAGTAAAGCATATTTTGTAATATCCCCTGTCTCTCAAACAGACCTTAATCATTTTGTTGCAGTATTTATTAACTTCTGACTTCTACCTATTATAAAATAGGCATGGAGATTTTTTTTTATACAACTTATTTTTTTTATTATTAGAATTTAACAAAAAGAAACACAATAGAATAATCAGTAGACAGAAGGTATCATGTAACATAGAATACATTGAGGGCTCCTTTTACAAAGCTGCGCTAGCGATTCTGGCTCGACAAATGCGATGAAACCCATTCAGTTCCTATGGGCTTTGTTGCTTGGCTTTGTAAAAGGAGCCCTGAAAGTTCTAGGTAAATTTTGCCACTTCTATTGAAGTTTAACATAAAATAAAAGCATCAAGATATTAACATTGAAGTAAGGTTGTAAAAAAATGATGTAAACTAGTGTGCCAAAGTTTTGTGAAAATAACATAATTCACACTGAAAAAAACCCTCAACAATACCTCCCAGAAAAGGGAAAATAAAATATGTAGCTTTGACAGTACTACTGTAATATCAAGCCACCCCATGTCTTATCAGACTTAGATAATTGGCCTAATAGCCATCAGTTTACTTGTTATAAGCAGTTCAAAGCTGTGGTTGAACCACAGTCTCCTGTGGTTATGTAGTAGTTGTCCAGCAATGAGCAGCTTCCCTGCTGAGAACAGCTATTCAAGGTAGAAGCATCAAATGCCGAGTACAGAGGTCTGACAGTTGCTGTTGCAGTAGCCATAATTTAGGATTAGCAGCCACTGTACTTTGCAACATTGAAGAGAGAAAAAATCTGTGACCCAGTATCCTTCTGGACCCTAGGACAGGTCTAACATATAATATAAGTGCCTAAGCCTCCCCATCTTCTCCATCAGTTTGCAGACAGTTCAGTAGACACAAACAAGATACATATACCATTGATATAGTACCTTGACTTCATGCTCCACAAGATTAGATGATGTAGACACTGAAGAGATAATGTCATGAATATTCTGCCAATCCTTTTCCCCAACTCAGCACCCTAAATCTCACTCGCATTTAATCATATATTTAGGCATTTTATGTTCCCTGTAAGCAATATATCATACAGCTTTGAGATTTAGCTTTTTCTGAGTAGAACCCAGAAGTAATACCTCCTGAAAAGAACATCTTGCGAGTCAGGAACTGCTGAATGGATGGAGTGGTTAAAAGGAGATAAACCTGAAATATATATAAAATCTGTGGTGGAAAGCGAATATTCCGCACTCAATTATTGGAAAGATATGACTTCTAAAGAGTATAAATCCCCTACTCGCAGTGTGTCCCTCTTCTCCCATCCCACCAACGATCTGGTGTCCTATTTTGGTGCAAAAGCTAAAAGGGCACTCAGTGGGAGAGACCATAGAAAGGCACTTATTCCTCCTTAGGAGTTTCCTAATTCCTTTCCAAATGCAAATTAGGTGTTGCAAAAATGGGGAAACTTTCAAATAATGAGATCGTGTGTCCTTAGGAGCCCAAATCAAATTTGTCCATTAATATGAGGGTAGCATATTACATTCTATCCTTGTCCACACTTTTGGTTGGGGGTCCTATCAATCTAGTATCACCCGCAGATGTGCTGCCCTGCAATAACTCATAAAATCAGGAACCCTCAACCCCCCACCCTTAATGCTACAGTGCTGTAATACATATCTAGCAACCTGAGGTGGTCTCCATGTCCAAATATACAAAAACATTTTCTTCTGAAACTGAGATAGGTTTGCCCTTGGAATTGTAACAGGTAGTGTCTGGCAAAGGTAGTTAAAATGGGGCAGGATCATCATTTTACATGTAGAGATGCAGCCTAACCAGGGCTTTTTTTGAGGGGGTACTTGGGGGTACTGAGTACCGGCACGTTTTCCATTGTCTGCAAAAATTGACCCATGGACCCCAAGTTTTAATGAAAGAGCTCAGGCTCTACACACCAGTTCTGCCTTGTCATAGATTCTGTGATTGGTTGCAGGGGGCCTGGCTATTGTGGGGTGGATCCCTCAGTGATCACCCCACCCCTGAAGGGTAGCCTGGCATTTGAGTCCCGGCACCTTTTTTGATAGAAAATACGCGCTGAGCCTAACCAAGTATGCTGTAATCTATACCAGTAGTCTAAGGTTTGAGATAACTCTGGTAATAATTTCCCATAGTTAAGTTAACCTATATAATGCAGAAAAATTTGCTGATATTCTCACTCCCAGATACAAAATATGCCCTGTAGTCCACCCAAAAGGTAGTTGTTTTTAATTCTTCAACACTTGATAACAGAAGTGTAATTCAGATTTTGAGACATTCATTTTAAAACCTGAAAGTACCATATAGCTGTACCTCTGTCAATATATGGGGTAATGAGTTAACAAGGTTCCCTGACAGTAAGGAGTATATCGTCAGCAAACAGTTAAAATTTCTCACTTCCAAAACACATTCCCTCAATTTGCTGCTGATGTCTAATTGTTACTGCAAGAGGTTCAACGAAAATAAGGGGAGATGGTGTGCATCTGTCATGTTCCACTACTAAGACTATAACTAGCTGAATAGCCCTCATTTACTCTGACCAGGCAGTCGGAGATGAACATAGAGCAGAGATCCACTTTTTAAAATTTACTCCAAACCTAAAGGAAGTCAAGATGTTCTGCATAAAATGCCACTCTATCAAATGCTTTTTCTGCATTTATAACAAGAAGTGTGAATGGTATGCCTTGATTTTTAGCTAACCAAATCAGACTGTGTACGCCTGGCATTATCCCCAGTAGTACCCAGTGGTATGGCCCGGGATAAAGCCCGATTTGATGTTTCCCCCACCAAGGTAGCAATGACTTTATTTAATCTTGTAACCTATATCTTAGCTAATAACTTAACATGTAGGTTAACAAGAGAGAGGACGATATGATCCACAGAGTGGGATACGTTCCAGGCTTGGGTAAGATCGTTATGCCTGCCTCCATCATGGAGACAGGGAAGTTCCCTTCATCAAGTACAGAATTACAAATTTTTGTCAGGATTGGAGCTGGATATCCTGCAAACCTTTTTTTTGTTTTTGTTTTTTTAATTAAAAGTTTGTGTATCCAAACCTGTGTAATTCCCAGATTTAAGAGCAGAGATAGCATCCTTAACTTCTGAGATTTGTATTTTATAATCAAGCATTTGAACAGAGTCCACACCTAACCATGGCAACTAAGCATTCTGTAAATTATTAATTTCAGTATCTGTAGATTGCACCTCAGATGTGTTAGATTTCTATAAAAATTGAGAAAACACTACATCATCTGTTCTGGTTGTCTATCGAGTACACCCTGATCATCCTTAATGGCTGTGACCATGGAGTGTAATTTTTTTAACTTTATCAGTCCACAAGATTCTTAGTTGCTCTTGCAGCTGTATAATCTGGTGTCGAATGTCAAGAGTTGGCTGAGCGAAATACCTCTGCTCGCAGTACTCAATATCCCTCCATAAATGGTTATCTTGCTGTTTACGTTTACGCTTTAGCCTAGATGCCCATTTAATGAAATGGCCCCAAATAAAGACCTCAAACTTAGTGTTCTGTGGGTTGTTATTTGAAAAGTAATACGTAATTTGCAAGGTCAAATCAAGTTTCCAGAATTGTTTCTGATCATTAAAACATAGTGCATCTGCCCACACAGGTGCATGATCAGACCACACAATTATATCTGTCAGTATCTGATGCCTGAGACAGCAAAATATTATCTAAAAACAAATAACCAATCCTTGCATGCGACTTATGTGCATGGAAATAGAAAGAAAATGTAGTAACATTAGGATGTACTACTCTTCCAGATATCTGACACCCCAATGTGCTGGATGAGACTTGAGAGCTGCTCTGGCCTTCCTGTGATAGTGTTATCTTGGAAGTATTGTCAAGGGGTGGAAACAGTGACATATTGAAATTTCCCCCTCCCCCCACCTATAATCCACATACTTTCTCTAGTAAGTTTTGTTCCAAAGTAGTATAAAAATCAACCTGTTTATCATTGGGGGCATATACTGATACAATGTTATAAAAGTATCTTTGTATATGTACTCGTATATCCACATATCTACCCAATGGATCAGATTGTTGCTCAAGGAGTGTCATCTGGATCTCCTTAGAGACCAAGATACCCACCCCATTTATTTTGTGTGGGTGAGGTACCAGGGTAGCAGAAGGGAAGGACTTATTACTAAGGAGTCAAATGCCCTGCCTTCTAAGACTGGTCTCTTGTATAAAGCAAACTGGTAATCTAGATAACCCCTTCCATAGGCATTGCCTCTTAAATGGGGAATGCAGTCCTTTAACACTGGACTCAAAAATTTACCAACACTGTCCATTCACGTTAATAATCCTTCCCTACTCCCCCAACAATAGTCAGGATGAGTGTGAGGAAGTGCCATTCAAACCAGGGGATCAGTGCAATGAAGCATTCATAGCATTAAAACTAACCGCAATGAATCATTCATAGCTTTAAAGCTAACAGAAAAAAATACCACCATTTTCTGTCTGGTTACCAGTCTATTAATAACTGACTTCACAAAAATACATCTGCTTCAACTCCAGGGTGAAGATTCTTAAGTAGGCATAACTGTTGAATAATGAGAAAAACAAGAGCAAAGCAAGTAACTGTTAATTTGACCACTGATTGTGCACATGGGGGTTGCTTAGGTTGGTGGCGAAGTCTGCCTCTCTCCAGTGGGACTTTCTGCCATTTAGGTGGCAAGTCTTTCTGCACAGAAGGCTCGGCCGTAGCTTCTGTATGCTCCCACCGGCCAAACTTAATCAAAGTTTGGATAGCCATTTCCCTCGACGTCAGTCGATGAGAGTTCCCTTGAGCCTGAAAGACTAGACTAAATGGATCTGTAGTGGACCTGCTCCTCTCTCAATTTGTAAACTATATCTTGTAGTTCCCTTCGCCGCCTCAGGGTAGTTGGAAACAAATCCACAGATTTGGAACTCATTCGTGTCCCATAGGAGCTCCTCTTGCTTACGAGCTTCCAGTGATACTGTTTGACTGAAAAGGAATGGAAGCAGGCAATTATATCTTTTGGTGAATTTGCTCTCAAGGGACCTGTTGATCTAGATATGCCTTTGATCTTGATGTCCACTGGAAACTGTTTCTCCACCTGTGCCAACAAACGGGAGGATATCTTTTGCACCAGATCTTTTCAATCTTGAAAATCGGTAATATCTGGGTGTCCCCATATATATGAAGATTGTTTCTCCAACTTCTATTTCCTATGTGAGACATCTCTCCATGCAGTTTCTGCAGATCTGTATATTGGCGCTCCAGTGCGGCAATTCGGTCATCATGATCCTCAACCCACTGCTCTGTTTCCTCTATCTGGTGGCCTATTTTGACCGTCTTTGCCCATAGCTCCAATCCAAGTACCACAGCATCTGCCCGGACTGCATTATCTCATTCTTAATATCCACCAACCAATTCTTGATCTCATCCATCGACATCATCCTATTGTGGGCATTTTCTACTGTCAAGTGGGTGCCTCCATGCTTAGTTGGTGCCACTATACTGTCTTCATCTTGCTGTGGCTGTGAACTGCTCTGATACGCAAATTTGTGGAGGTCAGTATGTCTCCTCTTACTCATATTGTCCAATAGCACTGTGTCTCAGGTACTCTAATATACCAAAAGCAAGCCAAAAATCACACAGTGGTCGATGCAAGCTGAATCCCCTGGTTTAGTGAGGCCCCACAGGCTTAGGCTTCAGTTCGGCCCAGTGACATCACTTCTTCCCAAAATAGGCATGTTTTTAATTTTTTTTTCTCAATATTCTTGCCTATGCATTTTGTTCCATATTGATGGTCCTAATTCCTTCAAAGTCTGCTTTCTTGCCATTAATCTACATTTCTATGGGTCATCCTGTTTTCAGTAACACATCACTTTCCAAGCAGTGTACAGGACAGTGGCAGCCATGACAGTAGGGCTGGTAGGAGCTGACATCTTCAGATTTGTGTTGCTCTCATGGTGTGGTAGTATTCTCAGAGGGGAAACAGCACAACACCCTTCACAAATTGGGGATTTTATCTGATAGACCCAGCGATCCCCCAGAAGATACCTGGTTGCTGGTGGAAGTTTGTGTGTAGCCCTTCTTTTGCCACTGCTATATGCTAACTGACTTGATGCCTTTTCTCAGATTCCCAATGGCTCTTTCCTCTGAATGCTTGCAACCACATGGGAAGAATGGAGTAGGAAAGCAAATAGTTGTGGGTGTGGCGGGGAGGAGGGTTGAGCACAGAGAAATGGAGCAGGTTTGAGCATGAGGTAACAGTACCCTCTCCCCCCCCCCCCCCCCCCCCAAGTCAAGAGAAACAATCACACACATTCAGGAAGCACTGTTAAACAAAACCCCTTTTTGTTCCTCATTAAATTGCTATGTAATTCCGGACATTGTTATACTGTAACATGGAGGAATGCTCAGAGGACAAAGTGGGAACCTCTTAACCTGAAAGAAACAGAAGTTGAATTTTGTTTGGGCTCTGAATCCGATACAGATTTCAGAGCAATTTGCAACTTGATGGCCACTGTTTAGATCTTTATAAGAGATAAATAGAATAGTTTTCCCCTGTGTTATAAGAGATCTACTAGATTTTTGTTAATTGGCTTGTAATCTGACTGATGCTGTTGTATCAGTACATTCTATAATAATAATAATAATACATAGGTACATAAGTATTGCCATACTGGGACAGACCAAAGGACCATCAAGCCCAGCATCCTGTTTCCAACAGTGGCCAATCCAGGTCACAAATACCTGGCAAGATCCCAAAAAAGTACAAAACATTTTTTACTGCTAATCCCCAGAAATAGTGGATTTTCCCCCAAGTTCATTTATTTCTATGGACTTTTCCTTTAGGAAGCTGTCCAAACCTTTTTTAAACTCCGCTAAGCTAACCGCCTTTACCACATTCTCTGGCAACGAATTCCAGAGTTTAATTACACGTTGAGTGAAGAACAATTTTCTCTAATTCGTTTTAAATTTACTACTTTGTAGCTTCATCTCATGCCCCTTAGCCCTAGTATTTTTGGAAAGTGAAAGCACACTTCACGTCTACCTGTTCAACTCCGCTCATTATTTTATAGACCCCTATCACATTTTCCCTCAACCATCTTTTCTCCAAACTGAAGAACCCTAGCTTCTTATAAACTGCAATTACCTATACTAGTTCTATGCAGCTCACAGATAAGAGACTTGGACAGATTCCAAAGAATTACATTAAAAGCATTGGTAATAGTTCAGGAGAATTTCAAGATTAAGTATCTTCACATAAAGAGTCCTATAAAGAATCTGTGGTCTGCACATATTTATAAAATAAAGCTTTCATTTCCTTACGAAATAAAAAAATTTCCATTACATAGCTTCCCACTAGTCCAGAACCTGTAAGATAGTTGTGTCCATCAACTAGCAGGTGGCAATAGAAAACTGAGCTGAGACGTCTCTTGGCAGGCATCCAGTCCAGCTCCTCAGTAATTTGTATCTCCAGCAGGTGGATGGACACATTTTTCATCCTGTAGTTCTGCTTGATTTGCTGCTGGTCCAGTTAGTGAACTGGTCCCCAGTTCAGCTTTGCAGTAGCTTGAGACTGCAGAGTCATATCTGGAGGTCTTCAGATCCCTGTCTTTGGTGCCCTGCAAGTTTACCTCTTCCCTGTTTCCCGTGGAGCTCTCCTTTTCCAGTGCAACAACCTTAAAAAGGAAAGAGGTTTACTGGAGACCATGGGACAGATATTGGTCCTGATTCTTTCTTGGGGAGAGCAGCCAGCAGTGGTAAGTCTGACTAAAGTTTGACTCAGAACTGCTTGGAGGGCTTCAAGTTATACTCTGTGCAGGGGAGGGATCCTGACTCACTGCTTGGAACTGTGTTGTGCGGCGCTTGGGCCAGTTGGGGTGAATGGTGACTCCGGAGGCATTTAAGTGGTTTTCCCACTGTGGGACCCATCAGCCAACATAAGGGTGTTGCAGTGTGCGCGTGCAGAGAATCACTAGGGATGTGGGGGGGAAACAGCAGCAGCATGTTCTCAGATTTGGTGAATATGCCGGGGACTTTGGGCTGTCTGACAGGGCAGTGCACAGTTTGATACAGGAGAGTGAGGGAAGGGATGCCATTTTGTAGGGGCTGATTGGCAGTGAGGAGCAGCCTCTGATCATGCGCAGAGCACAGCTGCTGTTTTGCAACCTCAGGACCCAACACAGCTTTCGGCTGTATTGGGATCTTTGTTTTCTCCAGAGTTTATATTGCTCTTACACCAGGCCTCTTTACTGAAGCAGGGACAGTCAGAGTTGCTGCAAGGTGCTTCAGTTTCTCACCCCACTGCTCCTCTGGCTCCTAAGAGATCTCGTTTAGCCTCACCTATCTACTCCTGGTGGTCTGCCTCTGCTTCTTCCTCAATTAATGTGGCCTCGGTCTATTCAGAAGAGCCATCCTTGAAGGAGCCATTAAAGAAGGGACTGCTCCCTCCTGAGGAGGAGGATTACCCAGAAGTATGTGGACTTGATTCAGCTGTTGGATGAGAGATCTTCTCAGTCTTCCGCAGTACTTATGGAGGATCTGGGCCCGTTGGTCTTAGGGCTTGGTTGAGACAAAAAAGTTGTTCTGATTTGATTATTGCTACCTTGCTTCAGGCTTGGAAGCTCTCTAGATCTGTGGCGCATGTGAGAGTGTGGAGGACATTCGAGGGCCGGTGTTCTGAGCATGGAGTTTCTACCTTCTCTGCTCAGATTGCACGCATCCTAGCATTTCTCGACCTTCAGAAAGAATTAGCATTGGGTTCTCTAAAAGTTCAGATTGCGGCTTTGGCCTGTTTCAGGGGCAGACTACAGAAGACGTCTCTTGCTGTTCACCTAGCTGTTCAGTTCTTATGGGGGAGCGTGCCGCTTGCAGCCTCCCTTTCATACAGCGTATTCAGAGTGGAAACTTTAATTTAGTCCTTTGACCTCTTCAGAAGCCTCCTTTTGAGCCACTCTGCAATGCCACCTTGAAAAATGTTACGCTAAAGAGAGCATTCTTGGTGGCTGTTGCGTCAGCATTTAGGGTTTCAGAGCTTCAGGCTCTGTCAGGATTTCTTTTCTCTACTTTTCGGAGGCGAGGGTCTCCCTGTTCACTGTTCCTTCCTTTCTTCTGAAAGTGGTATCGGTGTTTCATCTCAACCAAACTGTGGAGCTTCTGCCCTTTTGCAGAGAGGACGAAGAGGCTGTGTTCTTCCTTGAAGCTTCTTGATGTGCGTAGAGTCCTCATTAGATATCTAGAAGTCACTAATGAGTTTCATAAATTGGACAGAATATGCTCTTTGGTAAGCAGAGGCTTATCCTCATGGCTTCTAAGCCTACAATTGCTAGATGGCTGATGGAGATTTATCGTGCCAGCTTTGCTTGCAGAGAATCAGACTTCTCAGGCCTTGCAGGCTCATTCTACGAGGCTATTTGCAAGGCAGCGACGTGGTTTACTCACATACCTTTGCCTAGCATTACAGAGTAGTCTTTGCAGCATGCTTGGAAGCCACTCACTCTAGGGATTGCTTTTAAATATTCCACAGGTTCTAGAATACTGGAAAGCTACATAATGGAAGGAGAAATTAGGTCTTACCTGGTATTTTTCTTTCCCACTATTCCAGAGGCTTGCCCGAGCTTTCTGAGATGTTTGATTGATGTGAAGTAATGGTCAAATGACGACTGTCACTTTGCATGGTGCTTCCTGCATATCTCTACAAGTTGTCCAGAGATGAGAGAGGTCCACGTATTTGCTTGTCCTATTAGTGTTAGGTTAGTGAGTTATTTAAGGTGTTTGTGTTTATTCTGATTATTATCCTTACTGCTTGTCTACATAAATACTAAGGAGCTGGATTGGATTCCAAGAGAGATGTCTCAGCTCAGTTTTCAGTTCTCTATCGCCACCTGCTGCTTGATGGACACAACTATCCCACAGGTTCTGGAATAGTAGGCAGGACTAATGGAAAGAAAATTATCACATAAAACCTCATTTGTCCTTTGGAGTTTTCTTTTCACTTCTCCTGTTAGATTTGCTGGGACTCTTATTTCCATTCAAATAAGTTTGTCTTATTTTTGTATCCAGATATACAGATGCTTCCCTTTGCAAGGAGCCCCACTGGAGAATATTCTGGCATACGCAGGTTTTCCATATTTCTAACTTGCACCTTAAGGGGTGATGTGGAGCTGTACAATAAATCTTGGAGCACAATGGGCGAGTCAGCAGTAATGAAATATTGTGCATCTGTAAATGAGCTCTTATTCACTTTATCCTATCTGGAAAACTGAATTATTTTCTCTATAACCACTCAAAAAACAAAATTTAAAACAACAACAAAAAATAACAATTGGCGATATGTCCTTATGTCCTTAACTGTCACTGTAAGATTTTGGTAAGGCTATTGCAGAACATTTCAAGGCCAAATATGATTCTGATGTTGCCTCTCTTACACAGCTGGAAAATACAGGTGTTAAATACACTGAGGGAGAGTTATGAGAACTGCACACCCTAGCTTACGCCTGTCTGATGTGTTTTGGCATGAAGTGGAAGGGCGCGCAGGACTGATGTCAGATGTTTAAATTCTTTGGCAAGAGACAATTCTGGCTGGATGACTTGCATGGTGTGCAGGGTCATGGGCTGGGGTGGGGTTGAGGAAAAAAATCAAAACAGGATTGCTGTCTTTTACAGTTTGGGAGCAAAAGGGGTATTGGGTGGGAGAGGGATATAGAGCATGTCATTGGGTTGTACAGCTTACGTATCCGATTGCAATGGTTCCATTTTAATCTGTGCAGTTTGAAGCAGCACAAGCCATCTGATTAAAAAAATGTTTAATTTAAAAAAGCAAATATAAATGGAATTATTGTTTTGTCTTATCTGAGACTACGTGTACAGATGTAAGGCATCTTTACTACTTTGAGACTTTACTCTTTCGTTTCCAGGTTGTTTTGTAATAGTGGCCTGCGGAAGCTGCTGACGGGTCACAACCAGCTGCAAAGGCTGCCAGAGCGGCTAGAGAGGACTCAGGTAGAAGTGCTTGATGTGCAGCACAACCAGCTGCTGGAGCTTCCGCCCAACCTCCTCCTCAAATCAGACAGGTAAAATGAGCAGGAAATCGCTTGTCTGGTTTCAACTAACCGCACAGTTTTGGTTTTCACCTGTTGCCTATCTGCAGCAAGGATAGGACCCAGAGCTAAAGACTCATCCTGCTACAATATCTCAAGCACTTGAGCCATGAATCAAAGCAGGAGAGCACTGTGCCTTGGTTATGGAGCCTTTGGTGTCTTGGTTCAGTGGCTTAAAGGGCTAATATGCAAACAAGGTCTATATTCAGAGTAACATGTAGATGACGGCAGAAAAAGACCTGCATGGTCCATCCAGTCTGCCCAAGACAAACTCATATGTGTATTCCTTACCTTGAATTTGTACCTGTCCTTTTCAGGGCACAGACCGTATAAGTCTGCCCAGCAGTATTTCCCGCCTCCCAACCATCAGTCCCGCCTCCCATCATCGGCTCTGGTACAGACTGTATAAATCTGCCCTCCCCTATCCTAGCCTCCCAACCACCAACCCCTCTTCCCCCCACCTGCTCCACCACCCAATTTCAGTTAAGTACTCACAGCATACCACTGACTCTTATTTCCAGGTTGTTTGATCTGCCTCAAATGCCAGGAAGTTTTAGCAGATAATTGTTTTCCTTTAGAGCAAGCTTGTTCATGTTCAGCCCTTGAAGGCTACGAACAGGCCAGATTTTCAGGATCTCTCTAATGAATAAATACACTTCACAATCAAATATGTGGGTTATCAAAATCCTGACAACGATAACAATATATTACTCAATTTAAAAAAATTCATTGTTATTTCCCAATATAGATATCACTTTATTTATACCATATACAAAACATTTTAAAACTCCTTTAAACCCCTAGTCAATTGGTCACAGGCCTAATGAGTTCTTATGACATAAATCAATACCACCAATCAACACAAATACCCCAAATGCTGAATATCATGTATCTGCACAAGGCTGGTTCTTCGTTTGTTGTGAGAAAACTCCACCAATGCTTTGCAGCGATCCAGTTCAAAACATAAGCTTAAAAAATATTATAAGCTCAATAGACTATCAATTTCCGCTCTTGCTCAGGCTCAATGACACTAGATCAAAATGGTGCAGACTTGATCAAATCCTTTCCTGTATGATCAACAAAAGGATCCATTCCCAACCACTATTCAGGTTATTCAGTCACACTGCTGGCCTCGACATGACATATTTCACCAATAATGGTGTCCTCAGGAGACTACAGCAAAAAGGCTATTCAAAAACATTCGGTTAGTGCTGAAGAAAGTTCTCGCCACAAGGCGCGGCTAACATGCAGGCTACCCCTGTAGCATCTGGCCTAACCAAACAACGAAGAACTGGCCTTGTGCAAATAAGTGATATTCAGCATTTGGACTGAGACCAACTGACTAGGGGTTTAATGGCATTTTTAAATGTTTTGTTTATACTATAATTAAAGTGATACTTGTATTGGGAAATATTTATAACAATGATTTTTTAAAATTGAGTAGTGAATATATATGAGAGAAATTTGCATGCCTACTACTTCTACTGTATGCAAATCTCTCAAGCATATTCATTTGGTAAATTGAAAATCTAGCTTTTTTTTATGGCCCTCATGGATTGGAGAAGCCTGTTTTAGAGGCTATTCACACCTGAAATATGTAATATCTATGTGAATAATATTCAAATGGAAGCTGTAGGTAGCCTGGTTGATAGCAGATAGGTATGAAGCTTTGTCTCTGTTTAGGACTGGCAGTTACTCGGTGTTACATGCTGTACGTGCTTAAAATGCTTGAAGTTAGCATTTGGTTTATGGTTTATTTCACTTCCTGGCACAGGCAGCTCCTTGTGACTCTGGGCAAGTCACTTAACTCTCCATTGCCTGCCGCATTGAGCCTGCCATGAGTGGGAAAACGCGGGGTACAAATGTAACAAAAATTTAAAAAAAAAAAATTAATACACTGCCTTTCCTTAAACAATAACAAATTAGTGTATAGTATACAAATTTATAAAGCGAGGAAAAGAACACCAGTCATGACAGGGAAGTAGAGGAGGAGCACCGAGGTCAGGGAGAGGCTAAACAATGGGGAGACAGTGAAAGGGACTGTAGAAACATAGAAACATACAGTAGATAAAGGTCAAATGGCCCATCCAGTCTGCCCTTCCTTTGTAACTCCTAACTCTTCCTTTTCCTAAGGGATCCCATGTGCTTGTCCCACGCTTTCTTAAATTCTGACACAGTTCTTATCTCCAAGACTTCTGGGCCATTCCACGCTTCCACCACCCTTTCCGTGAAATAATACTTTTTTAGATTCCTCCTAAGCCTATTCTCTCTTAACTTCATTGTATTGATCCTTGTTCCAGAGTTTTCGTTCAGTTGAAAAAGGCTCACTTCCTGTACATTAATGCCCTTGAGATATTTAAACGTCTCTATCATCTCTCCTTTCTTCATCCTCTCTTCCAGCATATACATGTTGAGGTTCATAAACCTGTCCCTATCTGTTTTGTGTTCGACTGCTTACCAATTTTGTAGCCACCCTCTGGACCAATTCCATCCTGTTTATATCTTTCCTTAGGTGCAGTCTCCAGAACTGCACACAGTACTCTAAATGGGGCCTCACCAGAGACTTATACAAGGGCAGTATCGCCTCTTTTTTTTTTTTTTCTTCCTGCTGGTCATCCCTCTCCTTACGCGCCCAAGCATCTTTATGGCTTTGACCATCGCTTTTTCTACTTGTTTGGAAGCTTTAAGTTCATCAGACACAATCACCCCAAAGTCTGTCTCTTCCTTTGTACACAGAAGCACTTCACCCCCTATATTGTACTGTTCCCTTGGATTCTTGTGACCCAAGTGCATGACCCTGCATTTTTTTTTAGCATTAAATCTTAGTTGCCAAATGTCAGACCATTCCTCCAGCTTCGCTAGGTCCTTCCTCATGTCATCCACACCCTCCAGGGTGTACACCCTGTTGCAGTTTGGTTGGTATCATCCGCTAAGAGACAAACCTTACTAGACAGCCCTTCCACAATACAACTCACAAAGATGTTAAAAAGAGCCGTCCCTACGACCAATCCCTGCAATACTCCACTGATAACATCCCTTTCTTCAGAGCAGGCGCCATTTACCACTACCCTCTGTCTCCTTCTGTTCAACCAATTTTTAACCCAATCAGTTATTCTAGGTCCCATAACGAAGGCACTGAATTTATCATTCGCCTATACAGAACAGTGTCAAAGGCTTTGCTGAAATCTAAGTATACCACATCTAGTGTCCCTCCTACGTCCAACTGTTTGGTCACCCAGTCGAATAAATCAATCAGATTAGTCTGACACAACCTGCCTCTAGTGAAGCCATGCTGCCTCAGGTCTTGCATTCCATTCAATTTGAGAAAACTCACAATCCTCCACTTTAGAAGAGTTTCCATTAGTTTACTGACCACCAAGGTCAGACTTACAGATCTGTAATTCCCAACCTCTTCCTTACTTCCACTCTTGTGCAGAGGGACCATATCATCCCTTATCCAGTCCTCCGGGACCACTCCAGTCTCTAAAGAAGCAGTGAAGAGGTCAGACAGCGGAGCCACCAGAAGAGTTCCTTGAGCACCCTCGGGTGTATCCCATTAGGCCCCATTGCTTTGTCGACTTTTAGTTTAGCTAGTTTCTCACAAAGACAGTCCTCTGAGAACAGGTCTTGGTCTACCATACATCCATCCCCTCTAGTTTTCTGCAGTCCTACCCCTGGCCTTTCATCTGTGAACACAGAGCAGACATAATTGTTAAGCAGTTCAGCTTTATCCTTATCTTCCACATATTCCTCCCTCTCATCCTTGAGCCTCATAATGCTATTATGGCACTTCCTCCTGTCACGTATCTGAAAAAATCTTATCCCCCAATTTTACTGTTTTAGCCATCTTGTCTTCCATTTGCCATTTCACTTTCCTGACAGCTTTTCCAGCTTCTCTTAGCTTATCCAGGTATTCTCGCCTGTGGGAGTTAAGCTATAGAGACATATAGGGAAGGTGGGGAAGGGGGATTGCTAAATGATCTCCAGACTGGACAAATATGCTGGAAAGGGTTAGATTTTTACTTTAAATCTTTGTTCAAAACTGAGTTCATAATTTTTACTTCCCTTCTCTCACCTCTGTATGTTCTTACATGTCAAATGTGCACTGAAAGATAGATGGAAGTTTGTCAGCAGCAGAATGAAATCATGCAGTCCTCCACCCATCCTCTAAAGCGGAGATAAGGTGGTACAAATGTCATCTTATTGACCCATTGAATGCGCATTACTCAAACCTGTTGAGCAAAATTATAAAAACTGTTCCAGATACTGGTTGCTGTTACCAGGGTTCCTGATTATATTAGACATAGCATTTAATATCTGATTTACTGAGCACTATTTAATGGCCTGCCTCTTTATACTATCAGGTGATTACAGCGGTGTAAAATACAGCTATTAAACTTCTGCCTGGTGCTAAGATTTGATAGGGTTATCTCTTTACTATCTTTTAAACTCTGGCTACCAGAAACGCATCACCTTTTGTTTAAAATCCTCACCATAGCTTTTCTTGCATCTCATACTGGGTCTCAGCAACTCCTCTTTAACGCATTCATTCTGTACATCCCAGCACACACTTTGCTTTCATCTCAGTTATCTCTTGTGGTAGTACCTTGTCATCAGACAATCCCCCAATCATACACATCAGTCCTGCTTTAGTGGTGGTGTCCCTACATTATTGAATGCTTTACTGTTGCATCTCCATGCAGAAACTTCATTTCAGTGATTCAAGTCAAGGTTGAAAGCTTACCATATGTAGGTATATATCATGAAATAAAATTGAAAATCACTAAAACAGCATTAAAAGTTATTGTAGCTGGTAGAAACAGCAGTAATAAACTTTCTATATTTTGTGCTCATTTTTCTACACTGTTTTATACAATACAGTAAGACATGGCCAAATCTTAGTGAGGATATCCTGTTTCTTGATGGGTTCGTCTTAACTGAATTTGAATTTCAGTTCTGTTAAATGTGTATATTTTTGATACTATTTCATGGTAGTTCTATTATTAGGTTTCAATGTATTGTTTTCAAGTTTACCTCATTTATTGTCTTTGTTTATTCTTGGTTATTTTACTTTTGTTATGCTGTTAAAATTATAAGTTTTATGTTAACCTATACCTGTTGTACACTGCTTTGGGTGAATCTCTTCATAAAGGCGGTTAATACCAATAAATAAAATGTTCTAATCTGCCTTGGGAAGCTTAGTGTTATAAAGATGGAATATATTGAAATGATATGGAAGTAAAATTAAACTCTCCTTTCATTGGAGCACATAGAATCACATCTTCACTTTTCTAGAAGTTTACAGTTTAGATATATAAATGGATTATTCTGTTTTGATTATGCTTCAGGGACAAGTGGTTTTATAAGTCAAAACAATAAAAATAAATATATAGTTCTATTCAATTATCTCATTTGTTGAAATGTAACTGAATTGACTATAATGCAGTCCATTGGTGTTCTGATATTTTGTTCTTGTGATGACTTATACTGTGCCAAAACTGAAAACTCATCTCTTTTTTTTTTCTGGTTGATAATAAAAGGAGCTCAATGTGAACACTATCCACCCAACTGGGCATGTAAAGGTCTGTCCTTAGTTTGGCAATTCTTGCTTTTCAATGGAATATCCTCTCATGTTAAAGGTCATCAATTAGATGTATTAGCAACAAAATTTACAGACCCAACTACGTTTTTCATCTCAAATTTCCATTGGACCCCAATACCTTGGTCAGATCACAGCATCTTTTTTAAATTACACTGGAAGGAAATTATTCCAAATCCCGAAATTTGTTACATTTTTTTTTTAAACTAGAGGTAAAATTGGCCTTTTAAAATTTTGGTTCAGTGAGACATTCAGTGCATTACTTACCTCAAACCCTTCCCTGAATTTCATTCAGCAATGGAATGATACATGTAAAGCGGTCTTTGATGTTATTGCACCTATGATTTTCAAATCTCGTCCAAAAAGATTATCTCTTTGGTTCAATAATGATCTTTTACAAATGAAATGTAAATGCAGGAGGCAAGAGAGAATGTGGGCTAAGGACAAATCCACTGAACAATGGATCACCTGGAAAAAACCTTTGAAAATCTACAAGGGTATAATCTCCAAAGCGAAAACCTCCTACTATTCCAAATTCATTGATGATGCAAAGTCAACCTGAGGAAACGTTATTCATTAGCTAATAGTTTATTGAACACTCAACTAATAACCAATTCAACCGACTTATGTTGGGGGGCGTGTCAAGATGGCGGTGCACTCGGTTTGGTGAGACGCTCTGTAGACTGCTGACGCCTTTTCTTGTTTTTTACCACTGAAAAGTCAGTTTTTCTCTATCCCGATGCCACATACGAAAAGGAAAGGCTTGTTGAAAGTGGGAATCTTGCCTTCCTCATCCTCATCGCCGATTCAGCCAACTCTTGAGCGTTTCCTAACCGGGACTTCCCTGGCAGGAACGAGGGGGGTAGATCCCGCTGCAGAGGTAACTGGAGAAGAGGAACCTCTGCGGGAAAATGAAATATCTTTGTCTCTCTCCCCCCCCCCCCAAGTTTCAAAAGTGCCTCCATGTCCAGCAGTGGCAGCAGTTAGGAAGGGAGACGCGAATCTTGCCGGAAGTGCAACGAATGAGCCCCCTGGTCGGGTTCCTGACTTGCTGCAAAAACCTCTGGAGTTCGAGCCTCCAGACTTACCTGCTGACTTGGGAAAATCAACGGAGATAAATTTAGAAAAGATATGGACTATGCTACAGAAAATGGATACATCTATACAAGAATTTCGAGGAGAGGTTCCCTTATCTCTTGTTTGTCCTGTTTGTCCTAATTAGATTGTAAGCTCTGTCGAGAAAGGACTGTCTCTTCATATTCAAGTGTACAGCGCTGCGTACGTCTAGTAGCGCTATAGAAATGATAAGTAGTAGTAGTAGAGAGGTAAACGCTTTAACTTCTAGATTTGGAGAATTACAGGGAATGATTGAATCAGTGAAAGAGGAGCTCTCAATACGAGTTCAAACTTTACAGCATGAAGTAGACCAGTTTAGTGAATTCAAATCAGCTGTTGCAAAAGATAAAATAATTTTCCATAACAAAATCGAACAAATTAAAAACTTCAACAGACGTTTAAACCTACGAATCCTGAACTTCCCTAGATCTCCTGGAACTTTGCCACTAGAGCTGTTTAAAAGATATTTGAATGAAAATTTAAAGATGCCACCTGAAGCGTTTCCCCTGATAAAAAAAGATCTTTTACTTGCCTCAACATAAGGGAAAGGAGAGGGAAGATGAAGGAATTATAGAAAATAAGAGTTTGGATCTTAATAACTTATCAGCAATATTAGAACAATTGCTGGAAAATATAACAGAGTGAGCAGCACTCTTAGTATCGTTCGTCTTTGAACAAGATTTAAATGCAGTATTGAAATTGTACTTCAGAAATTCACAAATGTTGTTTGCTGGCGCCAAAGTTTGGATTTTTCCTGATGTCACCAAATCCACTCAACAAAGAAGAAAACTTTTTCTAGAAATGAAACAGAAAACTTTGGCACTGGGGGAATTTTCTTTTTGGCCTATCCTTGTAAATGTATTGTCTGTTTGGGATTAACAAAATATGTTTTCTTCTCCCCAGATCAATTAAAATCTTTTCTAGATTTAAAACAACTGAAGCAAAAAGAATAGAAGACGGGGGGGGGGGGGGGGGGGGATAGCATTAAACCTTTCATCAATAAGACTATATGTTATTTAATAATCTTCTCTAATATGTACGTGCCCCCTCCCCCATATTAGTGGTCTGTGCAAGCAGTTCTTTATACATGATGTAATAAGGGAAGTAGTTCCCATATTTCTTTTTTGTCTTTGTTTCTATTGCTCTATTTCTTGTCATTTTATTTTTTTGAAAATCATAAATAAAAAATAACCAATTCAACCGATCTCACACCTACTGCTGACCACTTGGCTATTTATTTTAAACAGAAAATAGCTACAATCAGACTAGAACTTAACAATACTCCATCTATAGACTATTTCATCTATTTACATGATCCTTTACTGCCTCATTCTCAAGCAGATAGAATTTGGTTCGTTTTTCATCCAGTCACTACTGATCAGGTCAATCATGCGTTACTCAAATATGCAAATTCACATTGTCTGCTTGATACGTGCCCTACTTACTCCCCAAGTCAACTCCTGATTTATTCTTTTTTCATTTACACTCTAATCTTACTTTGATGTTGTCTCAAGGTTTCTTTCCCTCTGACAATGGCAATGATATTTTGACTCTTATACCTAAAAATGCCGAAACTAGCCTAAGTTTAGTTTCCAACTATATAGACCAGTAGCCTCAATTCCTCCTCTTGTTAAATTAATGGAAGGGCTTGTCATGCACCAACATATGGAGTATTTTCAGCTTCATACCATTTTGCATAGTTCACAGTCTGGTTTTAGGCCCTCTTACAGTACAGAAACTGTGGTTACCACCCTCTTAGCTAGCTTTAGGAGTGAATTAAGTTTTGGCAACAAAATATTAATACTTCAATTTGATCTGTCCAGTGCCTTAGATACTGTTGTTCAAAATGTTCTTTTAAATATTCTTGACCATTACAGAATCTGTGGCGTTGTCCTGAAATGGTTTTCTGGCTGCTTAAGATCTAGATCAGTGATGGCGAACCTTTCAGAGATCGAGTGCCCAAACAGCAACCCAAAATCGAATTATTTATCGCAAAGTGCCGATACTCATTATGGGCGGGGTCACCACACATATGACTCCACCCCTATGATAGCCACACCCCTTACACCAGCCATGGCGCATATAAACAGACATTATTGAAAATATTATACTAGTATAGGAGAAAAAAATAACATGATAGTAGTAGATTTTCTTCCATTATAAATCATTTCTGTAAGCTGTTACAGCTCCAGTATACCCAGTGCAAAATAAGACAGCAGATGTAAATTATCAAATTCGACATATTCCAAACACTAAAATGAAAATAAAATGATTTTTCCTACCTTTGTTGTCTGGTGATTTTGTTTTTCTATCCATATTGGTTCTAATCGCTGATTCTGCTGCTGTCTATCTGTTCTCTTAACTCCATTTCCAGAGCTTCCTTTCCATTTATTTCTTTACTTTCCTCCTTTCTTCTTCATTTCTTGCTCTCCATCCATGTCCAGCAACCCTCCTCTCCCCTCCAGCCACAAATGTCCAGCCACCCTCCTCTCCCCCCCCCCCGCCCTCCCTCCCACCCAGCACCAGGCTTCCCTCCCACCCAGCACCCACTATCAGGTCTCCCTCCCTCCCTCCCAGTACGTAGCACACAAACAGCACCAGGCCGGCCTCCCGCCCTCCCTCCAACTCAACAAGCATCAGGCCGTCCGTCCTCCCTCCCTCCCAGCATAGGCGGGACCAGAGCTTGAGAGACAAGAAAGGCCGAAGGCGCGTCAAGCGAAGAACACGCGCTTCGCTGCCGACGCACGCCGCCTTAACCCCGACTCCGAGGACGGTACGCTTTTTAAATTTTAGGAGGAGGGGGGTTTCTGGTGCTGGGAGGGAGGGAAGACAGGCGGGCGGCCTGATGCTTGTTGGGAGGGGGGAGGGAGGCCGAAGGGAGGGAGAGTGGGTGGACCAGCGACGGCGCGCGTGCCAAGGGAGAGGGCTCTGCATGCTCTCTCTGGCACGCGTGCCATAGGTTCGCCATCACTGATCTAGATTGTATCAAGTCAATCAATCAGGTGTAATTTCTTCCACTTGGTTTCCTGGCTGTGGGGTCCCTCAGGGTTCCCCTCTTTTACCCATCTTGTTTAACATTATGATGATTTTTTTTTTGATCATTTTTTAGAAAAACATGGTCTTTTGACATGCGTATATATCCCATTATCTAAGGAATTAATTGACATAACTCACATGATTAGTCTAGGGCTAAAACTTACGGAATCATGGGCTTCTAATTTCAAACTAAAACTTAACACGGATAAAACTAAGTTCCTAATAATAGCTAACCCTCACCATCCTATGAATCTTAGTACCTTTATTATTAAGAACAAAACCTATTCCCTTGAGTCATCAATGAAAATCTTGGGCGTCGCAATAGATCATTTCCTCACCATTGAAAAACAAGTCTCTTAAGTTGTCCTCTAGTGTCTTTCTTTCACTCACTTTGGAAGCTAAAGAGATTGAGGCCATTTTTCTTTAAATCTGTCTTTCGTACTGTGGTTCAGTACTTTGTCCTTACCAAATTTGACTATTGCAATTCTATCTATGCTGAACTTAAAGGTGGTCTTCTCAAAAAATTACAAACAGCTCAAAATACTGCTGCTCATCTTATATGTAGATCTCCTTGTTTCACCAAAGCCGCCACTCTTTTATATGAGCTACATTGGTTACCAGTAAGAGAGAATATCTTTCAAAATATTTGTTTTCATTCAGCAAATACTGTTTGGTCAAGCCCCATCATATATAAATAATCTTATTAAATTACCCCCTCATAATGCTGTTTCATCATCTAGAGAATATCTTGTCTTACATTTCCCTATCTGTAAGAATGTGATATATGCTAATTTCTATTGAGGCACCAAAATTTGGAATTCTCTTCCTAAATCAGTCAAGTTTACAGATGATTACCTAACTTTAAGAAGTCTTCTAAAAACACATTTCTTCAGTCTGGCCTTTCTGAATACAAAGACCTCTATTTGAACTTTACCCACATCGGAGGAACTAGATAAAGATCTGGTCACAGATATCCATAAGTTGGGGAAAAAAAAGAGAGGTGCTGTTGCTGGGAAATTTCAATCTGCCAGATGTGGATTGGAAAGTTCTATCTGTGGAATCGGAAAGAAATAGAAAGATCATGGATGCTTTTCAAAGTGCTCTACTCAGAAAAATGGTGATGGAACCTACGAGAGAGGAACAGACGCTGGATCTGGTGCTCACAAATGGGGATAGTGTGTCAAATGTCCGAGTGGGTGCCCACCTGAGCAGCAGTGACCATCAAACAGTTTGGTTTGATGTAACAGCTGAAGTTGGGGGCAGCCTCTCAAAACTCAGTCCTGGATTTCAAGCATGCTGACTTTAGTAAAATGGGGGAATACATGAGGAAGGAGCTGATGGGCAGGGGGAACATAAGAGAAGTGGAAGGGAAGTGGTCCAGGCTGAAAGAAGCTATAAATATGGCCACAAACCTTTATGTAAGGAGACTAAATTAAAAGCAAGAACAAAAGGAAACCAATATGGTTCTCCAAGCAAGTGTCTGAGAAAATAAAGGCTAAAGAGTTGGCGTTCATGAAATACAGAAAAACTCAAGAAGAGGAACACGGAGAGGAATACCGGATGAAACTGAAAGAAGCCAAGAGAGAGAGACATCTGGCGAAAGCGGAAGAACAAATGGCTAGAAATGTAAAGAGGGGCGACAAAATTTCTTCAGGTATATTAGTGAAAGGAGGAAGACTAAAAATGGAATTGTGAGACTGAAAGGTGCTGCGAACCGCTATATGGATAATGATGAAGGAAAAGCAAATTTGCTAAACAAATACTTTTGTTCTGTTTTCACTGAAGAAAATCCTGGAGAAGGACCACGATTGGCAAAAGTACATATGAGAATGGAGCAGATATAGCACCGTTCATGGAAGCGAGTGTGTATGAACAACTTGAAAATCTAAAGGTGGACAAAGCCATGGGAGTAGACGGGATCCACCCCAGGATATTGAGGGAGCTCAGAGAGGTTCTGGCGGGTCCTCTTAAAAGATTTGTTTAATAAATCCTTGGAGACGGGAGAGGTTCCGTGGGTTGGAGAACAGCGGATGTGGTCCCTCTTCACTAAAGTGGTGATAAGGAAGAAGCTGGAAACTACAGGCTGGTAAGCCTCACTTCGGTTATTGGAAAAGTAATGGAAGCAATGCTGAAGGAAAGAATAGTGAATTTCCTGGAAGCCAATAAGTTGCAAGATCTGAGACAACATGGTTTTACCAAAGGTAAATCGTACCAAACGAATCTCATTGAATTCTTTCACTGGGTGACTAGAGAATTGAATCAGGAACGTGCTATAGATGTAATCTACTTAGATTTCAGCAAAGCTTTTGACACGGTTCCCCGCAGGAGGCTCTTGAATAAACTTGACAGGCTGAAGATAGGACCCAACGTGGTGAACTGGATTAGGAATTGGTTGACAGACGCCAGAGGGTGGTGGTAAATGGAATTCACTCAGATGAGGGAAAGGTGAGTAGTGGAGTGCCTCAGGTATCAGTGCTGGGGCAGATTCTGTTCAATATATTTGTGAGTGACATTGCCGAAGGGTTAGAAGGTAAAGTTTGCCTTTTTGCGGATGACACCAGGATTTGTAACAGAGTGGACACACCGGAGGGAGTGGAAAACATGAAAAAGAGCTGCAGAAGCTAGAAGAATGGTCTGTTTGGCAATTAAAATTCAATGCGAAGAAATGCAAAGTGATGCACTTAGGGCGTAGAAATCCAAAGGAGATGTATGTGTTAGGCGGTGAGAGTCTGATATGTACAGACGAGGAGAGGGGTCTTGGGGTGATAGTATCTGAGGATCTGAAGGCGACAAAACAGTGTGGCAAGGTGGTGGCTGTATAGACAGAGGTGTAACCAGCAGTAGATGCCCCTGTACAAGTCGTTGGTGAGGCCCCACCTGGAGTATTGTGTTCAGTTTTGGAGGCCGTATCTTGGTAAGAATGTAAAAAAAAAATTGAAGCAGTACAAAGAAAAGCTACGAGAATGGTATGAGATTTGCGTTACAGGACGTATGAGAAGAGACTTGCTGGCCTGAACATGTATACCCTGGAGGAAAGGAGAAACAGGGGTGATATGATACAGACATTCAGATATTTGAAAGGTATTAATCCGCAAACGAACCTGTTCTACAGACGGGAAGGTGATAGAACTAGAGGACATGAAATGAGGTTGAAGGGAGGTAGAGTCAAGAAAAATGTCAGGAAGTATTTTTTCACGGAGAGAGTGGTGGAGATGAAAACAGTAATGGAATTCAAACATGCGTGGGATAAACATAAAGTAATCCTGTTCAGAAGGAGTGGATCCTCAGAAGCTTAGAGGAGATTGGGTGTCAGCACCGGTGGTTGGGAGGCGGGGCCAGTACTGGACAGACTTCTACGCTCTGTGCCCTGAAAATGGTAGATACAAATCAAGGTCAGGTATACATTAGATTGTAAGCTCTTTGAGCAGGGACTGTCTTTCTTCTATGTTTGTGCAGCGCTGCGTACGCCTTGTAGCGCTATAAAAATGCTAAATAGTAGTAGTATACATATAAAGTAGCGCATATGAATTTATCTTGTTGGGCAGACTGGATGGACCGTAAAGGTCTTTTTCTGCTGTCACCTACTATGTTACTTTTCTTAATTTTGTTTCATTTTTTTTCGCATCTAGTCCTGCCTAATTATGCCCTCACCTATCCACCTTATTTATTTGTCCTTGAGATAGTCTAAATCCCTGGTTATTTACTGCACATGTATTAATTTGCTTCTTGAAGTTATTGCAATTTGTGTTATATTCTGTACATTATTATGTTTTATTCACTTATTGTTTGTAAGCCACATTGAACTTGTCTATTTCAGGCTAATATGAGGTATAAATATCATAAATATATCAAATAGAGCTGAACATTGCGCATATATGAAAGTACTGAGATGGTGCTATTTTACTGGGAAGGGTTTCCTTCGCATCAGTAGGTGATTTTTTTTTCTTTCGCCTTACCCCTTCCCCCCTCTCTCTCAGTGCTTGATAATGAGGAGGCCTTTATGATTTATTTGTGTGAAACCCCTGTTGAGTGAACCAGGGGCTAATGTGGATCAGAGCCAGATCCGTTTAATGAAAGTGAGTGCAGTACAAGGCAAATCTAAGTGATTGCTAGGTACATTAGCTGAGGCTGTTAACTGTAGTGTTGCACTATTGAAAAGAGGACAGATATTTTAGGAACCATCATATGCACACCAAAAACCCAATCTAAACCACAGAAATAAGCACAGAGGGCCAGCATGAGTTAAATGGGGGCAAAAGCAGCAGGAAACGCTCCCTTCCACATCCCCCAGCCAATAGAAGTTTAAAAAATAGAATGGGTAAAACTGGAGGGGATTGAATCCCTTCTGTTAGACTCCTTCACACCTTTTCTTGTCTTCTCCCAGTTTCTCATTTCTCTTCTTACCTCATTTTCTCTAGTCTACTTTTTCAATCTTTCTCTATCATTCTTCAGAGCTGCTGTCTTTGCTGAAAAGTTTACATCTCTGCACTTTGCAACCACCTGAATCATCTCTCTGGCCCTTTTCCTTCACAGAATCAAGAAGGTACTTGGTTGAGTTCCATCTTCTGTAAATTTCTGACTGCTTTGTGCTGGTTGGTACTGGTGCTGGTGGGATTGGGACAAAGCAGCACAGAACAATTTTTTTCATACATTTGTACCCCGTGCTTTTCCACTCATAGCAGGTTCAATGCGGCTTACATATTATATACAGGTACTTATTTGTACCTGGGCCAATGGAGGGTTAAGTGACTTGCCCATAGTCACAAGAAGCTGCCTGTGCCTGCAGTGGGAATCGAACCCAGTTCTCCAGGACCAAAGTCCACCACTCTAACCACTAGGCCACTCCTCCACTCCACTCCACCTGTATTGCTTTGGCTGCCCCAAGTCTCTCATCTGGTGACGTTAACTTGCCCTTGCAGGTGTGCAAAAAGCAGATTTGCAATACCAGGGACTTAGCAGGCTTGTTCCTCCCTCCATCTCTGTCTTTTCCTGCCGGTTTCCTTTTCCCTGATCTTAAACTTAGCCCTTAGCATCTATCCCTGTCTCTTCATCACTGCCCCTCTCTGCAGCCTCTGCCCTGATTCTGTCTTCCATCCACCCTTACCACATTTATTCTGCATTGTTTCCCATCTCTCTTAGTTATATCTACACTGCTGAATTGTCTGTGCTGCTGTCGCTGCCATTTTTGTCTATGCAACATGCATGGTCACATTAGGAACTTTGCAGCCATGCACATTTATAACTTAAAGGAAACAGGAACAAAGACCACTTTACTTGGGTAAAACTACAAGAAAATTGGGCCTTTGCCTAACAGTTGATTTATAAGAAAAGCAGGAAGGTATGAATATATCCAACAAAGGGAGCTTTTTAAAGGCAGATTCAAACACCATAATTTTATAAATAAAAACTATAGCATCCATTTTAACAGCACAATGGTGTAAAGTACATCCATGGATATTCAAATAAGCCATGCCAAATGACTTAGAGATCACACAACTATATTCCATTTCATGTCTGAATTTGAGATCAAACAGACTTGCTATATTTCATATAAAAATCTGTGGTTAGGCCAGACCAATAAAATATCCTGTCAGTCCATGCCCATTCAATTTCAAAAATCTTTAGATCTTCAAAAGAATACTGTAATTGAAGATACTGCTCATTCATAGGAGCTTCTGTTCTCAGATAAATTATGGCTTCAGTGTTAATTTATCCTAAGCCTCTGTTTTCCCTGGGTTTTGCCAATATGAAATAGAACATAAGATTGCACAAATTATATGTGAACTACAATTAAGAAATTTTTAGAATTGTTTGTGAGTTAGACTCTAGAAGAACTCATTTTTCATAGTTTTGAGACCAGATAGAAAAGCATTTTCTGGATTTTTTTTTTTCAGCAGGTCCTTTCCTTATTGTCCATGCCAGACCAGTCCAGACAAGAGGTTTGACCTTCTGCCAGTAGATGGAGACAGAGAAAGCTCAGAGCTGACTTAATTCCTCTTATAGGGGACAGGTGCTGCCTTCTGCTGTTCAGTATTTCTCTGTCTGCAGCACATGGTACAGACATGTGGACTAATGTATCAGGTTTACTAGGCCTCCGTGCATTGGCATTGCTAGACCTCAGGACATTGGCCTCCATCCATCCATTTGGACTCTTAGGGCCTCAGTCTGCAGACTGATTCCTCTAGTAATTAAATTTTTTTTAAAAAATCCTCCACTCCTGATACAACTTTGGGCTGAATCCCCTGGTAGGATAGGGACTGGTAAGTATGCTCTTAGGTGCTAGCTTCCAGATGACTAGGCTCCCAGGATTCATCTTTTGGCTGCCTCAGGTATTGCAGGTTACTGGTAAGTATGATCCTGTGTTTCCAACCTCTTGTTGATCAAGTTCTGGGATGTGGCATTTGGTTGCCTCTGGTAATTTCGCTCCCAGGGCTCCAGCCTCCTGTTGAGCTGCCTCTCAGGGGTTGGCTTCGGTTTTGTCTGCTTTTAGTAGAGCAGGGCTGGATTAGGAGGGTCAGATTCTACTTCCATTGCACCCCCTTCTTTCTCCCTTACCCTTTGTCCGCTACCATCTTCACTTGTCTGTGGGAGAAGCTTTTCACTGGGAAGCCATTCTTCCTAAAGTTAGGAAAGAGAAAAAACTAAAGCTAGCCTAGTAGAGTGAGTGCACTAGGCCATCTGTTTGATTCTTGTTTAGAAGGGAAAGCTGTTCCTTGGACCATATCTCTCCTTGATGTGTTGTCTTTGATGTGCCCCCCCTTTTCTCCCCCCTCCCCTCAAATTGATCTTGGCCAGGTCAGGATTTCTTTGCTTAGAAAGGCTTCCCTTTGTAATGTCCCCTCGATCCCTTGCCCCCCTAGGAGGAGAGGACACTTTAGCCCTCGGAGATAAATTCCTAGAATGGAATAAGAGAGACAATTCAGACTTAGATATGGTGCAACTAGTAAAAATCTTTAATGGTATTTCACTAAGCCAGTACAAAATAATTGTTCTCTGGAGCAGTGTTGTCACACAGCCAAACAAGACGCTAAGGCTGAGCGATAAGGCTGCTCAGATTGGCTTTCTCATTCTGTATTTTTATTTTATTTATTTATTTATGTATTTATTTTATACTGTGTTAAGTTTCATTTCTCCTAAATCATGTGATTGCTCCTATTCTAATTTTTTTTTCATATAAGGATTTTCCTGTTTTCGTCCATTACACAATATGGTAGTATTGTTATTTTTTTATATGTATACAAAAATGGCAATTTCCTCTATTCTATCATCCTCTCCTGCTTGTGTTCACATGCACACTTTGTGGCCATTGGCTAATCCCTTATCCATAAAGCATGATCCCAACTTGAAAAACCAGCTAACAAACAAGTAGTATGAAACACCTGGTGTCCTTCTCTCTGAACACATATCTCTGGAGGAACATTTCCTCCTTTGGTGGGTCCTCAGTCTCTCTTCACCATCAAGGTTATATCCATTTGTATCTGCCATATATGGGAGGCATAGCCTCAGTTCTTCTTGTGTTTCTCCTTGACATGTGATTTACAAGAAGTTCCTACCAATACTTTCCATGTACTGATTAAGCAGTCTGCATACATGCAGCTGCAGGGAGAAACTAAATTTATGCTGATAACAGCAAATCTGAGGGCTAGCAGGCCCATCTTACAGGCCTAGTATAGGGAGGAATATACACCTTCCATGTCCTCCTGAGGAATCTTGTGGGGGGGGGGGGGGGGAGGAGGTTCAGAATACATAGTCTTTTAAGCCTCCTGTCAAGTTTAGTAGGAGGAGAACCTGCCTCCTCTGAAGGGGGGGGGGGGTTAGATTCTTAGGAAAAGTCTTATTAGTGGTCTCCTTGCTTTCTGCTGCTTCAGACTATTAGAGGGTTTCCTAAGAGTAGGAAATACTTATTTCCAGCCTTAAGGTGATAAAGATGGAAATAGAAAGCACCTTCCCCAGAAAGGTTAAGCTGTTTTTGGAAGTCCACACCCTGCTGCTCAGCAAAAAAATCTGGATCCACTTGATGGTAAGGGCCACTTCCTCCACCCAGGTCAGGGCAAGCAAATACCCCCTACCCCCCTTCCCAAAATGGGTCAGAAACTTGGCAAGTTAAAAAATAGCAGTACTGTGGGGCCTCGTAGACTATACCGGTGTTCAGTGTCTACCAGCCCTGCCCTCTCCATCTGAAGGGCTGGGACAGGCTCCAAGGCCCTACGCTACTACTTTCTGTTTTGGTCTGAGGATGGTGGTGGTGCAGAAAGGGAGGTGAGGGAATATGATAGATGGAGAGAGTACAAGGAGAGATCAGGGGAGATACTGAATGTGAGGGAGGAGGGTAGGAAGGTAGATGCTGGATGTGATGGGGAGGAGGGATGAAATTTTGGATAGAGGCTAAAAAATAAATTGAAGAAACCTGAGCATGAAAGATCAATGTCAAATGAATGAAGGGGAGAAAATGAAAATGATAGGGCTTCAGAAGATAATACCTTTTCTGCATACATCCAGGCTTATTTCCACTTGTAGGAAAGTCAGGTGAGAACAGGGATTTAGAAGTTGAGCACAGGTCTCCCTTTTAGGTTCCCATGCTCTTCTATATTCAGATAGGCTCATTGGCTATGGATGGGTTCTGAAAATGACACATTGATTTCCATAGCTGCCTCAGAGTTCGCAGATACCAGAGTTTTGAGTATTTCCCACTGAAAACTTAAGATAAAATTAGTCCTAATAAGTTCAGAATGGGCAGCAATACTTGTGTTTTTATTCTTGACTGCCACAGATTACCAGGGTGGCTTCTGGATTGGTTTGGCATGGACGTTTTGAGTAAGGTGGAATTTCAACTTGCCAGTGAATTTCCTTTCCTTGCCAGATGACTCCAGAACCTACCCAGGGAATCCATGGCAGTACAGAATAAAAACAAGTGCATTGTTGCTCTTGTACTCTAGATTTTCAGTGTTACCTTTTCTCTTTGGGTTACTGATCAAAGAGAGAATTTTGGTTACATTAGGTTTTATTTTGATGACGTTTTTGAAGAATAAACAAAGCAATTTTTATGGTTTTGAATGGTCTTTTCTTCCTCCTGGGCTCCTAGCTTTGATATGACTGTACTGAAGAGCAGAAGGCAACACCAGCCCCATATAAGGAGAGTGAAGTCAACTTTGAGCTTTTCTCAGTTTCTATCTGCTGACTGGCTGTGGGTTGAACCCTGCTGATAATGCAGATTGTTGACTTAGAACAGCATTTTTGTTTTTGTGCATTGTTAGCAGATACTAAGGGTGCATTTCTCTTGAGGCCAGTTTTGTGCATGACATGACAGTGAACTTCACTCCTAAGCCAGGTTATGTGGCATATGATCTCAGTCTCTCAAATTTACAGCTCGCACTTGCATAATATTTATATCGTGCCAAAGAGCTTACTTCTGGGATTCCCATTTTTGGATGAGCTCTCTATGTATAAATGTACTGACTGACTCCATCGTCAAAATAAGAAATACATTTTTGGCCTCATTTTCGAAAGAGAACGTCAAAAAAGTGTCAAACTGTCAGATGGATGTTTTTCTTGTTTAAAAAAAAAAGTCCAAATCGCTATTTTCGAAACGCATTTGTCTATGCTGTGCATCTGCAGTGCATCCAAATCACAAGGGGCGTGTTGGCATTCCTAACCCTTGGACGTTTTTCTGCCATAATGGAACAGAACAAAAATGTTCCCGGCTAAAAGTTGGACGTTTTGGTCTAGACCGGTTTCAATAACTAAGACATAGAAAGTGCCTCAGATGACCACTAGAGGAATAAAGAAGTGACACCCGCTTACTCCCCTAGTGGTCACCGACCCCCTCCCACCCCCCAAAGATGTGAATGAAACAGAACATACTAGCCTCTGACAGCTTCAGATGTTATGGCCAGTCCTATTACAGCAGTAAGCAGGTCCCTGAAGTAGCCTAGTGGTCGGTGCAGTGCACTGTGGAGAAGGGGACCCAGGCCCATAATCCACTCTTACACTTGTGGAAAGTCAGCCCTCCAAAAACCTGCTGTAACCACATATAGGTGACACCTGCTGCTATTAGGGCTATTGTAGTGGTTACAGTTGGGTACAGAAGGTTTTGTAGGGTTTTGAGAGCTCACTGTACAATATAAGGGGGTAAGGGTAAGATGTGTACTTAAGACCTTTTATGGTGAAGTCCACTAGGGTGCCCCACTGCTGTGCCGTGGTGTCTGTGTGGCCTGTGTACTAAGAATGCTGACTCTTACATCCCAATGGCTTGATTTTGTGCTTTTTTTTTTTTCACTTAGACTTTTTTCTCCCCCCCCCCCCCCCCCCCAATAAAAAAAAGGCCAAAAAGAAAGACGCACTAAGTACAAAACTTTTAGGAAATGGCCACTTTTGAAACAAAAAGACATTTTTGAGGTTTGAAAATAGCCATGTTCACCACTCGATTTTTAAAATGTTTTTAGCAAAACATGCTAGTCAGATTTAGACATATTGAAAAGGCTTCTCTATATATGGTAGGTTTATCATTTTAAACTTATATGTGCATATCTTTGTCCTGGATCTAAAGTTTTTAGATCCTTAAAAGAAAAGAAAATTTTAAGCCCGATATCAGTTGGAGTCGGAACTGGACAGTAGAAAAATGGAGGAGTCGGAGTAGAAGGTTTGGAGTACCGACTCAACAGTCCTGGGTTTGTGGCTTAATAGTAGCAGCACATAATCTCCTTTTGATTTTCAGGAGCCTACCTATCATTTAGAGGCAGATGCACTAAAGCTAAATGAGCCTTTAATGACTCTCCAACGAGGAAAATTTGATCCGTTGCATGCATCAAAGGGCTTTTACCGAGGAAGCCAGCAGCTAACGAAAACGGAATGGAGATGAGCAATTAGTGTGAAAACCCCATTGAAACGACATGCACTAACCTTTTCCGATTGCCTTTACGCAGGAAAAAGGCAGGAAATCTAACGAGAGGTCTGGACCTCTCGTTAGGACAGCTCTGTGCCAGGAAAAATCATTAAGTAAAAAAATAAACAAACTTTGAGCCAATCCCAGCGCATTAGCAGAGCTAAAAGCGCTGTGATTGGTCCAAAGGACGTCAGAAAACACATAAATAAAAATAAAAAAAGGATCGGGAGGGGGCAAGGGCGCTCATCAGGCGCAACGTAGGTTACTGACGTCAGACAGGGGCGGGCCCAGCAGGAGAAAGACGCGCCATCGAAGCTGGGCGAAGGCAGGCATCAGCTTTCTTCTTGCCCGTGCAGCGCCTTCGGACAGAGGAGAGAGGCGCTGCACGGGCCCGGTAAGAGGGAGGGGGGCCCGATGGAGGAGGGGAATGGCGGCGACGACCCCAAAAGGGGGCGGGGCACAGGACGGAGGATGTCGGGAGGCGGAGCTGAGGTGAGAGAGTAGTGAGGAAGGGAGGGGGGCAGGGGCTGCTAGAATTTTGCTTTTTCGGGGTGGGGGGAGCGGCGGAAAGTGGGGAGCAGCGGGGGGGGGGGGGCAAGGCCGTCCGTACAGGACGCTCCTGATGAGCGCCCTTGCCCCCTCCCGACCCTTTTTTTTTTATTTTTGTTTTGATTTGGGAGCCATGTGCTTGTGATTTGACTGTGTTTTGACTGTTTGTGGCATGCGCAGAGCAGCTAACATAACGCTTGGCTGCTCTGCGCATGATTTGGGGGCAGATTAACGATGTGTATTGTGATTCTTTGATACATTGTACGTTTCAATACCGATCTCAGCATGTGTGACTTTTTTTTTTTGGTGCATTTTTCGTTATTTTAAAATCGTTAGGGACTTTAACGATTTAGATTTTTTTACGTTTGGTTGCTGCATCTGCCTCTTAGTCCTCTTAAACCACATGAAAAGTTCTCAGTTCATTAACACATTCACCATGGACCTCTGTTGCACCAGGGGTGTTAGCTTTTCCTGAAGGTTTTGCATTATTCTCCGAGGACAAGCAGTCTGATATTCTCATATGTGGGTGACGTCACGTCGGCCCCGGAGGATTTTCAAGCAAAATCGCCAAAAGTGTCTCTCTTGTTGGAAAGATCTTGACAAAGTAACTTATTTATCATGGTGGAATTCTGTGTGTATTTTAGCTAAATATGAATATGCTGCGGCTGAAAAACATAACTCACTTGTTAAGTACAACAAAATATGGTCTCCTTTACTAAACTCACTACGTAATAACCTTTGTCAGAATTGAAATTATGTATTACTCCTGTGACTTATGATTATGATCTGTTATCGAAATAATCCCGGACTTGCCCTAACTTGAACATGTATGCTGATGCTTGTTACTGTTAACTTGTTAAGCTGGCTAATTGCTTTATTTTAGCCATTTGTTATCATTTATAAAACACAATATAAATATTGGAACTAAAAAAAAAAAAAAAAGTGTCTTCCAGAGCGTTCCATCGCGCGAGATGATCACACCGCGCATATGATTTCCCGCCCGCCGTGTGGACACGCTCCTCAGTTTTCTTTCCGCGTTGGAGGAGACACGGAGTTTCGCTTTGCGTTTCTTCGGGTCCCACGGAGTAAAAGTTTCTTCAAATTGCTTCGCTTGTTTAAAAAAAAAAAAAGACATTTCCTTTATTCTTTAATTTTTTCTTTGGTTTAAAGTTTCCTTTCTTTTTTGTTTGCAACCGTTCTTAGGTTGCTCGGTCGGGTTTTTCCCTGTTTTGTGTCTTTCTCAGACACCATCGCGTCCTTTGATTTTGCGGAGGCCATTTTTCCCGCAATGTCATTGAAGACGCCCAGCAGCTTCAAGTCTTGCGCCCGCTGCAACCGGACCATCTCTGGCACTGATCCGCACTCCTAGTGCCTTGGGCCCGACCATCTGCAGGAAAGCTGTAAGTTGTGCCTCAAAATGAAAAAGCGCACTCAGCTTTCTAGAGAGGCCCAAAGAGAAAAGCTGTTTGGGTCCGGTTCCTCGATGTCTGCGTCGACATCAGTACCGTCAACGTCGAGGGCAGCGTTGGCATCGGGAGACCGGGTACAGGCTGCCAAGAGACCGATGCACGCTGAGAGCAGTGATGCACCGAGCGGGTCTCCACCTGCCTCGGCGCCTCCTGCTTTGCAGGCCCCCTGGGACCGACCTCTCTCGGACCCGGCCGCGAGGAAGCGTGTGGATTCCACATCTTCCTCACCGGTACCGAGCAGTCTCGATGATGGGCGTGGGGTGAAGGCCAAGAAGCACCATCATCGTTCTCCTTCTCGACACGGTACCACGAGCTCCGGGTCATCGAAGCATTCGGTACCTGAGCAGCGTCGATGCCGAGAGGATCGCTCTCCCTCTGTTATGGAGGTATCAACGCACAGGTCATCTGGCAGCCCGGTACCGGCTCCCCAGCCTCTGCAGATTCTGCCTCTGACGCCCACACCGGCACCACAGCCTTCCCGACAGCTTCTGTAGATGAGCGCATCAAGACTATTTCCCCTGATTTCATGGAAGCGGTGCTGCAACATTTGCGCCCGGCACCGGGGGTACCGGTACCGACGGTGCCGGAGGCTCCTGCGGCACCGTGCCTTTCGCCGGTGGTGAGGTCTCCTTCTCCGTTACCGCTTCCGGTATCGGGGTCGGCAGCCTCCCGGGTCGACTCTCCATTGCCTTTGATGGAGGAAGCTTCACCGGAGTCTCCTGAGGAGTCGACTTCTCGACACTGTCATCAAGGTCACCGTACCTCCATGTCGAGACGGGCTCGGATCCGGGCTGCTCTTTCTGAGTTGTTAGCCTCATCCGATGATGGCTCATCTGATGAAGATGGGGGTCATGGAGTTTTTTCTGCCGAGGATTCTCTAGGTCTTCCATCTGATTCGACCCCCTCACCTCAGAGACAGCTCTCCCCTCCGGAGAGCTTGTCTTTTTAATCTTTTGTGCGGGAAATGTCTGAGGCCATTCCCTTCCCTGTGGAGACTGTGGATGAGCCCAGGGCCAAGATGCTCGAGGTCCTGGATTATCCATCTCCATCTATGTTTTCTACCACTGCTCCTTTTCATGATACACTCAGGGAAGTGCTGATGAGGAACTGGGAGAAGCCTCTTTCTTATCCAACTATCTGAATCCCAGTATCGGATCCACAGGGAGCCCAGTTTCGTCTGGCCTCATGACTCTGCGGTGGTGAATTCCGCTCTCAGAAGAGCTAAGAGTTCTAGGAACTTTGCCTTGGCGCCCCCGGGGCGAGAACATAGAACCTTGGATTCTTTTGGGAGGAAGGCTTATCAGACTGGCATGCTCGCTTCCAAAATTCAGTCATACCAGCTCTTTACAAGCATTCATTTGTGGAACTCAGTGCGGCAGCTTGAGAACTTGGTTGATGCACTCCCATCGGAGCAGGCCGAGCCTTTTCGCCAAGTGGTCAGGCAGCAGAAGGCGTGTCGCAAGTTCTTGTCCAGGGGCTTTTACGATACTTGCGATGTGACATCCAGATTTTCTGCTATGGGTATAGTGATGCACAGACTCTCATGGCTGCGTGCCTCTAACCTGGAGGAGAGAACTCAGCAGAAAATTGCGGATATCCCTTGGGGGGGGGGGAAATCATCTTTTCAGTGAGAAGGTCGAAGAGTTGATTGATCATCTCTATCAGCGTGATAACGTTATGGACTCTCTCTCCCGCCGGGCACCTTCTGCATCCGCTTCCTCTTCTAGGAAGTTTTTTAAAGGGAAGAGAAGTGCGCCTTACGCCTCTAGGGGCCGTAAGTACACTCCTACTTCTCAACAGCCAGTTCAGGCTCTGCCACAGCACGCTCGTTCTCGTCAACAGTGTGCGCCTAAACAGTCCCCTGCAGCTCCCCAGCAAAAACCAGGGACGGGTTTTTGACTGGCTTCAGTTGAGCATAACCACTATAAATGTGTCCGTGCCGGGCGATCTGCCTGTCGGGGGGAGGTTAAAATCTTTTCACCAAAGGTGGCCTCTGATAACCTCCGACCGGTGGGTTGTTCAAATAGTCCGGTTAGGATACACCCTCAATCTGGAAACCAAACCTCCAAATTGCCCACCAGGAACTCAGTCCTTCAGCTCCCAACACAAGCAGGTACTTGCAGAAGAACTCTCCGCCCTTCTCAGCGCCAATGCGGTCGAGCCCATTCCACCAGGGCATGAAGGGCTGGGATTCTATTCCAGGTACTTCCTTGTGGAAAAGAAGACAAGGGGGATGCGTCCCATCCTAGACCTAAGGGGCCTGAACAAATATCTAGTTCGAGAAAAGTTCAGGATGCTTTCCCTGGGCATCCTTCTTCCCATGATTCAGGAAAATGATTGGCTATGCTCTCTGGACTTAAAGGATGCTTATACCCACATCTCGATACTTCCAGCTCACAGGCGGTATCTGCGGTTTCGGCTGGGAACGCAGCATTTTCAGTATTGTGTGCTGCCTTTTGGCTTGGCGTCTGCGCCCAGGGTATTTACCAAGTGCCTGGCGGTTGTTGCAGCGTCTCTACGCAGACTGGGAGTGCATGTGTTCCCTTACCTCGACGATTGGCTGGTGAAGAGCACCTCCCAGGAAGGAGCTTTGCAGTCCATGTGGATGACTATTCAAGTGCTGGAGCTACTAGGGTTTGTCATCAATTACCCAAAGTCCCATCTCCACCCTGTTCAAATATTGGAATTCATAGGGGCTCTGTTGTGCACGAAGACAGCTTGTGCCTATCTTCCCGAGCCAAGAGCAGGCAACCTTCTGTCTCTGGTCTCCAAGATTCAAGCGTCTCAACAGATCACAGCTCGGCAGATGTTGAGATTTCTGGGGCAGATGGCTTCCACAGTTCATGTAACTCCCATGTCACGTCTTCACTTGAGATCAGCTCAGTGGACCCTAGCTTCCTAGTGGTATCAAGCTACAGGGGATCTAGAGAATGTGATCCAGCTGTCCATCGACATTCGGAATTCCCTTCAGTGGTGGACAGTTCGATCCATGCTGGTTTTGGGGCACCCATTCCAAATTCCTCAGCCACTAAAAGTGCTGACGACGGATGCATCCCTCCTCGGGTGGGGAGGGCATGTAGATGGGCTTCATACTCAAGGAGCTTGGTCCCTTCCGGAAAAGCGTCTTCAGATAAACCTCCTTGAGTTACGAGCGATCTGGAATGCTCTAAAGGCTTTCAGAGATCGGCTATCCAACCAAATTATTCTGATTCAAACAGACAATCAGGTTGCAATGTACTACACAAACAAGCAGGGGGGCACCGGATCTCACCCTCTGTGTCAGGAAGCTGTGCAGATGTGGCTTTGGGCTTGCCAACACGGCATGTTTCTCCAGGCCGTTTATCTGGCCGGTGTAAACAGTGTGGCCGACAGGTTGAGCAGGATAATGCAACCTCACGAGTGGTCGCTGAACATGGCTGTAGCCAGAAAGATCTTCCGAGCGTGGGGCACTCCCTCGGTGGATCTTTTTGCCACTCAATTCAATCACAAGGCCCCCCAGTTCTGTTCCAGACTCCAGGCCCATGGCAGGCTAGCGTCGGATGCCTTCCTCCTTCATTGTGGGACAGGCCTTCTGTATGCGTATCCTCCCATACCACTGGTGGGGAAAACTTTGCTGAAACTCAAGCAAGATCGTGGAACCATGATTCTGATCGCTCCCTTCTGGCCATGTCAGATCTGGTTCCCTCTTCTTCTGGAGTTGTCCTCCGAAGAACCGTGGAGATTGGAGTGTTTTCCAACCCTCATTACTCAGAACGAGGGAGTGCTTCTACATCCCAACCTCCAGGCTCTAGTTCTCACGGCCTGGATGTTGAGAGCTTAGAATTCGCCTCCTTGGGTCTTTCTGAGGGATGTTACTCTTTTAAATGGAAGGTTTGCCGTCTGGTGTGACAGCAGGGCCCTAGATCCCTTTTCTTGTCCTACACAGACCTTGCTTGAGTAACTTATGCATTTATCAGAGTCTGGTCTCAAGACCAACTCCGTAAGAGTTCACCTTAGTGCGATTAGTGCTTACCATCAACTTTTAGAAGGTCAGCCTATCTCTGCACAACCTTTAGTCGTTCGCTTCATGAGAGGTTTGCTTTTGTCAAAGCCCCCTGTCAAACCTCCTCCTGTGTCATGGGATCTCAATGTCGTTCTCACCCAGCTGATGAAACCCCCTTTCGAGCCACTGAATTCCTGCCATCTGAAGTACTTGACCTGGAAGGTCATTTTCTTGGTGGCTTTTACTTCAGCTCGTAGGGTCAGTGAGCTTCAGGCTCTAGTGGTTCATGCTCCTTACCTTAAATTTCATCATAACAGAGTAGTCCTCTGCACGCACCCTGTTCTTCCCAAAGGTGGTGTCGGAGCTCCATCTGAACCAGTCAATTGTCTTGCCAATATTTTTTCCTCGCCCTCATACAAATTGTAACACTAGGGGGCGCTGTGCTTATGACAACACAAAAGCCACCAGACACAATATGCGGTATATCGCTTTTATTGGTGATACATATGTGAACACATACACCAAGATACTTACAGCACCCGCAATTCAGTCAGCATCTGGGAAGACCACCAGGGAAGCACTAGCTCTTCCTCAGAGATTACAGGGACATCACTGAACAAGGCGTCCCTTACGTTCAGGCAAGCTTCTAAAGCAAGTCCGGTGCTCTCGCCTCTTTTATAGTGTGAAACAGAGGTGCCTTTCCCAGACCTGCACAAGCTGAAGGTGCCTTTCCCAGAGGTGCTGGCATCCCTTAAACAACCAGCCTGTTTCCCATAACAGAGAATAACTCTCCCAGACCTGCACAGGTTGAAGGTGCCTTTCCTATATGTGCTGGCATCCCTTAAACAACTAGCCTGTTTCCCATAACAGAGAATATCAACACATAATTACAGCCAAAGCATTCCACTCATTCCATCCCCAGCTGACCTTCAATCCCATATATTACATTCCACCCCTTGATATTCTCTGCTTATGAGGAGACAGAAGTATACATAGTATTATGGACCACCGTAGGTCGTTTCCAAATTTTACAAGTCAAAATACAATTCCAAATCACTAGCAGGATGCTAACTAATAGTACTACAAGTAAAGGATGAGTGATCCATTTTAGGAAAGCATCTGCACTAGGAGAATGTCCCAATAATGGATCCCACCAATTATGATGTAATTTACTTCGAATATTTTCTGCCACTATACGAACAGTGTGATTGTCAAATTGAGCATCTACTTGCATGACTCTTAAGGTGTGATTCACACCTTGAATATACTCATTAATAAGAGAGGATATATGCAACATGTGGGTCAACTTACTATAATTTACAGCTAAAATTGGCTCCATAAAGAAGGTATAATTGTACTGTATGAAAGCAGAATTAAATAAATCCGGATATAATACATACTTTTGTCCTTTCCACCAAAATACTGATATGCTAGTAAAACAGGAACTGACTCCTGACAGATCGGTCAGGAAGGTATTATTTGACAAAGTTGTGAAATTAGCAGTGGAAATACATAATGTCCGCGGACTAATTTCTACAAAGAACTCATAGTTGGCAGGGAAAACAGTAAATGTGCATTCCCCAAAACGTGGGGATAAGCAAGGTTCAAATTGTGGTGGCTGGAAAGGACAAATCATGCGATTTCCCTGCTCATTACACATATCCAATTTATATGTCTCATTATATACAGTTATATACTCCCCATTCATATGCGGGGCCCAAAAGGTTACGATACCAGAAACATTCACTAATACTGGAGATATATAATACTTACATACTATATGAGTATGGAAAATCTTATATGAAGATAAAACCCCTGTACAGAATCGATCAGTACAGACTGTACTCTCTGAATGTGGGAACAACCACTCATCAACCGGAATATATCCAGCGAAAAGGGTCTGCAACTGGGTATGCATCCCCAATTGTAGAGCCATCTGGACTCTGTCCCGCTGATGCAAAGCGTACACCAAGTATAATTCAATGCTTTTGTCAAAGTAATGTCAGTATAATTTTCAAACTTAAAAGTGTGGGCTAATAAATTATTAATGTCTGCTATCGCAGGCACCATTAATTGTCCTGTTCCTGGAATGGCAGGTAACCAATTGGCTAAAATATTCAGTTCAGTATGCAAGTCCTTACCTAGATAGTGTAGTTTACTAAACAGAGTATCTGTGTCTACAGTATTCAGAATTCCCAGTCCAGTTCCCGCACCCCCCAAAATAGTATCATACCATGCTCGCCGTACCCTAGTACAGCGAGGCAAGTGTGGAAATGTAACATTGTAAGTTAATACTGTCTTTCTATACTGCATAGACATGTTTTTGCATGTAGTGGGAATGCGTGACAGTGGAGCAGGATTAGTCATATTACTAACAGCAAGCAACACATGCAAGAAGTCCATCCAGGGTGCAAAACGGTTTGCAATTGGTGTAGCATTAGTGAAAATCCATTCAGCAGTTCGATTCAAAGTAATATTTACTATAGAGCTGTTACAAGTTTGGAGGAACTGCATTTTGCGTGTCCAATTCCATAGTCTCCATATTTGGTCCCGGAATCCCATAGGCTGGATGCACATAACCCAGGACGTAGCATTATGGATAGTCACATTCACAAAACTGGATGAAACGACTACAAAGCGCTGTTCAGTTTTATGAAACACAGCTTGGGAAGCAGTTACGTTCAATACCGGACATGCAGTATGACATGTATAATTATCTTGCTGTAAGGTTGAGTTATTTTTGTTGCTCCACCAATAGTGGACACGCGAGGTCACTCCCAGCACCCGCTCGCCGGGAGTACGGGCATCGAGTTCCCAACCCAAACAGAGAAACAGTATGCCCTGAAACAAAAAGAAATGGAGAAACACATATAAATCCTATTCCCTTAAATAACAATGATCAGCAGGAACATTCGTCCAACTCTGTTGTCCTGGCTGAACTACTGTAACAGTATTGTCCTCCCCTCGGGCTATAATTTCAGCAGGTTGAGGAGGACCTGGGTGTGCAGGGTCCTGATGCCATACTCGACCACCCACACCCCTCCCAGTAGACCCAAACCCCTGTGTACCTCGCTCAGTGACTCCCACAAAATCAGAAATTTGAGTAAAAGAGGAGGAATTGACAGGAATTATCAACAATAGGTGGCTTGCTCTCCGAGATGTCCACATTTTTGATGTGCCCAGCTTGCAATACCAGTCTCTTCTTCACCCCGATGAATAGTAGAATCATCTGTTCCAGTGATGACATTCGTGTGAATGGTAGCTAAGGAATCTGCTGTCTGATTAAAAATATGATCAGAGGTTATAGGGGAAACATGTGCATCAACATGATAGACATAGGCAGAAGTAGATTGCAGAAATTCACTAATTTCTTGCCATAACTGTGATCCCCAAACCAGTTTAGTATGAATATACCAATCATTCTGTTTCCATGTAGATAACCAGGTTGTTCAACCATCCCTGTGGCAACCGTGTAAAAGTGTACTGCCTTCCCTGCCACGTAAATGCAAATTGCTCCCAAAATTCCTCTTTTAAGGCTATTGTAAAGAAGGCATTTGCTAAATCTATCACTGCATACCATTTTCCTTTTCTATTTTGTATGTTCTCAATTAAAGTTACAATGTTGGGGACTGCAGCATGCAACGGGGGTGTAACCTTATTCAATTGACGGTAATCTACTGTCATCCGCCAGGATCCATCAGATTTCTTCACTGGCCATACTGGATTATTCCATTTGGTAGTAACTGGGACAATAACCCCTACCTCTTGTAATTCCTGTATTATTCGCGTAATTTCTGCAATACCACCAGGAATCCGATATTGCTTTTGTGCAACTATTTGAGTGGCGGCTGGTATGGTGAGAGGCTCATCAACAATTTTTCCCACTAATACTGCGTGAATATTATAAGTGGAAATATACTTCAAACGCCGGGGAACTGCGGGAGACGTTCCAAATTGCCAACTTCCCCCATCAATAGTAAGTTTTAAACCTCTCAGAATATCCATACCAATTATATATTCTGGCACTGGCGTAATCATTACAGCATACTTTTGGAGCTGTAAATCCCCAATTTGCATAGCCAATTGTGTTTCCACTGCAGGAATACTCTTTCCCCCTAGTCCTACAATATTACACTTTGGTCCTTTAAACTTAGAAGGGTTACCAGCTATAATTGTTGCTTCTGCTCCGGTATCTATCAAAGCTCGTACTTGTTGAAAATTTCCCGGACTCCATTGTATTACAACATCAATATAGGGACGCGGATCAATTTTTACATTGCATCCCCGTACTAGTCAATCCTCTCTAAATGGATTGGTTTCTGCTTTAGATGGGGGCAGAGTAGTAGTAGATGGAAGTGTCATTCTCTGCAGGAGAGTACGGACCTCATGAAACAAATCTGAATAGTCCGGACCCTCCACAGGTGGGGCTGAAGGAAGTTTTTCTTTTCCCACTGTCCGGGTTTTCCGAACCGGTTTCATCCCTCTCTTATCCAATCCTAATTTTTTATATTGCTGCCATAACTCTCCAGTGGGAATTCCATCTATTTTCTCCCGAGCCACCCCCGCTTGTAGTAGAGCGGCAAACATATCCTTACGAGATACTCGCTCTACCTCTGAACCTTGCCCCTTCGGCCCTTCCCCAGTTCTCTGCCCCTCATTATTTTTCCTATCTGTCAGCTTCAGACTCCAATCCCCCAAATCTCCTAATTGCTCGATTTTATCCATAATGCCCTCCAACGGGTTATCTGTTTCATTCATCAACAGAGTCAAAATAACTTGTTTATACATTGGAGGAGACCCTTTAATTACTTTGTTTCTAATTGCCGCTGACATAGGCACTTGGGTAAGTGTATCCATCTGTCCTGTGACAATACACACTTTCATTGCCTCTTCCTTTAATCGCTGGATACAATCTTTCAAAGTATACCAAGGCTTGTCATCCCCAGGCCAATCTGATTCTAAAGGGTACTTTCTACGACACCCTGTTCCCACTAACTCAATCAGAGTAGTAGCCTCTGACCCATTCCCATCAGGCATTGCTAAACTATGTTCCCGAAATGCACTTTGAATTATAGCATCTCGAGATAAAGGTATAAATTTCAAACAGTCATCATTGTCCATCCGTATCCCCATTGCCCCAGTATCATGCAGCCTTACACACCAAGCAATAAGGGATTCATTTGGACGCTGCTGGAATTGCTGCATGATATTGAGAATTTCTTGTTGCGTATAGTCTTCTGCTAAATCCATGCGCACTGGCGCTGCCCCACCCAACTGTGCTCGTCGCCGAATTATCGGCTTCATTTCCAGAGCAGCACTTTCCTCACCCCCTGACTCACTCTCGGGTGTGGAAGACCAGATATCCCCATCCCACGTCTCAGGATCCCATCCGTTAGGATTCTGTGTGGCAGTAGCCATCACCTTTGCAACCTTTACCTTACTCACACGCCCTCTCCTTTTCCGATACTTATACTGCGCTACTCGCACCGCCGCCCGCTCAGCAATTTGCTGGTACCCCGTACACTTATCCATCATCAATTTGCCTTGACACTGTGACATTACCAAGTCGCTTTTCAATGTCAGAATCTCAGCCTGTGATTCCAACAGCTTCTGTTGTAATAACAGATTCTGCTGGTGCATCAGGCGATATGCCGACAACAAAATCCACCCTCTCCGACCCACCGTTCTTAACTCTTTCCCTTTAACCACAGGGGTATTTTGTAAACATTTCAACACATCTTCACACATTCCCTCTCCTAAACATACCTCCCAATTCTCACTCAACCCCGTATCTGTTGCCCATTCTGTTGCCAATGCCTGATATGGGTATTTATCCCATCCAGGAATTGCAAACAGCTGCGGAAGCTGTGCCTGCACAGCCTCCTGATGAGATTTGCTCTTCTTCCCTTTCGTCAACATATTCACAAAACAATAAAACAATAAAACAAGTATATATTCACAAATGTAATCACCGTAACAACAATGCGATATCCTGCCGACTACGCCAAATTGTAACACTAGGGGGCGCTGTGCTTATGACAACACAAAAGCCACCAGACACAATATGCGGTATATCGCTTTTATTGGTGATACATATGTGAACACATACACCAAGATACTTACAGCACCCGCAATTCAGTCAGCATCTGGGAAGACCACCAGGGAAGCACTAGCTCTTCCTCAGAGATTACAGGGACATCACTGAACAAGGCGTCCCTTACGTTCAGGCAAGCTTCTAAAGCAAGTCCGGTGCTCTCGCCTCTTTTATAGTGTGAAACAGAGGTGCCTTTCCCAGACCTGCACAAGCTGAAGGTGCCTTTCCCAGAGGTGCTGGCATCCCTTAAACAACCAGCCTGTTTCCCATAACAGAGAATAACTCTCCCAGACCTGCACAGGTTGAAGGTGCCTTTCCTATATGTGCTGGCATCCCTTAAACAACTAGCCTGTTTCCCATAACAGAGAATATCAACACATACTTACAGCCAAAACATTCTACTCATTCCATCCCCAGCTGACCTTCAATCCCCATGTATTACACCCTCATACAAGCCCTGGCGAAAGCAAGCTGCACACTTTGGACTGCAAAAGAGCATTAGCCTTTTACGTGGAGCGGACAAGCCCCCACAGACAATCCGCCCAGTTGTTTATTTCTTTTAATCCCAACAAGAGGGGAGTTGCTGTCGGGAAACGCACCATATCTAATTGGCTAGCAGATTGCATTTCCTTCACTTACGCCCAAGCAGGGCTGACTTTAGAGGGCCATGTCACAGCTCATAATGTTAGAGCCATGGCTGCGTCAGTGGCTCATCTCAGGTCAGCCACTATTGAAGAGATCTGCAAGGCTGCGACATGGTCATCAGTCCACACATTCACATCTCATTACTGCCTTCAGCAGGACAGTCGACGTGACAGTCTGTTTGGGCAGTCGGTGCTGCAGAATCTGTTTGGGGTTTAGAATCCAACTCCAACCCTCCTAGGCCCATTTTTATTCTGTTCCAGGCTGCACTCTCAGTTAGATGTTTCTTGTTTCAGGTCAATCCTTGTTCTGCCCTCGCTGTTGCGAGGTCCAATTGACCGTTGTTTGCTGTGTTGAGTGAGCCTGGGGGCTAGGGATACCCCACATGTGAGAATATCAGCCTGCTTTTCCTCGGAGAAAGCGAAGTTTCTTACCTGAAGCAAGTATTCTCCGAGGACAGCAGGCTGGATATTCTCACAAACCCTCCCACCTCCCCTTTGGAGTTGTTTTTCTTTCATCTTTTGGATTCAACTGAGGAGCGTGTCTGCGCGACGGGCGTGAAATTGTGCGCGCGCATGCGCGGTGTGATCGTCTCGCGTGACGGAACACTCTGGAAGAGACTTTTGGCGATTTTGCTTGAAAATCCTCCGGGGCCGACGTGACGTCACCCACATGTGAGAATATCCAGCCTGCTGTCCTCGGAGAATACCTGCTTCAGGTAAGAAACTTTGCTTTACTGGTACCAGTTTTAGCTGTAATGTGTAAACTCTGACCCCCCCCCCCCCGTCCAGGGCAGTGTGCAGCCAGTATATATCCTCCTTTTTCCTTCTTACTATAATACTCTACATCCACATTGATAATGTGCAGCTGCTACAGTCTTCCAGCAACTTAAAACTGCACAAACTGTTAGATGACATAGAGCAAACACTGGAACAAAAAGACTCACTCATAGAAGATATCTCTTATTAAAAAGCACAAGAATGTCTAATCCCCTTGCTTCAAATGTCTATATGCAGAGCTTGCTGCAACAGACACAGTAACACAGTAAATGACGGCAGATTAAACAACATGGTCCATCCAGTCTGCCCAACAAAGTGGCCAGATCCACGCACCCTAGTCACCCAAGCTTGAACGCTGGTTGTCAAGTCTGCACCATGCCAACCAAATAGGCAGCCAAACATGGAGTCTTGGTTATACCCAAGGAGGTTTAACATGAGTCTATCTGGGCTGGTCAGTGGGCAGAGCTTGCTGCTAGCAAATGCTATTGAACACAGTAGCAAACTTGTGAGGTTTATATTGTTTTACTAGTATAAAAGGCCCGTTTCGGTAGGCAATGAAACGGGCGCTAGCAAGGTAATCCCCCCCCCCCCCCCGCAGCATCCTTCCTGTCTCCCCTGCCCCCCCCCCCCTGCAGCCACCCATCTGGTCTCAGGACCCCCACCCCACCAACCCTTCTCTGCCCCTGCAGCCACACATGTGCAGCAGCCCTCCTGTCTCCCCTGCTCCCCCTGCAGCCACCCATGTCCAGCAACTCTTCTCTCCCCCTGGCCCCCCTGCAGCCACCCATGTGCAGCGGCCCTCCTCTCCCCCTGCAGCTACCCATGTCCAACGACCCTCCTCTCCTTTCCCCTTGCTCCCCCTGTAGCTACCCATGTCCAGCGACCCACCTCTCTCCCCTGCCCCCCCTGCAGCCACCCATGTCCAGTGACCCTCCTCTTCCCCTGCAGCGTCCCTTCTGTCTCCCCTGCCCTCCCCTGCAGCCACCCATCTGGTGTCAGGACTCCCTCCCCACCTCCCTCTTCCCTGCCCCCCCTGCAGCCATCCATGTCCAGCGACCTTCCTCTTCCCCTGCAGCCACCCATGTCCAGCGACCCTCCCCTCCCCCCTCGGCGCATCACCCATGCCCCTACCCCCCTCAGGCACATCAACCCCCTCGCCACCCGCAGCCGCCAATACTAACGCTGTCCGGCCGCTGCTGCGTCTCCTGTTGAGCAGCAGCGGCCGGTACAAAAAGAAAAAAGCCAAAAAAGATTTTAAACCTGGAACACGGCTCCTTAGACAGCCATCTGACATTGGCTGCCATCTCTGCAGCCGCTCCTCCTCTCCCCTCTCACGTCGCTGAGTTCCTCCGGGGTCTTCCTGCAGGGGCAGTGACGTGGAGGGGAAAGGAGGAGCGGCTGCAGTGACAACAGCCAATGCCAGATGGCTGTCTAAGGAGCCGTGTTCCAGGTTAAAAATCTTTTTTGGCTTTTTTCTTTTTGTACCGGCCGCTGCTGCTCCACAGGAGAAGCAGCAGCGGCCGGACAGCATTAGTATTGGCGGCTGCGGGTGGCGAGGGAGTTGATGTGCCCGAGAGGGGGGGGGGGGGGAGGGGCTTTGGTGATGCGCCGGGGGAAGGGTCTTGGGTGATGCGTCGAGGGGGGGGGTAGGGGTTTGGGTGCTGCACCGGGGCGGAGGGGCTTGGGTGTTGCGCCGAGGGGGGGCACTGAGAGCTGATTGGTAGGCAGGGGGAGGAGAAGGGAAACATGCTGTGTGTGTTTCCCTACTCCTCCCCCTGCCTGGCTCGCAGTTTTGCAGGGCAAGGGCTTGGGTGTTGCGCCGAGGGGAGGGCACTGACAGCTGTTTCCCTACTCCTCCCCTTGCCTTGGAATCAGCTGTCAGTGACATCACTGACGTCAGTGCATTCTAAACTGCCTAGCAGACCACCTCCGAGGGAGCCACTGTACCAGGCACATTAGAACGTTGGAGGTGAGAATTATTATATAGGATTAAACCTCCTTAGTTTTGCATGCTCTCTTTGGAGGGGAGTTGGGGGGGGGGTTGTGGGAGTTTTTGAGGGGTCTGTGAAAGGTGGGGAGGGTTAATGTTTTTGTCAGTGCTCCAGAGCTTGCTTTGTTATTTGCAGTGCTTTGCTTTATACTTTTAGTTTTTTCCATCTAATGGCATTTATTAGAGAACACGAATTGCAAGTTATATAAAAAGTTGATACACACGCAACTTACAAAACTGGTTCTCTTCTAATATCTAGTATCTAGTACATAATGAACATTCATTCCTGTCTGTCTGATGTGATTAGACTACAACCACCCAATGCAAAGTGATTTAACTTCCATGTAAATGTTTAGTTACCTACCATTCAGAAAAATGTGTGTTTTATGACCCCTCCCAACTTGTCATTTATTGCAACAAGAAGGGTTGTTGGAGTAGAAACTCAGCACTTAGTAGTGCTTGAAAAGTATAATAAAGGACTAAACACACGAACGTTTAATCTAAGTGTATATTTTTCTTTAATTTCCTTGTTTAAACTTCAACATTAACCTATTTTGAACTCCCTCTGTGGACTTTTTTTGATTTAATTATGGAATTTATGTAGAGAGAAATATTTCCTTTGGTAAAAGTTCCTAATTAAGCAACTTTCTTATGTAAGTACTGTAATGCTTGTAATTATGTGAAAAATTTCAACAAACAAATATTAACAAAGTGATTTAACTGGGCAGAAAAGGCTCCTGCCTGGTTAAATCACTTGTGGTGTGGGCTAAATATTGATTGGCATTTTCCTCTCTCTCAGTGACTGCTCATTTTCTCACACACAGAACCTCCTGGAAGCCTTTCACCACTCCATGTGCTCAGAGAGCTTTTTTTATTTATTTGAAAGATTCCCATATATAGTTCCTCTGTGTACATCCCTATGTTGCACAAGCATGGCATGTTTTAAACTATAACTGACACATAATAATGTGCAACGACAACATGGATGCAACAGCTGATATAACCAAGATGGCCACTGCTAGGGGAACCAGCTTCAGCTTTTTGACTTCATGCTGTCTCCTGTCATTAAACCTCCTTGGTTATACCCACATATCATCCACAATTATTACTGACAGTATACAACTTAGTCAAGATGTCTTCCCCTCCTCCCTTAGCTGCACAACATCCTCACTCTCAGCATGTGACAATAAAGTGATCTAAAACACTGGAGTTGCCAAAATTTCACCTGTCTTTTGCTATCTGTGGGACACAGACCCCAGAAGTCTATCCAACAACAACCTTGATTCTTACTACTATTGTCCAAGATAACACCTCAACAGCCATGTTGTGTTAACATCTTTTTTTTTCTATTTAGACATCCCTTTTGTCTATCCCATGCATTTTTGAATTTGCTTACCATTTTTGACTCTACCACCTTTCCTGGAAGGGCGTTCCAGGCATTTACTACCCTCTCTGTGAAAAAGTATTTCTTGACATTAGTCTTAAGTCTATCTCCATTCATGACTTCTAGCTTATCAAAGACAAAATGGTCCCTTTGTATCCAGGCTGTTTAACTACCTCTCTGACACACTGATTACTTTTACCTCACTTCTCAATTTCAGAGAGCTATTTGTATATGCTCAGTTTATAGCCACAAATAACCATGGGACACCATTAAATATTTTTATTACAGATGCAAGGAACATACACTCATAAATATGCCCAATAATGTGCACAAGACTGCAAGAGGCACACTCAGTCCTAAATACATGCAGCATGGCACACAAAAACAACCATGTGCATTGGTTATAAAGGTCTTCCAGGTGGCAAGTATTTAAACAGTTCAAAAATGTACACTCACCCAGTAAAAAACATACTCTTACCAAAGATCTATGCTTAAACTTCAGAACTGCACCTGTAATTCTAAAAAGCAAAACAGACATCGCGTTTATAAATAATCAAACATTGTAACTATATAAAAACCAACTATTTCAGCCATCTCCAGTTCAAACTAAACAGTCCCAGCATACATCACAAAGATATCTTTACAGTCAAAATTTGTAGCAATCTTCTTCCATCCAATCAGGATTGAATGGAAGAAGATTGCTGCAGGTGTTGACGGTAAAGATATCTGTGATTATCGATTTGTATATACTGGGATTGTTCAGTTTAACCTGGAGATGGCTGAAATAGTTGGTTTTTATATTGTTATAGTGTTTGGTTATTTATAAATGCAATGTCTGTGTTTTGCTTAGAATTACAGGTGCATTCCGAAGTTTAAGCATAGATCTTTGGTGAGAGAGAATATGTATTTTATTGTGTCTGAGCATAGATTTTATTTTTTAACTGTTTAAATACACGCTTGTGGCTGGTTTTAATTTTAGTGTATTCTCATTTTGTGATGGAGATAACATGGTTATTTTGGCACTTTTCATTTTATTTCTGAATCTTTTTTTCACATGTGCTTGGACTAGCACATTTACTTTGGCGCTTGTATTAACTGCATGTAGTATGACTAATACTGTCACTCGTGGTGCTCTCACTTTAATGATCCATACTTCTTCAGATTGATGGATGTGATTTTAATTTCACTTTATTTGTAATTTTCACAAACGAAGTTTGACCGCATATGACACGTTCTGTTGCACTTTATGTGCACATTGTATTTCTTATAGCCCTGAATCACAGAGATACAAAAATACAGAACATTGATATGTTTCCACAAGTGCACTCCTTATAACATTCACTCTTTCTAGTTTTATTGTTAATTTATTTTAACCCCTTGTTTCCCTTTTCCTCTCCCTTTTTCCTATATTTTATGTATAATAGGATTATTTTTTTTGCTCTTAGTTATTCAATTATTAATGCCAGTCTGGATTTTAATTTCTCAAGACCTCAGGTACCAGTTGGTCCTCCCCCCCCCCCTTTCTTTTTGTGCTCCCTTTTTTGTGTCCATTTGTTTTATTCTTTGTAGTCTTGGGTTGTATTAGCAATTAAGAGCACTTTATATAATCCTTTTTATTTTAAGGTTTTGGTTCTGTTAGTATTGATTTCTTTTAGTATACTTAGATGGATTTATTTATTTTTAAATGTTAGATTTTATATGAGATAGTATAACTGGTATTCTCCGAGGACAAGCAGGCTGCTTGTTCTCACTGATGGGTCGGCGTCCACGGCGACCCAGGAATGGAGATTGTTCCAGCAAAAATCAAGCAAACTTTGTGACAGGTTCCTGAGCGCGGGACAGATACACCGCGCATGTGCTGCCATCTTCCCACCTGCGCGCGTCCGTTCCCACCTCAGTTTTTCTTTTTCCGCGTGTCGGTCCCTCTCCCTCAGGCCCAGAGAAAGACTTCGGCGTTTTCGCACTCTTGTTTGCGCTTTCTTTTTGTTTCACGTCGCCTCTTTCTCTTTTTTTTCCAGTTTAAAAAAAATTACCTTATATTCTTTGTTTTTCCCCTATTTTAAATTTTCTTTTGATTTCGCGTACGTGGTTGTCTTTTTTGTGCCCCTCTGTTGGCACAATCGAACCTTTTGATTTCGCCACTGCAATTTTTCCGCTCATGTCATCAAAGCCTCCCAGCGGCTTCAAGAAGTGTGCTCAGTGCCAGCGGTCGATCTTGGGCACTGACCCGCACGTGTGGTGCATCCAGTGCCTTAGGCCCGATCATCGCCCAGATGCCTGTAAGTTGTGTCCGAGTTTGAAAAAGCGGACACAGGCGTCGAGAAGTGCTCTTCGGGACCGTCTTTTCGGAGCTCCGACTGATTCCTTGGCGTCGATATTGGCACCAGGGTTTGGCATCGACATCGGGTGCGCAGGTAATGGCTATCCGGACTTCACCACTAGCTGGGAGTAGTGAGCCGTCGAGTGGGTCTCCACCTGTCTTGAGGGCTCCTGCTGTGCAGGCCCATCGGGACCGACCACTGTCGGACCCAACCCCGAGGAGGCGTGTGGATTCCACGTCCTCCTTGTTGGTACCGAGGAGTGCCGGTGACGTGCTTCAAGCGAAGGCGAAGAAGCATAGTCATCGGTCTCCTTTGAGACATGGTACCGGGAGCTACGGGGCATCTAAGGATTCGGCACCTGAGAAGCGTCGACGCCGGGAGGGGCGCTCACCCTCCATACAAGAGGTGTCAGTGCGTAGATCTTCGGACAGCCCAGTACCGCCTCCCAGGCCTCCACAGATCTTGGCGCCGACTTCTGCACCGGCCCCAGAGCCTTCCTCGACAGCGGCTCTAGACGAGCGCATCCAAGCCCTTCTTCCAGGCCTCCTGGAAGGGCTGCTGCGTCAGCCTGACTCGGTACCGAGGGTGCTTGCGCCCTCGCTACCATCAATGGAAGCGGCAGCTGGCTCTGTGTCTGTGGGTGCGGTCCCCGACGCCGGTACCGCTTGCGGCATCGGCCTCGGCTGCCACCCAGGTTGACTCGACGTCGCTGGAGGGAGCTTCATCATCCGCCGGCATGGGAGTCGACTTCTCAGTATCGCCATAGAGGACAGCGTTCCTCAGCGTCGAGACAGGCCCGGTTTTGGACTGCAGTTAGAGAACTCTTGTCGGATACCGAGGAGGATGCCTCGTGGGATGAAGGGGAAGACCCCAGGTATTTCCCTTCCGAGGAGTCTTGTGGTCTTCCTTCTGATCCTACTCATTTACCTGAGAGGAAGCTTTCTCCACCAGAGAGTCTCACCTTCTCGTCATTTGTCCAGGAAATGTCTGTGGGCATTCCCTTCCCGGTGGTAACTGAGGATGAGCCCAGGACTGAGATGCTCAAGGTCCTTGACTATCCTTCACCACCTAAGGAGTCGTCCACGGCCCCTTTGCATAATGTCCTGAAAGAGACATTGCTTAGGAACTGGACGAAACCACTCAGTAATCCCACCATTCCCAAAAAAGCTGAGTCCCAATATCGGATTCACGGAGAACCTGAGTTGATGAGGTCCCAGTTACCTCACGACTCTATGGTTGTGGATTCCGCTCTCAAGAGAGCCAGGAGTACTAGGGATTTTGCCTTGGCGCCCCCGGGGCGAGAGTCTAGGACTCTGGACTCTTTTGGGAGGAAGGCCTATCAGTCCTCTATGCTCGTGTCCAAGATCCAATCATACCAGCTGTACACAAGCATCCATATGCGGAACAATGTTAAGCAACTGGCGAACTTGGTGGACAAGCTCCCTCCTGAGCACACCAGGCTTTTTCAGAAGGTGGTCAGGCAGCTGAAGGCGTGTCGTAAATTCCTGTCCAGGGGTGCTTACGACACTTTTGATGTTGCATCCTGATCTGCTGCTCAAGGTATAGTGATGCGCAGACTCTCATGGCTGCGTGCCTCTGACCTGGATAATCGAACCCAGCAGCGACTTGCAGATGTTCCTTGCCGGGGGGATAATATTTTTGGCGAGAAAGTCGAGCAGGTGGTAGAGCAGCTCCACCAGCGGGAAACCGCTCTCGACAAGCTCTCCCACCGGGCGCCTTCAGCATCTACCTCAACAGGTAGACGTTTTTTCTGAGGAAGAAGGACTGCTCCCTATGCTTACAATAAGCATAGGTACAATCCACCTTCCCGACAGCCTTCTCAGGCTCAGCCCCAGCGCGCTCGTTCGCGTCAACAGCGTGCCCCCAGACAGGCCCCTACAGCTCCCCAGCAAAAGCAAGGGACAGGCTTTTGACTGGCTCCAGACGAGCATAGCCTGTAGCAGGTATTCTCTGAGGACAGCAGGCTGATTGTTCTCACCAACTCGTCCACCTCCCCTTTGGAGTTGTTGTTGTTCTTTATTTGCTTTTTGATATAACTGAGGCGGGAACGGACACGCGTGAGCGGCAAGATGGCAGCGCATGCGCAGTGCGTCTGTCCCGCGCTCCGGAACCTGTCACAAAGTTTGTTTGATTTTTGCTGGAAAGATCTCCATTCCTGGGCTGCCGTGGACGCCAACCCATCAGTGAGAACAATCAGCTTGCTGGCCTCGGAGAATACCCGAATACCTGCTACAGGTAAGTATCTTCGCTTTAATGAATTACACATTTGTAATGTTCATTGTATTGTCACTTTTATTATATTTGTATATTAGTTATACAATATTTATGTATTTGACATATTATTTTAAGCTCATTAAGTACCCCATGTTACTAGAGAGATTTCTTTACTTTATTTACCTCCTTTACATATCTCTTTAGAAATTACTGTGTTATATACGTCCCCTTTTTTATATTTATCCCCTCTAAATGTGTATGGTGTAGTAAACACACATTGTTTTTTTCAGTTTGTCTTATGGGTAGGTTAGGTGTTCTATCTGTTTAGTATTTTTATTAATTTTGTACCTCATCTCATATATATCTAAGTATGGTGACTAAACAACTCACGGAATACTTGCACAAGTTTTCCATCTTACATGACTCTCAATCCGGTTTTTGATCCCTCTACAGCACTGAAACTGTATTGGTTACCCTTATGGCCAAATTTAAACAACTAATTGCTGGTGGTAAAAGCATACTTCTCCTCCAATTTGACATATCTAGCGCATTTGATATGGTTAACATGACATACTACTACATCTTGATCATTTTGGGATTGACGGAAATATACTTAGTTGGATTAAGGGTTTCCTTTCATACAGATCTTACCGGGTAAAATTGAATTCAATTCTATCATCTTCTTGGAAAGCAGCTTGCAGAGTCCCTCAAGGTTCGCCACTCTCTCCAACACTCTTCAACATAATGATGATTCCATTGGCTAACACCTTATCCAACTTTAGGTCTAAATCCGTTTATTTATGTTGATGATGTTACAATCTATATACCTTTCAGACAGGACCTAGCTGAAATCACCAATTTAATTAGGATAGGCCTGAGTACTGTGGATGCATGGGCTAACTCATTTCAATTGAAACTGAATACGGAGAAGACTCATTGCCTCATCCTATCTTCTCAGCATAATAAATATAAACCTACCACTTTAGCTATCCCCAACTACTCAGAGTCACAATTGACCGGAATCTGACCCTGGAAACCCAAGTAAATTGCACCACAAAGAAAATGTTCTTCTCGATGTGGAAACTTAAACGTATAAAACCTTTCTTTCCTCGAGATGTTTTTCGTAAATTAATGCAATCTATGGTATTAAGCCATTTAGATTACTGCAATGGAATCTATGCAGGATGCAAAGAACATCTTATTAAGAAACTTAAGACCGCCTAGAACATAGCAGCGAAGTTGATCTTTGGAAAATCTAAATTCGAATCTGCCAAGCCCCTTCGTGAAAAATTACACTGACTTCCCATTAAGGAACGTATCGCATTTAAGGTCTGTACCTTGATTCATAGGATTATTTACAGAGAAGTTCCTGAATACATGCTAGATCTGGTTGATTTGCCACCAGAAACAGTTTCAGTTTCTCCTGATCCTACCTAAATTTACATTATCCAGTCTGCAGCGGCCTAAAATACAAATCTGCCTACGCATCCAACTTCTCCTTCATAGGCACACAACTTTGGAATGCACTACCCAAAATCTTAAAATCAACTTAGAATCATCTAAATTTCAGAAACTTACTGAAGACCACCTTGTTCAAGAAGGCTTACCTTCCAGACTCAACCGAAATTACTACTTCTTGTTTTCAACAAAATTCATTGACCCTTTTATCTTGTATTATCTTATCTTTAGTGTTTTATATGATACCTCTTTGATAACTAACTTACTATTACATTGTTTAATTATACTTTTCTTAACTGTAGCCTACCTACGGTTATGTGTAAGCCACATTGAGCCTACAACTAGTGAGAAAATGTGGGGTATAAATGTGTTAAATACTTTTGTATTTATGTTTTATATTTGTTTTTATCTAGAGACTCCTGATGCAGGCATGTCAGCCCAAACACAGCTTGTGTCTAGTCTTTTAGAAGCATAATAAAGATTTACTGGCACCAGTTACTACTTTTACCTTCCTTAAACTTCCCAACAGTTGTTCTGTTTTAGTAAAAGGAAGGTGGAGAGGAAGTCAATGCACGTGCATACATGCTGCTTACTGTGCTACCGATCTAATCTGTTGCTTATATGACTTGTGCACCAGTGGCGTAGCCAAGGGTGGGCCTGAATGGGCCCTGGGCCCACCCATTTTGGGCACGGGCCCACCCAGTAGTAGCACACCTATGATGTGACTGGCAGGGATCCCCAAGCCCCACCAGCCGAAAACTCCCAACAACTGTTCTTCCTGCATAACAGCCTTCCTTCTGATGTATTCCCGCCTATGTGGAAACAGGAAGTTGCATCAGAGGGAAGACTGTGGGGCCAACATGAGCAGTGTGTATTAGTTGCTGCTCGCTGCTGGTGAAAATCTGCTATTTAAAAGGTATGCAGGGTAGGGGGGATGTTTGAGAGACTATATGACATGCAGGCAAGAGAGTGAGAAACCAAATCACTTGTAGGAGAGGGCGGAGTTCTGCCCACCCATCTTGGGCCCAGGCCCACCCAAATGTGGGTGTCTGGCTACGCCTCTGTTGTGCACAAACCTCAATGTGTGCTTCCCTCGATAAAAATGAGCAACTACAAGTATGACTCCATGAATAATTTGGTCTGTGCTAATGTTTGCTGTGTATTGTGTTCTTTTCAAGTCTCTTGCTAGAGTAATGTGCCTTGGATGTTTTACCGTACAGATTAATGTTTTATGTACTTTTCTCAGTGTGAAGTTGGTATAAGTTATTTAGCTGTATTTTCCTTCTCCCTTCTGTTTATCATAAAATGCAGTTCAGCTCCTCCTAGATAAATGTAGTGTTTTCCTTGGATGAATAATCAAGTTCCTTTCTGTTTCCATGGAATCATCTGGAATATGCCTTTTTATAAGCTGGCTGACCTAATTTCAGCTACCCACAGATCTACTAAAGCACCTTCCCCCCCCCCCCCCTTAGAGCCATGTGATCTGTAAATGGGTATGCATCTTCTCCACTGTAGCTGACAAGTTTGAACATAGCAACATAGTAAAAGACCAAGCTGTTGAGCCATTCTCTTAGCAAGATTTCCTTGCTGCATGCATGAATAAGCTTCAAACGTCTTGTGTTGATCTCCTGTTGACTGGGCAGCAAGAATATAGTTCAGCCTACCCCTGTTCTGTGACGCCTTCGGTTGGCAGAGGAGTTTCATGTGTGTGAATCTCATAACCCCCCCCCCCCCCCCCCCCCCAACACACACAATTTTTTTTGTTTGCTTTTAGGTTTTTACCATTTTTTTCTGGTTTTACAGATCACATGGGGTTTTCTAAATGTCTAATGTAAGTGCCAGAAACTAATGAAGACTGTTAGCAGTTGAAAGCATGAAATAGATAAATGTGTGCTCAGAGCAGAAGGTTAACTGCACCTTAGTCGAACCCCTGACTTTTGTATTGGATACAATATCGGGTCTTCTCCCACCCAATGGCATAGCAACACATCTCCCCCCCCCCCCCCCCCCCCCCAACAGTACCTTTTAAACGGCAGATCTTCACTGGATTCCACTGATACACACGGCTCCTGACAGCCCCACAACCTTCCCTCTGACATACTCCAATCTATATGGAAACAGGAAGTTGTCAGAGGGAAGGATGTGGGGCCAACGGGAGCAGGGAACAGTGTGTCATTGCTTGCTGCCAGCGAAGATCTGTTGTTTTAAAAGGTACATGGGCAGAGGAGGGTGGTTGATTTGAGAAACTGGATCGACTGCGAACTGGTGAGAAAGAGACTGGATCACCTGGGTTTTTTTTTGTGTGTGGGGGGGGGTTCTTCTGCCCTGGAGAGGAAGAGGCTGATTTGCTTGGGGGGGGGGGGTTCTGCCTGGGAGAGGAAGAGGCTGGATTGCTGGGGGGGGGGGTTCTGTCTGCCCGCCCACCCACTCATAATTGGGTGTCTGGCTTTGCCACTGCCCCCATCACAAATACAACTCCACTATAAATAAGGGAAAACCAACCAGGTTGTTGCACCAATGCATCATTTCCTGTTACATAACCTTCTAGCCCCTGACACAGTATCCTCCATCACAAGAGAGATATTTTTGCTCTTATAAATTTGGTATGTTAATAGCTGATCCTTGGAGGTCCAATACTTCTATAGCAGAACTAATAATGCTGGTGTTGGGGAAAGAAAAAGGTACCTCTTGCTTTTTCCCTAGGTAAGGGAAACCAAAGTGACTACAATATGAACAAAAAGCCAAGGGCCTTTTTGGAATGGTAAGAGGATAAGTGGATACTGATAGTTATGACTAAGTATTGGATCCTGGTCTGTCACCATCATCTGTTTCTAACACAGCCTGAAAAACATGCAAAAGGCTTGAAACCCATACAAGTCTGATCTCCTAATTGGTTTGAACTTGAGAGTTCATTTGTTAGGGAAGATTTCCTCCCCAGCCTGGAATTCACAATGCTCCTGATTTAAGGTTAGATTTCAGTGATATTTCCTTTTGGAAATTTCTGCTGACTCGGTTCAGTGAGATCTTTGGTTGGTCAGTAGTTCCTGGAGTTTACACCCACTTCCTGTACATGGTTCCTAACCAAGATTTTCTTTACTTTGGTTCCCCAACATTTCCTGGTCACGAACTAAAAAGGTAGACTAGGATAAAATGGCTTAGTTTTAGTGGAATAGCCATGAGTGTGCCTGGATAGGCAGAGACCCTACCCAGCAGCAGGTTAGCCTTGCTGTTACTGGCACAGATCCCAGTGCGTCCTTCCTAAGGTGGCGATTCCATGCGGCATCAGGAGCCTTAGACTTCTGGTTGCCTGACCTGTTTTTCGATACCTTGCAGCATTTTCCGTCTTAAGCTCCCGAATGCACTCACAGCATTTCCACCTCGCAGCATTCTGTGCCTTTAGCTACCTTGGGGCTATTCCGGCATGGACAATTGCCCTACAGATTATTTTGCGCTGTACTTTGGGCCACTGTTGCCTTGTGGCTTAGAGTAGGTGCTGGGTAGGATGCCCCCTGGTGCCTGGCAGGTTTCAGCCTTCTGTTTTTTGCTGCTGATCAGTGGAAGACAGTTTGTTGCGCCATCACCAGCCTCTTCATGGCCACTGATCCAGGACCCTCCTGTTGGGGGGATACGTAGGCTGCATGACCTCGCTACCCACTGCATACGGTCAGGTTCTTACTGCCTCGAGTGCCTTCTCTCCACTGGGCAGGCAGCATAGTTGTACCTTTTTGATTCTACAAGCACTCCTTCACTGTGTCAGTCTCCGGCATTTCCTGTGGCCGTTGGTCAACCTTTGCCTCACAGTGACAGCTTCAGCTCAGTGCACTGCTACAGCTGCTTGACTGGCTTGTGGCTCTATGGTATCAGCAGAATTCACCTCTCTTCATGGCTGATTAGCTTTTTCTGTTGGTACATGTGGAGTGTGGCTCCATCACTGTCGCGTAGCTTAACAACATAGTAAATGACAGATAAACCTGTACGGTCCAACCAGTTTGCCCAACAAGATAAACTTATATATGTTGCATGTGATACTTCATATGTATACCTGATGTGATTTGTCCTTGTCCTTTTCAGGGCATAGATTATAGAAGTCTGTTCGGCACTGTTCTTGTTCTAAAATTTATGCAGTTGTCATCGAAGCCCCTGAAAAGCTCCACTCCAGCCCATCCAAGTCTATTCAGCCACGATCCAAGCACAGACTGTAGAAGTCTGCCCACTATTGGCTTTGTTTTCCAATTACCGGTGTTGCTGCCTAATCTCCGCTAAGCTTCTTTGGATCCATTTGTTCTAAACAGGATTCCTTTGTCCCTCGCATTTTTGAATTCCATTACCGTTTGCATCTTCACCACCTCCTGCTGGAGGGCATTCCAGGTATCTACCACCCTCTCGGTGAAAAAATACTTCCTGACATTTGAGTCAGCCCCCTTTTAATTTCAGTTCATGTCCTGTAGTTCTACTGTCTTCCCGTGTCTGGAAAATGTTTGTTTGCAGATTAATACCTTTGAAATATTTGAACCTCTGTATCTTATCACCCCTGTTTCTCCTTTTTTCCAGGGTGTACATGTTCAGATCAGCAAGTCTCTCCTTGTATGTCTTGTTACACAAACCCCATACCGTTTTCATTGCTTTTCTTTGAACAGCTGTGTCTTTTTACATCCTTAGCAAGATATGGCCTCCAAAACTGAACACAGTGCTTCAAGTGGGGCCTCACCAATGACTTGTACAGGGTCATCAGCGCCTCCTTTCTTCTGCTGGTTATACCCCACTCTGTGCAGCCTAGCATCCTTCTGGCCGTAGTCACCAACTTGTCACATTGTTTCGTCACCTTGAGTTCCTCGGACACCAGACACCCATCACCCCAAGGTCCCTGTCCTTAGCCAAGCTTACCAATCTTTCCCATCCTATCTGGTGCATCTCTTTTGGATTTCTTCACCCCAAGTGCATCACTCTGCACTTCTTGGCATTAAATTTTAACTAACCACAGCTAAAATCTCTGAGGTACCAAATAAAATCTGGTTTCTAAACAGTAATAAAATATAACTACATCAAGAAACTGCTTTCTAACTTTTTATATATATATTTCTTGCCAAAATCTCCTCCCTTCCTGAGGAAACCACCCACCTCAAACTCCAACCAATCAGTTTTGAGAACCCGCTATATAAAGACAAGCAGCAGACTACTACTACTACTTACCATTTCTATAACGCTACTAGACGTATGCAGCGCTGTACACTTGAGCATGAAGAGAGACAGTCCCTGCTCGACAGAGCTTACAATCTAATTAGGACAGACAGGACAAGCAGACCTCACAGTATGCCATAAAGAAAACCACAGCATAATGGCTGAAACTTTGATTCCACTTACAGGGACGAGGAAGGCTTGGGCTATCCAGAAACCAAAATAATTATGACACCAGCTATGGAAGCCTAAGAGAATATATATATACTTATTACTTTGTTATAATCTCTAATTTAAATTACAAATTCTGAGTAAACGTTTGTGCATTAGCCTGAGGCAGGTGGCACCCTGGGGGTCATGCAGGCTAAGTATCACTATTACTACTAACATTTCTATAGCAGTACTAGATGTATGCAGCGCTGTATACTGAACATGTAAGAGACAGTCCCTGCTCGACAGATCTTACAATCTAATGAAGACAGACAAATAAGGGAATTACTTAAGGTGGGAATGATAAAACAGACATGGGTACTAAACAAGTGTGAATAGGAGTTAGGAGTTAAAAGCAACTTCAAAAAGGTGGGCTTTTATTTATTTATTTGTTTGTTTGTTACATTTGTATCCCACATTTCCCCACCTATTTGTAGGCTCAATGTGGCTTACATAGTACCGGAGAGAACAAATACAAAGTGATGTAGTGGTAAAATAAAGTTCATGTGGCATAGCCACATTAGGGAAACATACAATGGAAGAGTTGTTTTGTCCATTACGTACTTTAGGTTTGTTGTGTTGCAGGGATCATGCATTTAAGTTTGAAGACTTGAAAACGGCCAGAGATTAAGCTTAAAGTACTCACTCAGGAAGTCTATTCCAGGCGAATGGTGCAGCAAGATAAAAGGAATGGAGTCTGGAGTTGGCAGTGGAGGAGAAGGGGTACAGATAAGAGAGATTTACCCGATGAACGGAAGCCTCTGAGTATTGAATAGAACCCAAATCAATAGCTAATCTCTGCCGCAGAGTGGAGAGCTGATGTCGCCATTTAATGCTGTTACCAAACAAACTCCTTGCTGATTTATACTTTGTATGATTTAAACTTGTTACCAGCAGATATGATTTAAACTTGTTACCAGCAGGTATGACTAGAGTATAGGACAACACAAAGATTTTCATTTTGCAGCATGATTGTTATGGTTGAAGGTTCCCTTGAAGATAATTTGACTTTTTGTGGTTTTTGTTTCTTAGCAGTAGAGAATAAAATGGAAATGCTCGTGTATATCATGTGCCTTATGGAACTGAACATGTTTTAAGAAATCATTTGAATGGTCTTCCAACATGATCATTTTTCACCCCTTCATAAGCAGCAATACACATGCCGTTGTGTCTTTGGAGACACAAGTTGTCTTGTGCCGTTACCAAGGTTTTTTGTACACTCCAGGGTCAGTTTGTACCTTTCTTTTCCAGTTTGTACCTTTCTTTGCCTGTTTGTACAGCTTGTCCTTTCTGTTCTGCCCTCCAGCTCTTTGCCATACTAATGAAGAGTTGGTGTGAAATGCCATCCATGCATTTCATACTCATAATTTATTATAGGGGACAGCAGGGGAGCTGGCAGGCCAAGTTCAGAGGTGATGAGTAAAAAACCTTATGGGTTAATCATGCTATAGGCCAGTTGACTTAGACAAACTGTTCTTGTTCTCTTCCTGTCTCCAGCTTTGTAGAAAGCTCTGAGATTTTTCTTGTGCCAATTTATGCTGTGTGTCAAGTACTAGCAGCGTAAGATTCCCAGTACACACAGGCTCTTCTGAACCTCCGTTAGAAGCAGCAGGATCTCTCAGTGCATGACTTTCAGACCCTCATTTGCAGACCTAAGCTTTTTTTTGGGTAGGCCTGTGCTCTGGGTTTCCTGTCTCATCTGCTTCCCTGCAGGCTGTGCCTAGCTTTCCTGTGCTCAGTTCACAGTCCTGCTTTCACCTGACTTCTCTTTTTCTTGGCTGGCGGCAGTGCCATATAGTATTAATTTGTATTGTACTTTTATTGGGTTATTAATTTTTTTATTTTTTTTCTCTGTGCTCCACCTTGAGCTCCTGCTGGTTAAGTGAAATAGAAATGCTGCATTAAATTCAAATTTAAAAAAGTTTAGAGAGGGATAGCATTTAATTAAGGGTCCTATTTACTGAGCGTTTCCCCTTAGATAGAAAATAAGTGTGACAAGGCGGTGGCCGTAGCTAGAAGGTTGTTAGGCTGTATAAAGAGAGGTGTGACCAGCAGAAGAAAGGGGGTGTTGATGCCCCTGTATAAGTCGTTGGTGAGGCCCCACCTGGAGTATTGTGTTCAGTTTTGGAGGCTGTATCTTGTTAAGGATGTAAAAAGAATTGAAGCGGTGCAAAGAAAAGCTACGAGAATGGTATGGTATTTGCGTTACAAGATGTATGAGGAGAGACTTGCTGAACTAAACATGTATACTCTGGAGGAAAGGAGAAACAGGGGTGATATGATACAGACGTTCAGATATTTGAAAGGTATTAATTCGCAAACGAACCTTTTCCGGAGATGGGAAGGTGGTAGAACGAGAGGACATGAAATGAGATTGAAGGGGGGCAGACTCAAGAAAAATGTCAGGAAGTATTTTTTCACGGAGAGAGTAGTGGATGCTTGGAATGCCCTCCCGCGGGAGGTGGTGGAAATGAAAACAGTAACGGAATTCAAACATGCGTGGGATAAGCATAAAGGAATCCTTTGCCGAAGGAATGGATCCTCAGGAGCTTAGTCAAGATCGGGAGGCAGGGCTGGTGGTTGGGAGGCGGGGATAGGGCTGGGCAAACTTATACGGTCTGTACCAGAGCCGGTGATGGGAAGCGGGACTGGTGGTTGGGAGGCGGGGATAGTGCTGGACAGACTTGTACGGTCTGTGCCAGAGCCGGTGGTTGGGAGGCAGGGCTGGTGGTAGGGAGGTGAGGATAGTGCTGGGCAGACTTATGCGGTCTGTGCCCTGAAGAGCACAGGTACAAATCAAAGTAGGGTATACACAAAAAGCAGCAAATATGAGTTATCTTGTTGGGCAGACTGGATGGACCGTGCAGGTCTTTTTCTACCGTCATCTACTATGTTACTATGTTACTATGTATCTTGCAGTAAAATGGATTCCTAAAGAACTGAGGTATAGTCAGAGATTTTGTAAGACTGACTCTTCCCTTTTCTCCAGCACTTGCTATTGATAAGTGTCCTTTCACTATCCGCAGGTCATAGTGGCAGCCAGGCTTGAGGAAAGATAAGTAGAAAAGGTACTAGCTGAGATGCAAAGTGGGATGAGGAGAGCTGTGGCAGAAGAAACTTGATTTCAAACATGCTAAGCTGCTAGAATTGTTGGGTTATCCTGGAGTAGACCCATAAAGGCAGTGAGAAAGGAATGGTGGACAGAAATCGAAGGAAAAATTTGAAATATATACACATGCAAAACTAGAGGGGTGGGAGCCAGGGTGTGAAGCATATGTGATAAAAAAAAGGTAACAGCTTTTACATTTAGACTAACTTAAAATATTATTGACTAGCTTTCAGGAGTTAGTTCATTAAAAAGGATTGGAGTAGCCTCCTAGTGATTAGAGCACCAAGCTGACAATCAGGGCAGCCAGATTTAAATCCTTCTGCTTCTTCTCTTCTTGATCAAGTCACTTAAACCTCCATTACTTCAGGTACAAACTTAGGGCCATTTTACAAAGTGGCGGTAGGGCTACTGCGTGGGTAGTGTGCGCAGAATCAGCACTACTATGGGGCGCCCCACAGTATTTGAGTTCAGTGCATACTGTTTTCCTCACTAGAAAATAACTTTTATTTTCTAGGACAAGGGAGTAAGTGTCCCAGCGGTAATTGAGCAGCATGGTCACATTGCCACTCACTGTCTGATTACTGCATGAGTAGCACATGAACCCTTACTGCCTACTAAGTAGGAGGGAGTAAGGGCTCAGGCAGTAATGGCAGAAATAGAATTTCGTCCATTTTAGAGCCACTCTGAAAACTGGTCAGAGTTTGCGGGAAACCCATGCACTAAAACTACCACCAGCAACATTTTAGCATAGCTTAGTAAAAGGACTCCTTAGATTGTGAGCCTTCTGTGGACAGAAAAATACTTACTGTACCTGAATGACTCATCTTGAGTTACTACTGAAAAGGTGAGAGCTAAATGTAAATAAAACCTATCCGTTGTTTGGGCATGACCACAGGAGACATAGGATACTAACAGTCCTCACAGTACTTTACAAAAAGATTCTGCTGTGCCAATTGTGGAAGATGAAAGATGGGAGAGGTTGTAATGAAAGATCACTCATACTAGCCTTAACAGCTGAACTTTTGTTTGTTTCAGCCTGAGATGTCTTAATGCCTCCGCTAACAAATTGGAAACCCTTCCTCCCGCCTCGCTCTCGGAGGAAACACACAGTGTATTACAAGAGTTGTATGTGACCAACAACAACCTCACAGACAAGTGCGTGCCACTGCTAACGGGTCACCCACATCTGAAGATCTTGCATATGGCCTACAACCGCCTGCAGACGTTTCCAGCAAGGTCAGGAGCTTTCTCATCCTTCCCTCGTCTTTTGCAAGGAAGCATAATCATGTCAGAGTATTTCTCTATCACCTTCTCTAAATAAAGTCCAATCCAAATTGCATTACACAGAGTAAATAGCAATACATACGAGAAATTAAAGTACATCAAAGTATACATCATAAAAATAAAAAAAATATAAGTAACAAGAAAATTTCCTAAATGTCGTGCCGTATACATTTGAAGTGAGAACAATCTGTTTCAATATTTTTTGACATAACACTGCTTAAAAAAATCTTTAAAAAACAAGAGAATGAGACATAACTTTTTTATGAGGTCCAACAATTTTCTTCTCCTTTTTTGAGCTTGCAGTTGAGGGCTAGTCTAGAGACAACTTTTTAGAAGGGTTATTTTTATTAGTTTCTTTGAAAAAAATGGATATACTTCTAATTTGAGAACAATTTTTTTCCCTTAGTGAATTACAAAGTTTAAAAACATAATAAAATACATGACAAAATCAGACAGCTACAAAAGGAAATAAAACCCAATTGTACCATTAATTCATTAACATGTATTCTTTATTTCCTTGTCATCAAGCAGATGAAGCCATTACGTATGGGTTATGTCCATCAACCAGCAGGGGAGATAGAGAGCACTCAAACTTTCACAGTGCCCTCTTGGCCAGCTAGCTCCACTGCCTCTTCAGTATTCTCTATCTCCCTTAGCAGGGTGGCTGCAGCTTGTTCGAGCTCCAGAAAAATCTGCCGGGAGGTGGTTCCTGGCTTGCCAGTTGTTAACCGGGGTGTTGGAGGCTATAGCAGCTTCACTTTAAAGGCACATAGGTTAGCCCTTTCCCTGCCTTACCCATACCTCTGTGGATGTGGACATATTGCCTTGTTTTCCCTGTCCTTACCCACCAACAGTGGTTGCAACCATATAGGTTCGCCCTTTCCCTGCCATTCCCACTCATCTGAGTCTCCGGAGTCTTCAATACCTCTGCTTTCCTCACAGCTTAAAAAAAAAAAAGTTGCGTCGCGTTTTTAAACGCAGAGACGCTGGAACAGAGGTTTTTGACCTGATTTTCAGCAGGATCGTAGTTGTACACTAGATCCTTTGAGGTAAGAGTGTTTTCCAACTCCTCCGGGGTGGGCCTGCGATCGGGGCGATTTTGGCGCGAAACCGCCATTTTGGATTTTACCGCCGTTTTTCGGCGATGGCTGCGGACAATGTAAAGCGCTGTTCCACTTGTGGCAAGCGCAAATCAGCAGGGCTCTGTAAATCGTGCTGTATTGGCGTAGGAGCCAGCCCGAGCATGGCGAGCGATGTTTCTTCCCGCTCTGAGCTGGCAGCGGGCGCCATTTTGCTTACACCGCATGGCGCGGCCTCCGTGGACACGGAGAGACCTGAGCCGGGTGGGGAACCTCGAGATGAGGTTATTTCAGGAGTGGCTAGCACCGGACAGGATTTGGGTGCCCAGGGTGAGATTTTCTCCCCGGATTTTGTGCTTTTGCTGCATAAAGCATACATGATGAAAAGAGCCCTTCCTCAAGGGTCGCCTGAGGCTCCTCTGATTGCCCCCCCCCCCCCCCCCCCGATGGATTCTGGCCTGGGACTGCCCAGTGAGGCTTTTTTCCCGGATGCTTGGCCTAAAGATAAGCGCAGAAGGGTTAATTCCCCTTCAGATTGTGGTACACCTTCCCCCCCCCCCCCCCCCCCCCCCCCCCCCCGTGGTCGGGGTGTGAGGATTCGGAGAATTCTGACAGACGTTCTTGGTCTGAGGAACCAGAGTCAGGTGCGGATTTACCACAGGATCTGGATGATCTCTCCGCGGTGAGGATTTTCCACCGTGATGAGCTGCCAGCGCTTATTTCAGATACCTTGCAGGCCCTCTCAATTGAAGATCCTGACAGTGGCATGGCCTCCTCGGGTAATTCCAGGATGGCTAGTACCAAGAAAGCTGCTCGGGCCTTCCCTTTGCATGACTCCATCCTAAAGCTTGTTTCGGCTCAGTGGGCTGACCCCGAGGGACCTTTGAGAGTTTCCAGGGCTATGGGGCAGTTATACCCTCTGCGTGAGGGACATATGGCTCGTTTTCAAATGCCTACAGTGGATGCCCTAGTCACTGCAGTGACAAAGAGAACTACCCTCCCTGTTGAAGGAGGTGTTGCCCTGAAGGATGTTCAAGACCGTAGGCTGGAAACAGCGTTGAAACGGTCCTTTGAAATTGCAGGTCTCACTGTTCGGGCGTCTGCATGCAGCTGTTATGCTGTGAGAGCCTGCCTAGCTTGGCTGCAGCAGGCAGTGGCTCAGCCCGGAGATGGAACGGAGCCCTTCTTGGATGTGGCTCCGCGGATGGAGGTGGCCTTGTCCTTTCTGGCTGATGCCCTTTATGACCTTGTCAGAGCTTCGGCTAAACAAATGGCAGTAGCAGTGGCAGCTCGCCGTCGTCTGTGGCTACGACACTGGGCAGCGGACATGGCCTCTAAGCAAAGGTTGGTGAAGTTGCCTTTTCAAGGACTTCTCCTATTTGGTGAGGAGTTAGAGAAAATTGTGAAAGGCCTGGGTGATCCAAAACCTCAGCGCTTGCCCGAAGATAGGCAGAGGCCTTCCTCTAAGGGCCAGGCAGTCCACTCCTCGCTTCCGTGAAGCTAGAAGGTACCGCCCGGGGCGTTCTGCTGGGTTCACTTCTCGTGCCCGTGGTCAGCAGAGGAACTCCTTTTGCTCGGACAAGCGTTCCGCAGCTGGTGACTCAAGACCAGGAGTTCAGGGGCGACCCTCTCAATGATGGTGCGCCGGCCCTCTCCTCGATGCCTGTCATCGGAGGACGGCTTTCCCTCTTTGTCGAGGAGTGGGCCAAGATTTCCTCAGATCAGTGGGTTCTGGACCTGATCAGAGATGGATACAGAATAGAATTCAACGCCCCAGTAAGAGACGTGTTTGTGGAGTCCCGATGCGGTTCTGCCATCAAACGGGCGGCGGTGGAGGAGACTTTACAAGGTCTGATTCAGTTAGGGGCAGTGACCCCGGTGCCTCCCGCCGAGCAAGGCTGCGGCCGATACTCCATCTACTTTGTGGTGCCACGAAAAGGTGGGTCCTTTCGCCCTATTCTGGACTTAAAAGAAGTGAACAAGTCCTTGAGAGTGCGGCATTTCCACATGGAATCCCTGCGCTCCGTCATTGCGGCGGTTCAGCCAGGAGAGTTTCTCACGTCTCTAGACCTGAAAGAAGCTTACTTGCACATTCCGATTTGGCCCCCGCACCAGAAGTTTCTGAGGTTTGCGGTGTTGGGAAAACATTTCCAGTTCAGGGCCTTGCCTTTTGGCCTCGCCACAGCTCCCCGAACCTTTTCGAAGGTGTAATGGTGGTAGTAGCTGCTTTTCTCAGGCGAGAAGGTATCAGGGTTCACCCGTACCTAGACGACTGGCTCATCAGAGCAGACTCTGCAACAGAGAGCTTACAAGCTACAGCCAGAGTGGTCTCGGTACTGCAATCTCTAGGCTGGGTCGTCAATATGGCCAAAAGTCACTTGTCCCCTTCACAATCTCTAGAGTTTTTGGGGGCCAGGTTCGACACAGTCTCGGGCTATGTGTTCCTACCCGAGCTAAGGCGGTGCAAGCTTCAGAATCAGGTCCGTCTGCTCCTGAGGTTGCCCCGCCCGCGAGCTTGGGACATTGTCCAGCTGCTGGGATCGATGACAGCCACGATGGAAGTGGTACCCTGGGCGAGAGCGCACCTGAGAACTCTACAGTATTCCCTACTCCGGAGATGGTCTCCTATTTCTCAGGATTACCAATGCAGACTTACTTGGCTCCCTGCGGCCCGTCTCAGCATGGAGTGGTGGCTCTCGGACAGCATGCTGCGGCGAGGAATGCCGCTGACGCTCCCCGTTTGGTGTCTAGTGGTAACAGATGCCAGCCTGAAGGGCTGGGGCGCACACTGCAAGGGGAAGCATGCCCAGGGTCTATGGACACCCGAGGAGTCGGAGTGGTCCATCAACCGCCTAGAGTTGAAAGCGGTGTTTCAGGCGCTTCTGGCCTTTCAAGTGACCCTGGATGGATTGGCTATCAGAGTGATGTCGGACAACACGACAACGGTGGCCTATATAAATCGACAAGGCGGAACAAGGTGCAGAGCACTAGCCGCGCAGGCCGAACTGATTTGCCACTGGGCCGAGCTGCATCTTCAGTGTCTGTCGGCAGCTCATATTGCAGGTCAGAGCAATGTGCAAGCCGATTATCTGAGCAGGCATCAGATCGATCCAGCAGAATGGAATCTGGCAGACGAAGTATTCCTGCAGATCTGTGCCAAATGGGGCAAGCCCGTGATGGATCTAATGGCGACAAGTGCCAATACCAAAGTCCCGTGCTTCTTCAGCAGACGGAGAGATCCTCGCTCGGCGGGGTTGGATGCCTTGGCTCAACCCTGGCCTCCGGGTCTACTTTGTGTTTCCCCCATGGCCCTTGATAGGGCGCCTGCTCTTGCGGATTCGGCTGCACCCAGGAGAAGTGGTCCTCATCGCCCCGGATTGGCCAAGGAGACCTTGGTATGCAGACCTCCGACAGATGCTCCTGGAGGCTCCTCTGCCGTTACCTCTGGTACCGAACCTGTTGACTCAGGGACCGGTAGCCATGGAGGACGCTGGCCGCTTTGGTCTTACGGCATGGCTATTGAGAGGGCGCAATTGAGGGATAAAGGTTATTCCAATAAAGTTATTTCCACTCTCCTGCAAGCCCGCAAGCGGTCCACTTCCGTGGCTTATGCCAGGTTTTGGTGCCTGTTTGAGTCTTGGTGTGCTTCCAGAGCCATTGTTCCAATGCGGGCTCCTGTCTCGCCGATTCTGGACTTTTTGCAGGAAGGTGTACAAAAAGGCTTGGCCTATAATTCCCTGCGGGTGCAGGTGGCAGCGTTGGCCTCCCTTCGTGGTAAGGTGGAAGGCGTGTCTTTGGCTGCTCACCCAGATGTGGCACTGTTTCTTAGAGGGGTGCTTCGGCTCCGACCTCCAGTGCGAGCACCCTGTCCAGCTTGGAACCTGGGGCTAGTTTTGAAAACCCTGCAGGCATCTCCTTTTGAGCCGCTTCGCGAGCATCGGAGAAAGACTTGACACTGAAGGCCGTTTTTCTGGTGGCCATTACCTCGGCGAGACGGGTGTCAGAGCTCCAGGCGTTGTTTTGTAGAGACCCATTTCTGCAATTTTCAGAGTCCGGAGTCACGGTTCGGACCGTGCCTTCCTTTATGCCTAAGGTGGTTTCAGCCTTTCACTTAAACCAGCCTATTTTCTTGCCCTCTTTTTCAGAGGAAGAGTTTCCAGAATCTTTTGGGCAGCTGCACCTTTTGGATGTGCGCAGGACTCTGCTGCAGTATCTGCGAGTTACTAACTCTTTCAGGACTTCTGATCATCTGTTTGTTTTGCTATCCGGTTCTCGCAGAGGGTCTCCAGCGTCTAAAGCCACTATTGCCCGCTGGCTCAAAGAAACTATCTTTTCAGCTTATCTGCTGGCCGGTCTGTAGCCTTTAAGGCACATTCTACTAGAGCGATTTCTTCCTCTTGGGCTGAAACTGGAGCACTCTCTCTTCAAGAGATATGCAGTGCAGCAACATGGACTTCTAAGCTCTCCTTTGCCCGACATTACAGGCTGGATGTGGCTGCCAGGAGGGATGCGCGTTTTGGTGCACAAGTGCTAGCGCGTGGTGTGGCTTGTTCCCACCCTATCTAGGGATTGCTTTGTTACATCCCATACATAATGGCTTCATCTGCTTGATGACAAGGAAGGGAAAATTAGGTTCTTACCTTGGTAATTTTCTTTCCTTTAGTCATAGCAGATGAAGCCATGAGCCCTCCCTGTATGATTGTCTGTATGCTGTGAATCTGTTTTCCAGGTTCTGTTCTAATTTCCTGAAGTTCCTTCCTTGGGAGAAAGTTGGAAAACAGTCTTCAGGATTCATGTTCAGTTTAAATTTAGGAGGATGTGTTCATTCCCTCCAGTGTGTTGGGAGGATGTGTGATTCCCTCCAGGAGGCGCGTGTGTTCCCCTCCAGTTCTATAAATAGGAGGATGAGTTCATTCCCTCCAGTGTGTTGGGAGGATGTGTGATTCCCTCCAGGAGGCACGTGTGTTCCCCTCCACTTATACAATAAGGAGGATGTTTATTCCCTCCAGGAGGATGTGCATTCCCTCCTTTATGAGTTCACTAGTAAAAAAGGCCCGTTTCAGAGACAAATGAAACGGGCGCTAGCAAGGTTTTCCTCGGAGTGTGTATGTTTGGGAGAGTGTATGTGAGAGTGACTGTTTGAGAGTCAGAGTGAAAGTGTGAGTGTGTGAGAGAGAGTGAGTCTGGGTGTGAGTGTGAGAATGAGAGTGTGTGCAAGTGTGTATGTGAGAGACAGTGTGATAGAGAGTGTGTGTGTGTGGCCATCCATGCTCCTCTGTCCCCTGCCCCCTCCATTCATCCCTTTCCAGCATTTCCCCTCTTTGCCTGAGGCCTGCCCTGCAATCCATATCCATCCATGCCCATCTGTCCCCTCCATTCATCCCTATCCAGCAATTCCCCTTTCCCTGAGCCCTGCCGTCCCAATCCATGGCCATCCATGTTACTCTGTCACCTGCCCCCTCCATTCATCCCTATCCAGCATTTGCCCTCTCTGCCTGAGGCCTGCCCTGCAATCCATGCTCCTCTGTCCCCTGCCCCCTGCATTCATCCCTTTCCAGCATTTCCCCTCTCTGCCTGAGGCCTGTCCTGCAATCCATATCCATCCATGGCCATCTGTCCCCTTCATTCATCCCTATCCAGCAATTCCCCTTTCCCTGAGCCCTGCCCTCCCAATCCATGGCCATCCATGTTACTCTGTCCCCTGCCCCCTCCATTCATCCCTTTCCAGCATTTCCCCTCTGTGCCTGAGGCCTGCCCTGCAATCCATATCCATCCATGCCCATCTGTCCCCTCCATTCATCCCTATCCAGCAATTCCCCTTTCCCTGAGCCCTGCCGTCCCAATCCATGGCCATCCATGTTACTCTGTCACCTGCCCCCTCCATTCATCCCTATCCAGCATTTGCCCTCTCTGCCTGAGGCCTGCCCTGCAATCCATGCTCCTCTGTCCCCTGCCCCCTCCATTCATCCCTTTCCAGCATTTCCCCTCTCTGCCTGAGGCCTGTCCTGCAATCCATATCCATCCATGCCCATCTGTCCCCTTCATTCATCCCTATCCAGCAATTCCCCTTTCCCTGAGCCCTGCCCTCCCAATCCATGGCCATCCATGTTACTCTGTCCCCTGCCCCCTCCATTCATCCCTTTCCAGCATTTCCCCTCTCTGCCTGAGGCCTGCCCTGCAATCCATATCCATCCATGCCCATCTGTCCCCTCCATTCATCCCTATCCAGCAATTCCCCTTTCCCTGAGCCCTGCCGTCCCAATCCATGGCCATCCATGTTACTCTGTCACCTGCCCCCTCCATTCATCCCTATCCAGCATTTCCCCTCTCTGCCTGAGGCCTGCCCTGCAATCCATGCTCCTCTGTCCCCTGCCGCCTCCATTCATCCTTTTCCAGCAAGTCCCCTCTCTCCCTTCCATGACCCCCCCCTCGCATCCATGCTCCTCTCTCTCCCATGTCCCAGCCTGGCCCGCCCTCTTCTTCTCCCCCCCTTCGCATCCATGCATCCGTTTTTTTTTTTTTTTTCTTCTTTTAAAATGTACCTCCGTGGCGGTTCCGGCAGCGAAGCATCAGGGAAGGAGGCGGCGCTCCCGACGTGTAGGTTTCCCTTCGCTGTGTTCCGCCTTCTTTTGACGTCATCCTTGACGTCAGAAGAAGGCGGAACACAGCGAAGGGAAGGCTAGACGTCGAGAGCGCCGCCTCCTTCCCTGACGCTTCGCTGCCGAGCGATGCGATTGGTTGAGTGTCATTGCTCCGCCCTCGACGTCATCACGTTTGACGCGTGGGCGGGGCAGACACAATGCGATCTCACCCCCTTCACTTTTGGCTAAAAGAGGCTTCATAGAACGTTGGAGGTGCGTTTTATATAGAGAGATGCCCTTGTGATGGGCCATCGTTCGCTGTGAGGAAAACTCTTGTGATTCCCATTGCGGTTTGCCATACTGCTTTGGAAGCTTCAAATACTGAAGAGGCAGTGGAGCTAGCTGGCCAAGAGGGCACTGTGAAAGTTTGAGTGCTCTCTATCTCCCCTGCTGGTTGATGGACATAACCCATACGTAATGGCTTCATCTGCTATGACAAAAGGAAAGAAAATTACCAAGGTAAGAACCTAATTTTCCCTTATGTGAACTGCTTTGATACATTGTGAAAGATGGGTTAGTAAGTTTTTTAATAAATTAAATCATATCCAATAAATTGGAGCTAAGACCTGAGAAAACAGACTTTAAAACAGAAACCCTTCATTTACAAAATCAAAAGGCCTTCAATGCACTTGTGCCAGCCATAGAGCTGGTTTAAGTACTTGCACCTAAACACTGTAGATACGCACATAGGGACTAGATCTAGTAAATAGCGCTCCAAAATCTGTCCTGACCTGCCCATATATCTTCCATGGGCCACACCCCCTTTTCAGTTATACACTATAGGATTTGGGTGCACATTGTTAAAGAATAGTGTGCAGCAAGATGTGCACAAAGTAGTTCTGCTCATTTTATAGCACAGATGAACGGCTGCTTATACCCCTCCCCCTTTTTTTCCTACTCCTGTAGTAAAATGGCCAAGCTTGAAGAACTGGAAGAGATTGATATTAGCGGGAACAAACTGAAAGCCATTCCTACCACCATCATGAACTGCAGGCGCATGCATACTGTGATTGCTCATTCGAACTGTATCGAAGTCTTCCCTGAAGTCATGCAGCTCACAGAGATTAAGGTATAGAGCTTTGTTTTTTGGGGGGGTGTGAAGGGGAAGGAGACAGGTTTTTATTTATAAACTGGAGAATTTCAAGTTTGTGATGGATTTGAATCTTCACACATAGCTAAAAGATGGTAAAGGATGCAAAGTATTCTGTGGGAATCTCCTGAACACTCGCATGTGAAGCTCTGATGTGTTCCATTGATACTGTGAGTTGTTGATATATATCTACAATGTATATGGTCAATAGAAAGCGTCTTAATTTACTTTGGCTGGGAAAGTTAGATTGGGAAGAGTGCTTGTTTTCAGTGGAGTTCCAGAGACACAGGTAGGTGTAGTTGTCTTGAGTTTATGCCCCAGATATCTCCTAAATGTGATGCCACTTTAACACACACTGCCTTATGTTAAGAGTTCATGCCTTGAGCATCCTAAAGCATATAAGATGGCAAAGCTGAGCTACCACTACTCTGATTGCTTACTAAAAAAATTCATAAGACCCTTAGAGTGGATAACCAGTCCTTAGTGAACAAAAGCTGGTACTTTTGAGTAAAAAATGCTTTCAGAGAACCAAATTTAAAATACCTAAAGATTCACCAGAGCTGCCAGCTAACTTTAGTAGCAGTTTGGGTGTAGGATGGCTTTCCTCTTTGTCCACAGGATAATGCAGATACACTGGTTAGTTTCTACTGCTGTCTGACTGTGCAGAGCTGCCCTCTTTAATCGGTAGTCAAACACTTCCATCAATGATATGCATGGCTGCTCTTCTTACCTTGCTGATATGAATTAGCACCTCTGTTCTTTCCCCCCCCCCCCCCCCCCACACACACACACACACACTGCTCAGCAGGCGCTGTCCTCTCAGAGAAATGGAAAAGCTGAATTTACATCTAAATACTGTGGAAACAGTATGTGCTGACCCAAAGGCCTAATTAATGTACCTGTGGGACTTCAATCTGGTAACACTCTAATGTGGACACTGTGGGCTCTTCTCGAGTACCAGTGGGTTCCTGCACCACCAGCATTACTCCTCAGGGTTCCCTTTCTAAGGAGAAACCCTCAAAATCAAAGGGGACCCACAACATAGAGCACATGATTAAAGCACCAAAATGCACTAGCGAGTCATCAAATGCTGAGTCACATACTAAACTTTCAGTTTTAGCCTCGGCTGAACTTTCAAAATTCTCATGGTTTTAATCATGGCACAAGTACTTAAGTTTTTACGTTGGTGACGTCATAGATGTGTTCTGCTGTTATGGTGTACAGCAGTACTAGATTTTCTCAGCTAAGGAAGCCTAACAGCTACTTTTCTCTTGATTAAGCCATCAGCCAAACACAAGAGATTTAATAGACCCCTGATGCAGGCCTTGGAGCCGAAACATGGCTGTGTCGGATCGTTTTTTTTTTTTTTAGCTGTTATATTAGACTTTTTGACTTCCTCCTTCAGCTGTCCTCACTTTTTTGTTCTATTACAAGTACTTATTACAGCATAATCATAATATCAAAAGCTCTTGCCACGCCACTTCACTCCATCCCCCATGACTGTTCAATCAGTTGTGCCTTCTCCATTATTGACAAAGCTAAAAAAAAAAACTGCAAAATAAATCTTCAGGAGGGAGAGAAACTCTAAGTTCTTATCTACGTCTGGAACCTAAACAAATAGCATGCAGGAGGTTCAGCCCTCTGCGGCACCTCGGGTTACTTGAGATGCAGCTTGTCTACTTTTTCAGAAGGTATTAAGACAACCTTCCTTGCAAGGTTCTATTTATCAAGGCTCTCCTCAACTCTTTCCTCAGTCACCTGCTCCTGCATTCTTTCCTGTGCCACAAATTCCCTTGCTGACACCTTCCTTCAGACTATGCAGCACCTCTTCTCAGTGATCTGATTGGCAGGATTCACCCACTAGTTCAGTAGAATCACTTTCTTCAGATGAAGAACCTGAGGTTCCTGACCCTACAGACCACCATGCTGCTACCCCTTCTACCAGCACAACCCTATAACCTGACCCAGATGCTCAAGACATGTAGTTCTCCGAGGACAAGCAGGCTGCTTGTTCTCACTGATGGGTGACGTCCACGGCAGCCCCTCCAATCGGAATCTTCACTAGCAAAGTCCTTTGCTAGCCCTCGCGCGCCCGCGCGCACCGCGCATGCACGGCCCTCTTCCCACCCGAAACCGGCTCGAGCCGGCCAGTCTTCTTTCGTCCGCACTCGGTATGGTCGTGTTTTCGCCGTGTCGAGCCCCGGAAAGTCGACCTCGCGCGTCCTTTTTTTCGACGTGTTTTTCTTCGGAAAATCCTTCAAACTGTTCGGGAAGTGTTCCGGAAGCCCCCTTGGTTTTCGTTTGCCCCTTCCCGTATTTTCAGATTTTGCCCCGGTAAGTTTTCTTTCGTCGTCGGGGTAGGCCTCTTTCGGCCTCGGTCGAGATTTTTCTCCCTCAAAGTTTTGGTGCTCATTTTCGCCATTTCGGATTTTGATTTCGCAGGCGTGATTTTTCTGCCCATGACATCGAAGCCTTCCAGCGGCTTCAAGAAGTGCACCCAGTGCGCCCGGGTAATCTCGCTCACTGACAGGCACGCGTCGTGTCTTCAGTGTCTGGGGGCCGAGCACCGCCCTCAGGCCTGTAGTCTGTGTTCCCTTTTGCAAAGGCGGACTCAGGTAGCGAGATTGGCCCAGTGGAACGTTTTGTTCTCGGGCTCTTCGTCGGCATCGGCACCGGGGGTATCGAGTGCATCGACGTCTTCAGCGTCCAGAGCTTCATCCTCGGCCGCCAGTGCATCGAGTGCATCGAGGCATCGGCCCTCTGCATCGGCGCCGAGACATCGGATAGCTGCATCGACGTCGGTGGTACCGGGACCTCGTCTGCTGATGTCGTCGGACTGTGGTGCATCGTCGGGAGTGCAGGTCAGGGCTGTCCATTCCCCTGCTGGTGGCGGTGAGCCTCCGGGTGGGTCTCCCCCTACCCTGAGGGCTCCTGCGGTACAGCCCCCCCCGAGACCGACCTCCTTCGGCCTCGGCCCCGAGGAAGCGACGGCTGGATTCTACGTCCTCCTCGTCGGTACCGGGAAGCTCCGGTGACATGCTTCGTTCCAAGAAGTCGAAGAAGCATCGTCACCGGTCCCCTTCCCGTGTCGGTACCGAGAGCTCTGGGTCGCCGAGGGAGTCGGCACCCAGCAGGCATCGGCACCGAGAGGACCGCTCACCCTCTGTTCAGGAGGTGTCGATGCGCTCCACTCTGGACAGCCCGGAACAGCCTCCACGCCCGGATCAGGTTCTGACGTCGACGCCTGCATCGACTTCCATGCCTTTCTCTGCAGCCGCTCTGAACGAGAGCCTCCGGGCCGTTCTCCCAGAGATTCTGGGAGAGCTGTTGCGCCCTACCCCTCCGGTACCGGCGGTGCTTGCGCCGCCGGTACCGTCGAGCGTGGCGCCGGCTGGCCCATCACCCGAGGTGAGGTCTCCGGCATCAGTGCCGCATGCGGTGCCGGCTGCCGTCGCCTCCCAGGAAGGCTCCCCGACTGCGTCGGCGGAGGGAGCTTCGCCGATGCGGGCGAGGGAGTCTACCTCTCGACGCCCCCATCGTGGACGTGGCTCCACGGAGTCGAGTCGGGCACGGTTGCAGACACAGGTCCGTGAGCTTGTGTCTGACACCGAGGGTGAGGCCTCGTGGGAAGAGGAAGAAGACCCCAGATATTTCTCTGACGAGGAGTCTGAGGGTCTTCCTTCCAATCCCACTCCCTCTCCTGAGAGTCTGTCTTTCGCTTCCTTTGTCCGGGAGATGTCTACGGCCATCCCCTTCCCGGTGGTTGTGGAGGACGAGCCCAGGGCTGAAATGTTTGAGCTCCTGGACTATCCTTCTCCACCTAAGGAAGCGTCCACTGTTCCCTTGCACCATGTCCTAAAAAAGACATTGCTTGCGAACTGGACAAAACCTCTAACTAATCCCCACATTCCCAAGAAGATCGAGTCCCAGTACCGGATCCATGGGGACCCAGAGCTGATGCGCACCCAGTTGCCTCATGACCCTGGAGTTGTGGATTTGGCCCTAAAGAAGGCTAAGAGTTCTAGGGAGCATGCTTCGGCGCCCCCGGGCAAAGACTCTAGAACCTTAGACTCCTTTGGGAGGAAGGCCTACCATTCTTCTATGCTCGTGGCCAAAATCCAGTCTTACCAGCTCTACACGAGCATACACATGCGGAACAATGTGCGGCAGTTGGCGGGCTTGGTTGATGCGCTCCCTCCTGAGCAAGCCAAGCCATTTCAGGAGGTGGTCAGGCAGCTGAAGGCGTGCAGAAAATTCCTGGCCAGAGGGGTGGGTGTATGACACCTTTGATGTTGCGTCCAGGGCCGCTGCTCAAGGTGTGGTGATGCGCAGGCTCTCATGGCTGCGTGCCTCCGACCTGGAGAATAGACTCCAGCAGCGGATTGCGGACTCGCCTTGCCGTGCGGACAATATTTTTGGAGAGAAGGTCGAACAGGTGGTAGAGCATCTCCACCAGCGGGATACCGCATTCGACAAGTTCTCCCGCCGGCAGCCTTCAGCATCTACCTCTACAGGTAGAAGATTTTTCGGGGGAAGGAAGACTGGTCCCTACTCTTCTGGCAAGCGTAGGTACAATCCTCCTTCTCGACAGCCTGTGGCCCAGGCTAAGCCCCAGCGCGCTCGCTCTCGTCAGCAGCGTGCGACTCAGCAAGGCCCCTCGGCTCCCCAGCAAAAGCAAGGGACGGGCTTTTGACTGGCTCCAGCAGAGCATAGCCGACATCCAAGTGTCAGTGCCGGGCGACCTGCCAGTCGGGGGGGGGGGGTTGAAAGCTTTTCACCAAAGGTGGCCTCTCATAACCTCCGATCAGTGGGTTCTGCAAATAGTCCGGCAAGGATACACCCTCAATTTGGCCTCCAAACCTCCAAATTGTCCACCGGGAGCTCAGTCTTACAGCTTCCAGCACAAGCAGGTACTTGCAGAGGAACTCTCCGCCCTTCTCAGCGCCAATGCGGTCGAGCCCGTGCCATCCGGGCAAGAGGGGCTGGGATTCTATTCCAGGTACTTCCTTGTGGAAAAGAAAACAGGGGGGATGCGTCCCATCCTAGACCTAAGGGCCCTGAACAAATATCTCGTAAAAGAAAAGTTCAGGATGCTTTCCCTGGGCACCCTCCTTCCCATGATTCAGAAAAACGATTGGCTATGCTCTCTGGACTTGAAGGATGCCTATACACACATCCCGATACTGCCAGCTCACAGACAGTATCTGCGATTTCAGCTGGGCACACGTCACTTCCAGTACTGTGTGCTACCCTTTGGGCTCGCTTCTGCGCCCAGGGTGTTCACAAAGTGCTTGGCTGTAGTAGCAGCGGCACTTCGCAGGCTGGGGGTGCACGTGTTCCCATATCTCGACGATTGGCTGGTGAAGAACACATCCGAGGCAGGAGCCCTGCAGTCCATGCAGATGACTATTCGCCTCCTGGAGCTACTGGGGTTTGTGATAAATTACCCAAAGTCCCATCTCCTCCCAGTGCAGAAACTCGAGTTCATAGGAGCTCTGCTGGATTCTCAGACAGCTCGCGCCTACCTCCCAGAGGCGAGGGCCAGCAACTTGTTGTCCCTCGTCTCGCGGGTACGAGCGTCACAGCAGATCACAGCTCGGCAGATGTTGAGATTGCTGGGCCACATGGCCTCCACAGTTCATGTGACTCCCATGGCCCGCCTTCACATGAGATCTGCTCAATGGACCCTAGCTTCCCAGTGGTTTCAGGCTGCTGGGGATCTAGAAGACGTGATCCACCTGTCCACGAGTTTTCTCAAATCCCTGTATTGGTGGACGATTTGGTCCAATTTGACTCTGGGACGTCCTTTCCAAATTCCTCAGCCACAAAAAGTGCTGACAACGGATGCGTCTCTCCTGGGCTGGGGAGCTCATGTCGATGGGCTCCACACCCAAGGAAGCTGGTCCCTCCAGGAACGCGATCTGCAGATCAATCTTCTGGAGTTACGAGCGATCTGCAACGCTCTGAAGGCTTTCAGAGATCGGCTGTCCCACCAAATTATCCAAATTCAGACAGACAACCAGGTTGCCATGTACTACGTCAACAAGCAGGGGGGCACCGGATCTGGCCCCCTGTGTCAGGAAGCCGTCAGCATGTGGCTCTGGGCTCGCCGTCACGGCATGGTGCTCCAAGCCACATATCTGGCAGGCGTAAACAACAGTCTGGCCGACAGGTTGAGCAGGATTATGCAACCTCACGAGTGGTCGCTCAATTCCCGAGTGGTGCGCCAGATCTTCCAAGCGTGGGGCACCCCCTTGGTGGATCTCTTCGCATCTCGAGCAAACCACAAAGTCCCTCAGTTCTGTTCCAGGCTTCAGGCCCACGGCAGACTGGCATCGGATGCCTTCCTCCTGCATTGGGGGGAGGGCCTGCTGTATGCTTATCCTCCCATTCCTCTGGTGGGGAAGACTTTGTTGAAACTCAAGCAAGACCGAGGCACCATGATTCTGATTGCTCCCTTTTGGCCGCGTCAGATCTGGTTCCCTCTTCTTCTGGAGTTATCCTCCGAAGAACCGTGGAGATTGGAGTGTTTTCCGACCCTCATCACGCAGGACGAAGGGGCTCTTCTGCATCCCAGCCTCCGGTCCCTGGCTCTCACGGCCTGGATGTTGAGAGCGTAGACTATGCCTCTTTGGGTCTGTCAGAGGGTGTCTCCCGTGTCTTGCTTGCTTCCAGGAAAGATTCCACTAAGAGGAGTTACTTCTTTCTATGATGGAGGTTTGCCGTCTGGTGTGACAGCAAGGCCCTAGATCCTCGCTCTTGTCCTACACAGACCCTGCTTGAATACCTTCTGCACTTGTCTGAGTCTGGCCTCAAGACCAACTCTAAGGGTTCACCTTAGTGCAATCAGTGCATACCATTACCATGTGGAAGGTAAGCCGATCTCGGGACAGCCTTTAGTTGTTCGCTTCATGAGAGGTTTGCTTTTGTCAAAGCCCCCTGTCAAGCCTCCTACAGTGTCATGGGATCTCAATGTCGTTCTCACCAAGCTGATGAAACCTCCTTTTGAGCCACTGAATTCCTGCCATCTGAAGTACTTGACCTGGAAGGTCATTTTCTTGGTGGCAGTTACTTCAGCTCGTAGAGTCAGTGAGCTTCAGGCCCTGGTAGCCCAGGCCCCTTACACCAAATTTCATCATAACAGAGTAGTCCTCCGCACTCACCCTAAGTTCTTGCCAAAGGTCGTGTCGGAGTTCCATCTGAACCAGTCAATTGTCTTGCCAACATTCTTTCCCCGTCCTCATTCCTGCCCTGCTGAACGTCAGCTGCACACATTGGACTGCAAGAGAGCATTGGCCTTCTATCTGGAGCGGACACAGCCCAACAGACAGTCCGCCCAATTGTTTGTTTCTTTTGATCCCAATAGGAGGGGAGTGGCTGTGGGGAAACGCACCATATCCAATTGGCTAGCAGATTGCATTTCCTTCACTTACGCCCAGGCGGGGCTGGCTCTTGAGGGTCATGTCACAGCTCATAATGTTAGAGCCATGGCTGCGTCGGTAGCCCACTTGAAGTCAGCCTCCATTGAAGAAATTTGCAAAGCTGCGACGTGGTCATCTGTCCACACATTCACATCTCATTACTGCCTGCAGCAGGATACCCGACGCGACAGTCGGTTCGGGCAGTCAGTTCTTCAGAACCTGTTTGGGCTTTAGGATCCAACTCCACCCCCCGAGGGCCCTGTTTGTTCTGTTCCAGGCTGCACTCTCAGTTAGTTGGTAAATTTTTTAGGTCAATCTCAGTTATGTCCTCGCCATTGCGAGGCCCAATTGACCATGGTTGTTGTTTTGAGTGAGCCTGGGGGCTAGGGATACCCCATCAGTGAGAACAAGCAGCCTGCTTGTCCTCGGAGAAAGCGAATGCTACATACCTGTAGAAGGTATTCTCCGAGGACAGCAGGCTGATTGTTCTCACAAACCCGCCCGCCTCCCCTTTGGAGTTGTGTCTTCCATTGTCTTTGTCTTGCTACATATGAGACTGGCCGGCTCGAGCCGGTTTCGGGCGGGAAGAGGGCCGCGCATGCGCGGTGCGCGCGGGCGAGCAAAGGACTTTGCTAGTGAAGATTCCGATTGGAGGGGCTGCCGTGGACGTCACCCATCAGTGAGAACAATCAGCCTGCTGTCCTCGGAGAATACCTTCTACAGGTATGTAGCATTCGCTATATAAACTGCAGCGCACATACAAAAAATACTGAAGGAATTTGCAGTGGGGGCTGAGATTACTTCTATGAATAAAATGGACTTGGAATATGTTCTAAAAGCTATTGATACACATACAGGTCCAGTAGCTATGGCTATTCAGTCAGTACTACAAGGCATACAATCCAAGATTTAGCAAAACCCTGATTCATTACAACCTATTTTAAGTGACTTGAAACAGAATATAAGGTGCAAACTGCACCGGTACCCAATAAACCACAGCTAAAACACCACTCTGTGGTTCTTGACACGTTTTAAATAAATCCAAAACGTCAAAATCATGTTTTTTAATTCCTCTAGGGAAAGATGCAAAACCTTTAGATATAGGCAGAAACTGTTTTTTTGTTCTGGAGCCATGCTAGCTTACAAAATTGTTGCTACCAATTACAGATTCTTTGCTATCAGCACTCCAGAGGGGGAAAGGGGGTGGGACTTGATATACTTACAATTGGTTTACATATTATAGACAAGTACTTATTTTGTACCTGGGGCAGTGCAGGGTTAAGTGACTTGCCCAGAGTCACAAAGAGCTGCAGTGGGAATCGAACCCAGTTCACCAGAATCAAAGCCCACTGCACTAACCACTAAGCTACTCCTCCACTCTACCAAACCTTAGATTCAAAGTCTACTACTCTTCCAGAATCCTTATCTGCTATTCTGAAACTACATTCCATCTTATAAGAAACATTCATTTTACAGCACCTCTCGTATATCGGCAGCTTCCATAGCTGCCAGAAGAATTGCTTGGATTCAAGTTTCTGGATTATGTAATGACCTTTATGATTGTCTCACAGGTGCTCCCTCTCAGGGTGGTGGTAAGGTGAGGGATGCAGTTTCTCAAGTTAAGGATAATTGCTGTACACTGAGAGAACTTCACATCCTCCTTCAGATACTTCATGTTACAGAATTTTTAATTTTTTTCTCATCCAGAAAATCCTATAATTACTACTACTACTACTACTACTACTACTTATCACTTCTATAGCGCTACAAGGCATACGCAGTGCTGTACATCATCACAGTATTTTCCACTTAGCCATAGAAGGTAACACCCTATGTGGCCAGCATTCTTATTTGACTGACCACACAGACATCCCATCAGAGCAGTGGAGAATCCTAGGGGGTGTTGCAGTGGACTTCACCCAGGTACACACCTCACCATTACCCCTTTATATTGTATGGGGAGCCCTCCAAAACCTACTGCTCCCAACTGCACACCACTGCAATAGCTCTTATGCCTGCAGGTGTCACCTATTTGTAGGTACAGTAGGTTTTTGGTGGGTTTTGGACTGCTCACACTTTCCACCACAAGTTGAGAGGGATATGAGTCTGGATCCCCTTCTCTACAATGCACTACACCAACCACTAGGCTACTCCAGGGACTCTCCTGATCACACACACACACACAGGCAACATAGATCAAAATACAACCACATATGGTGATTGGAATTAATTCTGAGGCATGTTTCACGTGCTTTCACCACCAGGCACCCCCATCTCTGATGATTCAGATGCATTTTTTAAATTTTCTTTGTTAATTCTATTCAGAAAACTAGTAACAAACATATAGGTATGTATGGTGACACCTAATGATTTAGCAGTATAGTTTCCTGCTAGTTGCTCTATATACTGTCACTTAGTTGTAGAGAATCACAGCAGTACCTCTTGCTATGGGACAGTTATATCCCATGACTAAGTTGTAAAATCCATCCTTTGAAATATGACAGCAATATTTAATGGTCAGATGTATTATTACATTTAATTTCATTGTGTTCTTTCTAAGCCAACAGAATGTTTGGGTATCCCATCCTTTTCCCTTTAGATCAGAGAGAGAGAGAGAGAGTCGGAGGCAATACAGATACACAGAATTCTGTGACCTGTGCTCTGCATGCTTTTCCCACTTGTTTTATTCTCTTTAACTGTGAAACTTTGCTGTGCGTATTTGTTGTACATTAAATGGTATATCACATTTTCTCAGGCAATATTTGAGTTTTGTTTGAAATGATTAAAAAAAACGCTTGGGTCAAGTACAGCATGAATGGGTCTTGCTTTATAAAGTTCAACAGAAAAACTAAAGTGGAAGTGGCAGCAACAGCAATGAAACTCATGCCAGCAAGCAGGGCACATCAGACATTTCAGGTCAGGGCCTTTAGTATATGCTTCTGACAACTGTCAATCCTCATTCATTACACCTCTGTTGTAAACCTTGACTTACAGCTTTTACAAATCTGTTTGGGGAGGGTTGCAAACTGGTTAAGAGAACATTACTTCGTTCTGAACCCAGGAAAAACAACCGCTTGTTGGATCACTGGGCATACCACACTTGCAGCTATGTCACCTGTCCTCACCAGCCTGTCAGTAAGTTTAAATATTTAGAAGTAAGATTAGGCTCCAAACTTACCTTTTCTCATCAAATTTCATCAGTTTTGACATGTTTTTTTTTAATGGCTGTCTACAAAATCCAGTCAGTACATAGTTATTTAGGTCTTTATTGAACTTGTTTTACTGTCAGTACTGACTTGCAGATCTAGATGGTATACAATTCTAAGTATAAAACATTAAAAACAGGAAAGGAATGCCATATGTTAAATGGGAAAGTGGACAACAATCACACAAGAGCACATGATACAATGAGTAAAATAAAACCATTCAGTGCAGTGAAGCTAGTTACACATGTCAGCTAAATCTAAAGTATGACGAAATCAAATTCTTTAGGAGTAGAAATAAAGGGTAAGGTAAATAAGTGGGTTTTAAGCAGTGTGTTAAGTTTAGGCAAGGACAGTTCGTTATGGATGCAAGGAGGGAGGTCAATCCTTAATTTGGGTGAAAGGAAGAAGAAAACTGAATTTGTTGATTTCATAATGTGCCACTTTGGGACTAAGAAGAACCAGACAATTAGAATCCAGAAGGGAGGGCATGTAGGGAATAGTTAAGGTGTCCAGATATAAGGGCTGTCCAAGGTAGGCTTTGTGTGTCAAAAATAGACCTTTAAATTGGATTCAGTTATAAATGGGGAGCCAGTAAATTTGAGAGAAAAGTGGAGTGGTATGGTTGGTTTTTCTGGCTCTAACGTAATCCAGCAGCTGTATTCTGAAGGGTTTGAAGACATTTGATCTGTGAAACTGTCAGATCGGCATAAACAGAGTTGCAGTAATCCAAACGAAACATCAATAGGGGATGACAAACTGTGTGACATGCAGAAAAGTCCAAAATGTCACGTAACTATCGAAGAATGTGTAAGGTAGCAAAGCTGGATTTGACCACTTCTGAAAATTGTCTTGTAAAGGATGTGGTAGAATTAAACTAAAGACTTAAATATTTGAATGAAAGTCCTGGAAAAAGAGGAAGCTCAGAGTATTGGTTTAATGTTTGGTTGAAATAGTGGATCAGTAACCCAACAGACTACTGTTTTATCTGTGTTCAAGAGTAACTTTTGAGAAGTTAGCCAGAAGGCAAGAGCAGATAGATAATCCTGTTCCAAGCATTATCAGACCCATCTCTCTGAGTTTTTCACCACCATTAAAATAGCTAAACCTGCTTCTATGAATCGCACCCAAGCCCTCTTTCAAATTTTCTATCGGCTGTCCCCTGTGGCCACCAACTCCCCCTCCTATGATCCCAACCTGCTGCCTCTGCCTGCCCTTGCCAACTCACAACAGACACCTGGATTTCAAAGGTCTCCCTCTTATATACCAGCTTCTCCTCTCCCTCCTCCTCCCTCTTCTTCAGGCCAGCATTTTGCTAGGGCATGTCCCTTTTTCTTGGAATCATGCACTTGCCACCCTCCTCCTTAAAAAAAAACTATTTGGGTCCCTCCCTTCCCTCCTACTTTCCATTCTTTGTTAAACTCCTGGAAAAATTATCCTTATTCAACTTGAAACTTTTATAGAACAGTTTATCTTACACCTTCAGGCTGGCTTTTGGGTCGGCCATAGAACTGAGACCCTTCTCCTGGCCCTGCATTACAGTATTCAAGCCTCCCTAAATCAGCACCATTCCATCATCATTGTCTCCCTTGATATGTCCTCTGCCTGTGACTTAGTTGATCACTCTTCTTCTCCGTCGCCTTTGGTCTGTTGGCGTCTCTCTTCAGTCCTTACCTGGTTTACTAGTTATCTCACCATCGGTTCATTCCAACTCACTCAGGTTCTTCCTCTTCTGTCTTTCCGCTTCAGTCTGGTGTCCCCCAAGGTTCCATTCTCTCCTCTGTCCTCTTCAATATTTTTCTGGCCCCCCTGTTAACTGTTATCCAAGACTGAGGAGGTGGTGTGCCTTTCAGCTATGCAGATGACAAATTCTTTATGAAGTCTGGCTCCTCCTCCCCCCCTTTCATTGCGCTCAGTTCCTGCCTCAATTCTGTTAACTCTTGGCTGAAAGATAGCAAGCTTTTCCTCAATACTTCTAAGTGCAAGTCCATCATTTTCCCTAATCCCTACTCTTTCCTGCCCCCTTATCCCATTATTGACAACCATCCTCTGTGCTTTAGGTACTTGATCAAAATTCATTCTGCTTTGCCTTCCACTGCATTCGCTCCATTTGCCCTTTCCTCTCCCCTTACTCCATTCGTTCTCTTGTCCTTGCCCTACTAATCTTGCACCTTGATTACTACAGCTCTGCTGGCCTTTCCCCTCTATTCCCTAAAACTTTTTACAACTGATTCAGTCTGTGTTCGTCAAATTGATCCACTATGTCCACCAATTTGGTCATGTTGTGCCCCTGCTCTTTTCTGAACACTGGCTCCCTGTTTCCTCTCACATCTATTACAAGTTATATTACATTACAATTGATACTTCTAGACCACATATACCAAAATCTTAGTTCAGTGTGACTTACATATCAAGAATAGGGCATACTGTAGATCATAGAACATCCCAGGAACAATTGACTCTGCAAACTCACAAAACTATTCATAAGTAACAAATGTATGATATAACCAAGTCTGCAACGTTTTATGGAATGATGAGTAATGAATTGTGGTAATAATACAAAACAAAGACTGAAAAAATCTCCACAGAAGGAATGAACCATAGATGAAACAAAAAGTGGAGTCAGTCAAATATGGGAACTAGATGATTCTTTTATTGCCAGTATCCAAAATATTCAAAGAGCTCCTTGAATATTTTGGATACTGGCAATGAATGTATGAATTGTGGTAGCATATTCTACCACTTAACTGCTTGGTAAGAAAGCAGAGTGGAAAATTGTAATCTGTGACACCCTGATACAAAGGGAACTGAGGAGCAAGGTAGTGTCTTGAATTTTAAATAATTCTTTCCACTTATTGCAATTAAAGATATATATTGCAAAGCAATAGTTGGCAATCAATGCAATTTATTGATCAACAGTAATGCACTTTCAAACTTGGAGGACTTAAAAATCAAATAAGCTGCAGTTTTTGGTGAATTGAGGCACTAAATCCAACATAAATAATGTTACAGTAGTCCAAATGTGATAATAGTAAAATCTGAACAATTAGCTGGAAGAAGTTTACTTCAAAACATACTCTAGTGTGTCTCAATTTCCATATTAATTTAAAAACTATTGACGATTGATGCTGCTAGCTTTCAAAGGTTCCTCTCCTCCTGACCCCATGTATATCAATCATATATCCTGTACTCTCCCCCTCATCTCCTTCGGTCCTCTGCTCTGCTGTGCCGTCCCCTCCCCTCCCCTGGCATTACACCTATCTCGCGCAGCACCACTTTCAGCCAGGGGCATATCTGCGTGGGGCCTCAGGGGCCTGGGCCCCCGCAGATTTTGCCCTGGCCCCCCCTACCGCCATCAACCCTCCCCCGCTGCCGTTCTTACTTTTGCTGGCGGGGGACCCCAACCCCCGCCAGCCGAGGTCTGCTTCCACCTGCCGCTGCCTTCAAAACTTCTTCTTCAGCCGGCGGGGGACCCCAAACCCCCGCCAGCCGCCCCGCGCTGTTTAAAATTCATCTTCGGCCTCCGTGGCCGTGCTGCTGGGATAGGCGGCGCTGTTGAAATCCACTTCGGAGTCTGACGTCGCAGCACGTACAACGTACAACGACGTCAGACTCCGAAGTGGATTTCAACAGCGCCGCCTATCCCAGCAGCACGGCCACGGAGGCCGAAGATGAATTTTAAACAGCGCGGGGCGGCTGGCGGGGGTTTGGGGTCCCCCGCCGGCTGAAGAAGAAGTTTTGAAGGCAGCGGCAGGTGGAAGCAGACCTCGGCTGGCGGGGGTTGGGGTCCCCCGCCAGCAAAAGTAAGAACGGCAGCGGGGGAGGGTTGGCGGCGGGAGGGGGGTGGAGAGACTAAGTTATTGGTGGCGGTGGGGGCTCGGCGGCGGCGGCGGCGGCGGCGGCGGGGGCGGGGGGGGGCGCTAAAATGTGCCCCCTCCCTCTGGCTCTGGCCCCCCCCTACCGCCGGAGTCCAGATACGCCCCTGCTTTCAGCTATCTTGGTCCCAAGCTCTAGAATTCCTCCCCTCCTTCCTTAGGTCTGCTTCCTCTCTTCAGTCTTTTAAAGCTCTCCTCAAAACCTCTCTATCTCCTTTGACTCCTCCCCAACTTAATTATTTCCTTCTTTACCGAACTTCTGACTGACTCCCTATTTTCACCTTCCTTCTCCCTCTCTGCTGTCAGCTCAAATTGTTTAGTATTGGCTCTATTTGCGATATATGAAATGCATAAATTAAAATCAATCGTGAGGGGATATGTTGGAAACAAAAGAAGAAACTCTGACATTTAAAGGAGACAGAATGGAGCCTAAGGGGACTCCACAGGATGAAGAAGACTGGGAAAAGTATCAGAGGCTGTAAGATCTGAAAATGAGCAATCAGATAAGATGAGAACCAGTTAAGCACTGTACCAGAAAGACCAATAAAGCCAAGATGAGAAAGCAATTATGTATGGTCAACCAAGTTGAAAGCTGCTGAAAGGTCTAAAGAGACCACAAAGGACAATGTCACCTTTGTTGCGACTTCAGTGGAGGTCACTCAAAGATGTAATCACTGTTTCTGTACTGTGATGACTGCGAAAGCCCGCTTGACGAGGATGATGTACCCTAATTTAACAAATGAAAGTAGTTGGGTGTAAATTATTTTTGAGTTTTGACAAAAAAAGAGAGATTAGAAACCAGGTGGTAGTTTTAAGGGGGTCTAAAGTAGATTTTTTTTTTTTTTTTTTTTTAGTGGAACAATGGCATGCTTTCACACAGAAGGGAACAAACCCAGTAGAAAGAGTATTACAAGCTAAACTCAGAGCCAGGGGAAACAAACCTTGGAGGCTGGATTTTAACCAAGAAGATGGAACTTCTTCTAGTGGGGAAATAAGTAGGCTTCATAGATAAGGCTTCTGGTAGTGAAAACAGACTAAGTAGAGAAGAGAAAACTGGGTGTTGAATCTTGTGGAACTACAGGTGTGTTTGAAGGTAAAATATTAATGCCACACTTACCTTGAAAAAAACTGAGCTAAAGCATTGGCTGATGGCATGGAGATGTCCTTTCCAATGTCTGGATGTTCAGAGTACATGATTTCACATATTTTTGTAGGATTGTGTTTTGACTATGCTGTTCATACGGGCATTTCAAAAACTGAACTACAAAAGGCTACAAACGTTTCAAAATACTGTGGCTAAGGTTCTATGGAATTCCAAATGAAGAGATTGTGTGTCTCCCCTATTTCTTAAATTACACTGGTTACCTATTGAGTATAAAATTAAATTTAAGATCTTAACTTTAACACACACAGATCTTCATACTAGCGGTCCAGAATATCTTGCCTCACTAACAAGTCCCTCTTTGTCAGTTTTGATCACCCAACAGCCACAGGTTAGTCCTTCTGAGTCATCTTTGTGCTTACTGAGAATCCATCAGGAAAAGTGCTGTTTTGTTTTTTAGCTCTGTTTTTATGGTACAGATTGCTGTGCCCCCTCTGTTCTGAGACCTCTCTTTAAAAAATTTGAAGTCTAAGATCCATTTTTTTTTTTTACCTTGCTCTCGGAGACTAACAAGGAGCAAAAATCTGGATTTCTTGACTTAAGGAAACCTGAAGCCCACTATTGTGTGTATGTTTAAACTTTGATTGAATGCTTTCTTATTCTACTAGTAAAAAAGGCCCGTTTCTGAAAGAAATGAAATGGGCACTAGGATAATGATGATGTAATTGCAATTATGTTGTTAATAGTACCATTACCAAAAATCAGGGTATATAATGAGTGTGTGTGTAAGACAGTGTATGGGCACTCCCTTCCACATCAATTCCCCCATCAGTTGCAGGGATGGCTAAATTTCAAGGGGGTGTCGGAGGTATAGCGACGCGGCAGTAGAGGACGTCCAAATTTTGGACGTTTCTGCAATGGGCAGTTAAGGATGTCCAAAATTGGATGTTTCTATGAGAAAGACGTCTTTCTCATAGAAACATCCAATTTTGGACGTCCTTAACTGCCCATTGCAGAAACGTCCAAAGGTTGGACGTCCTCAACTGCCTCGTCACAGAAATGTCCACATTTTGGACGTCCTGAACGCCTCCCTTCAGGCCTCCTTCCCTCCCTGTGTCCCACCCTCGTCTGACGCAACTTCCGCAAGGGCGGGACGCAAGGAGGGCCGAAGGGAGGCGTTCTGCTGCCTGCAGCACTGCTTTCACAGAGGTGAGACTTCGATTTCAATGCAGGGGGCCCAGCCCGGTGGTGGACGGAGGGGGGAAGTGGCGGCGACCTCGGGGGAGGGGGTGGAGGGGGGAGCAGTGGCTGCGGCTACCCTGGGGGGGGTGGAGGGGGGGAGCAGTGGCGGCAGCGACCTCGGGGCGTGGCGGCGAGGGCGGAAGAGGCAGGGCCCCGGGGGGCGGCCTTGGCCCAGCCCAGTCTCTCGGCGGCCCTGGTTGGAGATGGTGGTGCGTATGGAGGAAGGGCTGAAGCTGCTCCTGCAACGTTCCAATGTCTGTCACTGCGTTTGTAACCATCTCCTAACATCAGGCAAGCAGGCTTCTACTGCGGGAGAGTGACGTCAGGAGATGGTTACGAACGCAGGTAGACACATTGGACCGTTGCAGGAGCAAATTATTATATTAGATATGGAGTTTCTTCCCTTGGATATTTTGACTATACCCCACCTTAATTTGCATTGTTAAAAAAGGCAGTTTTAGTAAACTCAGAATGATAAATGAGACATGCCAAGATGAGCGTTATAGCATGTATGTTCAGCATACACAAGTAACTATTAAAGAAATAAGGCAGAGTTGCTCAGTTTGCTGTATTAATTGAAACCTATGGCAGTGTTTTTCAGAAATGAAATTCAGGCTGGTATTCACATTGCCTTTCTGTTCAGGTGGAGCCCCAGTTTACATCTTCCTCTCTCATTAGGAAGAAAGCACAGAAAGGTAGTGGTGAAGGGGAGGGGGAAGATGTGGAAAGTGGCAGAAATGCAAAGGAATGAACTTAAAAATTTTGACTGCTGCACTCTACCACCTTCCTCAAGTTCTTCCATTTTGTTCAGGGCTGGTAGTTATTTAAGTCTGGAGAGGCAAGGATGTTTATAAATAAATTGGGGTTAAGAGTTGTAGGTGGTAAGTTATTTAATCCCTCTGGGATACAAAGGGACTTAAATCAGATTAATAATTGTTTTAACTATTGTAAACATTCTGTATTTGCTATGATGATTTGTATATGTTTATAACTCTGAGATGCTTTAATTTCCTTGAAAAAGACAGCATTTAAATCTAAACCTGCTGCTAGGCGTCTCAAATGGAATTGCATAAATTGAGGTTATGGTTGGGGCTCCACCTTGTTCTGCATCTCACTGGTGCTGAAAGAACAGCCACTGGTGGGAAACTCTTCAGATTGTATGCATTCATTTGTAATCTTAGACTTCCTTGTAAGAAGATAGGGCAGGCTTGCTAAGATACAAGTCAATCAAATTTGCATTTGTATGTGTTGAGCAGAGGGGGGAGTCTGGAATTAAGTTGGCTTGTCCCAGAAGGACTCCTTCACTGTTCATAAACTTGACCTCTTCACATGCTCTTGCTTCTAGCCCTCACTCTGCGCCTTTGTGCCTGTGCACGTCAACTACTAGCCTGGCATTTCCTGTTGCCCTAGAGAGCAGTTTTTCTGACCCCCCCCCCCCCCCCACACACACACACACACACACACAGACACACTTTTATTCCCTCCTTTAAGCATCTTACTCCGATATCCACATTTACTTCTAGGTCACATCAGTGGTTGGTGCTTCCTATGTATTTTACCTACCAGCTTTCATTTCCCTCTTCTCAGCAAGAATTAAGTCATGGGGTAAAAGGGGACAAGGGGCAAATAAAATATGTATATATATGTATGTGTATGTGTGTGTGTGTATATATATATATATATATATATATATATATGTATGTGTATGTGTGTATATATATATATATACACACACACAGTACTAAGAGGTGGTGAGCTGCAGGTGTAAGAGAATTACAAGTTTCTTACTATGGATGAACTTGTTTATACTGAAACCAGTCTAATCAATTTTTTAAAAAGTATAAATTAAACGCTTTCTTGTTTCTTGAAACATGATAATATACATCAGACAAATTCAGAATCAATGTATGAAATAGGTGAACTTCTAGTTTCCTTAGCACAATTATTGGCTAATTAGAATCATTTGTTTGAATAATTGAATAACAAGTAGCCCACCCTGCAGAGATCTGCATGACGAAAGGGCTGATGCACACAGTTGGCATTAAAGCCCTGCGCTGATGTTATTTATGCACAGAATAGCATTCCAGCACATGCACAGATGTCATCAATTTTGTTTCTGCTCAGACTTGCATGCAACTCTAGATGCCTTGAGTGCAGTCTCTGCTCTTCCAGCACACCTACCCCATTCTGTCTTTTTTTTTTTTTTTTTAACCCATGCTCTTCATGGAGGCCACAGAAAAAGTTGTGGATGATATTAATGTTTGCAGCAAAAAGAAGAAATCAGCATTAGATCCTCAGACTCTACTGCGAAGAACAAGCTAACCATTCTACACTGCCTCAGTCTTGGCATTAAGGCCCTGGTATTGTGCTCAGCCTTTGTCTTCTGCACACTTCTTTGCATCAGTGAGGAATAGCTAATAGCTTCATTGCAACTGATTTTAATTTGCTGTGCACTGGTGTTTAACAAAGTCTTTAAGCATGGTTAGCTTCTGCACAAAACCCTTTTCTGCATTTCGCACCCACAAAATGCCCAATATTAATTTTCAAGATTTAATTATATATGTGGGGGTGAAGGGAGTGCAAGGCTGAAGGTTCGCCTGGGACACTTAATAGTGCAGTTCTTCAGTTGCACTTTAAGTGGCTTACTAGGGTTGCCAAGATGGCCAGGGGGATAATGTCACTGGAGCCATATTCTGGCTATTAATTTTATTGTTCTTTGTTTTGGCAAGTCGACGTTTCCAGCTTTTGCTTCACCTTTGCAGCGACCATGAATGAGTGAGCTTGTACAGACTGTTTCGTTGCCATTTTGAATGGTGTAGCAGTATTTTTGATCAACCAATTATGAGACTAAGATTTGTGAACAAATTGTGTTTACTCACATTGAAAAATAAGGACCCTGATGCAGGCACATGCTGAAATACGGCTATGTTGGGTCAATACTAAAATTACCTGGAGTGTGGCTCTGGTAACGATATTGTCCCCCTTGGCCATCTTTGTTTTTGCTATTTCCGTTCTCTCTGAAACATTTTTGTTCTTTTCCTGTTTCTCCTTTCTACTAGAGTTGCCAGTAGCTTGATGATATTAAAATCATCTTTATGATAAGAGTTTGATTTTATGGGGTTTTTATTGTATTATGTTACAGTGGGCTATATTAAGCTGTGAAGTGCCCCTTGCTCGCAGTGCACACCTGGTCAGACTAGTCATATCTACAATAAATATATAAATATGCACAGAAATTTACATGTGATGAAGGCAGCACATGCAAATCTGTCTTGTGCATATTCATTTTTGGACATTCAGAAAATCAGACTGGCTAAGGGGGGGACTCCAGTACCGGCTTGAGAAATGCTGTACAAGTGCTGCAGTCAGATCTCAGAGGGAGAGGGCTGCTAGTTTCTACAAAGGCTAGCCCTGTTAGAAAAAGAGAATCCTAAAAGCCTGAGCTGCCCAAACAGGGTGCAACAGTGGCCGCAAGGAAGAAACTAAGATGCAAAATTCCATTGCAGAGGTTAAGTAACCAGCATTTGCCTAGGACAGGGTTCAGTAGCATTTAGCTAAATGCCCTTCTTTTGACCTATATATTTCCACATCATGTTGATATAGTGGAAATGAAAATTTTAATGGAAGGTTTCTGTTAAAATAGGCAAAATCCATGTCTAGCTGCATGTACTGTCTTAAATAACAAGGTCAGATATGTGTATGGCTCCACATCTATAGCAGGAGAAAGGGACAGATATTCCATAAGCTCCAGAGTCCATATAATGTAGTAGTTTATCACCATCATTAAAAGTAAGATGTTTGTGTTCCCAGCACCACAACAGAGCTGGAATATGAGGGTATCCTGGGAGGTGGAGCCTTTTGCTGTTGCTGTGTTTTGAGATGTCTGTGCTTCTCCCCCAAGATACCTCTGACTGTTGTTTCCTGTCCCTGCAGTGCGTGGACCTGAGTTGTAATGAACTGAGTGATATTACTCTGCCTGAAAACCTGCCGCCAAAACTGCAGGAACTGGATCTGACCGGGAACCCCAGGCTGGCCCTGGGCCACAGAACCCTGGAGCTGCTAAAGTGAGTATATTTACACATTACAGTACTCTAAAAGACTGAGGTGCAATCAGCAAATCGTTCCATGTGTCTGTGGCGTAAATAAGCCATCTTTGTTCTCCATAAGCATGCATTAATACTATGTTCTGTAAAACATAGATTAATCTGCCTTAAGCAATGTAATAAACCTGGTGGCTCATGGTCCAGTCTTTTGACACACCTAGTGAGTTGTGTTTACAGACTTTCCACAACGAATAGGCGTTTAATTTCTCCATAATATACAGATCTGTGTTATTTATTTTATGTATTTATTTGTTACATTTGTATCCCACATTTTCCCACCTATTCGCAGGCTATGCATATTCATTGTGGATATCCTGAAAACCAGGCTTGGCGGAATGTGTCCAGAGGACTAAGTTGTGACCCACTGATCTAATTTAAAGTATACACATGTGCGCACACACACTTCCCCCACCCACCTTCTGGCATTTCATGCTCTCTCTCTCCCCACCCCCACCCCCGGGGCCCTCCAAACTTGCCTTTGCAGTTAGCAGTGCTAAACTCGCGCTGCTTCTTTCTAGCCCAGAGCTTTCCTGTATAGCATGCTGCCCACAGGAAATAGGAAGTTCCGTCAGAGGGAGCAGGATGCTACAGAGGGAGGCAGTGAGAAGCAGATTGTGTTGAGCGCTGCTGACTGTAGAGGCAAGTTCAGGGGGTCGGAGAGTCAGATGCCTGAGGGGAGGGGAGAGGCAAGCAGAAATGCCAGGGTGCAGGGGAGAGGCAGGCAGAGATGCCTGAACCTGTGGGAGGAACCAAAGAAGAGAAATGCAGACTTGGGAGGGGGGAGGAAGAGTGAGAGATGATAGAGTGAAGGAGGGGGAAAAGGCAGGCAGATTTGAGGAGCAAGAAAAATGAAAGAAAGTTGAATGAAAAGATGGATATAGGACAGCAAGTAAAGAAGAAAGGAGAAAAGAAGAAATGGTGTCCTGGAAACAAAGTTCAGAGAACAGACAGAGGGAAGCAGAACCATAGAGAACAAGATGATTAGAAAAATAAAATCACCAGATAGCAAAGGTAAGATAAATGATTTTATTTTCAGCTTAATAATTGAAATAGGTCAGTTTTGTGAGTTTACATCTGCTGACCATATTTTGCACTGTAAGGAGGAAATGTGAGGTAGACACTTTAAAATTTAATTGCAAACCCCCCCCCCCCCCCACACACACACACACAAAGTTAGTGTGTGTAGCAAGCTATTCCAGGTGCAGAATGAGTGTATAGTCAATCACCCTATGTATTAAAGGCTTGGGAGAAGAGCCAGGCTTTCACCTGCTTCCTGAAGTAGAGGTAGTATCGAGTTAGATGTAGCCCCTCTGGGAGTAAATTCCAGAGCATGGGGGCTACTCCTGGGAAGACTCACTGGCGGGTATCACATCGTATAATTTCTTTTGATGAGGGTACAGATAGTGATGCTCCTCAAGAGAACCTTACAGGTCTCAAAGGCATGTAAAGGGCTAACTTATTATTTAAGTACTCTGGCCCATTTTGTCTGAGGACTTTAAAAATCAAGTTTTTTAAATTTAGCCTTGTAGGGTACTGGAAGCCAGTGTAGTTTTTGCAGAAAGGATGTGATGTGGTCGCGCCGCTTGCAGCCTTCTATCAGTCATGCTGCAGTATTCTGAATTAGTTGGAGCTGATGCAAACTCTTTTTTTGGTTTGACCAGTGTACAGGGCATTCTTCAAGGACATGCAGGCCATATTGTTCTCACATGTGGGTGATGTCATCCACGTTGCTTGATACGGAAAGCTTTAATAGTGCAATACATTTTAAGAGCACGTGACGAGGAGGAAGTGACCACTTGAGCCTTCTGCTCATCGACCCCTACATCCAATCGTCAGTTTATTGCAACCATCCTGGGACTTTCGGACGTTTTTTGTCTGCCAGTGTGTTCCGCTGAGCTTACTGAACGGGTTTATATGGCTTCTAAAAAGAAAAAAGTGTTCGATCTATCCCAGTTTTTGTACTCTGCATCATTGCAGACCCCGTGAGTGGAGTCAGCGGTATAGCAGAGGAGCACGAGTTGGAGGTCATGTGGCCGTACAGGGCAACTCTGTGGGAGCTCCAATGTCTTCCGCGATGGTGAAAGTTGCGGGAGATCTTAGAGACTGGCTTCAAGAAATTAAAACAGATTTAAAGGCTGTTCTGACCTGCGGAAAGATATTGCTGATCCGAGCAATGCCTTGATATTCACTCTGAGGCTTTTTTAGCAATTGAAAAGCAGTTGGAGGACTTAAAATCTAGCAATGCTGATCTGGCACTTAAGGTCTAGGACCTGGAAAATAGGTCCCAACAATGCAGTATCCACTTTAGGGGCTTGCCTGAGATACCGGTGTACATTGATTGTGAAGCAGTGTTGAAACAAGTAGCCAGTGCCTTGCTAGCTGAGAGGGGCAAGAAGCTCCCAGCGAATCGGGTAGAGATTGTGCGTGCTCATCGGGCAATTAGGAAATTGCGAGACAACAAGGCCAGAGACATAGCTTGCTTTCAGAATTTTAAAAGGAACAGTGATGAGGGCAGCCTGCAGTAAGGATTGGACAGCCTTATGGCAAAATTTTACAAGACCTTTCGGGGCCTTTTGTCCCCACTATTAACCCAAGTCTTCAATAGGGTTCTTGAGGGAGAACCCTTACCTGTTTCTATGAGGGAGGCAGGTGTTACTACTTTACCTTAACCTGGAAAGGATGCTAAACAGTATGGCTCCTGTCTGCTAGGTTCTCTCCTCAATTTGGACGTTAAATTGTTGGCTAGTGTGCTATTGAAATGTTTGAATGCCCATATTTCAGGTCGTATACATGCTGATCAATGTGGGTTCATTCCCTAGCATACTATGGGAGACATTGTTAGAAGGGCCATTAAGCTTAATTGGTATGCAAGACATGCTGGGGTTTTCATGGTCTTCTTAGCCATCAAAACCGAAAAGGCATTTGACTGTGTGGAATGGCCTTTTATGCAAGCAGTTCTGGATGTTGTGGGGTTTGGTCCTCATTTCACATCATGGATCACTGCATTATATACTTCTCCCACTGCACGAGTTTGAGTGAATGGGGGTTATTTGGAAGCTTTTTCCTTGGGGCAGGGGCATGCAGCAGGGGTGTCCTCTGTCTCCTTTGCTGTTTGCTCTTATAGTGGAGCCTTTAGCAGCATGAATCCATCAGACTCTTGGTATCAGAGGGTTGCAGGTTGGGCAGGAGGAGTATAAAATTTCCCTCTTCACGGATGACGTTTTGTTCGTTACGGGTCCTGAGACTGCTTTACAGACACAAGTCATCTAAACTCCTCTCCACCAGAGGTTGTCTTTCTTCTATGTTTGTGCAGCGCTGCGTACGCTTTGTAGCGCTATAGAAATGCTAAGTAGTAGTAGTAGCCTTCCGAAGCTACAAAAAGAAGGTAGCTGACTCAAAATGCCAATTCTATAGCAGCCTAATAGATCAAGATCTTGACAACAAAAAAATTTTCTCCTTAGTTAACACTAGCTTCCGCTATTAAGGATGAACATTCACAGAAAACATGTCCCACCTCCCAGGACCTAGCTGATCATTTTGCCGATAAGATCCTCCAATTTAGGTCCAAACTATCTAAAGCTACACCAACAGAGGAAAATAGTCCAACCCGTAGCTCAACCTTAATTGCCGGAGATCCTTCAACCCAAGGTCTCAAAACCAGTAATCTTTTCAACCACTAACAATTGAGGATGTAAGATCAATGCTGTTGAAATGCTCCCGAGCCAACTGCTCCCTGGATCAATACCCAAAACACCTACTCAAATCCATACCTACAGAAGCAGTAAACTGGCTACTCGATAATCTCAATGAGCTTTTAAAAATTGTCTCTCTTCTTCCTGACATGGGCAAAATTGTTTTCACTCCACTACTGAAAGGGTATGGGCTAGACGTAACATCGCCTGCAAACTATCATCCAGTGGCAAGCATACCCCTTTTTAATAAAGTATTAGAAACCTATGTAAGTAAACTCTCTTTATATATGGAAAAATGTCCTATTTTACACTGGTCACGATTTGGCATCAGATCGTCACATAGTACGGAAACATTACTGCTAGTTCTAACTACATATGTCAAACAGCTTCTGTGCAAAAGCAACCAAGTAATTCTTCTCCAGTTCAATATATCGGCGGCGTTCGATGAGGTTGACCACACATTGCTACTTGAACGCCTGGATCATATAGGAATAACAGGGACTGTGTTCAAATGGTTCAGCAAATTCCTTTCAAATTGAAGTTATTCTGTCAAGCAAAACAACCAACTTTCCAGCTTCTGGTCTCCTAACTACGGGGTCCCACAGGGATCTCCCCTCTCACCTATCCTGTTCAATCTTTGTCATCCCTTGCATCAATACACCTGGGACTTAATGAACTACTATTCTCCGAGGACAAGCAGGCTGCTTGTTCTCACTGATGGGTGATGTCCACGGCAGCCCCTCCAATCGGAATCTTCACTAGCAAAGGCCTTTGCTAGTCCTCGCGCGCCCATGTGCACCGTGCATGCGCGGCCGTCTTCCCGCCCGAAACCGGCTCGTGCCGGCCAGTCTTCTTTTGTCCGCGCTCGGTACGGTCGTGTTACGCCGTTCGCGACCCTTAAGTCGACCTCGCGCGTCTCTTTTTGACTTTCGCTAACTAAAAAAAAAAAAGAAAAAAAAGGATTTTGGGAAAGGACCTTTTCGGTCTTTTTCCCTTTCCGCTATTTCCAGTTTTTGCCCCGGTAAGTTTTCTTTCATCTTCGGGGTAGGCCCTTTTCAGGCCTCGGGTCGAATTTTTTTCTTCCCCTCTTTTTGGTGCCTACCGCAATTACGAGTTTTGATTTCGCCGGCGTGATTTTTCCGCCCATGTCATCGAAGTCTCCCAGCGGCTTCAAGAAGTGCACCCAGTGCGCCCGGGTAATCTCGCTCACTGACAGGCACGCGTCGTGTCTTAAGTGTCTGGGGGCTGTGCACCGCCCGCAGGCCTGTAGTCTGTGCACCCTTTTACAAAAGCGGACTCAGGTAGCGAGATTGGCCCAGTGGAACGTTTTGTTCTCGGGCTCTTCGTCGGCATCGGGAGTATCGAGTGCATAGACGTCGACAGCGTCTAGACCTCCATCCTCGGCCGCGACTGCATCGAGTGCATCGAGGCATCGACCCTCTGCATCGGGGCTGATACATCGGAAGGCGGCGTCGGTGGTACCGGGACCTCCACTTCTGCTGATGTCGTCAGACGGTGGTGCTTCGACTGGAGTGCAGGTGAGGGCTGTCCATTCCCCTGCTGGTGGCGGTGAGCCTTCGGGTGGGTCTCCCCCTACCCTGAGGGCTCCTGCAGTACAGCCCCCCCGAGACCGACCTTCTTCGGCCTCGGCCCCGAGGAAGCGATGGCTGGATTCTACGTCGTCCTCGTCAGTGCCGGGAAGCTCCGGTGACATGCTTCGTGCCAAGAAGTCGAAGAAGCATCAACACCGGTCCCCTTCCCGTATCGGCACCGAGAGCTCTGGGTCGCCGAGGGAGTCGGCACCCAGTAGGCATCGGCACCGAGAGGACCGCTCACCCTCTGTTCAAGAGGTATCGATGCGCTCCACTATGGACAGCCCGGAACAGCCTCCACGCCCGGAACAGACTCTGACATCGACACCTGCATCGGCTTCCACGTCTTTCTCCACAGCCGCTCTGCACGAGAGTCTCCGGGCCGTTCTCTCAGAGATTCTGGGAGAGCTGTTGCGCCCTTCCCCTCTGGTACCGGGGGTGCTTGCGCCACCGGTACCGTCGAGTGAGGCGCCGGCTGGCCCCTTGCCCGGGGTGAGGTCTCCGACATCGGTGCCGCGTGCGGTACCGACTGCGGTCGCCTCCCAGGAAGGCTCCCCGACGACGTCGGCGGAGGGAGCTTCGCCGGTGCGGGCGAGGGAGTGTACCTCTCAACGCTCCCACTGTGGCCGTGGTTCCACGGAGTCGAGCCGGGCACGACTTCAGACACAGGTCCGTGAACTTGTGTCTGATACCGAAGGTGAGGCCTCGTGGGAAGAGGAGGAGATCAGATATTTCTCTGACGAGGAGTCTGAGGGCCTTCCTTCTGATCCCACTCCCTCCCCTGAAAGGCAGCTTTCTCCTCCCGAGAGTCTGTCTTTTGCGGCCTTTGTCCGGGAGATGTCTACGGCCATCCCCTTCCCGGTGGTTGTGGAGGACGAGCCCAGGGCTGAAATGTTTGAGCTCCTGGACTATCCTTCTCCACCTAAGGAAGCGTCCATAGTACCCATGCATCATGTCCTAAAAAAGACATTGCTGGCGAACTGGACCAAGCCACTAAGTAATCCCCACATTCCCAAGAAGATCGAGTCCTAGTACCGGATCCATGGGGACCCAGAGCTGATGCGCACTCAGTTGCCTCACGACTCTGGAGTTGTGGATTTGGCCCTAAAGAAGGCTAAGAGTTCTAGGGAGCATGCTTCGGCGCCCCCGGGCAAGGACTCTAGAACCTTAGACTCCTTTGGGAGGAAGGCCTACCATTCTTCTATGCTCGTGGCCAAAATCCAGTCTTACCAGCTCTACACGAGCATACACATGCGGAACAATGTGCGGCAGTTGGCGGGCTTGGTGGACAAGCTCCCCCCTGAGCAAGCCAAGCCATTTCAGGAGGTGGTCAGGCAGCTGAAGGCGTGCAGAAAATTCCTGGCCAGAGGGGTGGGTGTATGACACCTTTGATGTTGCGTCCAGGGCCGCAGCTCAAGGTGTGGTGATGCGCAGACTCTCATGGCTGCGTGCCTCCGACCTGGAGAATAGGATCCAGCAGCGGATTGCGGACTCGCCTTGCCGTGCGGATAACATTTTTGGAGAGAAAGTCGAGCAGGTGGTAGAGCAGCTCCACCAGCGGGATACCGCTTTCGACAAGTTCTCCCGCCGGCAGCCTTCAGCTTCTACCTCTACAGGTAGACGATTTTTTGGGGGAAGGAAGACTGTTCCCTACTCTTCTGGTAAGCGTAGGTACAATCCTCCTTCTCGACAGCCTGCGGCCCAGGCTAAGCCCCAGCGCGCGCGCTCTCGTCAGCAGCGTGCGCCTCAGCAAGGCCCCTCGGCTCCCCAGCAAAAGCAAGGGACGAGCTTTTGACTGGCTCCAGCAGAGCATAGCCGACATCCAAGTGTCAGTGCCGGGCGACCTGCCTGTCGGAGGGAGGTTGAAAGTTTTTCACCAAAGGTGGCCTCTCATAACCTCCGATCAGTGGGTTCTGCAAATAGTCCAGCAAGGATACACCCTCAATTTGGCCTCCAAACCTCCAAATTGTCCACCGGGAGCTCAGTCTTACAGCTTCCAGCACAAGCAGGTACTTGCAGAGGAACTCTCCGCCCTTCTCAGCGCCAATGCGGTCGAGCCCGTGTCATCCGGGCAAGAAGGGCTGGGATTCTATTCCAGGTACTTCCTTGTGGAAAAGAAAACAGGGGGGATGCGTCCCATCCTAGACCTAAGGGCCCTGAACAAATATCTGGTCAAGGAAAAGTTCAGGATGCTTTCCCTGGGCACCCTTCTTCCCATGATTCAGGAAAATGATTGGCTATGCTCTCTGGACTTGAAGGACGCCTACACTCACATCCCGATACTGCCAGCTCACAGACAGTATCTGCGATTTCAGCTGGGCACACGTCACTTCCAGTACTGTGTGCTACCATTTGGGCTCGCCTCTGCGCCCAGAGTGTTCACGAAGTGCTTGGCTGTAGTCGCAGCGGCACTTCGCAGGCTGGGGGTACACGTGTTCCCATATCTCGACGATTGGCTGGTGAAGAACACATCCGAGGCAGGAGCTCTACAGTCCATGCAGATGACTATTCGCCTCCTGGAGCTACTGGGGTTTGTGATAAATTATCCGAAGTCCCATCTTCTCCCAGTGCAGAAACTCGAATTCATAGGAGCTCTGCTGGACTCTCAGACGGCTCTCGCCTATCTCCCAGAGACGAGAGCCAACAACTTGTTGTCCCTCGTCTCGCGGGTGCGAGCATCCCAGCAGATCACAGCTCGGCAGATGTTGAGATTGCTGGGCCACATGGCCTCCACAGTTCATGTGACTCCCATGGCCCGCCTTCACATGAGATCTGCTCAATGGACCCTAGCTTCCCAGTGGTTTCAGGCTGCTGGGGATCTAGAAGACGTGATCCACCTGTCCACGAGTTTTCTCAAATCCCTGTATTGGTGGACGATTTGGTCCAATTTGACTCTGGGACGTCCTTTCCAAATTCCTCAGCCGCAAAAAGTGCTGACCACGGATGCGTCTCTCCTGGGGCGGGGGAGCTCATGTCGATGGGCTTCACACCCAAGGAAGCTGGTCCCTCCAGGAACGCGATCTGTAGATCAATCTCCTGGAGTTACGAGCGGTCTGGAACGCTCTGAAGGCTTTCAGAGATCGGCTGTCCCACCAAATTATCCAAATTCAGACAGACAACCAGGTTGCCATGTATTACATCAACAAGCAGGGGGACACCGGATCTCGCCCCCTGTGTCAGGAAGCCGTCAGCATGTGCCTCTGGGCTCGTCGTCACGGCATGGTGCTCCAAGCCACATATCTGGCAGGCGTAAAGAACAGTCTGGCCGACAGGTTGAGCAGGATTATGCAACCTCACGAGTGGTCGCTCAATTCCCGTGTAGTGCGACAGATCTTCCAGGTGTGGGGCACCCCCTTGGTAGATCTCTTCTCATCTCGAGCCAACCACAAAGTCCCTCAGTTCTGTTCCAGGCTTCAGGCCCACGGCAGACTGGCATCGGATGCCTTCCTCCTGGACTGGGGGGAGGGTCTGCTCTATGCTTATCCTCCCATACCTCTGGTGGGGAAGACTTTGTTGAAACTCAAGCAAGACCGAGGCACCATGATTCTGATTGCTCCTTTTTGGCCGCGTGAGATCTGGTTCCCTCTTCTTCTGGAGTTGTCCTCCGAAGAACCGTGGAGATTGGAGTGTTTTCCGACCCTCATCACACAGGACGAAGGGGCGCTTCTGCATCCCAACCTCCGGTCTCTGGCTCTCACAGCCTGGATGTTGAGAGCGTAGACTTTGCCTCTTTGGGCCTGTCGAAGGGTGTCTCCCGCATCTTGCTTGCTTCCAGGAAAGATTCCACTAAGAGGAGTTACTTCTTTCTATGGAGGAGGTTTGCCGTCTGGTGTGACAGCAAGGCCCTAGATCCTCGCTCTTGTCCTACACAGACCCTGCTTGAATACCTTCTGCACTTGTCTGAGTCTGGTCTCAAGACCAACTCTGTAAGGGTTCACCTTAGCGCAATCAGTGCATACCATTACCGTGTGGAAGGTAAGCCGATCTCAGGACAGCCTTTAGTTGTTCGCTTCATGAGAGGTTTGCTTTTGTCAAAGCCCCCTGTCAAGCCTCCTACAGTGTCATGGGATCTCAATGTCGTTCTCACCAAGCTGATGAAACCTCCTTTTGAGCCACTGAACTTCTGCCATCTGAAGTACTTGACCTGGAAGGTCATTTTCTTGGTGGCAGTTACTTCAGCTCGTAGAGTCAGTGAGCTTCAGGCCCTGGTAGCCCAGGCCCCTTACACCAAATTTCATCCTAACAGAGTAGTCCTCCGCACTCACCCTAAGTTCTTGCCAAAGGTTGTGTCGGAGTTCCATCTGAACCAGTCAATTGTCTTGCCAACATTCTTTCCCCATCCTCATTCCTGCCCTGCTGAACGTCAGCTGCACACATTGGACTGCAAGAGAGCATTGGCCTTCTATCTGGAGCGGACACAGCCCAACAGACAGTCCGCCCAATTGTTTGTTTCTTTTGATCCCAACAGGAGGGGAGTGGCTGTGGGGAAACGCACCATATCCAATTGGCTAGCAGATTGCATTTCCTTCACTTACGCCCAGGCTGGGCTGACTCTTGAGGGTCATGTCACGGCTCATAATGTTAGAGCCATGCCAGCGTCGGTAGCCCACTTGAAGTCAGCCTCTATTGAAGAAATTTGCAAAGCTGCGACGTGGTCATCTGTCCACACATTCACATCTCATTACTGCCTGCAGCAGGATACCCGACGCGGCAGTCAGTGCTTCAGAATCTGTTCGGGGTTTAGAATCCAACTCCACCCCCCTAGGCCCATGTTTATTCTGTTCCAGGCTACACTCTTAGTTAGTTGGATAAATTGTTAGGTCAATCTCAGTTATGTCCTCGCCGTTGCGAGGCCCAATTGACCATGTTTGTTGTTTTGAGTGAGCCTGGGGGCTAGGGATACCCCATCAGTGAGAACAAGCAGCCTGCTTGTCCTCGGAGAAAGCGAATGCTACATACCTGTAGAAGGTATTCTCCGAGGACAGCAGGCTGATTGTTCTCACAAACCCGCCCGCCTCCCCTTTGGAGTTGTGTCTTCCCTTCTCTTTGTCTTGCTACATATGAGACTGGCCGGCACGAGCCAGTTTCGGGCGGGAAGACGGCCGCGCATACGCGGTGCGCATGGGCGCGCGAGGACTAGCAAAGGCCTTTGCTAGTGAAGATTCCAATTGGAGGGGCTGCCATGGACGTCACCCATCAGTGAGAACAATCAGCCTGCTGTTCTCGGAGAATACCTTCTACAGGTATGTAGCATTTGCTTTATCCTATGCAGATGACATCCTGCTTCTCTTACCAGTGACAGCATCAAACATAGATCCAACTCAGTCTGTAGCAAATGGTATGACTGCTTCAGCATCTGGACCCTGACCAATAAACTGAAATTTGAATGCATGAAAAAAACAAGGTCCTGTGATTCCGAAATCGGGGAGTTGCGATCCCATCATCAATATCTTTGACCAGTGGTCAAATCTTTACAGTCTAATCTGAAACCAGAGTACTAGGGGTCTTGCTTGACTTTTCACTCACCTTCTCTTCCCATATTAACCAGTTAAGGAAGAAAACACTGTTCAAACTGAGACTGCTACATCTAGTCAGATCATTCTTCGATCAAAAAGCCTTCACACTACTAGTCCAAATGTTAGTCCTACCTCACTTGGATTACTGTAACGTTCTATTTCTTGGTATTAAGTGTCAGTATAAAAAAAACTGCAAATCATACAGAGCACAACTGCTAGACTAATATACAGATTGATAATACTAGCGTTTCCACTCATCTAAACAAACTGCACTGGCTTCCCATAGCAGAAAGACTCAGGTTCAAAGCTACTACTACTACTATTTAGCATTTCTATAGCGCTACAAGGCGTACGCAGCGCTGCACAAACATAGAAGAAAGACAGTCCCTGCTCAAAGAGCTTACAATCTAATAGACAAAATAAAGTAATGAATTCAATTAATGTGTACAGGAAGGAGGAGAGGAGGGTAGGTGGAGGCGAGTGGTTATAAGTGGTTACGAGTCAAAAGCAATGTTAAAGAGGTGGGCTTTCAGTCTAGATTTAAAAGTGGCCAAGGATGGGGCAAGACGTAGGGGCTCAGGAAGTTTATTCCAGGTGTAGGGTGCAGCGAGACAGAAGGTGCGAAGTCTGGAGTTGGCAGTAGTGGAGAAGGGAACAGATAAGAAGGATTTATCCTTGGAGCGGAGTGCACGGGAAGGGGTGTAGGGAAGGATGAGTGTGGAGAGATACTGGGGAGCAGCAAAGTGAGTACATTTATAGGTTAGTAGAAAAAGTTTGAACAGGATGTGAAAACGGATAGGGAGCCAGTGAAGCGACTTGAGGAGAAGGGGTAGTATGAGTAAAGCGACCCTGGCGGAAGACGAGACGGGCAGCAGAGTTTTGAACCGATTGGAGAGGGGAGAGGTGACTAAGTGGGAGGCCAGCAAGAAGCAGATTGCAGTAGTCTAAAGGAGAGGTGACAAGGGTGTGGATGAGGGTTTTGGTAGAGTGCTCGGAAGGAAAGGAGCGGATTGTACAGATGTTGTAAAGAAAGAAACGACAGGTCTTGGCGATCTGCTGGATATGAGCAGAGAAGGAGAGAGAAGAGTCAAAGATGACCCCAAGGTTTCGAGCTGAGGAGACAGGGAGAATGAGAGAGCCATCAACAGAAATAGAAAACGGGGGGAGTGGGGAGGTGGGTTTGGGGGGAAAAATGAGAACCTCGGTTTTGGTCATGTTTAATTTCAGGTGGCGTTGAGACATCCAGACAGCAATGTCAGACAAGCACGCTGAAACTTTGGTTTGGATGCAAGGTGAGATATCAGGGGTAGAAAGGTAGATTTGGGAGTCATCAGCATAGAGATGGTAGGAAAAGCCATGGGATGAGATTAATGAACCAAGGGAAAGAGGAGGGGACCAAGAACAGAACCCTGAGGTACGCCGACAGGCAGAGGGATAGAAGTAGAAGAGGATGCACCAGAGTGAACACTGAAGGTGCGGAAGGAGAGGTAGGAAGAGAACCAGGAAAGGACAGAGCCCTGGAATCCATGTGAGGACTTGTTTAGTTTTTCAAATCCTACAAGGCTTCACCTCTGAACTGCTAAGACCGCTTCGTTATGTCTGGTTCAGTCTAACAGACTGAAACACCAACTGATGCTAGCATCACTGTTCAAAAGACAATTAGATATCAGAAGATTTTCAGCCTTCTATTCCCCGTTCTTGGAGTCAAAATATGAAACTCTGTACCTATTCCCATCAGAACAGAAAACAGTTACCTCAACTTCAGGAAGAGGCTAAAAACCTTTCTCTTCCCAAAGACTGCTTCATAACAATCCATCATGACTTCTACCTGATGGGTTTTGGTGCGGCAGCAGGGTGAAGGTGGAGTGGGAGTTCCAGACCTTCGTCACTATTATTGGGTAGTGCAAATCCGGTCATTGATGGCCTGGGGATTGCCTACACCTATAAGTGAAGCTAGAGGGGGTATTATTGGATAAGATCTATTGTGGGCAGCTCTTTTGGACCCCTCTAATGATTCCAGGGCGGTGGAGGATTCAGAACTGTATCATACAAGACTCCCTGGCTATTTGGATTCTTTGGTTTTGTGTTTTGTTCCGGGGTGGGCACATTCCACAGTGTGCCCCGTTTTCAGCTTTGGCCCCTCTTATTGAGGGTTGGTCTTCACATGCATTTCAGTTGTGGGAACAAAGGGGGCTTACACATCTTTGTCAGCTGCTTAAGGAGGGTGCACTCCTTATCTCGTTTTATGAGCTGCAACATTTTTATCACTTAGAAAAGATTTTTTTATGTATTTGCAGCTTAGACGACACCTTTATAATGAGCATCGTCGGGAGGATTTTTGGGATCTCTCCGCCCCCTTTGAGGTTTTTTTTTAACCACAGGCCTGCAAAGGTGAAAGCTGATTTCCTTCCTTTATGATTTTTTTTTGTTTGTTTGTTTCCGACCGCCTCTATGGAGGTGCCCCGTTATATACGGCACTGGGAGTCTGATTTGGGGTGACCTGTGTCTTCGCAAGAATAGGAAGGAGCTTACCAAATCATGTTCCGTATTTCTGTCTCAGCTAACTTGTTGGAAAACTGTGTACATAAGTATTGCCATACTGGGACAGACCAAAGGTCCATCAAGCCCTGCATCCTGTTTCCAACAGTGGCCAATCCAGGTCACAAATACCTGGCAAGATCCCAGAAAAGTACAAAACCTTTTATGTTGCTTATCCCAGAACTAAGCAGAGGATTTTCCCCAAGTCCATTTTAATAATGGTCTATGGGCTTTTCCTTTAGGAAGCTGTCCAAACCTTTATAAAGCCCCGCTAAGCTAACCGCCTTTACCACATTCTCTAGCATCAAATTCCAGAGTTTAATTACACGTTGAGTGAAGAAAAACTTTCTACGATTCATTTTTAATTTACTACTTTGTAGCTTCATCGCATGCCCCCTAGTCCTAGTAATTTTGGAAAGAGTAAACAGATGCTTCACGTCTACCGTTTCCACTCCATTCATTATTTTATAGACCTCTATCATATCTCCCCTCAGCCATCTTTTCTCCAAGCTTAAGAGCCCTATCCGCTGTAGCCTTGCCTCGTATGTGGTAAAGGGCCCCCACGACCATAGCACATTTTACCTTCACACAAACGGGGGCCTGTTGGTAATGGTGCAGGGGAGGAGTACACATTTCCACATTTGGTGGGCGTGTCCTTTTATTAAACCTTTTTGGAGTAGATGGGCGTGGATATTTTCTACTATGCACTCAGCTCCTATACCAGCAGATGCTGCTGGTGCATATGGTTCCTGCTTCTCTCTCCCTGGATGTGGCGAGGATTCTCCTCCCATATATAGCGGTCATCTGGTGGGAGGGAGGTGGCTAAATGCTGGTGGTCTGCAGTGCTCTTGAAGATGCCTTGTCTTCGGAGTGCTCTATTGGATGCTTTTTATTTTAATAAGCTGATGCAGGGCCGGTCTTAGCAAGTGCGGGGCCCTATGCAGACCAATTTGGTGGGGCCCCATTCTAGCCCCACCCCCACCATAGCCCCGCCCCACCGTACCCCCGCCCCCACCCTAGTTCCACCCCATTGATAAAATTATTCCATTTTTAGAACACTTTATTTATGAAATTTCAAATAAAGACAAATGAAGCTAAACTTGTACAAAAAACTGATTGAAATAATAAGCACAATGCTATCATGAAACCTCCCCTCCCCAGAAATTATTCAGTTCAAGTCCACTACAATTAGTAGTTCCAATTCTCATAACAAAGGAGAATAAAGGAAAAATATTAAGAAAAGGTTCAGTACTTTCAAATTCCCCTATTACTCTGTAACCCATATATGCAATAAAATAAAAATGAAATGAAAAGATATACAATAAAATAAAGTGATATGTAAAATATAATGTACAATATAAAAACATATAGACCACCAAGGTATTAAAATTGTTTTAAAATATATACCACAACTCTCTGACTCAAGAAGACTCCGACTCTGTCATCCATAATTGTCTGACAACACACAGAAAAAAAAATAAGTTAAAAAAAAAAAGTCACAATTAATACCTTATACACCAATATACCAGCCATACGGAAAATGCAGATTATCAACAATATGAAGCTAGCAAGGGATCATAATATCACAATTCTCATGTAGAGCCACAAAACACCCTTTTAGAGATAGTGTGTCATGATTTAGGCTCTACACCCTTTCCGATGTTTGGTGCCACCTTAGTAAGGCCAACACACAATCTCTCCACTGCAAAACACTATACACAAACGTGTGCAAAAACACACTCATAACCTTAAACCATAAACAGCACTAATTCCAAGGACAGGACGAGCTACAACCTTATGCGTGGCGTGGAAAGGCAACTGTAATTACACCGGGCTCTAAAACACCAGTGCCACAACCTAGTGAAAAAAAAACAACAAAAAGGGCTGCAAACTATACGCTAGCAGAATACTGCACCTTCCTTGATCACACCTGAAAAACACATGAATGCAAAATACTGAACTGGAAAGTTACCTCAAGAAGTCAGACTCAGTATGTAGCAATACTACAAAAATTAAAACTTGCATGAAAAATATCACAGATGCACATTTCCAAAAACTAACATATTCCAATTAATAAATCCTGAATAAAATAGTTTTTTCTACCTTTGTTGTCTGGTGACTGTTTTTCTGATCATGCTGGCTCAGTATCCGACTGTGCTGCTATCTGTCCTCTTAACTCCGTTTCCAGGGCTTCCTTTCCATTTATTTCTTTACTTTCTGCCTTTCTTCTTCATTTCTTGCCCTACATCCGTAAGTAAAAGCTGGGTCCTCCGCAGACTTGACTGTCCAGTGGATCCAGCTTCTGCCTATTTTCTATATCCATGTGCACTTTTTCTCCTCTCTTCCTTTTCCCTCACCTCATCTCCTTCCTCACTCTTCCCTCGCCTCCATCCATGTCCAGCATTTCTTCTCTCTCCTCCATCCACCCATGTCCAGCGACCCTCCTGTCCCCCCTGCCATCCATCTATGTCCAGCAACACCCCCTGTCCCCTCTGTCCTCCCCTGCCATCCACCTATGTCCAGAGACCCCCTCCCCTCCATCCACCCATGTCCAGCGACCCTCCTGTGCCCCCTGCCCTCCACCTATGTCCAGAACCCCCCTCCCCTGCCATCCACCCATGTCCAGCAACCCTCCTGTCCCCCCTGCCATCCATGTCCAGCAACACCCCCTGTCCCCTATGCCCTCCCCTGCCATCCACCCATGTCCACCGACCCTCCTGTGCCCCCTGCCCTCCACCTATGTCCAGAACCCCCCTCCCCTGCCATCCACCCATGTCCAGCGACCCTCCTGTCCCCCCTGCCATCCATGTCCAGCAACCCCCCGTCCCCTATTCCCTCCCCTGACATCCACCCATGTCCAGCGACCCTCCTGTGCCCCCTGCCCTCCCCTGCCATCCACCCATGTCCAGAAACCCCCTCCCCTGCCATCCACCCATGTCCAGTGACCCTCCTGTCCCCCCTGCCATCCATGTCCAGCAACCCTCCTGTCCCCTATGCCCTCCCCTGCCATCCACCCATGTCCAGCGACCCTCCTGTGCCCCCTGCCCTCCCCTGCCATCCACCTATGTCCAGAAACCCCCTTCCCTGCCATCCACCCATGTCCAGCGACCCTCCTGTCCCCCCCTGCCATCCATGTCCAGCAACCCCCCTGTCCCCTATGCCCTCCCCTGCCATCCACCCATGTCCAGCGACCCTCCTGTGCCCCCTGCCCTCCCCTGCCATCCACCCATGTCCAGCGACCCTCCTGTGCCCCCTGCCCTCCCCTGCCATCCACCCATGTCCAGCGACCCTCCTGTGCCCCCTGCCCTCCCCTGCCATCCACCTATGTCCAGAAACCCCCTTCCCTGCCATCCACCCATGTCCAGCGACCCTCCTGTCCCCCCCTGCCATCCATGTCCAGCAACCCCCCTGTCCCCTATGCCCTCCCCTGCCATCCACCCATGTCCAGCGACCCTCCTGTGCCCCCTGCCCTCCCCTGCCATCCACCCATGTCCAGCGACCCTCCTGTGCCCCCTGCCCTCCCCTGCCATCCACCCATGTCCAGCGACCCTCCTGTGTCCCCTGCCCTCCCCTCCCATCCACCTATGTCCAGAAGCCCCCCTCCCCCTCCATCCACCCCATGTCCAGCGACCCTCCTGCCCCCTTGTCAACTGCCATCCACCTATGTCCAGTAACCCCTCCCATCCCCCCTGCCCTCCACCCATGTCCCGTGACGCGAGTCTCCTCGTTCCCCTGCTGCTCCCCCTCCCTCCAGCCACCTGAGACATCTCCCGTCTGACCCCCCCCTCCCCGACCCGCCAAACGACCCTCTTCTGCCGCCCGCACCTCACCTGACCAGACCCAGCATTTAAAAAAAACCTCCAAGTGGCGGTGCCGGTGCCTCGCGTCAGAGAAGAAAACTCGCTTTGTCGTTGGCCGGCCTTCCCTCAAGTCCCGCCCTCTGATGTAACTTCCGCAAGGGCGGGACTTGAGGGAAGGCCGGCCAACGACAAAGCGAGTTTTCTTTTCTCAGACGCGAGGCACCGGCACCGCCGCTTGGAGGTTTTTTTTAAAATGCTGGGTCGGGTCAGGTGAGGTGCGGGCGGCAGAAGAGGGTCGTTTGGCGGGTCGGGGAGGGGTCTCAGGTGGCTGGAGGGAGGGGGAGCAGCAGGGGAACAAGGAGACTCGCGTCGCGGGACATGGGTGGAGGGCAGGCGAGGCAGAGGCGAGGCACGCCGTGCGGGGCCCCCTTAGGCGCGGGGCCCTATGCGGCCGCCTTGGTCGCCTCTGCCTAAGACCGGCCCTGAGCTGATGGCGCAGAGGTGGGGGCTCCTCGCATTTCAGAAAATTTGGGCACCAGAGTCTGTCCCAATAAACAGCTGTTTTTAGGCTCCATAGTACAGTATACCAGCCATGGTTCTAGTTAGCCTACTTCTATTTGTTAAGGGGTTACCTGTACTTTTGTACTTTTTCCCTACTTGGATCTAATTGAAGCAGGGGATAAGGGGGTAGTGGTAGGGGGGATAGAAGGGGGGTTGTTTGTTATCATATTTGGAGGCCTGCTTCTTCGCTGTTTGACTATGTATGCTTTTGGAAATTTTAAAAAAAAAAGCACACAACAGCGCCCCCACCGCTCATATGTGCGTTCCTTCCCATCTACCACTAGAGTGTGGGTCCATCATCCACAGTGAGGAGAGGACATGCTGCTGGTGCAAGACTTTTTTGTGCCTTCTCTGCAAGTATTGTCTTTCCTGCTTTTATTTTTTTTTTCTCTTTTCAGGATTTTTTTCTCCTTACCTTTAAGTTTGTCAATTTTTTATTTATTTATTTATTTATTTTATTGCATTTTTATCCCACATTTTCCCACCTCTTTGCAGGCTCAGTGTGGCTTATAATATAAGATGAATGGTGGAAATACAATTCGTTACAACTTGGTTATGGATTACATTGTGAAGAATTATGTGAGACAATCAAAGTGTCGTTAAGGAATATAGCAATGGAACAAAACTTTGAAACATAGGAAGGAGACAAAGGGAAGCTAACAGGGCAGTATTAAGATACGAAGACATATGGTAGAAATAGTTCTGTGAGTCAAGGAATGAGTGAGGTGAGGTTATGGAGGATGAGAGATCGGGAGTGGATGTATTGATGCATTAATGGACATTGGGTGTGGATTTTATGTGTTTCGGTTCTTTCCGTCAGTTTTTTCAAAAAGATGGGTCTTCAATAATTTGCGGAAGGAGGCTTGCTCGTAGATCGTTCTCAGGTTGCGCAGCAGTGAATTCCAGAACTGCGTGCTCATGTGAGAAAAGGTTGACGCGTGTAGCGTCTTGTATTTCAAGCCCTTGCAATTAGGGAAGTGGAGGTAGGCTGGGGCTTCGCCGTGAATGATTTTGTGGACTAATGTGCATACTTTAAAAGTAATGCGTTCCTTGAGTGGAAGCCAGTGTAGCTTCTCTCTTAGGGGTTTTGCACTTTCATATTTTGGTTTTCCGAAGATGAGTCTGGCTGCTGTATTCTGGGCTGTTTGAAGTTTCCTCAGTATTTGCTCTTTGCAACCTGCGTATAATGAGTTGCAGTAATCCAGATGGCTGAGTACGAGGGATTGCACTAGGCTGCGAAAGACGGATCTTGGGAAGAATGGTCTTATTCTTTTCAGTTTCCACATGCAGTAGAACATCTTTTTGGTTGTGTTGTTTGCGTGAGTTTCGAGTGTTAGGTGGCGGTCGATAGTGACTCCAAGGATTTTTAGCGTTTCTGAGATTGGCAAGTTTAGTTTTGGTGTGTTTATAGTGGTAAATTCATTCGTGTTGTATTGGGAGGTGAGCATCAGGCATTGAGTTTTTTCTGCATTTAATTTCAAACGAAATGCATCTGCCCATGTGTTCATGATGTGTAGACTTTGATTGATTTCATTAAAGATTTCTTTGATGTCTTGTTTGAAAGGGATGTATATTGTCACATCATTGGCGCATATATATGGTTTGAGGTTATGGTTTGATAGGAGTTTTGCCAAAGGGATCATCATTAGGTTGAAGATGGTTGGTGAGAGGAGTGATCCTTGTGGTACTCCACATTCAGGTGTCCATGCATTAGACGTGGTTGAATTTGATGTAACTTGATACGAACGCTGTGTTAGGAATCCCTTGAACCAGTTCAGGACATTTCCTCCGATGCCAAAATATGCAAGTATGTGCAATAGGATTCCGTGGTCCACTATATCGAAGGCACTTGACATGCCGAATTGTAGGAGGAGTATATTGTTGCCAGTTGCAATTATTTGTTTAAATTTAGTCATTAGGGTGACTAGTACTGTTTCTGTGCTATGATTTGACCGGAATCCCGATTGGGCATCATGCAGTATTGAATGTTTGTTTAGATAGTTTGTGAATTGTTTAGTTACCATTCCTTCAGTTACTTTGGTTATTAGTGGTATGGATGCTACTGGCCTGTAATTGGTTATTTCTCTCGTGCTTTTCTTTGTATCTTTTGGAATTGGGGTGAGTAAGATTTTTCCTTTTTCTTTTGGGAAAAGTCCGTTTTGTAGCATGAAGTTTACGTGGTTCGTTAGGTCTATTATGAATTGTTGAGGAGCAGATTTCATGTGGTTATTTGGGCATATGTCTAGCTTGCAGTGGGATTTGGCAAATCTTTTAAGTGTTTCAGAGATGAGGTCTTCTGATAGTAGTTCGAATTCGGTCCAGGCTCTGTCTGCTGGGTATGTTCCTTCTTTTGGATCTAGACTATCTAGAAGTGTGGCGTATTCAGTAGGGCTAGCAGGTATTTTGAGTCGTAATTGTATAATTTTCTCCTTGAAGTATTTCGCAAGGTTGTCAACATCTGGTATATCTTTGCCGTTGTTTGTGACTGGTGTGGTGTCTAACAGTTTGTTCACAAGGTTGAAGAGTTTGTGTGTCTTTGTAGTTTGGTCCTATTATTGTTTTGTAGTGTAGTCTTTTAGTCTGTTGGTCCCTGTCCTCTCGAAGAAGATTGACACCATGTATCTTATCCAGAGTTCCCCTGGGTTTGATCAGCTGCAGTTGGTCTCATTCCCTGGTGGTGGAATCCGCACTCAAATGAGCCAGAAGTTCTAAAGACTTTGCTTTGGTGTCCTTCACATACAGAAGCTTGAACTCCGGACTCCGTTGGGTGGAAGATGTATCGGGCTTTCAATGTTCATCTCCCGTATACAGTCATATCAGCTCTACATGAGCCTCTCTACTTGTGGAACCTGGTGCGCAGTATGATTGATTTGGCACTTGAGCAGGCTAAATCTCTTCGCCAGCTAGCCAGGCAGCAGAAGCCATATCGTAAATTCCTGGCCAAGGGCTCTTACGATATTTTTGTTGTGGCATCCAGGATTTCTGCTCAAGAGTATACTGATGCGCAGAATCATGGCTGCATGTCTGTCTTGGACCAACTGGTATAGCAGAGGTTGTTGGATGCCACATGCCAGGGGGATAATCTTTATGGAGAGAAGGTGGAGGAGGTCGTGGACCTTGTAAAAAGTACACTGATACCATTGATACTCTCTCCCACCAGACGCTTTCTTGTGCCCTCCTTATCTAGGAGGTTTTGGGGCAAATCGGAGAGGTCCGTACAACTCTGAGGTGTAGCTTTTCTCAACAGTCACAGCCCCAGCACACTCGTTCTCATCACCACCATGCACGTAAGGCCAAGCCTAGCTCCTCAGTCAAAACAGGGGACGAGTTTTTGACTGGCTCCAGCAGAGCATAGCCTCTGTAATATTGACTATTCCTGACGACCTACTGGTGGGAGGGAGACTGAGGTTTTTTTTCCAAGACAGGTGGCCCCTTGTATCCTCTAACTGGTTGGTTCTCTAAATAGTCAATCTCAGGTATGCCTTACATTGGCATCAAAGACTGCCAAATTGCCCTCGTTTTCACGAAGAAGTACTTGGAGAGGAACTCGCTGCCCATGTGTCCCATCCTAGACCTAAGAGCCCAGAGCAAATTCCTAGTCAAAGAAAAGTTCAGGATGGTTTCCTTGGGCACCCCTCTCCCAGTGATTCAGGTTCAAGATTGGCTATGCTCTCTGGGCTTAAAGGATGCCTACACTCATATCCTGATACTTCAGGCCACAGGAAATATCTGATTTTGGTTGGGAACACATCATATTCAGTACCACATGTTGCCATTTGGCCTTGAATCTGCTCCCAGGGTTTTCACTAAATGTCTAGCAGTAGTCATAGCGACACTACGTAGACTGGGAGTCCATGTGTTTCCCTACATGGACAATCGGCTGGTGAAAAGCACTTTGAAGGACGGTGCTCAGGAGTCCATGTGGAGAACTATTCAGGTGTTAGAGCTGCTAGGGTTTGTTTTACATTACTCTGTCCCATCTGCCCTGGTTCAGCAATTGGGAGTTTATTGGAGCCCTACTAGACACATAGGTGCGTGCCTTTCTCCCTGTGTTGGGGGCGGACATTCTCGTTACACTTGCCACTTGGGTTCGAGCCAGCCAGCAGGTCATAGCTTGGCAGATGTTGAGGTTACTAGGCCATGTGGTCTCCAATGTGCATGTCACTCCCTTGACATGTCTTCACATGAGAACTGCCCAGTGGACCCTACCTTCCCGGTAGTGTTGGGACTCCGGGATCCTGGCGGATGTCATCCGGGTAACACCGGAATTAGTTCAGTCCCTCCTCTGATGGACAATTCATTCCAATTTGACCGTGGGACTTGCATTCCAAATTCCTCAGCCCCAGAAGGTGCTGATGACAGAAGAATCCCACCTGGGGTGGGGAGCTCATTTGGAGGGTTTCACACTCAAGGTGCTTGGTCAGCTCAGGAGACAGCAGATCTTCACAACAACCTTCTGGAGCTGTGGCAATCTGGAATGCTGTAAAGGCTTTCAGAGATTGGCTGTTTATCCAAATTGTACTCATTCTTACGGGGGTTGCAATGTATTACACCAACAAGCGGGGTTAGGGGGTACCAGATCATATCCTGTGTGTCAGTAGGCCGTCTGGATGTGGCAATGGGCTGTCCAGGGCAGGATAGTTCACAGAGCCACATACCTGGCAGACAAATCCAACAGCCTGGCTGAAAGACTGAGCAGGGCCATGCAACCACATGAGTGGTCACTCAGCGTGGGCATTGCCCACAAGATCTTCCAAGTGTGGGAGACCCCCTCGGTGAGTCTGTTTGCCACTCCATTCAATTACAAAGTCCCTCAGTACTGTTCCAGGCTTGGGCACACGACAGACTATCATCAGATGCCTTCCTCCTCCATTGGGGGAACAGCCTTCTGTATGTATGTCCTCCCTTCTCTCTCATGGGGAAGACTTTGCTGAAACTAACTATATCTCAAAGATATAGTGGAATTAGAAAAGGTGCAGAGAAGGGCGACGAAAATGATAAAGGGGATGGGGCGACTTCCCTATGAGGAAAGGCTAAAGCGGCTAGGACTCTTGAGCTTGGAGAAAAGGCAGTTGAGGGGAGCTATGATAGAAGTCTATAAGCTAATGAGTAGAGTCGAACAGGTAGATGTGAAGCGTCTGTTTACGCTTTCCAAAAATACTAGGACTGGGGGGCATGCGATGAAGTTACAATGTAGTAAATTTAAAACGAATCGGAGAAAATATTTCTTCACTCAACGTGTAATTAAACTGTGGAATTCGTTGCCAGAGAATGTGGTAAAGGTGGTTAGCTTAGCAGAGTTTAAAAAAGGTTTAACGGCTCTCTAAAGAAAAAGTCCATAGACCATTATTAAATGGGGAGAATCCACTATTTCTACGATTAGCAGTATAAAATGTTTTGTACTTTTTTGGGATCTTTCCACGTATTTGTAACCTGGATTGGACACTGTTGGAAACAGGATGCTGGGCTTGATGGACCTTTGGTCTTTCCCAGTATGGAAATATTTATGTACTTATGTAACCTTTCTAATAGCCACATATTGGCCCAGACAGATCTGGTTCCCTCTTCTTCTGGAGTTATCCTCCGAAGAACGTTGGAGATTGGAGTGATTTCCGATTCTTGTAACGCAGAATGAGGGATCTCTTCTATGTCCCAACCTCCAGTCCCTGGCCCTCACAGCCTGGATGTTGAGAGCTTAGAATTTACTTCCTTTCATCTTCCTGAGGGTACCTCCAGGGTCTTGCTGTCTTCCAGGAAAGATTTCACCAAGAGGTGTTATTCTTTCTAAAGGAAGAAGTTTGCCGTCTGGTGTGAGGGCAAGGCCCTAGATCTTTTTTTTTTTTTTTTTTTTTGCCCTACATAAAACCTGCTTGAATACATTCTGCACCTCTCTAAATCTCATCTTAAGACAAACTCCGTAAGGGTTCACCTCAGTTAAATTAGTGCTTCATAGGTGTGGCTGGCAGGGATCTGCAACCCCCGCTAGCAGATCTCCTCCCGGTAAAAAGAACACTTAACAGCCTGTGCATCCAGCAGTGTCGCTCAGCCGCTGCTGCCCCATCCCTCGAGCATGTGCAGAGGCTGGCCATGTCAGTGACTCTGGGACACTACCACCAGCTGCGCAGAGTGTAAGTGTTCTTTCTGCCAGGAGGAGGTCTTCGGCTGGCGAGACTTGAAGATCCCCTTCAGCTCAGGTATTTTTGGTTTGATGGGGTGTAGGTAGAGAACCCGAGGGGGATGAGGAGAGCGGGGGGGGGGGGGGGGGGGGGCAAAGAGGACAGGGAGAGGAGCCCGAGGAGAACAGAGAAGAGATTAGTTATCGGGCCAACCTTAAATTTGCCATCTGGCTACGCTCCTGCTTCAGTCCCTGTCCCCACCCCATCCCTGCAAGCTCTGACCATACTGGCCAATCTTACTAAACAATATATATGTATAAAGTTATGAGTGTATAGATATAGATATGTGTATGTGTGTGTGTATATATATATATATATAGATAGATATAGATAGGGGATAAGAGTGTGCTGGGGTCAGGCTAAAGAGGGACAGAGTGCTGCAAAGGTGGGGAAGAGTGTGCTGAGATTAGGCTAGGAAAGAGAATAAGAGAGATCAGACTGAGAAGGAGGGAAGAGAGCTCTGGGAAGGCAGAGTATGCTGAGATTGGGCTGGGTGTGCTACTGACACCTGCAGTCTGGCATCTATTTTTGCCTCTCAGCTCTCTCTCTCCCTCCCCCCCCCCCCCCTCCCCCGTTGTATTTGTTTTCAGAGGTCTCTAGCAGCCAGTAGCAATTAATACACACTGCTCATGCTGACTCAACAGCCTTCTGTCTGCTTCCTGAGCAGAAACAGGAAGTTGCATCAGAGAGGAGGCTGTTGAGTCAGCATGAGCAGTGCGGCAGTGTTGCCAGGGTTGTGGGTTTCTCGCCCAGTTGGGCTCCTTTCCGCGAGTCGCTGCGGCTTTTTCACGCTGCATGTGGGTTCCGGGATTTTGGGCAGCTTTTTTTAAGCCCTGCTGGTGGTTTTTTCGCCCACCGTGGGTGGTCGCGGGTTGGCTGGTTTTCCCGCGGCTGCGGACAATAGAAGCCCCACGGAGGTGGGCTTCATGATGTCATTTGTATGCAAATGGCCTCAATATTTATTAATGGTGTCATTCACATTCAAATTGACTTTGTGCAGTTTTGGGCTGGCTTTGGGCGTGACAAATTTTTTCCATCCGGCAACACTGCAGTGCGGGAGAATCGCTACTGGCTGCTGCAGTCCTTGGAAGGAAATACAATTTTTTTTAATTACACGGGGAGGGGGGGGGGAATTCAGAGGCAAAAGGAGATGCCAGATCACTGGTTGTGGGGGGTCAGGAGGAAATGGAGTCATGTGGTAATCTGTGGCAAATACTTTTGCTTTGTTTTACCATTCCTGTGGGGTGGTAAACAGTTTTTCTTCCGCATCTGTGGTACTCCCTTCAAAATGTTTACCTTTACCACATGTCCCCATCCCCATGTCATTCTCTACTCCTTTCAGAACCCTGCAGCCCAATTTGATCCTAACTACAGCCACCAGATGTCACTGTTTCAAAATGACTGAAAGTCCCTCAGCCAGGGTCTTTGAATACCACCTCCACGGTATCCCTAGCCACTTGGGGAGCGAGTCCCAGCCCTTATCTATTGTTACTCTTCATCTTAACTTGTGAGATCAAGTCTTGAGGTGTTTATCCTTTTGGAAGAGTTCTTGAGGACTATATATAGAAGGCAAGTGAAGATGTTAGTGCATTCAGATTAGGTAGCAATTAGACATACCTTTAAGATATTTTTGTTGTGTAATTTAATGAAAGGCAAGGGGGAAGTTCATAAATTCACCTAATCAGCAATCTCACCTGATTTTTTTATTTAGATGTTAGATTTAGTTACTTGCTCTGATCATCAGGGCTTTATTTCCTTGCGCTGTTCCAGCGCTAATTTTACAGCACTGTTTGGAACAGCGCGGGGAAATGATCATTGGGGCCTGAATGCACAGTTTTTTGCCTTCAATGTAGTAAACTAATGGCATGCAAATTACCGCCACATTTTAAAAGTTTGTGCTGCCAGAAAAACAGAAAATGCAGCACATACTGTGGCGATAGAATGTAACAGTTTGCTGCTGATTAGCCAAAAATCCCCTCCCTACCTGTCAATGTGTGAGCCTGACAGAAAAGGAGACAATAGAAAAAAAAAGAGGTTGTGCAAGGGGTCACCTCCCCCCACCCAAAAACTCTGACACTCCCCCCCAAAACAGTACCCAAAAAATCCATGATAGTGTAGTGGTCCCCTCCACCTTTTTCACATACCATTAATCAGAAGCAGCAGCAATGTACATTGGCTCCTGCCTCCGCACTGCAGTCTTTTTGAAATGTCTCCTGATACCGCATATGCACCTGGGATGCGCGATGTGGAATCAGTCTGCCAAATAAAGGAATTTTCACTTTACTTGGTAGACTGAGCAAACACTACCAGCTAAGAGAAAAATTATTTTATTTGGCAGACCGATTGATCCTGCATGGCACATCCCAGATGTGTTATACAGGGCCAGGTGCTGCAATTTTGCTAGATGGGGGCCCAGCGTGTGAGTATTGCTCCTGCCTCTGGTTAAAGGTATGTGGGGGGGAGGCTGGGAGTTCATGGTACGTTAGATTACCACAAATATTTTTTTGAGTTTTGGGGGGTGGGGTTGTGGTTCACTAGAGTACCAGGAATTGTTTGTTTTTGGTAGGGGTGGAGAGGGGATTAGGAGATTTATGGGGAAGGGGATGGAGGTGACCTGAGGCAGCAAGTAATGGGACTGCTGGCTGCCTTGGTGTTAGTCTGCAGGACCCATCCCTTCTATGCCTCCTTTTATCTGGTGTTCTTGTTTACCACCTTAGGTTTCTGTAGCAGTTCTTTGCAGCTGTATTACCATCCATTTAAATAGGATGTGTGCAAGCATCTAATTCGGGGGGGGGGGGGGGTTGCACAAGGTTAGTTTCTGCACAAGCCCCTTTTCTTATCAAGTGCCCAGAAAGCTGAGGGCAGACCCTATGCCATTCATAAGCTTTGGTCTACTCTAGCTTTTTGTGCTTGGGCTACTTGTATTCAATAAACCTGTCATTCAATTCAGTGAATGTTTCTTTCCTCCTCCCCCCCCCCCCCCCCTCCATAATTCTTTTTGTATTTTACAGTTCAATAGTTTCATTTTTCTTTCCTTCAAATTCCTGTTTCTCCTTATAGCAACATCCGTTGTTTCAAGATTGATCAGCCTTCGACAGGCTTCTCAGCCAATGATGCCTCAAGCATTCCAGCAGTGTGGAGCCATGGGTACACCGAGGCCTCGGGAGTCAAAAACAAGTAGGTCATCAGTCCATGATTATTGAAGAATAAAACAAGGGAGTGGCAGCACAGGAAAGTAGAAAACATTTCTGAAACAGGCGCTAATTTATCACATGAAAATGTTTTTGTACAGAGAATTGGGCAGGCCAACTATAAGAGATGTGCCCTGCCTACTCCAGGGCTGCTGCTGCTTTGTTGGAAAGGGTTGCTAAGAGACCAGGGACACGGACTGTCTGCCTTTGAAGACTAGAGAGCCTGAGAACAGTCTAAGTATTCAAATGCAGCTCTGCTCCCTGGACAACATCATCTTTCCCAAGAGCATGTTACCCAAGCATATAAGGGCAATATTGAAACTTCAAATGGAGGGGAGGAAAGAGATGGTCTTGAAAGCATGTATATTGAAAGTCTGGCATTTAAGGACAAAGTTCCCTAGGTAACTAGCATATCTTTCTAGACCACCCATCCTAAACTTCTCCACAAAATGTTCCTTATGCTGACCCCTTTGGATTACCTGTGAATAGTGCCTCAAGCTTTCATAAACATAGCATCCCTTCATTTGTCAGTATGTTATGGAGAGTTTCTTCAGGGAAGGTGAAGTTTGTTGGAGGTGGGGAGGGTGGGCAGGTATACATTTTCAGTGGTGTTTTAGATTGAAAATTCTTGTTCAGCTAAAATGCCACAAGAAGCACCAGCAAGGAATTCAGGCAGGAATGCAGGTTATCAAGCACAGGCAGTATACAGTGAGGCAAACTAAGAGACCATAAAATACTATTGCACACAAGGGAAGGTTAGCTGCAAATGACTCAAGACTGTGTATTTTGTACAGTAAGGCCCAGATGCTTCACAAATGCATCTGATTTGTGCTTCTGGGTAAGGACAAGAGACCAGTGCAGAGATGCAGTTCCAGCTGGCATAAAATAATTACAGCTTACTGTAAAACTATTTTCATGTCCAGCAAGAGAACCAAATTTGGGAGAACTGAAAGATAAATTATAAGAATAGAGGATAGTGAGCTGAACCTGGAGCGTGCTCTGTTCAGCTGGTAGAAAATTGTAATGCAATCGTCAAAGTGCTTCTTTAAGAAAAATATAGTAGTGTGGTTGCCACTCATATGAACAAACTAAAGATGCAAATAAAAGCATATATATATATGTACAGTGCATTCCATTTAAGTGCACATCGGATAAGCACATGCTCTGTTTAACTGCATGCCGTACTTCGGTCCCGTTTTTGGCGCCATCAATTTCTATGGGGACAAACTTCGGTTTAGCGCACCACTGATTGCAAGATTCACTTATATGCATGGTTTAAGACCGCTCCTCTGCAGGAAAGACTCCGCATAAGCGCACGCACGGAATATGGAAGCCGATTGACACGTGACAAAGGGGCGGTAAATTTGAAATCTCGTTGATTAACTGCCACATGCAGAAGAAGCAAAAGAATGTTGTTAGAGTGTGCACTGGATTCATCGTCATGCAATTGTAAGACTTTAACACTGGCTGAATGAATAGAATCTCTTAAAAAATTAGAAAACAAACAGTCGAGCATCTGATGCTAAAGAATATGGTGTCAATCCCAGTCAGATTTCACGTATCGTGAAGCAGAAAGACCAGCTTCTGGAAGACTGGCAAAACAATACAAATCCACACCGGAAACGTAAATGGGCGGGAAAACCTGAGGATGTAGAAGATTCTCTTCTTTGATGGTTTTCTCAAGTCAGGAGCAGACAGTTTCCTGTCAGTGGTCTACTGCTTATGGAGAAAGCTAATCAGCTACCTGAAAGTCTTGGACTAACTGAATTCAAAGCCACTGTTGGATGGTTGGAAAGATGGAAGGAGAGGAACAACATAAAATTCAAGAAACAGCATGGTGAAAAACAAGACGTTGATGACTTTGGTGCTGAAAATTGGGTTGTTTCAGTTCTTCCTACCCTCTTGAATGAGTTTGCACCTCGTGACATTTTCAATGCTGATGAAAACGGTTTCTACTGGTGAGCGATTCCTGACGGAACACTTGCATTCAAAGAAGCCGAAACTACAGGAGGTAAAACGTTGAAGGACCGACTGACGATCCTCCTTTGCTGCAATATGGATGGCAGTGAGAAGCTGTAACCACTCGTCATTGGAAAGAGCAAACAGCCCAGTTGCTTCAAGAATGTTAAGCGACTTCCTGTGTCTTACGAGGCTAACGCAAATTCATGGATGACTGGGGAAATTTGGAAGCAGTGGCTAAAGAAGTTAGACACTAGAATGCGGGCACAAAAGCGTCATATTTTGTTGCTTTGTGATGATTGTGCTGCACACAGTGATGATGTCAAGCTGTCTAACGTCAAGGTGGTCTTCCTGCCACCAAACACTACCTCTCTGATCCAACCTATGGATTTTCAGCAGCCAGTCTGGTCATCCATAACGCTTATCAGACGACGTAGCACAAGAGCCCGATAATGTTGTTCGAGATTGGCTATTATGCCCTGATCCAACCTATGGAGAGATTGGCTATTATGCCCTGATCCAACCTATGGATCAGGGCATAATAGCCAATCTCAAACAACATTATCGGGCTGTTGTGCTACGTCGTCTGATAAGCGTTATGGATGACCAGACTGGCAAGGATAAACCTGCTGTTGAACTGGCTCGTAATCTATCAATGTTGGATTCCCTACATATGCAGAAAGAAGCCTGGAATCATGTTACACAGGCAACAATTGTGAACTGCTACAAGCGGGCAAGCTTTGTTAAGGATGTGGAGAGGGACGAAATAGATGCAGCTGTTGCAAACGCGTCAGATGAACAGGCTATTGACATCCCAGCCGGTGTTACTGAAGAGTTTCATCACTACGTAGCTGTTGATTACGATCTACAAACAGCTGACGACAGCACTGATGTCGAGATATGCACCTACACGCAGGCAACAGCTGATGATGAAACAGATGATGAAATGAGCAGCGAGGCACATGCTGACGAAATTCAACAACCTCCTGTCACTTTTGCAAGAAGTGAGAATGGTGCCCAGCTCCTCCGGGGAGGTTCCTGCTGACAGCGCTCTGTGCTGGGAAAGTTTTCTGTATTTGATGGCTGCTGAAGGGGTTAAGCACTGCTCCCACTGTGGGAAATGCAGATCAGCAGCGGGGCTTTGCAGCACATGGTGCCTTGATGCTAGTGCTGGCACAAGCATGGTGGGCAATGATTCTTCCCACCCGATGGAGTTGGCAGTGGGCGCCATCTTGGAGGCGCCGTGTGACTTGACCCTCGCGGTTGCGGAGGGGTCTGAGTGCAGGGGGACGCCTCGTTTTGAGGTTTCTAGAGGAGCTATTGCCTCTGCTTCCCCCAATGTGGGGGCGGATGCACAGGGTGAGTTTTTCTCCCCTGAATTTGTGCTGCTGATGCATAAGTACATAAGTACATAAGTAATGCCATACTGGGAAAAGACCAAGGGTCCATCGAGCCCAGCATCCTGTCCACGACAGCGGCCAATCCAGGCCAAGGGCACCTGGCAAGCTTCCCAAACGTACAAACATTCTATACATGTTATTCCTGGAATTTTGGATTTTTCCAAGTCCGTTTAGTAGCGGTTTATGGACTTGTCCTTTAGGAAACCGTCCAACCCCTTTTTAAACTCTGCTAAGCTAACCGCCTTCACCACTTTCTCCGGCAACGAATTCCAGAGTTTAATTACACGTTGGGTGAAGAAAATTTTTCTCCGATTTGTTTTAAATTTACTACACTGTAGTTTCATCGCATGCCCCCTAGTCCTAGTATTTTTGGAAAGCGTGAACAGACGCTTCACATCCACCTGTTCCACTCCACTCATTTTATATACCTCTATCATGTCTCCCCTCAGCCGTCTCTTCTCCAAGCTGTATAGCCCTAGCCTCCTTAGTCTTTCTTCATAGGGAAGTCGTCCCATCCCCGCTATCATTTTAGTTGCCCTTCGCTGCACCTTTTCCAATTCTACTATATCTTTCTTGAGATGCGGCGACCAGAATTGAACACAATACTCAAGGTGCGGTCGCACCATGGAGAGATACAACGGCATTATAACATCCTCACATCTGTTTTCCATACCTTTCCTAATAATACCCAACATTCTATTCGCTTTCTTAGCCGCAGCAGCACACTGAGCAGAAGGTTTCAGTGTGTTATCGACGACGACACCCAGATCCCTTTCTTGGTCCGTAACTCCTAACGTGGAACCTTGCATGACGTAGCTATAATTCGGGTTCTTTTTTCCCACATGCATCACCTTGCACTTGCTCACATTAAACATCATCTGCCATTTAGCCGCCCAGTCTCGTAAGGTCCTCTTGTAATTTTTCACAATCCTGTCGCGATTTAACGACTTTGAATAACTTTGTGTCATCAGCAAATGTAATTACCTCGCTAGTTGCTCCCATCTCTAAATCATTTATAAATATATTAAAAAGCAGCGGTCCTAGCACGGACCCCTGAGGAACCCCACTAACTACCCTTCTCCATTGTGAATACTGCCCATTTAACCCCACTCTCTGTTTCCTATCCTTCAACCAGTTTTTAATCCACAATAGGACATTTCCTCCTATCCCATGACCCTCCAATTTCCTCTGTAGCCTTTCATGAGGTACCTTATCAAGCGCCTTTTGAAAATCCAGATACACAATATCAACCGACTCCCCTTTGTCCACATGTTTGTTCACTCCTTCAAAGAATTGAAGTAAATTGGTCAGGCAAGATTTCCCCACACAAAAGCCATGCTGACTTGGTCTCAGTAATCCATGTCCTCGGATGTGCTCTGTAATTTTGTTTTTAATAATAGCCTCTACCATTTTCCCAGGCACCGACGTCAGACTCACCGGTCTATAATTTCCCGGATCTCCTCTGGAGCCTTTTTTAAAAATGGGCGTTACATTGGCCACCCTCCAATCTTCCGGTACCACGCTCGATTTTAAGGATAAGTTGCATATCACTAGCAGTAGCTCCGCAAGCTCGTTTTTCAGTTCTATCAGTACTCTAGGATGAATACCATCCGGTCCAGGAGATTTGCTACTCTTCAGTTTGCCGAACTGCCCCATTACGTCCTCCAGGTTTACCGTGAAGTCAGTAAGTTTCTCCGACTCGTCCGCTTGAAATACCATTTCCGACACCGGTATCCCACCCAAATCTTCCTCGGTGAAGACCGAAGCAAAGAATTCATTCAGTCTCTCCGCTACGTCTTTGTCTTCCTTGATCGCCCCTTTTACCCCTCGGTCATCCAGCGGCCCAACCGATTCTTTTGCCGGCTTCCTGCTTTTAATATACCGAAAAAAAATTTTTACTATGTTTTTTTTGCCTCTAATGCTATCTTTTTTTCATACTCCCTCTTGGCCTTCTTAATCTGCGCCTTGCATTTGTTTTGACACTCCTTATGCTGTTTCTTGTTATTTTCAGACGGTTCCTTCTTCCATTTTCTGAAGGCGTTTCTTTTAGCCCTAATAGCTTCCTTCACCTCACTTTTCAACCAGGCGGTTGAAGACTTCCGTCTTTCTTTTCTAATTTGCGGAATATGTATGGCCTGGGCCTCCAGGATGGTATTTTTGAACAGCGTCCACGCCTGTTGTACAGTTTTTACTCTCTCAGTTGCCCCCCCTAAGTTTTTTTTTTTTTACCGTTCTTCTCATTTTATCATAGTCTCCTTTTTTAAAGTTAAACGCTAACATATTTGACTTTCTGTGTACAGTTACTTCAAGGTCGATGTCAAAACTGATCATATTATGGTCACTGTTATCAAGCGGCCCCAGTACCATAACGTCCCGCACCAGATCATGCGCTCCACTAAGGACCAAGTCTAGAATTTTTCCTTCTCTCGTCGGCTCCTGCACCAGTTGCTCCATAAAGCTGTCCTTGATTTCATCAAGGAATTGTATCTCTGTAGCGTGTCCCGATGTTACATTTACCCAGTCTATATTTGGATAATTGAAGTCACCCATTATTATCACATTGCCCATTTTGTTCGCGTCTCTGATTTCTTTTATCATTTCTGTGTCTACCTGCTCATCCTGGCGAGGCGGACGGTAGTACACTCCTATCACCATTTTTTTCCCTTTTATACATGGAATTTCAACCCACAGTGATTCAAAGGTGTGATTTGTGTCCTGCTGAATTTGTAATCTATCTGAGTCAAGGCTCTCGTTAATATACAATGCTACCCCTCCACCAGTCCGGTCCACCCTATCACTACGATATACTTTGTACCCCGGTATGACAGTGTCCCACTGGTTATCCTCCTTCCACCAGGTCTCAGTAATGCCTATTATATCCAATTTTTCATTTAGTGCAATATATTCCAACTCTCCCATCTTATTTCTTAGACTCCTAGCATTTGCATATAGACATTTCAGAGTATGTTTGTTGTTCTTATTTGCATGATGCTTAGTACCTGACACTATTGATTTGACATCTTTTGTCTGATCTTTAGTTGTATTTAAGGGCACCTGGCCTACCACGGTCTGTTGTGCAACCTCACTATCCAGAAACCCTATCTTCCCTGTTTGTGAGGTATCTTTGCAAGATACCTTTTCCCGAACCATGCGCTTTTGAGCGACTGTCGGCCTTCCCCCCATTTCTAGTTTAAAAGCTGCTCTATCTCCTTTTTAAGGCTTTTTTGTTAAAAAGAGCACTGCCTGAGGCTCCTGACAATTTCTTTCGGACTGGGTTGCCTCCAGTTCTTGATAGTCCAGCGTCTGCTGGAGACTTTATTTCTTCCCCCAAGCTTTTGTCTGACACTAAGCGTAGATGAGTGAATACCCATCTGAGGGGGACTCTTCATCCTGTTCTCCCCCGTGGTCTAGTTTCAGGGAGTCTTAGGGGTCTGGCAGGCCCTCACGGACTGAGGATCCAGACGAGGGTAGCTGCTTGCCACAGGAGTTGGATGATCCTAAAGCAGTTCGGATTTTCCACCACGACGAGCTGCCAGCTCTCATTTCTGTGTTTAAATACAGAAATGAGAGCTGGCAGCTCGTCGCGGTTGAAAATCCGAACCGCTTTAGGGTCATCCTGTATTGAAGATCCTGACGAGGGCTTTGCCTCTTCTATTAATCTTTGGATGGCTGGTACTAAGAAGCCTTCTCGGGCTTTTCCCGTGCATGCTTCCATCCAAGAGCTTATTTCAGCTCAGTGGTCTGACCCTGATGGTCCCTTGAAGGTGGCCAGGGCTATGTGTTACCTTTATCCTCTGAGTGAAAGTCGGTTGGCCCTCTTTGGGATGCCTAAAATGGATACGTTAGTCACGGCTGTGACTAAAAAGACTACTCTCCCGGTGGAGGGAGGGGTCGCTTTGAAAGATATGCAGGACCGGCGGCTAGAATCCGCGCTGAAGCGGTCCTTTGAAATCTCTGTCCTCTCCTTACGGGCGGCTATTTGCAGTTCCTATGCAGCCCGGGCCTGCCTTTCCTGGTTGCAGCCTGCCGATGGAGCAGGTTCCCTCGCTGAGGTCGGCCAGCGAATGGAGTCTGCCCTGTCTTTTTTTGGCTGATGCCCTTTATGATCTGGTCAGAGCTTCGGCTCAGCAGATGTCGATGGCGGTTGCTGCCCGCCGCCTTCTTTGGCTCCGGCATTGGGCGGCTGACATGGCCTCTAAAGAAAGGCTGGTGAGGTTACCCTTTCGGGGCCTTTTATTTGGGGAGGATTTGGAGAAGATTGTTAAGGGCCTAGGGGACTCTAGTCCCAACGGTTGTCTGAGGATAGGCCGAGGCCGTCTTCCAAAAGTCCTTCTTTTCCCCTCCTCTTCCAGGCCACGTTTTCGCAAAGCTTGTAGGTATCGCCCAGGGCGCTCTGCGGGGTTTGGTCAACGTACCCGTTTCCAGTAGAGGAACTCCTTTCGTTTGGACAAACGCGCTGCGGCATCCGAGCAACGTCCAGTTCAGGGGCGTCCTCCACAATGATGGGGTGCCGGTCTACTCATCGGTTCCCGCAGTAGAGGGTCGTCTCTCCCTCTTTCTCGAGGAGTGGACCAAGATTACATCAGATCAGTGGGTTCTGGACCTGATCAGAGAAGATAACCGACTAGTATTCGCTGCCCTGGTGGGAGACGTGTTTTTGGAGTCCCGATGCGGCACTGTCGTCAAGTGGGCGGCAGTAAACGAGACCTTGCAGGTGTTGCTGAAGCTCGGAGCGGTGGTTCCGGTTCCTCCCACCGAACGCGGCTGCGGTTGCTACTCCATCTATTTTGTGGTGCTTCAAAAAGGCGGATCGTTCAGACCTATCCTCGACTTACGCGGAGTCAACAAGGCCTTAGGCGTGCGACACTTCCGTATGGAAACCCTGCGCTCCGTCATTGTGGCGGTACAGCCAGGAGAGTTTCTCACGTCTCTGGACCTCAAGGAAGCGTATTTGCATATTCCCATCTGGCCGCCGCATTAGTGGTTTCTCCAGTTTGCGGTATTGAGCCAACATTTCCAGTTTCACGCCTTGCCTTTCGGCCTGGCAACTGCCCCTCGGACTTTTTCCAAGGTGATGGTAGTGGTGGCTGCCTTTCTCAGGCGAGAGGGTATCAGAGTTCACCCTTATCTCGACAACTGGCTTATCAGAGCGGATTCGGCAGACGAAAGCCGAGTTGCCACAGCCAGAGTTGTTACAGTTCTTCAGACTCTGGGCTGGGTAGTCAATATGCCCAAAAGTCACCTGACCCCCTCTCAGTTCTCTCGAGTATTTGGGGGTCCGGTTCAACACTGCTTCGGGGTTCGTTTTTCTTCCCGACAACAGGTGTCTCAAGCTTCAGAATCAGGTCCGCCTGCTCCTGCGGATGCCTCGCCCTCAAGCTTAGGACTTTGTTCAGCTCCTGGGATCGATGATGGCCACCATAGAGGTGGTTCCCTGTGCGAGAGCTCACATGAGGCCGCTGCAGCTTGCTCTGCTTTAGCAATGGTCTCTGATTTCCCAGGAATACCAACGCAGACTAACGTGGCTTCCTGCGGCCCAGCGCAGTATGGATTGGTGGCTTTCCAACAGCATGCTGCGGCAGGGGGTGCCACTGGCTCTTCCTTTTTGGTGTCTGGTGATAACGGATGCCAGCCTTTCGGGCTGGGGAGCTCATTGCCGGGGATGCTATGCTCTGGGTCTGTGGTCCACCGCGGAAGCGGGATGGTTCATCAATCGCTTGGAACTGAGAGCGATATTCCAGGCTCTTCTGACCTTCCACAGGACGCTGAAGGGTCTTCCTGTCCGAGTTCTGTCGGACAACACGACAGCAGTAGCCTACATCAATCGTCAGGGCAGCACTCTGTGCAGGGCCCTGGCTGCGGAGGCGTCTCAGATCTGCAACTGGGCCGAGCGCCACCTAGAGCTGCTGTCTGCGGCTCACATAGCCGGTCAGAGCAACGTACTAGCTGATTTCCTCAGCAGACATCAAATTGACCTGGCAGAAGAGGTTTTTCTACAGATTTGTGCCAAATGGGGGACTTCAGGCTTGGACCTCATGGCGTCAAGCGTAAACGCCAGAGTTCCTCGCTTTTTCAGCAGAAGGAGAGATCCTCGCTCGGCAGTGTTGGATTCTCTGGCTCAACCTTGGCCCTCGGGCCTCCTGTATGTGTTCCCTCCTTGGCCCTTGATAGGGCGAGTACTACTGCGGATTCGCCTGCACCAAGGATTGGTGATTCTCATCGCCCCGGATTGGCCAAGGCGTCCGTGGTATACGGATCTCCAGCGGATGCTGGTGGATGTGCCTCTTCCTTTGCCTCGGGTTCCGAACTTGTTAGTTCAGGGTCCGGTGACTATGGAAGATACTTGCTGCTTTGGTCTTACGGCCTGGCTCTTCAGGGGGCGCAATTGAGGGACAAGAGCTATTCTAATAAGGTTATTGCCATGCTCTTGCAGGCTCGCATGCGGTCTACCTCTGCAATTTATGCTCGGATCTGGCACACTTTGGAGGCATGGTGTACTCCAAAGTCTATCTCACCGACTCTGGTGACAGTCTCGCTTTTGCTGGATTTTTTGCAAGACGAGCTACGAAAGGGCCTGGCCTACAATTCCCTTCAAGGTCAAGTGGCAGCGTTGGCCTGCTTCCGGGGGAAAGTCTCCTGCTTGTCCCTTGCTGTTCATCCGGATATTGTCCGATTTCTCAGAGGGGCGCTTCATCTCCGTCCTCCTTTGTGGTCGCCCTGTCCGGCTTGGTACCTGGGGCTCGTGTTGAAGGCGCTCCAGAGATCTCTGTTTGAGCCTCTTAAACGGGCTTCTGAGAAGGATGTGACTCTCAACAGTTTTTTTTAGTGGCAATGACGTCGGCAAGAAGAGTGTCTGAGCTTAAGGCTCTTTCCTGTCGGGATCCTTTTCTACAGTTCTCGCAATCCGGGCTAACTGTTCGTACGGTGCCTTCCTTTCTGCCTAAGGTGGTTTCAGGGGAAGGAAAGAAGCTTGGTAAATCAGGTTCACAGATTGTAGTGACATAAGCATTGGCACTTGTGTAATATGGAAATGTTGAATTTTGATCATAACCCCCCCCCCCCCCCCCAATCTTTGCTGTGTTTTACAAACCTGTGCTTCTACAGGGTATGGAGGAGAGGGTAAAGGTATAAATTTCTCCAAGTTCCCGATGAGTGTGAGAAATGGTCATCTTAGAGTCCCCCTCTCTTACAGAACTTTCTGCTACCATTTCCAAAGTGAAACAGTTTTGAAATAAGTTTTTGCACTTTAGAAAGACATGGGGGGGGGGGATAACTTGTTCAGTGTGTCAAATTACAACCCAAACCTTCTGTGTCCCTCTAGACCAGCCTAGATGGGTTACGCACACCCACCAGCAGGTGGAGACTGAGAACCACAGATTTCTGGCAGAGCCTGTAATTAAACTGTGCAGTCCCTTTCAGACTCCAGCAGGTGGAGGATGTGACAAGATCAAATTTTTTTTTAAAAAGCCTCTGCACCTATTTGAATAACTTGGGGTCTTGAGTACCTGGGAGGTGTGCCTCATTCCATTTAAAAAAAAAAAAAAAAAAGGTTCTTCAGCAGTTTGCTGACTACACTTACAGCCTCTCTGGTCCAGTTTTTGCCCTTGCACTCTTTGGACTGAATCAGGAAGAGTCGGCGATTGGGTACACACCCCCACCCTCCCTGTTTCTTGGACGCTGCAGAGTCTTTCAGAGGCGCAGTCTCAATGTGGCCAGTGTGTGTAAGTTTTGTTGGGACTGCATGCTTCCCGGTCCTATGGCTGAGGCTCAGTCAGTGCCATAATTGTCTCCAGACCGGAGTCAGGAACTACTTCAATCCACAGGCAGTAAGAGTGCTACGGATGTGGTGACAGTCGCGATTTTGGTGGGAACAACTGCCATCTTGAAAATGTAAGCTTCTCCAGCTCAGCACCTATGTCTTGAGGCAGCTTTTTTCCTCCCACAGGGTCTAGGATACCAGATGAACTGGGGGAAGGCTTCGGAGGTTGTTTTTTTCCTGGAGTTTGTGCTGACCATGTATAAAACATTTTGTCTGTGGAAGTCTGCAGCACATGAGGGTGCCAGTCACAATTTTTTTTTTTTTTGGGGGGGGGGGGGGGGTCCCTCTCAAAAAGGCAGAGACTGAGCTGGTAACAGGAGGAAGACTGATTTCACCTCCTTGTACTCTGAGGAAGGACAGTTTCTGCATGATGAGGACCAGATGAAAGGGAACCCTGGGGTTGTGGATCCTTGGGTGAAAGAGTTACCCTTGAGGGAGGCTTCTTCGGTGGTCCAGATTTTCCACTGGGAGCAACTGCAGGAACCGTTTGCACAAGTCTTTTCAGTATCAGATTTTGAGGAGGAGCAAACGGTCTCGGAGCCGAGTAAGTTGGACCCTCTGGTGAAGGGTATTAAGGCTGGATGGTCTTTCCCAATGCATCAGGACATCTGGGATATGATTCAGACTCAGTGAAAGTTGCCTGACTCCCCTTTCAGGTTGGCTCGTTCCATGTCATACCTCTATTCCATCCCTGAACACAATAGGGGATGGTGGTGCGATGTTGAAGAATCAGCAGGAGCAGGATTGTAGGTTTGAGTCTCCTCTTAAGCAGAGTTATGTTGTTTCAGCCCTCATGGTGCAGGCAGTGATTTGTGGGGGCTTGGTGTCTCGAGCGTGTTTTCACTGAGCAGAAAAGGTACTACTCGGGTCTTCGGATGATTTTTCGCTCATAAGTACATAAGTATTGCCATACTGGGACAGACCGAAGGTCCATCAAGCCCAGCATCCTGTCTACAACCGTGGCCAATCCAGGTCACAAGTATCTGGCAAGATCCCAAAACAGGACAATACATTTTATGCTGTTTATCCTAGAAATGAGCTGTGGATTTTTCCCCCAAGTCATTTTAATAATGGCTTATGAAGTTTTAGGAAGCTATCCAAACGTTTTTTAAACCCTGCTAAGCTAACTGCTTTTACAACATTCTCTGGCAATAAATTCCAGAGTTTAATTACACATTGAGGGAAGAAATATTCTCTGAGGACAAGCAGGCTGATATTCTTATGTGTGGGTGACGTCACATCAGCCCCGGGAGGATTTTAGTTAAAAAATCGCAGAAGTTTCTTCTGGAGCGTTGTACCGCGCGAGGTGCCGGTACTGCGCATGCGTGAACAAGATTTCCCACACGTCGCGCGGTCACGCTCTTCAGTTCTTTCTTTTCCGCGTCTGAGGAGACACGGAGTTCTGTTCTCAGCGCTTCGCAGTTTCCAGGCCTTCAGAGTGGAAGTTCTTTTCTTCAAACGAAGTTTGTTTTTACCCTTTTTGGATGTTCGTGTTTCAAAAAAAAAAAAAAAATTATCCTTTATTTCTTAGTTTTTCGTTTTCTAAGTTTTCTTTCTTTTTTCGTGCGACCGTTCTTAGGTCGCTCGTTCGGTTATTTTCCCCTTTTTTTCTGTCTGTTTTTCTGACACAATCGCGTCCTTTGATTTTGCGGAGGCGATTTTCCCCGCGATGTCATCGAAGATGCCCAGCGGCTTCAAGCCATGCGCCCGCTGCAACCGGACCATCTCTGGCACTGATCCGCACTCCTGGTGCCTTCAGTGCCTTGGGCCCGACCATCTTCAGGAAAGCTGTAAGTTGTGCCTAAAAATGAAAAAGCGCACTCAGCTTTCTCAAGAGGCTCAAAGAGAAAAGCTTTTGGGTCCGGTACCTCGGCATCGGTGGCATCGACATCGGTACCGTCGACGTCGAGAGCAGCGTTGGCATCAGGAGACCGGGTACAGGCTGCCAAAAGACCGATGCACGTTGGGAGCAGTGATGCATCGAACGGGTCTCCACCTGCCTCGGCACCTCCTGCTTTGCAGGCCCCCCGGGACCGACCTCAAGGAAGCGTGTGGATTCCACGTCTTCCTCACCGATACCGAGGAGTCTCGATGACAGGCGAAGGCCAAGAAGCACCGTCATCGTTCTCCTTATCAACTCAGTACCGCGAGCTCCGGGTCGTAGAGGCATTCGGCACCCAAAAAGCATCGATGCCGAGAGGATCGCTCTCCCTCTGTTATGGAGGTATCGACACGCAGGTCGTCTGACAGCCCGGTACCGGCTCCCCAGCCTCTGCAGATTCTGCCTCTGAAGCCCGCACCGACACCTCAGCCTTCCCCGACAGCTTCTGTAGATGAGCGAATCAAGGCTATTTTTCCTGATTTTATGGAAGCGGTGCTGCACCATTTGCGTCCGGCACCGGAGGTACCAGTACCAACGGTGCCGGAAGCTCCTGTGGCACCTAGCCTGTTGCCGGTGGTGAGGCCCCCTTCTCCGGTACCGCTTCCAATATCGGGGTCAGTAGCCTCCCGGGTCAACTCTCCATTGCCTTCAGTTGGAGGAAGCTTCACCGGAGTCTCCTGGAGAGTCGACTTCTCGAAACTGTCATTAAGGTCACCGCACCTCCATGTCGAGACGGGCTTGGATCCGGGCTGCTCTTTCTGAGTTGTTAGCCCCATCCGATGATGGCTTATCTGATGAAGATGGGGGTCATGGAGTTTTCTCTGCTGAAGATTCTCTAGGTCTTCCATCTGATTCGACCCCCCTCACCTCAGAGACAGCTCTCCCCTCCGGAGAGCTTGTCTTTTTCATCTTTTGTGCGGGAAATGTCTGAGGCCATTCCCTTCCCTGTGGAGACTGTGGATGAGCCCAGGGCCAAGATGCTCGAGGTCCTGGATTATCCATCTCCACCTAAGTCTTCTACCACAGCTCCTTTTCATGATACACTCAGGGAAGTGCTGATGAGGAACTGGGAGAAGCCTCTTTCTTGTCCAGCTATTCCCAAAAAGGCTGAATCCCAGTATCGGATCCACAGGGAACCCAGTTTCGTCCGGTCTCAGTTGCCTCATGACTCTGCGGTGGTGGATTCCACTCTCAGAAGAGCTAAGAGTTCTAGGAACTTTGCCTTGGCGCCCCCAGGGCGAGAACATAGAACCTTGGATTCTTTTGGGAGGAAGGCCTATCAGGCTGGCATGCTTGCTTCCAAAATTCAGTCATTCCAGCTCTTCACGAGCTTTCATTTGCGGAACTCAGTGCGGCAGCTTGAGAGCTTGGTTGATGCACTCCCACTGGAGCAGGCCGAGCCTTTTCGCCAAGTGGTCAGGCAGCAGAAGGCGTGTCACAAGTTCCTGTCCAGGGGCATTTACGATACTTGCGATGTGACATCCAGATTTTCTGCTATGGGTATACTGATGTGCAGACTCTCATGGCTGCATGCCTCTAACCTGGAGGGGAGAACTCAGCAGAAAATTGCGGATATCCCTTGCCGGGGGGGGGTCATCTTTTCAGTGAGAAGGTCGAAGAGTTGATTGATCATCTCTATCAGTGTGATAACGCTATGGACTCTCCCGCCGGGCGCCTTCTGCATCCGCTTCCTCATCCAGGAAGTTTTTCAAAGGGAAGAGAAGTGCGCCTTACGCCTCTAGGGGCCTTAAGTACACTCCTACTTCTCGACAGCCGGTTCAGGCTCTGCCACTGCATGCTCGTTCTCGTCAACAGCGTGCGCCCAAACAGGCCCCTGCAGCTCCCCAGCAAAAACCAGGGACGGGTTTTTGACTGGCTCAAGTTGAGCATAGCCACCATAAATGTGTCCGTTCCGGACGATCTGCCTGTCGGGGGGAAGATTAACATTTTTTCACCAAAGGTGGCCTCTGATAACCTCCGACCGGTGGGTTGTTCAAATAGTCAGGTTAGGATACACCCTAAATCTGGAAACCAAACCTCCAAATTGCCCACCGGGAGCTCAGTCTTTCAGCTCCCAACACAAGCAGGTACTTGCAGAGGAACTCTCCGCCCTTCTCAGCACCAATGCAGTCGAGCCCGTTCCACCAGGGCAAGAAGGGCTGGGATTCTATTCCAGGTACTTCCTTGTGGAAAAGAAGACCGGGGATGCGTCCCATCCTAGATCTAAGGGGCCTGAACAAATATCTGGTTCGAGAAAAGTTCAGGATGCTTTCACTGGGCACCCTTCTTCCCATGATTCAGGAAAACGATTAGCTATGCTCTCTGGACTTAAAGGATGCTTACACTCACATCTTGATACTTCCAGCTCACAGGAAATATCTGCGGTTTTGGCTGGGAATGCAGCACTTTCAGTACTGTGTGCTGCCTTTTGGCTTGGCGTCTGCGCCCAGGGTCTTTACCAAGTGCCTGGCAGTTTTTGCAGCGTCTCTACGCAAACTGGGAGTGCATGAGTTCCCTTATCTGGACGATTGGCTGGTGAAGAGCACCTCCCACGACGGGGCTTTGCAGTCCATGCGGATGACTATTCAAGTGCTGGAGCTACTAGTGTTTGTCATCAATTACCCAAAGTCCCATCTCAACCCAGTTCAAAAATTGGAATTCATTGGGGGCTCTGTTGTGCACAAAGACAGCTTGTGCCTATCTTCCCGAGCCAAGAGCGGACAACCTTCTGTCTCTAGTCTCCTAGGTTCAAGCGTCTCAGCAGATCACAGCTCGGCAGATGTTGAGACTTCTGGGCCACATGGCGTCCACAGTTCATGTAACTCCCATGGCACGTCTTCACATGAGATCGGCTCAGTGGACCCTAGCTTCCCAGTGGTTTCAAGCTGCAGGGAATCTAGAGGATGTGATCCAGCTGTCCATCGACTTTCGGAATTCACTTCACTGGTGGACAATTCGATCCAATCTGGTTTTGGGGCGCCCATTCCAAATTCTTCAGCCACAAAAAGTGCTGACGACGGATGCATCCCTCCTTGGGTGGGGAGCGCATGTAGATGGGCTTCACACTCAAGGAGCTTGGTCCCTTCAGGAAAAGCGTCTTCAGATCAACCTCCTGGAGTTGCGAGAGATCTGGAACACTCTAAAGGCTTTCAGAGATCGGTTATCCAACCAAATTATTCTGATTCAAACAATCAGGTTGCGATGTACTACACAAACAAGCAAGGGGGCACCGGATCTCGTGTGTCAGGAAGCCGTACACATGTGGCTTTGGGCTTGCCAACACGGCATGTTTCTCCAAGCCATTTATCTAGCCGGCGTAAACAACAGTCTGGCCGACACGTTGAGCAGGATAATGCAACCTCATGAGTGGTCACTGAGCATGGCTGTTGCCAGAAAGATCTTCCGAGCATGGGGCACCCCCTCGGTGGATCTTTTTGCCACTCAATTCAATCACAAGGTCCCTCAGTTCTGTTCCAGACTACAGGCCCACGGCAGGCTAGCGTTAGATGCCTTTCTCCTTCATTGGGGAACAGGCCTTCTGTACGCGTATCCTCCCATACCTCTGGTGGGGAAGACTTTGCTGAAACTCAAGCAAGACCGCGGAACCATGATTCTGATTGCGCCTTTCTGGCCACGTCAGATCTGGTTCTCTCTTCTTCTGGAGTTGTCCTCCGAAGAACCGTGGAGATTGGAGTGTTTTCCAACCCTCATTACTCAGAACGAGGGGGCGCTTCTACATCCCAACCTCCAGTCTCTGGCTCTCACGGCCTGGATGTTGAGAGCTTAGAATTTGCCTCCTTGGGTCTTTCTGAGGGTGTCCCCCAAGTCTTGCTTGCTTCCAGGAAAGATTCCACTAAAAGATGTTACTCTTTTAAATGGAAGGTTTGCCGTCTGGTGTGACAGCAGGGCCCTAGATCCCTTTTCTTGTCCTACACAGACCTTGCTTGAGTACCTTCTGCATTTATCAGAGTCTGGTCTCAAGACCAACTCCGTAAGAGTTCACCTTAGTGTGATTTAGTGCTTACCATCAATGTGTAGAAGGTCAGCCTATCTCTGGACAGCCTTTAGTTGTTCGCTTTATGAAAGGTTTGCTTTTGTCAAAGCCCCCTGTCAAACCTCCTCCTGTGTCATGGTTCTCACCCAGCTGATGAAACCCCCTTTCGAGCCACTGAATTCCTGCCATCTGAAGTACTTGACCTGGAAGGTCATTTTCTTGGTGGCTGTTGCTTCAGCTCATAGGGTCAGTGAGCTTCAGGCTCTAGTGGTTCATGCTCCTTATCTTAAATTTCATCATAACAGAGTAGTCCTCCGCACTCACCCTAAGTTTCTGCCGAAGTTGGTGTCTGAGTTCCATCTGAACCAGTCAATTATCTTGCCAACATTTTTTCCTAGCACTCATACAAGTCTTGGCGAAAGCAAGCTGCACACTTTGGACTGCAAAAGAGCATTGGCCTTTTACGTGGAGCGGACAAGCCCCCCACAGACAGTCCGCCCAGTTGTTTATTTCTTTTAATCCCAACAAGAGGGGAGTTGCTGTCGGGAAACGCACCATATCTAATTGGCTAGCAGATTGCATTTCCTTCACTTACGCCCAAGCTGGGCTGACTTTAGAGGGCCATGTCACGGCTCATAATGTTAGAGCCATGGCTGCGTCAGTGCCTCATCTCAGGTCAGCCACTATTGAAGAGATCTGCAAGGCTGCGACGTGGTCATCAGTCCACACATTCACATCTCATTACTGCCTTCAGCAGGACAGTCGACGTGACAGTCGGTTTGGGCAGTCGGTGCTGCAGAATCTGTTTGCAGTTTAGAATCCAACTCCAACCCTCCTATGCCCATTTTTATTCTGTTCTAGGCTGCACTCTCAGTTAGATGTTTCTTCTTTCAGGTCAATCCTTGTTATGCCCTCGCCGTTGCGAGGTCCAATTGACCCATGGTTCTTGTTTTGAGTGAGCCCGGGCTGGGGGTTAGGGATACCCCACACATAAGAATATCAGCCTGCTTGTCCTCGGAGAAAGCGAAGTTTCTTACCTGAAGTAGGTATTCTCCGAGGACAGCAGGCTGGATATTCTCACAATCCCTCCTTCCTCCCCTTTGGAGTTGATTTCTTTTCATCTATTGGATTCAACTGAGGAGTGTGACCACGCGACGGGCGGGAAATCGTGTTCGCGCATGCATAGTACCGGCGCCTCGTGCGGTAGAATGCTCCAGAAGAGACTGCTGCGATATTTTACTAAAATCCTCTGTGGGCCGACGTGACATCACCCACACATGAGAATATCCAGCCTGCTGTCCTCGGAGAATACCTGCTTCAGGTAAGAAACTTCGCTTTTTCTCCAATTCAGTTTAAATTTACTACTTTGTAGCTTTATTGCTTGCCCTCAAGTTCTATTATTTTGAAAAGAGTAAACAAGTGATTCACATCTACCCGTTCCGTTCCACTCATTATTTTATAGACCACTATCATATCTTCCCCCAGCTGTCTCTTCTCCAAGCTGCAGAGCCCTAGCCGCTTTAGCCTTTCCTCATAGGGAAGTCGTCCATTTTCATCGCCCTTCTCTATACCTTTTCTAATTCCACTATATCCTTTTTTTTTTTTTTTTTTTTTTTTTTTGAGGTGCAGTGACCAGAATTGCACACACTCATTGATCAGGAGGTGGCTAAGATGGAGATGGATGCTTCCTTCCTCACCAGTGTCTTATATGATTTGCTTAGGGCTTCAACAAAATCCATGATGGTGGGGATTGCTGCCAGGAGGTCTTTGGGGCTGAATGGCAGATGCTGTCTCCAAGTCAAAGCTCAGCCAGCTTCCTTTAATGTCAAGCTTTTTAGGAGGGAAGGAATTGGATAAGTTGGTGAAACTTTGGTGAGTCCAAAGTGCCTCACTTGCCTGAGGTTTGTCGAAAGGCACTCTGAGGGTCCGTGGCCTAGGAGCACTTTGAGGCTCATTGTTGTCAACCAGGGAGAGTTGGCAGAAGTCAGTACAGTTCGTTTATTCCAGCAGTCTCTGTCCTTTGGGGAGGCCAGCTTGGAGGTAGAGATTCCAACCCAGTTTTTGTCAGGACAGAGTCATGGGTACTGATGGGCCCAGATTACCTCAGACCAGTGGGTCCACAAAGTCATCTGCAATGAGTATGTTTTGAAGGTCATGCTTCCATTGTGGGATGCATTTGTGGAGTCCCCTTGTTCTTGCTGGAAGTCAGAGGTTGTCAGGGAGAACCTACAAAGGTTGCTAGACCTCAAAGCCATCTGTCCTGTTCCCCTCAGCAAAAGAGAAGCAGGATGGGTACTCCATCTATTTTGTAGTTCCAAAGAAGGAGGGAGCCTTTCCCCTTATCTTGGATCTCAAAGGAGTAAATCAGGCACTCAAGGTTCTAAGTTTTCCGATAGAAATGCCACACTCTATTGTTCGGTACAATCTGGAGAGTTTCTCGCCTATCTGTACCTGATGGAAGCTTATCTTCGTATTCTCATTCATCTGAGTCATCCACATTTTTGCTTTGATTTTAGGTCAGCAAATTCAATTCTGTGCACCCTCCTTTGGTCTGGCAACAGTGCCCCATACATTTTCCAAGGTGATGGTGGTAGTTGACTGCAGCCTTGAGCAAGGAAGGGATTCTTGTGCACCTGTATCTGAATGATTGGCTGATTCATGCGAAGATGGCCCAGGAGAGCAAGAGAGTTATAACTTGGGTAGTGCAAATCTTAGTCTTTGGGCTGGGTTGTCAGGCATTCCATGAGCCACCTAGTTCCATCTCAGATCATGGAATACCTGGGAGTCTGCTTCAACATGTGTGTCGGTTGGGTCTTCCTTCCAGCGACCAGAGTTCACCAACTTATCCAGAGTTCTCAAATTCGGTCCTTCCTTGGTTTTCCCTGCCCTCAAGTTTGAGATTATCTTCTGGTGTTGTGGTCGATGGCCATTACACTGTAAGTGGTATAGTGAGCCAGAGCTCACATACAAACATTGCAGAGAGCTCTTCTATCCCAGTTGTCCCCTCAGACTCAGTCTCTGGAGGCTCTTCTTCCTCTCCGGGGCCAGGTGCTAGGCAGTCTACTTTGGTGGTTTTGCATGCCGACCTGGAGGGGGACATGAGCCTGGAATTGCCTCAGTGGATGGTGGTGGTAACAGATTAAAGTCTCTCAAGGGCTGAGGGCCCATTGCATAGGTCAAGTATCTCAGGGTCACTGGTCACAGGAGGAAGCATGGTGGTCGATTAACAGATTGAAGACCAGAGCAATCTGTCTGGCACTTTGGGCCTTCCAGGCATTGCTGGAGGGAAGCTGGTGCAGGGTCTTTCAGACAATGCAACGGTGGTGGCATATGTGAATCAGAAAGGAGGGACGAAGTCAGGCGTTAGCCAAGGAAGCAAACCTCCTGATGTCCTGTGCAATATATCACTTGACAGATCTCTCGGTGGTTCGTGTGACCAGAGTGAAAAATGTGCAAGTGGATTATCTCGGTCAAAATGTGCTAGATCCTGGAGAGTGATCACTGGGACACAGTCTTTGAGAAGATGGTCTGCCAATAGGGCCATCCAGTCATGGACCTCATGGTGACCTCTGTGAATGGCCAAGTCCCCCATGTTCTTCAGTTGCAGGAGGGGAAAGGATATCAGAGAGCCTGGATGCTCTGGTCCAGAAGTGGCCTTGATCCATTCTTCTTTGTTTCCTTGGCCTCTCCTGGGATGAGTCATTGAGAGAATTTCAGTGCATGAAGGAATGGTGGATTTGATGGCGCCAGATTGGCCTTGAAGCCGTGATACACTGATCTGGTGTGTCTGGCAGTGGAGGTTACCTTGCATCTCCCGGTATCGGAAGTTCTCTTCTCTCTCAGGGTCTGGTAGAGGTTCCAGACCTGGATCAATTATGTCTTACAGCTTGACTCTAGAGGGAGCACATTTGAATAAAAAAAGGATTTTTTCCAGGGTGATTGCTATATTTTCAAGGACTGGTGTGAATCTCCTCAGGTTCTGTCCCTGCATTCCTCAGTGGCTGATATTCTGGATTTTCTTCAGGAAGGTTTAGAGAAAGATATGGCACTGGGATCACTCAAGGTGCAAGTGGTGGAGTTAGCAAGTTTTTGAGGATAGATTAAAGATAAACCCTTGGTGTTGCATCCAGATTCCATGTGCTGGACCTGAACCAAAATACTGCTAAGTGATTTCTGATTATTTTATTCTAATGTATCAACTTTCTGTCTACAGGTTTAGCTATCTGATATATCTATTCTCTTTAATTTATTGCTTAATTAAGTTGTCCTGTGAATCTGTATTGTGGTGCACTTCTCTGCTTTCTAACCCTGCCCCCCCCCCCCCACCAAAAAAAAAGACAAAAACAACAACAAAAAAATCTCTCTTCCTGCCTAGCTCTGATAGTAGAGAGGATAGGTTATTCTAACTGCTTCTTGTCGTACACCCTGCTAACTCTTGCTGTAGCATTCTAACTTTGTGGACAGGTTCTGCCAATCCTAGGCAAAAAGAAAAAAGCAGCCTTAGTCTCCCAACTAGTTAATTTGCATTTTACATTGATGAAACTGCTGTAATTAGTGGGAATATTTAGATTTACTAAAGGAAAATTATATTCTAGTGGAATCTGATTGTTGAATCAAATTGAATTTATCAGACTGTATCATTGCTGGCCCCACCCAGAGAACTTTTTTTGGTACAGCACCTTTCAGACTCACTGGGACTTATCCCACCCACCCTTCCCTCACCCCACCCACCCCAGGTTTAACAAGTCATATATAGACCAGCCAAAAATCATTAACTTTACTCAGTCACATACAGGCAATCTTGCAGACTGTTAACCCTATCATAGTACACATGTTCATACCCATTTCAACCAATCAAGATGACTTTTATTCTCTGTAATAATTGTGGTGCTTTACTTCCAAGGCAAACCATCTGGGGACTTAAGGCTTGTCCTATCTGTCTTCAGCTTGCTAGTTTAAAACAGGAGCTCAGTAAAGTAAAGCAGGAATTGGATGCACTTAAAGCAGCATCTATGACTGTACAGAGTCATACCAACTTCTCACCACTGCCTCGAAGGATAAAACCACCTAAGAATAGATGGTTCACGGTAGGCTCAGGCAGACTACGTTATGTGGCACAGAAGCATCCGCCCTCACAAGTGTTGCCCCTACAGAATTCTTTTTCTCCATTACAGCACTGTGATGTTCCTGAAAATAGAACTGAGGCGGAAGAAAAAGCATTGAAGGTGGAACAAAAAGATATGAAGGTGCCCAAAGAGAAAAGACACCCCCAAAGCACTAATGTTGAAACTCATACCAGGAAACTGTTGCTACTAGGGGATTCCATTATCAGAGGCATGAAACACAGTTCAAGGGGCCATGCAAAGTGAAATGCCTTCCAGGCTCCTCAGATACCAGGAGTACCAAGCAAATAATCTCTATAATCAAAGAAGAAACTAAGGAGTCAAACACTGATGTTATTCACCTGGGAACAAATGACTTCTCCAGTAATACCCCACTTGCCATGCAGAGAGCTTTTCAGGAGCTGGGAGAGCGGTTAAAACCTTTGGTACAAACAATAGCTTTCTCTGAAGTGCTACCTACCTTTGGAAAGGGAGAGAAAAGATTGCAAAGTACAAATATGAATAGCTGGCTCAAAGCCTGGTGTCACAAAGAAGGTTTTAAGTACATAGGAGATGAGGCAATACATGGAAACCCAAAAGATTATATTGTAATGACGGGCTGCATCTCACTGTAGCAGGAAAAACAATAATTTAGACAATATGCTTGTAGGCATTTATACTAGATGGTGGGGGTGACATATGGAGTCAGGTCACTTAAAGTGATCACCCCCAGCTAAAGACAAGATGTGACACTAGAAAAGAAAGCAATGAAAACAACAATCTTAGTAAATCACTTCTTATCAACACAGCAGTAAGTGAGACTAAACAAAAAACTAAACAGAAGATAAAAATGCCACTGAAATGTAGATGGAAAGCGATGACCACAAATGCTCGCAGTCTAAACAACAAAGTTCATGACCTGCAAGCCCTGATGTTAGAGGCAGGCTTAGACATTGGCTCAATGATTCCCATGAATGGGATGCAAACATACCAGGCTATAATCTATTTAGGACGGATAGAGATGATCGTAAAGGTGGAGGAGTAGCTCTGTATGTGAGAAATATTGCAGCAACTGAAATGACAGGGGCCTGGGGAAAGAAGAAGCGATATGGATCTCCTTAAAAAGAGATGATGGAACCTCTGTCCACATGGGTGTTGTCTACAGACCTCCGACACAATCGGAGAAACTAGATAAAGATATGATCACAGATATCCATAAGTTGGGAAAGAAAAGAGAGGTGCTGTTGCTGGGAGATTTCAATCTGCCAGGTGTGGATTGGAAAGTTCCATCTGTGGAATCGGAAAGAAGTAGAAAGATCGTGAATGCTTTTCAAAGTGCTCTACTCAGACAAATGGTGATGGAACCCACAAGAGAGGAACTGGTGCTCACAAATGGGGATAGTGTGTCAAATGTCCAAGTGGGTGCCCACCTGGGCAGCAGTGACAAATCAACAGTTTGGTTTGATCAGCTGAAGTTGAGGGCAGCCACTCAAAACTCAAAGTCCTGGATTTCAAGCATGCTGACTTTAGTAAAATGGGGGAATACCTGAGGAAGGAGCTGATGGGCTGGGGGAACATACGAGAAGTGGAAGGGAAGTGGTCCAGGCTGAAAGAAGCTATAAATATGGCCACAAACCTTTATGTAAGGAGTGTAAATAAAAGCAAGAGTAAAAGGAAACTGATATGGTTCTCCAAGCAAGTGGCTGAGAAAATAAAGGCTAAAGAGTTGGCATTCATGAAATACAGAAAAATTCAAGAAGAGGAACACGGAGAGGAATACCAGATGAAACTAAAAGAAGCCAAGAGAGAGATACATCTGGCAAAAGTGGAAGAACAAATGGCTAGAAATGTAAAGAGGGGCGACAGAATTTCTTCAGATATATTAGTGAGAGGAGGAAGACTAAAAATGGAATTGTGAGACTGAAAGATGCTACAAACCGCTATGTGGATAATGATGAAGGAAAAACAAATTTGCTAAACAAATACTTTTGTTCTGTTTTCACTGAAGAAAATCCTGGAGAAGGACCACAATTGATTGGCAAAAGTACATATGAGAATGGAGTGGATATAGCACCGTTCACGGAAGCGAGTGTGTATGAACAACTTGAAAATCTAAAGGTGGACAAAGCCATGGGACCAGATGGGATCCACCCCAGGATATTGAGGGAGCTCAGAGAGGTTCTGGCGGGTCCTCTTAAAGATTTGTTGAATAAATCCTTAAGAGACGGGAGAGGTTCCGTGGGATTGGAGAACAACGTATGTGGTCCCTCTTCACAAACGTGGTGATGGGGAAAAAGCTGGAAACTACAAGCCGGTAAGCCTCACTTCAGTTATTGGAAAAGTAATGGAAGCGATGCTAAAGGAAAGGATAGTGAATTTCCTGGAAGCCAATAAGTTGCAAGATCCGAGACGACGTGGATTTACCAAAGGTAAATCGTGCCAAACGAATCTCATTGAATTCTTTCACTGGGTGACCGGAGAATTGAATCAGGATCGTGCTATAGATGTAATTTACTTAGATTTCAGCAAAGCTTTTGACACGGTTCCCCACAGGAGGCTCTTGAATAAACTTGACAGGCTGAAGATAGGACCTGATGTGGTGAACTGGATTAGGAACTGGTTGACAGAAGCCAGAGGGTGGTGGTAAATGGAATTCGCTCAGATGAGGGAAAGGTGCGTAGTGGAGTGCCTCAGGGATCAGCGCTGGGGCTGATTCTGTTCAATATATTTGTGAGTGACATTGCCAAAGGGTTAGAAGGTAAAAGTTTGCCTTTTTGCGGATGACACCAGGATTTGTAACAGAGTGGACACCCCGGATGGAGTGGAAAACATGAAAAAAGATCTGCAGAAGCTAGAAGAATGGTCTAATGTTTGGCAATTAAAATTCAATGTGAAGAAATGCAAAGTGATGTACTTAGGGAGTGTATATATATGGCCGCCCTTGCTCTCAGTAAAATACAGGTCAATGGCTCAGGCTAAAGAGCTAGGCCTCTATTTTATTTATTTATTTATTGCATTTGTACCCCACATTTTCCCACCTTTTTGCGGGTTCAGTGTGGCTTACAATACGTTATGAAAACTGGAAGTACATTTTGTTATAGCTCAGTTATGGATTACATTATGAAGCGTTATGCGAGACAAGTCTTGTAGCAAGGAATATAACAATGGAAAAGATCCTTGCGACATTGGAAGGAAAGAATGGGAAACTAAAAGGGGCGATATATTGGAGGGAACCAGCGGGAAACAGGAGGGGCGGTATATAATAACAGACAAGCATTTGGTATACATTTTCTGTGAGTAAGGTATGAGTGTGGTAAAGCAAGCAAATGGCTCATAAGAGCTGGGCTTCTCTTAAAAATCCAAAGTCATCTCTAATACAAAATACATTTTTCTGCAGCACAAGCTGAACTGAGTTCTCAGGGAGCTGGCACGGGAGGGGGTCTTTTGCTCTTATAAACATGTCTGGGACTGGCATCAGTGAAGAGTCATGAAAGATGTTTTGGGCTAATGAAAGTAGATAAGGGGGTAGATGTACGTAGTGAGAGAGTACTCAGAGGGAGGGGGAGCTGAGAAGAGCAGAATGACCGATGAAAGCATCTCGCCACCTGTGCTTTGCACCCCTTTTGTGTATAGTTGGAACCTGGGACCTAATGAAGTCACCCTTATCGGTTCCTTATCAACTGATAAGGGATAGCAAGTTCTGCTGACAAAGCTGGATCCCATTGGAATCCATTGGGTTGAGACAGTATAAAGGAAGCACCCCGAGAAGTGTAAGACGCAGAAGGAGAGAGAGAGAGAGAGGCAGATGCTGATGGAGGAGAGAGACAGAGTACCACCGAGAGCTGATGTGTCCTGTGATTCTGTTCCACTGTATGATTGACTGAATTGCTGGTATCCTCATTATTGGGTAATGTATCAATGCTAATTAATACTAATAAACTATATCTCTTTAACTAATTGAAACTGGGTTCCTCTTTAATTACAGACTTAGCTACAGCTGAGCCTGTACTGAACTGCCATGAGCAGATTCAAGGTTGGGAAAGCTAGATATTTGGAGGGCATATGTAACTTTGCCCAGAGAGATGAGACGGGCCGCTGCTTCCGCTGCTTGATTAGCAAAGGCAGATTCTGAGAAAATAAACAGGAGTAGAAATCCATAGGAGATGTATGTGTTAGGAGGTGAGAGTCTGATATGTACAGAAGGAGAGAGGGATCTTGGATTGATAGTATCTGAGGATCTGAAGGCGACGAAACAGTGTGGCAAGGCGGTGGCCGTATCTAGAAGGTTTCTAGGCTGTAAAGACAGAGGTGTGACCAGCAGAAGAAAGGCGGTGTTGATGCCCCTGTACAAGTCATTGGTGAGGCCCTACTTGGAGTATTGTGTTCAGTTTTGGAGGCCATATCTTGGTAAGGATGTAAAAAAAAAATTGAAGCGGCCCAAAGAAAAGCTACAAAAATGGTATGGGATTTGCGTTACAAAATGTATGAGGAGAGACTTGCTGACCTGAACATGTATACCCTGGAGCAGGGGTAGGCAACTCCGGTCCTCGAGAGCCGCAGGCAGGTCAGGTTTTCAGGATATCCACAATGAATATGCAGGAGATAGATTTGCAAGCACTGCCTCCATGGTATGCAAATCTATCTCCTGCATATTCATTGTGGATATCCTAAAAACCTGACCTGCCTGCGGCTCTTGAGGACCGTAGTTGCCTACCCCCTGCCCTGGAGGAAAGGAGAAACAGGGGTGATGTGATACAGACATTCAAATATTTGAAAGGTATTAATCCGCAAACAAACCTGTTCTGGAGACGGGAATGCGGTAGAACTAGAGGACGTGAAATGAGGTTGAAGGGTGGCAGACTCAAGAAAAATGTCAGGAAGTATTTTTTAATGGAGAGAGTGGTGGATACTTGGAATGCTCTCCCGCAGGAGGTGGTGGAGATGAAAACAGTAATGGAATTCAAAAAAGCGTGGGATAAACATAAAGGAATCCTATTCGAAAGGAATGGATCCTCAGAAGCTTAGCGGAGATTGGGTGGCAGCACCAGTGGTTGGGAGTCGGGGCTAGTTCTGGGCAGACTTCTACGCTCTGTGCCCTGAAAATAGTAGATACAAATCAAGGTCAGGTATACATATAAAGTAGCGCATATGAGTTTATCTTGTTGGGCAGACTGGATGGACCGTACAGGTCTTTTTCTGCCATCACCTACTATGTTACTATGTAGAATAATGTATTTTAAGAAAAGTCAAGCTGCTTAGACTGCTGTTGTGTATGCAGATTCCACCATGTGTTCTCTGTCCTAACAAGTACCCCCTTTGAACCTTTGGTGGGGTTCACGTTGAAAGATCTTATTCTCAAGCTGGTGTTCCTCATTGTTATATCATCGGTGAGTCGTATCTCCAAATTGCAAGTCTTGTCATGCAGGTGATCATTTTGTTTGTGGGGATTTTTTCCCCCCTGAGAAGGTGGTTCTTCGACTGGTGCCATACTTCCTCCCCAAGGTGGTATTGGCTTTCATGTGAACCAGTTGATGATTTTGGCATTGTTAGGGGATCCCTCGGCTTCGGAAGAGCAGTGGAAGTTGTACCATCTGGATGTCAGGGCCTTAATGTCCTCCTTTGTTAATCGGACTGAAGAGTTTCGCCACGCAGACTGCCTTTTCATGGTTTAGCAGGGCAGAGAAAAGGCTTGGCAGCATCTATATCTAGGTGGATTAAGGAGATCATTGCTTTGGCTTATCTGCTCATTGGAAAGGCAGTCCCAGAGGACCTTAAGGCACACACTGTACCAGAAGGCAGGCAGCCTCATGGGTGGCGAGCTCTGTGCTGCCTCAGATTTGTAGAGCCGGTGGTCTGTTCTTTGTTGTGTTCTTTTGTTAGGCACTACACATGGATGTTTTCGCTCATCAAGATGCTGCTTTCAGAGTGACACAGTAAATGACAGCAGTTAAACACTCGCACGGCCCATCCAGTCTGCCCAAGAAGGTGACCAGAACCGTGCCTACAACTCTATGTGGGCCCTAGCCACCCATGCTGATGGTCAGATCTTCACCATGCTAACCATATAGGCAGCCAAACATGATGGAAGTCTTGGTTATAACTATGTATCATCCCCAAGTATTGCTGACAGTATTCAACTTACTAGTCAAGATGTCTTGCCCTCCCCACTGAGCTACACAGCACCCTCACTTGCACCTCCTTTTTCCTGGATTGGAACCTTTGGTTGCCAGGAAAATTGTAAAATCTGTAAAAAGGGCAAAAAATTAGTGTTGTCTTTCTCATCTTCAAAATGTAAATTAAAATCACCTAAAACCACTAGCTTTGAAAATCTCAAACAAGCTTCTAAGATCTGAGTATAAAGCATAGAAGATATTGAATCCAGGTGGTCTATATCCTAAAAAAAAGGTCCAATCACTAGGATTTGAAGCAGATAGTTGACATACCAATATTTCTAAGGTTAAAAAAAAATTTTTAAATATCACAGCTATTCCTCCACCATTTTTTTGCATCTCAGTGAGGAAAAAACACCGAAAAGCCAGGTGTACATAGATTTACTGTAGCTGGAGTAAAATAATCAGAAAGCCAAGTCTTGGTTGGCAAAGTGGGAGAATTTTATATAGTAAAGCAGCTCATGATTTTCTTATTTTATCCTCCACAGATTGTGTGTAGCAGCTCTTTCAGCCAATAATTTCTGTGACAACAGGGAGGCACTGTATGGCGTTTTTGATGGAGACCGCAATGTGGAGGTGCCTTATCTCCTACAGTGCACCATGAGCGACATCTTGGCAGAGGAAGTGCAGAAGACCAAAAGCGAGGAGGAGTACATGAGCAGCACCTTCCTTGTCATGCAGAGGTGACACACTGTCTTCCTGTCCCAACCCTCTCTCTCCCCCCCCCCCCCCCCCCCCCCCCCCCCCCGCTTTTTTTTTTTTTTTTTACATGCCTCCTGCCCCAGCTGACCTTGTGTAAAGTAAAGAAGTGCTGCTTGGCTCTCTCCTGGAGGCACACCTAACCAGCTGGGTTTTCAGAATTTGTGAAATAAATAACCATGAGAGATTTGCACACAGTAGTTATCTAACAAATGCAGATTTATTTTATGTCCATTAAACATGAACACCTAACTAGCTAAGGGCCTCTTTTATCAAGCCAAGCTAGCTGTTCCAGTGTGGCTGGAAGAGAGGGATGAAAATCAGGAATGATTCTGGCTATGATCTGTTAACATATCCGCCATACCTCCTGCCATTTTTATGGGGGAGGATTATTATTCCAGTTCTTGTATTCCACCTATGCAAGGACGGATTACAGTTGGTGAAGAGCTGGACTAATCAGTCCAAGACTTAGAGAGAGAGCAACTAATTGTAAGCCACATTGAGCCTGCAAATAGGTGGGAAAATGTGGGATATAAATGCAGCAAATAAATAATGACATTTCTGATTTCAAGTATGTCCTTGTGGAGGTCAAGTGATTAGGTATTAGCGAACCCTGCTTTACAGAATAAGTAGGGTTTTAGGAGCTTTCTAAATTGCAGGTACTGTGACCGCGATCTCAGAGGTCCGCGGAGTTGGTTCCATAGATTGGCTAGTTGGTATGGGATGGATAGATTTAGGATGTCTAATAGTTTCTTAAAGTGAGCTCAGCTGTTCTTAGAATTCTTTTCATAAATTTCCTTACCTATATTGATTGGTCAATTTTGGATGCATCTTGGATGCATCAGCCCCATAGTAAAACAGAGACACAAAGGTTTCTGTCTATTTGTACATTTTTGTTATTGAATTATGATTTCATTAAATGCAATCATAGAGTTCAGAGCATGTCTTAAGCTTCCCTTATGCTTGGACTTGAGGTGGCTGGGAGCATGTGAGCTGAAACTCTTAAGGCATCTCCTTTGGAAATCTAATTTCATTAGGTGAACAGGTTTCAGGGAATGGAGGGCATGAAGGGTGGGTGGGAGAGAAGCACCATTAGTTTAGGTATATTAGAGGGGCATAATCGAAAGGGGCACCCAAGGTTTCCTGAGGATGTCCTTGCAGGACGTCCCGGCGAAGGGGCGAGGAAACCCGTATTATCGAAACAAGATGGGCGTCCATCTTTCATTTAGATAATACGGTCGGGGATGCCCAAATCGTGAAATTTAGGTCAGCCTTAGAGATGGTCGTCCCCGATTTTTAGCCATAATGGAAACCGAGGATGCCCATCTCAGAAACGACCAAATCCAAGCCATTTGGTCATGGAAGGAGCCAGCATTCATAGTGCACTTGTCCCCTCTGACATGCCAGGACACCAACCGGGCACCCTAGGGGGCACTGCAGTGGACTTCAGAAATTGCTCCCAGGTGCATAGCTCCTTTACCTTGTGTGCTGAGTCCCCCAAAACCCACTACCCACAACTGTAGACCACTACCATAGTCCTTATGGGTGAAGGGGGGCACCTAGATGTGGGTACAGTGGGTTTCGGGTGGGTTTTGAAGGGCTCACATTTACCACCAGAAGTGTAACAGGTGGGGGGGGATGGACCTGGGTCTGCCTGCCTGAAGTGCACTGCACCCAATAAAACTGCTCGAGGGACCTGCATACTGCTGTCATGGAGCTGGGTATGATATTTGAGGCTGGCAAAAAATATTAAAAAAAAAATTTTTTTTTTGGGTGGGAGGGGGTTGGTGACCACTGGGGGAGTAAGGGGAGGTCATCCCCGATTCCCTCCGGTGGTCATTTAGGGCAGATTTGTGTGGCTTGGTCTTAAGAAAAAAAAGGACCAGGTAAAGTCATTCCAAGTGTTCGTCAGGGATGCCCTTCTTTTTTCCATTATCGGTCGAGGATGCCCATGTGTTAGGCACGCCCCAGTCCCGCCTTGGCTATGCTTCCGACATGCCCCCCGTGAGCTTTGGTCATCCCTGCGATGGAAAGCAGTTGAGGACGCCCAAAATCGGCTTTTGATTATGCCGATTTGGGCGACCCTGTGAGAAGGACACTCATCTTGCGATTTGTGTCGAAAGATGGGCGCACTTCTCTTTTGAAAATAAGCCTGATAGTGTATTTCTGATTATCTTCACTTTATATTAACTGCAAAGGTTTACATTGCATACAGTGTACAATAAACATAAAATATGTACATTGTGACCCCCCCGCCAAAAAAAAAGAAAAACACATCTGCCTTGGAGTCAGGTTGATGTGGCCGTAATGTAAAGCCTTATTCTTCTTGGGAAAGTACAGTGAGTGATGGCAATACATTTTATAAATCTCAAGGTGATGTCTTGCATATCTGCCCAGTTAGACTTGCCAGGGTGTTACAGCTTTAACTGAAATCTTCTACCATACTGAAGTTTTTGACCTCATTGTAGGAAACTCGGGACTGCTGGACAAAAGCTAGGAGGCTCTGCTGTCCTTTGCCATATAAAGCACGACCCCATGGACCTGGGCGGCTGCTTCACACTCACCTCAGCCAATGTGGGGAAGTGCCAAACTGTCCTCTGCAGGAATGGAAAGCCACTGCCACTGTCCAAGACCTATACAGTAAGCTACCCAGAGGAGCTTAAGAGGATCAAGCAACACAAGGCCATTATCACTGAGGTAAGAGAACAGCAGCCAGTAATTCTGTGTCTGTAGAACACTGGGACTTTAGGTTGTTTGAGCAAGGTTGATACAATTGCTGATCCTAAATTATCAGTACAATTCTAAGATCTTGAAATTGTATGACTGCTATTGTCCAGATAAAATCCAGACAAACTTAACTCTGTACATTCTCCAGAATTGTACACAATATTCTAAATGGGGTCTCACCAGAGTCATAGGGGCATCATCCCTTCCTTTTTCCTACTAGCCGTTCCTCTCCCTATGCACCCAAGCATCCTTCTAGCTTTCACCGTCTCCTTTTCTACCTGTTTGGCCACCTTAGCATCCTCATATTTGATCACACCCAAGTTCCACTCCTCTTTCGTGCACAAAAGTTCTTCACCTCCAAAATTATACAATTCCCTTGGGTTTTTACAGCCAAATACATGACCCTACATTTTTTTTATTTATTAAATCTTAGCTGCTGAATTCTGTACCATTCTTTAAACTTCGCTAACTCCTTCTTCCTCATGTTATCCTCACCATCAGGAGCATCTGTCCTATTGCAGATTTTGGTATCATCTGCAAAGAGGCAAAACCTTACCAGACAGCCCTTTGTCAATATTGCTTACAAAAATGTTAAGACCGGGCACAAAAACCGAACCTTGTGGCACGCCGCTGGCAACATCCCTTTCCTCTGAGTGAGCGCCACTTACCGCTCTCAACCAGTTCCTAACCCAGTCACTTTAGAGCTCATACCAATGACACTCAGTTTATTAGTTATCTATGCAGAACTGTGTTGAAGGCTTTGCTAAAATATATATATAAACCACATCTAGCGCTCTCCAATTCTCTGGTTACCCAGTCAAAGAAATTAATCAGATTTGACTGACAAGACCTGCCTCTAATGAAACCATGTTGCCTCGGTTCCTGTAATCCATTGGATTCCAGAAATTTCACTATTCTCTATTTTAAGGATGAAGAAGAAAAAAAAAATTCTTGACCTCTTTTTGTGGAAATTTCTACTATGTCAGCAAACACACCCAAAAAGGTAAAGCCACATCAAAAATAGACCCGCACACTAAAGTATATTTTTCACATGGTAGGAAGAGACTTCAGATCTGCGCCGCCCACCACAGTAATACTAAGACTGAACCTGTGGCAGCGTTGAATACAGTGTGCTGTGAGTGGGGGCTCCTGAGGAAGCGTTCATGTAAAACAGATGGCTCTGTTGAGCGTTTGCCCTTCAGATAAGTGCCGCTGTTTCTTTTTACTATATTTGCTGCTTGAAGTTTTGAATATAAGATTTTTATTAAAACTAGTGTAAAGAATTTACTGCTGGTTTTTTTTTTTGTTGTTACATTTGTACCCTGCGCTTTCCCACTCATGGCAGGCTCAATGTGGCTTACATGGGGCAATGGAGGGTTAAGTGACTTGCCCAGAGTCACAAGGAGCTGCCTGTGCCGGGAATTGAACTCAGTTCCCCAGGATCAAAGTCCACCACCCTAACCACTAGACCACTCCTCCACTCCTTTTTGGCTTAAATACTTGGAGGTTTTGACTTATGATGGTTGAATATTGAGTGTCTTACCATTTGTTGTGGTAGGAGGCACAGTTCTGAAGTTTTTCCTACCACATGTGTGAGGGTCTATTTTTGATGTTGGTTTACCTTTTTGGGTGTGTTTGCTGACAGTGTGGTTCACCTCTTCCATTCTTTTTAAATTTCTTCTGTGGTATTGTTTTGGAGGAGGACATCTGGTTCTGCGGGAAGGATTTGGAAGTGTGCATGACAGGGGGACCTTGGGGGACCTTGAGGTGGAAGAATCTGTTCTTCTAACCATGGTCAATGATGTGAAGAACTCGCTTGTCTGTGGTGATTGTGTATCAGACTTTCCGAAAAAACTGAATCCTGCCTCTCACTGGGATGTAGTCAGACTGGTTTAAGAGATGATGTTGCTAATGTGGACTGTTTTCTGTCCCTTTATCTGGGGTCTGAAGGGTAGCCTAGTGGTCAGTGTAATGGACTGTTTCAAGACTTCCACAGCTTATCTTCAGATTCTGCTTTTGAGCAATTGCTATTAAGCAATTGGAATCTTCTATTGTTAAGGATGTTGCTTTCTGTACACTGGCTGAGAGCCTCTGCGTTATGTGGATGTTTGATCCTGTGGAGAAGACAAAAGAGATACATTGTTTGATCTACATCACTGTGTCCTCGACTTTGTCACCAAAAAAGTTGTCTCTTATACATAGTGTGTCCACGAGACAGTCATGTAGATCTTCCGGTAGGTCAGATGTCCAAAACCAAGCCATCCTGCAAGCTAAAATGGCCACTACTGCAGATGTGAAGTGGTCTCATAAGCATCATAAGTAACCTTTACAAGATATAGAAGGTGCATTCCTGAATGGCTGTGATAAGAGAATGTGAACATGCCTGATTTGATTCTGGGATGGAGGCAGATGAATCGGTTAACTGCTGCAGCAAAAGCAAAGTATTTGAAGTAGATGGGCTAATATTTTTCAAGGTGAGCATGTAACTCTGTTAAGTCTTTCTACCTACAATGTCTAGGGACCTGTGATCTTTGCCAGAAGGCATAACGAGTATTGGATCTAGCAGTTTTAGATTCCTTGATAGAAGCTTCAGATACAACAGATAAAGAATTTGAGTATGGCCATCTCCAGAGGCAAAGGAGACCTTTTATTTTAGCTCCAGGAGCTTTGAAATTGCTTGTACTGAAAGATCTCAAGTTGTAAATTAAGTCTATAAGGGTATATAGGAAAATATAATACCTTGTTAGGTGATTTCATGGCCTGGAGGATGGGCCAGAAGTCACCCTGACTCGAGGTTTTGCAGTGAGTTAGAGGGACTGCATTAATTTAAAAAGAAAGTTAGGATAATAGGCATCATCTTGTTCATCAAGCTCATACTGAATGACAGTGGTGGGTAGGGAGAGGTTGGAAGGGTTCTAGGGAGTTGCAGCATAAAGACAGGGAGAATCTGTTTGAAAGCCCTTATCCTCAGGGTCTATGAAGGTGGCAACTACATCAGGAGAGAAAAGTCTTCTCCCTCGGAAGAGGGAAGATGTATGGTCTTGAGGGAAAGAGCCTCTGAGCAGAAGTTCCCTGCTGGCGCAATAAGTGGGTGTTGGTATGCTGAAGTGCTTGGAATTGCATCCATGCCAGAAGCTGAAGGCAGGGCTGAGTTCTTCTGTAAATACCTATGTAACAACTGTAGAACAGCTGTGTTAGCATTGTATCTTGTTTACCAGCAGCTCCAGTTTCAAAGGCACACTCTTGGGACAGAGTGGGCATGGAAGAAGATTTGGGACTAACTCTGCAGTACTGCTATATGCTATGAAAGTGTCAAGGAGAAGATTGAGGGGAACCGCAGGATTACTTTTCAGTCTTAGATGAGTGCTTACAGCTAGAACCATAGCTGGTCACAACACATTTTACACAATGAAGAAAAGTCTTGGATGATGTGCTTCGCCAACTTGAGGTCTTTCAGTTTATATCTTTCTAAGGTCTTTGTCCTCCAGAAGAGGAGTGAAAACCTGAAGAAGGTGGAGGGTATGGTCTCTGAAATTCAAGTTACTGGCTCCAGACATCTGTGTGGTTGTCAGTGCAGCAGACTCACACAAACAACTGAGTAGTTTTTGCATTTTTTGTATCCGCTAACCTGGAAGGCTTGCTCATTGAGTTTGGGGATGGGAGTTGGGTGAGCCTGTAAGTAACAGACTCAACTTGTGGGAATGAGGGAGCAACAAAGCTATTTCTGCAGAGCAACAAGGAAAGAACAGCAGAGAGAAAAATGTTCTTATTTCCTGAACTGTGAAGCATTTCTGAAAGAAGAGAGCTGAACAACTACATCCAATGAGAGAAAGAAGACTGAGGAGAAGTAGGTGGAGTCAGGATTAGGGGGGAGCACCAGTGTGAGTTCAGGGGCTTATGTCCCTGAGCTAGGGGAGATCACTGCACCTGATTCTGTCCAGAGGACTTCAGTTTCAAGTGTGCCTTGATATTCCCTGCTTTTCAGTTTCAAGTGTGCCTTCATATTCCCTGCTTGTGGGCAGAGAAAACTAGAAACACTGAAGCCTCCAAATAAAACCTCACTGCTTTCTAGGAAAAACTAATGCTATAGAGTGTTGATTAGCACCCCATTCCAAAAGCACCCCCCTTGTTCTGCCAGCACTTTGGCCCAGAGCGTCATAAATAGATTCTGAGAAAAACCTGAAGTAGCCACCTTCTCTATAATTCCATAGCAAACGTATAACATCTCACCCGATTCACACAAACCAAACATGGATTTCCACATGTCCACACACCCACAGCCAAGTGCACAATTTGAACTCTGCTTATACAAATTTGTACAAAAGAAAGTTTTTGCAAGCGTAGCTCATCAGAAACTACAGGAAACATTGGTAGCAACCCCACTGATAAACCAGTCATCTTGTCTGCCCACTGAGGTTTTTGTTCCGCTTTTTATATTGTTTCCTGTTTTATATTTCTTTGGATATGTTCGCTCCCCCTTTGTCATTTCCCTTGGGGAAAATTTTCATCCAATTGTACAAAATAGCAAACAGCTGCTGTGGCTGCTGAATCAGGTACTGGCCACCTTGGTTTGTCCCCATTTTGGGTTAGACCAGCATGGTCAAAGTTATTTCTCAAACATTTATGACATTTTTCTTGTTACTTTGTGCCCCTTTCATTGCCATTCTCTCCACTCTCAGCCTTGGAGAATATAGTAACTGCTGAAGGAGAGTTAAGAAATAAAAAGAGGTATGTTCAATTCAAATAGACATAATTGTGTCAGAGAAAAGGTGACTAAATAGCAGATCCAAAATGTTGAGACTAGCTGATTTTTTTTATGTCCTAACAAGAAAAGAAAAAAAGAAGCAGACTACATAAAAAGTAAAATATTTATTTCTGACGTGGGAATAAATATTTTACTTTTTTCATGGTCTGCTCCTTTTTTTCTGTTCTGGATCTTGCAGATCGTATGCCTGCTTGTTTTTTGGGCTCTTTATATTTTTCCACATAAAAGGATGGACTTTGGACTGTTGTATTACAAATTGTTTGTGCTAACAGAATTCCTTAAAACCTCGTTTTCGCTTTTGTTGACTTTAGTCATCATTTTCACAGAGTAGGTCACAAATATAAAAAATGATCAGAGTTGTAGTGCATCATTTTTGTACCAGCACAACAAAATCAGCCAATTTGCGGGTTTCATGAGTTCAACATATCTTTCAGTAACAGGGGAGGAGGGCGAAGCTGATTCTGTAACAAGCAGGTGTGCTTTTTCCACTGTAGAGGGTGAGAAATGTGAATAAGTACATGTTACTTCAGCTGCAGGAGACTGATTAGTGCTTTGTGGTGTTCATTGTTTCTCTGTTTTGGGGGCTGCAGAAGGGAAGGACACTGCATCCCTTGAATGATGTGTGGCATTATTGAATTGTGGTGGTAACATTTTCCTTTTTTTTGTTTTGTCATTTGCAGGATGGAAAGGTGAATGGTGTGACAGACTCCACGCGGATACTGGGGTACACCTTTCTCCACCCCAGTGTGATTCCCCGTCCACATGTTCAGTCCGTGGTCCTGACCCCACAGGACGAGTTCCTCATCCTGGGCAGCAGGGGACTGTGGGACAGCCTTTCCCACGAAGAGGCTGTGGAGACTGTCCGCAATGTACCAGATGCTCTGGCTGCGGCCAAGAAGCTGTGTACGCTGGCACAGAGTTATGGTTGCAATGACAGCCTCAGTGCTGTGGTTGTGCAGCTCAATGTCACAGAAGACTGCTACTGCTGCTGTTGTGAGCTTGCCAGCGCTGCTCCACCTCCTAGTCCTGGTATCTTCCCCCCACCACCCGTTAGCATGGTGTTGAAAGACCGGCCCCCAGATGCCCTGGGGATGCCTTCTTCTAGCAGCGGTATGGCATCTGAGATGAGCAGTGAGCTCTCCACCTCCGAGATGAGCAGCGAGGTGGGCTCCACAGCCTCAGATGAGCCCCTGCCACAAGTGAGCACGAATGAGAATGGACCAGCCTTTCCCAGCGAGCAGCGCTGCATGCTGCACCCCGTCTGCTTGTCTAGCTCCTTCCAGCGCCAGCTTTCCAGTGCCACATTTTCCAGCGCCTTCTCAGACAATGGCCTGGACAGCGATGATGAGGAGCCCATCGAGGGTGTTTTCAGCAACGGCAGCCGGGTGGAGGTTGAGGTAGACATCCATTGCTCCCGGGCCAAGGACAAGCAGCAGCAGCTATCCCCACCAGAAGCCAGCGATGAAGGCATTGTTATCAGTGCCAATGAAGACGAGTCCTGCATGGCTAGGCGGCCTGACTGCTCTGGCACAGGCACTATGGGGCGCAGGAGAGGCAACGGCTCAGTGGCACCCTCAGAGAGGAGCCACAACCTGATTGAAATAGCTGCTGATGCCCCACTTAGGAAGACAGGGGGATACTTTGCAGCCCCTGCCCAACCAGAGCCAGATGATCAGTTTATCATCCCTCCAGAGCTGGAAGAGGAGGTAAAAGAAATAATGAAGCAGCACCAGGCAGAGCAGCAAAAGCCACATCAGGCAGAACAGCTGCCAGACTATTATGATACACCACTATGACCCCACCCCAGCAGCTCTTCAGAATGTACTGACGGAATCTTGCCCCACGGTCTCTCCCATCAACAGCGGGTTTATCTTTGACATACCCTCCCTTTCTTCCTTCATACTTCAGCAGTTAACTGCAAGTTACCTGTCTGCATTTTGGGGAGGGAGGAGTATTGTCATAATTGATTTTTAGTGATCTGCAATTTTCTTGTAATTTCTTTACCCCCTTGCCTCCTAGTAACTAGGTAACTGTTTCCCTTAACATATCACATGTAAAATAAGATGATTAAAACAAAAGGTTTAATATATTGCAGAGAGATATCCATTGTAATATTTTTTAAGATGGCTCCTTTGTTAGTGTGAGGAGAAAGCATTATGGCAATGCTCAATGATTAAGTAATGTAATTCTATATTTCTTGGAAACATGCGTGGGGGAGGGGGGAAGGCTTTTTTGGTCTTGGAAGTGATAGACATTTGTAGAATATAAAGACTAACTCCTAGGAGTTGCTTACTCTTTTTTCAGATGGCTTTAATGTCACTGAGATTCACTAATTTTCTCTGAGAGAACAGTTGATTGGGAAATTATTATTGTAAATAGCTAAATGTTGTATAGTGATGCTTAAAATATTTTGTAGTTTTGGCAGGGAACATATGGCCAGAAAAATTGGATGGCTTTTTTAAAAATATTATTCGGGCCACAGTCACCCTATGTGATGGAATCCCGAGTATGTATACTGGCTAACTACAAAGAGGATTTTTGGGGTTATTTTGGTTTGGATTTTTTTCTCAACAAACTTTTTCAGCTAGTCTTTGGTTTCTTTTGTGTTCTTTAGTGCTGCCCCAAACCAGCATGAATGTTGAGCACAGAGATTATTTACATACCCAGGAATATATTACAGCAGAATGCACAAATGAACATGTCATAATTTGTTATAATAAATGCAAGAATTTACAAATGATATTGGGAATTGTCTTGCTTTGGTTGCTTTAGAGGTTTTATACAGTCGAGCTTGAGCTCTGCAGGGACCAGAAGAGTTTTTCTACTATAGTCATAGAGGCTTCCACTGTCTGTCCTTGCACCTTCTGCAGCCAGAATGCAAAGAACCAAGTACTATTTCCTGAAAATTAAATATTGAATAAATTAGGGGGATTTTATATACCTCTAAAATTACTCTTACGCAATGAAACCAATTCTTCAAATAAATCAAAACAAAATTTAATATTACAGGACTTTTAAAATGCTGTCTTTTGTGGCTTTTTTTGGTGGGGAGTGGTTAATGTGGGTAGGTTAACAGTTTAAGCCATTATAAGAATGGCAAGAGAAAAGTAAAATGATACAGCAGAAGAATTACTAGGTATTAAGGTCACGATATATGGGCCCATAGATCTTTTTTTTGTTGTTGTTACACTTGTACTCCGCGCTTTCCCACTCATGGCAGGCTCAATGCGGCTTACATATTGTATACAGGTACTTATTTGTACCTGGGGCAATGGAGGGTTAAGTGACTTGCCCTGCTCTTCCCCCCAACTAGATTTGGAAAATTGTTAAAAAAAAATCACATCTGTTGCCTTCACTCAAGCATGATAGGTTGCAATCCATACTGCCATTTTATTCTGTATTGCAGAATGTCTGCTAGAGACCTTAAATCTACTAGAAGTCTAATGTAAATCTTGGGAGCTACTAGAGAATACGGGAAAGGGCAAAGATTTGCTAGGAAAATCTCCACACACATTCACATTTTTCTATACAACCAAGAAGAGCATACTCACTCCATCTGTGAACTTCAAATTGGCTATAAAGACACTATAAGAACTTGATTCTAAGAGACACCCTCATTTTGCAAAAGTGAAAAATATGGTAAATACTGTAAACACGAAGTGGGAACAGGATCGGGATGTTCAAAACAGACGAACGATGCTCAATATAATTTATAAACTGTATTGAGGATGACTTGACGCAGTACCATGTTTCGGCACGCCTGCTTCTGGAGTCCTGATTGAACGTATTAGATAATCGCTATTGTTTTTTGTCTTCAGTGATGGCTCTTTAAAATGTAAAACGTAGTGGTCTTTAAAAAGACCGTTGGTGAATGTTGCGAGTAAAACCGCTTCTAGATGCCACTGAATCCTATTCCCTTCGTCTTATTGTGTGAGTCCCCGTGGGACTTTGATGTTCTTTCCATTTCTTTGGTTTTCCCTCAAATACTGTAAACAAACACATGCGGAAGAAAAAGCACAAACACATTTATTTTCAGTTACTGGTGGCTCTATGGAGAGAATAAGGAATTAGGCTGCACGATTCAAATTTTGGACCTAGATTCTATGTAAGCAACACCTACTTTCCATGGACATTAAAACCAGCAAAAATGTGCCTTAGAATCAAGGGAATACAGTATTCTAAAAACCTATTTGCCCATTTTATTGCATGGGTTTCACTCTAATGTGAAACTCTATGCAAAAAAAAAAAAATTACTGAGCTTAGCATAAACTAGCAGACCAAACCTGCCAGATCAAAACAAAATTACATACAATAACTCAAACAATAATAGCTATGAAAAGTCAACATTGCAAATATTACAACAGGCCTTAGTGAACATTAATACACCACATACTGGAAAAACAAAAGATAGACTACTATAGACCCTGCACCTCCCTCCTTCCATGATACTGCCTCACCCAGCAGAAGAGCATCATTGATCACCCCCACCCCTCAGTGTCTTCCTTGTGGGACTACTAAGCTACAGCATATTAACCTTTAACCACCTGCTATAGAAGCTTTCCACCAATCACAAGGACAAAATAGAGCTTGGCAACACCAACTTAATGCAGCCTGCACCTACAAAAACGGGCTTGGTGGCCTCAACATAATATCCCCCACTTCAACCAGGTAAATAAAGAACTTAGTCCCTTCTACAAATATAGAATGTAGTCCCTTCTACCTCCTGTGGCCCTTTCTGGGATTAGCAGCTTTTCAGTGGCAGTTCAATTCAATTTTTTTTTTTGGGGGGGGGGGGGGAACGAATGAATTAAGTGGTGGCAGCAGTTTGGGAGGGAAGGGGGTGTGAATTCAGTAGTGATGGTGACAGAACAAGCTTTAACAGGCTCAGGATGTGTTTAGCTGGGAACACGGGATAATGGTGTGGCTGCATCTCTTTACGGAAAAATAAATTATAACCAATCTAATTTTTTCCTAAATTCTTTTGATCATTGTTTCTCAGCTTTAAGTTAAGTACCCTATAAGTCGGACAAATTTCAATCGAGTACCCCAAGCTCTGCTCAACAGAGATTTTGAAATGGACATTCCAAAAACAGACACATTCTAATAATAGAAAATAAAATTACATTTTTACCATTGGTTATTTTATTTTTCAAATTGTGGTGGTCCAAATCTTGTTTCTACTTTCCTTCATCTTCTCTTAACTCTTTTGCCATTTTTCTCTGTCCTCCTTTTCCTTTCAGCTTTCTTCAATTTACTTTTCTGCCTTTGTCCAGATTTAATTCATTCTTCCTGTCCAATTTCCCTCTTTATTTGTTATCCATCAACAATTACAGAACAAGTGGGAATGTTGTGACCATTGACTAGCAGATGGAGGTAGAGGGTACCGAATTTGAGGCAGTTTATCAACCTGATATGAAGCCTCTCTAATTCAGTATTCTATCTCCAGCAGGTGATGAATGTGCTTTCCAGCTTCTCTGCTCATCTTGGTAAATTAGTAACCAGTGGAGCTGGGTTGGAAAGTAGGGGGCAATGATTATTCCTCAGTCATACCTGGTGGCTCCTGGTCACGGTCTTTCACCCCCTACTTCTGTCTGCTTCCCCCTCAGTGTCTATCTTGCAGCAGCAATCATCTGTTTAAAAAAAAAAGTTTCCTTCTAATTCCCTGCATGAAGTGGCAGCAGCTTTGTCGTTTCAGTGATGGGGAAGCGTTTTTTGGCAGTGGTCATACTGACCATCACGGTGCACAGCCTACACATGGTAGTGAGGGAATTTTAGAGTTAGCATGGGTGTCTGCCTTCTTTCGTCGTCCTCTTGCAGTCCCTTCATGTTGGGGGTGTGAGTGCAGCAGGCTGGCAGTGCCCTTTCATTTTTGCCTTTGGAGCAGTGTATGCTATGTCAGCTCCTGTGGAAACTGGGACATTGGGGAGGGGCAGTCTGGTTTGCGTACTGTGTTGGAGCATGCTTCTTCGTTGGCCACAACGTCGGTGGCCATCTTAAGAGGTGTACTGTGAGCCGGCTGCTGCAGGCCCAGCTTTTCCCACACAATTTGCGTCTGCCATTTTGCACACCTCAACAGTGCTGCTGCCAACTTCAGACCCGTCTGATTAGTCAGTGTTTGCCCTGGAATTTGTCCTGCTTATGCATCCAGCCTTTCTAATGAAGCAGGGATACGCTATGTCTTCTCTGGTTTCTCAGTTTCCTCTGGCAGACGCTCCTCCCTTTAAGAAGGTTCATTTGGATTCTCTGGTTCTGAAGGATCATGAAGGCTACCATTCTCCTGTCCCTTCTGATCAGGGCTCAGTGCAGCTCTGAGAGAGTCTAAGCAGGGCGAATTGCCACCTGGGGAAGGAGGTGACTCTAATCTCCTATGCTTATTCCATCAGGAGGAATTGCCTGCCCTGATTTTGGATGCCTCAATAGCTCTCTCTATTTCTGATCCTTTGCCTCCAGCCCCAACTCCACAGTGGTCTTCCATTCTCAAGGGTCTTCAAGTCCTTCTAATGCCTTTTCTTATGCATCCGGACATTCAGGATCTTATTTCAGTAGAGTGGAATTCTCCTGATGCAAGCCTTAAGGTGGGCTTTGTGATGGCGCAGTTATATCTGCTGCTGTCGGTTGAGAAGAAGGCTACCCTGCCAATGGAAGGTGGTATAGCACTCCGATATCTTCAGGACTGTAAGATAGAGTGCCTTGAAGCAGTCCTTTGAGGTGGCCTCTCTGCATCTCCAGGTGACAGTCTACAGTTCTTTAGTTACCAAGGCATGCTTCACTTGACATCAGAGGTCTGTTACTCAAGATCCAGAATCAGACCACTTAGGTCAGGATGATGTCTTGTGCTTGGAGGCTGGACTACCATATATGGTGGACGCATTTTATGACCAGGCTTTGGCGCAATGCATAGTTCAGTTGCAACCAGACACCAGCTCTGGCTGAGAAATTGGTCTACAGATGTGACTTAAAAAGCACAGCTGGTGCGCTTGCCCTTTCGTGGCAAGTGGCTCTTCAGGGAAGATCTGAGCAACCTGAGCAATTTGGTTAATGAGTTTAGGGAGGCCAAACTGTCATCTACCTGCTCTTCCACCTCTGCTTCCAGATGCCGGTATCAAGAGTAGGTGCTACCATCCTGGCTGCTCTCACTATTCTCAGTGCCCTCACTTTAAATCAAACCAGTCATCCTGCTCAGACAGACAGGTAGAAGGTCAGTCATCCCATCTGGGTAACACCTCCAGAAGTTCACAGTGATGGTGTCCAGATCAGTCCCTTGGTCCATCCCATGGATGGATGCCTTGTGAGGTTTGTCGAGGAATAGACCCAGATCACATCAGACCAATGGATCTTATAGGTCATTAGATGCAATTACAAGCTAGAGTTTTGCTGCCCAGTCATACTGTTCTTCTTGGAGCCTCCTTGTTGGTGGGCCACATGCTGCTGTTAAGCCACTCTGTCTTACCTTCAGGAGCTGGGTGCCATAGTTCCAGTTCCACCAAGCGGCAGTCCATGCAGATACTCCATCTACTTTATTGTACCCAAGGAGGACAATATCTTTCGACTGGTCCTGGATCTAAAGAAATACAACTGTTTGAAGGCTTCCCATTTTTTGATGGAGACACTGTACTCGGATGATTGCCTCAATCCATAAGGTAGAGTGCTTGATGGTGTTAGACCTCAAGGAGGTCTACTTTCACATCCTGATTTGGCCCCCTCATCAGCAGTATCTGGTTTCTCATCCTGGGAGAGCATTTCTAATTTTGGGTCATGCTGTTCAATCTAGTGACGGTGCCCCAAATGTTTTCCAAAGTGATGGTGGCTGCCTTTCTGTGTTGTGAGGGGATCAGGATACACCTGTACTTGGACAACTGGTTGATCAGTGTCCTCCTTCCAGGAGAGCGAGCAGGCAACCTCTACAGTGGTATGCCTGTTGCAATTCCTCAGACGGGTGATAAGTGTGGTCAAGAGCAAGCTTATTCCTCCCAAGACCTTTGTGTATCTCTGGGTCCTGTTCAATACACAGCAAGGGAAGGTGTTCCTCCCAGAACACCGGCAGCACAAACTTCAGGATTAGATTGGGGGGCTGCTTTGGAAGCACAGGTTGTGAGCTTGGGCCTGTGTGCAGATGCTGAGGTTTGATGGCATCTTTGGAGGTAGCTCCGTGGACACAGGCACGTGTGTCGGCTGCAGGACTCCCTGCTCAGCCACTGAAGTCTGGTGTGTTGAAGATTAGGAGCATCGCCTGCCATGAACAGTGTCAGCGAAACAGTGCATGGCTCGGTAGCTTTCCTCAGCAAACCTTTGCAGGAGGAGTTTGTTCCCAATCCTGGACTGAAAGGTAGTTATGAGAGATGCCACTCTTCTGGGACAGGGGAGCCCAGTGGGTTTGCCTAAACCGCTGGTAGCCAATAGCAGTCTGTATCTGGCTCCCTGTGCCTGTGTTCCTGCCCAGTGGGTTTGCCTGTGAGTGATTACATTAATCTCATGACCTCTTGCCTGTGAGTGATGACATTGATCTCCTGACCTATATTTCAAGAACCCTGCTAATAGCATCTGCACCATGGGTGCATGCTGAAGAAGCAGGTTATGCTCCTTGGGGTGACAGTTGAGCCTGAACTGTGGCTCCTGTCTTCTTGCTGAATTTGTTTTTTCCTGGTTTGTTCTTGTTCCTGTTTCTTCTCATGGCTGACAACCCCGTTTCACTATGGTTCCACCCCTCCACCTTCACATCTTGATCCCTTGCACTTCAGTTTCTTCCCACACATGTCACTCAGTCCTTTTCCTCTCCCAGCACCTTTACTGCTGCTTCTCCTTCGGCTATACTCCTGTCTTTTCTTCTGCTTAATTGTAGATCTCTCCGAAACTGATCCAGGTATGTGTTGTCCTTTCATCTCACCCTGACACTGCTCTCTTTCTAACAGATTTGGCTGTGGGAGGGGGAGGACACTATCCTTGCTCAGTGCCTTCACTTCCATTATTCAGCTCAGTCTGCCTTGCGACCATCTTACAAAAGAGGCAGGGACTTTGCTGTTCTTTTTCTGTCCTCTGTCCCCTTCTCTTTAGTCACCCATGACTGCTCTTCTAGCGCTGAAATGTTGTTATTGTGGATTTGTCGTCTCCCCCCCCACACACACACACACACACACACACAGTGTACTTTCTCCTTGTCTACCTTTCCCATCTCTAACTACCTCTGGCCAAAATGCCTTTATTTCCTTTTCAGATGTGTGCAATATCCTTGTCTAGTTCTTTTGTGTGATTTCAATATCCACTTTGATAATCCTCTCCACCCCTTTGATAGGCATCCCATGCTACAGGGCATAGCCTTGATGTTGTACTCTCTGGCCACTCTGATTCCATCCAGTTTTCTAATCTTTCTTGTTCCCCTCTGCCTTGGTCTGATTACACACTTCTCTTTCTCGCTTTCTTCCTGTTCAGACAGCCCCTTTGCCAATCTCTCGAGTAATTTTTTTTCCTGATTTGAGGTCATTCAACCACTCCTCCTGCCCGCCTCTGTTTACTCATTTTCCTAATGATTTTCTCTCCCCCTTATCAAGCATTATTGTGGGACACCACTCTTTGGGATGTGGTCTCTGCATACCATCTTGCTCAATGTCCTCTTGGGTACATCACTTCCCCCCTGGATTCTGCTCTTCTTATCACTCCTTCCTCTTCCCCCACCCCCCTCAAGTTCACCCAGCACCCTACGGATCACTTTCTTCTACTTGGTCTCAATTCACTCTTCCCTTATCTGTTGTGTTTTGACAGAATCCTGAATGCAGCCAAGAAAACAACCGTTCTTGATCCTATTCCTTCATGATGGCTATTGCTTCTGTCCCACAGCCTTAGCCCACTCAGCCACACTATGATTAACAGTCTCAGTTCAGGAGTTATACCCCCTTGCTGGAAATTGGCAGTTGTTCGTCCTTTACTTAAGAAACCTTAATTACAGTCCTCCTTAGTCTCTATCATCCAGTGTCCAGTCTTCCGTTTCTCACCAAACCTCAAATGTTCTCCACCCCTGTCAAGCAGGTTTTCAGAGAAAAAAATATTCTACTAAGACTGTGATCACATCTTTACTCAATGATTATCAATCCTCCTTAGATCATGGTTAAGCTCTTCTGTTTCTGGATCTCTGCAACTTTTGATCTGGTGAGTCACTCTTTTTCTTTCCAGGCTTTCCTCTATTGGTATTGCTGGTATAGTTTTGAACTGGTTCTCTTCTTTTCTTGCTAATAGATCCTTTCAGGTTTCTTTAGGATCATGTAGTTCTTCTCCCACTCCTCTTATGTGTAATGTTCCTCTGGGCTTTGTGCTTTCACCTTTGCTTTTTAATATCTGTCTTAGCCCCCTGGCAACTCTGAACCAGGGGTTTTGTGTTTAGTTCTATATTTATGCTTATAATATTCTCCTAGCTTCCTCCCTTGACCATAAACTCCAAAACATTTTCCTCTTCAGGCTTGCCTTGAGAAGATTGGTTGTTGTCTTTCTGAATATCACCTGTCTTTCATCCAGCAGAAGACTGCAAGACTGTTGCCTTGTGGGTGAGAGGCCACCTGTCTGGCCCTTCTATTGCCCCTTCCTTGCATGATTCCCCCATCACACGTTGAGTCTTTTAAATATTTGGGTATAGTCTTCGATTTCACACTTTTCTTCCAGTCGCAGATCTCTTCAGTTGTCCATTCCTGTTTCTACTCTGTGTCTTATCCGCTGTACCCTTATTTGGATGATGTGAGTTGTGGTACTCTGTGTACTGGTTGTCACATAACTAAACTACTGTATGCCGGGCTTCCAGCCATTGTGTTGAAGAGACTTCAAATAATCCAGAACACCTCTGTCTGTATTCTGGCCCATGCCCATCAATTTGATCATGTCACCCCCTTAATGAAGCAATATCACTGGCTTCCTATTCCTTTCTGCATTCAACACAAGGTTCTCGCCGTTGCTTACAAGGTCCTTTACTCTGGCTCTCCTTACCTGGCTATTCTCATTACTCTTTACCATCTTCCTTATACACTGTTCCTCATTTGATAATCACCTCTCTGTTCCACCCTTTCACTGTGCTACATTGGATTGTACCCGCAATTCTGCCTTTTTCTCTTTAGTTCCCTCTTTCTAGAACTCTTCCAGTTGACTTTTGTTCTGCTCAATCCTTCCATTTCATTTATTACCATTTATATACCACCCTTATCCAGAGTGATGTACAAATCAAACACACATCAATAAAAACAATGCAAAACAAAACATATTTAAATATAATACAAAACAGACTTGTCGCTGTACTATGTCCATCATCTGCTGAAATCAATTTTTAGCCTGCAGCAATCTTTTAAACAATCCCAAATCCTTCTGGGTCCTAAGGGCTCCAGGGAGTTTGTTCCACTCTGGCAGACCTGCTACAGACAAGATTCGCCTCCTGGTGTCCTCTAAATATAAACAGCCAAAAATCAGGGACCTCCAACAAACAGGTATTTCCTCAACGAAGTACCCTTTTGGACAGTACAAATGAAGACAATCTGATAAAGTCATGATGTACACAATGAGGAACCATCATCAGAAGCTTAAACTTAAGGATTCCCTAGTGTGGCTGGTCCACATGAACTTTATCTTACCATAACATCACTTTGTATTTGTTTACACCGGAGTCTAACGCTTCTCCGGTACTATGTAAGCCACGTTGAGCCTACAAATAGGTGGGAAAATGTGGGATATAAATGTAACAAAATAAATAATCCTATCCTGCATAGATAATCAATTCAATTTCTGAGAAAACAGGGGGTGACGGTTATATTTAGACATCCCATATAGTAAACGAACTGTTGAGTTCATCACTACCTGCAATGCTTGTATATGCACAGTAGGCAACCCAACATAACAAATACTACAGTAGTTCAAACCAGACAAAATCAAACTCTATAGCACCTGTCAAAAATCATTCTGAGTAATAAACAGATGTAATTTACTAAGTAAATGCAGCTTCAAGAATGAACTCTTCACTACAGATCGAATCTGAGATGAGAAGAACAGTGTAGCATCAAACAATACACCCAGATTTATCACCACAGAAGATACTGGAATTGCGATATCAGATATTACAACCTTAGATTCAAAAGGAACACCAGAGACAGTTGTCACCAACAAAATCTCTGTTTGACACATTAAGAGACAGTTCTGAAACATCCAACGATTTAACCCCTCCAAAATTATTTGCAACCAAATAACCATAACAGATACTGGCTCTGTCAATGGGAGAAACAATTGAATGTAAGATGGGCCCCATTGACCAATGTCCTGCTCCACCTAATCTCCCCTGGTACATGTATGAAGAAGTCACTTTTCTCAGTTCAGTATAAATTTTATTGCAGTGTCCCATAACAAAACACATTCTTCTCATGAACCGCTAAGTTAGCCCAGCTGTATCCTACCCAAGGCTTCCAACAATTCGCCCACGAGGGCCCTTTTCCCAGCTCTACCTTCCACCAACACAGTCCTGTAGCGTCTCGCTGCCCTGGCAGTGTAATAGTGTTCCAACAAAACACAGGTACGTCTTTCTGGAGCAGATTCAGGTCTTAAAAGATCTCCCACTCGGCTTCTAAGGGTTTATACAGTCCAACAGCATTTAGCACAAACACGGCTTAGCACTGTTAAAGACCCCACACTATCTTTCCACTCTTTGCAAACAAAAATTAGCAACGGAAAAATATCCAGCTCTGGGGCTTTTCTACCTCTTCTGCCGGAGCTGGGGCAGCCACCTCCCTTTCAGTCTTCCACGGACATTGCCCACCTAAAAATGGTACACTTGTGGCTAGCCCTAAGCGCTGCCACCCCAAAACAATGCAATATTATTTAGGGACTTATCTCAGTGCCTTTCAGGATTAGTATAAAAACTGAAGTTTCCTCTTCACTCCAGCTCACCGGCCTCTGCTGGTTCCATTTGCTCGAACCACATGCCTTTCCAGAGTCTCCTGGCATAGCTCCTTACTTTGGGGTCTCTCTTCGCCCTGGGTTGGATAACCTGTCTACCTGGCTAGCCTTTCTCTCTGTAAGAGGGCTCCACTCTCTGGGAGCCTCCCCCTCCTTCTCTGGGCTAGGGCTCTTCTCCACCCATGTTTATCAGCTCAACATGCTTTCAGCTGGCTGAGAATGGCCACACCCCACCCTCTCCAGTGAGGCTTCAGTATGTTTTTTTTTCCCCCTATGGGAAGTAGCATATGTCCCTATGACGACTCCTGGCTGTCAAAATGGGTAGCTTTCCCCCAGCTACCTTCTCCTTGGTGAGAGTCTTATTCCTAAGGGCCATTCCACCAGATCCCTGCCCTCTAGAGGAAGTCTTTGGAAGTGCGGGCTTCCTATTCCATTAAGGCAGCACCACTCCGGGTTTTGAGTTGGTGCTTTCGATGCCTTCTGGGACGTGTAGTAGGCTTTCTCCCCACTTTTGTGACAAGCCCTGGCTACTACCTTGTCACAAAAGTCATCCACATAAATGCGGTATGCCAACCCATAGGCCTTTAACACCCAACAGACGGGCCACATACACATTAAACAATATCCTATACAGAGCCGAGCCCTGGGGTACTCCACAAATCACTGTCCTCAATGTAGATAAATCATCATCCACCCAAACCTGCATTTTCCTGTCTGGAAGATGACTCGAACCAAGTCGGCACAGTCCGCCAATCCCTGCAATAATATTCAGTGATTAAGGGTGTCAAATATAGCTGACATATAAAAAAAAAAAAAACCCATAAGATAACTAACATGTTTATCCAACCCTTGATGAACCTCATCCAGTGTTTCTGCTATAAAACCCTCAGTACTTTGCGCACTGCGGAATCCGTATTGAAATGGATCTAGACATTGCCCCTTCAACAATTGCCGGTATACCACCCGCTCAGCAATTTTGGCCAGCACAGGTAATGAAGCAGTTCCCTAGTTCTGTGCTCTCCTAAAGTCTTTCTTGTTCTCAAGTGCTTTACCAGAGGTGCCATGATCTCAGTTGTATTGGCTGCTGGTGAACTTCAGCATCCCCCTCTCCCTCCTCTTGATGGTAATTTGGTAGTGTTCTCTATCTTTTTACCATTCATTTTTCACCTCACTTAGATTCTTATTTTCAGTTTGTTCTTTTCTTATTTTCAATTGTAGTTCTTTTCAAACTTTTCTGTTTTTTTAGTTTGTGCACTACTTTGATTCCTGTTTTGAAAGGTGGTATAATAAAAGCCTCATAAACATTTTCAGTCGACCGTGGCTCAGGGCATGTGGACCGCCAGGAGACATCCTGGCCCATCATTTGGCTGGAGCTGCATTTGTAGGGCCTTGCAGGCACTGTTGCCTCATCTGTGCAGTCATTCAGAGTTATTTCGGAAAAAATCAACATCTGTAGCATATGTGAACAGACAAGGGAGGACTTGCAGCTGCGAGTTGGCGGAGGAGTCTCATCTACTGTTCTGCTTGGTGGAGGCCAACATTGTGGGGGTGGGGAATCTCAATGTACAGACAGACTTCCTCAGCAGATACTCCCTCAGTCTGGAGAGTGAGTTGCCCAGCTCTGCATTCCAATTCATTGTGTCTCAGGGGACCCCGGTTCTATGGCCTCCAAGTGCAATGCCAAAGTTCCTGCTTTTTTTCAGTCACCACAGAGAGCAGGGATCAAGTCTGGATGCTCTGGTTGCACTGGTGCAGGCCTGAATATATGAAGACCTCTTTTATGTCTTTCCCCCATGGCCCATGGTAGGATGCGTTTTTTGCAAGATCACTCTTCATCTAGGGAGGGTGGTTCTGGTTGCTCTGGACTGGCCGTGGAGCCCTTGGTTTGCAGATCTGGTCCATCTCCTAGTGGACAAGCTATTGCAGCTCCCTCAGCACAACAGTCTGTTGCACCAAGGACCCTTTCTTATGGAGGATCCATCCCACTGCAGTCTTATGGCTTAGCCCTTGAATGGTCATGTCTAAGGCATGAGGGTTACTCCGACTCGGTCATTACCACATTGCTGCAGGCCTGTAAGCATTCTGCTTCTGCCTCTTATGGCAGAACTTGGAAAATCTTTGAGTCCTGGTGCGAGGAGAGGACTGTTGAGAACCTATGCTTTAGATCAGTGTTTCCCCAAGTCCAGTCCTGGAATACCCCTTGCCAGGCGGGTTTTCAGGATATTCACAGTGAATATGCATGAAAAAGATTTGCATATAATGGAGGCAGTGTTTGCAAATCAAGCTCATTCATATTTATTGTGGATATCCTGAAAACCTGATTGGCAAGGGGTACTCCAGGACTGGACTTGGGAAACATTGCTTTAGATCAACCAAATGGAAGAATACGCAACATAAACTAAGTTCTTACATTTTATTTTTGGCAACTTGAGCACTTTGACTCCTTGATCCTACATGTAAATGTCTTCCAGGTCCTCGCGGATGAGTAGCTGTGTATGTGAAGAGGACTGTGAGATTATGAAGATGGAGGATATAGATTATGTGTGTGTGGATAAGGACATTATGATATCACACCTCCCCCCCACCACCACCACACACACACACATTCTTTTGTAGCCTCTGCACTCTAGACCCCTTGATACATCTCCCTATCCCACACTGTCTCTCTTCCCCTGCCCTTCCCACACTCCCCTTTTTATGATTCACTACCCTATATTTGCTTTTCCTTCCCACTTCACTCCTACACTCATCCTCCCATCCTCTATTCTTCCCTTTGACTTCATTTGCTCCCCCCCCCCCCCCCCCCCCCGGTTACCTCATGCTCTCTTCCTACGCATCCTCCATTTATCCTCTCACTCCCTATGCTCTTTTCCCCTCTAAATATTCATCGCTATACCACTCTCCCATGCATCTCCATACTTTGCCCTTCCTCAAGTTGCAGCACTGCGTACGTCTAGTAACACTATAGAAATGATTAGTAGTAGTAGTCAGGGCCGGTCTTAGGCCGAGGCGGCCGCATAGGGCCCCACGCGGCATGCCTCAGTCAGCCTCTTCCCAGGGCCGGTCCGACTCCGACACGGACGGTAAGCATGGCTGGAGGGCGCCGTCGTGCCATGCTTACCGCCACTGTCCGCCCTGGCGCCCTCTTCTTCTCCCCCCCCCCCCCAACGAAGGATTTTTCTTTTAAATTTACCCTCCATTGCCGGAATCCCACAGCAGCGTCCTGCGTGCGTCACTGAAAGCGCTCGTCACCTCCCGAGTCCCCCCGACGTCTCTAGCAGAACGCAGCTCTTCCTGATTCGTTCATTCTCAGTGTCAGGACACTGAGAATAAACGAATCAGGAAGAGCTTCTGCGTTCTGCTAGAGACGTCGGGGGGGACTCGGGAGGTGAGGAGCGCTTTCAGAGGGGGCGGGGCTAGGATGGGGCCCCACCAAATTAGTCTGCATAGGGCCCCGCACTTGCTAAGACCGGCCCTGGTAGTAGTAGTCTGCCCACTGCACAGCAGACAGTGCAGTCAGCAGTTGGAGAAGAAAGCTCTTGGTCAGCTCTTCTGGATCTTCAGCAGGCAGATCTGGAATCCCTTCTGACACATTCCTTCATGGCAATGTCCCCAGTGTTAAAGGCACCTTGCTTAAGGCTGCTCTGTGCTAGCAGCACACAGAAGTGCCACCCATACATTTTGAAGAAGCACAGCAGTGGCAGGGCAAACTCCAGCAGAGGCTGCTTTTCTTCTTTCTCACCTGGAGCTCCTAAAAGATGCATCAAAGCAGTTGGCAGAATTGAGTACCAATCAGGATATTAAAGGCATGAGCTCTGTTTGGCCAGCATGAATGGCAAGAGTGCAGAGTGAAACAGCCAAATAGAGGGTAGATCTATAATTGGGTACCTGAGAGCACAAGGTAGAAGCATATTCTAGAACAGAACCTGTGTGCCCACAGTAGGTTCCTTTATAGAATACTAGCCTAACTCTGTATCGGTGTGCCTAAAATTTAGGCACGCATGTTACACCAGAGCATATTCAAAAGCATGGATTAATGAGACAGTCAACATGAATTTAGTGAAGAGAAATCTTGCCTCACCAGTCTACTACGTTTCTTTGAAGAGGTGAACAAACATGTGGATAGAGGTGAGCCGATTGATAGTTGATATTGTGTATCTGGATTTTCAGAAGGCATTTGACAAAGTACCTCATGAAAGACTCCAAAGGAAATTGGAGAGTCATAGGATAGGAGGTAGTGTTCTATTGTGGATTAAAAACTGGTTAAAAGATAGAAAACAGAGAATAGGGTTAAATGGTCAGTATTCTCAATGGAAAAGGGTAGTTAGTGGGGTTCCCCAGGGGTCTGTGCAGGGACCGCTGCTTTTTAACATTTATAAATGACCTAGAGATGGGAGTAACTAGTGAGGTAATTAAATTTGCTGCTGACTCAAAGTTATTCAAAGTCATTAAATCACAGGAGGATTATTAAATTGACTTGGGGAAAATCCACTATATCTGGGATAAGCAGTATAAAATATTTTCTACTTTTTTGGGATCTTGCCAGGTATTTGTGACCTGGATTGACCACTGTTGGAAACAGAATGCTGGGCTTGATAGACCTTTGGTCTTTCCCAATGTGGCAATACTTATGTAGGACGCCTAGATTCTTGGAGGTATTAGGTTCTTGTGGGCTGTAAAAACAGTAAAGGGTATACTGGCTCCCTCTAGTAGGTGTCGTCAATAATTCCTGGTCCCAAATGGTATAATTTTTTATGAAAAGAAGGTGCAGGGAAGGAGTTTGCTACTTGGATGAGCTTGCGAAAGAATGACACCAGTACCCACAGAGGACGCATCCACTTCCACAAAGAACTTCTTAGTAGGGTCAGGATGCAGAAGGATAGGAGTGGACACACAGGCTTCCTTGAGGCATTCAAAGGCTTGGTAGACTTTGAGAGACCAACATCGAGGGTCTGCATCCTTCATGGTTAATGCTGTTGGGGGAGCTGCGATCCTAGAATAATCTTGGATGAATTAATGGTAATTAGCAAAACCAAGTAATCTTTGCAAGGCTTTACGTCCCGAGGGTTGTGGCCAACAGCTTACTGGGATCCATCTTCAGACCATAGTCGGAGATAATATAGCCCAGAAAAGGTAACTCTGTACAATCAATGGCGCACTTCTCAAATTTGGCGTAGAGATGATTATTTTGGAGGCACTGAAGGACCATCTTGACATGCTGATTATGCGACTCCAGAGATGAAGACCAGAATGTCATCAGGATACACCAACACGTATTTATATAAAAGTTCCAAAAGGTGTCATTCATAAATGCTTGAAAAACAGCTAGGCCAAAGAGCATCACCAGGTATTATTAGTGGCCATCATGAGTATTGAAAGCGGTTTTCCATTCATCACCTTAATCCTGATGAGATTATAGGCACCCCTGAGATCCAAATTGAAGTCGTCGAACAACTCTGAGATCAGTGGTAATGGATATTTATCTTTGACAGTTATAGCATTTATAGCATTCAGGCTTCTATAATCAATACAGTGGTGAAGGACTCCATCCTTTTTCCCTACGTGAAAGAACCCTGCCCCTGCAGGTGACCTAGAGGGGCATATGAAACCTGGAGAGAGATTATTCAGGATGTTAATGAACATAGCCTCCCTTTCCAGGAGGGATAACGGGTAGATCCTCCTCCTGGGAGACATTTTTCTGGAACCAAGTCAATGGCACAGTCATACGGACGATGCGGTGGAAGCATCTCATGTCGGTGTTTAGAGAAGACATCCACAAAAGAAGCATAAACAGGTGGAAGCTGTAAAGTGGCCTGGACCACCTGAAGCAATAATCTACTAGAAGGTATCGCCGTATCCAGGCAGGACAGACTTCAAGCAGTGAGCTGACCTTGTTCCCAATCAATTTGAGGGTTGTGTTGTTGCAGCCATGGGAAACCTAAAATGAGGGTATTCACAGCAGTCTGCAACACATACAACAAGATGGTCTCTTAGTAAAGTATCCCGTGTGGATATGGAGTGGTACCATCTTGGCTCTGAGGATCCCCTGAATATAGCTGTAGATGGAAGATACCGGAATAGGATGCAACAATTTTTGCATGGGAATGCAATGGTGTCATACCAGCTCTTTGTCGGTTACCCCCTGCTCCTGAATTGACACAGGTTTCAATACAGATCTCCAGCTCGACCGATACAGCTGGTACCAAGAACTGTGAACAGGGAGAGCCCTTTTTAAGCTGCCAGGCCAGTACTAGGGCCATTGGTTTACTGGTTTTGTGGGACATAATTGAGCTTAATGGCCCTTATCCCCACAATATAGGCAGAAACCCTGGGTCTGCTGGTGCAGTTTCTCCTGGGCAGATAATGGGAGACAGTCCACTTACATAGGCTCTTCAGATCCCCGAAAGGTCTCTGGTTGAGGCAGAGTAGAGCTCTTTGGATGGTATCCAGTCCCGGACTGAGGTGGATGGTGACTGGCCTGGCATTCCAAGGCCCATTCCCAAAATTGCATGTCCACTTGAGTGCACAAAAGGGCCAGTTCATTCAAGATAGCAGGGACGGCCTTCCAACTCGTCTTCAATCGCTGGGGACGCTTCCTGCCAGAATACTGCCATAAGGCTTTCATCGTTCCACCACAATTCTGCAGATAGAATGCAGAATCGGATAGCTTAGTCTCCGGTTAGATTGCACTGCCACAAATTTAAGTTGAGCAGACGAAACCTTCCCTGGCTGTTCAAAAATTGGAACTGGATTAGAAATCTCCCAAGATAATGTAGCACTGGGTCATTTCTTTCCCACATAGGTGCTGCCCACGCCAGAGCTGGTCCGGTGAGTAGAGAAATAATTTATGCTACTTTAGCTCGGTCAGAGACAAAATCCCAGGTCTGTAGCTCAAAGGTAATCTGACATTGGTTCGAAAACCCCCTGCATGTTTTAGGGGTTACCATCATACCAAGGAGGCAGAGCAATTCGAATTCCTGCACTCAAAGGAGAATTATAAAATAACTAGTAAAACATGCCCATTTCTTGCGCAAATGAAACGGGCGCTAGCACGGTTTCCTTCCGAACCTCCCCCCCTCTCTACTCACCCCTTCGGCGTTCTGAAGGCACTGACCGCCATTGTTGCGGACCTCGGCACGCCACCTTCAATCTGCTGTTTCGTTGGTTGTGAAGCCACTGACGCCATTGCTCCGCCCTCGACGTCATAACGTTTGACGTGAGGGCGGGGCCCCAACACAGTGGTTTTGGTGGCTTCACCACCACAAAGGCTTAGAAGCGGAAGGAAGTGCCCGGAGGGCCTGACAATGACGTCAGTGTCCTCAGAACGTTGAGGGTGAGTTTTATTATATAGGATGAGTGGAGTGGAAAGGGTAGAAGTGAAGCGTTTGTTTACTCTTTCCAAAAATACTAGGACTAGGGGCATGCGATGAAGCTACAAAGTAGTAAATTTAAAATGAATCAGAGAGAATGCTTCACTCAACATGGTAAAGGTGGTTAGCATAGTGGGGTTTAAAAAAGGTTTGGACGGCATCCTAAAGGAAAAGTCCATAGACCATTATTAAAATGACTTGGGGAAAATCCACTGCTTATTTCTGGGATAAGCAGCATAAAATGTATTGAACTTTTTTGGGATCTTGCCAGGTATTTGTGACCTGGATTGGCCACTGTTGGAAATAGGATGTTGGGCTTGATGCTTTGTATTGTCCCAGTGTGGCAATATGTATTTATACCTCTACATTTTAGATGGATTGCATTTCATACCATTAGCAGTTAACAAGTCAGAAACATGATTTAAACCTAAATTTAATTCAGTAAGGTCTGGGCTCAGAGATCTGACATAATAGACACTCTTATCATCTGCAAAAATATAACTAAGCTCAAACTTTAAATCAAGGTAGGCAATGGAGAAAGAAAAAGATTTAATAGAAAAAGTGCCAGGATTGTACCCTGGGGAACCCCGCACAGTAGAGGATATGAAGCTGAAGTAGTAAAGAAAATTTAACTGTAAAATCTGCCCTGAAAATAGGAATAGAACCATTGAGAAACCGTACCACAACTGATGAAGCAATGAAATTGAATCTACTAGATCAAGCACTGCCCTAAGATATTGAAAGGCATTACACAAAGACCTAATAAATAACATTAATCAACTTTTTGACAAAAGCAGTTCTTGTATTTACATTTTTTCCTGTGAAAGCCATTATTCACTGGTTATATTATTGTTTGCTTTGATGACATGTAACAAAATTGTCAGAATAACAAAAATAATATGAAGACTAAGGACTCCTTTTACTAAGCTATGGTAAGCACTAGTGCATGCTTACAGTAGCTTAAAAGGGCTTACCTTGGGACACACTAAGGTGCTCTGTGGTAAAAGTCCAATGTGCACATGCAAACCATGCATTAAAAAAAAAACAATTTTTTTTTGCAGAGGGGGAAGCATGTCTGGGGGGTGGGGAGTGGGCGTTTCTGCCACATGTTAACTGATTAGCTCAGGATTAGTATGTGAACCCTTACCGCCTACAAAAATAGGTGCCTGTAAGCACTCACACATTAATTTTTTTTTAATGGCTACACGCTAATGGCAAGATTAGTGCATGACCATTAATTCAAAAAATAGAAAATTGGCCATTTTACTGCTGTAGTAAAAATGGCCTTAGCGTGCACTTACATGGCTCTTTCCCACATGCTAAGGCCACTTTTTATCGCAGCTTGGTAAAATGGCCCCTAAAGCTTAACATTTTTTTGTCTAAAGACATGAGATTATCAGCACAGCTACATGGAAATATCTGATACTAAAGATTATTTTTTATTTGGGCATAAATTTTGGCCTGGCTTGGTTTGCTGCGCATGGAGATTGGATAACAGTTTGAATTTAGCCAAGTACCTGTGAAGCTTTTGAGGCTAAGATTTATTGTGTGCAATAGAAATTGTGATGTTAGGTTACATCACATTGTTTAAAGTTTTATATCATAATCCTTTTATTGCACGTCACAAAAGTAGTACTTGACACAACTCATTTGTGCAAGAACCTAACTCCACTCAACTTAGAACAGCCAGCCGCAAGTTCTTGGTTTCCCATTTTCATTTTGGAGTTGATGCCGCTTGACATCTAATTTTGTCACCATTCCTCCCAGATACAGATTCTGGGTAGCATGATATCAGATTTTTGTGGCAAGATGGAAGGATTTTTGCTTATTTTGGTCATTAAACCATCCATACAACAGAGCTTGCAACTACAGTGCAGTATTGCCTTTTCCATTTACAAATTCCTCTCCATTTTCAGATTTAATTTTGTTACAATTTGTTTCCAGTTGCTGTCATCATGCTTTCATTTTTAGTATTTTGGCAGGATAATTTGACATTTTCACTTAAGGCAGCCATGCTTGAAAACAAAGCATTACTTTGCCTCACAGCGTGGAATGATCAGCTAGGTTAGTGCATACATGCTTGATAAAGCATGGCTCAAAACACATATTACTGTGCAAAACTACTATAACAGTAGTTAGCAGATACATATTGTGCATATGAAGTGACTAATATATTAGGAAATTAGCCTTTTTTACATTCTTTTCCTGTGGCATTTTGCACAAATGCAAAATGCAATTTTGCAATGGCTAATATCAGGACTTTAAAATAATTGCTTACAGATCTCATTCAAAAAAGTTACTACTACTGACTTCCAAAAGTGAATGTTCTAAAATTATTTTTTTTTAACTCTGTGAAGTGCATAATAGCACTCTATGTTGTAAACAAGGCGGAAAAGACCTCAGAAATCTGCAGTAGAAGACAGTGGGGTTTTTTCATTGCATTAATACTCACAGATTAAAAAAAAAAGTAATCATTGTTCAAAAAGCTCCATGTAAAAACCCAAATGGTGATCAAAGTACAAAACTCATATACACAATTCTCTCTCCACTGTTCATAATTATTTATTACTTAATGTCCTTGTAATATGTAATTAAGTGGAGCACTTATCTTGACAGCTCAATCCTGATGAGGACCCATTTTACCCTAGGCTTCTTCTGGAGACTTCACTGTATCCAAGCAATATTTCTCAGCTTCTTCTTCTCAATGTTCCACTGCTTGAATATTCATTCTTTGGAGTTCATAATTGTTACTTTTTTAATATGAGGATAAGTGGATAAAAAACATCCTTATGAAAGAATAGGCTGGTAAGAAAATCTCCATTTTTCCCTAAAGTGGACTTAGGTTTGTTTGTGTGCAACACCGCAGATCAATGTAAAGACTTACAAATAGTGTCCATAGAATGGCTGGATCTAAACCCAGGTTGTTCTGCGTATGACACATTCTTTTCTTGAGAAAAGATCTTAACTGAAAATGTACTGTCTTTTCTCAGACCTTAGACAGAAAAAGCAAATGAGAAATTGTCAAATAGTTAATTGGTTGGTTTTGGTGTAGCTCAGGGCCCCTTAATATAAGATTTATCATTTCTATGTAGAGGGGGAATGTCCCATAGTTATTGCATTAATACTTGACAATAAGAATTTAAAGATGTAAAAATGTATGCTAAGGTGATGGCCAGTAGACTATTAGAATGCCAAAGTTAATGGGAATTCATTGTGTGGGACTTGTCAAGGTCTGTAGTGCAGTGGCCAATGTTAAGAGGTTATTAGGGGTGAAAGAAGCAATACAACATAAAGACCTGGATGTAGCTCTAGTCAGCTTTGACCTCAAGAAGGAATTTGATAGCACGTCATGGTACTACGTTTGGCATGCCCTGATGCAGATTGTTTTGGGTTTTGGGGGGACTCATGGTGGACTGGATTAAAGTTCTTTAAACAGGCCAGAAAACACAAGCTCTCATGACTTCGAGAATGTCAACACTGCTTAGTTTAGGACATGGTATGTGACATACGCCAACTCCAGCACAGGCCCTCTTTTGCCGCAGCTTGGTAAAAGGGGCCCTTAATGCACCCAAGTATCCTCCTCCTGACTTGCAATTTTCTTTTCTATCTGTTTAGCTACCTTAAGAACATCAAATATGTTCACCACAAAATTAAATACACATCTGAATCTCTTGAGCTGGCCCAGCAGGTCTGGGGATGTAGAAACATAAAAACATGACGGCAGATAAGAGCCAAATGGCCTATGCAGTCTGCCCATCCTCAGTAACCACTAACTCCTTTTCTTAAGGGATCCCACGTGCCTGTCCCACGTTTTTTTAAATTCTGACAGTCTTTGTCTTCACAACCTCCACCTGGAGGCCATTCCACGCTTCTACCACCCTTTCTGTGAAAGAGCATTTTCTTAGATTCTTCCTAAGCCTATTTCCTCTTAACTTCATCCTATGGTAATGGTAATAGTTAATTGGTTTTCTATCCCGCTACTACCTCGTAGTTCTAAGCGGGTTACAACTTTTAAGAAGCCAGTTTCATTTAACTGGGAAGGAGAGACATAATAATAAATTTAGTACTTAAAAATAAAAATAATAAATTAGTGGTTAGTGTGGGATACATATTTCTGAAACAAAAGGGTTTTCAAATTTTTCCTAAAAAGAACAGAGGACTGAGAAGATTTAAATATAGGTGAAATCATAGCCCATAACCTTGCTGCTTGAAATGCTAACACTAATTCAAAGAAATGTAATCTCTCGTTACCTAATGATGGAAAAGAATAACCTACAGTACCAGTACATCTTGTTCTCAAAGCATAAATGAATGTAAAATGTGGATATAGATAGTCTGGTGCCAAGCCATGTAAAAGTTTAAAGAAAAAAACACACCAGTCTGAAATAAATTCTAGCCTCAATAGGCAACCAGTGTAATAACTGGGAGTGATCCTATCAAATTTAGACAATCTGAAAATCATTCGAACTGCTGTATTCTGTATTGTTTGCAGTCTCCTCACCAAATTTTTAATACATCCTAAATATACCAGATTACAATGATCCAATTGAGAAACTAATAGAGACTCAACCAGTATTCTAAAATGATCTTGTTTGAAATAATTAATTTCCTTGTTAATGAGCACCATCAATAAACACTCCTAACAATTTAATGACTAGAAAATTCAAAGGTAACTTGGTTAATAGTGATAGATTTTGGAATATTTTTTGGATGCATGTCAAAACAAATAAATTTTGTTTTCTCAGGGTTCAATTTTAACTTATAATCGAACATCCAACCATCTATTAATGAATTAGAATAGAATCTATTACAGAATCAAAGGGTATCAAAACTGAGATGTCGTCTGCATAAATATAGTGAACAAATTTCTTGTTGTATAACAACAAACCTAAAGATCATAAGAGAATATTGAAAAGCAGTGGAGACAGTGGAGAGCCTTGAGGGACTCCACAGTTATTACTCCAGGAAGAAGATAGGCCATCCTTTGTTTTGACTGTATAAGAGCGAATCAAAAAAGTCTTAAAACAATTCTGCACTTTTCCAACAATTCCATTCAGATTTTTCCCTCATTTGAAAAGGCTCTCCTCCTGTACTATTACTACTACTACTACTTATCATTTCTATAGCGCTACTAGATGTACGCAGCGCTGTACACTTGAACATGAAGAGACAGTCCCTGCTCGACAGAGCTTACAATCTAATTACATTAACGCCACTGAGGTATTTAAATGTCTCTATCATGTCCCGCAGTGAGATGGTGCTTAGTGCTGTAAGCACATGGCGAGTGCTTCATAGAATTATTTCCATGTGTGTGCACTATATTTTAGTGTGAAAGATGCTGCAAAAACTGCAATGATTTCTCTCATAGAAATGCATTGGGCCATTTTCTGAGAGGTGGGCTGTATTTCTGTGGAGCCCCAATTCTAATCTGGCCCATTTTTGAACTTGATGTGTCTTCTCACTGGTTTTTCCAACATTTCAAATGTGATCCTAGTCTCTTCAAGTTTGAGGTTTTTTTTTTTGCTCCACATAGACATTGTTGATCCCTCATGCATAAGTTCTTTCCATATCTATTGGGTTGAAAATAATAAAAATGGTTTTAATCCTTGGTAAAGACTTATCTGTAACCCCAAGTTTATCTATGAATCCTTGGCTTCTACCAAATCTTAGAGCACTTGAGGTGTAGATGTTAATATACATTAAAAGACCAGATTTTCTATTAAGCTATTGTTACAGGGTTGTTCAGAAATCATGCCCTGATTGTTCCAGCCTTTCTCTTTGATCATATGAGGATTATTTCCAGTGTCTTCCTCTACTTATGGAAAGCTTGAGGCTTTATCCTTTTCATTGCTGCCTTGAGTTCTAAAACTGCACAAAAGATGTTAAATATATTTCATGTAATTAATCTTCAGAGCTCCTGTAATTGCCATTCCCTATGTGATCAAACATGGAAAAAACTATTATGTAATTAGGTCTAAAACATGCAGAGATTATTTGTACCAATTTTGTATCATGATTTAAAAAAAAAAGGTTTAAAATTAGAGGTTCCTACTTTCTACATACCGTTGGATTTATTTTCCAACCTATTCTGTGCTAAATAAAATAAAATGATTGACATTGCAAGCCTCCACATCTAGTGCTCTATTCATGTAAATTATGGTGCTAGATTCCTGTTGGAGATTTTCAAGTCTCTTCTTTTATTATCCCTTTATAATTCTTTCCAGCCCCACTGTAAGTTGAAAAGAATTATACAGAAGGGGTCAAGAAACATGTCTAGGAGCAAAATAACTCTCCAAAAATTAAATGAAATGGGATGAAACTTAGGAGGAGAAGCCGGTGAAAACATGCTCAAAAATAGGTCTCATTAGATGGGGAATTCTAGAGAAATAACTGTTTCCCCCCCCCCCCCCCCCAAAAAAAAAAAAAAAAAAAAATTAAAATACTTTACATTTATTGTGTGGGAGAAAACAGAGTAAACAAAACTGAGCTAATGAATCTAAGGAACAGAAGAACCTAGGAAAGGCTGAATGGGAGCAGTCCAATTTAGTATTACCTGTTAAAGCAGAGCTACTATGCTGTTTCAGAAGAAGAAAATGTTACTTATGTACCCAGAATAAATTGTTGGATTATTTGTAGTAAATAATTAGCAGATTTTAGTACACACAGCTTCAGCTTTAGAAATGTTAATTTCTTTCTTCATCTCTCTCTCATTCACCCCTGAATAATTCACTGCTGAGTCACTTTAAAGTTGAAGTAACAAAACATCTGTTTACTCACAGTTTGTAGTTAGATTATAATCAGACAGGCTTATATATACATATTACTATACATTTGTATTATCAGCTCCTTCCATGTGCTTAGATGGTAATGGATGCTCACACCACCATAGATCCTCTCAGGTTAGGAGAGATCATGAGCTCCATGTGCTCCATGTGCTGTGTCTGCTGCATCTAACCCCCACAGGAAGTTGCATAGCTGTGTGACCTCTCTAAGTAATTCACATCAGAGGTCACAGAGTAATCACAGAGAAATAATAGGTGACAGGCAATGCATGTAAAAATACAATTACATTCCAACAAACCCCTTCTCATGCATAACTGTCATGCAATTATTTATTCATACAAAGTCCAAGCTTTATACGCAGATTCACAAAATGTTCTCTGGGTAACGGTTTGGTCATGATGTCAGCTGTCATCTCACTGGTGTGACAATAGTGTAGACTGATGACCCCTTCTTTCACCAACTCTCGCACGTTGTGGTATTTCGTTGCGATGTGCTTGGTGCGTGACTGAACCTTGTCATTCTGTGACAGTCGGATGCAGCTCTGATTATCTTCCATTATCTGGATTGGTCTCTTTTCAGCTATACCAAAATCCAGCAAAAGTTTTTCAATCCACATCAGTTCTCTGCACGCTTCCGATACAGCCACATATTCAGCTTCTGTAGAAGACAAACTCACAATACTTTGTTTATGACTGGCCCATGAAATTTGTACATTTCCATACATAAACACATATCCACTTGTGGATTTATAATCAGAATGATCCCCTGCCCAATCTGAATCACAGTAACATATTAGTTTTGGATTACTATTGGCTGAAATCTTTAATTTACAATCAATGGTACCCTTTAAATACCTTACCATCCTTTTAACTGCAGTCCAATCTGATTTGGTAGGTGAGCTGACCCTTCTGCTCAAAATTCCTACTGCATTTGCTATATCAGCCCTGTATGTGGTAGCTAGATATAAAAGCTTACCTATGGCTGATCTATATTGGATGTTATCTGGTAAAGGTTCTCTTACTGTTTCATCCTTCAGAAAATCAGTGATCATGGGAGTGCTTACAACTTGGGCATCTTGCATACCTAAACTTTCAATAAGCTCATTTATTTTCTGCTTCTGGCTTAGAAGATAAGAACCATCATTTTGTTTCTCAATTTCTATACCAAGATAGTATGACACATTACCAAGTTCTTTTATCTCAACATTGAGGTTTAAACACTTTACAATGTCCTTGTACTCTTGCTCACTTTTGCTTGCAATGAGCAGATCATCAACAAAAGCTAAAATGTATGCATATTGTCCATTTGTGCACCTAGTGTACAAGCATTTATCTGCTTCACCTTGCTTAAATCCTAAATTTGTCAATATTTCATGCAATTTATCATTCCAACATTTTGCACTTTGCTTTAATCCATAAAGACCTTTGTTTAATTTACACACTAGCTGTCTTTGTTTTGTATTTATGAAACCTGTTGGTTGTTCCATGTACAAGTCTTCAGTTATATCTCCGTGAAGAAACGCTGTTTTCACATCAATGTGGTTGACTTGCATGCCTTTTGAGACTGCAATGCTCAGAAGTGTTCTGATTGTCGTGTGTTTCACTACAGGTGCAAACACTTCATCAAAATCTTCTCCATATTTTTGAAGATATCCCTTTGCCACTAATCTGGCTTTATACCTCTCCACTTTTCCTTGTGCATTCCTTTTTAACTTGAATACCCATTTGCATCCTATAGCTTTCTTGCCAGGAGGTAATTTTGTAAGAATCCAAGTATTATTTTTATCCAATGCATCAATTTCTTCTTGTGCAGCTTTATGCCATTCAGCAGCTTCTTCTGCTGGCATTTTCTCAATCTCATCCCATGTTAAGGGCTCTTGAGCTTCTGCTGACTTTGTTAGGTAAGACAGTCTTGGGGGTGGAACACCTATGTTTTCCCTGGATGAGCGTCTGACAACAGGTTGGTCTGACCTTTCCGCATCCTCTAAATCTGAGAGTCCTTCTCCAATTGATTCCCCTTCTCCAACTGTACTGTCTTCTTCAATGATCCTTTCTGTGTCTTGGAGTATAGCCAACTAAAATGCCCCTTTCTGTTGTGGAATCCAGCTTATGCCTTCTTTGCTTTGGTACATGAGCATATGCTGTACTTCCAAATGTTCTTATGTGTGACAGGTTTGGCTTCCTACCATGCCATGTCTCATGTGGTGTGCGCTCAGCGCCTTTAGTTGGCATTCTGTTTTGTAGGTACACTGCTGTGAGAATGGCTTCCCCCCATAGTCTTTTAGGGAGATTGCTATCTGACAGCATACATCTGGTCATTTCCACAAGTGACCTAAATTTTCTCTCTGCAACAGAATTTTGCTCTGGTGTATAAGCTACTGTTGTGATATGCTGAATGCCTTCTTGTTCTAGAAATGTGCGCATGCTTTGTGAAGTGAACTCACCACCATTGTCGGTCTGAAGAACCTTTGGTTTTCTTTCAAATTTATTGCTCACCATGGCTACGTATTTCTTCAGCATGTCTGTGACTTGACCTTTTTCTTTCAGCAAATAGGCCACACAGTATCTAGAGAAATCATCCAAGAATATTAGCACAAATCTGTTATTTCCCAATGATGGGATATTAAACGGTCCACATAAGTCACTGTGTATTAAGTCAAGCACTTTATTACTCCTATTTCCTGTGTATGCAGGAAATGAGGGTCTCACACCTTTTTGAGTAACACAGTCTATGCATTTCTCCATTTTACCAGCATCTGCACTTATCTGAATGCCGGTGGCTAGTTGCTTACTGTAAAGATCCTGGATCACCTTAAAATCACGATGTCCCAGGCGGCGGTGCCAGATTTCCAGACTACATTTACCATCATTCTTCCTTACTTGCGCCATATGTGAGGCTTCACCTGAAATGTTCAGCTTATAAACATCATTATGCATAAAAGCTTCAGCATACACTTCATCATTTTTAGAGATTGTGCACTTACTGTTTTCAAAATGAATCGCAAATCCCTTCTTATCTAATGTAGATACACTAAGCATATTGCAAACTGCTTGGGGAATATACAAGACATCACTTACAGGAATTTCTTTAACTTCATTAGACACTTTGCATTTTAAGAATCCAATACCTTTTGCTTGGATCTTAGCAGTCCCTGCGTTTGCAGTTTTAAGAATACCTTCCTCTGGACACATTTCCTGAAAGAAATCCTTACAATTGGTTAAATGGCATGTACTCCCTGAATCCAAAATCCAAGTACTTTCATTTGAATTATTATTTACCATAGTCAAAGATTTTTCTGCCATTAGAAAGCCCTTGTGTTTATCTTTGTCCTTCATACATTTCCTGGTTTGAAAATTCTTTAGTTCCATTGGCTTAGGTGAGCTAGAGGGAGTGTTTTGTGTTTCCTTACACCATTTAAATACATGTCCCTCCTTTCCACATGAGTAGCAAATCAGCTTGCCCTTGGGTGGAGTTTTCCCATAGCTCCGCCTTCCTCTGTTCTTTGCCGAGAAATTTGTTTCATTTCTCTCTGACTTGCTTTGAGAACACATCTCCTCAGAATCATTTATTATGCATTCCTGCCTTAGTTTTGATGTTGTCTGTTCAAAAGATTGCCCTTCAATGGCCTCATTTACAGACCTAAAAACATCAAACTTCTTTGATAGTGAGGTAAAAAGAAATGCTCTTTTCAATGCATCACACATGGGAATTCCAGAAAGTTCTAGCTTTTGAAATGAAGACATAAGATGCATAATGTGATCATTACATTTACTTTTATCCCTTAATTTGGTTTCATTCAACTCTGCCAACCAAATTGGTTGCTGCTTTGCATATGTAGTTGCATACATAGTTCTCAGTTTATATAAAATGTCCTTTGGTGTATCTTTTCCCTCCACTAATATGGCTTGTTTCTCTGAGAGAGCTTCCAAAAGCATGCACTTCACATAATAGTTTGCATTGTCCCATTCAGCCATATTTTCAGCTGTTCTGTCTTGGTCTAAGCATATATTTAATCTTTTTGCTCGAAGGAGACATATGAATCTTAGTTCCCACTGCTGATAATTAAACTCAGTTAATTTTGGCACCTTGAGAGAATAGAACAATGGTGAATTTCTTCCCTCAGCCATTTTCTTAGCCTTCTGTCTGCTGTGTGGGGGGAGAGAGAGACAGACTGAATCTTTCCTTTAAAACTTAAGAGAAAAATGTGGCCTTTTTTTCTGCCTGGTAATATTTCTCTTCTTTTTCAATTCCTGAGCCCTGGGCCCATAACCCTTTTGTTGGATTATTTGTAGTAAATAATTAGCAGATTTTAGTACACACAGCTTCAGCTTTAGAAATGTTAATTTCTTTCTTCATCTCTCTCTCATTCACCCCTGAATAATTCACTGCTGAGTCACTTTAAAGTTGAAGTAACAAAACATCTGTTTACTCACAGTTTGTAGTTAGATTATAATCAGACAGGCTTATATATACATATTACTATACATTTGTATTATCAGCTCCTTCCATGTGCTTAGATGGTAATGGATGCTCACACCACCATAGATCCTCTCAGGTTAGGAGAGATCATGAGCTCCATGTGCTCCATGTGCTGTGTCTGCTGCATCTAACCCCCACAGGAAGTTGCATAGCTGTGTGACCTCTCTAAGTAATTCACATCAGAGGTCACAGAGTAATCACAGAGAAATAATAGGTGACAGGCAATGCATGTAAAAATACAATTACATTCCAACATAAATGAGGTCCCTGTGCAACATAGAGTACACTTCTCAATGCAGCTTGTAGAAGGTTCTGAAAAGCTTTTAAAGTTTCATCTAGATCCAAGGTCCCATCATCAATGTCACCCAAATGTTTGGAATGGAGATCCATCTCACATTTAATCCATCAATCCTACATTACACTACCCTTCACTGTCAATTAAAATGTTCTATTACATATTGTGTTGACATTGTAAGTAGTACAAAGCCATATTTTGTATTGTTTGAATATTTTTACTGCTGTAATTGCCTTTTGCTCATGTTTGATTTATTCTTACTGTACACCGCCTTGAGTGAATTCCTTAAAAAAGGCGGTAAATAAATCCTAATAAATACATTTCCTTGCAGAATCTAGCAATAGAAATAGTTTAGACACTGAGAGGGCTTTTTTTTTTTAATGGGACAAACTGCAGTGTTGTATCTCATTTATTTCAGTTTGCATACTGCTTCCCTTAAAGCAGAAGATATTTACAGTACCTCCCCATCTCTTGCTCTACAACAGTCACTTCACACTAACATACATCTCATAGCCTATAACCCTTTCATCCCTACTTCCCTTCTCTAGCTACACTACAGAAGCCTTTCTATGTAGTCAAGTTATTAATAGTCTAGTAAAAAAGGCCCGTTTCTGTGAGCCATGAAATGGGCACTAGCAAGGTTTACCTGCGGCAGCGTCGGGAGGGCGCAGGACGGCAGCATGGGGAGGGTGCAGGCGGGTAGTTTTGGTTTTGCGGGCGGCAGCTTCGGGTTCCCGGCGGCTCAGGTGTTTGGACGGCACTCCTCCCCCTGCGTAGCTCGTTGTTTGTCGCTGTGCGTCGGGGGGGGGGTGGAGGCCCTGCGTAGTCCACTGTTTCTCGCAGTGCGTCGGGGGGTAGTGTCAGAAGGCGGTGGAACTGGTGATTGGCTGAGTGTCATAGCCCCGCCCTCCACATCACATTGTGACGCGAGGGCAGGGCACACACTCATGGGATCTTGCAACTACAAATTTGCATTTAGAATGCTGGGGTTGTGAATTGTGTGGATGGGGCATGGCTGAGGGGCGGGTCTATGAGTGAGAGTGAGTGGTCCTGACAGCCTAGAAGACTACAGGGCTTCAGTGTTTCCCTGCCACACAATGAGGTTCTGAACGTTGGAGGTGAGAATTATTTATATAGAAGATAACATTGCAGATAATCATTGCCAATTCTCATCTGGTTTGGCAAGGCTTTCCACTATATTGTACACCCAGAGGAATTATGTGCCAAAAATCTGAATAATTTTCAAACTTATGCAAATAACCCAATAACAGAGGAAGACCTTGACAAAATCCCAAGAGGCCTTTGACAAACTACCTGCTTCCTCAGCCCCTGCCCATCAAAGAGGCCAAAAGAATCTTAGGGGTCTTTTTATTTATTTATTTTTCTGCATTTATATCCCACATTTTCCCACCTCTTTGCAGGCTCAATGTGGCTTACAAATACCGTAATGACAATCACCTTTTCCAAAATAGAAATACAGAGTAATATTCCAGTAAGAGTATAGAAAAAACACAATAAAATTAGAAGAAAATAGCTAAACAATTCACTTCAGGTATTTGAGAACAAGGTAGTGAAAATTGTCCAATAAAAACAATATGATAAGTAACAAAAAAAGAATAGTTCAATGTAACTAATTCTGGTACAGTATGGATGTCATATTTTTAAGAAGGATCCTTTTGATAAGTCTCTTTAAACAGGTTAGTCTTTAATAGTTTCCGGAAGGCTGTCAAGTCGTGTGCTGTTTTTATAGCATTCGGCAGTGCATTCCAAAGTTGCGTGCAAATGTAGGAGAAGCTAGATGCATATATTGATTTATATTTAAGTCCCCTACAATTGGGATAGTGAAGGTTCAGGAATGTACGTGATGAACTTTTTGTATTCCTTGTTGGTAGATCAATAAGGTCAAGCATATATATCGGGGCCTCTCCATGAATAATTTTATGAACCAAGGTACAGATTTTAAAGGTAATTTGATCCTTTAGTGGGAGCCAGTGTAGCTAGTTCTGGGCCTACCACACTACTACTACTACTATAAATCACTTCTTTAGCGCTACCAGTTGTACGCAGCACTGTACAATTGAACATGAAGAAAGACAGTCCCTGCTCAAAAGAGCTTACAATCTAAATCAGGACAAACAGGATCAATAAGGATAAGGGAAGGACAGACAGAAGGACACAAGGATAAGATAAAAGTGACAAGTCAGGAGTCGAAAGCAGCATCAAACAGGTAGGCCTTTAGCCCGGATTTGAAGGCAGCCAGGGATGGAGCTAGACTTAATGGCTCAGGAAACCTATTCCAGGCATAAGGTGCGGCGAGATAGAAGGAGCGGAGTCTGGAGTTAGCGATGGAGGAGAAGAGTGCAACTAGGAGAGATTTGCCTAGTGAACGGAGTTCTAGGGAAGGAGTGTAGGGAGAGATGAGGGTGGAGAGGTAGTGAGGGGCTGCAGAGTCAATAAGAGGAGCTTGAATTGTATACGGAAACGGATAGGGAGCCAGTGAAGCGATTTCAGGAGAGGGCTGACATGGGCATAACGACGTTGGCGAAATATTAGTCGTGCAGCAGAGTTTTGAACAGATTGAAGAGGAGAGAGATGGCTGAGCGGAAGACCTGTGAGAAGCAAGTTGCAGTATTCTAAGCAAGAGGTGATGAGAGTGTGGATGAAGGTTCTGATAGCGTGTTCAGAAAGGAAAGGGCGAATTCTGGCAATGTTATAAAGGAAGAAACGACAGGTTTTAGCAATCTGTTGAATATGGGCAGAGAAGGAGAGGGAGGAGTCGAAGATGACCCCAAGGTTGCGAGCAGACAAGACAGGAAGAATGAGCGTGTTGTCGACAGAAATAGAGAATGGGGGAAGGGGAGAGGTTTAGGAGGGAAGATAAGGAGTTCAGTTTTGGACATATTGAGTTTCAGGTGGCGGTGAAACATCCATGCAGCAATGTCAGAGAGGCAGGCAGGTACCTTGGATTGGATTTCTGCTGAGATTACTGGTGTGGAGAGGTAGATCTGGGAGTCATCAATGTAAAGGTGATACTGAAAGCCGTGTGATGAGATCAAAGCACCAAGGGAGGAGGTATAGATGGAAAAAAGGAGAGGTCCTAAAACAGATCCTTGAGGTACACCCACTGACAAGCGGGATAGAGGAAGAGGAGAAACCACCAGAGTATACACTAAAAGTACGCTGTGAGAGAAGAAGAGAACCAGGAGAGAGCAGAATTCCGAAATCCAAGTGAGGACAGCGTGTCAAGGAGTATTTATTTTATTTATTTTATTGCATTTGTATCCCACATTTTCCCACCTATTTGCGGGCTCAGTGTGGCTTACAATACATTGTAATGATGGGATTACAATTTGTTACAACACAATTATGGTTACATTGTGAGGAGTTAAGTTAAAACAAGGTTGTGATCAACAGTATCAAAAGCAGCAGAAAGATCAAGAAGGAGGAGAATAGAATAGAGCCCTTTGGATTTAGCCAGGAATAGATAATTGGAGACTTTAGTAAGTGCTGTTTCAGTTGAATGAAGGGGACGAAAGCCAGATTGGAGCGGATCAAGAATAGGTTGAGAAGAAAGAAAGTCGAGGCAGCGACGGTGGACAAGCACGTTCTAGTAACTTGGATAAGAAAGGAAGGAGGGAGATGGGGCGATAGTTGGAAGGAGAGGTAGGATCCAGAGAAGGTTTTTTGAGGAACGGGGTGACTATGGCATGCTTAAAGGCATCAGGGACAGTCGCAGTGGAAAGTGACAGATTGAGGATATGACAGATGAAAGGGGTGACAGCAGGAGAGATAGTGTTGAGTAGGTGAGTGGGAATAGGGTCAGAGGAGCAGGTGGTTAGTTCAGAGGATTGAAGAAGAAGTAAAGTTTCTTCTTCAGTGATTTCAGGAAAGGAAGAAAAGGAGGCAGGGGTAAAAGGGTTGGGAGAGTGGACTAAGGGAAGAATGGGTGGAGGAGAGCCGGTTGCGAATTCAAGTTTTATTTTGTGAACCTTATCTTGAAAGTAATCAGCCAAAGTCTGGGGAGAAAGTGAAGAGGGAGTTGGAGGAGAAGGCGCTTTGAGGAGAGAGTTAAGCGTGGCAAAGAGACGTTTAGGGTTTGAACCAATAGAGTTAGTCAATTGGATGTAGTAGTCCTGCTTGTCAAGTAAAAGAGCAGACTGGAAGGAGGTCAGCAAGAATTTGAAATGTATGAAGTCAGCATGGGCACGAGATTTAAGCCAGAGGCGTTCAGCAGAGCGGGCACAAGAGTGTAGGTGATGGATAGTAGGGGTCAGCCAAGGTTGAGGTTTGGTACGTTTAACAGGACGAGACACGGGAGGAGCGAGAGTCCAGAGCAGATGACAGAATAGTATTATAAGAATAGACCGCCTCATTGACGGACTTGGTTGACATAGCAGTAGAGAAGAGATTTGAGATGTTGGAGGACAGAGTAGAAGGGTTAATAGCCTGTAGATTCCTAAATGTGTTGGTTAGAATAGGACGGGACTGGGGAGGAGGGTGTTGAAGTGTGAAAGTTATAAGATGATGGTCAGAAAGGGGGAGAGTTGAGGCATATAAGTTGTCAGAGACTTGGTGGAGGGAAAGCACCAACAGTAAATGCTGTTGAGCTGAACAAAACAAATGTGATGGAATATAAGGGACCAGATATTTAGCAAGAAATTCTGGTAGACGTACATGAAGGACCTTATGCACCAAAAGCAGAGGCTTATATAAAACCTGGAAATCAACCATAAAATGGTGTCACATGATCAAATTTTTAATCAGTGAGTACAAAGGTGTATATGTGCGAGTGTATGTGTAACAAATGGCTGAATGGAGATTGGTGGATGGGGTGTGTTTGAGTGGGGCAGGGGTTATCTTCGTTGATATTGGGGGGGACGGGTTGTGTGCTTGTCAATGGTTGAGCGGAAGTGGGTGGAGTGTATAGGGGTTGGGGGAATGCAGTAAGAAGCGATGAATAGGGATGGGGTTCTACAAACATAAAATTCAGATGTATGTGGCATTTCTAAATCGGTGTGGTTAAGTGTATGACTGACTACAGGAGTATACAAAATCTCATGCTTGCAAATGACTGCTGTGAAAATTCCACATCCAACATAATGCCGTGACAATGTTACCACAACAGAAGATAGGGATCTGGCTGATTTTGAAGTGCAAACAACTTCATACACAGAAACATCAACTCAGACAAGCTGAATGTAGTTGGAGATGTCAACGCTCCTTGCCCACTCTCACCATTTACAAAGATACAGCGAACTCCTACAAATTAGCACTCTTGGAGGCAAAAAAAGAAATATTACGCTTAACAGATAGCCAAGGCACCTAATACAGCGGTTCTTTTTTAGCCACTGAAATCCCTTACTACACATCCCCCCCCCCCCCCCCCCAAAGCTGCTCCAGCCTCACTTCCTATGGCTCGATCTTGCAGACTAGGACCAAAATTACCACTTTGATTGCTTCTCTTAAACCAATCCCTAGCAATGCAATAGCTCAGCCTATTTCTAACACCCTACTGCCAACCAGTACACACTCTTCTTTTAATATCCCAACATACTATCTATGTACTATTATTCAGGGCATGAAATCTAATACAGCCCCCACCCCCAAAGACCCCATTCCTTCTATTTTTATAGATTTAGATTTTTATAAATTGATCTCACCAAGAGCTTGCTCCTTTTATTTCTCATATGATCTTGTCTTCTTTTTCCTCGGGAACAGTCCCAGGGGCCTGGAAACTTTGCAATCCTGAAACCCTAAGCTTAATGATCTTTCTAAATTTTGGACAAATGCAATTATCACCCTATTGCCAACCTTTCATTCCTTAACAAGATTGCGGAGAATATCATTCACTCTCAAGTCCAAGATTTCCTGACAAAAACAAATGCACTTCACCCTAATCAAACTGGATTCAGGCTGCACCACAGCACTGAAACCGCTTTGTTTGCCATTACAACATATATACACCAGAGATTAGATCAAAATAACTCAGTCCTGTTACTGTCAATTGACCTCTCATCAGCATTTGACTTAGTTGGTCATACTGTTATTTTGGACAGACTCTGCCAAATAGGTGTCCAAGATCTAGCCTTTTTCCTGGTTCCATTCTTACCTCTCCAATCATTCATATATAGTTCACTTCCAAAACAAGGCATCAGCACAATTTTCATTGAACTCAGGAGTCCCACAGGGATCAATATTGTCTCCTATGTTTAATATTTTCTTAGCTCCTTTTCTTACACTTGTTCAATCCCTAGGCTTTACCACATATGTCTATGCAGATGATTTTCAGCTATTACACATCATAGATTATAACAATGATCATATCATTCAAAACATTAACTATAATTTGACACAGATCACTGACTGGCTACAAGATAACAAATTGATGCTCAATCCCAACAAATCTAGCTCTGTTCTCTTCTCAAAACTGCCCAAATGCCTTTCCATCCCGGCCCATCCTTCTTGGCACAACTGCAATTCCACAATCATCCAGCATGAAAATTTTATGCCTGATCTTAGATCACTTTCTTTTCAACCACATATTTCTATTGTAATTTGACAATGTTACTACAGAATACGACAAATCCACTTATTTTGCCTTTTCATTGGCCCATCTGCACTAAATATACTCATCCACTCTTTCATCATCAGCAAACTTAACTACTGCAATTCTCTCTATATAGGTCTTAAAATATCTGATATCAGGTGCCTACAAATAGTTCAGAATACAGACATTAAACTTATCAAAAGAAATTTGATCATGTTACTTCACTATTGAAAGCGGCCCACTGGCTCCCCCTATTGTATCATCTATAAGAATTTACTCTTGGTCTTTAAAATCCATCTGTCTGGCGAACCACCTTATCTTTCCCGTATATTAATCCTATATTCCAATACAAGAACATTATGCTCGGGGGGTCACGTGATGGCAGGATCCTAGGCGGACGTCCCGCGGCTGCTCTCCTCTCCATAGCTATTAAAACAGCTTTATTTTCTCTACACTACACCCCAAGCTGAACCCTCAAACTATAGTGAATTGGAAGGGGCAGTATCGGTAGTACTGACCGAGCACTTAAGGAGATTTGGGAGCGGCTTTCAGGGTATGCCGGCAAAGACCCCGCGACCACAGAAAGGGCGCGGAACACAACACGCGGCTAAAATGGCGTCTGGAAAGGAGAAAGAAGAGACTCAGAGTCCTGCTCCGCCTGTGGTTGCATTACAAGAAGCAGCGATTCAAGAGATCATGAAGCACATGGCAGCAGTCCTAGACGACAAATTATCGGTTTTGCATGTCTTTATAGATGAGATGAAAGAGAACATGGCAGCCCAGAGCACGCGCATACAGGTGGCCGAGGAACGCATCTCCCAGCAAGAAGATATGGCAAACAGCATGAACTCTCATTTGTCTGCCTTGGAAAAAAGGTGCAAAGTGCTGGAAGAGAGAGTAGAGGACCATGAGAATCGGAGCAGACGCAATAATATCAGGCTGGTGGGAGTGCCGGAGTCTGTTAAGGAAAAGGAGTTATGGGATTTAGTGGAATCCTGGCTACCGAAAGAGTTGGGCATGGAGTTGGAGGGGCAGCGGCTCAAGGCAGAGCGGGTGCATCGAGTGGGAGCCCTCAAAGAACAGAACAGCAGGTCGCGCCCGGTAATAGCCCGCATATTCAACTATGCGGAGAAGGTTCATCTAATGGAAAAATATCGACAGCGGAGGAATCTGACGTATCACGGGGCTAATGTGCTGATCTTCCAGGACTTCTCACCGAAAGTGTCAGAGCTTAGAAAGCGGCTGTCCCCATACTGCTCTCAGCTTTACAATAAAGGGATCAGGTTCTCGCTGCAGTACCCAGCGAAGGTGAAAGTGCTGCATGAGGGCCATGTCCTGTTTATGGAGAAGCCGGAGGAGCTTAAATCGTTTGTGGAGAAATTAGAGTGAGAGGGAGAACGGATAAAGAGGTAAAAGACTGGAGACCGGAACTGAGTCTTGTGAAATTGGAGTGCAATGGAAAAGGTGCTCCTGGTTGATTAGTGTTTCAGTGACTTTCAATGTTGCATGGGAGCTGCTGGACATCGCTTTTTGTTTTTTCCTCTTTTTCTTTCTTTCTTCTTCTCTTTGTGGATTACAGTATTGTGTATTAAGTGTCAGCAAATCAACAGAGCTGGGACACTGCATGAGAGCGCGAAGGAGAGCTGGCTTCCGGTTCGGGGAGGGCTCTCTCTCGGCAAGTGGATAATAAAGCAAAGTCCTGACCTGAATAGCTGCAAGGAGGTTTCGCATAATACTGGGATGGCAGATGGTGAGACGCTGTTATAGCGGGATCGTCATGGGTAGTTGTTACTGCTCTGGACTTTCAAGTGTTTAGCTGCTTTGCAGCCTGTGTTTGTTATATGTACTGATCACTTAGTGGGTTGAGTACGAAGAGTTAACAAAGTTTAGGGGGAAATGTTCTGTTTGGTGGGTTTCCTATTGAAATGTTATAATGTGCACTGGAAGTTCCTATAGGCACACTGCTGCAGGGAGTGATAAGTAGTATGAATTCTAGACTACGCTTTTGTATATTGGGTGGTTCAAGGAGGGGATAAGGGGAGGGGGGAGCAGCTTACTTCAGTGAGGGTTGTAACACTGGTTGTTCTTAGAGGGAGGAAGGGGGGGGGAACTAAGGGAAGAGTTACAAGCGAGGGAGGAGGAGACGGGGAGAGTCTGTGTGGAGGGAGGGGGTGGGGCGTATGGATGGCATGTGTGGCTTATGGAGTGTGAAAGCGGCAGAAGGGGGAAGGGGGGGAGGGCAGCTCGGGGGAGAGAGAAGGAGGGGTGGAAGGGGAGGGGAGGGCGGAGGGCTCCTGGAGACGAAGGAAAGAGAATACACAGGGGAGACTGGAGTGGATATAACACTTGGAGAAGGAGGGGGGTGGTGAGCTGGGACATCGCCTCTTGCTTTTGGATGAAATGCAGCTTCCTTCCTTTAGACTGGACAGATGGGTAGTTTGCGATTTGGATCTCTAAATGTTGATGGAATCCATTCGCCAGTCAAGCGTACTAAAATCCTGTCTTATTGTGCTAAAATGAAAGTTGATGTGCTCTTCTTGCAGGAGACGCATCTCACACAGAAGGAGCATTGAAAATTACAAAGGGGTTGGGTTGGGGAATTAGTTTCCTCTTCCTTTAATAATAGACAAAGAGGGGTTGTTATTTTGTTTCATAAAAAGCACCATGTCAGCTTACATAAATTAATACAGGATCCGGAGGGACGGTTTGTTATATGGTTGGGGGAGGTCGCAGAGCAGAGAGTGGCACTGTGTTCATTATATGCTCCAAACATATATTCTCATTCTTTCTTCTCAGGCATATTGGCGCACCTGGTGTCTTTGAGTGGGTACAAATTGGTGTTGGGGGGGGGGGATTTTAATATTACTGCAGATCCCGGCATGGAAGGACAAAGGGATTAATTTGTTGGTAAGGGAATTGGGACTATTGGACATTTGGAGGATATTGCACCCAGAATCTTATGATTACACTTTTTTCTCCCAGGTACATGGAGTGTATGCGCGGCTCGATTTAGATGCAGCCCTTTTGTCGAAGGTGCGTGCGGCAGATATAGTGGACGGAGCGGTATCGGACCACTGCCTGATTTGGGTAGACATACAATGGCAGCAAGGCAGCGAATCGCGGATATGGCGTATGAACCCGACACTGTACTTGGATCCGGAATTCCGTACTTTTTTGTTGAAGGCATGGGACAATTTCCTGTTGGACAATGACCCGGAGACGGTAGACCCCAGTACTTACTGGGAAGCGGGGAAGGCAGTAATGCGGGGACATATCCTAGCCTATGGTGCAAAAGTGAATAGGGAGCGCAACAGTCGTTTAGTCGCTCTGTCGGGCCGGCTGCAACAGTTAAGGGGGAGTCGTGCGCGACAGGGAGATGAGGAGTCGAAAAAGGCATATTGGGACACCCGCAGGCAAATTAATGATATTCTGAATGCAAGAGCGGCTCAGGATATAAGCATGTATAAATATAATTTGTATAAATGGGGCAATAAGGCAGGGAAATTGATGTCGGCATTGGTAAAAAGTAGAGGGGCAAAAAAGATTATAACTAGGGTGCAATCGCCAGAAGGACAGGTAGTGGGAACACCAGAGGGCATACAGGAGGAGTTTGTCAAATTCTATCAAGCACTCTATAATGAGGGCGAGTCGGATAGGGAACAGCGAGAGTTATTCTTCCAAGATATACATCTACCGCAGTTATCACAAGAGCAACGAGATCAGTTAAATGCGCCGGTGGGGGGAGAAGAAGTCCTTCGGGCGGTTAAGCGCCTGAAGTTGGCCAAAGCTCCAGGCCCTGATGGACTAGGACCTGAATTTTATAAGATTTTGGGCACCAAAGTCTGCCCTCCTTTCCAAGAGTTGTGTCATCACCTTTGTACATCTGGGGGAGCGGGAGGTAGGCTCACACATGCACATATAGTGGTGCTCCCTAAACCTGGCCGGAATGAGGAACTGTTGGGATCATATCGGCCAATATCGCTCCTCAACCAAGATATAAAGCTGTTTGCAAACATAATGGCAAATAGATTGGGTAGTGTCCTACCGGGGTTAGTCCATACAGACCAGGCGGGCTTTGTGCCAGGGAGATATGCCTCCTTGAATATTATGAGAGCTTTGACAGTTCTGCAGAAGAGGGGGAGTGCTCCGGGAGATGCGATAATCACAAGCTTAGACGCAGAGAAGGCGTTCGATAAGATCTTGTGGGAGTATTTGTTTTGGGTTTTGCCTCAATTTGGTATAATGGGAGAATTTTTGGGAGGGATACGTGCACTATATAGCCATCCCACAGCTCAGATTTTAATCAACGGAGCACTATCTCCGCTTTTTTTCTTAAAAAGGGGCACGAGGCAGGGGTGCCCGCTCTCTCCGATGTTGTTCGTGCTGTCACTTGAACCGTTCGCTATAAAAATTAGGAAGACAGATAAAGTGCAAGGAGTAAGAGTGGGATCTCAGGAATTCAAAATTAATCTATTTGCAGATGACATGCTCATATACCTAGATCAGGCTTCCTCGACTGTTTCCAATCTAATAGACTTAATTGTTCAATTTGGGTCCTTTTCTGGACTACGAATCAATTTCGATAAGTCGGAGGCCTTACCGGTGTCATTACCTTGCACATGTCAGCATGCGACAGCTTTTCCCTTAGCTTGGTCGACGGGAAAATTAAAGTACCTGGGGGTGTATCTACATAAGGATATGAGAGTGGTGTATCGTTGCAATATACAGGATAAGCTAGACAGTCTTAAGAAATTATGCCACCGGTGGAGAGATCTACCGCTCTCCTTATTGGGGAGGGTAGCACTGGTCAAAATGATAATGCTACCAAAAATATTGTACTCCTTACAGATGCTGCCCCTTTGGGTCACACGAAAAGATGAACTGTACTATAAGGGGTTTATTGGGACCTTTATTTGGGCAGGGAAGAGGGCTAGGATAAGTTTTGCTAAATTAACGCTGAACAGGAATAGAGGGGGGTTAAATCTTCCGGACCTGCGTCTGTATAACGTGGCAGCACTGCTTCGGTGGATATATGAGCTGCATGCCGGATCATCTAAGTTTGCTCCAGACTGTATCTGGCAGGATGAAAAGCTTCCATATTCAGCGTTCAATATTTTGCAGTTAGGGGGGAGCTTGAAAGGAGACTTGCATTTTTTGATTCAGCCATTGAGAAAGGCATGGAATTGGTGGAGGGAGGGCTTGGGAAAGGCTTCCGAGCCTTCTCCGTTTTTGGCAGCAGTGGACAATCCTTTTTTCCCAGCGGGACAGGGAGTGTCGAGGTTTAAGGTATGGGCTAAGAATGGGTGTCGGTATGTGGGTCATTTTGTGGCTGATGGGGAGGAGAAGTTCCCTACCTTTGGGCAAGCGCAGGTATACTGGAATCTAGGGTGGGCAGATGTCTTTCCCTTCATGCAATGGAAGCACTATTGTGCGACCTTGTCCTCTATGAAAGATAGGGGACCCAGCTTTTCTAGGCTGGACAAGATGTTTTGTAAGGTGCCGGAGTCTGCAAATAAACTGTCAGTATGGTATTCCATGGGAAAGGAGCAAAAGGAGGCCTCCTTCTTTGCTGGCTTAGCAACTTGGTGGGGGAAGCAGGTCGGGGAGGAAATTACTGTGGATATGCTTGCAAATTATTTTACAGGGGCATTCAAAGCAACCACTAGTGCAAATCTGCAAGAGATGCAGTTTAAGTTATTACATGGTGCTTTTATAACACGAGAAAGAGGGAAGCAGATGGGGCTTTGGGATGATGATACTTGTATGAGATGTAAACACAGGGTAGGCACGCTAATTCATACTTTTTTGGAATGTACCAAATTAGGTGAGTTTTGGGGGGGAGTGTTGAAAGTATTGGAGCGCATGTTGGCAATGAAAGTAGAGTGGTCCTACAGGATTCTGCTATTTGGGGATGAATCTCGAATGCGTGAGCAGGGGCTCCATCAATCGCAGATTAGGTTTGTGTGTGTAGCGCTTCTCTTAGCACGAAAAGTGGTGTTGGCCCAATGGATTTTGGAAGAACCACCGGCTACCCATCACTGGCAGAATAAAATGACGCAAATGGCCAGGTGGGAAAAGGAACGGTGTAAGTCTGCTGCAAGGAGAGGACAGGCATGTGGATCCCTATGGCAGCTGTATGAGGCGTTGTATTCATTACCCTGAACGTCTCCAGGAGCAGAGGGGGGTGGAGGGGGGGGAGAGGGACGGGGGGGAGGGTATGTGGTTGGGGTGGAAGGTTATGTGGGGAGGGGGGAAGGGGGAAAAAAAATTAGAAGGAATGGTAGATTGTGTTATTACTTGCTTGTGGGCAACGAGTTGTATATTTGGTTATCAATTTTGTTACTCATTCCTTGTGTGAATCGACAGTAGAGCGGTGATCTTGTAGTTGTTGGAAAGGTACGAGTCAGTTGGCTCACTGTGTTGGCATGTGATGTAACATTTCCTTCAATAAAAATATTTTCAAAAAAAAAAAAAAAAAGAACATTATGCTCATCTTTTCAAAATTTACTGACAATACCATCTTTTTGAGAGATAATCCATCAATACACCAGGAAGGCAATTTTTTCAGTTTAGGGTCCTGAAAATTGGAACAAGCTACTCCAGTCCCTTCGACTGCAGACATCCCTTGAAAACTTTAAAATTGGTCTAAAAACATTCCTCTTTTCTGATGAGTACTCTTAATTTTGCTTAGGCTATCCATGGAGATGAAGCTTGTTGGGCCCATTGGACCAGTCTCAGCCCTCCTTTCCTGTTCCCCTCTCTTCTATCTTATATGACATTGTAGTTCTACCCCTTCTGTTCTTTTCGTGCCTTGCTATTTTCTTCCTTTTCTTTATTATTGGACTGTAAGCCACCTAGACATATTTTTTTTAAATCCTGAAATAAACTTGAACAATATCTTTGTGTAAACTGTACTTTTTTTTTCTCTCTTTCTTTGAGCTATCCTCAAGCTGAGGCCTGTTTCCTTACATTGTTGCCTCATCACTTATGTGTGGTTCCCTCCCTTCTTCTTCATCAACATCTCCATTCTTTCCTCCCTCTCCTCTCTCCCCCATCAAACACACCTTTCCTCACCAGGGAACTTCTCCATTTCCAGCAGGGAACCTTATTCTTCCCCATCAGGCCCCTTTCCCCATCAAGCATCTTTGTTCCTTCCCTGTCCCCACAATTACCCCCTCTTCATCAGAGATTAGGCATGTAGATTAGGCCAGCTGATTTCCTCTTATTCTCTTCATGTAGGCTGCTGCAGCATCTCTTCAACATGTCTCTCTAGCAGGGATGCAACCAGACCAAGGAGGTTTGATAACAGGAGATGGCATGATGTCACAAGGCTGAAGCTGGTCTCTACCCATTCCACCCAAGGAGGTTTTAATTATCCCCTATGCAGCAACTGCTGCCATATTGATACACCCAAAATAATGACATTGATAGGGTGACAAGCTCTGCCTACTAGCTTCAGCCCACATAATGGGCCAGATAGGTTCATGCTGTCTCCTGTTATCAAACCTCCTTGAACTATACACCCAATTTTAACCCAAAGTGAGTGGACACAACAACCCTGCTCCCTGTCTGGTATCTATTCCACCCTGTCCCAACCCCACTACTTTAAAAGTGTTAGTTCTGATACCTACCAACATGATCTGCCTGCCAGTGTGCGGAGTCATACACTGAATGAGATGGGACTTCGACTGCATTTAATCTTTGATTAGACCACCTAGCTTGGCTGTGTGCTTGGACTGAGGGATTAGGTAGGGTGAGCGGGTTTGGTAGGTTGGATGTGTGGTTTGCTGGAGGGTAAAAGGCTATAAGAGTCTAGGCTTTTCACTATGTCACTATGCATATGTATGGGGGTAATTTGTTTTGCTTTCTATTATTTTTTTTGGGGGGGGGGTGGGGGGGTTGGAAGGTTGGGGGCAGAAAATCTGTTATAAAAATAAATGAATGGCTAAATTGGAACTTTTTCTATATCTTTATTTCTCGTTGTCGATTCTTGGGTAGTTGCTTTGTTCATTCTAAAAAGAGATATAATAATAATAGTGTTTAGTTCCTTGCTGGCAAGAAACAATGACTTCTACCTGCTGCTTGCTCCAGCTCAAGCCTCTCTCTGACCTGGCCCCATCTATGTAGAAACAGGAAGTTGAGGCATAGGAAGGCTCGGGACTGACACAAGCAGTGGGTAGGAGTTGCTGCTCACTGCAGGCAGTCTTTTTTTTATAGTAACTAAGTAAATGCAGCACCTTTTTTCAAGCAAAAAAGATGCCGGTACTCAAATGCCAGGCCACCCTTCAGGGGTGGGGTGATCACTGAGGGACCCACCCCACGATAGCCAGGCCCCCTGCAACCAGTCACAGAATCTATGACAAGGCAGAATTGGTGTGTAGAGCCTGAGCTCTTTCATTAAAACTTGGGGTCCATGGGTCAATTTCAGCAGACAATGGGAAAGTACCCCCTCAAAAAAAGCCCCGAGTAATTGTAATTAGTTTTATTGTACTTAAGTAAATTTTATTACTTTTACTTGAAAAAAAAAAGTACAGGAAACATTTATTACTTTTAACTTTTACAGAAATAATAATTTCACCAATTTCACCAGAGTTACCTCTGATGCTTGAAGTTAAATGTAAACATGGAAGCAAGATGTAAATGACAATTCCTCAGTAAACCAAATGAAACAGCAAAACCAGGAATAACGTTTTGCTATTGCAAACCTCGTCACGCAAACAGTAGATCATCTCATCTTACATTTATAACCTATAGGAAAAGTGAAGTTGTCTGTGTTTGTTGAAGTGGTTACTGGTCTCCAGCCATAAAGAACAGTGGTGAAGAAGAGTTGGGTCACTTTGAAGCGGAAAACTGGTTACAATTCTTGGTGAACAGACATATGTTTCTATCACAACAAACTACTGGTCATGCCATAGAAAATTTTACATTGGGGTGACTGTTCACTGGATTGATAGTTTTTAGAGAGAAAGTCTGCTTGTCTGACCTTAAGAGAGTGGAGGAGTGGCCTAGTGGTTAGGGTGGTGGACTTTGGTCCTGAGGAACTGAGTTCGATTCCCACTTCAGGCACAGGCAGCTTCTTGTGACTCTGGGCAAGTCACTTAACCCTCCATTGCCCCATGTAAGCCGCATTGAGCCTGCCATGAGTGGGAAAGCGCGGGGTACAAATGTAACAAAAAAAAAAGACTGAAGGGTTCCCACACATACGTTCTTATATCAGTTCTCAAAGATATTCAGAGTTTGCCATCATATGAAACCTTGTTAGAACAATAACAGACAATGTTGGGTGTTATTAGGAAGGGTATGGAGTCCAGGTGTGCGGATGTTATAATGCCGTTGTATCGCTCCATGGTGCGACCGCACCTGGAGTATTGTGTTCAGTACTGGTCTCCGTATCTCAAAAAAGATATAGTAGAATTGGAAAAGGTACAGCGAAGGGCGACGAAAATGATAGTGGGGATGGGACGACTTTCCTATGAAGAGAGGCTGAGAAGGCTAGGGCTTTTCAGCTTGGAGAAGAGACGGCTGAGGGGAGATATGATAGAAGTGTATAAAATAATGAGTGGAATGGATCGGGTGGATGTGAAGCGACTGTTCACGCTATCCAAAAATACTAGGACTAGAGGGCATGAGTTGAAGCTACAGTGTGGTAAATTTAAAACGAATCGGAGAAAATTTTTCTTCACCCAACGTGTAATTAGACTCTGGAATTCGTTGCCGGAGAACGTGGTACGGGCGGTTAGCTTGACGGAGTTTAAAAAGGGGTTAGATAGATTCCTAAAGGACAAGTCCATAGACCGCTATTAAATGGACTTGGAAAAATTCCGCATTTTTAGGTATAACTTGTCTGGAATGTTTTTACGTTTGGGGAGCGTGCCAGGTGCCCTTGACCTGGATTGGCCACTGTCGGTGACAGGATGCTGGGCTAGATGGACCTTTGGTCTTTCCCAGTATGGCACTACTTATGTACTTATGTACTTATGATTACAACTTTGTAATCGGACAGCATGATGATAAAGATGAAGATGCAAGTGATGAATTAGATAGCGCTACTTATGACAATGATAATGTTAATACCCCTAGGAAGTTTGAAAAATGACTTTGTATCTTACCCACCTGTAATCTTTAGATTTCAACCAGGAAATCACTTATAAGATTTAAACAAGCAGGACCTCAAAGCTCCCGATAGGGAAAATACATACAGTATTCACAATCCACTATCCAAATTAGGAGTGAGATAATAGCATAGGTCCCCAAAGGGAAAAAAAGAAAGAATCAAATGCAAAAACTCACAATTAAAAGAGAAAATCAGCTGATTAAAAAAAACCTTTTTTCCCCAAACAGGTGAGTGACCATACAAAACAAAATACAAAAAGTGGACAAAATCCAAAAGATCAGAATCTGAATCTTGCAATACTTTATAGATATCTATGGTAACCAAGGCCCTTCTTGTATCTATCTCCCTCTCATTACCTATCCTTATTTTTATTGTAAACTATTTTGATATACATTTGATTAAGCAGTATATCAAATATGACCCAAATGTGATTTAATTCCACAGATTCAGAGTTTACAGAACCAACTGATTCATAAGTGGTACATGTGGAAATGGTCAAACAATCTATAGGTGATACACGTTTTACTGGACTAACAATATATGCTTGACAAACTTTTGAAAGTTCAGGTCCATGAAGAAATAAATGCAGTTACACCGAGTTTAAATAGTACAAATTGTCTACATCTTAGGTTGTGTGCATACGTCATCATAGTTCAGTGAAAAAGGGTGGGAGGTTGACAGAGGTGATGAGACAGTAACACTTCAGTTGAAAGACCTTATATCAGAAAATGGGTGAGAGCTAATGCCTCGATTGAGTCCTTTAGTATTAGTTTCAAAGTGTTGGATCATTCTAATTTCAGATGTTTGTGGAGGATTGTTCTTCTGTTTCTGCTTCCATTTTTGTGTATTCCAAAAATTTCCTTTAAGTATCTTTATTGCAAGCCCATTAAGGGAGCAATCTTCCTTTGAGAATTTTTCACCTGCTGAGCTGTCATTCAAGTTTGCTTTTATTTTGGGTTTTTTTTGGTAATAGTTATGTCTATTAAGACTGATACATGTCCTCAATATTCAATTTGTTTCCTCTGATGTAGAACCCCTATGCACACTGGGCTAGAATCAATAAATGGCGCCCACGCTGGGATGATCTGCTCTAAGCTAGTATTCTATTAAGAGCACTCTGCACAGAGCATCCTTTCTAAAATACTAGCTTAGCGTGTAGTTTGAGCCTAACTTTGGGGAGCGGACACTTATACCTGCCAAAGGCTGGTGTAAATGCTGGAATCCAACTGATGGCAGTTAGGCAGGCAAATCCAAGTATTCTATAACATCGTGCCTTAATTCTAGGAATGTCCCTGATCTGCTCATGCCCCTCCCATAGCCATGCCCCCTTTGGAGTTGCACATCTTGAAATTTAGGCACGCATGTTATAGGGCATATGACAGATCCACACATTAATGCCTGATTACTGCCAATTAAGTGCTTGTTAACTCCAATAACTGCTAGCGTTTTAATTTATTTATTTGGATTTTGCTCACACCTTTTTCAGTAGTAGCTCAAGGTGAGTTACATTCAGGTACACTGGGTATGTCTCTGTCCCTGGAGGGCTCACAGTCTAAGCTTGTACCTGAGGCAATGGAGGGTTAAGTGACTTGCCCAAGATTACAAGGAGCAGCAGTGGGATTTGAACCAGCCACCTCTGGATGTCAAGACTGGTGCTCTAACCACTAGGCCACATCTTCAGCGTGTAAGCTAATTGACTAATTAGTTTACACGTGGATGTGGGATCCGCACCCACATTTGGGTGACCTAATACACAATCCGTGGGATTTTGAAGATTGGATTGTGTATACCACATTTGTAGAGAAGAATGAATGTGAGATTTATTTTGGATGTCTTCCCCATGTGAGCAGCTGTAGGGTCTATGACTATATGCTAGCATAATGCGCATCATGGTGCCCTGCAAGATTTATTTATTTATTTATTTATTAGCATTTGTATCCCACATTGTCCCACCTATTTGCAGGCTCAATGTGGCTTACATTATGCCATGATGGCGATCGCCATTTCTGGGTACAGCATTTCAATTGGTAACACATTTAGTTGTATACATACATGGTAAAGAGGAATACATTGTGGTATTGCATACAAATGATTTTGTATCAAGGTGCATACATACATGGTACAGAGGAATGCATTATGGCATTGCATAGAGGTTTCTAAGTGATAAAATGAGTTGTAGCATAAGTTAGGTCGTCGGCTATAGAGATGTCATCTTCAATTTAGGAAATAGATTGGTAGTGCGTATTGTGTAGCTTTCTTTAATAGCAGTGAGGTTAAACAGTCAAGTGACAAAAGTTCGGTTTTGTCTAGTTCATGTAAAGTCTATTTATTTTGTATATAAGATGGAACATTATGGTAAGCCTTCTTGAACAGGTTAGTTTTCAGTAGTCTACGGAAGATTGTTAAGTCATGTATTGATTTTATGGCCTTTGGTAATGCGTTCCATAGGGGCGTGCATATGTAGGAGAAGCTGGATGCGTATGTGGATTTATATTTCAGTCCTTTGCAACTGGGGTAGTGGAGATTGAGAAATGTTCGAGATGATCTTTTTGCATTCCTAGTAGGCAAGTCTACGAGGTCTGACATATAGGTCGAAGCTTCCCCGTGAACGATTTTGTGGACCAGGGTGCAAACTTTGAACTCAATTCGTTCTTTTAAAGGGAGCCAGTGTAGCCTTTCTCTTAGGGGTTTGGCGCTTTCGTATTTCACTTTCCCAAATATGAGTCTGGCTGCAGTGTTTTGAGCTGTCTGAAGCTTCTTAATGACTTGTTCTTTGCATCCGGCATAGATAGCATTGCAATAATCTAGATGACTTAACACCATCGATTGTACCAGGCTTCGGAATATTTCCCTTGGGAAGAAAGGTTTGATCCTTTTAAGTTTCCACATTGAGTAGAACATTTTCTTTGCAGTATTTTTCGCATGGTCTTCGAGTGTTAGATTTCGATCGATTATGACTCCCAGAATTTTCAGACTATCTGAGACCGGGAGGGTGTAATCTGGGGTGTTTATGGTGCTTGGTTTGTTTGTGTTGTGAGGACAGAATAAGGCATTGTGTTTTTTCTGCATTTAGCTTTAGTTGGAATGTATCTGCCCATGAATTCATTATTTGGAGGCTGTGTTTAATTTCATTTGTGATTTCTGTTAGATCGTGTTTGAACGGGATATATATCGTGACATCGTCTGCACAGATGTACGGGTTGAGTCCTTGGTTGGATAGCGATTTGGCTAATGGTTTCATCATTAAGTTAAAAAGAGTTGGTGAAAGCGGTGATCCTTGTGGTACTCCACATTTGGGTTTCCACAGTGTTGATGTTTTTGAGTTTGATATCACTTGATAGGTTCTTGCTGTTAGGAAACCTTCAAACCATCTAAGTACGTTTCCTCCAATCCCAAAGTAGTCCAAGGTATTCAAGAGTATTTGGTGGCTGACCATGTCGAATGCACTGGACATGTCAAATTGTAGTAGAAGCACATTGTTTCCAGTCGCAATTGTTTAAATTTGGTTATGAGAGTGGTTATAACTGTTTCAGTGCTGTGGTTGGATCGAAATCCTGACTGTGAATCATGTAATATATTGAATTTGGTTAGGTAGTTGGTAAGTTGTTTGGTTACCATGCTTTCCATTAATTTTGACTATCAAGGGAATTGATGGTACTGGTCGTTAGTTGCTTGTGTCGTTTAATATCTTCTTTAAATCTTTGGGTATAGGTGTAAGAAGTATATTTCCTTTGTCCTTGGGGAACAGTCCATGTTGCAACATGTAGTTCATGTGTGATGTTAGGTCTGTTATGAAGCGTTGGGGGGCAAGCCTTATTAGGGTGCTGGGGCAGATATCCAATTTGGAGTGGGTTTTGGAGAATTTGTTGATTGCTTGAGTAATGGTTTCTTCGGTTAGCAGATCGAAGTTAGTCTACTTGGGATTCTGTTTGGAGTTTACTACTTAAGTATTAGTTTCAGGCTAGATGTTTGCCAGAAGTCTAAAACCTGGAGGGTGGAATTTAATTGAAGTGAGAAATATTTCTTTCAGTAAATCATCCCCCCCCCCCCCCCCCCCCCCGAAAAGGGGATTGAAGATTTTTACCATTTTCTTAGGTTTTCTAGTTCTGGATGATATGTTGTTACCAACGATACATGTTCCATGATTCAAAATGTATTTGTATTTTAATAGGCTTTTCCTAGATGTTTGAGTGATGATGCAATTTTTTGGGTGATTATTTTGGGGTGCTTAAGTGGGTACAGAAATAGATCTGTCTGTAGTCTCTCTCCACAGAAGGAGAAGTAAGGAAGAGGTTGGGAAGTACAGGCCAGTTAGTCTGACCTCTGTGGTAAGTAACTTAATGGAAATACTTCGAAACAGAGAATAGCAAGGTTTCTAGAATCCAATGGATTGCAGGATCCGAGGTAGCATGGTTTTACCAGAGGCGGGCCTCATCAAACAATCTGATTAATTCCTTTGACTGGGTTGGATCGAGGAAGAGTGCTAGATGTGGTGTATTTAGATTTTGGCAAAGGCTTTGACATGACTCCCCATGGACAACTAATAAATAAACTGAGTGTCCTCGGCATGGGCCCTAAATTGTCTGGGCTAAGAACTGGTTGAGTGGAAGGCGACACAGGGTAGTTGTAAATGGAGCTTTCTCTGAGGAAAGGGATGTTACCAGTGTTGTGGAACAAGGTTTGGTTCTTAACATTTTTGTAAGCGATATTACGGAACAGCTGTCAAGGTTTGCCTCTTTGCAGATGATACCAAAATCTGCAATAGGGTAGTCACACCTGTTGGTGTAGATAACATGAGAAGGGACCTAGCAAAACTTGAAGAATGGTCCAGAATTTGGCAGGTTAGATTTAATGCTAAAAATGCAGTGTCATGCATTTTGGCTACAAAAACCCCGAGAGAGTGATAAAGTTTAGAGGGTGAAGTACTTTTGTGCACAAAATAGAAGCAGGACTTGGGAGTGATCATATTTATTTATGTTTAAACGTTAACCCATTTGGCATGCAACATCTTAATGATTGGTACCATGACATCAACTATTTTTCCTATTTATTTCTGGAAAAGAGGTTGTGTGGGCCATATCATTTTAGCTGTGTTGCATGCCTTGGTGGCGTTGCGCCAGCCAAGGGTGAGGGAATCACTTTTTGTGTCACTCCCATGTCGGGTGTGGGGCTGGGTATGTAGGCAGCCTCATCTTGTCCAGAAAGATTTGTGCCTATTATCTCTAAAAGGTAATGTCTTATCCCCCGGGTATGAGTAATGCTTCCTTTCAGCATTTAGGATGGAAGGGAATGTTATTTCTTTTTCAAGTTCTCACCGAGGAGGGTTACTGTAAATCTTATGATTGTTTAAGAGCAGAGTTTGCATTAGAAGACTGTGAAAACTTTCTTATCTACAATTACAACATTAATGTAAACTCTTTGCCTGCCTCTGCTTTGACAGAGGACATGCGGGAGCAGTTAACTACTACATTTACGCTGGGTGCACAACAACTGGTGTCTTTGCGATATCACCACCAATCTCTGGAAGACTTATTGTTGGCTTTGGACTATGAGCTGCTGGCGGGGGCATGGACTAGAGATTTGAATGTGCTACATGCGCCTGTGTGGGTGTCTTGTGGCAGACCCGCATTGTGGTGAGTGGGCTTGGAGGGAGTTCTTTTCTGCCCATTAGCCTGTAAAGCAGTATAAGATGTCTGACCCATGACGCTTAGTGGAGTGAAACATGGACCGTGTTGGGTTTGGTAGTTTGCAGAAACAGGCTTTAGTTTCACTAAAGAAGGACAGCGTGGCACTTTATTGCACGTGTGATTCTGGGGTTACAGTCACTTGCAAAGTTGATTCATCCAATCCAAAGATTGACTATGGAACAGTTTTTGGACATTTAATTATTACATTTTGGCAGTGCCATAGCGAGGGCAGCTGACACCCGGGGCGGTTTGCCGCTGCGCACACCCCCGCCCCCCCGGAGCACATTCTTACCAAAGAGGGTGGGCGGGAGGGCCGCTCCGCCCTGAGTGCACGTCGCTGGGAGCTGCATTGGCTCCGCTGGTTCCCTGCTCTCTCTGCCCCGGAACAGGAAGTAACCTGTTCCGGGGCAGAGAAAGCAGTGAACCAGCGGAGTCGACACCCCCCCCAGCGGCGTGCATCCAGGGCGGGACCGCCCCTCCGCCCCCCCCCCCCCTTCCTACGCCACTGCATTTTGGCACTGTGGTGTGAGTTAATGTGAATTCTTCAAGACAGACTGCTGGAACATCATTGGGATAAGTACATCATTGTTTGATCAGACTTTCATTAACCACGTTGATTAGTATGGGGTGGGTGCTATGTGATTTAATATGAGTAATGTTTATTAATGTCACGTGTCTAGGCTGTTTGGATAAACAGCACTATAATGATATGATTTCAGATTTTATAGTGTTTTAGGACATTTTGCAATATATAATAAATATTTTTGAGATAACTCATAGTTATGGTAATATAGTACATGAATATTCATTATAGATATCCTGAAAATCTGACTGGCTGGGGTGTCTCGGACCAGGTTTGGAAACCACTGGCATAGGCGATAGCTCACTTTCTGAAACCAACTTATTTCTTAAACCTTCTCCCAGTATAAACACTTATAATGGGAGCAGTTCTCATAGGTGCTCTTTTATTGACCCATTTAAGCACTTCATAAGTGGTACAAACCCTTTGTCCTAGTAAAATGCTCAATTAAACATGCAGAGATAGGTGGTTGTGCTTTGATCATTATAAAAAAAAAATCAACTTCTACTGCATGTTGTAGCTTAAAAATTTGCAAAGTCTTACTCGTAGACTGCTGAGAAACAGAAAAGCATAAATCAACTGCAAGCACAAACAAGGTCACCTTTGCATGAACGGATAGGCAAATACTCCAGGGTCTCACTCCTGTCTTAGAGGCACAACTAATCCGTTTGTATGCATAGGAGACCAACAGCATGCAAATGTTTCTAATGCATATTCATTACCGCTATCATGTAAACTAGAAAGGTTAAGTGTGCCTTCAAGACAGTTTGAGAACCACAACTTTAGTTTACAGCATGAATGTGCTGCACAATGATGGTTAATGTGGAATTCCAGACTGGGTAAGTTGCAGTACTAGCACACATGTATCTAGAGATTTACAGATACTTAAGGGCTGATGTAAAAAAAAAAAAAAAAGAAGTTTGACACTTAAGGACATCTAATATGTTGTTACAGTGGCAAACGTGCCCTAGTCTTACATCAGCTTCCCTTCTCAACCCCTTAGATTTAAAGAGGGGAAATTATATTATGAAGCTGGGGGGTGGGGAAGAATATATAATCCATCATTGACTCCAGAAGAGAAACACCTCTGCCATATTATGAAATTCAAACACTGAGTGTCTACATAAAAGGCATTCATTGTTTTACAAACCCTTCCTAGAAGCAAATCCATGGCTACAACCCTCTGTGGGTGCCCAGCTGTTCACAGTTAGTGATAGTTCACACCAATATGCTTGGAAGAAACTGCTCTTTTTCTGCAGGTTGGTGAACTCTGTGAGCTCTCTCTTGGTTATAACTGGAGAGCCGATCCTTAGGGGACCGATTCCCCTGGCCTTGCCTTCGTGCTTTGATAATCATGCCACAGAGCATTGCGCTTGGCAGGTACAGGCAGGCTGCAATGAGGCCAAACAGTGCCACTGCTGCATCTCCACCCTGCACTTCGCAGTTCATCCAGTTGTAACCACGGCCAGCGTAAAGGCTCTCCCTCCTCTTGCACAGGTCTGTGGTGTTCACCTGCTTAATGAAATGCAGGTAGAGGCCCACGGCTATGATATAGCCTGCACAGGCCAAGATATCAAAAACCAACTCTGCTATGAGGACAGGGGTAGAGATGTGATGGAGGGGTCTGGCACCATTAAGAAGGAAAAAAAGTGTCCCTGCACCCACAACCAGGGTGAAAGCTACTCCACCGTACACACCAGGGGCTCTCATTTGGCTGTACTGCATGTCCAAGTCCCGCAGCTGTTGCAGCTCAGCACCTTCAAATGGGCTGTAAGCTGAATTAATGTTGAAGGCGCCCATCCCCAAACCTGCTGAAGAGGTGTATCCTGTGATGACTGCGTAAGAGGCCACCAAACAGATTAGCACCAGAAGACCAACTGCAACCTCCACAAACTTCAGAATACCTGAAAGATGGAAGGAAACAGGTGAAAACATGCTTTCTCTTTACCTTTTTATTACTGTTAGCTACTCATGTCTACATTTCTTTTAAAACCAAGTACCAGTTTACACTTTCTTTCTGTTTAATCCCAAAAGTCCATGGTTTAAAATCTTAGCCAGTGCTGTTTGAAATACTGGTAATCTCTGAAATGAGCCTGTAATCTCAGTCGAGATCTTTATGTAGAGTGACACTGAACTATTCTCTTGCCTGTTCCATTTAGTAGCCTAAGCATCCAAGCTGGAAGCGCAGTAGTCTGTCTTGAGTGGGAGTCTGTCAAGGTAGCCAACATAACAGCACACTGTGCCTGCATTGAGATTATTTTCCACCAACAGCTTTCATTAAAAAATCACCAGAAGGGGGCGGCTCAGTCAGTGCCTCTGTACATAAAGGGAAGAATATGGATTTCACTCCTGGTACAGGTTCTTTTCTCCTCAGGCACACTGGGGATGCTGCTGCAGCAGCAGTGACCACAGCCCCAGGAAAGTAAGTAAGTGTGTGTGTGTGGTGGAGGAGGTGTGAGGGAGACTAGGCATAGTCAAACTGAAATTTATTTTAAGTTGCACCCTTCTGATACCAGCCAACCACAGTGGTTTACAATACTGTTTCAGTCAATAATTTAAGAGAGAGAAAAAAACCTATTACGATAAAACAGCTTAAAAAGAGCAACTAGCCAGTTGACATTCAATCATGTTAAGGATACAAACAGAAGACATTTCATGACAGCAGGTGGAGTGTCTCCTATTGGTATCTGTACAAATGCTCTCCTGATATGCCAAGATCCCACAAACACTAATAGAAAAAAATGTGCAGTAAGATCCATCTTAAAATGGTTTAAGCGACTCTCTATCTGTAAATGTTGTGGCAGCGTGATCCACATGGCAGGTGACAGCTAGAAACTTGCAGGTTCCCTAAGTAGAATTTAATCTGACAAGTTGAAAGAGGTAGAAAAACAAAACGGTTCCAGATATTAGGGTACGTAGTGGACTATACAGAACAAAAAGCTTTGTGTGTCAAAACTAACATCTTGTATTTCATGTGATAAATATATGGCAAGTGAGCCTCCTTCAGAAGTGGTTGAACATGAGCAAATCAGCTTGCTCCTACAATAATTTCAATAGCTGTATTTTGGATGTTTTGGAAATGATTGGCAGTATATTTTGGTAGCCTATCTAATATAATAATTTGCTCTTCCAACTTTCCAATGTGTGTCACTGGGATTGTAACCACCTGCTGATGTCACTCCTCCAACATTCTCCGTCCCCCCTCCCTCCCAGTTCCATGGGACCCTGGAACTGGGAGGGAGGGACGAAGGGACAGAGGGAGGGGGGACCCTGGAAATTGAAGGGAGGGAGGGAGGGGGACACTGGAACTCGGAGGGGGGGAGGGAGGGAGAGGGGCCTGGAACTCGGAGGGAGGTGGAGGGGGCAGGGGCGAGATGCTGCACATGGATGGATGGAGGGGGCAGGGCACAGAGGATGTTTCCTGCATATGGATGAATGCAGGGGAGAGAGCATAATGCAGGGGAGGGAGGGGACCCTGAAACTCGAAGGGAGGCAGGGAGGGGACAACCCTGGAACTTGGAGGGAGGGAGGGGGGGCCCTGGCACATACTCTCATGCTCACACACACACACTCTCTCTCTCAGACACACTCGCACATTCGTTCTCTCTCTCTCACACAGTCACTCACACACTCTGAGGAAAACCTTGCCAGCGCCCGTTTCATTTGTGTCAGAAACGGGCCTTTTTTTTTACTAGTTAAACATAGAATTCCCATAGTCAAGACGCTGCTTGCCCTTTGTTTGGTAGCATGGAATGTTGCTGATATTTGGGTTTCTGTTAGGTACTTGTGACCTGGATTGGCCTCAGCAGGATACTGGGCTAGAAGGACCATTGGTCTGATCCAGTATGGCTATTCTTATGTTTTTATGCTCAGAACTAGTACATGAACCAGCTTATGTAACAAAGGCTTATGGATAAAGGGATGTATTGATCTTATAAAGAGTAATGTGCCAAAACATTTCTGGGTAAGTCATGCACTATGCACCTCAAATGTTAATTTAGAATCCAAAGTTATTCCTAGAATTTTGATAGCTGGATCTATTGACAAAGTATGGCCTAATAACTGAGGGGCAATATTGGGGGTTGACGGACAGCTAATTATCCATATAGCTTTGGATTTAAATGGATTCAACTTTAAGTGATGTTTCTTAAGCCAAGAGGCAACCTTCTGGAAACTAGTGTTAACAGATGTGAGATCTGGTTGCTTGGGATCAACATAAATAATCAAGTGGATATCATCAATTAAAAAGCAAGCTGAGATACCAAGTTCTTGGTTCAGGAGGGCCAGTGGAATCAGAAATAAGTTAAACATAGGAGATAAAAACAGATGCCTGAGGTACACCACATGATAATGTTTGCAATGTTGAATTTCTGGAGTTATGGGAAACACAGGAGGAGTGATCCGGAGAAAGGACCAAAACCATTCAAACAATGTCCCCAAAGGCTAATCTCTCTTAGGTAATAAAGTAGTTCATGATCTACACAGTTGAAAGCTGAAGCTATGCTAGTGACACCACGAGTGCAACAAATTCCATGGCTAAATGTTCATGAATGTCAATGACATTGATACAAGTGTGACACCTAGTGCCCGATCCATAACCATGCAGCTATAGAGGATTGTTATAACAAAGACTGGAATAAAGCAGTGATTATCATAGCAGTCCTTAGAACACACCTAGGCTGTCAGGTTTGTAAGACATCCACAGTGAAATGCATAAGATTCACATGCACTGCCTCCACTGATTACAAACATATCTAATGTGTATTCATTATGGATATCCTGAAAAACTAGAATGACTGGGTATGTCCTCAGGCCTGGGTTGAGAACCTCTGGATTAAAAAGTAAGATGCACAGGATATATAAAATAGGTTTAAAAAGCCCCAAGTAAATACTACTACTACTACTTAACACTTCTATAGCGCTACAAGGCATATGCAGCGCTGTACACCATACATGAAAAAAAGACAGTCCCTGCTCAAAGAGCTTACAATCTAAATAGGACAAACAAACAGAGAGAACAATTAAGAGGTAAGGGAATTAAAGAGGTGGGGATAAAAGGTACAGGCAGTGAGCAGTGATTAGGTAAATTTGTGATTTAGTAAATCACAAATGAACATAGATTCCAGCTTTGTGAGTGCCTGAGCAACCCCAATATTTTTTCCAGAAACTAATAACCAATCACCTACTTTGGTTACAGTTCTGTTTTGGTGATTTTTGTCGCAGTTTTGCTACACTAATAAGTTTTGTGATCTAATATGGCTTCAAACGTATCCTGGGATAATACTCTTACTATTGCTAGCCAGCATTTGGAACAGTTACACAAAATAAGTCCTCTCTACCCTCATCTCCCCTTACGCTCCTACCCGTAACCTCTGCTCACAGGACAAATCCCTCCTCTCAGTACCCTTCTCCACCACCGCCAACTCCAGGCTCTGCCCTTTCTGCCTCGCCTCACCCTATGCTTGGAATAAACTCCTTGAGCCCATACGCCAGGCCCCCTCCCTGCCCATCTTCAAATCCTTGCTCAAAGCCCACCTCTTCAATGTTGCTTTCGGCACCTAACCATTGTACCTCTATCCAGAAAATCTAGACTGCCCCCAATTTGATTGACTGCACTTTTTGTCCTTTAGATTGTAAGCTCCTTTGAGCAGGGACTGTCCTTTTTTGTTAGATTGTACAGCGCTGCGTAACCCTGGTAGCGCTTTAGAAATGTTAAATAGTAGTAGTAATAGTTTGGTCATGTATCCGATACAGGGAACCTTTTCATTTTGTCACAGATTCACATTAGTGCATATAATGTTACATATTTTAATGGGGTATATGATTATTACTTTCCAACTGTTAACTTGAAAGCAAAAAAACCCAAAATGTATCAGTTGGTTGTTAAGAGCTACCCCTAAAAATTGATAAATTATTTGAATTACTTTTAGAAAGTCTTTGTGGTTACTTCAACTGTTTAAGACTATCAGTCACCTGCTTTACCATTCACAATAAGCCATTGTTCCCCCTTATTTTATCTGATGATTATCCTACTATCCTCCAAGATCCATTATATATTGTGCTATGTTTTATGCTTGTATTTACATTCTGATGTTGTAAGATGTGGAGGCAGATTTCCTAAGCACTTAGACTTACAAAGTTACATGAATACTAGTGGAGAGTAACATATAATCAGAAATATGAGGGTTGGAAACATTACTGGAGGGCTACATGGAGTGACAACTGACTTGGGGTACTTTTGACATTGCTCTCTGGCCACACCCTGGGAATAGGAAAATTGGTGGGTGGGTTAGGTAAATATATAGAGAGGAGAGATTTGAGGATGAGGGGGCAGGGTACTGTGTTTTATTAGTAGGCATGGAAACTGGAGATTATAATTTCAACATATTAAACTGGTCTCAAACACATATTTCTCATGGACTTTTCACTGTAGATATCTTGTAACCCAACTAGCTGTGGGGCACTATGACAGGTCTAGGAAGTCCTGATCGAGACTGAAGAGGTCCAGAGAAGCGCTACCATGATGGTGGAGGTTGTGCATTATAAGCCACATTAGGTCTAAATTTGTACTAGAAAGAGAAGAGAAACAAGGTGTATCATAGTCATATAATAGAAATAAGACTTCTGATCATCTGTTACTTTGGGGGAGGGGGGCGGCGGCGGCAAAGAGTAAGGAAGTAATACCGACAATAGAGTGAGAGGGACTTCAAAACATTTGGAGAGGTGCAACCCCCCCCCCCCCCCCAACCCACCCTTCTGATTACGTTTTAACTGCTAAACAGCAAAAAAAAAAAAAAAAAAAACTTCCATGCAAAAAAGGCAAATTTGAAAAAAAAAAAAAGGCAAATAGGAGTTTACAATATGAACATGTCACTTGACATAGTACTGCCATCCCTCCCTTGTCAACTTTGGATCCTCCACCATGATGTTCTGCCATTTCTGTGCTAATAATTTCCTGGCTGCATGAATTTGTTTGATTCAACCAGAAAATTTATTGAGAAGCAGTACCTGCACCACACTCTGATTAAACTGATTCTGGTAATCTTAAATGATCTGTCAGTGGAGTGAAAGCCCTAGAACAGTATTTTTCATTGCCAGGTCTTGAGGCCAGTGGATGTCTCAAATGACCAAGTATGGCTACCTAACTTTCTTCTCTCAGCACATATTCCCCCTCCCCCCTTCTCAAAGGCTTTCTCTTGCCACTGACTCTAGAACAACTGCTTTATTTTCCTTCAGGACTGTGCAGCTCTCGGTAAGTTTGCATTATACAGCATACAGATTCCTATGCTATTGCGTGCATAGTGAAGAAGTTTGGACACAGGAAAAGCTATATTAATTTTTTTTTTTTAGTATTTAGCTCATGTCTTAAAATCTAATCAGGTAAAACTAAAGCTTGAACTAATACAGCAAACAGGCTTTCGTAAAGTTTAGTTTACTGATTTATATTCTGCATAATTAACTATGCAGATAACAAATATATTACATACATAATCATAAACCAATACACTAAAAAACACATAAAAACAAAATCACTCATCTGTTCAAAATACATGTTAAAACAATTGTCCATAAAATTGTTAATTTGGGCTTTAAAAGTTCAAAATGAATCTAATATAAAACTTAATGGACTGGCTACATCACTGTGTTTGTATTTGTACTCCAGGACTACTGATGTGGCTGTTTTTCTATCTTTATAGTCTCACTCTGTTATCTGTTGCAATCCTTCCCATACTGTTCTCTGTCCTTTAATCTGACAGCCATTGAGGTGACATCAGCTGCTACCTTGAAATGCCACACCACTGCAGCATGTGCCATAGCACGATGGAGGAGCAACCTTTGCATGCCTTCTTCATACACTGACATTTTGTCTTTTACACTTAAAATTTTTTGGTTTTTGTTGATCCTTTTAAGTTTAAGATGCCTTGCTCTTATAACTTCCACCCTCCTCAGTGGTATCAAGAGTGTCACTCATCTGTCTTGGAGACCTGTGACACCACTCTGAACTCTTCTTTTCGAGTCAGTTTCATTAACATGTGGTTGATAAAGAATAAATATGTTCAGCTTTCTGACCTTTCAGATCACAGACCCTTTCTTTTGGCAGTCACTGAAACTTGGCTAGAAGATGGGGACCCTTTATCTGATGCAATCATGTCTTAATGGTTCTTCTCCTTTGTATGTAACTGACTCTTAAGTCGGGGAGAGGCAGGGTAGCCGTCTTTGTGCTATGTTCTTGGAACCCTAAAGAAGTCTTCTCCTGCCCCTTTGCCTCTATTGATGCTTTACCGCCACAGGTTTCAGGCCTTCCTTTTTTCCTCCTCTCTTACTTTATCCCTTTTACAGTAGCTTCCTTTGAGGCAAAACAATTTTCCTTTGTTCTATAGCCAACTACTCATTCTGGAGGATTTTAATGTTCTGGTAGTTAATCCTTCTACTCAACTGGGTTCTGACTTTCTGCATCTTCTTTCTGACCTAGACTTTATTCTTCTTTCTATTTCCCTCTCTCATAAAAATAGCCATTGTCTGAATATTGCAGCAGCTCATGCTTAGAAGTTTCTCCCACTCTATTTTTGTAGTTTTCCTGTTCCAAGGTCAAATCATTTTCTAATCTCCTTTGCCTGCTCTAGTCTCTCTCGCTTTCTGCCTTTCACCCCCCTGATGTTTCTATCAGGCACCATTTCACAGCCCTGATAGGAACCTCTCAACGCCTTTCAATTTACCCTTCCTTTCTTTTGTTCCCCTTAGAGGAAAGGGTCTCTGTATTTTCCTCTCATCTTCTTTCCACAATCAACTTCTTTGTCCTTCACCATGCTCCTACCACTCACCACAAAAGGAGTCTACCTGGATATATTCCAATGCACAGCGCTCATAAGCAAACAGTACGTAGAGTAAACATAACTGCTGTAAGTCCGAGTCTTCCTCCTTCTATCAGGAGAATTGGTCTTCATTGTCTAAATATAAGTTTCTCCTTATATAGGAAGATCTAGCCTGAACAAGTGCTTGCATTCACTCCACTAAAAGCTATCCTTGGGAATTGTTTTAATCGGTGGAAAAACTTTGATCCTCTATTATTCTACTATATAAACTAACCTGCCCCAGTTTTCTCTGGATGATTATCAGAGACATATTACAAAGAAGCTTGAAGCTCTTCAAGGTCCCTTAGATAATCAGTCAGATCATTTCTCCCCCCCCCCCCCCCCCCCCCACCCCCAATATACCAAGTCGGTCCACATTTATGGTAGTGGGACCAAGCATATTCTTTATCATTTATTTCTCTCATATTAGATCTTAAGGAATGTGGAATTTCTTTATCACCTATTTTGATAAATCTTGTTTGTTTTGTGTCATTGTCCATTCTTTTTAGAAATATTCTATAATTTGCTCACATCTTTAAAAAAAAAAAAAACAGGGTTGGATACTGCTTTTCCCAACAATTTTCATCCAATCACCAACCTACTGTTCATTGCTAACATCACAGAGAAAGCAGTTTACCAACAGGTTTAGATTTTGGAATTCTAACAATACTTTTCATCTCAACCAGTTGGACTTTTGTGAGGGCCACAGCACAGAAACATCTTCTGCTCATTCAATTGGATTCAAGAGCAGTTTTTGATACAGTTGATCACTTATTAGTTTTGAACTGTATTAAAGAAACTAAAGGTTGAAGGACACAAGGGAAAAAAAATACACCAGATAGGCAGTGATAGTTGTACCTGTGGCAATATTTTTCAACTCTGGCTGACACTTAGGACTACTGTAGCTTTCATCTGAGGTGCTGGTACTGCTTCATCCAGGTTAAGAGATGTCTGGAGCTATGTGAGTGATTAATATGAGCGGAGTATGAATGATGGGAAGGTTGAAATGATGGAATAGAAGGATGAGTACAAATGATTGCTTGTTGGGTTTTTTTTTCTTTGTTTTTAAAAGATTGTTAAAAAGCAACATGGGAATGTTACTCAGCTGGATTCATTGCCCCACAACTATGCTTGATTCATAATTGGTGATGTTAACGAGTTCATTGTTGAATCAATTTGCTAACTATTGGGTTACTTGTTTTTCCAAAATTGTCCAACACCGTCTGAACAGGATGTTTGTCATTTAAGTATTATTTATGGACTCATTTGTCACTGCACATGTAATATTTGTAAAGTTTTGCTGAGTGGTTCCTTTGTTTTGCTCTGAAAAGAAGAGACGGAAGAAACTAGTGTGCGAGGTACTGCACCTAACTGGTTTAGATCATTCTTAGATCATTTTTTCTGTTCTTTGCAGATTGCTCTTAAGAATAACATCTCTCAATTTTCCCCTCTTATCTTGGGGGTTCCTTAAGCTTCTACATTGGTCTCAACTTTGTTTAATGTTGTTGATGTCTCTGGCCCTGTTGATGCAAGTTTTAGGTCTGGTACCTTTCTTTTATACTGACATAAAATTGTTGATTGCACATGATACTTGAGACTCGTCCTTTCAATTACACCTGTCTTGCTGTTTCTCTCAGATATCCAATTGGATCTATCATCATAAGCTGTTCCTTAATCCTCAGAAGTCTGAGGCTCTGTGGCTACCTAGTTCTATGACTTTTCCTTTTCAACCATCTATAAATTCTATTCTTATTCCAAATCAAGGATAATGTATCTTTAGGTGTCTTAGTTGATTGCGGTCTTTCTTTTGGCTTCCATATCTCTCAGGTTCTTCAGAAATTGTTCTATGGTCTTAGATTAGGTCCCTAAAGACATCTTTAGATGAAACAGCCCTTAAAATCTTGCTTTATTCCCTTTTGGCAGATATTCTCCTCTACTCTACTTGCACATATTCAGCAGACTGCTAAAACCTGTCGTTTCTTTCTCTATAATATCAGCAAAATTCGCCCTTTCCTTTCTGAGCACACTACCAGAACCCTCATCCACACTCTTATCACCTCTCGCTTAGACTATTGCAACTTGCTTCTCACAGGTCTCCAACTTAGCCATCTCTCTCCTCTTCAATCTGTTCAAAATTCTGCTGCACGACTAATATTCTGCCAGTGTTGTTATGCTCATATTAGCCCTCTCCTCAAGTCACTTCACTGGCTTCCTATCCGTTTCCGCATACAGTTCAAATTCCTTTTATTGACCTATAAGTACATTCACTCTGAAGCTCCTCAGTACCTCTGCACTCTCATCACTCCCTACATTCCTCCCCACTCTCATCACTCCCTACATTCCTCCCCGGGAACTCCGTTCACTGGGTAAATCTCTTTTATCTGCACCCTTCTCCTCCACTGCTAACTCCAGACTTCGTTCCTTTTATCTTGCTGCACCATATGCCTGGAATAAACTTCCTGAGCCGGTACGTCAAGTTCCATCTCTGGCCGTCTTCAAATCTAAGCTAAAAGCCCACCTTTTTGATGTTGCTTTTAACTCCTAACCCTTATTCACTTGTTCAGAACCCTTATTTTATCATCTTCACTTTAATATTCCCTTATCTCTTGTTTGTCCTGTTTGTCCTAATTAGATTGTAAGCTCTGCTGAGCAGGGACTCTCTCTTCATGTTCAAGTGTACAGCGCTGCATACGTCTAGTAGCGCTTTAGAAATGATAAGTAGTAGTAGTAATTTATGGAGCCAAATAATCAGATCATGTCACTCCTCTACTATCAGCTCAACAGTGGTAACCCATTTGTAGCAGAATACAATTTAAAATCCTATTGCTTACTCAAAGTTTTTTTACATTGGTCATCCAACTTATCTATCTTCTTTTCTGATTTATTACTCTCTCATTAGATTACTATGGTCTTCTAATATGAATCTGCTAGCGATTTCACCAAAGTCTGTGTTCTGTTTAGACTCATCTCCTTCTGCCTTCCGATGCCTGGCTCCTGCACTATGGAATCAACTCCACATATCTAGTCATCTGGAATTTCTCCAATTTTAAATCTGCTTTGAAGACCTGGCTGTTTACCAAGATCTTCTCTTAATCTTCTCCCCTGTTAACTTCATTCCTGAGGGTAATGCTTGCTATTTCCCTGTATCCTTATTTTCCTGATTATTTGTACTTGTATGCCAGTACAATTAAACCTACTTAATGTCACTCCCCACATAATGTCACAGGATTGTTTTTATCCCTGGTCAGCACCCAGAGTAACTGAGAAGGAAGAGCAGCCTAATGGTTTGTGCAGCGGGCTTTGATCCTGACAATTTGGGTTCAATTCCCACTGCAGCTCCCTGTGACCTTGGGCAAGTCACTTAACCCTCTACTGTCCCAGATACAAAAACTTAGATTGTGAGACCTCTAGGGACAGAAAAGCACCTGCATATAATGTGCACAGTCCTGTATATATCTATTAGCACTATAGAAATGATTATTAGTAGTAGACTTAACTCTGCCTAATATCACAATTAATAAATGTCAATACTTTTAGCCCCCCCCCCCCCCCCCCCCGGTGGTTTAAAATCTACTGCTTAATACTACAAAGTCACTGCCTGTGCTGCTGAAACAGCCACTCATATTGCTGTTTTTTAAAAATCACATGACCAATTCATATTAAAATGGTAACCAAGTGTATGCATGTCGACGTGAATTTAAATGCACATTTCTACTGTGTCAAAATAGATAACAAGCAGGGCAAAATAAAGGAGCCTGTACACAGACTTTGACGAGGCACTGTTAAAGTGGTTTAAACAGACCTGCAAGGCACAACTTCCAGTAGGTGGGCTGATTCTTTGATTTTTCTGAGAAGCTGGCGAAGAAGATGGGTTATCTAAATGGAAGTGTTCCAATGGATTCTTGAATGGTTAGAAACAAACCCAAAACATTAAATAGCCATAACATCCATGTTCAAGGTTGCTGCAAGTGAGTTTGCCTTTGTAGAACAGAAGCCAGTTAACTGGCAGTCCCTATTTACCAAAACTTATGGATTGACTACAGCCCAGATGTGTTCAGCAAGGATGAAACTGGAATCTTTTACATATAAACTGTTACTAAACGCTGTGCTTCAAAAAAAAAAAAAAAAAAAGTTTCCATGGTAGAAAAAGAGTAAAACAGAAAGATACCCACCGAAGAGGAGGAAAAAAATAGCCACTATAAAATTCACATAATAAATAGGAAATGTAGGGCTGAAGGACGAGTCTGAACACTAGACACTCATACACTAATTTGTTCTCAAAAGCAGTGTTTACTGAATGAACAGCTAGGACCCAATATGGGACAATGTTTCAGCATAACAGCCTGCTTCAGGGGTCTTCTGTTAAATGTGGAATGAGAAAAGAACTCTTCTGAGAGAAATCAAAATCACATTTAAACAGCCTGATTTCTATCTCAGAAGAGTTCTTTTCTCGTTCCACATTTAAAGCCTGAGGCAGGCTGTTATGCCGAAACACAGTCCCGTGTCGGGTCCTAGCTATTTGTTCAATAAAAACTACTTTTGAGAACAAATCAGTGTATGAGTGTCTAGTGTTCAAAAACTCATCCTTCAACCCTATTTTTCCTGTTTGCTGTGGAAAAACAGCAAAAACGTATGTCAGCAGCAATTTGCCTGGCACCGAGAAATGCCTACTGTTTGCAATTGTGGGGAGGGGGGATTACAACATCTGCACCTTTTCAAAAACAAACTTTCCAGTGACCTCAAAGTTGAACAAAAACATGTGGATGATGGTGAACCATTTGAAGATTGGACTGTTGCATTTGACAAGATGAAACAAAGGAAAAGGAAATTCCTGTTTGTTCATGATTGCCTGGTACACGACACCTGACTGCAACAAAGTTAGTCTTACTGCCACCAAACACGTCAAGCATGAATCAGCCCAGGCATAGGCAACTCCAGTCCTTGAGTGCCACAGGTAGGTCTGGTTTAAAGAATAGCCACAAAGAATATGCATAATAAGATAGATTTGCACACAGTGGAAGTAGTGCGTGTAAATGTCTCATGTATATTCATTGTGGCTATTCTATAAACCTGACCTATTTGTGGCACTCTGGAGTTGCCTATCCCTGATTTACACATTTAAGCAGCAGTACAGAAAGCGAATTTTGTGGTACATTCTTCATGCAATGGAACAGAAGTGATCGGCTGACATCAATGTCAAAAATCACCACCGACTTTGTGCATGCTGCATGGAATACAGTTAATCAGGCCACAATCATCAACTGTTTTCCAAGGTGCAGTGTGATTCATCACATACACCCCAGGATGCTGGTGCTACAATCAACATTGATAACCCTTTAGCAATGAGGAATGGTATGCAATTTCAGACGTTTTGATGACCTTTCAAGAACTTGTAACAGCTGACGACGAATTGATTACAACAGAAAAGCCAAGCTGCTGTAAAAACATTAACAGCTGTTCTGACATCCTCCAGTGTTTTGATGATGAAAAGGACAAACAGCCTTTAAAGAAACGATGACCATTACATGTGCTCATGCTATGACTGCTTTTGAAATGGTATGTGCTTTTATTGGCAGATATAGAGGAGGATGTTTTCAATGCTGTGGCTTAGTCAGAACTTTTTAATTAACAGACCGGTGAACCTTAAGCAGTATAAAATCACAAACCTTTTTTTTCCTGCAGTAGATATTTGATTTGAATTTATTTTATTTTTATTTATCCACATTTCTATTCTGCACAATCCTACGTTCTAAGCGGATTACAAGAATCGCAGGCAAAATAATAAAAACACATCATCAAAACACACTATTTAAACCTACATACCTGACAGTAATTGTTCCAATAGCCACATACTCTTAGCCACCCATCCATCTCATTAACTCTTTAAAATCTCCTGCTTCCCCAAATACTTTGTTGTACTGTATATGAGTGTGTCAACTCAATTGAATAAAATCAAATATGAAAATATCTTCTGCCTCTATCTTCTCTATATTTTGTGCACTTTAATAAAAATGTCTATGATTAAAACTACAGTGCAATCCACTTAAGTGCAAGGGTCTGGGACCAAAGAAATACATGCAGTTAACCAGAGCGTGCACTTAACCGTTGTGACCCAAAGAAGCTTGACATCTGATAAACATACGTATACAGTCTCCGTTAACTGACGTAAGGCTTACTTGAAGTAATCAGTCAAAGTCCTCTGTACATTATTGTGTCTGTGAGTTCCATAGACTACGTCTGCCAGACGGTAAAAACTGTCATAGCACTGACATCCAGTGGCCTCCAGATAGGCCCACACAGTGTTGAGGCTCTCCAGCGCTCTTGCAAAAGTGACAGGAGGTTGTTGTTGAATTTCGTCAGCATGTGCCTTGCTGCTCATTTCATCACCTGTTTCATCATCAGCTGTTGCCTGCGTGTAGGCGCATATCTCGACATCAGTGCTGTCGTCAGCTGTTTGTAGATCGTAATCAACAGCTACGTAGAAACTCGTCTTCAGTAACACAGGCTGGGATGTCAATAGCCTGTTCATCTGACATGTTTGCAACAGCTGCATCTGTTTCGCCCCTCCCCACATCCTTAACAAAGCTTGCCTACTTGTAGCAGTTCACAATGGTTGCCTGTGTAACATGATTCCAGGCTTCTTTCTGCATACAGTATGCAGGGAATCCAACAGTGATAGATTATGAGCCAGTTCAACAGCACGTTTATTCTTGCCAGTCTGGTCATCCATAACGCTCATCAGACGACGTAGCACAAGAGCCCGATAATGTTTTTTGAAATTGGCTATTATGCCCTGATCCATAGGTTGGATCAGAGAGGTAGTGTTTGGTGGCAGGAAGACCACCTTGACGTTAGCCTGACATCATCACTGTGTGCAGCAAAATTATCACAAAGCAACAAAATCTGACGCTTTTGTGCCCGCATTCTATTGTCTAACTTCTTTAGCCACTGCTTCCAAATTTCCCAAGTCATCCATGAATTTGCGTTAGCCTCGTATGACACAGGAAGTCACTTAAAGCAAAGGAAACAGTGGATCCAAAAAAGTCCTCTCACAAGTGGTGTCTCCTTAAACAAGATCTTTATTTTAAATCAATAAAACAACGACCCGACACGAATCGTGTTTCGGCCGGTTTTCCACGTGTGTATTACCGGTTTGACAGGGAAGGTTGTGCAGCAGCACCCTGTATGCGATCATTTCAGTTTGCAGAAAGTTAACTGTTTGTCAATTTGATCTACATGATTATTTTCTATATTGGAAGTTAATAGACCCCTGACGCAGGCCTTTACGGCCGAAACACGATTTGTGTCGGGTCGTTGTTTTATTGATTTGAAATAAAGACCTTGTTTAAGGAGACACCACTTGTGAGAGGACTTTTTTGGATCCACTGTTTCCTTTGCTTTGCGGTTTTCCTGTGGAGAGAACACCTTCTGTGTGTGTTGGCTCACAGGAAGTCGCTTAACATTCTTGAAGCAACGGGGCTGTTTGCTTTTCCCAATGACGAGGGGTTCCAACTTCTCACTCTCATCCATATTGCAGCAAAGGAGGATCATCAGTCAGTCCTTCGATGTTTTACTTCCTGTAGTTTTGGCTTGTTTGAATGCAAGTGTTCCATCAGGAATCGCTCGCCAGTAGAAACCGTTTTTGTCAGCATTGAAAATGTCACGAGGTGTAAACTCATTCAAGATGGTAGGAAGAACTGAACTAACCCAATTTTCAGCACCAAAGTCATCAGTGTCTTGTTTTTCACCATGCTGTTTCTTGAATTTTACGTTGTTCCTCTCCTTCCATTTTTCCAACCATTCAACAGTGGCTTTGAATTCAGTTAGTCCAAGACTTTCAGCTAGCTGATTAGCTTTCTCCATAAGCAGTGGACCACTGACAGGAAACTGTCTGCTCCTGACTTGAGAAAACCATCAAAGAAGAGAATCTTCTACATCCTCAGCTTTTCCCGCCCATTTATGTTTCCTGTGTGGATTTGTATTGTTTTGCCAGTTTTCCAGAAGCTGATCTTTCTGCTTCAAGATACGTGAAATTTGACTGGGATTGACACCATATTCTTTAGCAATAGATGCTTGACTTGTTTGTATTCTAATTTTTTAAGAACTTCTATTTGTTCAGCCAGGGTTAAAATCTTACAGTTACGGGGGGACGACTCCAGTATACACTCTAACAACTTTCTTTCACTTATTCTGCCTGTGGCAGTTAACCAACAGGATTTCAAATTTACCGCCCCTTTGTCACGTGCCAATCGGCTTCCATATTCCGTGCGTGCGCTTATGCGGAGTCTTTCCTGCAGAGGAGCGGTCTTAAACCATGCATATAAGCGAATCTTGCACTTATCAGTGGTGTGCTAAACCGAAGTTTGTCCCCATAGAAACTGATGGCATCAAAAACGGGACCGAAGTACGGCATGCAGTTAAACAGAGCATGCACTTATCCGATGTGCACTTAAATGGAGTGCACTGTACTGTTAATGTCAACTCCATTTAATATCTCATGACTTGCATGGCCCCTAAAATGTGACATTAAGCAGGTTTGACTATTTTTATTGTTCCGCTACTCATTTTCCCATCCCATATTGTCTCATCTTCTCTGTTTTTTGGTATCTATTATTTACAGTGCCATGATATACTTTGAATGGTGGCATAACAAATACAACCTTAATAAAATACATAGTTGGAGAGGGACCCCCACTTCCCCTTTATGATTCAGGGCTTTCTGGGCACCATCCACTTTATCTAACACTGGTCGTGGCTCTCACATTGAAGTCTTTTTGCTAATGTGGCTCTAGCACATCAGATCATGAAATAAGGCTTGTTCGGAGTTGATGCAGGAACAGCGACAGACAATATTTCTTGTGGTAGAAGCATAGAATGGCCTCTTCGGGAGGTAATAGATGGTAAAAATTCAAGAAAGCCTGGGGTAGATATGCAGGCTATTGACAAGAAGAAGGGAAAGAAAAGCTGGAGATGTTGGGGGGGGGGGGGGGCGGGGAATCTATGGTACTATAAATGGAAAGCAAATGAGCAGAAGTAATGGTCCTCAGTTTCTTTCTGTGTTTTAATTACTTTTCATAAACAAATTAGTGCAATAGTATCTCACTACTCCTACTGTTCAAAGACAATAGGTTCAGAGATCTTGCTGGGTAGGATTTCTAACAGGTGTACTTATTGAGGCTTGAGGAAGCTGGATATAAACTTACATCACCCAAAACCACACATGAGCGACTGGCCCTGGTGAAACTGCACAGCAGGCTGAAAACCAGTTCTTCATGTGTGCATGGAAAAGTGTCCACACTTATGGTAATGATTTAAATACAGAGTAGACAGATGCAGCAGGTTTAAGGAGAACCTGGTAAGCAACGTGTAACCTGCTTCAATAACACTGAAAACCCATGCAAACTGAGGTAAAGTTCATGGTGAGTTTCAAAAGAACAGGAAATTCCAGTTGGATGGGTTCAGCCTCGTATCTCTTTCAAAATTAACGAGGACAGGACAGTAGGAAAGGAAGAAGGCACAACAGGTACTATTTGTTCAGTACCACAAGCAACCACTAGATGAGTTACTGCTAGAGGTTGAAACGTCTACTCGACAGAGGTGTACAACATGCTTTCTCCCAGAAGAGAGGAAGCTGAGCTGCTGCAAGATGGTGGTTGAATGGAGGAAAGTGAGAGGCAGACGTGTGTTCATCAGTAGAGATGCTGGTGGCTCCCTACCACTTGTGTTGTCTGCAGTTAATTTACAAAACTCTAGCAGAAGTTTCCACATTGGATCTAAGAACTTTTTTTTTTATAACAGGCACCAGAGCCAGTGTTAAGTATGCTGGGGCCCAGGGCAAAATTTAAATGGGGCCCCCAATGCTCACCAGAAGGCTCTATTTCCTTAAGATTTAGGCAAGCTTGGGGCTCTCTGTAGAACTCTGCCAACAGCAACTGCACTGTTTGCATCCCCCTAACGCTGGCCCTGACAGGCACCTATGGCATAGTAATTGGTGTGGTATGGAGTAGTCTGGAGACATGGGGGGGGGGGTGGGGGTTTGGGCATGAAGGCAATAAAAGCAGTGGTGTGCTGGAGCTGGCTCGCACCGGCTTGTAAGAGCTGGTTGTTAAATTTTTTACCGACTTGCAAGCCGGTTGTTCTTGAGGGTGAGCCAGCTCTCCTTCCTCCCTCCCTCCCTCCCCTCCTTGTCCTGCGAATTCTTCGGGGCAGGCAGGATAGATCCCCAGTCTTGCCTGCCCGCTGCCGGAGCTGACCCTCCCCCGCTGCCAGATTGCTCTTTAAAAATGGCCGCTGAGACTTCCAGCGGCAGCCTCGCAAGATTTCTGCTGAAGTCTTGGAGGCCGCCCTTGTAAGTCTCAGCGGCCATTTTGAAGAGCGATCCGGCAGCGCGGGAGAGTCAGCGCCAGCAGCGGGCAGCAAAGACTAGGGATCTTTCCTGCCTGCCCTGAAGAATCCGCTGGACAACCTGGGTGGCTGGAGGGGGGGGCAGGGGAGAGAAGGGAGTAGCTGGGCATGGGCAGCTGGAGGGGGCAGGGGAGAGAGGAGAGTCGCTGGGCATGGGTGGATGGGAGGGAAGGGCGGAGGATAGGAGGGTCGCTGGACATGGGTGGCTGGAGGAGGCAGGGGAGAGAGGAGAGTCGCTGGACATGGGTGGCTGGAGGGGAGGGGAGGGCAGGGGGAGAGAAGGGCCGCTGGACATGGGTGGATGGAGGGGAGGGCAGGGGAGAGAAGGGTCACTGGACATGGTTGGATGGTGGGCAGGGGAGAGGAGGGTCGCTGGGCATGGGTGGATGGATGGAGGGGAAGGCAGGGGGAGAGGAGGGTCACTGGACATGGGTGGATGGAGGGCAGGGGAGAGAGAAGAAATGCTGGACATGGATGGAGGGGAGGGAAGAGTGAGGAAGGAGATGAGGGAAAAGGAAGAGAGGAGAAAAACTGCACATGGATGAAGAAAATAGGCAGAAGCGAGATCCACTGGACAGTCAAGTCTGCAGAGGACCAGAAATGAAGAAGAAAGGAGGAAAGGAAAAAAATAAATGGAAAGGAAGCCCTGGAAACGGAGTTAAGAGGACAGCAGCAGAATCGGATACTGGGCCAGCATGATCAGAAAAACAAAGTCACCAGACAACAAAGGTAGGAAAAAATCATTTTATTTTCATTATAGTGTTTGGAATATGTCCACTTTGAGAATCAGGTGCTCAACATTAAAAGTTTATATTTATTTATTTATGGAATTTTATCGCACATTAAACATGAATTAGGTTGGAACCTGGGATCATTTAATTTTTGTTTTCCTGGAGTAATGCATTGCCCCCCCACCCCAGGCTCTCTCCTCGGCTATAGCCAGCTCTGCAATTTGGGGGGGGGGGGCAGAGGGGGGACTGGGGAGAGAGCCTGTTGTTAAACATTTACCAGCACACCACTGAATAAAAGGGAAACCTTTCACATGACAGACTTTCCAAAGCCAGGAAAATAAAATGAAAAACAAAGGAAGCATTGCTAGTTTATACCTGGGATGAGAGGGCTATAGAGGTCTGTTCTAAAGAAGCAGTGGGTAAAAGTCTGCAATACACATAGGAACAGACTCTAATAAGCAGACTAAACTGCTGGAGTGAGGAATTGATTTAATGACTGCTGTCTCTTTAAGAGCTGGAGGAGGGGAAACCATCAGCAGGATCTTTATGCTTTGGAAAGCTTGAGTCATTAACTCTACCCATGGATGCTAATAATCCATCAGAGCCAAGGGAAGGGGAGTGCACAGTTCCCCAGAAGGCAATATAAATATCTGGGGGGGGGGGAGTAAAAAAGGTGGAGGGGCCTTCTCACCTGCCCAAGCTTATGTCTAAAGGGAAAAAAAACTCAGACTTTGGATTCTGCTAGCCTCAGGTTCTGCTGGAGAAGTAAGAATGGAAGCAGGCAGAAAGGACTGGGACACTGATAATGTTATGATATAAATCGAGTAAGTTGAAAACCTGATGGGGAGAAACCAGGTCAATTTGTTTTTTCTTGCTTGCTTAAATGTAACAGACAGGGAGAGGAGGATAATGCTGTTCACTTTTGTGACTATGGTAAGTGGTGAGGTTATTCAGGGCTGTGCTGCAATACTCTAAATGGCAGCCAGCCCTGTAAACACTAAAAATACATTTTTGCATATAGCTGAAGACTGTGCCTTGCTGCAGGAGTGAATTCAGCCAGTGACTGTTAAATGGCAGTTAAGAATGACACTCAGTAGAAAGAAGAATATGAGGACTGGGAACTGGGTTTGGAAAAGCTAGTAGAAGAGACCGCCCAAATAATTTGCATAAAACTCCTAACTGATTTAACTTGCCTGTTTGGGTTCTTGATATGAATATCCTGAATAAACTGGTTTTTGATATTATCTCCCTATTGGTTTGCGCATTTGTCAGCCTCTACTTTTGCTGTTTTGCCTTAGAATGCTCAGCATTTTGAATGACCAAGCAACAGTGCTGATGTTGACACTTCTGGTCAAATGTTGTATTCATCCATTACCTTTACCAAGAAGGTACTGTTCTATTCTACTGACACACAGTTCTCCAACTAGGTCAGGACGTGCCTGAACATCCACGGAGGTAACTGTAACGTAGTACTTCAGAAATAAAAAATAAGAAAACAGAACAATTCAGAATGGAAGCATGTACACTAATAGTTAAGTAAGGTGGGTTTCTGGACTGGTCTGGTAGGGCTAAAAGAAAGAAAATGATCAAGACAGACATAATTTCTCCTTCCTTAACAGACCAGTCCAGAACCAGCAAAGCAGCCCTCAGTGAGGGTAGGGAAAGAGAATTACTATCTGAAGAGCTTGTATGGATCCTTAAGAAAGGCATTTTGATTCAAACAACAGTTGACGTTCAGAGCAAAATCTCATCAAAATGTGCACAAAATGCCTGCAAGACATTTAAATTAAATAGTATAATATTCTATACTGAAAAGCCTACCTGCCCATTAAACTTGAAAGTATTATGTACATCTTACTATGAAGAGGAAAATCAGAAGTTTATTTGAGAGATGTCTTTGTACCCATCTGCCACTATCATGGGAGTAAAAACATCTTCCTCCTTAATGGTAACATAATAAAACGTCTAAAAAAATAATAAAAATAAAAAAGTTTAAAAAAATAATTTAACAACCTCTTGTTATCTTTGCACCATAGAAGGACTTAAACCCAAGGAACCAGTGAATCAATTCCAAGGATGACGCTGAGAGTTTGGCAAATGCTAGACAGATTGCCTAAGATCACACTTTTTTGAACATGCTTACAATGGGAACACATACCTCCTAATTATCTCACAGTCCAATGTGCATGTCTATTTTGAAAAACAAGGCCCACTTTATGACAATGGTCATATTATCTTTCCAGGGCAGAGTAATAAAATCTAAGCCAAGTAGTACTTAGCTGAAACTCAAGCCATTGTAAAATCAGTTTCATTCCAACTGTAAACAAATAGCTTTGTCTTCAAGCTCAAGTTTGTCCTGCTCACCTGTAACTACTTGTGCTCTGAAGTTCCTTATCTTTTCTTATTTAAAAAGTGCATTTTATTTTATACATTTAATTGGAGTTGGATTACAGTATGTAGTGACTTTAGTTGCTACATTTGTTTTATCAAATTTAAAAAATGATTCCTTAAAAGATTACATCTGAGGGCAAGCTTGGCTCAGTGTCGGTGTTGTATACTGACAGAAGAATCTTGGTTTCATTCTCAGCATATATCTTCTGCTTCTTGAATCACACAAGTTAGGGATATTGTGGAGGCCGTGTCACTGACATTAGGTGGAAGATTTGCACAATAGTGACATCTAGTGGCTGGATTAGGACCAATGATTAGGCCCATGAAGACACTGATTCATGGGCTCTGGCCCAGGACTGCTACTGCAAGGACTGGATGTAAGTTCAGATGGGATCTAAACAGGCAAATCTATCTATACAATATATTCTATGCTTTCAATGTGAAAGAACTATGCAAAGAACAAATACTTAAACTCCAGACTGCCCAGAACACGGCAGCCAGACTAATATTCGGCAAACCAAAATACGAAAGCGCGAAACCTTTACGTGAAAAACTACACTGGCTCCCACTTAAAGAACGGATCACATTCAAGCTCTGCACCCTAGTCCATAAAATCATCCATGGCGACGCCCCAGCTTACATGTCGGACCTAATAGACCTACCACCCAGGAACGCAAAGAAATCTTCTCGTACATTCCTCAATCTTCATCCCCCTAAGTGCAAAGGCCTGAAATACAAACTAATGCACTCATCTACCTTCTCCTACGTGAGTATGCAGTTCTGGAACGTGTTGCCACGTCACCTGAAAACGGTCTATGAATTGACCAACTTCCATAAAGCATTAAAAACGTATCTCTTTGACAAGATATATCACAATGAACAACACATGTAACTGTACAACCCTTAATACATCCAGCATTATCTTATAATGCCTTTTGCTCTTACACTATCATGTATCTCATCTTCACGTAACCCAAACACTCTGTAAAGCCAAATGTATACTCTCTTCTATTTCAGTATCCATGACGAATTGTAAACCACATTGAGCCTGCAAAGAGGTGGGATACAAATGTAACAAATAAAAATAGATAAATAAAAAATATTAAAAATGTGAACCACAGAAGCCTTCACACTCTATATCATAAAAAACCCAGATTAGCTCCAATTCTAAAAACTGCTTTAACAAAGCCTATAATAACTTTGTCCTGTCACAGCACTTAAGCTGATTCAGAAGTCGTGGATGAAGAATCAAGCCAACTTTGTTGTATAAATACAGTCTGAAGCAAAGTTGATCAGCGAAACAAAATGCCTACTTCAGTACATTTTGAATGCATTGTTTTGACCAAAGAATGTGAAAAATCTACAAGGGTGTAAAGTCTCTTACAAGGCACTGTATTTCTCAATGAAGGCTGATAGTGCTGGAACACAATCTGCTGGCACTGACTGACATTGTCCAAAGGAGAGGTATCAAAAGATGTAGAAGTAGGGCAGTCTTAAAAAAAAAAAAAAAAAAAAAAAAAAAAGAGAAATCCCTTAGCTTGAGCTTTAGCTGGTCAGGTCCCCTCCTGTCTGTCTTATCAAAAGTGTTGGATCTGTACTCATCCATTTATCTCCTGTTCCCCCAGCTGAATCAAGTGATAGAAAGGAAATGGCGAATTAGACTAAACTGTTTAAACTGATCAATTATTTTACCAATCCATGTAAGATATTACATATAGAGGGTAATAGTCCTCCTACTTCAGAAAGGCTGGATTCTTAATTCAAGGGGAAGATAGAGGATATTCATGAGTAAATCACAAAACAATATGAGGGATAAGATTTGACATTGGTCCTGTTGAAGAGATTGATATTCCTATAGCTAGGTTGTGCAATGAATTCTGCCCTATCCAATATGAAAAATTTAAACAATATTTTTTTTATTTAATACTAGGAAATAAGGTCCGTTTCTGACACAAATGAAATGGGCGCTAGCAAGGTTTTCCTTGGAGTGTGTGTGAGAGTGAGTGTGTGATAGAGAGTGAATGTGTGAGTGTGTGTGACAGAGAGAGTGAGACTGGGTGCGAGAGTGTGTGCCAGGGCCCCCCTTCCCTCCCTCCCTCCCAGTTCCAGGGTGGCCCCGCCCCTCCCCCCTCCCTCCTAGTTGCAGGATCGGCCCTCTCCCCCTCCCTCCCAGTTTCAGGGTCACCCTCCCTCCCTCCTAGTTCCTGGGTCCGGCCGCCCCCCTCCAAGTTCCAGGGTCCGCCCCCCTCCCAGTTCCTGGGTCCAGCCGCCCCCCCTCCAAGTTCCAGGGTCCGCCCCCCTCCCAGTTCCTGGGTCCAGCCGCCCCCCCTCCAAGTTCCAGGGTCCGGTTCCCCTCCCTCTCTCCCTCCCTCCCAGTTCCAGGGTCATTGCCCCCCCTCTCTCCCTCCCTCCCATTTCCAGGGTCATTGCCCCCCATTTCTCCCCCCCCCCCCCCCTCCAGCCACCCTGTGATATTTAACTGCAAAATCGCACCTGCAACATTTTGAAGCTGACTCCGTGGCTTCTCTGAAGTGAAGGGTTCGTAAGGTTCGTCAGATTCGTCAATCTGTCAACATCTCTCTCGGCCCTGCCTTCACGCCTCTGATAGGTCCGCCACCCTCGACGTCATCATGCTTTGACGTGAGGGCGGGGCCGAGAGAGATGGTGACAGACTGACGATTTTGACGATCCTTACGAATCCCTCACTTCAGTAAAGCCACGGAGTCAGCTTCAGAACGTTGGAGGTGCTTTTTATTATAGTAGCGATGGTTCATCATATTGTATATTGAACATCTGTCCTCCATATTTGATAAGAGATCTTAAGTTTTTACTGAGGTACTAAGGAACTGGCTGAAATGGGGGAGAAATTGTTTAAACCCTATTTTTAAAATTTCCAAGGTGGGGATTCAGGACACTATAAATTATAGACTGGTGGCCTCTATCTTCTTATTTACAAAGATTATGGAAAGTCTGGTTGCCAATCAAATGGTGGATTATTTGGACAAGTTTAATATGCTGCATAATTCATAATCAGGAGTTCATAAATATTCTAGTATGGAAACAGTTCTGGGCTCTTTATTAGCCAAAGGTAGGTCCATGTTGGGCTAAGGTCAAAAAGCTATTCTTATGCACTTCGATTTATCTAGTGCTTTCAATTTAGTGGACCATAACCTCTTGCTGTCGATATTAAATGAGATCAGACTCATGGAAAGTGTTTGACTGGTTTAGAAGATTCCTGATTGAAAGATCTTATAGAGTGACATTTCATGGATCCCTGTCAAGTGTGTGTAATGCGGTGTGGGGTTCCCCAGGGATTGCCACTGTCTCCAAGTCTGTTTAATATACTAATGAGCTCTTTAGGTTATAAAACTTTCATTTATGCAGATATTACAGTTTTACTTCCTATCTCACAGATTTCTGGAGAAACATCTGCCAGAATAAAAGACTATTTGATAGATCATTAGATTCTGGGACATTTTCTGAAATTAGAGATAAAACCAAGTTTTTGTTAACTGGATCACCTGATAATATTTGGAATGATGACATATTTAGGCTGGGTAATGTCTGCTTCAAATTTGAATCCAGTCTAAAGATTCTGGGTCTCTTTAACTAGTACTTAACATTAGAGCCACAGGTGAAAGTGGCAGTCAAAAAATTATTTTTAAAAAATTAAGGAAAACACAAAGCTATCTTGACCCATCTGTCTTAAGTAGATTATTGTAATATTGTTTACTTGGGTTGTCATAAGTATTTACTCAAAAAATTACAAACAATTCAAAATATAGCAATTCGATTGATATACTCTGCCCATAGATATGAAAGTTACATCATTATTCATAGATCTTCATTGAAGCCCAAATCCATTTTGAATTTTGTACAATGATCAAAATTTATAGGAGAGCTTACATAAGTACATAAGTATTGCCATACTTGGAAAGACCAAAGGTCCATCAAGCCCAGCATCCTGTTTCTAACAGTGGCCAATCCAGGTCACAAATACCTGGCAAATCCCAAAACAGTACAAAACATTCTATACTGCTAATCCCAGAAATAGTGGATTAATAATATATATTAGATATGATATAGAGAATGAATGACACTGGGACAAAGTTTGTCCCTGTCCATGTGGGTTCTGTTCCCGTCCCCGTGGGCTCTGTCCACCTACAGAAACCTCGAACACTTATGATTTTATATTTAAATCTTTTTATTAAAGTATAAAAAGAAACAATATGCTATGCAACTATTGTGTATAAATTACAAATAGAAAACAATGATAACAATGAGCAGCTATAATAACCCTCCTTTCCACCACCACCCTCTACCCTTCCAACTAGAAAGTGACACTGGGACAAAGTTTGTCTCCGTCCCTGTGGTCTGTCCCTATCCCCGCCCCGTGGGATGTGTCCCCAACCCCACCCCATCCCCATCCCCGCAGGCCCCATCTCTATCCTGTCCCCATCCCTGTGTCATTCTCTAATATAATATATTGGCCAAACTGGGATAGAATTGGCACACTACGGAACACATTGTTGTTACTTTTTCAGGATCCTAAGAGATTATATTTTAAGTCTTTTTATCAGGTTTTTCATATCGAACTTCTGTTTGGAATTCATACAAATCAGAAAGCAAAAAAAATGTTTTTTGAAAGGCGGTGGTCATTTTTGGTCAAGAAATAATTATTGGCGATGTGTTAACTGACATTCTTCATTGCAATAATGTTCTTCTCAAGGACTGTTTGGCGTTCTGTTTGGAATTTGCATAGAACTTTGTTATTTGTAGAATATAGGAGCACTTGTAATGTAATGAATCTGAGTACACAGTAAGCTGTTTGGACCTCTGAGAAGTGCTCCCCACATTCCAAAAACTCTTTAGCCAAACCACCAATAGAAGTCTTATGTGCTCCAGCATAACTCTGAAAACCTACGCTGGCTATACAGGATAGCTGACAACACTGAATTATCATCAGAGATGGCTGTTCAGGGTAGCCAGCAAAGGGCTTTTCAGTGCTCTGCTGGGGGTAATGGGGTTTTGTAGCTATTGCCTTAGCTTAGGAGTGGGCAGAAGGTGGCCCAAGATAAAAGTTTATGTACACAGGTTGGCTGTGCCAAGAAGCAAGTGGGAAGGTTCTGAACCTGACCATGTTTTATTTTGTATTGGGGATTTTTTCCTTCTCCTTTTTACTGTTTCACTTTCTATTTTAGGATAAATGAAATAAAACAAACCACAACTGAAACAAAGATATTTAAAACAGTTCATTTTACACACCTATTAGAATTAAACCTTTGGCATTTCCTATGATATGAAACACAAATTTCGATCAGTCCAAAGGTCCCGTTAGAACAGTGAAGCAAGAGCAGGTGAAGGTGGTGCCAACATTTTTACAAGGTATGTGAGCATACAGACTTCAATGGAGAGTCCAAATATTTACCAGGACTCCCAGAACACTAGTATCCAAACAAGCAAGATACTTGTAAACGAGCAGACAGCACATACCACAGGGCCCTACAGAAAACCACACATGCTCACTGTTTCTGTGGCTACTCCTCTTGCAGGACCGACTTCAGGTTTAGTGAGGAATTCTGGGCATGCACTGCAGAAAGAGGAGGAGCGACTTCTGTGAGGGATAAGCAAGCAGGTATACTATATGTACTGCTTTCTTGTGCACTACCATTAAGAGGCATATTTTCAAAGCACTTTGGGAGGCTAAGTTCCATAGGTTTCTATGGAACTTTGGGAGGCTAAGTGCTTTGAAAATGAGCTTGTAGGCCTCCATAGGTACTGCTACACCAAAAAAAAAAAATCAATTAGTTTGCTTGCTGACATAAAGAAGTAAAATGGGTGACTGAACAGGATAATGTACTGAGGGGAAAGAGGGAGCACTGTGGGACAGAGAAACAAGGTGAGGATCAAGGAAGAGGACAGAGCAGTAGTTCCAAACCTGGTCCTGGAGGCAACCCCAGGCCCAGCCAGTCAGGTTTTCAGTATATTCATAATGAATATTCATGAGATAGATTTGCATGCAGTGGAGACAGTGCATTCAAATCTCTCTCATGAATATTCATTGTATGTATCCTGAAAACCGGACTGGCTAGGGTACCTCCAGTACCAGGTTTGGGAACCACTGGGATAGAGGGTTTAGATGAGAAACCCACCTACCTTAAATATGACTACACTAAAACAACTGAATTTGGAGGGGGTGGAGTTCATATGAGTCCCAGTTTCCCTGGGTTACCAAGCAATATGTGCTAGAACCAAAGCAAGGCTGGAAGGGGAAGGGACGTCCATATGCACACAGGGGAAAAAGAGGGCAATCAGGAGTCATTTTCCCTGAACAGCCTGAAGAGAGTATGGAAATACTAATGCTTGAGGAACCCAAGGATCAGCCATGGTCCGATTCTGAATATATGGACTGCACTGATGCAAGAGCTCTAGTGAAACCACGAGGTATGGAAATTGGAAGGGAACAGACAATCCTAACTGTGGATAAGGATTTACTTGCTCTTTAGTGGTGACAGCTTTGAGGAAAGGGGATAGTGCCTAGTCGATGGGGAGGTGCTGTCAGTGGTCTCAAGACTTACCAAAGTGGAAAAGGCCCCAAACCACAATAAGAATTGATAAGAGTTTAAAGTGCTCCACTAGAGTAAAACACAGCAAGGACTTTATTTTATGTTTAAATGAGAATGGCAGAGCTCTGGGAAGACTTGGACTAAGCTGGGAACCAGAGGATTGAATTGCATTCTTCTACTGCCCCATTTGCATATACTGTGTGCGTTACTCTAACCCTTAGATTATAAGTATTTCTGAGAGTAATCCAGACCAGAATGGACATTATAGACTAATGCAAACTTCCTCCATGAAAATGAGAATATTTGATTTTTAGAATGTTTAATAGAGATGAAGTTATTCTGTTTAGTATGAATGAAAGTAAGAGTGAGGTGTGAATGGTGGCTTGTGTGAAAAGGTTTTAAAATATGGATGACAAGACTAAAATTTGAATTAAACATTTAATAAAGATTGATAATTAAATATAACGGTTGTTGAAGAGAGTGTATGACATACAAATTGCAACCAATTATTGAGTGTATACCTAGAATATAACTTTCAATGAATATTCATGAGAGATGTTTGCATATACTACCTCCACTGCATGCAAATCTCTCATATAAATATTCATGTTGGATATCCTGAAAACCTAACTGGCTGGGGTGTCTCCAAGACCTGGTTTGGGAACCACTGCCAAAGTGCGTCTGGTGCTCTAATTTGTGTGCCTGTCTTGTTCAACATGAGTGAGGAGGATACCTAGAATCAGGACCTTGCAGGGAAGGCTGTTGTTTTTCATTATAAGCCCAACAAGGCCACCCATGCTTGAGGACCTATCCTGTGAGAAGGAGAGAACTCTCTGCTTGTTCCAGAGCACTGAAGCAACCCAGGGGACTACTGTGTGGATTCTTCTTGTTGGCAGATGACCCACAACCTGCTACAATGAATATATTGAGAGCTGTACAGTGAAAGACTAATGAAGAATATAGCGCATACAAACACAATATTGGCATCAATCCTGAATTACAAATATGAGGAAGAGAAGATTAAAGATCAACCTGTACATCTTATGTTATGACCCAAGCAGCCTATGCTTCCAGGAAGGCGTAACCATAGTTAAAACCCAGTCAGTGCAAAGAGGATGACTGTTTTAGACAATGGATTCACTGGATAATGAAATAGACAGGTTCTACCAAATATTCAGTCCAAATATATTTACTTGGGCTTTTACTAATAACCCTGTCATTGTTGTTTCTCACCACCCAAGTCAGTGGTTCTCAATCCAGTCCTTGACAATCACCTGGCCAGTCCGGTTTTCAGGGTATCCATAATGAATATGCATGAGAGAGATAGCTGTATACAATGGAGGCAGGATATGCTAATATCTCACTCTAAATGTGTTGAAAATCTGACTGGCCGGGTTGTCCTGGAGGACTGGAATGAAAACCAATGCACCAAAAAGCAGATAATTTTCTCCTTTTTTTGAAAAATAAACATTTAGAAAAATCTGACTGCTGGTTGTTATCCACCTCTTTTTTTTTTTGAGGGGGGGAGGGGGCAGCGAGGGAAGAAGAATTGTCCCATTCATCATAACTCTTCCTCCTATCCAAGTCTCATTTCCTAGTGACAGAAAAGCTCATAGCCTACCCCCTCTCCCCCTCCCCCTTTTCAGTGCATCTTCCAATCACAAAATCAAAGCTTTTGACCAAACTTGGAGGTAGATGCACTAAACGTTTTTCATCGTTAAATGAGCCCTCAGGGAAGAATTTCCTATCCTTTCCATGCACTTAAGCCTATTTTCCGACGACAGTAGCAGCTAACGAAAACGGAATGGAGATGAGCAATTAGTGTGAAAACCCCATTGAAACGACATGCACTAACCTTTTCCGATTGCCTTTACGCAGGAAAAAGGCAGGAAAACTAACGAGAGGTCTGGACCTCTCGTTAGGACAGCTCCGTGGCAGGAAAAAGTGTTAAGTGAAAAAATAAACAAACTTTGAGCCAATCCCAGCGCATTAGCAGAGCTAAAAGCGCTGTGATTGGTCCAAAGGACCTCAGAAAACACATAAAAAAATAAAAATAAAAAAAGGATCGGGAGGGGGCAAGGGCGCTCATCAGGAGCGTCCTGTACGGACGGCCTTGCCCCCCCCCGCTGCTCCCCACTTTCCGCCGCTCCCCCCACCCCGAAAAAGCAAACTTCTAGAAGCCCCTGCCCCCCTCCCTTCCTCACTACTCTCACCTAAGCTCCGCCTCCCGACATCCTCCGTCCGTGCCCCGCCCCCTTTTGGGGTCGTCGCCGCCATTCCCCTCCTCCATCGGGCCCCCCTTCCTCTTACCGGGCCCGTGCAGCGCCTCTCTCCTCTGTCCGAAGGCGCTGCACGGGCAAGAAGAACGCTGAATCAGCTGATGCCTGCCTTCGCGATGGCGCGTCTTTCTCCTGCTGCGCCCGCCCCTGTCTGACGTCAGTAATCTACGTAGGTTACTGACGTCAGACAGGGGCGGGCTCAGGAGGAGAAAGACGCTCTATGGAAGCTAGGCGAAGGCAGGCATCAGCTGATTCAGCGTTCTTCTTGCCCGTGCAGCGCCTTCGGACAGAGGAGAGAGGCGCTGCACGGGCCCGGTAAGAGGAAGGGGGGCCCGATGGAGGAGGGGAATGGCGGCGACGACCCCAAAAGGGGGCGGGGCACGGACGGAGGATGTCGGGAGGCGGAGCTTAGGTGAGAGTAGTGAGGAAGGGAGGGGGGCAGGGGCTTCTAGAAGTTTGCTTTTTCGGGGTGGGGGGAGCGGCGGAAAGTGGGGAGCAGCGGGGGGGGGCAAGGCCGTCCGTACAGGACGCTCCTGATGAGCGCCCTTGCCCCCTCCCGATCCTTTTTTTATTTTTATTTTTTTATGTGTTTTCTGAGGTCCTTTGGACCAATCACAGCGCTTTTAGCTCTGCTAATGCGCTGGGATTGGCTCAAAGTTTGTTTATTTTTTCACTTAACACTTTTTCCTGCCACGGAGCTGTCCTAACGAGAGGTCCAGACCGATGTGTATTGTGATTCTTTGATACATTGTACGTTTCACTACCGATCTCAGCATGTGTGACTTTTTTTTTTGGTGCATTTTTCGTTATTTTAAAATCGTTAGGGACTTTAACGATTTAGATTTTTTTACGTTTGGTTGCTGCATCTGCCTCTAAGTTTCCTTTAGTCAGGAAGGAATACAAGAAGATCAGCAGACATGCACAGACCATATAGCTCTAACAGGGGCACATACCTGTCTTGGAGCACATATTGGAGCATTTTTCCGAACAGGACTGTTTCTCAGGGTAGAGACGTTGTGAAGCAGAGCCATGGTACCGAGAGGCTGGCAGACGATGTCGCGAGTGTGGCTCTGAACGAACGGTGGATGGTCGTGAGTGATGACTGCGTGGAATGTCTCGCGAGGGTAATGGTCTACATCAGATAAGAAAGAAAAACACCTAAGAGGAACTGATGAGGGAAATCGCTGTGGACACTGAACTACTTTGAACAATGGGGGTCTGAATCTAGCATAAGTTACCTATTGAAAAAAAAAAATCAGATACTTTTGGCTGTCTAGTTTTCCTCTTAAAATAGACTATAATAAAGGTACAAAACACAAGGTGTTAACTGTACATCACATATAGCATTGCCATATTAACTAGAGAATCCCCTTAGATTCACTAGAAGCATATGAAAGCAGAACTGCAGCAATCTCATTAATTCATATTAACTGTTAAAGAGACATAGCTTTCAGCCCTAGCAGTAAAAGGCATATCTTGAACAAAATTTCGTTTTATTAATAAACTTACTACATGTTATTGAAAATCTGTTTCTATATGGTCTATGCAATTTCATCACCTCAGCAATTTTCACTCCCAGATTTGCATGTCAACCAGCTCCACTGTATGCAAATCTCTGCCATGCATATTCATTAATCTATTTTCAAATGAGTATCAAGATTTTAAACTAGTTACACGGATGTAATTTCTATGTTAAGTAACTATTCCACAAGTTTTTTCAATGTTATCAAACACTTTTATTCTTACTCCACTTTATTATTATTTTTGTATACAAATTTAAACACTACAAAATACCTCAACAATCAAATGGACTGATCTCCCAGATCTACTCTGTTTTATACATAGTAACATAGTAAATGCCGGCAGAAAAAGACCTGCATGGTCCATCCAGTCTGCCCAACAAGACAAACTCATATGTGCTACTTTTTGTGTACACCCTACTTTGATTTGTACCTGTCCTCTTCAGGGCACAGACCGTATAAGTCTGTCCAGCACTATCCCCGCCTCCCAACCACCAGCCCCGCCTCCCACCACTGGCTCTGGCACAGACCGTATAAGTCTGCCCAGCACTATCCCCGCCTCCCAACCACCAGCCCCACCTCCCAACCACCGACTCTGGCACAGACCGTATAAGTCTGCCCAGCACTATCCCCGCCTCCCAACCACCAGCCCCGCCTCCCACCACTGGCTCTGGCACAGACCGTATAAGTCTGCCCAGCACTATCCTCGCCTCCCACCACCAGCTGGCTCTGCCACCCAATCTCGGCTAAGCTCCTTAGGATCCATTCCTTCTGAATAGGATTCCTTTATGTGTATACATCATCATCATCACATAATTACCAGATTGCCAATACCATTTCTTCTATTATTTTCCCAACATCACAGCATATTTTACAGTGTCTTATTCATATTGTCATTTCATACTATATTCAACTGCATTACGTACAAGATCTCCAACAACGAAAAAAAGTTCAAATTCTGCTGCAATGATCACAGTCCTGCATTGTATTCATAGGTGATAATAAACTTATCTGGCATGAAAAAGTTTTCAGTTCAGTTAGTGATGTGTTTGGTGATCCGGCCTTCTCTCAATCAAAAAGTCTCTACAACGTGTGTCTACACACGTCTTCCACCATCCTTTGTCTCTTCTTTAGTTGTTAATCTTGCAATTCTCAACTTCTGACGACTGGTTTAATCTCACCAAGGCCCTGCACAAATTTGTGTTTCGCAAATAGCGTCATCAGGGGCATCGACTTACAAACTTGTAAATAAACATTTCTACGGCTTCTGCCAGGATGGGACACTTGCCGGTGGTCAGGGTAATGGCGCCTAATGCTCTTCAGACGCCAAGCATGCCCAAACCAATTTCTATTTGTTTTAAAAAGATTTCCTTGTAATTTTATTGAGTGTCCGCTGGTCTTTGTACTTTTTTGAAAGAGTGAAAAATCAGTTCACTTTCACCAGTTCTAAACCACTCAGGATTTTGTAGACCTCAATCATATCCCACCTCAGCTGTCTCTTTTCCAAGATGAAGAGCCCAAACCTCTGTAGCCTTTCCTCATGTGAGAGGAGCTCCACCCTCTTATCATTTTTGTTGCTCTTCTTTGAACCTTTACTAATTCTCATCTATCTCTTTTGAGATACGGTGACCAGAATTCAACACAATACTCAAAGTGAGGTCACACCATGGAGTGATACAGAGGCATAATAATATTCTTGGTCTTATTTTGCATCCCTTTCTTAATAATTCCTAGCATCCTGTTTCCTTTATTGGCTGCAGTTTCTTTCTCTCCTCAGTTTGTCCTTTATACTCCGTTCATTTGGGGCATATAGTTTATCCCTCTTTACTTCTTTTCAGCTCTATCCTGTCTATGCTTTATTAGCACTCCTATGCTCCCTGCGTCGCTGTTGTAGTTTCAAGCTATTCGGTATGTAATTATCTAGTTTTATAGCTTTGCTTCTTTTTATATATACATATATATTTATTTATTTATACTTTTTCCTTATAGTCATGTGTGTTATTACTATTACTCTTATATTTTATATTTGATTTAAATCTTTGTTTTTATGATTTTATGTTTTAATTTTGTACATTAAATTTTATGTTTTTAGACCCCTGAGGAAGGCTTGTTGCCGAAACACATACTGTTGGGTCCCAATAAACTTGTTTTGACGCTCTTACTTTCTTGCTTGGGCTGGTCATTTGGACTTGGTCTTGCTTACACCCTTGGTTGCTATGCTTGCGTTTCTGTGGAAGGTGTGGACCTCCCTTGTTGTTTCCTTTAGCAAAGGATTTATGTCAGAATACTTGGTGCCTCTTAAATAGGAGGTGGTAAGTATTCTTGTTTTTTCATGGATACCATGTGCTAATGGAACATTAATGTAAATAAAAAATTAAAATCCCTAAAAAAATGCCACATTAAGGTGTCCTTTTACTAAGAAACTTTAAAAATCATTTTTATTTCTGCCATTAATGGCCACACACTAATTTCCAAATTAGTGCGCGGCCATTACCACCTGAGCCCTTACTGCCTCCTATTTAGGATGTGGTTAAGGGCTCAAGCGCTACTCCTGTGGTAGTTGGACAGCACATGGCAATGTGCCTGCACTGCCTAATTACCTGTGGGAACACATACTCCCCACCCCTGGCTAGAAAATAAAAGTTATTTTCTAGCGTGGGAAATGGAACGTGGGAAACTCAGAACTACTGCAGGTGCCTGTGAATGCCTGGCGGTAGTTCTGTTTCGCCCTGCGCTACCCATACGTTAACCTTACGATGACTTTGTAAAAGGGTCCATAATCTGGGCTTCGTGCATTGGAAAGTCCCATATTAGAATGTGCTAAGCTAAGCTCTTAATGCTCTTTAGTAAAAGGGCCTCTAAGTAATTTACATGTCCTTCTGTGGATGCTATATTTTAATTTAGTTTTTTAAATTTTAGTGAATGTTAAATGGATTTAGTGCATATAAAATGGTTTTATTATGCACAAAATTCATTTATCATGAACCAAAATGAATAATGAGAGGGAGTTTTTTTTTTTAATTTAATGTAATTTTTTTAAATGTATTATACTGGAGGAAACAAAAAAGCTAAAATCATTCTGTTCAAGAAAACATACCTTCCATTTGATGAAGGTGGCCTTGTGTCGCTCCTCTCTTGTCTGTGTCTGTCCTTCTGTCTGTCACTGTTTCTTTGTTGCCTGTCCCACTGCCTCTCACTGTCTCTGTGAGGTCTGTCCCATTGCTTCTCGCTGGCTCTATTCCAGTGGTTAGATGGTGGCGTTTTGTCTGTCTGCATACTTCTTCCAGAATTAGACATTTTGTGCTTACATAATTCCCTCTCACCTATAGAATGCCCAATCCTGTGGAAATTTGACAAAATGTTTTTGTTAGTTTTTATTATGAATTTTGGAAGGGCAACAACAAAAAAGATGATTGGTTTTCTTATAATTTTAATATGACAGCACACTCCTAGTATTTTACAGGAGGTGTGCACTAAACAGTTTTTCATCTTGTTCCATTTGGTTGTTTTTCAAATGAAATGAAAAAAAAAGAAAAACAAAAAAATGTACCAGGTCCTGCCCCTCCCCCCCCCCCCCCCCCCCCCACTGTCTTACACCTCTGCCTTAACTTTTGAGGTTTCTATTCCACTTAGTTTGAGGTGGATTATAGCACAGTGTTATATTAATAAAGATTATAAAATACAATCGTGCATATAAAATGCATAACACTTAAGAATGCAAGAAAAGTAGAAATAAAAAAAATAATCTTAAACAAGCCAATCCAGCAACTAGAATCCGTACAAACTAAAAAAAAAAAATAATAATAATAAAACACTTACACTTCACTGCAAATACTGTATCTCTGCAAAACACAAGCTTTGAATTCCTTTCTAAAGGAATGACAAGTAGATGCTGATCTTAAGTCCTCTAGGGGGTCTGCCCACTTGCTCCTGCCCATCACAGCTCCATTCTCAATATGGCTACTACAACCTCTAGTGGCAGCCTCAAGGTACTAGTGAGTGATACCAGTGAATGCCGCAAAACTGCTACTAGAGGTTGAGGTAGCCATTTTGAGGCCAGAATGCTAATGGGCAGGAGTGAGTTGGCATCATTCCTGCCCTTACAACCCCCTAGACCATAAGGTAGGTCCAGGAGGCTACAGGGATTGGAGGGGGGGTTTCAGACATCTTATTTGCTTCGGGGGTGATTAGGGAAGTCAGAAATGGAGGGGGGGAGTAAGAGCACCTATTTCCCTTTCCTCTGAATATCAGCTGGGACCCACATAAGATCCAGTGGCCAGTACATGCTGGCATGGCCCCCAGACAGTTGACATTGGTGCCTGGACATGACCCAATATTGAATATCAAGGCCTAATTCGCCTGCAGTAGTCAGTGGGGTTTTTTTTTTTTTTTTTTTAATTATTATTGACCTGAGTGTAGTTTTCCCAAAAATTGCATTGTTCTCTCCCAGCTAGCATATTTTGCAGCGTATGTGATCAGGATATTAGCCTAGCACGTCAACCCATATAGAAATACTAGTTGTCTAGGTGGCAGAGGGCAATAGCCTGCACCATCTGCCTTAAGCTGACTTAAAAAAAACCAAAAAAAAAAACCCCCTAATTTGGCATATAAACCTAAGGGGAAGGGTTTGAACGGGAAGTGCCTGACCAAAATGCAAAACCATAGAAAGCACTTGTGGTGCTCCCTGATGGAGATGGGGAGATACACCTCTGCCAAGTCCAGACAGGTCAGGGACTCAACCAGCTGAACCACGATGACCAACTTCTGTGTTTCCATATGGACGTGAGGTGCAGTGGCGTACTAAGGGGGGGGGGCGGTGGGGGCGGTCCGCCCCGGGTGTCGGTGGGTGGGAGGGTGCTACGTCGTCTCCTGCCACCACCCTGCGTTTATTTTTTAAATCCATTCAGCGAGCGACGCAGGCAGCACCTCGTGTCTGCCCTGCTGTGTGCTGTCAAAAAAGAAAATCGCTTCGCCGGCGTCGGGCCTTCTCTCGCTATGTCCCGCCCTCAAGGAAATAGGAAGTTACCTCAAAAGTGGGCGGGACATAGCGAGAGAAGGCCCGACGCCGGCGAAGCGATTTTCTTTTTTGACAGCACACAGCAGGGCAGACACGAGGCGCTGCCTGCGTCGCTGCATGGATTAAAAAAAACGCAGGATGGTGGCAGGAGAAGAAGGCTCTGTCGCTCTCCACGGAGGGGGGGGCTCAGATGGGAGAAGGAGGTGGGGGAGCTCAGAGGGGAGAAGGGAATTGGGGAGGGGTGAGGGGAGCTCAGAGGGGTTCGCAGAAGGGAGAAGGGAACTGGGGAGGGGTGGGGGAGCTCAGAGGGGTTCGCAGAGGGGAGAAGGGAACTGGGGAGGGGTGGGGGAGCTCAGAGGGGTTCGCAGAAGGGAATTGGGAAGGGGTGGGGGAACTCAGAGGGGTTCGCAGAAGGGAGAAGGGAACTGGGGAGGGCTGGGGGAGCTCAGAGGGGTTCGCAGAGGGGACAAGGGAACTGGGGAGGGGTGGGGGAGCTCAGAGGGGTTCTCAGAGGGGAGAAGGGAACTAAGGAGGGGTGGGGGAGCTGAGAGGGGTGCTCACAGGGGCAAAGGGGATTGGGGAGGGGTGGGGGTGCTCAGAGGGGAGAAGGGGTCTGAAGCTGGAACTGGGGTCCGACAAGGGGGCAGGAAGGAGAATGGGTCCATGCCTGGGGCAGGTGGGAGAATGGGTCTGGGGCTGAAAAGGGGGGTTGCAAAGCATGTGGTGGATGAAGGGGGCTGGAACTGGGGGCTGAAAAGGAGGGTATTTGGGATAAGGGGGCTAGTGCTAGAACTGTGGGCTGAAACGGGGCAGGGGCTGAAACTGTGGGCTTTAAAGGGGACAGGGAGAACTGGCTGGGGCTGAAGCTCAGGACTGGTGAGAGAAAAGGGCTGGGGTTGAAACTAGGGGCTGAAAAGGGGACAGGGAGAAGTGGCTGGGGGCTGAAGCTCAGGACTGATGGGAGAAAGCCCAGCTGTGAGCTTCGCGGCGGCCCGACCTGCCTCCATCTCCAAATGTACCCCGAGACTCCCGACGACGAAATCTTCTGCTGCCGCCGCTTCTCTCGGAGCCAGCATAACAGAAGAAGAAAAAGAAGCGCGGGGCCGCAGCAGCGTTCAGACATGCACTGTCGGCTCTGCCGGTCTCTGCCCCGTGACGTCAATTTCCCGTTCCGGGGGCAGAGGACCGGCAGAGCCGACAGCGCATGTCTGAACGCTGCTGCGGCCCCGCGCTTCTTTTTCTTCTTCTGTCAGCTGCTGTAAAGAAGCTCGGGCCGGAGGGAGAGAACAGAACGTGTGGAAACGGTAGGAGGAGAGAGAAGGAGAGCAGGGGAGAGCCAGAAAGCGATAGGGAAAGAAAGAGGGGACATGGAAAAGAGCAGGGGAGAGCCAGGGACATGGAAAAAAGGAGGGGAGAGCCAGAAAGAGATGGGGAAAGAAAGAGGGGCCATGGAAAAGAGCAGAGGAGAGCCAGGGACATGGAAAAAAAGGAGGGGAGAGCCAGAAAGAGATGGGGAAAGAAAGAGGGGCCATGGAAAAGAGCAGAGGAGAGCCAGGGACATGGAAAAAAAGGAGGGGAGAGCCAGAAAGAGATGGGGAAAGAAAGAGGGGCCATGGAAAAGAGCAGAGGAGAGCCAGGGACATGGAAAAAAAGGAGGGGAGAGCCAGAAAGAGATGGGGAGAGACAGAGGGGCCATGGAAAAGAACAGGGGAGAGCCAGGGATATGGAAAAAAAGCAGGGGAGAGCCAGAAAGAGATGGGGAGAGACAGAGGGGCCATGGAAAAGAACAGGGGAGAGCCAGGGACATGGAAAAAAAGCAGGGGAGAGCCAGAAAGAGATGGGGAAAGAAAGAGGGGCCATGGAAAAGAGCAGAGGAGAGCCAAGGACATGGAAAAAAAGGAGGGGAGAGCCAGAAAGAGATGGGGAGAGACAGAGGGGCCATGGAAAAGAACAGGGGAGAGCCAGGGATATGGAAAAAAAAGCAGGGGAGAGCCAGAAAGAGATGGGGAGAGAAAGAGGGGCCATGGAAAAGAGCAGAGGAGAGCCAGGGACATGGAAAAAAAGGAGGGGAGAGCCAGAAAGAGATGGGGAGAGACAGAGGGGCCATGGAAAACAACAGGGGAGAGCCAGGGACATGGAAAAAAAGCAGGGGAGAGCCAGAAAGAGATGGGGAGAGAAAGAGGGGACATGGGCAGGAGAGAGAGAGAGAAGCTGCTGGGGAGAAACTGGGGGAGACCCTAGCTGTCAGACTGAGAAATGCTGGCTGGATGAAAGGAGGGAGAAAGAGGAAACATGCTGGAAGGAGGGAAGAAACTGGTACGGAGGGAAAGAGGAAAGACACTGGAAGGATGGGGTGAGAGAGGACATGCTGAATGGAAAAGGGTCAAGAGAGAGAACTGTCTAGAAGGAAGGGGAGATAGAGGAAGACAATGGACGGAAGGATTGGGAGAGGATAATGGGTGGAAGGATGGAGAGAGAAAGAGGGATGACACTGGATGGAATGGTAGGAGAGAAAGAGGGAAGGTACTGGACATGGATGGAGGGGAGGGAAGTATATGCACATGGATGGGGGGAGTGAGGAGAAATGCTGGATATGGATGGAGGGAAAACTGTTGAATTTAAGAGCTGGATCAGGATACTGAAGGATAGGGACAGGGCTACAGATGGTAGACAGGATGCATAAGGACACAGGAGGATGGTGGACATGGTGAGAGAAAAAATATCAAATGGAAAGAAGACACTGCATAAAACAGAAGACACTGGGACCAAAGCGAATAGAAAAACTAAATGATCAGACAACAAAGGTAGAAAAAAGTATTTTATTCAGAATTTATTAACTGGAATATGTCAGCTTTTGGAAATGTGCATCTGTGATATTTTGCATGTAAGTTTCAATTTTTCTAGTATTGCTGCATGCTGAGTCTGACTTCTTGAGGTAACTTTCCAGTTTTGCCTTCATATCTGTTGTGTCATGTGGTTTTCATGTGTAATCAAGGTGCAGTATTCTACTAGTGTGTAGTATTTACAGCCCATTTTGGTTTTTTTTTTTTTGTTTCACTAGGTTGTGTACTGGTGTTTTAGAGCCCAGTGAAATTACAGTGCTGCCTTTCCACGCATAAGGTTGTAGCTCGTCCTGTCCTTGGAATTAGTGCTGTTATGGTTTGCTAAGGTTATGAGTGTGTTTTTGCACAAGTTTGTGTATAGTGTTTTGCAATGGAGAGATTGTGTATTGGCCTTACTGAGGTGGCACCAAAACATCAGAAAGGGTTTTAGAGCCTAAATCATGGCACACTACCTCTTGAAGGATCTACATATAGTCGTTCATAAAAGGAGCTCATTGTGAACACTATCCACCCTAAAAGAGTGTTTTGTGGCTCTACATGAGAATTGTGATATTATGATCCCTTGTTTCATATTGTTGACGGTCTGCATTTTCCGTATGGGTAGTTTATTGGTTTATTAGGGTGTGCCCAGTGTTATGGTACAGTAAGGTTCTGAGTGTGTTTTTGCATAAATTTGTGCATAGTGTTTTACAGTTGAGCAATTGTGGTTAGGACATGCTTTGAGCAACCACTTTATTCTTTGACATATGATACATATTTAATATCTAAATGTAATAAAAGGTATTAATTGTGACTTATTTTTACTTATTTTTTTTCTGTGTTGTCAGACAATTATGGATGTAAGCCCCACCCCTGGCCCCACCCCTAACCCCGCCCCCTTTAGCCTCCCCAAACAGTTGGGCCACCGACCGCCTATGCCAGAGACAACAAACTGTAAATATATATTTTTATTATTTTGCTTTAGGATATAGTATTGTAGCTGTGTTGTTTATAAATAGAACATGTAAATAAGGTAATCTTTTTATTGGACTAATTTTAATACATTTTGACTTAACTTTCAGAGAACAAACCCCCCTTCCTCAGGTCAGGATAAGATACTGTAACAGCACTATACTGTACTGAACTGAGGAAGGAGATTTTGGCCTCTGGAAGCTAAATGTATTAGTCCAGTAAAATGGTATTATTTTATTTTCTGTATTTGTTTTATTTCTATTTGTTAATTTGTAAAGTGGTGATTGGTATTTGTTAGTTTTTTCAAATTTACATCTGCTGTCTTTATATTTTGCACAGTACTAGGGGACATTTTCTGTTTCTGTGGTGTTGCATTGTATGCAGAGACTGGCATCGGGGGTTTAGTTTAATTTTTGTCTAAATAGAAAGTTTATGATTACTTATTCTATAGTGGATTAGGGTGTATCTGTGTTTGTGAAAAAGACATGGCTTTCGGTTGGCATTGACTGTGCAGGATCGACGATCTGTACTAATCTGTCTGTTTTCGTTTTACAATAGGTGAATTGATGTTCTAGTGCTCACTGTAGTGTTTAAGATGCTTTCCTTTTCCTTGTGTGACTCATAGAAATGACTGCTTATGGTATGGTAGAATTGCTCTATAGGTCCTGAGTGTTTTGTATTCTCGGTATGCCTAGTACTGGATTTGGGGGGGGGGGGGTTAAAAAATGACCGGCCCCGGGTGTCAACTACCCTAGGTACACCACTGGTGAGGTGTCTGCAGACACTCATTGACTCCGTTGAGGTCCAGAATGGGCCTATAGGAGCCACCTTTTTTGGGGACTATGAAGTAAATGGAGTAACGCCTCTGAATTTTCTCCAGATATGAAACAGGATTCACCAGTCTACTACTACATGTGCGAAACAATTCTCCCAGGAGGATCCCACTCGTGCTCGTATATCTTCAAACGAAATCAGCTCACCTCTCTCATTCAATAAATGCTCTAAGATGGAGAGAACCTCCCTTTCCCAAACGAGAAAAATCGGACTGTCCGATCCGGCTGCAAATGTGAGATTGCCTCTAATAGGTATTTGATCAGAGACATATGGGTCCCCCCCCCAGTTTCCATACCAACAGCTGCCAAACCTCACATAACGGCTTAAGCAACACACTGCCCTTCAAATGCCCTAGTATCTGACTTGACGTAAGATGCAGCAAAGAAAAAATTGTGGGGAGCAAAATACATTTGTTCTAATACTACAGGTGTATATGTCCGTGAGTGTTCAAACCAATCTCCCAGGTGACGGAGAAGACATGCCTGGTTATATAAATGCAAATTGGGAAAACCCATCCCCCCCCCCCCCCCCCCCCCCCCCGGTTCCAACTGCCTTTCATTACAGCCTGATTAATTTTTGTTTCTTTGCGAGCCCAACAGAAGCGACTAAACAGTCTTTTCACAGACTTTAAATCACGCTGCAAGAATTGAAGGGGCAGCGTCTGTAAGGCATATAACGACCGTGGGAAGACAACCATTTTTATCAAGTTTACCCGGCCCATCCAGCAATCCAGTTGCTTTTTAGTATCCTCTAGTAGGGTTGAAAAATTAAGGTGATATAAAGATGAAACGTTTATAGTGAGCCAAATTCATAAATATTTAAAAGAACTATCCGCCCAGCGTAAGGAAAATTCGGGCCCCAAGCACTACGCAGAGCTGGTGATGAGGACAACGCTTCCGACTTAGCTAAATTGATACAAAATCCAGCATAGTGTCTGTACTCCCGAAACACCTCAAGAAACGTCGGCAACGACTCTCTTGATTCGTAAGATGTACCAAAAGGTCATCCGCGAAAGCCACGACCTTAAAACACTGAGAGCCTAACTGAACTCACCCAATCAAGGGATTTCCCATAACATCCCGAATAAGGGGGTCCAATGACAAAACAAAGAGAAGAGGAGAAAGGGGGCAGTCCTGTCGCATTCCTCTTAAAATAGGAAAACTCTGAGACTCCATCCCATTAACTAAGATCTTAGCACTAGGGTTAGAATGGAGAGCCTTAATGGCCGAAATGAAACGTTACGAAAACCCATAAGCTTCCGGGGCGGCAAAGAGAAAATCCCAGTGCACCCGGTCAAAGGCCTTTTCCGCGTCAAAACTAACTAGCATCAATGGTCAGCTATAGTGATGACCGTGCTCCAGGGTAGCCAGGATCTTCTGAAGGTTTTTTGCCACAGATCTACCACCCACAAACCCAACCTGGGACTCATGAATAAGGCGAGGCAGCAAATGAGCCAGTCTATTAGCAAGGACCTTCGCCAATAACTTAGCGTCATAGTTCTAAAGGGAGATAGGGTGATAAGAGGCCGGCTCTGACGGGTCCTTCCCCAGCTTAAGTAAGACAATAATTTGTGCCTGATTAAGTGTTGGGGGTAGGGACCCCGAATTCACCATTGTATTCAAAAAAAGTAGTAAGAACAGGTATAATTTCAGCGCTGAGCAATTTATAAAATTCAGCTCGATGTCCATCTGGTCCTGGAGCCTTTAGCAATGGGCTACGGGATATCACCAGAGCTACCTCATCCTCCTGTATCAGCTCGTTAAAACGATCTAGTTCAAGTTGTGTGAGCATAGGAAGAATGAGGTTCTCAAGATACATAGTAACATAGTAGATGACGGCAGAAAAAGATCTGCACGGTCCATCCAGTCTGCCCACAACATAACTCATATTTGCTGCTTTTTGTGTATACCCTACTTTGATTTGTACCTGTGCTCTTCAGGGCACAGACCGTATAAGTCTGCCCAGCACTATCCCTGCCTCCCAACCACCTGCCCCTCCTCCCAACCACCGGCTCTGGCACAGACCGTATAAGTCTGCCCAGCACTATCCTCACCTCCCAACCATCAGCCCTGCCTCCCAACCACCTGGCTCTGGCACAGACCGTACAAGTCTGTCCAGCACTATCCCCGCCTCCCAACCACCAGTCCCGCTGCCCACCACCGGCTCTGGCACAGACCGTACAAGTCTGTCCAGCACTATCCCTGCCTCCCAACCACCAGCCCCGCCTCCTGATCTTGACAAGTGACTCGGAAGCCCCATATACGGTGGTGAGGCCTATAGGTCACTATAAAATGCCTGGAAAACATTACAGATAGCTTCATCTGAATGAGAATAACTCCTGCCCTCCTCCTTAAGAACTAAGATTTTCCGAGGGCCCCCCCCGAGAGCGAATTAGCCACGCTAACAATCTGCCCGCCTTATTACCATGCCTGTACAACATATATCGGTAATACATCTGAGACTTATGTGCACGCTGATGCAAAAGCTCATTCAAGGCAACCTGAAGATCTAACACTCGTTGTTTATGAGCCTCCACCTGAGTCAGACCAAAATGCTGATGGGCACGGCAAAGCTGCGCACCCAGCCTCAAAATCTCCCTATCTCGGGTGACTTTAACAAAGTGAGAGTGGCTTATAATTTCCCCTCTGAGTACTGCCTTCGCTGCTTCCCAATACAAGATAGGATCAGCTAGGTGCTCTATATTATGGGTCCCATATGATTCCCAACAGCTGAGAAGCCATTCCTTAAGGACCTGATCTTTATAAAGTTCAAGAGGAAATATCCAACGTCTGTAGTGATTAATGGTAGGATTTATCATCCAATCCATCAATATCCAGGCATGATTTGAAATGGCATAGGGCCCTATCTCTGCCTTGGAAATCCCCCCCCCCCCCCCAAATATCTGGTGCGAGATTAATAAATCTATATGGGATTGGGTAGAATGTGCACATGAGAGATGGGTGTAATCTTTTTCTGAGGGGTGCAACAATCGCCATACATTTACCAAGTCCAATAGCTGACTCAACTGCAGCAAGCCCTTGTTAAAGATAAGATGCTACATTCCCTGGTATCGATCTATCGTGATGGGGATCCCTGACCGCATTAAAGTCCCCGCCTACCACTAGGACTGTATGTGGGTGTTGCAAAAGAAGATTAATTACTCGCTGATAAAAGCTCCGGTCATAGCTGTTAGGAGCGTACAGATTACAAATGAGCAATTTCTGCTGATTAACCACTGCTTCCACAATAACATACCTACCCACAGGGTCTGTAGAGAGGGAATTAACTGCAGCCACCAATCCCTTTTTGATCAGGACAGTGACTCCCCCTTTTACCCCTGGGCCTGGGCCGCTACACACTTTCCCACCCACAAAAAATTGAGTTTGGCATGCTCCACCTGGTTCAGGTGCGTCTCCTGTAGTAAGGCTATATCTATTTTTTGTCTATGCAAGTGTTGCAACATCTTTGGTCATTTTATGGGTGAATTAATCCCCCCAACTTTCTAAGTTACAATCTTTTCCATCACCCAAGTTCCTGAGATCTGATTATACACTCTGACAACACATACAGGGACCAGAAGGGATGCCCCAGCCACCATCCCTCCCACTCAAATTGGTACATCCTTACTCCACAACCCAAAAAGACTTGAGTCAACCTGTCCAGCCCTAGAACAGCCCCCCCTCCAAATCCAGTAAAACCAGGTACATGAAATACCCCTAACATCCCCCTTGCCCCTACCATCCCTCTCCCAACCAACCCAATCCCCATGGAACTGAATTCCCCTCATATGAACTTGCACGTCAAACACCTCCCCTGTGTATCCCCCTTAACACATTGATTCTTCAAAACTTAGTTCAGCTGAAAGGACCAAAAAAAAAAAAAAAAAAAAAAAAATATATATATATATATATATATATATACTATAATAAAACTCACCCTCAACGTTCTGAGGACACTGACGTCAGTGAAGCCAAGCTCTGACTTCCTTCAAAAAGGTTCGAAGGTTCGTGGTGGTGAAGCCACCAAAATCGCTCCGGGCCCCGCCCTCGAGGGCGGAGCAATGGCAGAACAACGAAGGGGTTGGCAGGGAGGGAGGCGGGGGGTGGGAAATCGCTCTGGGCCCCGCCCTTGCGTCAAACATCATGACGTTGGGGGCGGAGCAATGCCAGAACAACGAAGGGGTTGGCCAGGGAGGGAGGGGGGTGTTGGTGACGAAAACCTTGCTAGCGCCCGTTTCATTTGCTCTGAAATGGGCTTCTTTTACTAGTATATATATAATTTCCACAAGTCCAGAGTCAACATTAAATGCACCGGTCTAGTCTGCAAGCTTTTTACCCAAAGACATGAGATTCGAGAAAACTGCTCGATGTGAACCAAGGTGGTAGCGCATCAGGATCCCCAGATCTTGTGTTCATCTGTCCATCGCTACTTTATTCTCATGAGAGTAAATCCAACTCAAATAAATTTTGCCCCCGAAAAGGACACAATCTATCAAGCAGGCACCTGCTAGAAATGAGTTCCATCCCGCCGCCACGGCTGACGATCTCCATGTTCCACTTCTTCCAACTGTGTCAGGAACTCTTGGGCGGCCTCTGCTGAGTCATAAACTTGTGTAACACCATTATGAACAATCCGCAACTTGGCTGGATATTGAAGAGCGAATCTGATTTTCAAAGTAAACAACTTTGAGCAAAGAGAGGAAAAAGCTCGACACTTTGCTGCTACCCCAGCCGAGTAATCCTGAAAGCACCGAATATGCTGACCCTCATATGTTAAGGCTTTGCCCGATCGGACTGCTTGCAACACAGCCTGCTTATGAACATAATTTAACACCCGCAAGATGACTACACGGGGCTTGGTTGAAGCAGCTTGTTGAGGGCCCACCTGATGAGCCCGCTCTATACACAATGACCCAAGGCTCTCTGGGAGATGTAGTTCTTTAGAAATCCACCATACCATGAACGCGTTGCGCTCCTTATCTGCTATAGATTCCGGAACCCCACTAACCACAAGTTATTCCTCCTGGACCTGTTTTCCAGGTCATCCACTTTTTCTTCCAAGGTAAGCAGTTTTTGTTTTAAGGGTTCCTGTGATTCTTCTACAGCAGTTACTCTGTCTTCCACTTGGCTGGCGCGCATTTGAAAGGCTGCACAGTCCTGGGAAAGATCTTCTAGTTGCATTTGTACTCTTTACAGTTTCTAGTCTACAGGTATTAGCCGGCGTTCCAGCAAGTCCTCCAAAACTGACGACATTTCTGAGGTGATTTCGGCAATCCATGCCGATGACACCGTGGGGCCGGGTGGGCTTACGGGCGGCGCCATCTTGTCCTCCATGGACTTGCCACGGAGCTATTCCTTGTGTGAGCTTCTTGTCGCCATCATATAACCGCCGACCAGCTAAAACAATTACTACCTACTTTAAACACATTGTGAAGAGAAAAGAATAAAATACTTGAGGTCTGAAATGCCCAAAAAAAAACTTGGGGGAGACAACCGGGGGCCAGAGAAGCTCACTCTAGCGGCTTCCTTCGAGCATGGCGACATGTGACCTCTTTTTCTTGTTCATTTTGTTTTAATTAAAGCACTGCTCTGGCATGAAAAAAGCAATCTACCTGTCTACCTCTTACTAGCCCAAGATCTATCCATGTTTGGGTAGAAAATGGAACAGGATGGATTCTATGTTGCTCTGGCACCACCAGGGCCATATTCCAAATTAGCACCAGATGACTTCAGACCACTGCCACTTTGGAATACAGCACTGGTGGTCAGGAAAAACTGCCTCTCTTCTGCTCCCTTTTCCACCCATGGATAGGATAAGAATCTAGAGAAGATGTTTAAATAGAGAGGGATAAGATGGTTATTTTTAGTTTTTCTTCTTTCAGTGATTTTACTAATGCATATTGTAAAATAACATGTACTTTAAAATGAAGCCACCAAGATAAACAAAAGAGTAAAAGCTTTTACACCCCTATGGCTAAGCACAATTCAGACAAACAACTGTTTAGTTTTAACTGCTCTTTGCTCTAATTCCTAAAAAAACATTTTGTCCAAACTAAAGAGAGAGAACGGCCAGTGATATAATACTCAAGAGTTTCCCTGTGCAAAGGTGATGCTTCCATGAGTTTAAAGTTCACCAATTATTATAGCTGGAGTCTTGGATTTAGTGAAGAGCATGCAAATATGGACCTAGAGCCAACAAAAGCTATCAAAAACACAGTGAAGGCCTCAAAATAAAGACAAGTTCTTTAAACAAAAGACAGCACTATAACTTTGATTACTAAAAGGTATTGTAAATGCAGAAAAAAATAAGCCTTTACCTTGTCCCCCCCCCTTTCCCAGAGAGAGGGGGGCACCTTGCAGAGGACAGGGAGGTACAGAGGGCTCAGGGCAGCCCAGAAACAGCACTGACAACGTTTAGTTAAAATGTTTAAAGTGTTTAAAACGCTCCAGCACTGTAATAAAACTAAGAACTCAGGTGCCCATAGATGCCAGAGGTGTGTTTAAATTTTATGAGTTTGTAACTTTGGGGGGATGTGCAGTGAAGTCTGTTACAAGGCTCCTGATTGGCTGTCTGAGGCCCCAGGGGGAGCTGGGAGCCTGAGGGGCAGTGCGGAAGGTGGCCAATAGGAGCCAGGATCTGGTAAAAGGCATGAATTTGGACCAATGAGCTGGCAGGAGGCAGCCTGACCCATAGATTGGCGTGAATTTCAAGCCAATCCAGGGGACAGGAGGGGTGGAACAGCAGGAGAAAGACAAGCCCAGAGGCAATCTGGGTAAGAGAAAAGCAAGCTTAGGCAAGAGAGGCAGCCAGTGTTGCCAGGTGGGCGGTTTTCCACGACCCGCCGCGGGAAATTTTTGCCCGTGGCGGGTTGCGGATTTTTGGGCTTCTTTTTTTTCTTTTGGGCGGTTTTCAGGCGTTTTTTTCGGCCGCGGGGGGCGGAGTTAGTGATGTTTTGGGCGGGGTTAGTGATGTTTTGGGCGGGGCCGATGACGGGGGAGGCGGGGCCGATGACGGCGGGGGCGGGGTGATGACACGGGGTGGGGGTGTCAGGGGCGGGGTTTGAGTTTGGGCGGGTTTTGGGCTGGATTTAGGCTGGTTTGGGTGGGAAAAAAATTTTCCACCTGGCAACCCTGGAGGAGAAGATCAAGTCGAACCAGGAGTGAGCTGCAGGCTGGAAGAGAAGGACCCACTGACGAGCCCCAGATGAAGAGATAGAACTGGTGAGTCCTGTAAGGGGCAGGGCACCAAAGCAGACAGGAACAGAGGAGGAGGAGAAGGGGGTCTAGAGCGAGCCGGGGGCAGAAGAGGAGCCAAGCTGCAGGAGAACAGGAGAGCTGGGGCCAAGAAGAGGAGCTGTAGCAGTAGCCACAGCCATTTCTCAGGCAGAGAGAGAAGCAGGGTAGGAAGAGGGACCGCAATGGGGAGCTGGGACACGTTGGGAGCAGTGCAGGGCTGAAGAGAGAGCAGCATAGCAAGGACCCTGAATCCTAGAGAAGTCCACCCAGCGCATCCCTCCGTGTGTGTGCTTGCCTGCCCAGAGAGGAGAAAGCCAGCTGTGTGGTTGTCTGTCCTGTAAAGAAGAGGCCTATCCAGAAAGGGAAGAAGCCCCACAGAGAGAGAGAGAGAGACAGAGAGACCACCCCCCCCCCCCCCCCCCCGCACTGAGTGCCCAGACTCCAAAGGAACTGGTTTCAGCGTGTCTGCCTCAGGAGGATCCAGCACAGAAGCCTGCTGGTTCGAGTGTCCACACCTAAGCGAGCCTGCCCAGGGGAAGGAGCTACCCAGCCTAAGCCACAAGCCCTGTGAGTGACTGCAGTTAAGGGCCAGCCTTTGGGAGGTTTTGTTTAGCAGTCCATCAATTTCAGTAGAGGGTGTATAACAAAATAAAAGAAAAGGGGTCATGTATTGGGAGGGCTAGATAGGAATTTCCCTTGCTTATTTTTTTATTTGAATTTAGTTAGCCCACAAGGTCCCTTGCCAAAGGAAATACTGATTGAGGTTAGGGTAGCACACACACCGAGCACAGGGAGTCAAGAGTTTTCATTTTTTTAGTTCTTTGAGTCATAGAAGTAGGTATCGTGGAGTTCCTGAGCCGGTGAGCTGACTTTGCCAACCGAGGAGACGTGGATGTGGAGAAGACCAAGGTACCCAACGCAAGAGAGCAGTGATGCTAGCAAAGATTTGATACACCGGTAACATTATTGTGTGCACACAAATTGAAAAAAAAAAATATATATATATATATCAGATCTGAGTACAATAATTGGGGTTGTGTACATGTTTGGGATGGTTTGTGTTATTGCAGAAGTGGGGTCGGGGTCTTGATAACTGTAATTGTAGTTTTGAACATCTTATTGCCTTTGTAACATCACAAAGTATTTAACACCTTGCACTAGTTTTACTTAATACTAACAAACTTTAACAATTGGTACCAACATTAAGGAATATATCCAAATGTTTCTATTTATTTTACCATTTAATATTTAATATTTTTCTTGTCAAATCCCTTGGTTGCGTGGAGTTTATTTGGGAACCCTATTTGAAACTGTGACATTCCTATATATTTATTTCTTTACTTATTGTATTTACCTGCTCCACCACTAGGGGGTTTACAATATTACCACCTTACTGCATGGCTGACACTGTATTTTTATTAATTTTGTTGCAAAGAACAATAACAGATAACAGTAATAGTAATACAATACACTGCAATGAACTATAAAGTTTAGATTCAACATTAGGAGCTTAAAGAAGACAGAGGGAGAAAGAAGGAGAAAGATAAGAGCAAAAACCCCACTGAGGGCTAGATGCACTAAACAATCTTAGCAAATTGGTAAGGAACGGGCATGCATCAAGGAACAGGAATGCAAATGAGCTGCTCGTTGTAGCTCACTTGCATTCTCTATTCCATCATTAATCAGTCGGCCAGTCGGCCGGTTGAGCACGTGCAGAGCAGCCAAGCATTATGCTGGCTGATCTGCGCATGCCAAGGATGTCCTTTATGGACGTCCTTCACTATATATTAAAAAAAAAAAAATGAGCTGTGCCTATGGACGTCCTTCACCCCCCCCTCGAGATCGCCACCGCTCCCCCCTGCATTGAAATGACAGCTTCCCGCAACCCTGGCCTCCCCGCCATCCTCTGCACCCCCCGAGGCACCACCCCCGCCGCCCCCCTTGAGGTCGTCGCCGCTGCTGCTCCCCCCTCCATCTGCCACCGGGCCAGGCCCTCACAGCGCCTCTCACCTCCGTGTGAAGGCGCTGCAGCAAGCAACAGCTGATCGCTTCCCTTCGGACTTCCCTCCTTTCCTTCCTGGCCTGCCCTCATCTGACGTAAGACGAGGGCGGGCCAGGAAGGAAAGGAGGGAAGTCCGAAGGGCGGGAGGTGATCACCTGTTGCCTGCTGCAGCGCCTTCACACGGAGGTGAGAGGCGCTGTGAGGGCCCGGCCTGGTGGCAGACGGAGAGGAGCGGCGGCGGTGGCAGTGCCTCAGGGGTGCAAAGGATAGCGGGGAGGTCAGGGCTGTGGGAAGCTGTCATTTCAATGCAGCGGAGAGAGGCGGCGATCTCAAGCGGCGGCGAAGGACGTCCATAGGCACAGCTCGTCTTTTTTTTTTTTTTTTTTTTATATATAGTGAAGGATGACCTTGGGGGGGGGGGGGGGGGGCTGAGCTAAATGCACTGTGAGAGACTTCCAGGTCTCTCAGCTGAGTGAAGCACGTCCATAAAGGACATCCCTGACGAGCACTTTTTTCCCAGATTTTTTTTTGTAACATTTCAATCCTGCGCAGCCCCAACGACAGGTACAGACCTCTCGTTAGATTTTCCAGCATTAAGGCAACTGGCCCTGAGGATTTAAGACAATTCATGCATATATCACAATTGTTTGCAATAAGAACACTTCTCATTTTACATCTTTAAAGTAAGGCAACAAAGGAGACCATTTTTCCTTATATAAGATAAAACAAGGTGATTTTTTAGCACAATACATCGTATTTTTAGTACAGGTTGTATTTTATGTAATTTGTGTTAACATTAATCCTGCACTTTACAGTAATCCTGCACTTTAGTAAACCTAGCCCTAAAACATATATGGGGCTTATTTATTGAGTACACCCTAGTAGCTAGTGCCAGGAGCAGTGCAACATCTTTTTGGTTGGATGGGGCCAAATAAACCAATCTCCTGCCTTGCCCAAGCTGCCTAGTTCCTGATGCTGTGTCGGGCAAACTATTGCTGGGGGCCATGGCTCCTATAACCCACCCACCCTATTCTGCTGCTTAGGCCTAGCCCCACCTGAATATAATGCAGAAAATGCTCTCTTTCTTCATGTTTATCAAGATTCATACAAGTACAGAGTTCATTTTTTATGGACATTACTGGCATTTTGTTTCTTCCTATCCCCTTAGCGGCTCACAAATATACATGATGTATTCCTACAATACTGTGACTTCTTAAAGTAGCTAAACGAGCACCCTCCCAACCGAGATGCCAGAGAACAGGAAGGAAAAACCCAATATTCATAAGGAAAGAATAGGGAAGGTATGTTTAGGTGCTTCGAAGCTGAGTCAACACAGGAAACAAACCCAAAAAGCTCTCTCACTTCGCCCGAGTCCGACCTCTTCCGACTCCAGGTTCACCCTTGGGGGAGGGCTGGAAGTGCAGTCGACCTCCTCCCCTCCCCTCTCCACGAAGATTTTAAAACTGAATCGATGGACAGTAGTGGTCAGATTACCAGATCTGGTACAGACAGAGTCCCTCTCCTAAAGGATTCAACTAGGACACGACCGGCACACTGACCGCTTCCCACCTATATTAACAAGATATGGAGAGAGAAGCGCTAAGCCCATTCCGACCCCTGGCTGACAGTGCGCGCAGATAGAGAGAGACGGGAGATTGCGCGCTTACACTTACCTACCTTGCTAGGTGGGAGAGTCAGTGAGGGACTCGGCCAGGCTTGCTCTGCGGCTGTGTGTATAGTTGCTTCCCGTGAGACCGGTCTGTCAGGTGCTGGGGCGGTCGCCTTGTTTATAGCTCTTTCTCTGGCTGAAAGTTTCCCAGTCACAGAAATATGCTGGCGCCACCTACGCTTTTATTAACTCTCCTTCGAGGCAGAGACTTGGGCCTATCTTACAAAATGTTTTAATCTTTTCCCCCCTAGTTTTAAGGAAGAGGCCAGACAGGGAATAGGTAGCAGTAATATTCTGGGTTTCTCAAACTTTCAGAGCTCTTTTGGAGCTTGTCTAGGATTGATTGTTTGGGGGGGGGGGGGGGGGGGGGGGGGGGGGGGGGGTGTTTAACAGAGCCTCTATTTGCTTGGAGGCATAATGACTGGATAGATTTTAAGATGCCTAACATGCCTAAGATTTAAATGATCTGTTCCAGGAATCCAGTTGTCTTTAAATAATGAAACCACTTCTGCAAATCTCAAGATATTAAATTACCTTTTTTTAATCGGAAAGGTTACCAGCATTTGCTCCATTTTAATGCTGTCAAGCTTCAAAAATTAATTTGGTTTGAAAGAAACACTCTAAAGCAGTCTTTAAATTAAGAAAGACAAATAGTCAAATGATCACAGGAAGCTCCCCTCTGGGCACCAACTCTGCCAGGGTGAGAAGCACAGCAAGACACTATCCCTCCCTAATGTTAATATGCAAACCCCTTTGATTGTAACCACTTAATAAGGATCTGGGTTTTCTAACATTATGTTATCAATAGAAATCAAACAAAATAAAACATGGAAAAGAATCTGGGGTTCTTAACCCATTATAAACCATAAAGCTGTATGTCACTGTTGATCACCCCATCCCTCACCTATCCACACCCATCCTGTTAGAATATCAATGATATGCTTTGATGTCCCCATGCATACCTCCGACCCACCCCCATCCTCCCACCCTGTCAGACTGTCATAGTAATGCTTGAATGTTTTCACTTATATACACTGTCAGCTAGCACATTTGCTTATTTCCGATCTGAGGAAGAAGGGCAACCTTCGAAAGCTAATCAAGAAATGTATTAAGTTATGTCCAATAAAAAAGGTATCATCTTATTTTCTTTTCCATGTTTTATTTTGTTTGATTTCTATTGTAACCACAGAAAGGTATCAAGTCACCCAAACCCCTTTCCTTTCCTTTCTTGTAGATGACCATGTAAAGCATTCTCCAACCCAACCCCTGTGTGTGTGGTAGATGTGTTTGTTTCTGATCTGGAAGGGGAAGAGGGATGAATGAACAGTTCCCAAACATTCCTTTCAAAAAACACAAAATGAAACTGTGTGATAATATATTTAAACATTGGCTGTTAACTGTCAACAGCCTTCAAAGGAGGGATTTTTACAGTTTAAACACTGGTGTTACCATCCTAAACCGGCTTCTCCCCCACTAGAAGGCCAATCACATAGTAACCAGTAGCAAACTACACCTACAATCAATAAGCGTCACCATTCTTAGCAATTAGTAAGAAAGATATACAGTTCAATTATTGGATTTCACAGTAAAATTTACAAGAAAAAGAAATAAACTTCTGAATCACTAACAGCCCAGTTATAAGGGAAGGGGTGGTAGGGAAAGGATGAAGAACACACTTCATGGACTTATTTCCAAACCCTTTGCATATGTTTGTGTGGCTGTTTTCTCCATGTGTTCTTCAACCCCACAAGTAGTCTCTGGACCTTCAAACCTTATAGGATATTTTTGGAGCCTGAGGAACTCCTCAATATACCTCAACAGCAGTAGCAAAACTTCAAAACTGCCCATCTATTTATTGTTCACTGCACCGATCCCAGGATCAGCTAATGAGGAATGTGCTTTCCATAAATTAGACTTGGCCTCTCTTCTACACTTACACACTCCCATCCAGATCCTGCACAAATTTCAAAGCAAGCCCAGTGCAGTGTTTGTCACAGAATCATACTGGCCTCATCAGAATTGGGTTTCGCTCATCAAAAGAATGTCAGGGCCAAATATTCAAAGGCATTTATTTGGATAGCAGTAGCTGTTAGCAGTGGCTAAAGCTTTAGCAGGTGAAATTCAGCAGCACTGTTTGGATATGCTGTCCTAAGAAACCGTATAAGTATCCAGTTAGTGGCTGAATATCACCTCTATCCATATAGGCAGTGCTGATCACCACTGAATAGGTATATTCAGCATTGCCACCCCTATGGATAGTGATGCTGAATATAGGCAGAAAATCTAAACTCTGTGGCCTGAGTTTGAAACAAGCACGGTGATGTTTGAATATTGACCTGATTGTTTCTCTCCTGTAATGAGTGTTTTCTGTAGACAGCAGGATGGATCGTGCACATGATCCCTCCCCCTCCATGAGAGCTGCATTCCTTCTCTAGCTATGGAACTAATTGAAGAGGGTTGAGGAGGCCATTGAGGCAGATGATCAAAAGCAAACGCCAGCGCTAGAGGCTGTTAGCGCTATACTAGCACCGGCATTTGCTACCACCCCATGATCGGAGCCCTCGAGCGCGTGAAACAACGCACTTGAGGGCTCTTACTGCAAGTAGCATGCAAGCGCATGCTAAACAGAGCTCTTAGCGCAAGTAGCTTGTAGGTGCATGCTAATCAGCACTTAACGCATTCATCCCCAATGATAAGAGACCAGCACGCCAAAGATTGGGTCGGTGGCCGTGACAAACCCTACGCCAGCTCCGAGCTGGTGCTAAGGTTTGCAGATCATTGGAGAGGAATGGTGAGTCCTGTCCAGCATGCATTTGCATGCTGGCAGGCCCCATTCCCCCCTACAGCAAACCTGCCAGCGAGGGCAGTTGAGGATGTCCAAAATTTGGACGTGTCTGTGACGGGGCAGTTGAGGACATCCAAATTTTGGACATCTCTGTAATGGGCAGTTAAGGACGTCCAAAATTGGATGTTTCTATGAGAAAGACGTCCACACCTTCGCTATACCTGCGACACCCCCTTGAAATTTGGCCGTCCCTGCAACAGAGCAGTTGAGGACATCCATCTTCCGATTTAAAGATGGGCGTCTTTCTCTTTTCATTGGCCTCCAGCCAGACCTGTCAAACAGAATAGTTGAGGACATCCATCTTCAGCCCAGACCTATCAAACAAGTGCGGGAGGATTGTGCTGAGCGCATGCTCAGGCACAATTCTCCCGCACTTCTACCCCATAATCAGAGATAATTGCGCTGCTTAAATTTGCATGCAATTATTTCTGATCATAGGTCTAATAGTGCCCCACGCTGTTCCAGTGCTATTTTAGAGCGCGGGGAACAGCGCGGGGCTTTTGATCATCTGCCTGTGAATGCTGAAAGAGCTGCACATGCTCAGAACTTTTCACGCGAGATAAGTCAGGCACGCAGGTTGTAGAATAGGGGGCATAGGGCAGATCCATGCATAATTACTAATGATTGCCAATTAGTGCTTGTTAATGCCGATAATTATCACGTATTTATCCAATTAGTTTGAGCAGATCTGTGAACCGCACCCAAATTTGTGCACCCAACTTTGGGTGACCTGTACAGAATACATTACATTACATCACGGTGCTTCCGCAGTCACCTTTAGAGTTCTTTCTGAGTGGATCACAAATCTCAAGACCTAGGACTTTCCTCAGACGCAACATCAAAATACACATTGCAATATTTCAATCAAATAAAACAAAACCTAAAATTATACTCTAGTAAGCACAAATTTAGAGAATAAAATGCTTTTAACAGTTTCTGAAACTGAAAATAATTCCATAACATCGTAATACACATTCCAAATCAAAGTCACATGGTAAGGAAAAGATATTGACAAAGATGTATAAGATCTAACCTTGGCCATTGTAGGAAACTACAAAATCATCCAGTTTTTCAGAGAAAAGACATCACAATTACATAACATTTGCACAATTATCCTCATGCTAATTTTTCCTTTGCTACATCCATTCAGAAGTACTCCCAGGGTGTTGTGAGCGAGCATCATTTTCCCATTTCTGGGCATTCTGCGTGTCATCTTCTAAAAGTCTAATTGCTCAAAATATGACATACTGCTTATTATCAATGAGCCTTCTGGGATGACCCATACTTCTCAGTATAATCTGATGCTGTCTCTAAGCAGTGACTGTTTCAATAACTCTCTGTTCAGTCTTCTTTTCTCTGCCAGAACTGAGTTATCTTCATGGTTCTATTTCTATCCAAGATTCTCCCAAGCTCATTGTTTTTAAAGGTCAAGAGCATCACCTTTTCTTTCTGTACCATTCTCTGTGCTATATCAGCAGGTGATTGCAGGATTGGACTGTAGAATAAGGGGGGAAGGGGCATGCGACTTGATATACCAACTACATTCAAAGTGGTTTACATAGCATATACAGGTACTTATATGTACCTGGGGCAATGGAAGGTTGAGTGACTTGCCCAGAGTCACAAGGAGCTGCAGTGGGAAAGGGAATTGAACCCAGTCCCCCAGGATCAAAGTCTGGTACACTAACCACTAGGCTACTCTTCTACTCCACGGATTAATTTCTCCAAGTTCAAAGATTTTCAAATAAATTTTTAAAAGACTCTGGGATTAAATATTTCTCTTTCAATATATTAAGTAGGATTCCTCAAGATGAATTGATCTGCAAGGAGTAATTTTTCAACATTTAAGAAAATACCACCAAAAATGTAGCTGGTTCACAGAAGGATGCAGAAGTAAAACTAAGGGGGAAAGGGGGGGCAGGGATAACAGAAGGGGGGATGTAAGAGGAATGCGGAAGAAGACCCAGATGAGAGAAAAAAAATTGCTAAAAAGGAATAAGAAACAGATGAGATGTGTGATGCTTTGTCTTTCCTGTAAACATTAAAATGTGTGCAGACATTAGGCACACATTTTAATGTATCACACTGTCACAGCTCAGCACTCACAGGTTCTCTCATGCACGTGTAGCAGACATAACTTCCCTTGTGTGCATATTCACATACAGGTGAACCCTTTCATTCACACTAAATATAGTCAGACACACCCATACATTGGATACATACCTTTTGTTCCTGGGAGTGGGGGAGCAACCCAATGGCTGTAGCATTGGGCAGGGTACCAATTCCACTGTGGCTCCTTGTGATCTTGAGCAAGTCAGTTAACCCTTTGTTACCTCAGGTACAAACTTAGAGCTCCTTTCACTAAAGCATGCTAGTGAATTAGTGTGCGCTACGTCCCATGCAGATCATAGGTATACAATGGACTGCTCAGCATTTAGGGCTAGATTCTTTATATTGCGCCTTGATTTTTGCATGGAAATCAAAGCATACTCTATAAAGTATGCTTTAATTTAGGTGTATGTTATAGAATACACCGTGCTGCTCCGCCCGACTAAATTTAGTCAAGGTCAATTATGCCAACGAAAATCTAGTGTAAATCCCGATGCGTAAATTAGTCATGGAGCAGGCATATTGTATAATAACACGCATAGATTTTAGAAGTGCCCATGACCTGCCCATTCCACTCTCATAACCATGCCCACTTTTCAACTATGCGACTTAGAATTTACGCGCACCACGCTACAGAATACATTTAGCGAGTTATGCACATAAATCTTAATACCAATTAGTGCTGATAATTGCTTGTTAACATCCAATTGACAGTGCTGATTAGCTAGTTAACCAATTAAGTTGCATGTATTGTTATAGAATGCTTCGATTTTTGTGTGGAAATTAAGGCACCATATATTGAATCCCGGGGTTAGCGTTTGCTAAATCTATTAGCACACCTCAGTAAAAGGTCCCCTTAGATGTAAGACCTACAGGGATAGGAAAATGCCTACTGTACCTGAATGTAACATGCCTGGAGCTACAATGGGGAAAAAAAAAGACATGAGTTAAATCCCAAGTCTCTACCCCCTTCCATTCCCCCCCCCCCACCACCACCACTGCCATCAATAGCTGCAGAACGGGGAGGAAGCACATGATTGAAAATTTCCTTGGTGAAGGAGGGTAAGTCAAGCCCTCTTATCACGGCCACATTAGGATCTGAAAACACCCTATCTCCCAGATTCTGTATAAGGTGCGGCGAGTAGTGCTCATTAAACTGTGCGCGCCTAATTTACACATGCTACTCAATTGAGTAATATGCCAATCAGTGATTATAATTGGCTGATAACCAATTATCAGTAATTAGCAATAATTGGAATTTACACATGCTTCTTTTTAGGCATTTTCTAAAAAGAGGCGCATGTAAATTCTAACACATGTAGCTGAAGAAGGGGCACAGCCATGGGAGGAGTGTGCATGTGTCAGGAGCATTACTCAAATTTATGCATGTTATAGAATTCAGGGGGGAACACGCCCACATTTATGCACGGGTATTTACACCAGGTTTTGAGTGGCATAAATGACCACGCCTAAATATAGGCACATTTCCCAGTCCTATGCACTATTCTGTACATTGTACCTAACTTTAGGTGCGCTCTATAGAATAACGCTAGGTGAATTAATTGGATGTGTCTAAATTTTAGACACCATTTACAGAATTTGGCCCTATGGTCTAGATTCTATATATGGTGCCTGAAAATTCCATGTAGAAAAAAAAACATGCCTAGATTTATTCTCCAAAGTACACTTACATTTTATAGAATAGGCTTAAATTTCCATGTGGTATACAGAACACGCCGAGCGTCGGTCCATGTAACTAAATTTAGTCACGGTCCGTTACGCCAACTAAAACCTGGTGTAAATCCCAACACCTAAATTAGGCATGGAGTGTGTGTACTCTATAGCAACACGCATAGATTTTAGAAATACACATGACCCACCCATACCATGCCTATAACCATGCCCACTTTTCAATTATGTGACTTAAAATTTAGGAGCACCACATTACAGAGTATGCTTACATAGTAGTGCCATATATTCTAATTTATGCCAATTAGTGCTAAAAATTGCTTGTTAGCATCCAATTATCAGTGGTGATTAGCTTGTTAACTAAGTTATGCACATTGTTATGGAATACACTTTGATTTCCACGCGGAAATTGAGGTGTGATACATAGAATCCTGGGGTATATGTCTACTTGCCATGACAAAATGCTGATTGGTCACATATTGCAAAGTCTTCTTCTTTAGCAGGGTAGCTCCTTATTTATGTCCATAAATGTTGCTGGGTTTGGTGGGGGGGGGGGGGGGGGGGGGGGTTGTAGTCCCCTGCCTATATAGCCTGACTCCAATTCTAGGAGATTGAATCATATAACTCCGTTATTTTAGGAGCAACGCTGGCTCCCAATAGTTATTAATATCAAATTTATGATGCTTATCCCAGTGGCGTAGCCAGAAAACCAATTTTGGGTGGGCCTGAGCCCAAAGTGGGTGGCACAAAAGTTTCTCTGCTTCGCCCTACCTTCACCTCAAAATATAAATACTACTACTACTACTTAACATTTCTAAAGCTAATGAGGATCCTCAAACTCTGTCAGCTGAAGACTTCCTCTGAAAGTGGCCAGAACTTCCCTTTACCAAGCTTGGCAGGCAGCAGCAACATCCCTAAGCGACCAAAGCTGGCACCCCTTGCATCCTTAGTTGTCAGTAACTCAAAGATGCTGTCGCCAACTGCAGAGCTTGGTAGAAGGGAGCTCTGACTGCCTTTGGAGGATGGATGCTTGGGGAGCCCCATCAGCTATAAAGCAAGGGTAAGGGCCAGTGTTAGACATGCTCTGGCCCAGGTAGGAAAATAAAGGAGGGCACTCTCTCCAATCCCCTCTCTTCCCTGCCTCCCTTCCGATTTCTGTACCTGCCATTACTATCACACTGACAGACCCTCACCAAAAACAGAACAAGGGATCACAAGTTAGAAATAAAAATATTTACACAAAAATTGAATTGAGAACCCCAAGAAGTTAAACTTAACATGTACTACAACCCTGAAGAAATAAAAACAAAAATGCATTTCCTTTGTACTGAACACAATGCAAAGACATTTGCTATGCACTTTTCACAAAGCTAGCATATTCCATTTAAACATTCAAAATAAAATGCTTTTTTTCTACCTTTGATGTCTGGACATTTTATTTTTCCATTATGTTGCTTATAATTTCCTGGCGTCTACTAATTCTCCTTCAAGTGACTGCTGTGCATTTGTCTTTTCTCCTCTCTACTGTCTATTCCCTCACTACATCTACCTCCGACATACTGATCATTCCTTTTTAGCTGCTTCCTCTTTTTTTTTTATTTTCTGCCTCTCTGTCAACTCAAATTTTACTCTCTTTCTCGCCTTTCTCCTTCTTTTTACTTTACAGCTCGCCTATCAGATCGTCATCTTCTTCTCTCACCCACTTGCTCTCCCATTACCCAACTCACTCCTTCTCCAGCCATTCCCTTTCAACTTTAATCTACTCCCCATTACTATATTTCTATCTTCTGTAATCACTATCCTCTCATCCATTTCCTTGCCACCCTCTTCCTCCTCCCCCCTCCAGCATCTCCCACATGGTTCCACCATTCCCAGCATCTTCCTCCATCCACCCTTCTAGCTCCCTGTCCCTTCTCTCCTCCCCATGGTCCAGCATTTCTCCCTCTCTCTTTCCTCCCATTGTCTGGCATCTCTCCATCATTCTCATTTGCTCCTGGATCCAATATCTCCCTCTCTCCCCTCTCCTATGAATCTCCCCTGCCTCTCATCCAACCCCATGTCCTACATCTCCCCCTCTCTCCCATTGTCCACATCCTTCTTTCCCCCTCCCTTGTACCCCAGATCCAATAGCTGTCTTCCCCCTCCTTCCCATGCAGCATTCTCTTCCTTCCTCCACCATGTCCAACATTTCTGTCTCTCTCCCACTGTCCACCATCTCTGTCTCCCCCTCCCTTGTGCCCCAGGTCCAATATGTCTTTCTCCTCCACCCATTGAGCGTCTCTCCCTTCTTCCCATCCACTGTCATGCCCAACATTTCTCCCTCTCTTCTCCATGCACCATCTCTCCCTCCCCTCCAGCCCCATATACAAGATTTCTCCCTTTCTTGCCCCCCTCTACCCCTTTGTCTCTCTCTCTCTTCCTTCCCTCCACCCTCATGCACCATCTCTCCCTTCTCTTCACCTGTGTCCAACATTTCTCCCTGTGTTCTCCCTCCCCTCCCCCATGCAACATTTCTCCTTCTCCATCCACCCCATATCTCTTGTCCCTATCCCCCTCTCCCTCCAGGCAGCATTTCTCCCTCTCCTCCCACTAAACAAGATTTCTCCCTCTGCTCCGCTGCCTGCCCGGTACCTTGGCTGAGTGAGCACCAAATGTAGCTATGCGCACCTCTCCCCAGGCTCCGCTTCGCCGCATGATCGTCGCTCCCTGCACTCTTCCTCTCGCCCGCCACGCTGCACAGGCATTCACACAGGCAGCCGCGCTCCCCCCCGCCGCGTCCATCTGGTCCTCTGATACATTTCCTGTTAGGACCGGATGGACGCGGCAGGGGAGAGCACAGCCGCCTGCATGAATGGCAGCACCGCGCGACAGGCGAGAAGAAGAATGCTGAGCGATGCAGCGAAGTGGAGCCTGGGGAGAAGCAGCGAGCGAAGGATGTGAATGGGCGCCTGGGCGGGCCTGGAGGGAAAGTGGGTGGGCCTGGGCCCACCCAGGCCCACCCGTGGCTACGCCCCTGGCTTATCCTGGTGGACCAGATCTTCTATACTGGAATCCTAAGTTGTTGGAATTTATTGTATTTTACATGCATTGACTGTCACCTATTATTTCTCTGTGATTACTCTGTGACCTCTGATGTGAATTACTTAGAGAGGTCACACAGCTATGTAACTTCCTGTGGGGGTCAGATGCAGCACATGCAGCACATGGAGCACATGGAGCTCATGATCTCTCCTAACCTGAGAGGATCTATGGTGGTGTGAGCATCCATTACCATCTAAGCACATGGAAGGAGCTGATAAGACAAATGTATAGTAATATGTATATATAAGCCTGTCTGATTATAATCTAACTACAAACTGTGAGTAAACAGATGTTTTGTTACTTCAACTTTAAAGTGACTCAGCAGTGAATTATTCAGGGGTGAATGAGAGAGAGATGAAGAAAGAAATTAACATTTCTAAAGCTGAAGCTGTGTGTACTAAAATCTGTTAATTATTTACTACAAATAATCCAACAAAAGGGTTATGGGCCCAGGGCTCAGGAATTGAAAAAGAAGAGAAATATTACCAGGCAGAAAAAAAGGCCACATTTTTCTCTTAAGTTTTAAAGGAAAGATTAAGTCTGTCTCTCTCTCCCCCCACACAGCAGACAGAAGGCTAAGAAAATGGCTGAGGGAAGAAATTCACCATTGTTCTATTCTCTCAAGGTGCCTAGATTAACTGAGTTTAATTATCAGCAGTGGGAACTAAGATTCATATGTCTCCTTCGAGCAAAAAGATTAGATATATGCTTAGACCAAGACAGAACAGCTGAAAATATGGCTGAATGGGACAATGCAAACTATTATGTGAAGTGCATGCTTTTGGAAGCTCTCTCAGAGAAACAAGCCATATTAGTGGAGGGAAAAGATACACCAAAGGACATTTTATATAAACTGAGAACTATGTATGCAACTACATATGCAAAGCAGCAACCAATTTGGTTGGCAGAGTTGAATGAAACCAAATTAAGGGATAAAAGTAAATGTAATGATCACATTATGCATCTTATGTCTTCATTTCAAAAGCTAGAACTTTCTGGAATTCCCATGTGTGATGCATTGAAAAGAGCATTTCTTTTTACCTCACTATCAAAGAAGTTTGATGTTTTTAGGTCTGTAAATGAGGCCATTGAAGGGCAATCTTTTGAACAGGCAACATCAAAACTAAGGCAGGAATGCATAATAAATGATTCTGAGGAGATGTGTTCTCAAAGTCAGTCAGAGAGAAATGAAACAAATTTCTTGGCAAAGAACAGAGGAAGGCGGAGCTATGGGAAAACTCCACCCAAGGGCAAGCTGATTTGCTACTCATGTGGAAAGGAGGGACATGTATCTAAATGGTGTAAGGAAACACAAAACACTCCCTCTAGCTCACCTAAGCCAATGGAACTAAAGAATTTTCAAACCAGGAAATGTATGAAGGACAAAGATAAACACAAGGGCTTTCTAATGGCAGAAAAATCTTTGACTATGGTAAATAATAATTCAAATGAAAGTACTTGGATTTTGGATTCAGGGAGCACATGCCATTTAACCAATTGTAAAGATTTCTTTCAGGAAATGTGTCCAGAGGAAGGTATTCTTAAAACTGCAAACGCAGGGACTGCTAAGATCCAAGCAAAAGGTATTGGATTCTTAAAATGCAAAGTGTCTAATGAAGTTAAAGAAATTCCTGTAAGTGATGTCTTGTATATTCCCCAAGCAGTTTGCAACATGCTTAGTGTATCTACATTAGATAAGAAGGGATTTGCGATTCATTTTGAAAACAGTAAGTGCACAATCTCTAAAAATGATGAAGTGTATGCTGAAGCTTTTATGCATAATGATGTTTATAAGCTGAACATTTCAGGTGAAGCCTCACATATGGTGCAAGTAAGGAAGAATGATGGTAAATGTAGTCTGGAAATCTGGCACCGCCGCCTGGGACATCGTGATTCTAAGGTGATCCAGGATCTTTACAGTAAGCAACTGGCCACCGGCATTCAGATAAGTGCAGATGCTGGTAAAATGGAGAAATGCATAGACTGTGTTACTCAAAAAGGTGTGAGACCCTCATTTCCTGCATACACAGGAAATAGGAGTAATAAAGTGCTGGACTTAATACACAGTGACTTATGTGGACCGTTTAATATCCCATCATTGGGAAATAACAGATTTGTGCTAATATTCTTGGATGATTTCTCTAGATATTGTGTGGCCTATTTGCTGAAAGAGAAAAGTCAAGTCACAGACATGCTGAAGAAATACGTAGCCATGGTGAGCAATAAATTTGAAAGAAAACCAAAGGTTCTTCAGACCGACAATGGTGGTGAGTTCACTTCACAAAGCATGCGCACATTTCTAGAACAAGAAGGCATTCAACATATCACAACAGTAGCTTACACACCAGAGCAAAATTCTGTTGCAGAGAGAAAATTTAGGTCACTTGTGGAAATGACCAGGTGTATGCTGTCAGATAGCAATCTCCCTAAAAGACTATGGGGGGAAGCCATTCTCACAGCAGTGTACCTACAAAACAGAATGCCAACTAAAGGCGCTGAGCGCACACCACATGAGACATGGCATGGTAGGAAACCAAACCTGTCACACATAAGAACATTTGGAAGTACAGCATATGCTCATGTACCAAAGCAAAGAAGGCATAAGCTGGATTCCACAACAGAAAGGAGCATTTTAGTTGGCTATGCTCCAGGACACAAAGGATATAGAATTTTGAATCTGAAAACTGGCATTGTTGGCATAAGACATGTTACATATTTTGATGAAAACAAAAGGGTTGATAAAGGCTGGATTATCCCAGATGAACCTTATCATCCAGAATATGAAACTAGAACCATAATAGACATGCCAGTGTATATAAATGCCATACCAAGGCAGATGTCTGAAAGCAACTCATCTGTATCTAACGAGGAACAGGCAGAGGAAGCAGACACAGAAAGGATCATTGAAGAAGACAGTACAGTTGGAGAAGGGGAATCAATTGGAGAAGGACTCTCAGATTTTGAGGATGCGGAAAGGTCAGACCAACCTGTTGTCAGACGCTCATCCAGGGAAAACAAAGGTGTTCCACCCCTAAGACTGTCTTACTTAACAAAGTCAGCAGAAGCTCAAGAGCCCTTAACATGGGATGAGATTGAGAAAATGCCAGCAGAAGAAGCTGCTGAATGGCGTAAAGCTGCACAAGAAGAAATTGATGCATTGGATAAAAATAATACTTGGATTCTTACAAAATTACCTCCTGGCAAGAAAGCTATAGGATGCAAATGGGTATTCAAGTTAAAAAGGAATGCACAAGGAAAAGTGGAAAGGTATAAAGCCAGATTAGTCGCAAAGGGATATCTTCAAAAATATGGAGAAGATTTTGATGAAGTGTTTGCACCTGTAGTGAAACACACGACAATCAGAACACTTCTGAGCATTGCAGTCTCAAAAGGCATGCAAGTCAAACACATTGATGTGAAAACAGCGTTTCTTCACGGAGATATAACTGAAGACTTGTACATGGAACAGCCAACAGGTTTCATAAATACAAAACAAAGACAGCTAGTGTGTAAATTAAACAAAGGTCTTTATGGATTAAAGCAAAGTGCAAAATGTTGGAATGAAAAATTGCATGAAATATTGACAAATTTAGGATTTAAGCAAGGTGAAGCAGATAAATGCTTGTACACTAGGTGCACAAATGGACAATATGCATACATTTTAGCTTTTGTTGATGATCTGCTCATTGCAAGCAAAAGTGAGCAAGAGTACAAGGACATTGTAAAGTGTTTAAACCTCAATGTTGAGATAAAAGAACTTGGTAATGTGTCATACTATCTTGGTATAGAAATTGAGAAACAAAATGATGGTTCTTATCTTCTAAGCCAGAAGCAGAAAATAAATGAGCTTATTGAAAGTTTAGGTATGCAAGATGCCCAAGTTGTAAGCACTCCCATGATCACTGATTTTCTGAAGGATGAAACAGTAAGAGAACCTTTACCAGATAACATCCAATATAGATCAGCCATAGGTAAGCTTTTATATCTAGCTACCACATACAGGGCTGATATAGCAAATGCAGTAGGAATTTTGAGCAGAAGGGTCAGCTCACCTACCAAATCAGATTGGACTGCAGTTAAAAGGATGGTAAGGTATTTAAAGGGTACCATTGATTGTAAATTAAAGATTTCAGCCAATAGTAATCCAAAACTAATATGTTACTGTGATTCAGATTGGGCAGGGGATCATTCTGATTATAAATCCACAAGTGGATATGTGTTTATGTATGGAAATGTACAAATTTCATGGGCCAGTCATAAACAAAGTATTGTGAGTTTGTCTTCTACAGAAGCTGAATACGTGGCCGTATCGGAAGCGTGCAGAGAACTGATGTGGATTGAAAAACTTATGCTGGATTTTGGAATAGCTGAAAAGAGACCAATCCAGATAATGGAAGATAATCAGAGCTGCATCCGACTGTCACAGAATGACAAGGTTCAGTCACGCACCAAGCACATCGCAACGAAATACCACAACGTGCGAGAGTTGGCGAAAGAAGGGGTCATCAGTCTACACTATTGTCACACCAGTGAGATGACAGCTGACATCATGACCAAACCGTTACCCAGAGAACATTTTGTGAATTTGCGTATAAAGCTTGGACTTTGTATGAATAAATAATTGCATGACAGTTATGCATGAGAAGGGGTTTGTTGGAATTTATTGTATTTTACATGCATTGACTGTCACCTATTATTTCTCTGTGATTACTCTGTGACCTCTGATGTGAATTACTTAGAGAGGTCACACAGCTATGTAACTTCCTGTGGGGGTCAGATGCAGCACATGCAGCACATGGAGCACATGGAGCTCATGATCTCTCCTAACCTGAGAGGATCTATGGTGGTGTGAGCATCCATTACCATCTAAGCACATGGAAGGAGCTGATAAGACAAATGTATAGTAATATGTATATATAAGCCTGTCTGATTATAATCTAACTACAAACTGTGAGTAAACAGATGTTTTGTTACTTCAACTTTAAAGTGACTCAGCAGTGAATTATTCAGGGGTGAATGAGAGAGAGATGAAGAAAGAAATTAACATTTCTAAAGCTGAAGCTGTGTGTACTAAAATCTGTTAATTATTTACTACAAATAATCCAACATAAGTTACATGTATTCGCTTTTGATCCTTTATTGTCCTGCTTGCACCTTCTGCTTATCACTAGCCAACCTGTTGGTAGTTCCTTCACATACAAGACTTAGGGATCCTTTTACTAAGCTGCAGTGATAAGCAGTAGTGTACACTTACCATGGCTAACTGTGTAACGCGCTTAGGCATCTTGCAGTAAGTTTGAAATTGGAATATGGTAGCTGCGTGCCATAAAAATGTCATTCTTGCACAGACAATCCTGCTTATAATCGAACGAGAAAAACGCCCAAGTTCCGACCTAAATCGGGAGATGGACGTTTATCTCACAAAAACGAATAAAGCGGTATAATCGAAAGCCAATTTTTGGACGTTTTCAACTGCACTCCGTCGCGGATGTGGACAAAGTTGATGGGGGCATGTCAGAGGTGTGGCGAAGGCGGAACTGGGGCATGGTTATCTGCCGAACAAAGATGGGCGCATTTCACCGATAATGGGAAAAAAGTATGCGTTTTTAGCTAGAATTTAGGACACTTTTCCTGGACCCTGTTTTTTCACGAATAAGGCCCCAAAAAGTGCCCTAAATGACCAGATGACCACTGGAGGGAATCGGGGATGACCTCCCCTGACTCCCCCAGTGGTCACTAACCCCCTCCCACCACAAAAAAATGATGTTTCACAACTTTTTATTTTCACCCTCCAATGTCATACCCAGCTCCCTGGCAGCAGTATGCAGCTCACTGGAGGAGTTGTTAGGGGGTGCAGTGGACTTCAGGCAGGTGGACCCAGGCCCATCCCCCCTACCTGTTACAATTGTGCTGCTTAATGCTTATTAGTCGTCCAACCCCCCCCAAACCCACTGTACCCACTTGTAGATGCCCCCCTTCACCCCTTAGGGCTATAGTAATGGTGTAGACTTGTGGGCAGTGGGTTTTGAGGGGGATTTGGGGGGCTCAACACACAAGGGAAGGGTGCTATGCACCTGGGAGCTCTTTTACCTGTTTTTTTGGTTTTGTAAAAGTGCCCCCTAGGGTGCCCGGTTGATGTCCTGGCATGTGAGGGGGACCAGTGCACTACGAATCCTGGCCCCTCCCACGAATAAATGTCTTGGATTTATTCGTTTTTGAGCTGGGCGCTTTCATTTTCCATTATCGCTGAAAAACAAAAACGCCCAGCTCACACATTGTTGAATAAAACATGGGCGTCTATTTTTTCCCAAAATACGGTTCGGTCCACCCCTTCACGGACCCGTTCTCGGAGATAAACGCCCATGGAGATAGGCGTTTTCGTTCAATTATGCCCCTCTATGTGTGTTTGGAGGTGGAGAGTGGATGTTTCTGTGTTAATCAGTGGAGGAGTGGCCTAGTGGTTAGAGCACCAGTCTTGCAATCCAGAGGTGGCCGGTTCAAATCCCACTGCTGCTCCTTGTGATCTTGGGCAAGTCACTTAACCCTCCCTCCATTGCCTCAGGTACAAAATTAGATTGTGAGTCCTCCTGGGACAGAGAAATATCCAGTGTACCTGAATGTAACTCACCTTGAGCTACTACTGAAAAAGGTGTGAGCAAAATCTAAATAAATAATCAGCGCACCTATATTACTATGCACTAATTAGCACAGGATTACTGTATGAGCTATTTCTGCCTATAAAATAGGTGTCTGTAAGTGCTAACATGATAATTTTTTTAATGGCCGTGTGCTAAAGGCAACATTAGTGCATGGCCATAAGTACAAAAAAAAAGGGAAAACTGGCCATTTTACTGTTGCAAAATAGTCTTAGCACAAGGAAAAACTGGCCTAAAGGCACACTAAGGCCACTTTATACTGAAGCTTAGTAAAAGGACCCCTTAGATTGGACATCAGTAGGGACACTGCCTTCAGCTGTTTTGCACGTCTCTCTGGAATATGCTTCCAATCAAAATCAGGCTAGAAAGTTCCTAAAGGAAATTTAAAACAGGTTAAAGCATGGTAATTTCTTGAAAACCTATGATTTATCTTAACACAAATGTGATATGATTTAGCTACCTTTTCTACTCTGGAAACCCATAGTCATGGCCGTAAGATGAATGGCTTTCTTTCCCTTTTGTATCCTTTTTTTTATTTGCGCTGCTTTGTCTGTTGGTTTTTAAATTGTTGTGCTACCATTCTATCCCCTCCTTTTGCGTGTTCTCTCACATGCACATGGTTTTTTTTTTTGTAATAAACATTGTAGACTTTGTTTTTATTGACATCAGGGTCCTGATATTCAGATTACGGGAGGTAGCTGGGTTGCCTCCCACGATCAGCGCTGAGCTCGAATATTCAATTCCGGGACATTTCCGTTGACCAGCATTGAATATCTGGTTTATTTTTGGGTGGTTCCAACTTAACCAGCCAAGCCAATATTCAGCGCTGGTCGGTTAAATTGTGCTAACAATGAGGGAGAAAAGCTGCACTGAGTGAATAGTATGGCCAGGAAGCATAGTGGTGGGGTTCCAAAAGCAGGGCAGGAGGAAGAAAGTGCAGAAGAGAAAGGGATGAGGACTAGAAGGAGAACACTTGGGAAGGGGCCACAGCAAAGGCAGCAGAAAGCTGCCATGGGGGATGGCAGGAGGGACAGGACAGAAGGTAAGACAACCAGAAAGGAGTCCTGGGTGGGGAAAACAGGGCAGGAAAGAATGCACCTAAGAAGGAGCAATAGAGGGACAGCATTCTGGAAGGGACCATGGGGGGGAGGACCGAAGGTAGGACGTGAAAAAAAGAGAGGCCAATCAGGAAGAGGCCATGAGGGGGAGGAGGATAGGAGGAAAGGTGCCCAGGAAAAGGCTATGGAGGAAAAGCGACGGGGAGAAGACAAGGGCTGCAGGAGGAGAGAGAAAGCAGGAAAAACACTCAGGAAGGGTCCAAGGCTTGAGACGAAGGAAGCAGTCATAGAGAGGAAAGGACAGGAAAGAAGGCACCTAGGAATTTGATAAGTGTTGGGGGAAGCAGTACAGGAGGAAAGACACTCAGAAAGACTCCATATGAGAAGAGCAGGTGCTCAGGAAAGGGAGAAGGCAGGAGGGAGAAGACCAGTAGAAATGAATACAGGGGAAGAGGGTGGGAGATAAGGTACCTGGGAAGGGACCAAGAGTAGGGTGGAAGAAGGGCAGAAGAATGTGCCATAGGAGAGGGCAAGAGGGAGAGATGACTGCCAGGGATTTATTTATTAGGATTTTCCACTTCTTTGAAGAAATTCACCCAAGGCAATTTACAGCATCAACAATCTGGGCATAGGGATCAAGCAGAGGGTATTAGCAGCATACAGAAATCAAGGATCATTTTGATATTCCCACAGGTAAAATATGCAGGTACTAAGCTACCTGAGCAGATGCCACACCAGAAATTTAAAAAGGGAAACTTTGTGGGGAATTTTCCTTTAAATATTAATTTGTAGGCCTAGGAGTATATATCTAACTGCTGAGGGGGAAGCTAAAAGAGAGACACTGGTGAGGAGGAGCTGGGACAAGAGAGATTAGAAGTTTGACAGCTGGGTGGAAAAAGACACTGAAGGGGTGTACTAGGAAAAAGAAAGACTATTGGAGGGGGCAAGACTGAATCTTGTAGAGAAATGATGAATGGGAAAGAGAGAAAGACTGGTGGTTTGGCAACATGGGTGAGGGAGAAACTAGTGAGGAAAGGTTTATGAGAGAGAGAGACTTGTAGGGAGAGCTTCCTCCAGCATCATTAGATTAGGGACTACACAGTGAGAAATAGATTGGAAAGGTAAAAATATGTTAATTAGTTTTGTTTAAATTAGTGAGCTGGCCACAGTATTATGAAACCTTTTTAAAGTCACCATAGAGAAGTTTTTGGAAGAAACAGGGAAGTCAGGGTTTTGCCTCCCAGTCTGTTTTTTTTTTAGAGAGGTTTAGGAAGAAGAAAGCAACTACAAAGAAGCACCGGTGAAGTCCAGTCCAGCATTCATGGGCCCCCAAGCAAGAAAGATTGGAACTGCAGCGACTACAGGGAAAAGAGGAAAACCAGCGAAGTAACTGGGAAGTAAAAGTTTAAAGCTATACTTATCTGAGGGGAAGTCCGGAGTCCTGAACCTAAGGAAACAAAAACGTGACAACAAAGTATCAAATTCTGGTTAAGTGTAAGGAAATGAAACAGTAAAGAAACCAGTTGCAACTGGTGGTTAGAAAGTTAAAAAAAATAAATGCAAGAAAAAGGAACTTATCTGATACTGTTGTTGGTAGGATAGCTTGTGTTGCCTGGAAAAGGGAGAATACAAGAAACATTTGTATAATTTTCAAGCGAAGCAGTTATACTGTTATTTAAGTATTCAGAGTTAAGCTTAGTAGAAAATGTTGTGTTAAAAAGTTATTATAATTCTGTTGGAAACAAATAAACTTTATATTTTGCAATTATCCAAACTGGTCTCCTTCAAATTCAGAATCTATCCTAAACTTAGTTTTTTATTCCTCTCCCACCCTTTGAGGACGGGAGACGAGGTTAGTTGATTTGTACCTCCTTTCGGTTTTGGCAGGGAGTTCCTAATTGCGGGCCACGACTACTGACCATCAACCCTCAGAGAACATACAGCCTACATCGCTTGCCTTACCAGGGAGGGCTGGTCACACTATTACTCTGATCATATGGGAAAAGTGCGAGAGGTTTGTGGCAATCCTCCAGTACTAATTTGATGGGTCTGGGCTGTCAAGAACCTGGACCTGTCAAACGAAGAGATGGAGGTCCATGGGACTCAGACTTCCGCCATCCACCACCCGAACCCCCCCCCCCAAGACAGTAACATAGGGGGCAGGAGGTCCGGTGAATTCCAGACCCCTGACACCCCCATGACGTGAGGGCCCGGGGACTGGAAGTGGATCTCTAGCCCCCCCCCAATCCCCCAACACCCAAAAAAAAGCCCTGGTGGCCCAAGTGGACTGCTGTTCCAAACCCCATGCTCCCTAGTGGTCTAGCAGAGCCCTCCCCTCATACCTCTGATGGAGGAGGGAGTAGCACACTCCCTCCTCGTCTAGCACTGCCTTCAAAATAGCAGTGCCCTGCCCAGTGCATTCTGGGATGCACTGGGTGGGGCCTCCCTACCATATAAGATACGTCTAGTAGCGCTATAGAAATGATAAGTAGTAGTAGTAGTTCTCCCTTATATGGTATGGAAGCCATGGCCAGGACATCCCAGGATGCAGTGTGCAGGGCTGGGCACCACCATTTTTGAAGGCAGTGCTAGAAGAGGAGGAGCTGTGCCACTCCTTCCTGCACTGCAAAGGTATGGGGGGAGAGGGGGCCACTAGACCACCAGGTTGGGGGGGGGGGGACTTGTGTTTGTGGCCTACTGAGGCACCAGGGCTTTCTTTTGGGTGCAAAGAGGGGTTAGGGGGGCTGGCTCCCCATGTTCTTGTATTGGTGGGGGGGGGGGCAGGGGGCTGGAGATCCACTGGACCTCCAGCTCCCTTATCACTGGCTTGGGATGGGGGAGTCAGGTTTGGGTCATCTGTTGGGGGATATGGGGGGTGGCCTGCTAGCATGCAAATGCATGCTGGACAGGGATCCCTATTCCTCCCCAATGCTCTAGTAAACCCTAATGCCAGCTCCGAGGTGGCATAGGGTTTACATCAGTAGCAGTGCGCTAGTTTGGCGTGCGCCCACTGAGCACTGGGGAGGAATACCAATGTCCCTGCTGTATATAATGAAATGAACCTAACTAGGGCTGTCCAAAAACAGGTCAAGAGGAGCTCTTGTGACAGGCTTGCAGAAAGAGGAGCATGAAGCAATCTTCCATGCAAGGTGTTTACTAAAGAATATGGTAAAAGGGATTTTCTTGGGACTTCACTACCCCAGTTGCAAAGGTCTAAAGTATAAACTAGTACACGCGTCCTGTTTTTCTTACATTGGCACGCAATTGTGGAATGCATTACCACTGGATCTGAAAAATATTCGTGACCTCATCAACTTTCGAAGATCTTTAAAGACTTTCCTTTATAACAAGACTTACCATAATAATCAATAATTGGAAATCCAACACATCACTAATTACCTGATAATCTGTCTGCCTTCTGATTTATTGAACTGATTATATCCATTATGTTTCACATGCTCTTTATGTAACCAATTGTTTATCTTCTCTTGATTGGCGCATTCTTTTCCTCCTCACAAAATCCCAGATATTCTGTCTATTTCAATTTATAACTATCAAAATAATTCACATCCCTAGATTTCTTCCATTGTCTCTCAATCTGATGCAGCTCCCTCCTTAACTGAATCACAGATAAAGACTTCCCAGGGCAAGGCTTATAGCCTGGGTCATCAGGGAGTTTACATTTCTGCGTGGGAGGGATTGCCAGGTTACCAAAGGTGGTTATTTCAAAGACTGATCCAGCCTTCATACGTTATACATGCACTCAGGAATGCACAATAATTAGTGTTGAAGTTTCTCTCTCTGAACATTAGATTACTGCAATTCACTCTACCAAATGAATATACTGAGGGTAATTTTATGCATCTAACTTGTGCAGCCAGTATAAGGATACGTTACACCAGTTTTCAATGGTAAAGTGCCTACACAGTTTCCCTTTGAAAATTAATCCACCAAAAAATACCCACACATTTACACCTGCTATTTAATATGGAAAAATAGAACTATAACTCCAGACTTCATCTTGGGCATACCTCTGCTTGCCCCACATACTAAATGGCATTATACAAATTATTTTATCTATTTATAATCCAGTTTTATAATGAGCTATTTCCATGCATTGACCACTGTTTTATGGAAACAAGTAGCCTTACACAGAAGGGTAATTTGCCCCTGCTCTGATGAAGGGTGTAAATATGGGTATGCACTTTATCCAGTTACAGATAAACTCTCTCAATACAGCTATCTGATTTGACTCCAACAGTGTACTATAACACAATCAGTCTGGAAAAACTGTTAGACTTAGTAGACAAACTTTTATAATATCTATTAAATTAAGTAAAAAGACCTCAGTTGTGCCGCTCAATGGATTCAACTTATACCATCAAGTCTTATGCACTGGCATCGTCATTGGTCTTTTATCCAAATCAAATTGTCTTGCCCAACTTATATGTCTGTTGTATTCAAAATTACTTGCACTTATCTTATCTTTTGTTGGCATGGGGGCATGTTGTCCTTCGTAACTGCTTCCTCAAGGACAACCCCCTTACATTTTAACCAAACACCTCCTCCTGACTGCTTTAGCAATGTAAGGGGGTTGTCCTTGAGGAAGCAGTTGGGTTGGGGATGGGGGACAGGAGGGAAGGAAGAGAAAGGCTGGTGCCTGGGAGGGGGGAACAAGAGAGAAGTAAGAGAGATGGACAGATACTGGCTCAGGGAGGTGGGGGGGGGGGGTACAGGAGGAAGGGAGGAGTGAGGGGAGAAACTGGACATGGGGAGGGATATGATCACACAGGAGAGATGCTGAACAGGGCAAGAATAAGTACTCAGAGAAAGGAGATGCTCAACATAGCAGGAAGATAGGGGAGGGACACAGATGAGAGATACCGTGCAGGGTGGATAGGGATGTAGTGAGAAGATGAATGGCGGACTTAAGAGAGAGAAGAACTGACAAATTGACAAGATGACCCTGGTAAGAGAGTAAGAAAAGCAGAGACACTGATCAACACAATTAGAAAAATTAAATGACCAGACAACAAAGGTTTAAAAAAAAAAAAAAGGAATTTTACTTTCTATTTATTGAATAGAATATGTCAGTTTTTGGAATGTACATGTAACCCTGGCTCCACTGCAAAGTTCCAGGCCCCGCTGGCTCTTCAGGCAGTAACCGAAACAAAGGTCACAGCAAAAGCTTTAGTTACTCACTTAGCTGGGTGCAGGCTGGGGCTGGACGTATTCTAGTAGGCCATATGGTTTTAAACCACACTTTATATTTATTAGTCCGGGAAGCAAATTAACTTTACTCTCAATCAGGGGCATAGCCAGAGTTTGGCGGGAGGGGGGGTCCAGAATCCGAGGTAAGGGGGCACATTTTAGCCCCCCGGCACCGCCAACCCCTCCCCCCGCCGCCACCACCACCACCAACAACTTTGCCCCCCCTGCCGACGACCCTCTTGACCCCCCCTCTCTCACTGCCAACCCTCCCCCGCCGCCGTTGCCTACCTTTGCTGGCAGGGGACCCCAACCCCTGCCAGCTGAGGTCCTCTTCTTCCAGCTCAAGGCTTCGTTCTGTTTCTGTGAGTCTGACGTCCTGCACTCACAGAAACAGAACGAAGCCTTGCGCCAGAAGAAGAGGACCTCGGCTGGCAGGGGTTGGGGTCCCCCGCCAGCAAAGGTAGGCGACGGCGGGAGGGGGAGGTCAAGAGGGTCGTCTGCAGGGGGGTCCAGGGCCAAAACTATGGGGGCCCAGGTCCCCGTGGCCCCACGTAGCTACGCCACTGCTCTCAATCCAAAGAAATACTCCAGTCCAAGTTTTATGAAACAAACAAACTTGAATGCTGCAACAGGCAGTTTATTCAACCTTCATATTCTTTGGAAGCAAACAGTTACCAGTCAAACAGGACAATTTGTATCCAAACCAGATAACTTGCTGAAAAGAGGGTTAAGTGCCAGTTCAAGACTTTTGGTGTAATTTAATAGTCCATTTATAAATTCTAAGGTATTTACATATTTACAGCTCCTCCAGTCCTATATCAATCCTTCTGGGCAGAATAATCCAAGGCTGTGCTTGCAGTGCTGTTAGCAGCAAGCAGTCCCACTGGGTTTTATCCAGCTGCTGGACTCACAACCAGACCTCCCTGTCTGTAGTCCTCTTCTCCAAAGGTGCAATTCTTTGAGCTGTTGCTTTTGGTACCGATCAGGCTCTTTCCTGTTCTGCTCCTGGTCTGGGTTCCCTTCTACCCACCCAGAAAACTCCTCACAATAAACAGTTAATGCTTCAGTTGGCAAAAGCCTCCTCTTAAGTCAGGCTTAGGTTATTGGGCCTGTTCAGGACACCCCTCCTCATGGGTCCCGGCGGGGGTAGAGGCAGCCAAAGACCATGTGCTCTGCACAACAACAGTTTTTATTCACCTCAAACCCCCCCCCCCCCCCCCCCCCCCGTCATTCAATAAGCAGAAACGTTTTCCTCAGCATTATCTCTTAAACACTCCCCTTTGGGCTGGGCTTCTCACTCTCCCTTTCCAATCCACTTCCATTCCCCTCCCCCCCCCCCAGTAACTCTGAAGGACGGGGTCTCTCATCAGTTCTGTAATCCCCAATATAATGGGGGATTACATACATATGCTACAATTGGTTTAAGACATGGCTGGGCCCACTTGAGAAATCTCAACCATTGACCTTAAATGTCCAGCATAGCAGTGGTAAATCTCCAGTTTTGGAATGGGTCACCCTTGGCATCTCTGACTATATGCATTTCTGTTACTTAGGAGTCATTAATGCAGAAAAGGCACAAAAACAGAGTGGAGGAGTGAGTCTGACATTGGTGCCAGGCAAAATGGTAGAGACTATTATTAAGAACAAAATTACAGAGCATATTCAAAAGTATGGATTAATGAGAAAATGTCAACATGGATTTAGTGAAGCAAAATTTTGCCTCACCAATCTACTACATTTCTTTGAAGGGGTGAACAAACGTGGATAAAGGCGAGCCGGTTGATATTGTGTATCTGGATTTTCAGAAGGCGTTTGACAAAGTACCTCATGAAAGACTCCAGAGGAAATTGGAGAGTCAAGGGATAGGAGGTAGTGTTCTATTGTGGATTAAAAATTGGTTAAAAGAAAACAGAGAGTAGGGTTAAATGGTCAGTATTCTCAATGGAGAAAGGTAGTTAGTGGGGTTCCGCAGGGGTCTGTGCTGGGACCACTGCTTTTTAACATATTTATAAATGACCTAGAGATGGGAGTAACTAGTGAGGTAATTAAATTTGCTGATGACACAAAGTTATTCAAAGTTGTTAAATTGCAGGAGGATTGTGAAAAATTACAAGAGGACCTTATGAGACTGGGAGACTGGGTGTCTAAATGGCAGATGACGTTTAATGTGAGTAAGTGCAAAGTGATGCATGTGGGAAAGAGGAACCCGAATTATAGCTACGTCATGCAAGGTTCCATGTTAGGAGTCACAGACCAAGAAAGGGATCTAGGTGTCATCGTCGATGATACGTTGAAACCTTCTGCTCAGTGTGCTGCTGCGGCTAAGAAAGCAAATAGAATGTTAGGTATTATTAGGAAAGGAATGGAAAACAAAAACGAGGATGTTATAATGTTTTTGTATCGCTCCATGGTGCGACCGCACCTCGAATACTGTGTTCAATTCTGGTTGCCACATCTCAAAAAAGATATAGTGGAATTAGAAAACGTACCGGTCTTACTCTGCCTCTGCCTCTTCCTCTGCCTCTTAGGAATGATCTGTTGTGAGGAAATCGTTGTGGTGGTACATATGTGTTGTTTTTCTTCCAGAGTTCCTCTAAAAAAAGGTCAGTTCATGAGGCTGATTCAAGTGCTGATCTTCGACCTGGAGAATTTCCACGTTCAGATGAATGTCTGGAGTTAGCTTGAAAAATGAGGACGGGTGAATGGGTTGCCTAAAGACACTTTGTTTTCCTTCCTTCAATAGATTAACTCCCAAGATCCTAATCTTAGATTTAAGAGTCAACATAATGACCATAAGATTAATTTTCTGGATCTTACCATCTGCAAAAATTATTATTTTTTCAGCACGACCATCTATAAAAAGCCGACAGACCGCAACACTTTTCTTCATTATTCAAGCTACCATAATCCCAAATTAAAGAGTAATCTGCCACTTTGTCAATTCCTCCGCCTTCGACGCATCTGTACAGATTTTGAGGAATTTAATTTACAAGTTTCACATATGAGCAAAAGATTTACAGCAAGAGGTTATCCTCAGAAACATATCACAACTGGTTATAACAAGGCCCTAGCCCAAAACCATGAACACCTTCTTCAACCTAACCAACAGAAGAAAAATCCTGATATAGTATGCACACTCAAATACTCTTTCCTGGCTAAGCATGTTGCAAAGTCAATACGTAAGCACTGATACATTCTAGAGGGTCTAGATTGCTTTAATAACAAAGATTTAGTAGTTGCATACTCCAAGAACAAAAATCTCAAGGAATATTTAGTCCCTTCAACCTTACCAGAAACGAGTCATTTCTAAGGAAACATTAATAAACTGTGTTGATTTTATTATTAATTATTTGTTTGGTCCCAGTTCTTTGGACAAGCCTGGTTTACTTTTCCCACTTCGCTTATCTCTGTTTGCTGCCCCGTGGGATCTATTGAGTTCTCCACGTACGTGGATCCTCTTTAGCTTGTAAATTTAAAATGAATCAGGGAAAATATTTCTTCACTTAACATGTAATTAAACTCTGGAATTCGTTGCCAGAGAATGTGATACAGGCGGTTAGTTTAGCAGAGTTTAAAAAAGGTTTGGACGGCTTCCTAAAGGAAAAGTCCATAGACCATTATTAAATGGACTTGGGGAAAATCCACTGTTTCTGGGATAAGCAGTATAAAATGTTTTGTACTTTTTGAGGATCTTGCCAGGTATTTGTGACCTGGATTGGCCACTGTTGGAAACAGGATGCTGGGCTTGATGGACCTTTGGTCTGTCCCAGTATGGCAATACTTATATATTTATGTAGGATAACAGATAAGCCAGGAAGAGTGAGAGTGTACGTGGGGAAGTGGTGTTTTTCTGGTGTTTTAGGGGGGGGGGGAGGCTTTTTTGTCCCAGGGTATTTTATAGGTATTTTTTGGTTAAAATCTAAAACTAGGAGCCCTAATTATGTTTCATGTTCTATGCCTACCCATGGACTCCCACAAAAGGAGTGAATGAAACTTGCCCATTGAACCATATTTATGGATATATTTATACTGTACATTGTGAGGCTGGTAAAGATTAAACTGCTTTTGGCCTTGCTGTAGTGTGCACTGCTTATTACTAGGGGACTAATCCCCTCTTGTGGCTGCCTATGCTCTGGCTGATTCCCCTCACAGCAGGGTATAACTGAACTGAATAACAAACCCTGAACTCTTCATTTAACAGTTAAGTCTCTTTCATGCAGTATTTCTAGGGAAACAAAATCTCACATACCATTCTAAATGGATTAAACCTTAGCATAGCTACTGAAAAAAGAAAAAAAATCCAGCCTTTAAATATCTGTCTTTGTAATTTACATTTGGATTCTTGAATTTTTCTTATTATAGCCACTAGATGGTGCTGCATTTTAGAGAATATACCTAAGCCCTATGGACAATGAATTATACATAACCACAGCTAGTGCAAATATAATAGGTGCCTAGGCAAAACTTCAGCGATGCCTACCTTCATTTACTTTTAAATTCTTTGCCCCTTTTCTTTTGAGATTTTAATAGTTAAATGCCACAATCATGATTACCTTAACATCACTCTTTCTAGAGCAATCCTGCACAAAACAGACATCACACTTTGTTCTCGTCCTAGTGTGCCTATAGTCAAGTTGGCCCTTTGCATTATGTCAATGAATTATTTCTTCTACACTTCCCTGCCAAAGATCCAACAGCATAATAAAACAATCAATAAAGCATAAAATATTAAAATAAAATATTTAAAGTACAAGTCGAAAAATCTGGACTGCTCAGGGATTGGGTCAGTCCGGATTTTTGGATTTTCTGGATTCTCAGGCAGTACTTTTAAAATTCAAATTTAAGCATCTCTCCTCCCTATCCAGCATCTCTCTTCCCCTTCCAGCATCTTTCTGTGTGTCTCTCCCCCTTCCAGTATCTCTCTGTGTCTCCCTTCCCCTTCCACCATCTCTTTGTGTCTCTCTTCCCCATCTAGCATCTCTCTTCCCCTTCCAGCATCTCTCTTCCCCTTTCAGCATCTCTCCTTCCTATCCAGCATCGCTCTGTGTCAGTGGCATAGCCAGACAGGCAATTTTAGGTGGGCCAGAGCCCAAAGTGGGTGGGCACAACATTTTCTCTGCCCTGTCCTACTCTCACCTCAAAATATAAATACATTAGCTAATGAAGATCCCCAAGCTCTGTCAGCTGAAGACTTTCTCTAAAGGTGGCCAGATCAACCTTTTACCAAGCTTGGCAGGCAGCAGCAACGTCCCTAAGCCACTGATGCTGGCAGTTGTCGGTGGCTCAAGAATGATGTTGCCAACTGCAGAGTTTGGTAGAAGGGAGTTCTGGCTATCTTTGGAGGAGGTCCTCAGCTGGGGATTCTTGGGGATCTCCATCAGCTATACAGCAAGGGTCAGGACAAGTGTTAGACATGCTAGACAGATCAGAAAATAAGGAAGGGCCGCCCTCCCTGATCTCCTCTCCCCCCTCCCCCACATCCCATCCAATTTCCCCATCTGCCATTACTATCATACCAATAGACCCTCACCAAATACAGAACAAGGGATCACAAATTAGAAATAAAAATATTTAGACAAAAATTGAACTGGGAACCTCAAGAAGTTAAACTTAGCATGTACTGCAACACTGGAGAAATAAAAATAGAAATGCATTTCCTTTTCTACTGAACACAATCATTTAGTTCAGTTCTTCCTTTTCCTCTCCTTCCCTCATCTCCGAGAGTGTGACCTTTCTCTTCACATAAACCTGAGAACTCTTTCTTCCAGTGTTTGTGAGTGCAAGAAGTTCTGGAATTCCATGATTATTATGATTAAATCTAGACTGAAAGCCCACCTCTTTAACATTGCTTTTGACTCGTAACCACTTGTAACCACTCGCCTCCACCTACCCTCCTCTCCTCCTTCCTGTACACATTAATTGATTTGATTTGCTTACTTTATTTTTTGTCTATTAGATTGTAAGCTCTTTGAGCAGGGACTGTCTTTCTTCTATGTTTGTGCAGCGCTGCGTACGCCTTGTAGCGCTATAGAAATGCTAAATAGTAGTAGTAGTAGCAGTAATTGTTAACAGTACCTCAATTTAGAAAGCACTGCATACGGGGCTAGAACTTTGGTAGGAGAGGTGGAGATGGAATCTTTTAATAAAGTGGAGTAACTTGACCAGTCTATTATGATGCGGCAGTTAAATTTTAAAAAAGAAGGACAAAGTAGCTCCTCTTGAAGTGACTACCTTACAACCTGAAGGTCACAGGTTCAACAATGGCTTCTGCATGATAGAGATTAAAACTGGGGTGGGGGTTGGGGGGGGGGGGGAGAAAGTTCTACCATGGGTGGACTCTGCCTTGGAGCTGCAACTTTCACTCACCACTGAAGTACAATCTGTTGTTATTTTAGTCTTAGCGACAATTATTCTGAGGATCACTGATACAGCTATGCTGTTCTTGCATCAGCATCTGCCAAGAAGCATCGAGACTGTGTTGTTTCCTGGACAGCTACTTGATAGCAGTCGGTTCTGTCATCTTCTGTTTTAGTCAGATGGGAAAGGTCCTTTCCCTTTTGGTACAAGCAAGTCTCACTTTCTCTTATGATAGAGTGGTGTAGCTTTTCTATAAAGCAAGTAAAATCTGGACTCATCAGGGTTCTTTGCTATCTGCCTTACCAGAAACTTTAAAGGCAGTAAATCAGCTCTTGGGGGACTCACAAACCTATGATCAAAAGTCAACGTGAGCGCAAAAGCCAATTAGCACTGTTTTTGCGCACGCACTTACCAATGTGGCATGATCAAGGGGGTTACCGCCATAAACTGCGAGCGCGCCAGGCACTTGCGTAGATGACATGTAGATGTAGTCAATCTCATGTAAATAGGGTCATTTTGCGTTCCTCGTGGATGATGCTTTGTGCAGTTAATCAATCTGAGCATCTCTCCTCCAACCAAGGGATTAGCACTAGCAAGATAGACTTCAACATGTGCCATGTGCTCAACAGCTCTCACCTGGCCTTTTTAATTAAAGTAAGTTTGTGCATTTCTATCTAGGAGGATGTCTCACTATGTGCACACAGGAGTGATTCAGACCCATGGATTGAGTAGTTTGTGTTGGAAAGGTGTCTTGCTTCTTAAGTTTACTTGGCTAGCATTATTCTTAGCCTTATTGCCACTGGCCACCAGTACCAAGCAGTTTTGCAGTAAATTGTCCTAGAGGAGTTCTGTGTGAAATTGTTCCCCGCCCCCCCCCCCCCCCCCCCATTCTTATCTTCCATGCTGCATTGTGGTACTAGCACTCTTCCAGGTTGTGTTTCTCAAGTCTGGTCTGTTCTGCTTTGTTATCTCCATATTAAAAAAAAAAAAAAAAAAGCCCACAAATTTAAGAGAGTGGAGACTTCCTGTGAAAGAAAAATATTTTTTTTTTCTAGATGGAATTATAGGTCTTTCCTCGTCTTCCAATGAATCTAGCCTCGGAGCTCAAATTTTTGCATAAATACTCCTTCATTAGAGCTTAATTTTGTAAGAGTTAAATGGAACCAGCAACTTCCTATGCTGAATGTTTGTCTTTCACAGGAGCATTTAGTATGTTTTCTCTGTTTGTCTTCTGCAGGAAATACCTCTCTGTAGAACATTTCTGTCATTGACAGGTTCTTCAGCTATTTGTAGAAGTTTGATGCATTTCAGACTAGAGATTTCTGGTTTATTGATTTTCAGCTGCTAATGGTTATATTTCTCTTCTGCTTGAAAGAGCTTCCTACATAATTTAGTAGGATCCTGGGCTGTCCAGCTATTCCTAGAAGGTTCTTGCCCCTCAGGGTCACACGTTATTACTAGTGAAGTATCATGCATTCTCCTTCTGTTCAAGTTCACTCTTAATCCATATTCCTCACCTTAGTTCAGGATTGGCTAATGTGTTTCCTTTCTACGGTCCTTGGTCCCAGGTTGGGCGCATGGGGGTTTGTTTCCTTTAGGAGAATATCTCTGTAGTTTCATTTGGTGTGCTTTTACTGTTTCATCCTTTTCCTTCCACAACAGTAGATTATTTCCTTCTGTTAGGATCCTTCCCTAACAGGTTCTGTTGCAAGTTAAGTTTTCTCCTTAGCTTAATGGTTGACAGTATCTGGTAGCTTTCAGAGAGTTCCAGCTCTAAAGTTCTTTCATCCTCATTTCATCTTTTTATCTATTTTCAAATGATCTTCTAGGCCAACATCATCTGAGCTGGTGATTGTTAGGGTCTTATTGATGGAAATAATCCACTGATTCTGGACTGGTCTGGTAGGATTAAAGGAAAGAAAATGATCATGTAAGACATAATTTCTCCTTATATTTGAGTGGTAATACTCTGGAGCTGGGACCTAGAATGCTCCTCTCTATATCCAAGGTAGGCACATTTTGGTGCCATGCCATATTAAATATGTATAGTGATGCATGCGTTTCAAAATTGCCGCAAATTTTAGACATTTTGCCCAAAATCTCACTCCGGCTGCAAAATCTACCCCTGAACTGCCACAGAAAGCTGGGACTTTGATCAGAGCTGGCTTTGATGCTAGCAACGTCCTATGCAATTGTCAGAAGTAGAGTTATCCCTGGCCACTTGTGGGTCCCAAAATGTTCCTTAAAAGGTACCCTTAAAGGAACAGGCTCTGGGTGGCAGCATCCCATCACATCCTTAATGGAGCAGCACCCTATAAAATCATGCCGGATGCACACCCCTAAACCCACATTTGGCAGTAGTTGTTTTGATATTACTGAATTCTGTATATATTTCATTGTGCATGTTATATACCGTTATATCACAAAATCTCAAAACAGTTCATTTAAACTATATGGAATGAGGGGGTATATGGAATGGGCAGACTTATACGGTCTGTGCCAGAGCCGGTGGTGGGAGGCAGGGATAGTGCTGGGCAGACTTATACGGTCTGTGCCAGAGCTGGTGGCGGGAGGCAGGGCTGGTGGTTGGGAGACAGGGATAGTGCTGGGCAGACTTATACGGTCTGTGCCAGAGCCGGTGGTTGGGAGGTGGGGCTGGTGGTTGGGAGGCGGGGATAGTGCTGGGGAGACTTATACGGTCTGTGTCCTGAAGAGCACAGGTACAAATCAAAGTAGGGTATACACAAAAAGTAGCGCATATGAGTTATCTTGTTGGGCAGACTGGATGGACCATGCAGGTCTTTTTCTGCCGTCATCTACTATGTTACTATGGAATGAGGGGGTAGGTCCCTTTGGAGGTCAGGTTAGCTCACGCTATTGTTACTGCTCATTTATGCATGAGGTTTTGTTCTGTTTTCATGCTTGTAGACAGTGTTGCAGAGCACCTCCCTAGTAGCTCATGACAATGGAACAGTGGTCCCAAATCTAGTCCTGGAGGCACCCCAGCCAGTCAGGTTTTCAGGATATCCACAATGAATATTCATGAGAACAATAGAATATCATGTTCCAGGGAATCACCGTCTTTGGGTCCCAGATGTGGGCTGCTATGTGATCCTACTGTTATCTGCTCTGTGAAATATGTGAATTGTCTTTGAATATCTGTCTTCAATTAAGACATTTGCACCTAGGAAATCAAGAGATTATTTCATTAGGAAGGGTTTTTTTTTAAATATACCTCTGTGTAATTTCCAATCTCCAGATTTAATGAGTAGTTTCTCAGCAAGGGAATAAAAGCAAGCCAGTAAAGTTAACTCTGCCTTGATTTGTCCAGTCTGCACCCTTTATTGTAGGTGTGTTGTGCTTTTCCTGTCTTTTGGAATGAGGGTGCGGTTTGTCATCAACAGGACTGTTTATAGCTTAGGCTTAGTAGATTGTTCCTGTGCTATTTTTAAGTAGTTTGCACTGTTTTTCTGACATTTGTGCCTGCTTAAGGACTAGCTAGCAGACCAATGTCAGAGAGTTGCTGGCTTTGTCGTTGCTTGAACAGCTGCTGTGAAGTTATACTTTATGGTGTGACTTTCTTTCTGCAAGGTTGCCAAGGGTGAGCCTAACCACAAAGCAGGAGTTTGTGAATGAACCTGGGAGAGGCAATGAACTTTGCACCTGAGCCTGAAGTACAGCCTTGAAGTAGGGGCTGGAACTGATGGATTGTTAAGGCTAGTAAATGTTAGGGAGTTGCTTTCTCTTATTGTTCAGTTTGCTCGCAATATGCTGCGCCTCACAGCTTGGATACTTCACCTGCAGTGTGCTTTTTCTCTCTTCCCTTCTACTGTCACCAGCCTCCTGGTCAGCCTGCCAGACATGGACACAGTACTGACCACAGGTTTGGCCTGACTCATCCTATACAATTACTAAGGGCCATAGCTGCCAAGAAGGGGGGGGGGAGCAGGGGAGACAAAATTCCCCGGGCCTGGGCCTCTCTCTCTCTCCTGCTCGGTCAGGACCTGAGTGATCGTGTCCTGACAGGAGCAGGAGAGAGAAAACGGCGCTGCGGACAGGTCCCCCTTGGAGGCTGGGGAGGACCCGGAGAAGCACCTCCAGTGCTGCTCTTCAACACTGGAGGAACACATTTTCTGCTTGTGGGGCCTCAGGATCCCCACCAGGGAAGGTAATTGGATTGTGTGTGGGTGGTAGGCGGTAGTGATCCGGTGGGGGGGGGGACACACATATTACAGCGATGGAGGGGGGGCAGTGGCTCTGCCCCAGGCCCGGTTCAGTCTCTTGGTGGCACTGGGGCTCCTTTTTCTAAGTGGTGGTAAACCCAATGCAGGCTTGCCGCTCGCTATACAGGAAGTACCACTGGGCTACCACAGCAGCCTGGTGCTACTTCCCAGCCCTGTTGCGCTGTCATTTCCAGTGCTACAAAAATGTATTTATTTTTGTAGCGCCGAGGTGTACCCAGCGTTAATCAGGCAGAGCCGCTCGCTGCCTGGTTACCGCCAGGTTAACACGAGAGCCCTTACCGCCACCTCAATGGGTGGAGGTAAGGGCTCTCCCCTGAAATGGCTGTGCGGCAAGCGCTTTACTTGCCGCCCGGCCATTTCCTGTAGGAAAGCGAGACTTCCCTTTTACCAGTTGTGGTAAAAGGGGGCCTCAGCGTGCGTGTAAAACATGTGCTGATGCCGGCGCCAGCCCCCTTTTGCTGCAGCTTGGTAAAAGGGGCCCTTAGAGAGGCATCCTAAAGAATCATATTAACAATAGCCCCAGGGCAACAGTGATTTAATTGCTCGTCTTTTCAGGCTCAAGATGAGATACAATTGAGTGCACAAGTTATTTCCCTGCCTGAGTAAGCTTACAATTGAAGGGGGCATAAGTACACAAGTATTACCATACTGGGAAAGACCAAAGGTCCATCAAGCCCAGCATCCTGCTTCCAACAGTGGCCAATCCAGGTCACAAATACCCGGCAAGATCCCAAAAATGTACAAAACATTTTATACTGCTTATCCCAGAAATAGTGGATTTTCCCCAAGTCCATTTAATAACGGTCTATGGACTTTTCCTTTAGGAAGCTGTCCAAACCTTTTTAAAACTCTGCTAAGCTAACTGTCTTTACCACATTCTCTGGCAACGAATTCCAGAGTTTAATTACACGTTGGGTGAAGAAACTTTTTCTCCAATTCGTTTTAAGTTTACTACATTGTAGCTTCATTGCATGCCCCCTAGTCCTAGTATTTTTGGAAAGCGTAAACAGACGGTTCACATCTACCCGTTCAACTCCACTCATTATTTTATAGACCTCTATCATATCTCCCCTCAGCCACCTTTTCTCCAAGCTGAAGAGCCCTAGCCGCTTTAGCCTTTCCTCATAGGGAAGACGTCCCATCCTCTTTATCATTTTCGTCGCCCTTCTCTGCACCTTTTCTAATTCCACTATATCTTTTTTGAGATGCGGCGACCAGAATTGAACACAATATTCGAGGTGCGGTCGCACCATGGAGCGATACAAAGGCATTATAACATCCTCATTTTTGTTTTCCATTCCTTTCCTAATAATACCTAACATTCTATTTGCTTTCTTAGCCGCAGCAGCACACTGAGCAGAAGGTTTCAATGTATCATCAACGATGACACCTAGATCTCTTTCTTGGTCCGTGACTCCTAATGTGGAACCTTGCATGATGTAGCTATAATTCGGGTTCCTCTTTCCCACATGCATCACTTTTCACTTGCTCACATTAAATGTCATCTGCCATTTAGACGCCCAGTCTCCCAGTCTCGTAAGGTCCTCTTGTAATTTTTCACAATCTTCCCGCGATTTAACAACTTTGAATAACTTTGTGTCATCAGCAAATTTAATTACCTCACTAGTTACTCCCATCTCTAGGTCATTTATAAATATGTTAAAAAGCAGCAGTCCCAGCACAGAGCCCTGTGGAACCCCACTAACTACCCTTCTCCATTGAGAATACTGACCATTTAACCCTTCTCTCTGTTTTCTGTGTTTTAACTAGTTTTTAATCCACAATAAAACACTACCTCCTATCCCATGACTCTCCAATTTCCTCTGGAGTCTTTCTATTACTGGGTGCCTCCAGATAAGTGTACCAATGCCACTCACTGAGCACTAGTTCTCATGCACACACAGACACTCATGTATATATATACACACACTTATGCACACAAACAGAACCCCCAACACACGCATGCACATAAAGGGCTAGATTCTATATATGGCACCTAAAAAATTGTACAAACAAAAAAAGCAACACTGGGCCTTCAAGACTGAGACAATAGGAGTATTTTATTGATAAGTGACCCGACATGGGCCGTGTTTCGGCGTAAAACAATGCCTGCCTCAGGGGTCAGCGTTTGGATGTTAATTGTTTAAAATGTATATGTGTCCAAAGCCTCCGAAAACAGACTTAGATAAATCTATAAAGCCAAACTTGCCTGTCGGAATGGACAGCCTCAATATAGGAAAACATCTCTCCTGTATTAGCAAATAGTAAAAACCTAAAAAATTGTCACACCGCTTAAGTGATGAAGTTGCTTGTAACTTTAGGCATGGCCATTTGTATCAACGAAAATGTGGTGCAAATGCCCATGCCTAAATTTACGCACAGAGCAGCATTATCCTGTAGGAGTATATATATCCAGGAGGACAACTCCTAATATATATATCCTGAGGTACTTAGCTGACAGAACACTACTAAATAGCAATTATCTTGGACTTGTGTCTAGGGGAAGCGTACCTCTTTGGCCCAATGGCTAGCTAGCTGTGCTGGAAAAAGGAACAATGCCACAGATGGAATATATATTATTTATTAGGTAAAGAAATATATATATAAATAGTTCTGAAACAAAATGCCATGCAAAATACAAAATAACTTGCTATAAAAATAGATTATCACCACAATATAGATAATGATATATATTCATCCTAATGGACTAACTGAGTGATTACACAACCAATCACAATACTGATATCCTGATGATTATTATGACCACACATCTTATGCAACATACACAGTTAGCAGCTAAATTCACAGACCATAAGTCATGACATAAAACCCATCTATCTCAGATAAAAGCCAAAGACTAATTATCCTCATGACCATAGGTAGTATATCCTGTTCTCACCTTGCCGTCTGTGGCAGGCTTCCAATGGTAAAGAAGCGGATTCCTCCTTGGAGACTCAAGCTGAAGCCTCAGCGAGTCTCTCCGTCCAGGAGGAAGAGTCCATAGTGTGCTGTTGAGACAAACATGGAAAGCAACTGCTTACCCCGGGATTTGTAGTATAGAGTGTTGCCAGAAAATCCACATAAATATAAAACAATAGGAGCAGTGCATGCAAATATCTGAGGCATATTCCCAGGAAACTAGACTGCCTATGGGTTCCTGAAGTTTGGACGTTACAATGGAAAAATCACGATTTGGGTTCTGCCAGGTACTTGTGACCTGGCTTAGTCACTGTTTGGAAAACAGGATACTGGGCTAGATGGACCATTAGTGTAACCCAGTATGGCTACTCTTATGGAGGAGTGGCCTAGTGGTTAGGGTGGTGGACTTTGGTCCTGGGGAACTGAGGAACTGAGTTCAATTCCCGGCACAGGCAGCTCCTTGTAACTCTGGGCAAGTTACTTAACCCTCCATTGCCCGCCGCATTGAGCCTGCCATGAGTGGGAAAGCGCGGGGTACAAATGTAACAACAACAAAAAAAAAAATTATTCTGCTCCCCAACACTCTCCCATTCAATCACCAAGTCCCAGTTATCTTCTGCTCTTTTCCTTGACCCCACTCCCCATGTCCTAGTCATCATCTACTGTTTCCCTTCTCCTCTCATCCCTAGTCCCATCCATCTTCTGCTCTGTTCCCCTTCTCCCTCATTTTCCATGTCCCAGCCATCTTCTGCCCATTTCTTCTCTCTCACCATCATTCCTAATTCCTATCGGTCCTGTCCAGCACCTCCTCTATGTATCCCTGTTCTTCCCACTGTCCAGCTTCTCCCCTTCTCTTCCCTTTCTCCTGCACCCCCACCCTTGAGCCAGCATCTTTCTCTCTCTCTTCCCCCCCCCCCCACTGTCCTCCTCCCCATGGTATAGCATCTCTCTCTTTCTGTCTCTCTCACTCTCTCTCAAAACTGCTTTGGTTTTACCACAGTATGACTGCATATCAAATCCATGACCCTTCACCCCCCCAATCCCAGCATCTGTGGGTCCAGTGTTTCTCCCCCCTCTCTTCTTCCCAACCACTCATCCAAGCTCTTCCCCTCCTCCCACATACCAAGAAATATAGATGGAAAGCGATGGCCACAAAGTTCATGACCTTCAAGCCCTGATGTTGGAGGCAGACTTAGATGTTGTTGCAATCACAGAGACATGGCTCAATGGTTCCCATGAATGGGATGCAGGCATACCAGGATAGAGAGGGTTGTAAAGGTGGAGGAGTAGCTCTGTATGTGAGGAATGATATCATGGCGACTGAAATGATAGGGACCTGGGGAAAAGAAGAAGCGATATGGATCACCTTAAAAAGAGATGATAGAACCTCTGTCCACGTGGGTGTTGTCTACAGACCCCCGACACAATTAGAGGAACTAGATAAAGATCTGATCGCAGATATTCAAAAATTAGGAAAGAAAAAAGAGGTTCTGTTGATGGGAGATTTCAATCTGCCAGATGTAGATTGGAAGGTTCCGTCTGCCAAATCAGAAAGAAGTAGAGAGATCGTGAATGCTTTCCAAAGTGCTCTGCTCAGACAAATGGTGATGGAACCCACGAGGGAGGGAGCAACGCTGGATCTGGTGCTCACAAATGGGGATAGTGTGTCAAATGTCCGAGTGGGTGCACACCTGGGAAGCAGTGACCATCAAACGGTTTGGTTTGATATAACGGCTGAAGTGGAGGGCGGCCACTTAAACTCAAAGTCCTGGATTTCAAGCGTGCTGACTTTAGCAAAATGGGAGAATACCTGAGGAAGGAGATGATGGGCTGGGAGGATGTACAAGAAGTGGAAGGGCAGTGGTCCAGGCTGAAAGAAGTAATAAATAGGGCCACAGACATTTATGTAAGGAGAGTAAATAAAAGCAAGAGAAAAAGGAAACCAATATGGTTCTCCAAGTGGCTGAGAAAATAAAGGCTAAAGAGTTAGCGTTCCCGAAATATAGAAAATCTCAAGAAGAGGAACACAGGGAGGAATACCGGATGAAACTGAAAGAAGCCAAGAGAGAGGTGCGTCTGGCGAAGGCGCAAGCGGAAGAACAAATGGCTAGAAATGTAAGGAGGGGTGACAAAAATTTTTTCAGGTAAAGTAGTGAAAGGAGAGTGACTAAAAAGGGAATTGTGAGACTAAAAGATACAGCGAACCGCTATGTAGATAATGATGAAGAAAAAGCCAATTTGCTAAATAGATACTTTTGTTCTGTTTTCACTGAAGAAAATCCTGGAGCAGGACCGCGAGGGACTGGCAAAAGTACACCTGAGAATGGAATGGATATAGCACCGTTCACGGAAGAGAGTGTGTATCAACAACTTGGAAAGTTAAAGGAGGACAAAGCCATGGGACCGGATGGGATCCACTCCAGAATATTGAGGGAGCTCAGAGAGGTTCTGGCGGGTCCTCTTAAAGATTTGTTTGATAAATCCTTGGAGATGGGAGAGGTTCCGAGGGATTGGAGAACGGCGGAGGTGGTCCCTCTTCACAAAAGTGGTGCTAGGGAAGAAGCTGGAAACTACAGGCTGGTAAGCCTCACTTCGGTTATTGGAAAAGTAATGGAAGCGATGCTGAAGGAAAGGATAGTGAATTTCCTGGAAGCCAATAAGTTGCAAGATCCGAGACAACATAGTTTTACCAGAGGGAAATCGTACCAAACGAATCTCATTGAATTCTTTGATTGGGTAACTGGAGAATTGAATCATCGACGTGCTATAGACGTAATCTACTTAGATTTTAGCAAAGCTTATGACATGGTTCCCCACAGGAGGCTCTTAAATAAACTAGATGGGCTGAAGATAGGTCCCGAAGTGGTGAACTGGATTAGGAACTGGTTGACGGACAGACGACAGAGGGTGGTGGTAAATGGAGTTCGCTCGGAGGAGGGAAAGGTGAGTAGTGGAGTGCCTCAGGGATCGGTGCTGGGGCCGATTCTGTTCAATATATTTGTGAGTGACATTGCCGAAGGGTTAGAAGGTAAAGTTTGCCTATTTGCGGATGATACTAAGATTTGCAACAGCGTGGACACCCGGGAGGGAGTGGAAAGCATGAAAAAGGATCTGAGGAAGCTAGAAGAATGGTCTAAGGTTTGGCAATTAAAATTCAATGCGAAGAAATGCAAAGTGATGCATTTAGGGAGTAGAAACCCACGAGAGACTTATGTGTTAGGCGGTGAGAGTCTCATAGGTACTGAGGAGGAGAGGGATCTTGGGGTGATAGTATCCGAGGATCTGAAGGCGACGAAACATTGTGACAAGGCGGTGGCCATAGCGAGAAGGTTGCTAGGCTGTATAGAGAGAGGTGTGATCAGCAGAAGAAAGGAAGTGTTGATGCCCCTGTACAAGTCGTTGATGAGGCCCCACCTGGAGTATTGTGTTTAGTTTTGGAGGCCGTACCTTGCGAAGGATGTTAAAAAAATGGAAACGGTGCAAAGAAAAGCAACGAGAATGGTATGGGATTTGCGTTCCAAGACGTATGAGCAGAGACTTGCTGACCTGAACATGTATACCCTGGAGGAAAGGAGGAACAGGGGTGATATGATACAGACGTTCAAATACTTGAAAGGTATTAATCCGCAAACAAATCTTTTCCGGAGATGGGAAGGCGGTAGAACGAGAGGACATGAAATGAGATTGAAGGGGGGCAGACTCAAAAAAGATGTCAGGAAGTATTTTTTCACGGAGAGGGTGGTGGATGCTTGGAATGCCCTCCCGCGGGAGGTGGTGGAGATGAAAACGGTAACGGAATTCAAACATGCGTGGGATATGCATAAAGGAATCCTGTGCAGTAGGAATGGATCCTCAGAAGCTTAGCCAAAATTGGGTGGCGGAGCAGGTGGGGGAAGAGAGGTTGGTGGTTGGGAGGCGAGGATAGTGGAGGGCAGACTTATACGGTCCATGCCAGAGCCAGTGATGGGAGGCGGGACTGGTGGTTGGGAGGCGGGAAATACTGCTGGGCAGACTTGTACGGTCTGTGCCCTGAAAAAGGCAGGTACAAATCAAGGTAAGGTATACACATATGAGTTTATCAAGTTGGGCAGACTGGATGGACCATGCAGTTCTTTTTCTGCCGTCATCTACCATGTTACTATGTTACCTGTGGTCTTGCATCTCTCACCGTCCCCAACTCCCACACACAATGTGGCCACTCTTTCTCCCTTCCCTTCCTCATCCAATCTGTGGGTGTGGCATCTCTTGCTTTCTCCACCCTCCAGTATCCAGTATCTCTCTCTCTCTCTCGCTTCCTGTCCTGTGCAGTGCTGCACTCCAACCTCTGGTGAGTCACCAACAGCATCAGTGAAGTAAGCATGCTGCTTTCAGCTGGCCCCAGAAGCTTTCCCTCTGTAGCGTCCCATCTATGTGGTAACAGGAAGTTGTAGCAGAGAGAAAGTTTCCAGGGCTGGTTGAAGGTCTGAAGGTGGTGTACTTACATCACTGACGCTGCCAGCGACCTACCAGAAGATTGGAGCAGTGGCGTAGCCAAGGGTGGGCTGGGGTGGGCCCACGCCCACCCACTTTAGATTCAAGCCCATCAAGTAGTAGCACACCTATAATGTGGCTGGCAGGGATCCCAAGCCCCACCAGCCAAAAACTCCCAACAACTTGTTTGCTGCCGGTGAAAATCTGTTATTTAAAAGGTATACGGGAGAGAGGGGATGTTTGAAAGACCATATGGCATGTAGGCGAGAGAGGGAGAAACCAATTCACTTGTAGGACAAGGCGGAGTTCTGCCCACCCACCCACCTTGGGTCCAGGCCCACCCAAACTTAGGTGTCTGGCTACGCCCCTGGATTGGAGGTATGCAGAACTGTGGGGAGTGGGAAAAGATAGATGCCTATTGGTAGGAGCAGCTCATGGGGGGGGGGCAATGTCTACTTGCCCCCCCTCCCCAAACTACACCCATGGGTTGAGTACAGGGGTTCTTTACCCAGTCCTCGGGACATACCCAGCTAATCAGGTGATCAGGATATCCACAATGAATATACATGAGACAAATTTGCATGTCCTACCTTCGTTGTGTGCAAATCTATCTCAGGCATATTAATTGAAAACCTGACTAGCTAGGTGTGTCCTGATGATTGGGTTTATTTTATTTTATTACATTTGTACCCTGCGCTTTCCCACTCATAGCAGGTTCAATGTGGCTTACATATTATATACAGGTACTTATTTGTACCTGGGGCAATGGAGGGTTAAGTGACTTGCCCAGAGTCACAAGGAGCTGCCTATGCCTGCAGTGGGAATTGAACCCAGTTCCCCAGGACTAAAGTCCACCACTCTAACCACTAGGCCACTCCTCCACTGGTCTAGTGATAACAGGTATGCTAGAGAGTGGTCAAGAAGGAGAGACCAAATTCAGGGTTTATTTTTCTGTGCTGAAAAACAAATGATTCAGAGGAATGTTTGGGCATGGAGCAGTGAACATTGTATAAAAACAAAACCAAAAAAATGTGTAAGTGTCCAACAGTGCTCCTTGGACAGGTCTGGTGACTTGCTGCTTCCTTATTTCCTGATAAGACTAGGGTTGGGGCCCAGTTGCCAAAAGTGCAGCTGCTCAAGCTTTCTGTTTCAACTTGTTGCATTAAGGAAGTCCTGAAGTGCTGCTCACCATCAACCACAGCCCCTGAGGCACGTAGAACATTCACTGCCGAACTGCTGCCGGGACAAATGTAAGTCATCTTCTATTGTCTACTCTGGACTTCAATCTAGATCAAAAATTCCAGTAACAATTAAAAAAAAAAAAGTCAGAACAAAAATGAAATTGCTTGAAGTTGTTGATTTTCTCAATGTGAATCTGAGCTGTTTATTGTGGAGTGAGGGTATTTTTTAATGAGTTTTATAATTAGGAAATAAAGGTGTAGTATCTAGCAAATAAAGACATGCACAGTAATTGTAGGTAGAATTTTTCTGTTTCAGTCGATTTACCTTCTTTTTTCGAATGAAGCTAAAGTTGCAGGGCTATAAATGATCAAAAAGAGGGTGTATTTAAAATTCTTGCTGCTTCTTGTTTCTAAGTAGTGATGTGTGCATGGGCACCTTTTTCACACTGCAGATTCTTCCTGCTTCTTTGGGCTTCCAGCTCGGTCTGAACCAGGGCTCAGAATCTGATGCCATGACCCTTTCTTTCCAACTATCGGGGGATTTTCCCTTCTATTTTATATCCCCTTCCACCTTTCATTTTGTTCCAGTCATTCCAGCAACAGTCCTGAACTAGTGGCCGTGTACCATAGATCCTTCTGGTACTCTGTAATCATGGGCTCTGATGTAGCTAAAGCCACTATGTTTGGGGCCCTTATACTAAGCTGCGTTGGGTGCTAATGAGTACCTACACAGCAAAAAATTGCTTAACGTGGGACATGCTAAAATGTTCCGCTCTAGTTTTGTCATGAGCACGCACTAACCTCGAGCTAAATATTTTAATTTTTTTCTTTTTAAGGTGGCATATCACAGGTGGGGAGTGGGCATTCCTGCACTAACCAGTTGGCATATCTACATTACCGCATGCTAACTGGTTAGTGCACGATTAACATGTGAGGCCCTTGCCACCTACAAAATAGGTAGTGGTAAGCGCTCATGTGGTAATTTTTTAAAATAGCCACCCTATCCTACTACTACTACTACTACTTATCATTTCTAGAGCGCTACTAGACGTATGCAGCGCTGTACATTTGAACATGAAGAGACAGTCCCTGCTCGACAGAGCTTACAATCTAATTAGGACAAACAGGACAAACAAGAGATAAGGGAATCCTGAACTGTCGTATCCCTTGCTGCAAAATAACTGGATGGATGCTCTAACTCCATGGACACTTTGTGAAACCATAATATCTCCGTTTTCAGTAAACTCATCTGTAACATGTTCAAGTTCATCTAGTTATCCGTCAATTCCAAACACTTTTGCTGCTGCTGCATCCAGTCACATAGCCAGACCTTGAATTTTGGGAGGACCTGAGCCCAAAGTGAGGGAGCACAACATTTTGCCCTGCCCCCTGCTCTTTCTGTCCTTTCCCCTGTGACCCCCTGTGACCTGAGCTGGCAGAAGCCTTTACTAAAGAGGATGTAAGAAATGTATGTATGTATTTATTTATTTGTTGCATTTATACCCCGCTCTTTCCCGCTTGATAGCAGGTGCAGTGCAGCTTACATAGTATGGGTTACAGAGTATCGTAGATATAACATAGTTGTAGGATAGTAGAATTATGGTGTGGATGTATAGAGTAGGACAAGAGGAAGAGATGTGGGGGAGGATTGAGGTGTATAGGTAATATTAGTGGTGTGGAAATCATCCTGTGGCAAAAATTATTTTCAAAGATGAGAATATGAAGGAACTGGAACAAATCTCAGTGAACCTGGAAGATGTATGGATCCAAATTGACAAGTTAAAGACTAGTAAATCACCTGGACTGGATGATATTCACCCCAGGGTACTGAAAGAACTCAAACATGAAATTGCTGATCTGCTATTAGTGATCTATAGCTTGTCATTAAAATTGTCTGTAGTATCTGAAGATTGGAGGGTGGTTAATGTTACGCTGATTTTTAAAAAGGGTTTCATGGGAGAGCCAGGAAATTATAGACCAGTAAGCCTGACAGCAATGCTGGGGAAAACAGTGGCAACTAATATCAAAAATAAAATTACCGAACACATAGATTAACATGGTTTAATGGGAGAGAATCAACATAGATTCAGCCAAGGGAAATCTTGCCTCACAAATTTCCTTCATTTCTTTGAAGGCATGAATCAACATGTGGATAAAGGTAAGCCTGCTGATGTAGTATATCTAGACTTTCAGAAAGCTTTTGACAAAGTCCCTCACGAGAGACTCCTTAGAAAATGAAAAAGCCATAGGATAGGAGGCCATGTTCTGTTGTGGATTGGGAACTGTTTAATAGATAGAAAACAGAGGGTAGTCATCTCTGTCAATGGAGGAGGGTGAAGAGTGGAGTGCCCCAGGGATCCGGAGTAACCTGTTCTGGAGCAGAGAGAGCAGGGAACCAGCGGAGCCGACACCCCCCCCCAGCGGCGTGCACCCGGGGCGGACCGCCCCACCGCCCCCCCTTCCTACGCCACTGCATGGCGCACAGTTTGGGAACCACTACCCTATGTGCATACAGCTATGGGATTCTCTAAAGTTCTGAGTCCACATTTCTGACTAGTGTGCAAATTTAGAGGTCCTTTTACTAAGGTGCGCTGAAAAATGGCTTGCGGTAGTGTAGGCGCAGGTTTTGGGCGTGAGGTGATGCATTTTTTAGCATGCCTTTAAAAAAGGCCTTTTTTTTTGCCAAAAATGGACATGTGGCAAAATCAAAACTGCTGCACATCCATTTTGGGTCTGAAAACTTACCGCCAGCCTTTGACCTAGTGGTAAAGAATCAGGGCGGTAATGATCTACGCGTGCGCACATCTGTAGTGCGTGCCCGAAAATAAAAAATATTTTTCAGATGCACGTATCGGATGCGCGCCAAAAATAAAATTACCGCAAGAGCCACGTGGTAGTGAGGTGATAAATCCATTTTGGCGCACATTGGGCGCGCATAGATGCTTACGCAGCTTAGTAAAAGGGCCCCTTAGTCACACAAGTTAGAGTAGTGCCATTTGAATGCCTAACTTAATTGTTAAATTCGGCGCCAATTGGCCTTAAGCATCAATAATAGCCCTTAAGTGTGTTAATTAGTGCTAATTGGCAATAGTTTGTAGTTACGCATGCAGCTGCACTTAGGGCTTCTTTTACAAAGCCATGCTAGCGATTCCCGCATGGCAAATGAGAGGAAGCCCATAGGAACTGAATGGTCTTCCTTTCATTTGCCAAACTGAGAATATGTAGCGTGGCTTTGTAAAAGAAGCCCTTACACACTATTCTGTAAACATAGGACCTTATTCTATAAAGATTATGCTTCTAAATTTATGGTCCTAAAATTTGTACTCTTAAATTTACGCTAAAATTTATGCTCCTAAATTTACGCTCCTAAAATTTATGCTTCTAAAATTACAATCCTAAAATGTATGCTTCTTAAATTTATGCTCCTAAAATTTACGCTCCTAATTTACGGGTCCTTTTACTAAGCTGCTTGTCTATGCATGCCCAACATGTGCCAAAATGGAGTTAATGCCCGACTACCGCATGGCTCTTGTTGTAATTTCATTTTTGGCGCGCATCCGATACGCAAGTCTGAAAAATATTTTTTATTTTCAGGTGCACTTAATGGACGCGCGCCAAGTGGCATTTGGCGTGCATAGGTCATTACTGACTGGTTACAGGATGTATTTACCGCTAGGTCAATGGCTGGTGGTAAGGTCTCAGACCCAAAATGGACGCTCAGCAATTTTCATTTTCGGCAAAAATTTAAAAAAGGCCTTTTTTACAGGCACGCTAAAAAATGGATTGACGCATGCCCAAAACCCATGCCTTCACTACCGCAATACATTTTTCAGTGCGCCTTTGTAAAAGGACCTCTTAATGCGCCTAAATCTATGCTCGAGAATAGATTAAAGTTGTAATTTAGAAGCATAAATTTAGGAGTGTAAATTTTAGGAGCATAATCTTTATAGAATAAGGCCCATAGCATTTACAGCTCCAAAGGGGGCGTGTACATGGACAGATTAGCGGTGTATCTTCAAGTTACACACGGAAGCTGTAGAATACTATCACTTACATGCATGACTGCCAACATTATGCGCTAACAATTACACCAGCCTTGGACAATGGCATACGTGCTTACTCCTAAAGTTAAGAGCACACATGTAATTTCAGTTATAGAATTGGCACCTACGGGCCCTTTTACAACGGCGGGTAGCGCATGCCCAATTGGCACTACTGTCAGGGTAATTCAGGCGCCCAGCTGTAATTCTGAGTTTGGCGTGCGCCAAATCCCATGGTAGAAAATAATTTATATGCCCTCAATCCACACAACCTGACAACCCTGCCCTGGCATACACAAGAAAATCTCTGGTGGTCTAACAGTCCTCCTCCCTCCCCCACCCAGCCCCCCCACCCCAAACATTACAGTAAAAATCCATGGTAGTCCAGTGGACCTTCCTTCCTCCACCAGACCAGATCCAAATCCCTCACCCACCCCAAATATTACTATAAGAATCACTGGTATACTAATGTCACCCTCTCTCCTTTTCTCCCATGCCCTACTTAAAAAAAAATAATAATAAATCCCTGGTGCCTAGTAGCACCCTCATCTCTCCAACCCCTCCCCCAGGATCCCAGACACCCCCCTAGAATGTACCTTAAATGAAGCAGGAGCATGATATCCATTCACTGCTGCCTTCAGCACCGCCATCTTGCAAGATGAGAGATGCCTGACTCCATGTGGTGCACCCTGGGATGCACTGAGAGAGGTCAGTCTGCCAAACAAGGGAATTTTATTTGGTAGTCTGGACCGAGAATACTAAATAAGGGGAAAAGTCCCTTATTTGGCAGACTGACCCCGCTCAGCACATCCTAGATTGAGGCTCAGGTGCTGCCATTTCCCAATGTGGCAGTATTGAAGGCAGCAGTGCGTAGGTATCGCTTCTGCCTCTTTTATGGTACACCCTGGGGAGAGGTCTGGGGGCATGGGGGAGGGTTCAGGGATGGGAGTGTTGCTAGACACCAGGGACTTTTTAAATTTGGGGGCAGGGGAAGCTGGGCTACTAGACTACTGGGTACTAGGGACCAGTGCAGAAAGGTAGAGGCTTATTTGGGTTTTTTAAATGCCCTCCTTTCTGTCAGTGCGTGAGCCAAATGCCGCTCACTCACTTGACAGGAAGGGGGACATTTTGCAGTGAGCTGTGGATTACTGCCACATTTTTAAAGTAGGAGTAACTTGCATGCTTATTGCTTACTGCATAGCTGCAGAATCTTTTTTCATTAATTTCACAGTAGAAGCTTCGCCCTGAGCCAACTCTACCATGTGGTTTTCTGCATCAGCTCTTCAGTCAGATCACAGACAGGTTAAGGAACGAACTTTAGTTTACACAGTGATCAATGGATATATGAGAACTGCACCCGTTGGTTTACACTGCCAGCCAAGAAACAATGAACAGATTTGTACAACTAGAAAACAGCAGCCAGTCAATATTCAGCCCTTAAAAAATGAATTAAAAAAGCTTATGTGGTTGAACCATGGAAAATATAAATGCTGTAACTTTATAAGTACATAAGTACATAAGTAGTGCCATACTGGGAAAGACCAAAGGTCCATCTAGCCCAGCATCCTGTCACCGACAGTGGCCAATCCAGGTCAAGGGCACCTGGCACGCTCCCCAAACGTAAAAACATTCCAGACAAGTTATACCTAAAAATGAGGAATTTTTCCAGTCCATTTAATAGCGGTCTATGGACTTGTCCTTTAGGAATCTATCTAACCCCTTTTTAAACTCCGTCAAGCTAACCGCCCGTACCACGTTCTCCGGCAATGAATTCCAGAGTCTAATTACACGTTGGGTGAAGAAAAATTTTCTCCGATTAGTTTTAAATTTACCACACTGTAGCTTCAACTCATGCCCTCTAGTCCTAGTATTTTTGGATAGCGTGAACAGCCGCTTCACATCCACCCGATCCATTCCACTCATTATTTTATACACTTCTATCATATCTCCCCTCAGCCGTCTCTTCTCCAAGCTGAAAAGCCCTAGCCTTCTCAGCCTCTCTTCATAGGAAAGTCGTCCCATCCCCACTATCATTTTCGTCGCCCTTCGCTGTACCTTTTTATATGCTGTTTCTTGGTTTCACTTCTGAGTAGAGTGTCTTTTGTGTGTGTGTGTGTGTGTGTGTGTGTGTGTGTGTGTGTGTGTGTTTGCGCACATACGTGTGTGCAAGCACCTGGGCATATCCAAGGGAGGCCTTCGGATCTATTTAATTTCTCTGGGACTGCATCCTAACACAGTCTTTGTCTGAACCATCTATTGTTTGAAATGGAGGAAGTTTGGTAGGGTTATTTTTCTATTTATAAACCCTTGCTTTCATTTAAATAACTACTAGTGATACACCAAAGGAAGAGATTAAATACAAGGGAAAAAACTCACCCTATGCAATAAATTACTCTGCCAGGTTTTGTAGATCTTTTACAGAGAATCATTCTAATAATAAACTCCCTGACACTTTGAGGAAATGAATTTTGCTTGCAGGGGGGTCCTTTTACTAAAGGTTAGCATGCATATAGCGTGCACTGAATGCTAAGAAGCCCATACTTCTTAGCTTGTAGCTTATGCTAATTCTATTAATGCGTGGTACATTTTAGTAAAAGGGCCCCAGGATTTGTTAACATGAATCTGTCGTAAACTACTTGTCTTTGAAGTGGGGTATTTTACTGTAATAACTGTATTGACTCTGGAGAAAACGTGATTTCTTGCAGCCTGGGAGCTTTTTATTCAACTGAGTTAAATGTATCCAGCGTTTAAAATCAAACAAACAAATCACCCCAGTGTAAGGTAGTGTATAAATGCCACAACAACCTGGAGGCTGATTCACCCAATTTAAGGCCAAGAAGGAAGGAATGGCCAAAATGATATTCTCTTCAGATGTCAAATACAGGCCACACAACAGGCAAAATAGTGATGCTTTGGATGATAATGGCAGTTACAGACCAAGAGGGTAGATCTATAAATCATAAATACAGTGGGGGAAATAAGTATTTGATCCCTTGCTGATTTTGTAAGTTTGCCCACTGACAAAGACATGAGCAGCCCATAATTGAAGGGTAGGTTATTGGTAACAGTGAGAGATAGCACATCACAAATTAAATCCGGAAAATCACATTGTGGAAAGTATATGAATTTATTTGCATTCTGCAGAGGGAAATAAGTATTTGATCCCCCACCAACCAGTAAGAGATCTGGCCCCTACAGACCAGGTAGATGCTCCAAATCAACTCGTTACCTGCATGACAGACAGCTGTCGGCAATGGTCACCTGTATGAAAGACACCTGTCCACAGACTCAGTGAATCAGTCAGACTCTAACCTCTACAAAATGGCCAAGAGCAAGGAGCTGTCTAAGGATGTCAGGGACAAGATCATACACCTGCACAAGGCTGGAATGGGCTACAAAACCATCAGTAAGACGCTGGGCGAGAAGGAGACAACTGTTGGTGCCATAGTAAGAAAATGGAAGAAGTACAAAATGACTGTCAATCGACAAAGATCTGGGGCTCCACGCAAAATCTCACCTCGTGGGGTATCCTTGATCATGAGGAAGGTTAGAAATCAGCCTACAACTACAAGGGGGGAACTTGTCAATGATCTCAAGGCAGCTGGGACCACTGTCACCACGAAAACCATTGGTAACACATTACGACATAACGGATTGCAATCCTGCAGTGCCCGCAAGGTCCCTCTGCTCCGGAAGGCACATGTGACGGCCCGTCTGAAGTTTGCCAGTGAACACCTGGATGATGCCGAGAGTGATTGGGAGAAGGTGCTGTGGTCAGATGAGACAAAAATTGAGCTCTTTGGCATGAACTCAACTCGCCGTGTTTGGAGGAAGAGAAATGCTGCCTATGACCCAAAGAACACCGTCCCCACTGTCAAGCATGGAGGTGGAAATGTTATGTTTTGGGGGTGTTTCTCTGCTAAGGGCACAGGACTACTTCACCGCATCAATGGGAGAATGGATGGGGCCATGTACCGTACAATTCTGAGTGACAACCTCCTTCCCTCCGCCAGGGCCTTAAAAATGGGTCGTGGCTGGGTCTTCCAGCACGACAATGACCCAAAACATACAGCCAAGGCAACAAAGGAGTGGCTCAGGAAGAAGCACATTAGGGTCATGGAGTGGCCTAGCCAGTCACCAGACCTTAATCCCATTGAAAACTTATGGAGGGAGCTGAAGCTGCGAGTTGCCAAGCGACAGCCCAGAACTCTTAATGATTTAGAGATGATCTGCAAAGAGGAGTGGACCAAAATTCCTCCTGACATGTGTGCAAACCTCATCATCAACTACAGAAGACGTCTGACCGCTGTGCTTGCCAACAAGGGTTTTGCCACCAAGTATTAGGTCTTGTTTGCCAGAGGGATTAAATACTTATTTCCCTCTGCAGAATGCAAATAAATTCATATACTTTCCACAATGTGATTTTCCGGATTTAATTTGTGATGTGCTATCTCTCACTGTTACCAATAACCTACCCTTCAATTATGGGCTGCTCATGTCTTTGTCAGTGGGCAAACTTACAAAATCAGCAAGGGATCAAATACTTATTTCCCCCACTGTACGTACACTGACAAGATTGTGCAAAGGCATTTGTGGGGGTGTAGTTTGGATGGAGTACAGATGGGGTTATGATGGACACATCTACTTTATAAATGTAAAGAGTATAAACACACAGTTCCACCTTCTTTGGAGTAAATTTGCAAGAGAGAATTTGTGCATTGTTTGAGAGAGTTCTGAGAACCTATTTAATAAGGGGCACAGAAGTGCCTATGTTGCCTTGATAAAATAGGCATTTCACCTAGTTACCCTTTTATGAGAATACCCCTAACTGGCCCATCCAGTCTATCCCAGTTATTGCAGTTCACACTGAAATGTGAACCATCACAGGATGTTACACCTTATCCAACTCAGTTTAACTAATTTTCCCATCCTGGGTAGATAAGCATAGATGTTCCCATACCCTTCAAAGCCCAGGCCCTCTTGCCCTCCATGTCCTGTCACAAACCTTTATAACAGATACAAAACCTAAGACAGTTGCCCAAACATCCAGTCACCTATTTCCCCACAGCCTTAGTAGATGGCATTCAGCCATCATTGGCCTGGTTTGTTTCTAGCCAATTTCTTCCATGATAAGGGATACAATCATACAAGATTAATCCTGAATTCTTCATTAGGCCCTCGTTCTCCCTGCACTTCAGTCCTCTCCCATTCCCTTAGCTTGTGACATGCTTTCTTCTATTTCTAAAATCACAGAAGAGGAATCACTCCTCCTTCACACACTTCTTGTTCCTTTGATCTCATTTTCATCCAGCTCCTCCGTTCTATCTCACTGTGGTTATTCCTTCCATGTAGCACATTCTCAATATACCATGTTACATTGCTTCCATTCCTGCCACCTTTCAACATGCCACAATCATACCTTGCCTCATAAAACCTTAACTGTACTCTACCTACCCTGTTCTTGTTATACTGCCCCATCCTTAGTGACATCATTAGGGTGTGTGGGCATTTGAATTAGGAAACTACGCCAGAGGTTACTTGGGCTGCCTTCCCCTGTCTGCCAAATAGATTCCATCTTTGTTGGCTGCTTATGCTTGATCTCCAATATACATCACTTTGAATCTCCACTGGATGATAGCTGGCCCTGCCCCCAGTGGATGTTCGGGCATATGAATCATGGAGCCTTGCTGGAGATGGTGCCAACGCAGTCACACTGACAAAGGAGCATGCCTAAGGAGCACCTTAGGGTGCTCCTTTGAGTGGATTTGGGACTGATTTACAACTTGGATATTGTTAGGAATTTTTAGTATTTATTTGTAACTCTCTAGGTATATTCATTGTTATATTATGGCCATGATACAGGCATTATTAGGGCAGGACGAGTATGGAGATTTACATGTTAAATGCAAACCTGTTTAGTTCCCATAAAGATGGCTTCTTCAGTATATAGATGCAGTCCCCTGTTGGGATCACTGAGAAGATTAAGTCCCTGTAAAGAGTCACTGAGGGGAGTGACTGGGAGGTCCTGGGTGGGAAGAAGCCCAGCCCGGGGGGGGGGGGGGGAGTGATTTGAAATAAAATGCAGAAAGATAGTGCCCATGTTGAGAAGAGCGACAGTTTTGGGAGGAGTCGGAAGGAGATAAAGGAGAAGATTTAGAGAAGGAAAGGGTTTTTGGTTGCCTGCAAGCCCCTGCCAAGTGACCTGAAGAAAGAGAAAGGGGATCCTGGAGCACTACCTTAAGATTGGGCTAGAAATAAGGAACAGTTTTTGCCCCACTCACAACAACTGGTGGAGTCAGAGTTTTGGGCGGATTGGGGAGTCCAGCCCGGGGCAGAGAGAGCAGTGCCTTCTTCTCCCAAACTAAAGGAAAATGTCCCTCTCATGACCCTAGCTTAGGCCAAAGGGGCACCACCTTGAATTTTGTCAAATTTAAAGTGACTCCTGAAAACTGGTTAAACTCAGCTACCCGCTTCAATAAGTTCTGGAACCCCACCTGAAGATTCGTTAAAAGAATCATAAGGTCATTGGCAAACGCCGAGGCCACCCCTGAGACTGAAGGATCCCCCTTTAAATAATGAATAAATGGCTAGAGACAAAAGATCATAAAAAGTAACATGAATAAGACCCCTATGTTTATCTCATGGTAAAAGAGCATTGGAGGTTCCCCCCAATCCTTCAATAGAGGCAAAAGGGTGAAATTGAATTCAGTCTTGGAGCTCACACTACCTTATCCAGTCTAGGAACAGAAATCTAGAATGTAAATATCTTTTTCTGGGACCGAACATTTTCATCATCTGTGTAACACATCTCTTCCTGATAAGGGTGGGGCTCGGATAGGCTGAGAGCCAGACAACACCTGCCCAGCCTCTCCTGGACCTGCCTTCTAAGATTAACACTTTACAGCTCCCCATAGAGCAGGGCTCAGACAGCACGTACCTGCTCTTCTGCTGGGCTCTGGATAGATAGACAGAAGGTAAGCATTTCTATTTCTGATTTTACCTACTGCAATAGTAACTATTGTAACAAGAATGGAAAAACAGTTTCCTAGAAAGCCGTGAGAAGAAAAATAGAAAATGTAATTCTGACTTGGTTTCGTGCGTGGCATGGTACATAGCAGAAACCATTATGTACTCTGCTGTTTGTACTATGAACTTGTTAAATTTAAAAAAGTGTAATGTAAAAACTCCATTCTGTTTCTTCATGAGTAGAATTCTGAATCAATGGGTCAGATATACAAAAGCACTTATGTGGCTTTTTTTTTCTTTTTTAGCTAATTATAAATAAATAAATGAAAATAAGCTGGAACAGTACACACTTACAATGTGACACATAACACATTTCCCCTTCCTCCATTAGAAAACTCAGCCTTATTTGTGTAAGGGTCTGGATTTGGACATTTGTGCTGAAGTCTGTCTCACTAGGGTGGTGGTGGGTGCAGGGGCTATGGGGATGGTATAGATTATGAATAAGAATTAAGGGGCCCTTTTACAAAGACACAGTAGGGTTAGTGTGGCAATGATTTATTTACTTATTTGCTGCATTTGTACCCCACATTTTCCCACCTATTTGCAGGCTCAATATGGCTTCCATTATATTGCAAAAGGTATAATTATGAACACAGTAAGAGGTTTGTTCTAATTTAACATATTACTATGTAAAAATAAGGAAGATAGGTCTGTAGAATGATTTACATAACACATAATAAAAAGCAGTAAAATATAATGACCCATAATGATAATATGACTAATATAATCAATTCAGAGGGATCAGTAAGTGGTTGGTTTAGATATAGAATAATCAAGTCGTTAAGGAGGATTCTTATTGTGAGGATTCTGCCGCATAATGACCAGTTGGTGCGTACCAACTGCCGATTACCACCGGAACTGGTGCGTGTAGGAGGAAATAAATAAATAATTCATCCATGCACCATCTGCCCTTTCTCTCCCATCCATCCAGGGTCTGCCCTCCTGCTCTCTCCCTTCCATCCAGGATCTGTCCTCTCTCTCTCTCTGCCCTTTCCATCCACTATTTGCAGCCACAGGTAGCATAGACCCTGTGGTCTTGTTTCTGCTTTCATTTGTTTACTGCCACCACTGCTAGTCTGCAGGAGGAGAAGCAGCAGTGTTGCTGACAGCCCAGCAGAGGTGGAGGCTGCTCCTGGAGGAAGGCACGAGACCAGCCAGAGGAGAGGCAGTGGTGGCAGCAGCAGGGGTGGAGGCTGGAGGCAAATGCAGGACCAGCCAGAGGAGATGCAGCGGCAGTAGCCCAAATAGAGGGACTGGAGCAGCCGGAGCAGAGCACACCCTTTTGGTTTGTACCCGGGGAGGACCGCCCCACCCTTGGTACACCACTGACTTCATGAGATGGAGCATGAATGGATGTGAACCAGGCGTGAGGGCTGGTCACTCAGTGATCTTCCAGGACATGGGGAAAACAGATTACTTCTTCCAGTAATACTTTGTGGCTGTGTCTCCATGTGTGATAGGATGGACATATATCCAGACAGAGATTTCCTTTGTTACAGACTACAAGTACTCATAAAGCAACCTCAAAAGTTTTGGACTTGGAGCATAATGGAATTAATAAGTTCTTGAATGGAGCAAGCTTAAGCAACAAAATCATTTACTCAACATAGTTAACCTCCTACATGATCTCTGGTTTTGAGATCCTTCTTTATTTATATCAGCACAACACAGTCAGGCTCATTTTCAAAAGAGATAGATGTCCAAAAAGTGGCATAAGTCAGCATTTGGATGTTTATCTCACTCGAAACCTCTTTTTGGACATCTTTATCTGAAGTCTGTCAGAAGGGCAACCAAATCTCAAGGGGGCGTGCCATGGGCATGTTCAAGGCGGGACTTGGGAGTCTGTAAGACCTGGACGTCTTTCAGCCATAATGGAACAAAAGAAAAACATCCAAGACGTTTTGAATTAGACCTGTTTTTATACTGAATAGCTGCAGTGGGAGTTGAACCCACTTCTCTAGGATAAAAGTCTGCTGTAGTAACCATTAGGCTACTCCTCTACTCCACGCAAGATGTGCCCCAAATGATCAGATGACCACTGGAGGGACTCGGGGATCACCTTCCCTTACTCCCCCAAATCACAAAACATTTTTCCAAACAGCATTTTCAAAAGGAAAAGACAGACTTTTTTTTGTAGAAAATGACCTTTCCTGTTCTGATTGTGGACGTTTTACAAAAAAACGTTCAAATTCAGACTTAGATGTCATATCCAAAAATGCCCCTTGTGCATTTGACTTGCCCAAAGTCACAAGGAGCAGTAGTGGGAATTGAACCCATGTTGCCAGGATCATAGCCCGCTGCACCAACCATTAAGCCACTCCTCCTCTGTTTTGGATGTCTTGCATTTGGACGTCTTTTGTTCAAACATAGACCAAAAAAGGACAACACAAAAGATAGACATCTATCTTTCCTCCGTGTCTCCTATTTGGAGACTTCATTTTAACTGTACCACTAGTTTGTGTCTCCTGAGTGGAGACCAACCTTCTACCTCAGAATGAAACCTTTATTTTACTTGTAAATAAGATAATAATACAAAACATTTTCTATATAGGCAGTTCTGTAACATTACATTTTTATAACACAGCAGTCTTTTAAACTTAAAAAGAAAATTAGTGTTACTGTTAAGGGTGTCTGGGGAGATGAACCCAGCATCAGAAAGAAAAATGAAAGCAGTTCAGTGTAGTCCCTGGGGGGGGGGGGAGCGAGAGAACACACAGCAGATCTTTAAGCAGTCTCTGGTATATTATTAGCATTTGAGAGCTTCTTTTACAAAGCCACACAGCAAATGAGAGGAAGCCCATAGGAACTGAATGGGCTTCCTCTCATTTGCAGCACCGAGAATCGGTAATGCGTCTTTTTAAAGAGGCCCTGAGTGTCTTAAATGCTGTACCACACAGAATCATATCCAGCTTGTGACCCTTGGGTCTCACGGGCTCACCGCTCTCCGGGAGATCCAAAACAGGTTGTTTAGAGGGAGTACTGGCCATCAGCAGGCTGGCAAAGTTTTCTGTCAGTGACGGTGCTCTCACTACGGTACTGGCTCTGACCGCATCTGCCATGGAGTTAGTGAGGTTGCCCCCTTCCAGTCTCTCCTCCTGGCTGCTCTTTTTTTTATGGATACCTCTGCAAGAGAAAAGGGGCTGGGGAATTTCTACGGGCCACCAGAGTCTGTGGATTCATCAGACTCATATGAAGTCTCTGCATTCTGCTGGCACTCCAGCTGAATGGGGACAGGCCCATGACAGCTGCAACATCTGGGGCAGTGAACTCGCACCATCAGGTGACCACCCTTCAAGGAGAACACCACATTAGCTTTTAAGCAGTGCGCCTCAAGGTCCTCCATCTTGGCTGGTGCAGTTTGAGGTCCAATGCTCCGGCTCAAGAAAAAATGTCCTCATACTCAGCTGGAACTGAGTCTCGCCTTCACACTCCACTGGTAACTGTAACAGGCACTGGATGGGCTTCACCTGACAGACCTCTGTGCACATTGGGATCTGCCTTGCTCAGTGGATCTCCTGGACTCTCCTTTGCGGGTTGCTCAGTCATTACTTCACCTATGAATTTTGACAAAAAGAATGTCCCCGGCATATCCAAAGCACATCATTTGTTCCTTGTTGTGCTGCATTTCAGTGGCTGGCATTGATGTTAGGGCATACTGGCTGCTCCTTCACCTGTACTCTGCTGGAAAGAACAGTCCAGGTGGCCAAGTAAGTTTTTGCTGCACTCCAACTACAAAATTGCTCCAAACACCTGTAAAGTTGCAAAACTTAAATTCTTGGGTTCAGTCTGGTTTGATGTTTTATTTTTTTTTTTTGCTTGCTTTAAGTCGCTGTTGTTCAGGCACCAGAATATGTAACTCCCCGCCCCCCCCCCCCCTTGTCTGCACAACTAGGCAGCTACCTGGTATAAACCCTGGAAGCTAGGTGGAAGAGGCACACATCAAATTTGTTGGTTTGGGACAAGGATTTATCTCCTGGGAGGCCGTTGCATGTAGCACCAGACTTTGAGTCAGTAGTCCATTCCAGGACAGTGATTTCTCAACCAAACTTAATTGGTTAAATGACTGATTACTGCTGAATATCAGAATTCCCTCACTAAACACTTTTCCTCTGTTTTATAGGCTAACTCTTGACAGGACACCAAGCTGTCTGGACGAAAGTTATCCAGTCATTAGGGCAGAAAATTTGAAAATAAAATAACATGTATCCAGTTAATTACCAAAGTTAACTGTACAAATATTTTTAAATATAGGTTCCCAAATGTATGTCTATATACAGTGAGAATAAGTATGTCCAGGTGTTAACAGGTTAAAGATTCCTGTGTACAATGTGTCAAATATAAAGCACTTCCCCACAAAGCCTAGGATAAGAATGCTCAGGGGGGTAGTTCTTAAAGTTCATTACGGCCCTAACACAAATTATTTGTCCCTTAATATGTTAAAGGTTAATAACGCACATTTTATTACCGCAATGCATGTCAATCTAAGGTACCGCAGGTTACACAGTAATGAGATGCAAAGCATGCAAATGCATTCAAAACATCTTATCACTATGTAAATAGGATAATGCAGTGTGTGGAATTCATTGTTCCTGGAAAAATAACATCAGTAAAAGGCTGGCATTATTTTTCTTGGCCAGGAGCATCAGGCCACAAAACTGCAACCCAGGGCTTCCAGCAGCTTCTTAAAAGGGCATTCAAAGTGAAACAAAGCTCCCTCCAATAGCTCCTCGTCACACATCCCCCTGCCCCAAAGACCCCACCATATCATATTCCCCCCCCCCCCCCCCCCCCCCCCGAAGCCACCTCCAATCAACAAATGTCTCCCCCTCCCCCAGAAATCCTGGCATAATTCCTCCAGTCCAATGGGATTTGGGCAGAAGCAATCCCCGGTTGCCGTTGCCTCTTGGTTCAAATAGCACCGATGACCTCTAGCAGTGGTCTCTCAGTACAGCATTTTGCCTTGTTTTGTGGTTTTCATTTCTCTATATACAGTTAGTTTGTAGTAGAGGTTTAGTCACGGAGAAGTAGGCTAGCAGCTAGAGTACCAGGCTATCAGGGAAGTCTGGTTCAAACTCTGCTGCTGCTCCTTGTGACCTTGGGCAAGTCACTTAACCCTTCATTGCCTCAGGTAAAAACTTAGGGGCACTTTTACCAAGCGGCGGAAGGGCTACTGCATAGGTATTGCGTGGTTTAATAGTACTACTGCTAGGTGCACCCAGTTGTGAGTTTGCCGTGTGCTGTTTCCCACGCTAGAAAATCATTTTCATTTTCTAGCTCCAAGGCAGGGAGTAGGCGTTTCCAGTGGTAATCAGGCAGCTCGGGCACATTGCCGCGCAGCGCCTGATGATCGCTGAGTTTGGTGTGAGCCCTCACTGCCTCCTAAATAGTTGATGGTAAGGGATCAGGCGATAAATGGCTGCACGCTAATTTTGACATTAGCACACAGCCATTAATGACTCCAATTCAAAAAATGCCTTTTCCTGCCATGGTAAAAAGTGTCCTCGGCAAGCAGCAATTCCACTTGCCAACATTACCATGGGCCACTTTGTACTGCTGCTTGTTAAAAGGGACACTAAGATTAATAGCTACTGTACCTGAATGTAATTCACCTTGAGCTACTACTAAACAAGATGTAAGCTAAATTCTGATCCCAATATATTTCTGGAGTCTGTATTGTCAGTCTTTTCTAAAGTTTTATGCATGAGGTTATTGGGTCAGCTTGAGCACTGCTAAGTCAGTGCATTGTGCATCAATGCATGCATGAAATGTGGCTTTGTGTTTTTCCTGGAAAAGCAGACTGTGAATCTTTATTGAAATCTTTTTCAGTTGCTTTCTGGGTTACATGCAAATTTCAGTCCTATAGGCTGGGCATTGATGGTGAATTTGTTTTAAATGTGGATTATAGGTTGTATCAAGTTTTATATGTGTTTGATAACAATGGTGACAGAGACTGGTTGGGTAATAAGGGATAGCATTTTAATATTATTGTTGCATATATTTTTATGTTTAAATCGGTTTATTCAAGCACAAAAAGAACACACAGACACTGAGCAAAGAATAAAGACAGTACATAACCAATGCAAACTGCCACAAAAGGACCTCAAAACTGCTTCAGTTTTATCCTCTAAAACCAACTCCCCCCCCCCCAACCCCTCCCCACCCTACCCCCACCCCAACCCTCTCATGGATGAGTGAAACAGTATTCTACAAATTGAGCAACCGAATATGAGCCTGTGGTGTTAGTGTAGCCCAAAATCTATCCCAGGTCTTTTGAAATAACCGGCCTTCAGGCGATTGCAAATCTTGAATAGAAAGGAGCTCCAATCACAACAAAGTGAGCATAGAGACTCGCCAGGCCTGCAAGAAGGGCACCTCAGAACAAATCCAAACATGCAGAATTGCCTTTAACGCCAACAACATGGCTCTGTTCAAAAATTGTTTCATGCCACCTAGGGTAGGCTGCTTCAATTCATAATGTCCAAAAAGCAACAAAAGGTCCAGCTGTATCTGAGTGCGCCACCGTCAAGAGAGAGTAGATAGCAAGCGTGTCCAAAAGGTACCAAACATGGGACACAGCCAAAACATGTGACCTAAACCTACTTTTGGCGTACCACACTTAGGACAGGTATCCTCCATTACCACCCCTGCACAGCAAGCTCAGCATAGGGAGATGTTGAGAGTATCTCCCAGTGTTGGACATTGCCAGACAGTACGAATAGACAACACAAATTGCCTAAGTTGGTCGCCAGTTAAAGTGTGTTACAAATCTTGAGCCCAAGCCTCCGCCAAGCGGGCATAGTCAAGGTCTTCAGTGGTTTCCTGAAGTTAGCGATGGTGGAAGACCAGGGGTACTTTCAGCTGAGATTCCAAAGTAAGAGTTGTACATAATGTCTCCTACACATCCTTGCATAGGTTTTCCAAGGGCAATCCTGCCACATAATGTCTCAATTGATGATAAGCAAACCTGTCGATATCCTGAAGGGCATAAGAAAGTTGTAAATCCACAAAAGGTTTTGGTTTACCCTCTTCAGTGAGTACATGAAGCAGATATTTAAGCCCTGCTGCCCTCTAGTGGTGGAAGGGATCAGATGTCATTCTGGGAGTAAACGCTGGATTACTACATATAGATAGAAAAGGTGTCACAGCAGTAGAGAACCAATGGTGGCAACAAAGCCAATGCCACACCACCTGATAGGTATGTAAGTAAGGGTAAGTCTTCAAACCCCAGAAGGAAAACCCCCTGGAGTGAAGTAAGCAGCTGAAATGCACCTATCCCTTGTCTCCAGCAGTGTTACAGAAAAGTAAGATTGGTGATGAAACCAATCATTGAGATGACGCTTGCCACAGGCAACAGTCAAATTACTCAAGTCCAGAAGACTCATGCCCCACTGTGCCCAGGGCTTGTGAAGAACAGACAAAGACAACAGGTTTTTTTTATCACCCCACAAATAACATTGTAATGCCCTATGGAGCTTGTGTGCTCATCGGATCAGTGAAGACAGAGAGGCAACATTTGAAAAACATGTAGCCAAATGAGCATTTGAGGCATATTATAGAAATGAATCCTGCCCCACAGAGAAAAGGGGGTATGCCTGCCATACCTGCAAGCATTGAACAATGCTAGTTAACAAGGGATACAAATTGATATCATATAAAGTGGTCAAATATTTGAGGACCTCGCCTTCCCAGGACAAGAAGAACTCTCCATCCCAAACCAAACGCACCTCCGGGAGAAGAGGCAGTGCCCTAGATTTGTGAAGATTTAAGCAGAACCCAAGAGAGCTCCATAATCTGCAATCAAAGCAAGCAGCCGAGGCAAGGACTTCTGTGGAGGTCATCAGCAAAAGCAAGTGCCTTGATTGGGGTACCATGCAAGTGAATCCCCCAAGATCAGACCTCTGATCAATAAGACCCAAAAGGAGTTCCACGTCAAAATAAACAAAAGAGGGAACAGGGGACAACCTCGGCAAACCTGGAAAGGCGGAGTCCTCACCCCATTTACTAAAATGTGGGCCAGAGGGTCAGAATATAATGTGCAGATAGCATGATAAAACCATCCCCCAACACGTATATAATGCAGGTCCTGAAAGAGAAACTGGCAGTCCGCCTGACTTCTTTTTAACTTGTTAGCCACATTGAACTTGAAATTGTACAGGAAAATGTGGGGTATAAATTTCTTAAGTGTATAAATAAAAGTTTTTTCAGCGTCTAGACTAACCATTAGGGCTGGCAGTTTCTCAGACTGACAATAAGACATAGCCAGTAATTAACATCTGTTTAACTGCCAAATTTGAGTATGCTGCTGCTGACAAAAATGGATCCCCACCATCATTCAAGAAAGTTTGGTCTCCTATTTGAGAAAATATTTTCTAGAGATACTGGGGATCCCAGCGACAGCTTTTCCACCTGTCGCTAGGGCCCAGTACATAACCGAAATAAAGAATACAGTTGGACAACCTCGGGCTGCACCGGACCTAGATTTGACCCATTTCCTGGAAAGTTCCTTGGATATAGTGACTGAATGGACTACACTTTTAGTCACTTTCGCATTAGAAATGGATAGAAATAACGTTTTCCGGACTTATTTTCGCCATATAAATACGGAATTTCTGGGTTCAAGGGTTCAGATTTTTCCAGATCTAGCCAGAGACACTCAGAAAAAAAGAAGGGAATTCTTGTCCTATAAGACTAGAATTCTCAAGCTTGGAGCTGTTTTCCAATTAAAATTCCCATGTAGATGTCTAGTGTCACTAAAAGAAAATAATTATGTTTTCTTTGAACCCTTAAAATTTTTACAATTTATTGAGGCACAAGAAAGTGAGGGTAAACCTTTAACTGCCCCCCAGTGAGATGAATGCTATTGTGTAGGCTATCAGGGTTATGTCTGCTCTTGAAATTTCATCTTTACATTTTTTTCCTGTACTTTTTTTTTTCCTAGTACTTGGATCTTCTATTGATTTGTGGACAAAGACTTTAGAGAAATATTTCCTTTTAATTACTTGTTTGGATTACTATATTTCTTGTATTTTCAAACATTTATGTTGATATGTAAATGTAAAAAGATATAAATAAAGAAAATTAAAAAAAAAAGTTTGGTCTCCTATTCAAATTTTCTCTTCTAATTCATAGCAGCACAGACTTACATCTTTATTTATAAAAGGCACCACCAACGTTCTAAATGAAGCCTCCAGCCGGAAGTGTGAAGGGGGAGAGATATCCGATTTCCCCATGAGTGTCTGCCCCGCCCTCGCTCTCTCTGTAACACAAACAGTGAAGGAAAACACAGCAAAGCACGAAATCAAATCGCTCTCTCTGTAACAGTGAAGGACTCAGAGGGGGGAGGGGAGAGAGGGCAGAAGCCCTCACTATCTCTGTAACACAAACACAGCACAGCAGGAAACTTAACACTGAAAGACTCGACTCCGAGGGGGGAGGGGACAGAGAGCAGAGGGAAAGGGAGAGAGGGCAGAGGGCAGGGACACACACACTCCCACATGCACACAGAAGAAAACCTTGCTAGCCCCCGTTTCATTTGCATCAGAAACGGGGCTTTTTTTACTAGTATTGGATTAAGAACTGGTTGAAAGATAGGAAGCAGAGAGTAGGATTGCGTGGCCAGTATTCTCAGTGGAGGAGGGTAGTTAGTGGGGTCCCGCAGGGGTCTGTGCTGGGTCCGTTGCTTTTTAATGTATTTATAAATGACCTAGAGATGGGAATAACTAGTGAGGTAATTAAATTCGCCGATGACACAAAATTATTCAGGGTCGTCAAGTCGCAGGAGGAATGTGAACGATTACAGGAGGACCTTGCGAGACTGGGAGAATGGGCGTGCAAGTGGCAGATGAAGTTCAATGTTGACAAGTGCAAAGTGATGCATGTGGGTAAGAGGAACCCGAATTATAGCTACATCTTGCAAGGTTCCGCGTTAGGAGTTACGGATCAAGAAAGGGATCTGGGTGTCGTCGTCGATGATACGCTGAAACCTTCTGCTCAGTGTGCTGCTTGCGGCTAGGAAAGCGAATAGAATGTTGGGTGTTATTAGGAAGGGTATGGAGTCCAGGTGTGCGGATGTTATAATGCCGTTGTATCGCTCCATGGTGCGACCGCACCTGGAGTATTGTGTTCAGTACTGGTCTCCGTATCTCAAAAAAGATATAGTAGAATTGGAAAAGGTACAGCGAAGGGCGACGAAAATGATAGTGGGGATGGGACGACTTCCTATGAAGAGAGGCTGAGAAGGCTAGGGCTTTTCAGCTTGGAGAAGAGACGGCTGAGGGGAGATATGATAGAAGTGTATAAAATAATGAGTGGAATGGATCGGGTGGATGTGAAGCGACTGTTCACGCTATCCAAAATACTAGGACTAGAGGGCATGAGTTGAAGCTACAGTGTGGTAAATTTAAAACGAATCGGAGAAAATTTTTCTTCACCCAACGTGTAATTAGACTCTGGAATTCATTGCCGGAGAACGTGGTACGGGCGGTTAGCTTGACGGAGTTTAAAAAGGGGTTAGATAGATTCCTAAAGGACAAGTCCATAGACCGCTATTAATGGACTGGAAAAATTCCTCATTTTTAGGTATAACTTGTCTGGAATGTTTTACGTTTGGGGAGCGTGCCAGGTGCCCTTGACCTGGATTGGCCACTGTCGGTGACAGGATGCTGGGCTAGATGGACCTTTGGTCTTTCCCAGTATGGCACTACTTATGTACTTATGTACTTATGTATTTATATAATTATATAACCATCTCTGCATATTGATTTTGGTTTCCAGTGAATACTTACTCTCTTCTTAATGCATAATACTAACCATTCTATTATTGGTCACTCATTCCTCTTTGTAATGTATATCTAAGTACTATGTTAAATGGTACCTTTTCGAGACTTGGTCGTGGAAAAAAAAAATGGACCAAGTAAAGTCGGCCAAATGCTCGTCAGGGACGCCCTTCTTTTTTTCATTATTGGCCAATGATGCCCATCTCTAAATCACGCCCCAGTCCCACCTTCGGTATGGTGCCAACATGCCCCCCCATGAATTTTGGTCGTCCCCGTGACGGAAAGCAGTTGAGGACGCCCAAAATCGTTTTTTGATTATGCCGATTTGGGCAGCCCTGAGAGAAGGACGCCCATCTCCCGATTTGTGTCAGAAGATGGGCGTCCTTCTCTTTTGAAAATTCACCTAATAGTGGAATTAGAAAAGGTACAGAGAAGGGTGGTAAAAATGATAAAGGGGATGGGACGACTTCCCTATGAGGAAAGGTTGAAGCAGCTTGGAGAAAAGACAGCTGAGGGGAAATATGATAGAGGTCTATAAAATAATGAGTGCAGTGGAACAGATAGACATGAATCGTTTGTTTACTCTTTCCAAAAATACTAGGAGTAGGGTGCATGGAATGACGCTGCAAAGTAGTAAATTTAACATGAATTGGAGGAAATATTTCTTCACTCTGGAATTTGTTGCCAGAGAATGTGGTAAAAGCAGTTAGCTTAGCAGGGTTTTAAAAAGGTTTGGATAGCTTCCTAAAAGAAAAGTCCATAAGCCATTATTAAAATGGACTTGGGGAAATCCACTATTTATTTCTAGGATAAGCAGCATAAAATGTATTGTACTGTTTTGGGATCTTGCCAGGTACTTGTGACCTGGATTGGCCATTCATGGAAACAGGATAGTGGGCTTGATGAACCTTCCACATGACAACACTTATCTCATTCATATTCATTGTGGCAATCCTGAGAACTCAACTGGCTAGATCTGCCTCCATAAAAGAACTGGGAAACACTGCTGTAGGGTGTTTTAGCTGCTCCAATCTCCTGTTGTCGTTTTTGCTTTTTGAAGTACTGTACAGTTCTTTGTTCCTTGAAATGGAAACGAACTGCAGCAGTACTCTGTCTTATTAATATTTACTTTGTGCCTTTTCTCCCGCAGATGCTGGTTTCAATCACTGCTGCCCTTCGAAGAACCAGACCACTGGCATGGAGGTGCCTATCAACAACTGGTCTTGCACGTGCAGCCCAAGGACATGGTAAAGAGGGAAAAGCTGAGGCAGCGGGATTCAGTCAAACTTTACTCTTCATGCTAGATTCCCACCTGTAAAAAAAACAAAAAAGACATAATTTTCTATGTGATGTAAGCCTAGGCTCTCATGGTGTTGACATGCTTTAAGAGGATGTATGCATGCGTGAACCATTATTAGCCATGTATGTGTGTTTGTATCTGTGTTGCTTGTGTGTGGAACATGCCTTATAAAATTATTTCCAATTCCCTTGTGTATGGGTGTATAGCCCCTAACCTGTGGGTCCTCACCAAGCACTTCCTTCTCTGCAGGGAGACCTTTTCAGGGGCAGTAGCATTGCTCGGCAGAGGTCTACCATCCTTGAATTTACAAGGTTCTGGAACGGGACCATCTAGGGCTGGGAGGCCATTGATCCCTGAGATCACTTACTCTACCATTTACTTCCTGTCCCCAAAATTCACAGTCTACTTCAGGTTTGTTCTGAACCAAGAAAGCTTACAGAACATCTTTACATGATCAAAAATCAATCAGAAACTATAAACATGTTGAGTATAAAAAACAGCAAAGGTATAATTCACTTTGTTCTTTTCCCTCTTCCCTTGGACATAGAAAAGCTTCTCTTCTTCTTGTACTGGTAATGGTACTATTCTCTCCTTTTACCTCTTCTTTTTTGGAAGCTGGTCACAAGGACAGGCTGCAGGCACTCCTTCCTTGAACCCTTGGTCCTCCTGGGTCCAGCTCTGGTCAAAGTCCTTGTATATCTGGATACCGGACTCAGATGTAGATGCAAGCACTTACTTCTGTTGAACCCTGATTCTCTTTGTCTCAGCTCCTGAGGTTGTCTTTTGGATGCTTCTCTTCATTTTCAGGATCAGTGGAAACTTTTCACTCCCCTTCTTTCAGTCATGGGCCTCCTCATGCCCTAACTCCCTTCAGTGTACCTAAGCATTACTGGTGTTGGCTTAGTTAGTCAGCTTACAAACAGACACTGTGAAACGCAGTGGCCTAAGTAACGCCTTTCACCATACAAGTCCCAATACAATGGCGTAAAAAGCCAAAGGCTTCTATTCTCTATGTTATTGATGTAGTGGCTTAGCCAGACAAATATAGGTAACTACCTGTGAGCCTGTTATTTATTCCATTTCGTTTCCCCTCCAACATGAGGCCTCCTCTCACTATTACCTCACAGGCAAGAAAAGCCCTCACAATTTCTGGAAAACACTGCGTGACATAAAAATGTCTCCTATGCAATAATTAGTAGAGGAGTCAACAGAAGAAGCATTTTCTGTATACTTTATTTCTCTGGGATCCCCAATCTGGTCTGGTCTAGTTTCAAACTTGATCTGATGTGTCTAGTGACTGGTTTTCCTCTCATGCTAAGTTTTATGCCATTCCATTCCATTTTTCAGAGTGTTATTTTACTCCCAGACAGACATCAATCCTAGACCGTTTTGTTATTCTTTCCAACCCAGTGGATGTTGGAAATAATCAGAAAAGTGCTTTGTCAAACTTTGTCCCATAATTGTTTACCTGCAGGGAAACCCACTCTTCTGCCCTTAGGTATTAGGCAGTCTACGTACTTATGAGAAGAGTAAAGTCTTGCTAAATGGTTACTAAGTACTTGTGGTGTCATTGTAGCACGTAGCAGTCATGACTTGAGAAGATTTTAACCTCCTAATTCTATAACCTTTAGCACCTAAATGTAAGTGCCGTTTGCATTCTACGGGGGTCTTTTACAAAGCAGCACTAGCGTCTTTAGCTCACGCTACAAATCAGCTGGTGCTAATTGCTGAGACGCCCATTATATTCTTATGGGTGTTTCAGGGTTTAGCAGCAGCTGATTTGTAGCATAAGCTAAAGACGCATGTGCTGTTTGTAAACGACCCCATAAGTTTTTAGAAAAATCTAGGTATAATTATAGACAAACATTTAACATTTGATATTCAAATTTCCTCCGTAATCACAAATTCTTTCAGGTCTCTTTGGAAACTAAAAAAGATCAGACCCTATTTCTCATCAGAAACGTTCAGACTTGGGTTTTGCCAGGTTCTTGAAGCCTGGATTGGCCGCTGTCAGAGACAGGATGCTGGGCTTGATGGACCCTTGGTCTTTTCCCAGTATGGCGGTGCTTATGTGCTTATGCTATTGGTACAATCATTAACATTATCCCAATTCAATTAATATAAAGCCATATATGCTGGCTGTAAGGAGTACCTGTTGAAAAAACTCCAAACACTGCAGCCAGGTTCATATATAAAATCTCTCATTTTGAAAGTGCCTCCCCTTTATTAATCAAAATGAGAATCACCTTCAAATATGTACCTTTATCTTTGAAATCCTAAATGGCACTGCTCCAGACTATATGGTACCATTAATAAACTTACCTCAAAGAAATGCTAAATATGAGGCAAGAAACTATCTCAGACTACACCTCCCTAATTGCAAAAAAGAGATCTACAAAACTGTCCACTCTGCAGAGTTCACTTACCTAGTAGGAACCAAATGGTGGAACTCCTTACCACCGAAAATAAGAAATATACAGGAATATACTAGATTCCACAAAATCCTCAGATTGTTCCTATTCAAACAAACCCTTACAAAGAACAACCATATCTCAAACAACTAAATATTACCTGAATTGGTTATTACTCTATTTACCATTAACTTTCTCTTTACTTCATGTACAATTTCTCATTCATAATAGATTTTCTAAATGTTTAATATCCATAGCTATTCCAGTATGTTTATGATACTGTATTATAAAATTGGATTCTCACAACAAATTACTTTCTTATGCATTATTCTTTGTTATGTATCCTATACTGTTTATTTTAAGCCACATTGAACTCAAACTTGTTTGGGACAATGTGAGATATAAATGTCACAAATAAATGCAAGGAATTGTGCAGAGGGGGAGGTGTATGGGCAGGGCATGGGTGTGTCAAACATTTACATTCATAGGTTATAGAATACTGTCATGGCTTGTGCTCAAGTGCTACATTTAGACACACATATTTACGCCTGCTATTGATCTGGCATCAGTGGGTGTATCTAAATGAAGTTGTGTAAATGCCAGCTTACACTAATATTCTATAACAGAATCTGGCCGTCCAGACTCCAGATGCTGCTGTAGAACTCGCACTCAGCGTGCTGCATTTTGGTGCATAAATTTTGGCACACTTTATAGAATTTCTCCTATGAGGGTAATTTTATAAACCATTTTCATGCTTCAAGCACTGCTTTACATGCATAAATGGGCTCATAAAATTAGCTCATGCCTAACAGTATGCACAGTGCAATCCAGAGCATACTTTTTTACACATAGGTGTGCCAAATGCCACCCCAAGAAATTGCCTTGCCACCCCAACTAGCACCTGTAAGCTGCATACCATAATCTGGCATCTCCCTACTCTCTCTCACCCCCCCCCCCCCCCCCCAAATCTGGCATCTCCCCTTCTTTCTCAACTCCCCTCTCCCCACTTTTTCAACTACCTTAGAACTTGATTTTCCTCTAGAGGTCACCGGTGGCAGTAGTGAGCCACATATGCTGCCTGTGGCCTGCCTTGGTGCTTTCCCTGTGCTGCATCCCACTCTTTCTGATGCAACTTCCTGTTTCTGCATGGGTGGGACCCAGCAGCAGAGAGGAGTAAAGGCAGGCCACAGGTAGCCTTTGTGACTCGCTATAGGAAAAACAAGTTCTACAGTAGCTGGGGGAGGGGGTCGAGAGAGGAGGAGATGTCAGATCAAAGGGGGAAGGGAGGCTGGACAATAAGAGGGAGAGGGATAGGGGAGAGAGAGATGTTGGACCTGGACTCAGACCCAGAGGGAAGACAGACAGACAGACAGATGCTGGACCATGGGGGGGGGGGGGGGGGGGGGGGGGGGGGGGCAGGAGAGAAGAGAGGTGGGAGAAGGAGATGCTGGAGGGAGAAGTGACAGGCAGATGTCAGGAAGAAGGGGAGCTAAAGCTGTATGGGATTGGGGGCAGGAAGCAGAAGCTGTATGGGATGGGGGGGAAGGGAACACAAGCTGTATGGAACTCAGGGAGAAGGGGAGCAGAAGCTGAATGGGACTAAAGAGGGCAGAGTAAGGTGAGAAGAAGCTGGATGAGATTCAGGGGAGGGAGGAAGGGGAACAGAGCCGAAGATGGATTGGACAAGGATTTGGTAATTATTGTAAAAGAGTATTGGAGGGCAAAACAGGAAATTAAGTGGGATTTCCTGAGGGGGAATTTGGTGGAGATAGTGAAGAGTAGGTGTTAGGGAATGGCTAGACAAATGGAAAAAAAAAATTTTTTTTGGGGGGGGGGGGGGGATAAGTATGAATGGGATAGTTAGACGGGCTGGGAGAATGAGTGAAGGTGTGAAATGGGGTTAAGAGAAAGGGGATGAAATATGGGAAGAGGCTGAGACGTGGTCTGAATAATTTGAAAGACTGGAGCAGATGATATGCATTGCAAAAAGGAAGGATATGAGAGAGGAAGGAGCTGGGTCTCTCAAGGGGTTAAGTGAAGGTGGAAATGGGGTTAAAATGATAGCAAAGGAGAGGCAATAGGAGATGGGATAGAAGGTAGGAGAGAGAATGGCCTGGAGACATGGGAAGGAAGGAGAGACAAGGATGAAGCTGTAGCTGATGAGTGCATGAGAGGCAATGGAGAGGGCTGAGAGAGTGAGTACTGATGAAAATGGGGGAGTAGGGAGTGGGTGAGGATAGGAGACTGGGAAAGGAGAAAGACAGAAGGGGCAATGGGATTGTGGAGAGGGGATGAAAGGGAGATGGGTACGGCTGGTAGGTAGATGAGAGGTGAAAAGGAGACGACTAGAGGATGCGAGAAAGGGAGAAGGAAGGCTAAAAATCATAAATGGGTGGATATAGAAGCAGAGAAAAGAAAAGTGAAAAAAGAAACTTAAAAAAAGTAAAATCAGTGCCAGACAGATGTCGAGAAGAAGAGGAGCGAGAAGAAATGGAAAGGCAAACCTGGAAAAGAATTTAGGAGAAGACTGATGCAAAAAGTGGAGCAGATTGAGACCAACCCAATTAGAAAAGTGCCCAGACAACAAAGATAGAAAATAAAAAATACATATATTTTATACTTTTTAAGAATTGGTATGTGTCCACTTTGGGAAATGTACATTTTTTCTATTTTTGTATTTAGCATAGTACAAGAGAAAATACATTTCTGTTTCTCGTTTACAAGTATTGCACTGCTTATAAAGTCTGGCTTTCTTGGGGGAGGGGGGCTCCTTTTTAATTTTAGTGTACTTGTTTCTTGTGGTTCTTTATTTTGTATCAGGTGAAAGTCTGTGTGTGTTCTGCATGTGTGACCAAGGTAAAGAAATCTGTAACAGCCCAGCTTGTTCTAGTTTCCCAGTAGTAGGTATATTGGTGCTCTAGAACCCAGTGTACTATTTATAGCACTGTCTTTTCATAGGTGGGTTAGGGTTTCATGGTTTGGTGCATTTCCTGTATAGGTTTTGAGTGTCATTTTGCAGGATTTTATGTTGTTTTGCAAAGTGTCTGGCCCTATTTGAAAGCAAGATCTGGGACAAGGCAGGGTCTTCAAAGATGGCCCTTGTCACCCAAAATAAAAATGCTGAGGACTAGTGGTCTCCACATCCAGTTGAATTACCACAGAAACCAAATTCATCTAATTTAAACAACGTGTCTGGCAGTGGAAGGAGGTGTGCTGTTCTTGAGGTGATAAAATAACAATCTCAATTTGTTTGTGTAGTGACTGGTACAAGGAATAGCTCCATTATTGGGGAATGTGGAGTTTGTGATACAGAACTATAGATTCAGGGATTATAATGAGATTCTGACCAATTCTGTAGAGAGCAGAGACTCCCACATACAAGAATGCAACAACTTTTACATCTACTGTCAAGCAGGCATAGTGACTGCACCTTCAATTTAGGCTCTGTTGCTTCTGGATTTGGGCTGGGATTTATAAAATACTATAAAAATGTATAAAATAGTGTCTAAATAGGAGCCTTATTTCTCACTTAACTAGGTGCCCCATTATAAAATTATCCCCTTAGCACTTGTGTGGCTCCTGAAGACAAGCAGCACGCATTACGGCAGTGGTTGCCAAACCTGGTCCTAGAGGCACCCCAGCCAGTCAGGTCTTCAGGATATCCACAATGAATATTCATGAGAGAGATTTTCATGCACTACCTCCACTGCATGCAAATCTCTCTCATTACTATTCATGGTGGATATCCTGAAAACCTGACTGGCTGGGGTGCCTCCAGGATCAGGTTTGGGACCCACTGCATTAGGCGAAAACTTAGCCTATTGAAAGTGTGCCTAGTGAACGACATGCCTGTTCTAGGCAGATGGAATCTGCCGTTGCTGCATCATGTAATTACCATGTCTCATTTTACAGATGTTACTGAGCCATCCTTTGTTGACTTCACCAAACCAATGTATTGTGAGCGCCGGGAAATGCCCCTACCAGATGCTCCCTTTGTTTCGCAACTGACTCCAGAACAGAAAGCGCTGAAAGAAAAGGAAACCAGGTCCTGGAAGGAGCTCACCAAGGAAGAGAAGGTTGCCTGTACGTCTGCCCTTCCCCAGCATCAAACACTTCACACATCGCCACCGCATCTTGTATACGCTATAGTGAAGAGGGGAAAGGGAAATGGGACTTGATATACTGCCTTTCTGAGGTTTTTGCAACTACATTCAAAGCAATTTACATATATTCAGGTACTTATTTTGTACCAGGGGCAATGAAGGGTTAAGTGACTTGCCCAGAGTCACAAGGAGCTGCAGTGGGAATTGAACCTAGTTCCCCAGGTTCTGAGGCTGCTGCACTAACCAGTAGGCTACTCCTCCACTCAATAAGCATGGTAGTCGGAGAGTTATTATCATAGTGCCATTAATATTACCACACTAAATCTTTAACATTATGCATTCAGCTCCACAATCTATATAAATGGTTATGATAGAAGTTTCCTTTCCAGGTTAACAGAGCAGCTCATGATGGAGAAGGTACTGACAACCACCAAACAGAAGGAAGAAGGGACTGAGATAATCAGATGCCTCTAATGCAGTGATTCTCAAGCCAGTCCTCAGACACAACCAGTCTGGATTCCAGAATATATGCAATATGAATACGCATGAGATAGATATGGAAATCTGTTTTATGTATATTCATTGTGATAGTCCTGAAAACCTGAGGACTGAGTTGAGAACCACTATTCTAAGGTGTAAATCATGCAGAAGAGGGCCGCCGAGAGACTGGGCCGGGCCTGGGACAAGGCCACCCCCGGGCCCCCGGCCCTGCCCCCTGGGCCCCGCCCCCACTGCCACCCCCTAGGTTGTCGTCGCCCCCCCCCCCCCGAGGGGAGCCCGGCGCCACAGTCCCACCTGCCTCCGCCACCGGGCTGGGCTCCTTCCACCCAAACCCCCGCCAGCAGAAGCGCTGTCCACACAGACGCGCTCCTCTCAGCTGATCTTCACTACATGCCGGAGTCAGAACAGAAGACAGCACTTCTGCTGGCGGAGGTTCAGGTGGAAGGGGCCCAGTGGCGGTGGGGACTGCGGCGCCGGGCCCCGGGAATTTTGTCCCCCCTGTCCCCCCCTCTCGGCAGCCCTGATGCAGAAGTGGGAAGCATTTTTCAGTGGAAAAGGAGATGTAGAAGGAGGGGTTATGGTGAGAAGCCCCACTTTTGATGTGATGTTTATCATTGCAGTGTATCGCATCAGCTTTAACCGCTCCTATGAGGAGATGAATAAGAAGTCCCAAGAGTGGAAGACGATTGTTGGGGGTGTGTTCTATTTTCTTGGCTTAGGTGGCCTGCTCCTCTGGTGGCATCGGGTCTATGGTAAGTTTTTTTATTGCTTACTATGCAGTTCTCTGCTCACTGGAAGGTGTGTTACCTTGGGAAGGGTAGCTCTGCTCTTCAAAAAGGCAACCAAAATGATAAACAGGATGGAATGACTCCCCTGTGAGGAACAAAATACAGAGGTTAGGATTCTTCGGCTTGGAAAAGAGACAGCTGAGGGCAGATATGATAGAGATCTATACGATCATGAGTGGAATGGGTAAATGCAAATCAATTGTTTTCTCTTTCAAAAACTACAAAGACTAGGGAACATGCTATGAATTTGCATAGTATTATTTTTAAAACAAATAGGAGAAAATATTCATTGCCAGAGGATGTGGTAAAAGCAGTCAGTGTAGTTGTGTTTAGAAAAGATTTGGGCAATCTCCTGGAGAACTAGTCTATAAAATATTTTAAGGTAAACTTGGGGAAGCCACAACTTACACTTGAGGCTAAGCAGCATGGATTCTAGCAACTTTGAGGATCCTGCCAGGTACTTGTGACTTGAATAGGCCATTGTTGAAGCAGGATACTGGGCTTGCTGGACTTTTGGTTGGACCCAGTATGGCCGTTTTTATGTTCTTATGCAGGCTATCCACATTCATCAAATACATTTGCACACCTTTAATCTACAAGTCAGATTCATTTGCATAGGTTTGGATTTCAGGATAACCAAATAGATCTGTTGCCCTGGAAAGACTGAGCTACCTGCACCTGCTGTGCGATTTCAGTGACCATTTCTATAAATTCTTTCCTATGGATGTTAGCACAAAATCTTTCATGGAAAAGGTCTAATCTAATCTAAAATGACACTTTACTCCACTTATTCCCTAAAAAGGTCCGAAGTGGCTTACTTACATGTAACAGCTGACAAAATAAACACAACTCATAAATGAATTAAGCATCAAAAAGACTAAGGGGGTCTTTTACTAAGACATGCTTAGCCAAGATTGGGAGGCGGGGCTGGTGTTTAGGAGGCGGGGCTAGTGCTGGGCAAGACTTCTACGGTCTGTGCCCTGAAAATGGCAGATACAAATCAAGGTAAGGTATACACAAGAAGTAGCACATATGAGTTTATCTTGTTGGGCAGACTAGATGGACCGTGCAGGTCTTTTTCTGCCGTCATCTACTATGTTACTATATGTTGTTATGCTAGCATTTTTAGCATGCGCGCTAAATGTTAGCAATGTCCATACATTCCTATGGACATCTCTAATGTTTAGCATGTCCTAAATATTAGTGCGTGCTAAAAACACTAGTGTGCCTTAGTAAAAAAGGCCCTGTATTTCTTAAAAAGAAACATTTCTAAATCCTTCCAGAATAATGAATAGGAAAATTGTTGTGTTACGCTTAATAGTAAATTATTCCACACTTGAACAGAGTGATATGAAAAAGAGCTCTGCAAAACTTTTTAAAATTTTATTCCTTTAAATGTAGGACTAACTAGGTCTAGATAACGCAACAAATGAGTAAGACTCAGCCTAGATGAATGGGATACAAAACGTACAACTTGTTCTGGTAGCAAACCATGCCAAATTTTAAAAATAATACAAGATTAAAATTTGTGCCTGCAATGGAAGCCAGTGTACCTTCCTCAGAAGGGAAGACACATGATCAAATGTATTCATTCTGAAAATCATATGTGCTGCCGTATTTTGCAGCAAATGTAGACAATTCCTTGAGTTTGCTGAAGTACCCAAATATAGCACGTTGCAATAATCTAATCGGGCCAGAATAAGACTCTGAACCAGTAGCCTGAAATGAAATTCATGAAAATAAGGGTGAACAGTTCATAGTCGTCTCAATTTTAGAAAAACATTACTCCCAATACTCTGGAAGATTTCTCTACTGTCAACTTCTCATTTAGTCCAATATGAATAAATTCAGGTGAACTGTCCACTTGCTTAGTGAACCAGAGAACCTTGGTTTTACTTATATTTAACTTTAACTTGGAAGCTGACACCCAGGCTCTTAGCTTCTCCATCCACTCCATTACCTTACAAGATGTACAAGTGAAATCACCATGTATTGGTACCAAGATAAAAATATCATCTGCAGAAGAGTAGATAACTTCGTCAACAGCCAAAAAAAGAGAATCAAGAGTGCTAATGAATACATTGAAAAGAATCGGCAATAAAGGGGACCCCTGTGGAACTCCACATGGAGGTTGCCAAGTATCTGCTAAATTCCCTTTCATCTTAACAACATATCTTCCATGAATTAAATTTTTTCTAAACCAATTCAATACCAATCCTGTAATACCTATCTCTTCAAGTCTTGTGAGTAATAAACTATGGTTGACCATATCAAATGCTACTGATAGGTTAAACTGAAGCAAAATCACCTGGGTACTATTTGCAAGCAACTTCACTTTAGTTACTAGAGTTAACAATAAGGTCTTTGTACCGTGTAATCCTCTGAAACCAAGTTGAGATGGTAGTAGCACTATTTGACGGATATCTAATAGTCTGATAATTGTCTAACAATAACAGATTCCACCAATTCAAGGTCTCTTTCACGAAACTGCACCAGCATTCCTGGCATGGCAATGTTGACAAAGCCCATTCACTTTGAATGGGTTTCCTCGGCATTACCACACAGGAAGCTCTAGTGAGGTTTGGTAAAAGAGGCCCTTAGTAAACAATGGAATGCTGGCAAGTGGTCTGTAGCTAGCTGGCAAAATTAAGACCTAAATTTGTAGACTCTGGTATGGGTGTTAGAACAATCTCTCCAACAGTAAGCTGGAAATAGCAATAGCCAAAATATTATTCACAAATGAAATGATCTATTTTCTAACCTCTAATGGGGGATTAATTAACAGAAATAGGTTTAGGACGAATCTGAGGAAATAAAAGGGTGGTGGATGTGTGGAATGGTGTCCCAGTGGAGGTCATGGAGACAAAGACTGTGTCTGAGTTTAAGAAGGTGTGAGATCCCTTAGGAAAGGAGGAGTTAGTGGTTACTGAGGATGGGCAGACTAGATGGGCTATATGGCCTTTATCTGCTGTTATGTTTCACTAAAAGGAGCATGCCCGACGTGAGGGGGAGAGAGAGCAGGGCAGGCAATGCAGCGGCACCACAGACCAGCACTGGACAAAGTCTTCAGCTGACGGGGGTTGGGGACCCCTGCCAGCCAACCAGGGGCCCAGAGCAAATCTGGGGGCCCCACCTAGCTATGCCACTGCATTTAACCCTACTCTCTGTTTTTTTATCTATTAACTTGTTCCTAATCCAGTTTTTCCATGGGTATAAATAACATTGAGTGAGGAGTGGCCTAGTGGTTAGGGTGGTGGACTCTGGTCCTGAGGAACTGAGTTCAATTCCCACTTCAGGCACAGGCAGCTCCTTGTGACTCTGGGCAAGTCACTTAACCCTCCATTTCCCCAGGTACAAATAAGTACCTGTATATAATATGTAAGCCACATTGAGCCTGCCATGAGTGGGAAAGCACGGGGTACAAATGTCACAAAAATAAAAAATCTACTTTTCAGGATCATGACAGGCACTTTTCACTTGGATTAGTTACTGTTGGAAACAGGTTACTGGGCTTGATGAACCTTTAGTCTGACCCATTGTGTCAGTTCTCATATTGTAATATCCTAAAACTGTGACTGCACAGATATTCTTTTTGTTAGATGTTGCAGGAAGTATTTATAACTCATTAAACAGAATCTGTGTGAGGGTTTTATTAACATACAATCATAAACAATAGATAGTACACATCCTGCTATGATATGGTACAAGTGAGAAATGTGGACAATATTCTGTTTCAGTTTACAGAGAAAAGGGCAATGGGGCAGTTCTGTATTTAGGTGAACTGATGCTGTGTAGTGAGAGTCTAATCTCTAGCAGCATCCGGGCACCCAAATTCCATTATAGAATAATAACATAACCTGGCACTGGCATGCCTAACATTTACACACCTGTATTTACACCAGCCATAAACCCTTAACTCATGGACCCGACATGGGTCGTGTTTCACTGCACAGTGCCTGCATCAGGTGTTAATGAAAAAGCTTTATGTTAATCAAAGTGCACCCACTAATAGGGTGATAACAATTGCAGTGACCTTAATGGGTCACTAAGGGCTCCTTTTACCAAACTGCGGCAAAAGGGGGCCTGCACTGGTGTCGGCGTGTGTTTTTGACACACGCCGAGGCCTCCTTTTACTGCAGCAGGTAAAAGGCAGGTCTTGCTGCGTGGCCATTGTTTGGGGGGAGGGGGGAACCCTTACCACTACCCATTGAAGTGGCGGTAAGGGCTCCTGCGCTAACCCAGGCAGCATGCGGCACTGCCTGATTACCACGGGGTACACACCAGCGCTACAAAATAAATATATCTTTGTAGCGCTGGATAGGATGGCGCACTAGGGTGGGAACTACCACTGGGCTGCTGCGGTAGCTCCTTTTTAGCCAGCAGTAAGCTCGTGTTGGGCTTACTACCACTTTGTAAAGGGGCCGTGAGTGAGAGTGTGGCAACTATTTTAGACTGTAGTTATAGGAGTGAAGTCCAAAACAGAGTTGCAATACTCTCACTCAGTGACCCATTAAAGTCACTAAATTGTTATCACCCTATAATTGAGTGCACTTTGATTGACAACGTTTTTCTCAGCGACGCCTGTCACAGGCACTGTGCGCTGAAACACGACCCATGCTGGGTCCATCAATTAAAGATCTGTTCCCTTTTTTTTAAGGCTGTTGGTGCTCCTTTTTCGGTTTGTGTGGTTGGTGCATTGACCCTCTTTGCGCTGCTGTACTAGCCATAAACCCACATCACTCGGGCACCTAAATGTGGCAGGAGTACACGTAGCTTACATTATTCTGTAGGTTACTCATGTAAATAAGAATCCTGCTTTTTGTCTGCTCATGTGTATACCCCTTGCATTTAAACACTATGGGCCCTGTTTACTAAGCTGCGCTAGAGGTGCTAGTGCTTTTAGCGCAAGCTAACCATTAGTGTTCACTGTGTAGGCGCCCACAATATTCCTATGGGTGCCTACACAGTTAACGTGCCCTAATTTTGTGCAAGCGCTAAAACCGCTAGCGCACCTTAGTAAGCAGAGCCCTGTGACACTTACAGAATAGTACTTAGACATCCTGCTAGCATGCATTCACCTAAGTGCTAATATTCTGTAATTTTATACAAGGAGGTGGTGCATAAACAATTGTCCTTCACATTCTTTCAGTTCTGCTAGTTGTTACTGTCTGAGGCCCAGATGCACTAAACTTTAACGACCCTTTAACGAATAAATTTTCAACTGTAGCATGCATTAAAGGCCATTTTCCGAAGACGCCAGCAGCTAACGAAAACGGAATGCAAATGAGTCACTTCCAATTGTAATGTGGACAATTCGGAATGCACTAACCATACCGACGATTGCACCGAATCAGTTACCACGATATATTTAACGTGAAGTCAGACCTGTCGTTAAGGCCTGAGCTGTCATACAGACACTGCTCCCCGCTTCTCCCTGCAGCATAAAAATACAAGCTGGCACTTTTGAAAATATGAATAACCCACACAAACACGTGGCTCCCCGCTTCCCCCTGCTTAAAATATAAAATCAAACTAAAAATTAAAAAAGGATCGGGAGGGGGCAAAGGCGCTCGTCAGGAGCGTCCTGTATGGACGGCCTTGCCCCCCCCCCCCCCCCGAGGTCGCCGCTGCTCCCCGCTTCCTCCTGTATTAAATAAAAAATCAAAACAAAAATCAAAAGTTTTGCAGCCCCGGCCTTCCTGTCTCTCTTTCTCCTCCCACAGCTCCGCCTCCTGCCATCCTCCGCCCCTGTGCCCCGCCCCCATGAGGTCGTTGCCGCCGCTCCCCCCTCTCCACCGCACCCCCCTCCGTCTTACCGGGCCCGCGCAGCGCCTCTCACCTCTGTGTGAAGGCGCTGCACGGGCAAAAGATCATCTGATCGCTGCAAATCTTCAGGACGTCTCTCCTTTCCTGACCTGGGCCTGCCCCCACTTCCTGTTCCGGGGCAGAGAGAGCAGGGAACCAGCGGAGCCGACGCAACTCCCAGCGACGTGCACACGGGGCGGAGCGGCCCTCCTTCCCGTCCCCTTTGGTAAGAATGTGCTCGGGGGTGCGCGCTCCAGGGGGGGTGAATGCGTGCACCGAGGGGGGGTGCTCCATGCTGCACCTGGGGGGGGGGTGCGTAGCGGCGAACCGCCCCGGGTGTCAGCTGCCCTCACTACGGCACTGCACAGAAGATAACCTAACTTGTCATTTACAAATGGCCAAAACTGTCAACATAATGCCAAGTTTTCAAGGCTTTATGGAACTGGAAATAATTCTCCATACTCCTAATATCCTCCAGCAACTGATTCCACAAGAAAGGGCCAGAATAACAAAAGGCCCTTTTCATGGTAGTTGTTAACTTAACCATAGATCAGGGCACCATTCCCAGGTCTGGCTTGTGTTTCTTGGATTATCTGGGGATGCTGAAGAGGCAATGACCACAGACCCTAGGAGCGGGAAGTCAGGGGCACTAGGGAAGAATCTGCCATCACATAATGCAAGCCCAGGCCCAGAGCACCAGCCCAATAATCAAACCCTGGTCCACTCTGCTTGATAGTATGCAGCACATATACTGAGCCAGTCCAGAGTGGTGACATGTAGTGGTCAGACTGACCATGGACATATACTGGATACTAGTGTGGGTTCTGGATGAGGATTGCTGTTGCAAGGGGTGAGCTAGATTAAAAGAAAGAGGATTTAAAAAAAAAGGGGAAATCTCTATGTGGCTGTAAATAAAGGTTATAACTCTGACTGCACTGGAAGCTCAAAGGATCTAGAGGAATGGCTGGGTCAAAGACAAACAAAAGAAATGAGAAGGATTCACATTGGGTCATATATGAGGAAAGGAAGGAGGAAGGATACAGAAGCACATAATGTTAACATCTTATGATCAAATGTTTGTAGCTGTGCACATCTCTAAAATCCTTATAAAACATGTTAAGAGGAAAACACCCTATACATGTCCCTAAGAAAATTATAATTTATTAGAACTCTATTTCCTGCAGTGTTCTGACAAGCCACAGTTTGTCAGTTAAACTGACAGCTAAGATAAGAAAGCTGGCTATAGTGTCCCTCATTGCACAACCAACCACCTCCTCTCCCCCCACCAACGCTCCCATCACTGATGAAAGACCCAGACTGTCCACACTCCCTTCCAGTAACAAGTTTCCTTCACAACGGTCATGTGAAGCAATCTATTTTTAGCATTATTCTAAGAAATTAACTAAAAAAACCTAAACTTTTGTTGAGTTTTCAGCTGTATTTCATTTGCTGCACTTTGTCCACCCAGAAATTCATATGCACTGTTTGGTGGTAGCAGCACTGTAGTTCTCGTCCAGCCACAATGGGTCACTATTCTCATTTGATCTAGTTACCTGCTACATTTGTAACCCATGGTTGTTTAAGCATCATGAGTGAGCCCCAGGGGTGTAGCCAGACCTGCCATTTTGGGTGGGCCCAGAGTTAACCTGGGTGGGCCCTTCCCAACCACACCCCCATACATACAAACAATACAGTTTTTTTTATAACGTTCCCCTCTCTTTGCTTCCATCCTCTCTGCCCCTACTCGTGTTCATCTTTCTCCCTCTCCTCTGCCCCAAACCCAGCATCTGCTCCTTCTCCCCCTCCCCGCTCTCGGCCCAGCTTCTGCCCATCTCTCTCTGAACCACGCCCCCAGGATCTATCTCAGAGCTGTCGCCGGAGGTGATTCCTATAGGCAACCTGCGCTAGCCTTGCAGGCTTCCCTCTATTGTGTCCCTGCCAGTAAAGAAAAAGGAAGTGACACCCTCAAGGGTGGGGCAGAGTAGAGGGAAGCTTGCAGGGCCGACGCAGGCTGCCTATAAGAATTGCCACCAGTGACAACTCTGAGATAGACCTGGGGGGGGGGGGGTTCAGACAGAGATGGACACATACTATGCCGTGAGTGGAGAAGAGGGAGAGAGGAGTGTGAGATGCCACCACTGAGGTGCTTTGGGGCCCATATGGACCGCTAGACTAGATGGGCCTGAAGGAAGAACGGGTGGGCCTGTGCCCACCCAGGCCCACCTGTAGCTACGCCACTGGTGAGCCCCAGGTAGAGGGTCATTGGGGGAGTGGCTGGAGGACCCGGGATGAGCTCAGAGGTTATAAAAGGGAAACCCAGTGGGAACTAAGGATTTGTCTCTGATTCTGCCTCTTGACAGAGTAACTAGACTCTGGGTTGCTGGAGTTCTGTTTTACTGATAGTCCCCTGCCAGGTCACCCAGTGCAATTAAGGTGGGGGGTCCTGCAGTGCTGTAACTGACAGATTGAAGTTATAGACTGAACTGTTTCATTGCATCAGCCATTTGAGGAGCCATAGACTCAGCAGATTGGGCAGTCCAGCTGTAACCAGGGCTCGGGTGGAGTGTGGTCCACCCCTGGCTGAGGTGAGACCTTCGGGCAGCCTGAAGACAGTTGCATTTAGTCTAGCCTGGATGGTATTGAAGTACAGCGGGAGAGTGAAGTCTGTCCTGGGTTCTAATTTGACTGCAGGATAGACATGAGGGTTGTGCACATATGTTAACCCAGTAATGTATTACATAGTAACATAGTAGATGACGGCAGAGAAAGACCTGCACGATCCATCTATTGCTTGAAAGAAATTATGATTTACATCTGAACGGTACAAAGACCAATGCAGTGAAACCTTCAATTAAGTAGTTAATAAATGTTCCAGTTCTTTTTGATCCTCTGAGTGTCGTGTGGTTCCTTAGTGGATGAGCTAATGGAACCAGAATGAGTAAGTGACTTGTAGTGCGTCTCGAGCCCCCTTCTAACCCGGGATAGCAGGACTGGATTACATTTGTACACCTTTAATAAAACTGTCTAAATGGGAGTGGCATCTAGTGTTTATTTACCAGCAGATGTAGAAAACAGTTTTCAACGCTTACAGGTTTCCTTGCAGACCCTCTTTCTTATAGAGGTTCCTGGTCGTTCTTTTACAGCTTTACTCTTTTTTGGGGGGGAGGGGGGGGCTTCTGCAGAGGGAAGCTTCTGTGCATTCTCTTATCACCTACAGTTTATAGGGTTCTCTGAGTCTTTAGTCACAATGGGGGAGATTCTATATATGGTGCCTAAAAAAATTGGCATGGAAATCAGTGCCGACTAAGCGTATTCACTAATCCCGGTAAGACGGAGTCCATTGTAGAATACGCTTATTGATATTTCAGCACCTAAAACTACAGGGCATCCATTTACACCAACAAAAATGTGGCATAAATACTGCTGCCTAGATCTACACACACTGGGCCATATTCTATAACTCAGTGGTGTAGCTACATGGGGCCACGGGGGCCTGGGCCCCCCATAGATTTGACCCTGGACTCCCCTAACGATGACCCTCTCGACCCCCCCCCCACCGCCGCCATCGGCTACCTTTGCTGGCGGGGGACCCCAACCCCCGCCAGCCGAGGTCCTCTTCTTCCAGTGCAAGGCTTCGTTCTGTTTCTGTGAGTCCGACGTCCTGCACGTTGTACGTGCAGGACGTCAGACTCACAGAAACAGAATGAAGCCTTGTGCTGGAAGAAGAGGACCTTGGCTGGCAGTGGTTGGGGTCCCCTGCCAGCAAAAGTAGGTGATGGCAGGTTGGCGGTGGGAGGGGGGTTGAGAGGGTCATCGGCAGGGGGGGGGGGTCAAAGTTGTTGTTGTTGGTGGTGGTGGCAGCGGTGGGTCGGCAATGGCGGGGAGGTCTGTGGCGCCGGGGGGGGGGGGGCTAAAATGTGCCCCCTCACCTCGGGCTCTGGACCCCCCTCGTGCCGAAGTCTGGCTACGCCCCTGCTATAACTATGCGGGTAAATTTCAGAATGCTCACGAAATGCCCATTTCCCCACCCAATTTTGCCTGCATATGTTAGCAGTTTAGCGCACTTCGTTACAGAGTATGCTTAGTGAGTTGTGCGTGTAAATTCTAATCAGTGCCAATTAGTGCTCATTATTGCTTTTTAAGTGTTGTTATCAGCACTCATTAGCTTGTTAAATTACACACATTGTTAAAGAATCTGCTTGGATTTTGGTGCGGATCTCCAGGCACGCTTTGTAGAATCTAGGGAAATGTGCACTTCCCCAGATGGGACTCTTGGTGTTGGATTTCTTCATCCTTATGAATCTTCAGGGACTCTTCTCTGGTCTCCTCCTGCTCCTTCAGCAGTTCTTCCTTCTCCCATTGGAAGGCTGTGGTGGTGGTCTAGTTCCCTATTCTGGTTTCCAAATGCAGTAGCTTTCTAGGTTCTGACTGCTGCCTGCTCCTTCTCTCTCCAAGTACACCAGCTGTATTAGCCAGAGACCCTTTCCACTTAGTATAGTGCTGCAGTGGCCGGGGAAGCAGGAGCCAAAGACCAGGGATTTGAAATTGGTTGGGTATTTACACCAGTAGTTTCCCTCCAAGGGTGCCTCCTAGTGGTAGCAAAGCCTACATTAAGTTTTCTGTCTGAGGCAATGGAGGGTTAAGTGACTTGCCTAAGGTCACAAGGGGCATCAGTGAGAGTTGAACCCTGGCTTCAATGGTTCTCAGCCCACTGCTCTAACCGTTAGATTACTCCTCTACTCCCAAAGGAAGAGAGAAGCTTGTGCTGTCACCACAAGCAGGGTGAGATTTAGCATGGCGAACACCACCTGCTCCAAAGGGCATACAGCTGTACTGTAGGGATGCCTGCTCTGTGGCAGAGAGATTCTAAAAACGTTTGCTCCTTCAACAGTAACCTTACCCACCTCATGTTTATACTGTGAAATTGAGAGGGAGTTTCTCCTACACCTGGATTAAAGTTGGGATAGAATCCTGACATCAGAAGCGGGGTGATGTGATAGAATGCAGGTCTAGGAGCTGAAATCCCTGTGTGCGTTTACCAGTCCACCCCACAGTGGCTACATCACATCATATGAGTTTCACAGGTTCCTTCTACCTTTCATCCTGCCATCAGGCATCCATCCAAATTTTATTGCAGGTGTTTGCTTGGGAAGGGATGGACTCACTTTATATTGCTGCTATTACATTCTACTGACACTTTGAGAGAGTCCTGGGGGAACTGCCCATGACAGAGCTGATTGCTCTAGATAGGCCAGGGCTCATCCTATATAATAATTCTCACCTCCAACAGGATGTGCTTGGGACCGTGCCTGCCGGAAGTGGTTTGCTAGGCAGGCACACACTGACCTCAGTGACATCAGTGACAGACAATTTGGCAAAGCAAAACAATCTGAGTGCTGGCCATTAGGACACAGGGTAGATAGGAGAGTTTTAAAAGACTGAAGGAAACGAAAGTGTTAATGGGGGGAGGGGGGGGGGAAGTTCTGAACGACTGAAAGACATGAACATTTGGGAAAGGAAAACAATCTCAATGCTGGCCATTAGCACACAGGGTACATAGGAGAGTTTTAAAAGACTGAAGGAACCAAAAGTGTTCAGGGAGGGGGGGGGGGGGGGGGGGGGCAAGTTCTGAATGAATGAAAGAAATGAAAATTTACAAGAGGAACACAATCTGACTACCGGGCATTTGTACACAGGGTAGATAGGACACTTTAAAAAAAAAAATGAAGGACGTGAAAGTATTACATCTTGGGGGAGGGGTGAGGAGGAAAGCGGTGGGGTATCCGGATACAGGGCGTTAGGGCCACGGGGGTACATAGACTTTTGAAAGCCTTAAGGAACCCAAAGTGTGGGAAGGAGGAGGAAAAGGAGGGGAGGGAACGGGGTGAGGGGCATTAGGAACAGGGGAGGGGGCCCTGTCACACACTCTCATTCTCACACACACACTGTCACACAGACAGTCTCACTCTGTCACACACCCGCACATTCACTCTGGCTCTGTCTTTCAAACGTACACACTCCCAGGAAAACCTTGCTAGCGCCCGTTTCATTCGTTCCAGAAAGGGGCCTTTTTTTACTAGTGTGCTATAAATCCAGCCCTGGCCACATAGCTCTGATTCCAACAATCAAAGAGTGGCAAAGGAGAGAAGAGCTTTAACTTTTCTGTTAAATAGTTCCTAATTCTAAGGCTCAAGGAGGTAGAATGATTTCTCCCAAGTCAGAGCAGCAGTCCTGAATGGAATATTATTTTATTTATTTATCTTTTTCAGCACTTGATATACCGCAAATGATCCCTGAGGTGACTATGCGGTTTACAATTTCTATTAAAAGTACATTGCACTGGGGAGGAAGTGACGTCACGGCCCAAGATGGTAGTGTGATCGTGGAGCTCCGAAGGGGCTGATGTGAAAACGCGCTGGAAAACTTACCCTATTGGAGAGAGTACTGCAGCAAACGCATTGGAGCGCAGGTCCCGGGCTATGCCGCCCAAAAAATCGCTGGAGCAGTTCCGATTCACACCGGAACGAAGCGGGACGGCGAGCAAGGGGAAGGAGAGTTCGGAGCTGCGGGGAAAGAAAATGGCGCCGGTAATGGAATCCCCGGAACATACAGAGCGAACGGAGGACAGCCGGAGGAAGTGAGCATGATGCCGGCGGCTGTGGCTGGGCTACTGAAAGATTTGAAGGCAGATTTGCGGGAGTCAGAAAAGGACGTCCAAAGTGCCTTTAAAAGTACATTGCACACTGTCCCTAATGGGCTCACAATCTAAGTTATATATTGTACGTAGAGGGCTAAGTGACTTGTCCAGGGTCACACGGGAGCTGCAGAGGGATTTGAACCTGGTTTTCTAGGCTCTCAACCCACTCCTGTCAGGCAGCAGCGGAAAATCAAACTTGGCAACCCCAGGTCCACACCCGCCTCACTAACCATTAGGCCACTCCTCCATTCCAAACACCACTGGTGGTATTATTTAAGGCCCGATATTCAGAGCGAGTTAACCGGCCAGAAACAGCCAAACTGGTTAACTCGCGTCTCAGCGAATAACCAGTCATTTTCAGTGGCAGTTAACTGGTTATCGCTACTGAAAACATCCAGTAGCACCAAAAATAAAGCCGGAAACTGTTGGATGCGTGACTGGCTAATTCCCAATAATCGGAATTTAACTGACCCGAATAGGCCACATAAAAAGCAGACCTATCTTGACCTGCTAAGCCATGGCCGGTTAAGTTTGAATATTGACTTAACCGGTCATGTGATAGCCGGCGTTCAAAAACCTGGATATTCAATGCTGGTCACCGGAAACAGCTAGGCATCGAATATTCGGGTCAAAGTGCTGCCCACCTCCGGTTGAATATCAGGGAGTAAGCGTCCAAGAGATAGATACAGAAGCAACCATACAGCACAGGTCCGTGTTTTGTGGTTCACTCAACAAGAGTTTTTGGTTGTCACATCTGTTTCATTTGCATGTAAGGGTCTTACTCTCATGCCATTTTGACAGCTGGTCCTTTTTGGTGGAATGACCTGCCATTGGAACTTAGGCATAAGAGGAACTTCTTAAGTTTTAGAAGAACATTGAAAATGCTTTTATTTCAATCAGCTTTTGAATGCTGATTTTATGCCAGTCATTTTGTTGTGTTGGGTTTGTTTTCCTGATTTTGTCTTTCTTTTATATATGATTTGACTTTCTTTATATATGTGTTTGTACTCTGCTTAGACTTATTTGAAAAGTAAGTGGATTATAAATATATTAAATAAATAAAGGTGATGCAATGGTCTGTTTTAGAGATGTGCAAACATTTCAAACATTTCAGCATTTGTTAGATTCTTGTTAAGTGCAAAGTAGTGCACACTCAGGACGCAACCACCGGGCCCAACCCAGAACGCAGCCGCTGCTACTGCCCCTCACTCGCTTTCAGGCCTCCACCAGATCCCAGCGCCAGGCCCCCCCTTGGAGGCCAGGGAGGAGCAGACGCACTGACGCAGGGGGCACACTGGAGCAGGATACATCGGTGCATGTGCTCCTCCTCATCCTCTGGTGCTGCAGTCTGTCTTTCACCTTGCTCCAGTGTGCTGAGGACCGGTTCCTGATAGGAGCAGGAGAGAGACAGACTCGGGGTCCGGTGCCAGGCCCCACTTGGAGTCTGAGCCTGGGAATGTTTTCCCCCTTACCCCCCCCCCCTTCTCAGTGGCCCTGATCCTATGGCACACAATGCTGGGTTTTGGATTATGGGTCACCACTCAGGAAAGGATCTTGGACTTATAGTGGAGAATACGCTGAAATCTTCAGCTCAGTATTTAACAGCAAGTACAACATTCAAATAGAAGTTAGAACAAAGTCCTCAGTTTTTTCAGTATGTCTATATTAATTGATTATATTGTGAGCTCCCAGTTCTGTAGACTGGTCTTATCATGAATTGTAATCCACTCCAAACCTATTTTAAGGTGTTGAGGGGAATATAACATTAACATTATGGTCATGATGAACCCCAGGGGGAATGATCTGTTAATAAAGGAAAAACACAAAAGAACAGTTCTTTCTTAGAGTGGAATGGGTAGACATGAATTGCTTGTTTACTTGTTCCAAAATTACTAGGACTAGGGGGCATGCAATAAAGCTACAAAGTAGTACATTTAAAACAAATCAGAGAAAATAGTTCTTTTCTCAATGTGCAATTAAACTCTGGAATTCATTGTCAAAGACTGTAGTAAAAACAGTTAGCTTCGCGGGGTTTAAAAAAGGTTTGGTTAACTTCCTAAAAGTCCATAAACCATTATTAAAAATCCACTGCTTATTTCTAGGATAAACAGCATAAAGTCTATTTTACTGTTTTGGGATCTTGCCAGGTACTTGTAACCTGGATTGGCCACTGTTGGAAACTGGATGCTGGGCTTGATGGACCTTCGGTCTGTCTCAGTACGGCAACGCTTATGTTCTTACTGTCCCTTCATGTTTACTGTCTCTCTAGCATGATTTATATGCTGGGAGGGTATAAAAAAGGGGGAGGGGTGAAAGTGTCTGATTGTATATGTGTGTGCATGTTGGAATGATTGTTGGTTAGGAGTATCTAAAATCCTGAAAATACCCAGAGATGGATCTTGGTTTGTCACTCCTCCTGTGGATAAGAATTCACCACAGGGGATTTGTGAATTCTTCAAGTTGTTGTATTTGCACTGATACTATTTTTATTTTAGTCACTTGTTGTTCTGTTTCCAGGACAGTTGAAATGCAAAAAAATAAAATAAAATAAATTCTTTAGAAAGAAATGAACACTATCATAATATCTGCATAACAGCCAATGCTGGGGCCTCATCTTGAATACTGTGTGCAGTTGCCTCATCTCACAAATGATGTACTGGAATCAGAAATGGTACAGAGAAGAATGGTAAAGGGACAGACCACCTCCTTTATGAAGAAAGACGAAACAGCTTAGGCCTCCTCAATTTAAAGAAGAGACAACTGGAAAGGGATATAAGTAAAGGGATGCGAATTTAGATCAGGCCTTTTCAGTAGCTCCAGGCAAGGTACATTCAGGTACACACGGCTAAATTCAGCTACATAGGGCTTTTTCCTGTAGGGTTTACAATCTTATCCCCCCTGTTTACTAAGCTGCTCTAGCGGCTACTGTGCGTTAAAGCTGAAGCAGCCCATTCACTTTAAATGGGCTGTGTCAGCATTGCCCCATGGCAGCCGCTAGCAGAGCTTAGTAAAGGGGGGGGGGGGGGTAAGCTTGTACCTGAAGCAATGGAGGGTTAAGTGAGTTGCCCAAAATCACAAGTATTCTCTGCTTCTCAGCCTGCTGCTCTACCCATTAGGCTACTCTTCTGCTCATGGAATAGAATTAAGACTGTCCAAATTTCAGTTTTGGTGCAGATACTGGCCTGAAATCCATGTTCAGTCTTATTTTGGTTTTGGTCAAAAAATGCTTGTGCATTCTTATCTGGAACTTTTTCCGATCTGACGAAGAAGGGCAACCTTCGAAAGCTAATCAAGAAATTGTATTAAGTTATGTCCCAATAAAAAAGGTATCATCTTATTTTCTTTTCCATGTTTTATTTTGTTTGATTTCTATTAATTACCTTTAAAAGTGGACTAACACGGCTAACACACCTCTCTTATCTGGAACTGAAACTATGTGCGCAGTTCCCAGTCTCCTCCTGACCCAACTCCACCCTAGTG